>NC_090436.1:760578672-762003216 GCF_031143425.1 Pleurodeles waltl | reverse complement strand
ATATTATCTCACGTAGAAGCATTACTAAGAGAGAAGTATTAAAAGATATTGAGATGGAAAAATCTATGTCCAAACATAACCTTCAAATAAAGGACTTAGGGGGTAATTATGACCCCAGCAGTCGGTGTTAATATGGAGGAAAGTACTGCCAACAGGCTGGCGGTACTTTCATCCATATTATGACACCATTGGCGGTTTGGCTGAAGCCAAACCTCCAATGTACTATACCTACTGCCACGGCGGTAACAACCGCCGGGCTAGGGACTTCAATCTCCAGCCTGACGGCCATCACTTACTCGCCTGCGGGATTATGACCCTACCTTCCGCCATGGTTTTTGTGGCATCCTTACTGCCACGAAAACCATGGCAGTAGGCACTATCAGCGACAGTGAATCCCTTCCCTGACACTGATAGGGGTCTCCCCCACCACCCTCCCCAGGTTGCTCCCTCACCCCCCTTCATCTCCGGACCCCTTTCATACACGCCCCTCCCTTCACATACGCACACACAAATACACACCCATTCCAACATTCATCCACGCATGCATACATCAATTCACACACTTACATACATACGTGCCGACATGCACTCCCACAACCCAACATACACAAATGCACACCCCCAAACATGTACACACATACAACACACAACACCCACCCACATAAACACAGGCACAGACATACACACACATCCCACAACACACACACAACACCCCCAACCCCACTCCCCTGTCGGAGCACCCACTTACCTGGATCCAGGGGGTCCTCTGGCAGGAGATGGGATTAGGTGCTGCTACCAGCAGAAGCGTCCACCAGCAGAACACCGCCAGGTCGTATTATTCTCATAATACGGCGGGCAGTAGTCTACTGGCGTGGTGCTGCTTCTGGCAGCAGCGCCACCTTACGCCCATCTGCCAGCATGGCCACAGCTGGATTTCTACCATCCATATTGCAGTGTTAAGGTCGCACTAGGGGCTCCTAAATATGCCCCATGGTCTACCAAGAGATTGCAATATACAAATCAATGGCTAGACGAAGCAAGTTAGCACTTGCACAATCATTTATATTGATCTTGATTTTTGATCTGTTTTCTGATACGCTAGCCAATGGCAGCCTACATAGGGGGTTATTACAACTTTGGAGGAGGTGTTAATCCGTCCCAAAAGTGACGGATATACCACCAGCCGTATTACGAGTTCCATAGGATATAATGGACTCGTAATACGGCTGGTGGTATATCCGTCACTTTACCGTCACTTTTGGGACGGATTAACACCTCCTCTAAAGTTGTAATAACCCCCATAGTTCCTTAAAATTCAGAACAGAAGAATTTGAGTCCAAGATCCACTCTTTAGAAAAATAATTAATGTTAACAGAGAATTGTGGGCAGTTTTTAGAACAAGGACTCATGACTAGATATAGCTAATGCTTCCGAACGAGATGGAAATCTGAAAATGCAGATGTACATATTGCCACATCTCTTTGTGTCAGAAACTGCACCAATGTGGTTGGACTGAATACTCTAAATGCATTGGGGTAAGACTGGCCTTTACGAGTGATCAGAAAGCAATGATTACCAAGTACGCAACTGAGAATCTTTGGACCTCATTGCGAGTGGAGTTTTAATTCTGTTGGGGCTGGTAACAGCAGTTACTGGTCACATTATAATTAGGAGATCCGTAGGAATACCGCAGAACTCTTTACTTCAAAAGTGTATTTTTGTTTTCTAAAAACAGGTCTGTGTGAATTACCAGGAAATTGGACGTGTAATTCCCAATCCCCCCACCATTCCTCATTTCTTAGAGGACCCTCAGGGTGCAACTTGTCATGGGACAGATTTTTGCCACCCCAGAGTTACATGAACCACCAGTAATGGTAACGCAGGGGGTAGGGGAAAACAAACCTATTTACTGAGCCACTAATAAAGCGGGGCTGAGGCAATTTTCAGACATTTAGTAAACAAATACTTTCAAATTAGAATCTTTCGATATGTTTCCATGTACAATGGACAATGGATTTGTTATTCAATTGGTTTTCGGATCGATTTCTGATCTTGAATACATACAGGATTCTGAAAGGAAATTGTCACTCTGTAATAGCACAGAAACCTTTATTTAGAATGAGCCAATAAGTGCAAAAATAATAGATTTGTAATTAGGACAGAAATGCACCACAACAATTTTGCAAACATTATGTGCTCCTATCTCATATTCATTATTGCCTACATGCAGCAATAGCCCATTTGCAATAATGAACACAACTTTTACTTCAAAAGAGCTGCTGTTTGTGTTTACAGGACAAATAAATTCAAATGGGATGAAGGCACTTAACGGCATTTGATCTGTACTTTTACAATGACCTCTCATGATAGCATTGCTGTTTCTTCTGCCAATGGAGATAAGAAGTTGGCTTTCTGTAACATTTGGCAATCTATCATGCCAAATACATACATTGATATTGATACTCAGGCTGCACCAAAATATATTCTTTTTGAAACACTTTATTATAGTAGATCTGCTTCTCAAGATATAGATTGATAATTGAGATACAGATTGACATCTACATGCTTTCCATTTTATCATCAGTTGTTATCCATAATCATAGGACTCGGTGGGGGTTTATTGCAGCTCTCTGCACATCCCACCTTTACACAACGTAGCTAGCCAGTAGTACCAATCCAAGGGACTGGGGCTGACAGTCAATGTTTCAACTTTTTGACCTTGTTGCACTGGTGTGCTACGTTCATCTCATTGAGAGCAAATGTAGATTCCTTCTGAACACCAACACATGAGCCTAATGGCTCAAAACAAACCTCCTCAATTGCTACTTCACCTTCTGCTAGTGGCTCTTTATCTGAAGGCTTATGCATCCTGTGCCATTTATGGTAGCTCATGTCTGTGTTAGCCAGCATCACCATTTTTTCTGCACAGCTGCTGGTGACCTACTTGTAGGTGTGTATCACCTATAGAACCATAGTTGCTCTATGAGGAGTACAGGACAGAGACATTCTGAATCAAAGTAGTCTCCTTTCTTTATTTCCGATGAGTATATAAAAACAGGAACGTCTGATTCCCAATTTAGCTGCTTAGCCCCGGGGCTCGCTACCTCTGTAAAGGTACTTTCCTCTTCCATTAGGGATGCTAAATGTTGTTGAAGGTCATGGTAGTAGACTAATCACATTACAACAAAAGTAGCCTTCCATTTGCAGTATCTTCAACGTCTGCATTTTGCCCATAAAAGTTATGTATTCTACTATAACAAATACTATTCATATTGTAATTCCATTATACCGGTTGTTTATCTAAGGTTATTACAGCTCCCCTGGGCACCTAGATTAAAGAATGGCTGGAAGTAATGCAGGAATATTAAAGTGCTTTTTGATAGATTCCCAAATATATTGCATTTCTTTGACCCTAGATTTTTAATTATAGTCAGGCACAGGCCCTATCAACATGCAGTAAGTATTTCCTTTCAAACTGCCAACAGAAAGAAGCATCATACTTCATGTCTTCAGCAGGGAGGAAATTAGAACCTAGTGGTGTCACGCCACTACCGTCAAACATGTATTGAGGTACCCAAAACATTACACTACATATAGGACAAAGTACCTGTACCTTGTATTATAAGGATATTGCACTTAGGAGTTCCATGACCATATAGAAGAATGAGGCCAAAGGCCAAGTACTTTTAAAGGTCAAGGAACTCTGAGGTAGTTGCAATAGCCTTTAGAAGTACAGCAGAAGGTATAATATTTCTCAGAATACATGGCCCTATATCACAGTTTCCACAAATTGCTTAAATCCCTAGGCCCCCACTATGACATTGGCAGTAAGTCCCGCTTACCGTCATGCCGACTGCCGCCAACATACCGCGACCGCGGCTGTATACCACTACCCATATTATGACACACACATAGCAATCCTTCACTATACGGACACAAACACAAGTCCGCCAGCCCAAAGGTCAGTGATAAAATGGCGGTAGCAAAACCAACACCATTACGCCAACAGAACTACGCCCACAGCATTATGACCCACGAATCACTGCTGCGGACATTCAACTGCGGTAAACCATTGGCGATACATACTGCTGCACTCAAAATACACACACACATACAAAACAGTACCACATTGGACAATTCAAAATACACACACCTGACACACATACACACAGCATACCCACACACCCACACCACTATAAAACACACACTCACAATACCCACATCCCTTTACAACTTACAAAATGTGCAACTACAGAGAGATACAGCAAGCCACCCACACAACCAGAGCCACAGAACACAATCACCCATACTCCATCAATGCACCTCACAGCACACACCCCAACACATCATCCCACACACCCTCACACACACCAAACACATTACACCCATGACACCACAAAGACACCCCAGGTTCTTAGAGGAGGAGCTAAGGGTCATGGTGGAGAAATTCATCCGGGCAGAGCCACAACTATTCGGATCACAGGTGCAGTAGACATCCATTGCAAGGAAGATGGAGCTATGGCGGAGAATCGTGGACAGGGTCAACGCTGAGGGAAAGCACCCCAGAACAAAGGATGACATCAGGAAGAGGTGGAACAACCTACGGGGAATGTGCTTTCCGTGGTTGCAAGACACCAGATAGCTGTACAGAGGACTGGCGGTAGACCCCCACCTCCTCCCCCACAACTAACAACATGGGAGGAGCAAGTCTTGGCAATACTGCATCCTGAGGGCCTGGCAGGAGTAGCAGGAGGACTGGACTCTGGTAAGTCAAATCTCTATTATTATCACCCCCCTACCTGCATGCCATCACATACCCCCACCCTTACCCCCACCCCACCCCACCACCTCACATACACCCCACCATCACAACCCACCCATCCCAGTAAACAGCACTGCATGCACCACCAATGCATGGACATCACCCACAACCCCGCATGGACACCCATCACCACAGCATGCACACTAGAGAGAGCCACCTAGCCCACAAAATCACTACTCACACAAGGCAAAGCCGACAGGGCACTCATAACATTACAGGGCAACACACCCATGCACAAGATGTCACATGCAGAAACATTAACACTGCATTTACATCCCCACAGGTCCCATACCCAATGTAACCGCAGAGGAGGTGCCAGCAACAACCAAACCCCCACCCCCAAAGAGGTCCACAGTGATGACAGCATATCTGGACGCTTGGATCTGGATGACCAACCTGGCTCATCAGGGACCTCCGGACAGTCGGTTACCCTAGCACAGTCCCATACCACCACAGAGCCTCCCCCCTCAGGAAATACCAGCACAGCACCCACCCAGCAGGCCCATCCCTCTGTCCCCAGGCAACCCCACAAATACAGGATGGTCAGGGACCTGGGGTCAGTGGCAGTGGGCACACGGTTCAGGGGACAGAGGCACAGGACAACAGGGAAGTTGGGAGGACTGCTGTGCGACAGGGGGAGGACGGGCCCAGGGAACCCACTGTCCACAAGGCACTCTCCAACATCCTGGGAGCATATCACCATTCCCATGAGGCGATGGGCCAGATACTGGCCTAGTTGCAGGAGACCCAGGGGCTGCAGGAGGGACAGTACCTGGAAATCAGGGAGGACCTGAGGGACATCCACACCACCCTGGTCACCATTGAAGGGGTGCTGGCAGACATGGCCAACACCATGAGGGAGGCAGTGGCACACCAACAGGCCCCTGACACTAGCCACACCGATGAACAGCCCTCCACCTCCACTCACATTAGTGGACAGGAGGCCCCGCCACAGTAACAACAGGCCACCACCAGCCCTCCCCTTGCAGAAGGAGAACCACCCCGCAAATGGGCCCTTCGATCCAAGCAGAAGCCAGAGAACATTGCCAAGACCCCCGCCAGGAAATAAGACTCTCCTAAATGTCACCCTTGTGTCCCACTCTATCACCCTGTCCACCTTGAACTGCCATTGCACCCCTTCCTATGTCACCTTGGACAATGCACCTGTGATACAAAGAGACTGGACTCTATCCTGGCCTCTCCTCTACCATCACCCAAGCCCACTGCACATCCCCATTAAATTTTCAGCAATTAAATAAACACCCTTCGAAAAAATACATGTACGTAGTATGTCAAATAATTTAAATATGTATTCCTTTAACAATCTGTAGACATTGCAAGTAGACTGTACAGTAATGTACACATAGGTATGAGCTGTATTGTGCTGCAGTCAATACACCAGAAGCCAGAGTAGGGCACAAATATCTGTGAATAGACATGTCAAAGGGTACAGTAAGTGGCCATAGTAGTGGGAACAGCAGCCTGCCAGTGAAAATGTACAACACAAAACTGCAATGGAAGGTGACATTACAGTGTTTTACCTGTGTGTCACTGGAAGTACTGTCAAATGATATATGTTCTGTTGTCCACATCCTCATCCACTGACTCCTCTTCATCACTGTCCACAGGTTCCACCGCTGCCATATGCCAATCTCCAGCCTCATTCTCCTGCAGAAAAGGCACCTGGCATCTCAAGGCAAGGTTGTGCAACATGCAACATGCCACAATGATCTGGCACACCTTCTTGGGTGAGCAGTACAGGGAACCACCTGTTAGATGGAGGCACTGAAACCTGGCCTTCAGGAGGCCAAAGGTTCGCTCTATAATTCGTCTTGTTCACCCATGTGCCTCATTGTAATGTTCCTCTGCCCTTTTCCTGGGATTCCTCACAGCAGTCAGTAGCCATGAGAGGTTGGGGTAACCAGAGTCACCTGTAAATCTGTTAGCCAGACACTCACCCTTAGGGCCAACCCCACACCCATATACCAACATACACTGGGTGGGGACCATGGGCTCATCTATTAGCCACACCCTTTTCCTCTGGAGTTGAGCCATCACATACAGGATGCTGCTATTCTTCAGGATATAGGCATCATGCACAGACCCAGGATACTTTGCATTGACATGGGAGATGTACTGGTCCGCCAGGCACACTATCTGCACATTCATGGAGTAAAAGCTTGTTCGATTTCTGAACACCTGTTCATTTCTCCTGGGGGGACAAAGGCAATATGTGTACCATCAATTGCCCCAACAATGTTGGGGATATGTCCCATTGCGTAGAAGTCAGCTTTCACTGTGGCCAAATCCTCCACCTGGGGGAAAACAATGTAGCTGTGCATGTGTTTCATTAGGGCAGACAACACTTTCAGCACTATTGAGAACATTGGCTGTGACATTCCTGCTGCCATGGCCACTGTCACTTGGAAGGAGCCACTCGCCAAGAAATGGAGCACAGATTGGACTTGCGCAAGAGAGGGGATCCCTGTGGGCTTACGGATAGCTGAGATCAAGTCTGGCTCCAACTGGGCACACAGCTCTTGGATTGTGGCCCTAACAAGTCTGTAGGTGAGGATAATGAACATGTCCTCCATTGTTGCAAAGTCCACCATGGGCCTGTACATGGAGGGATGTCTCCATCCCCAATTCATCCTGCGATTGTACACTAGGGGGCAAAACGATGAGCATCTGGTCATTTTTCAACATTTCCTCAATGTACAATGTATTGCACAGGATGTTTATGTTTAGTCCCAAAATGTGCTTATGTCGGCTGAGGTGCCATGGCCTGCCCCCCCCTAAAATGGCAGACACCTGACCTGTGTGGAGGGACATGTGGAAATGAGGTAATGCTGCTGACGTTGTGCGCCATTGCGTGCCGTTGCATGCCGTTGCGGGAGGCGGTCGAGTATTGCTGTGCAACTCCTCATTGGTTATCATTGGGCCCTATGGGTTACAGTAGCCAATGGTGATGTAAGCTGGTGGTTATGGTATGCACGGCTGCGGACGTGAGTTCCATTTTCTATCTGACCTTCAACAGGAGAGGACCTCCACTGCAAGTGCTGCTGTGACCTGTGTCTGGAAGCGACCGTGGCTCGAGTCACTGGGGAAAGGGCCCCTGCCTTCACCACTGCAGAGTTGGAGAAACTGGTGGATGGGGTCCTACCCAAGTACCGATTGCTTTATGGGCCTCCAGACCAACAGGTGAGTACACTGTGTGCACAATGCCTGGGGCATAAATGCATGGTGTCCTGTGTGTGAAGGCCTCCTGTAAGGGGGGGATGGTGGAGGGGTCCTGGGCAGCATGCTGCATGTATGGTGGGCAATGTATGTGTGTAAGGGGATGGGAGGGATATGGTGGGCCATGGGTGTAACAGGCCGAACGGTATGACTGATACCTTTTTCTATTTTCATTCTTCTGCAGGTCAGCGCCCATCAGAAAAAGGATATATGGCGTGCCATCGCCAAGGATGTGCGGACCATGGGGGTCTACGGCAGGCGGAGCCCCCACTGCTGCAAACAGTGGGTGGACCTGAGACGCTGGGCAAGGAAGATGGCAGAGGCCCAGCTGGGGATGGCCTCCCAATGAGAAAGGGGTGCTCGTCCAACCCTGACCACCCTGATGTTCCCCATACTGGTGGTGGCCTATCCGGAGCTCAATGGGTGCTTAAGGGCATCACAGCCGCCACAAGGGGGTGAGTACAGTTTCCAAATCTGCAAATTGTGCATGGTGGGATGGTCTCTGGGTGGGGGATGTGGGCCTGTGGGTGCCTCTAGGCCAGGCTGGATATTGCAGGGTAGGTTCCATGGTGGGCAGGGGCTGATGCACTCCACCTCCAAACATGCTAGTGGGCATCTACTACTGGGCAGGGATCTGTGGGTCTCAGGTATGCAGCTATTGGCATTAGGTATTACGGTCCATGGCCTGGTGACTAGCATTGTGAGTGGCAGTGCATCGCCTAATGCGTAGGGCTGTCCCCTGTGTGTTGAGTACGCCAACGGTGGTGTTGTTGACCAAGTGTATCCTCTGTCTCTCCCCCCCTTTTTATTTTGGCATCCTGTCCTTATGTGCATTAGCATCATCTGGTGGAGGAGCAGAGGCACCGGCGATGGAGGGAGATGCATCCCACATGGCCCTGGAGGCCTAATCCACTGACCGTGAGGGCACCAATGGGACCAAGGGCGAGGGGAGCACCACGGAGGAGACAAAAGGGGACAGTTCGGACAGTGATACCTCCTCCGATGGAAGCTTCGTGCTTGTGGCGGACACCTCTGTGCGCATCCCAACTACAAGGTACAGCCACCACCCCCGCCCTCCCAGCAGCCCCTCAATGAGTTTCCCGTGCCCACTCACCCAGGAGGGTGGGCATCTCCTTCACCCCAGGCACCTCACGCCCTGCCCCAGTTAGCCCTGCTGCCCAGAGTGAGGAGGCTTTTGACCTCCTGCGATTTATCTCTGTTGGTCAGTCAACCATAATGAATGCCATCCAAGGGCTGGCAGGGGATTTGCAACATACAAATGCATTCCTGAAAGGCATTCACTCTGGCGTGGCGGCCCAACAGAGATCATTCCAAGCTCCGGCCTCCTCCTTGATGGCAGCCATTGTCCCTGTCTCTAGCCTCCCCCCTCCAACTTCCTCTACCCAGTCCCATTCCCCTGAACCCCAACCTATCCCAAGCACACAATCAGGCCAGCATGCACCCAAGACAACACACAAGAGTGGCTCACGCAAACACAAGCACCACAAATCATCACACAATCACTCACACAAACGCCATCTAGAATCAGTCAAATCCACTGCCTCCACTATGTCACCCCCTCCTCGTTGTCCACCTCCCTCCCTGTAGCGTCTCCACTCACACCTGCATGCACTACATCCTCATCCACTATCACCATCACGCCCATCAGTACATGCCCCTCACTGGCAGTCACCACCCCCACATCCATGCACACATCCCGTGTCCTCTCCCACTGTGTCTGTGCCCCCTCCTCCCAAAGTACACAAAGGCAAGCACTCAGACACCCAACAGCCATCCACCTCACAACAGCATCCAGCCCATGCACCTGCACCCAAACACAGCAGACAGAAACCTCCTACAACCACTCCCTCTTCCTCCACCCCCAAACCTTCACCCTCTTCCCACCCCAGTGTCCCTAAGAAACTTTTCCTCTCCACCATTGACCTCTACTCTACCCCTCCACCCCGTCCTTCACTTCGGGCCAGGGTGGGCAGAACCCAGGCCAGCACCTCAGCCACCCAGTCCACGGCCACTGTAGTTTCGGCAGCTACAGCAGGTGTGAGAGACTCCAAGGAGACACCCATCAGCACTGGCAGTGTGCCTGCACCAGCTGCCAAGGGCAAGGGGAAGGAACAACTACCAGCTGCCAAGGGCAAGAAGGGACCACCAGCTGCCAAGGGCAAGAAGAGACCACCAGCTGCCAAGGGCAAGAAGGCACCACCAGCTGCCAAGGGCAAGGAGGCAAGACCACTGCCAAGGGCAAGGAGGAACCACCAGCTGCCAAGACCAAGTAGGCACCACCAGCTGCCAAGGGCAAGGGCAAAGGGACTGCCCCTGCAGGCAGGAGGGACAGGAGGCCTGGTGCTGTGACAGGATCTGAGCCCCCACCACCAACCATGGCACTTAAGCTGTCCAAGGCTGCAGAGGAAGGGCTGGAGCCTCCCCCACCACTGGCAGCACTGCCACCAGCACCCCCACCAGCACCACTGGCAGCAGCAGCAGCCCCAGAGGGCAGCCGTCCGAGGCTGCAGGGGAAGGGCTGGAGCCTCCCCCACCACTGCCAGCACCGCCACCAGCACCGCCACCAGCACTGCTACCACTGGGCAGCCGTTGCTGCCGGTGGAAGGACTGTAGTCCTGCCTCCATGGAGTGTCATGCATCCTGCCCATAGCAAATCTTGTGGGTCGGACACCCAGGTGAGAGACTGTGACCTTGTACTCCCAATGTGCTGCATCACCGGGCATAAGGCCCCCTCCAGACCTAGTGGACGAAGGCATCCAGTCACCTCCTCCTTGCCAGGATGAAGCACACTGGGCACAAGGCCCCCTCCAGAACCAGTGGACAAAGGCATCCACTCACCCTCTCCTTGCCAGGATGAAACACACTGGGCACAAGGCCCCCTCCAGAACCAGTGGACAAAGGCATCCACTCACCTCCTCCTTGCCAGGATGAAGCACACTGAGCACACGGCCCCCTCCAGATCAATGGAAGAAGGAATCCACTCACCCCCTCCTTACCAGGATGAAGCACACTGGGCACAAGGCCACCTCCAGAACCAGTGGACAAAGGCATCCAGTCACCCTCTCCTTGCCAGGATGAAACACACTGGGCACAAGGCCACCTCCAGAACCAGTGGACAAAGGCATCCAGTCACCCCCTCCTTGCCAGGATGAAGCACACTGGGCACAAGACCCCCTCCAGAACCAGTGAAGAAGCCATCCACTTGAGAGACTGTGGCTTTGCACTCCCCAGGACCAAGCAGTGGGCAAACCACCCACTAGAGAGACTGTGGCTTTGCACTCCCCAGGACCAAGCAGTGGGCAAACCACCCACTAGAGAGACTGTGGCTTTGCACTCCCAAGGACATCGCAGAGGGCATGTAGCTCCCTCCAGGAGCAGTGGTGTTGTAACATATTCCGGCTGAGGTGCCCACCTATTCCCCTTCCCCCTGAGGTGCCTGTGCACTTTCGACCTGATGCCCCAGCAGTGTTCTCTGTATTGAGGCAGGAGTCAAGTGGGGCATTGGCCTATGTGATATGGCCCTGTGGCCCACAGACGTTATGGACTGGGCAATGTCCCTTCATTTGTTTATCTGTAAATACTGTTTTGATTTTTGAGGATTTCATCTTATTACACTCACTTTCTTCAAATCATTTTGTCCTTGCATTATTCCTGAGGGGTATGGGGTGAATATGTAAAGTTACTGCATCTGTTTGTGTGTATGGTGTTGGGGGTGGGGTGTTGCGTGTTGCATATGTCACTCTCTTTTTCCTCCCCTCCCCTGCTCAACGTGATCCTTGTCGCCGGCGTTGGTATTCCTGGTGTAGGAGGAGGTAGACCAGCATGGGGAACACCTACAGTTTGGGCTCCATGGTGTCGTGGTTCTTCCTTGAGTCTCAAGAGGTGAGTCCTTTGCCTTCTGTGTACTGTTTCCGCCATGCTTTTGATGTCATTGGTACCGCCCCAGAAAAGGTGGAGGATAGGCCAGTTGTAATATTGTCGGTGGTACATTGTCTTCCGCCTGGCTGTTGGTGGTTACAGCTGCGGGGCTTGTTGCTACCTCCGTGGCAGTCGGTGTGTTAAAGTGGCTCTCTGTGTTGGCGGTTTCCGCCGTGGTCAAAATTCCATTTTTTTTACTGCCGGCCTGTTAGTGGTATTTCCACCGCTTTATCACCAACCGCCAGGGTTGTAATGAGGGCCTTAGTGTCTTGATCCTTTGTGTTTGTTGTGGATACAAAGATTAAAAGATTAAAAGCAAAATCTGGAATGTGACTGGACTTTGAAATTAAACACACCAGTAATTTGTGCAAAATAATATTAGGAGCAGTTTCATGTTAATCAGATTCAAACACGCTAAGTCAAATCATGCTGAGTTTATACCTTTCTTGTCATAACCTATAAAGATGGGAAAATTAAACATGCTGTGATAAATATCTCAAACAGTAAAATAAGGAAAGCACCACACAAAACAGGATCCCATAGCAGGTTAGAAAAATAGGTCTTGATTTAATACATAAAGCAAGATTAAAATTACAAAAATCCAATCAGTAGAACTAGAGTTATGAATGTTTATATAATAAACTGTAAAATATCACCTAAAAGCAGGAAGAGCCAATCGCTGCTATCTGGTGCCTCTGGATTGGGTCAAAGTCAAAAGTTCACGGCGACCACAATGGAGCACAGGTCATATACAGTCCCAGATTAATCCAGCTGAAGTTTTACCTATTCAAGTTTTGTACCAAGAGTCCTGTTTGAGTGGTAGAAGGTCCAGAGGAGCAAGGAAAATGTTGCGGGCAGGAGTCAGTGTGGTGTGAAGAGCAGGCCGGGCATCATGGATGGGCAAGATGGAGCTTCTATCGGCGGTCTCCAGCAGGCTGTCAATGCTACTGTGTGAAGAGACAGGCAGACGGTGGTGGCTTGCACTGGATTTCAGTGTCAGCAGAGCGGTCTTGGTGTGAACCGGCCCATTTGCAGTCACAAAGAGCCCAAAAGCTTGATTTAAGAGTCAGCTGAGCCACACCAAGGGTCCGGGTTCTGTAGGGCATCACTTGGGGGTAAGGGACTCACCTCAGGTGGGTCCTAGAGCTGGTTCAGGAGCCTTTTATGTTCCTAACGCACAGATCAGGAGGCCAGCAGACTAGCCCTTGAGCCAGTCTGGAGTCCTGGATTCATTATGAAGTTGCAGGCCCAGTTCTTATTCTCTAGGCAAGAGGACAACCGGTGACAGGTCAGCACAACAGGGCAGCAGTTCCTTTAGAGCAGCAGTCCAGCAGAGTGACAGTTCTTGTAGCAGCACATCAGTCCTTCTTTCTGGCAGGCCACAGGCCCAGAAGTGTGTTGAGGCGGTGATATCTGGGGTTCTTCTTTTATGCATATTTGTGCCTTCAAAGTGGGGATAAGCTTCTAGAAGCATGCCTTAGAAATGCACAGATGCACTAAGTTCCTGGCTCCAGCTCCATACTCACTGCAGGGAGTTATGCAACCCTTTGTGTGGAGGCAGGACACATCTTATTCAGGTGTTGGAGAGGCTGGGCCCAACTCCTCTCTCCCATCCTGCCAGTGATGGCCCATCTTGTCACACCTATATTCTCCATTATGTGTGAATGTCTAGGAGGAATACACAAGCCTACCTGCCAACTACACCCAGTCATATGATCAGAGACAGTCTACAGGCACCAAATGGCTAAGTCAAGAACATGCCAACTTTCTAAAAGTGGCATTGTCAGAATTATAATTTAAAATCCAACTTCAACAGAAGTCAGGATTTTAAATTGTGATTCCAGAGGCGCCAAACATGAACTATTGTCTCTTCTCATTCGGGATTTACACTTATACAATTTAGTGAAGTAACTCCAATGTTATCTCATGGGAGAGATGGGCCTTAAAGTAGTTAAAAACAAATGTAAGTTTTTTTTCCACCACTAGGACATGTAAAACTTAAAAGTACATATCCAAATGTTTATATACACTGCACCCTGCACTTGGGCTATCCAGGGCCTACCTTAAGGACGACTTATATGTACTAAAAAGGAGAGTTTGGATTTGGCAAAAGGTTTATTTTGCTAGGTCAAAATGGCAGTTAACAACTGCATATTTAGTCTTTGTAGTGGCAGGCCTGAGAAATGTTGCTACTTAAGTGGGTGACACAATCAGTGCTGTAGGCCCCCTAATAGCATTTAATTTCCAGGCCCAGGGCACATGTAGTGCACTTTACTTATTAAGTAAATTAAACCTGCTAATTGGAAATAAGCCAGTGCTACCATGTTTTAAGTAGAGTGCACAAGCACTTTAGCACTGGTTGGCAGTCATAAAGTGTGCAGAGTTTTAAGGCCAGCAAAAAAAAAGTCAGCAAAAACAGAAGGTCTGAAGGCACAACGTTAGTGGGGGACCACACCAAGGATGCCAGGTTTAACAAGAGTGCTCCATTTTTTCATTTTATTCATGTTGTAGCTTCTAAGTCAAAGTTGTACTAATAGCAATTTTCATAAAGCTGAACAGTAGAAAATATTGTAAACAATCTCTGATTTCAAGTTCATGGCCCCGTGGAAGATCTTGTCAAATTGGGTCCTCAATGGAGATCAAAATGCATAGGCATTGCACTGAAGTCATTGGGTGTAACTGTGAAAGAGGGTTGAGCTCTTAATTCAGGAGAGATGGACACTATGGGCCTCATTATGATCCTGGCGGTCACAAGACCACCAGATTTGCAGATGACGGTTGGACCACCACCAATGCGGCAGTCTGAGTGCCATATTTCAACCCTGGCAGTCGGGCCGCCTAGGGACATCCAGCGCCACCAGCATTGGAGATCTCGGTCTGGAGGTGCTGGCGGTCCTAGTCCGTAAGCAGCGATGTCCTGGGGGTTATGACCCCCTTCTCTGCCACTGCCATGAAAATGCTGGCAGAGAACGGGTGCATCATGCCCATACACTTGGCCTGGGCAGTGCAGGCTCCACCTGGCCAGCACCATTGCAATGTTTACTATCTGCTTTGACAGACAGTGAACATTGTGAGGGTGCTGGCGCACCCTGCGCTCTACAGCATTGCCACTGTCTTGATTACGAGCCGGAGACAATGCTGTAGGCTGTTTCCCGCTAGGCCAGCGGGCAGAAACTCAGGTTTCCGGCTACTGACCTGACGGGAAATTCTTAATGGGTCCGGCGGGGAGGTAACCTCCCTGTCGGAAGTTCACCAGACGGTAAAAACCATCCGCCGAACTCCTAATCAGGCCCTAAGTTACACTTATGCATGGGGACATACTTCGATGGACTTTAGTTTAATTGATCACAACCAGGTTGGTTTGTTTTGAGAATTTTTTTTACTTCTATGTATATTTAATACTTGGTATCACTTTGTTTATTGATTATTGATTAGGTTTGATTTCTATTTGTAATGTCTTGCTTGATGATTATGTTTGCCTCCTATCTGTAATGTCTTTATTGATTAGGCATTTAGGCCCTCATTATGAGTCTTGTGGTTTTAAGAAGCCAGACTCGTGGTGGCAGTCAGACTGATACGCTCGTGGTGGTCTGGCTGCCACATTACGACCGTGGAGGAGCCACCACGATGGTACCGCTAGAACTGTCAGGTTGCCACCAATCAACAGCCTGGCAGTCTCGGCGGTTGGAATCCGCCGGGGTGGTGTTGCATGTAGGGCCACCCTGGGTTTTATGACTCCCCATTCTGCCAGCATTTTCATGGCAGTTGTACTGCCATGGAAAGACTCGAGTAATGGGGGCATCGGGGGCCCCATGGTGGCCCCTTCACTGCCTGTGCACTTGGCCTGGGCAGTGCAGGGGCCCCCATGGACAGGCCCGTCACTCTTTCCAATGCCCGAATTACGAGCAGCGGAAAGCGCAAAGGGTGCTGCTGCACCTCCCACACTGAGACATTGCCGTTGGCTTGATTACGAGCCACCGTCAATGTTAAGGCCCTGTTCATGGCAGGGCCGGTGGGCGAAAATGCTGTTTCGCCCTCCGGCCCTGCTGTGAACTCATAATAGGGCCTGCGGTGTTCTGCCCGCGCTGGCGGTCAGGTGGCAGTACAAGTTTGGCGTGCAACTCATAATGAGAGCCTTAACGTATTCATGCTATGGAAGCACTGTAACACAAACCTAAGTTCAAAAATGTAAAATGTTTGAGAATGTGCGCAAATGAATCTAATATAGCTATGATGAAAAAAGCCTGCATGCCAGATTTTGAATTATATCAGTAAAAATGATGGTGAGTGAAGATACTGTATTTGTTCTTTACCAAATAAGAAGTTAGCATTTATTAAATGTAATAAGGTAAACTAATGTTATCCTATGGGAGAGGTAGGCCTCACAGTAGTGAAAAATTGAAGTTGAGAATTTTCACAACATGACGTAAAACTTAAATGTGCATGTCCAAAATTTTAAAATACAACACACTGGCCCTCATTCCAACCCTGGCGGTCTCTGACCGCCAGGGCGGAGGGCAGCGGAAGCACCGCCAACAGGCTGGCGGTGCTTCCAGGGCTATTCTGACCGCGGCTTTACTGCCGGTTTTCCCCTGGCCCAGGGAATCCTCCATTGCGGCGCTGCTTGCAGCGCCGCCATGGGGATTCCGACCCCCTTCCCGCCTGCCTGTTTCTGGCGGTTTTCACCGCCAGAACCAGGATGGCGGGAACGGGTGTCATGGGGCAGTGCAGGGGCCCCCTAACAGGGCCCCATGAAGATTTTCACTGTATGCTTTGCAGACAGTGAAAATCGCGATGGGTGCCACTGCACCCGTCGCACCCCTGCAACTCCGCCGGCTCCATTCGGAGCCGGCTTCCTTGTTGCAGGGTCTTTCCCGCTGGGCCGGCGGGCGGCCTTTTGGCGGTCGCCCGCCGGACCAGCGGGAAAGCCAGAATGGCATCCGCGGTCTCCTGACCGCGGAGCGGCCATTTGGCGGTGACCGCATGGCGGGCGGCGACCGCCGCCCGCCGCAGTCAGAATGACCGCCACTGTGTCTTATGGGCTGTTTAAGGACTGCCCAGAGGTGATTTAAATGTATTAAAAATGAAGATTTGGTCACACTCTAAGCGTGCTCCGGCTCACTCCGTCATCCGCCTTGATGAGCCCTGTCGATCCTGTGCCTGTTTAGTCCTCGCTTGGGCTCCTGCCTGTGCAGGAGTCAGCTGAGTCGGACGAGGGGGCCCGGACTTCGCGTCAAAGTCTTGCCGCATGAGGCCTGCACCTGAGGTCTACCTCAGGGCCCAGTTGAGCAGGGTGGGCTGCCAGTGAGGCCGCGGGAGCCTCTTGGAGCGGTGCGTTGCAACTGTGGAGGCAGGCCTGAGGTTGGAGCCGCCACCTGCCCCGATCTGTTATACTGCTGTGGGACTGCTGCGAAGAGGATGAGAGGTGCCCAGCCCCTCCATGCCGCTGGCTGAGGCTCACGCTGCGGCCCGGGGCTAAATTTCAGTGGTGGAGGAGGCCTGTGCCAGCCCGGCGCACAACAGTGGAGAGATCTGCGCAGCGCGGTACGGCCGAGCCGTGGCCCGGCGACGCCCATGCCTGCTGGCAGTGTCGCCCTGGACTGGTGGCCGACATGGGGAAGGACAAAGCAGGTAAGCAGCTGCCGGCATCACAGCAGCGAATTGATCAATTCGCCAGGCACACCGCCTCTCGAGCGGAAGGAGATCTGGTGACGGAGGCTTCCACAGCAGAGGGGGTGAGTGTGATCCTATAGGCCATCCAATCCTCGCAGTTGGCAGTTGAGACCAAGGTCGGTGAAGGAAGGGAGGATGTGGGCCTGTTGCGACAGGACCTACAGGTAGCAGTGGGTCGACTTAAAGAAGTTGAAGACCGGGTTTCCCAGGCGGAGGATGAGATTGCGGAACTCAAGGCCAAAGTTGCTCAGCTGCAGACTCGCACTGGTGAACTCCACCATAGGGAAGAAGACGCCAAAAACCGTTCCAGGCGTAACAACCTGTGTTTTGTGGGATTCCCGGAGGGAGCGGAGGCTAGCCACGTGATCGATTTCCTGGAGCACTGGATCAGATCGTGGGTCCCTGATCAGCAGCTCTCCCCCTGATTTGCCATTGAGCGTGACAATAGGTCTTTGTTGCCCTGGCCCCTTCTGGGTGGCCCCCGGCGGCCGATGATTGCAAGGTTTCTCAACTTTAAAGACCGGGACATCATTCTTCGGGAGGCAAGAGCACAACCGGACCTCTGCTGGGACAACCACAAGATCTTAATCTTCCCAGACTACACCCGTGAGGTGCAGGCCAAGCGCCGCTCGCATGAGGGAGTCAAGCAGAAGCTGCGGGCAATGCAACTGACTTACATGCTCCTCTTTCCTGTGCGCCTCAAGGTCCTAATGGACGGGAAATCATTTTTTTTTATCACCAGAGGCTGCGTGGAACTGGCTTACCAGGAAGCATTGGGTGGCCCGGCAGGCCCCCCCGGCCTGGGGGTAGCTTGCCAGTGACTGGTCCCATTGGCTCCCCAAGGGCATGGGGGTGCGGGCATACCCGGTACTGCAGGAGGAAAAGGAGCAGCCCGCACGGCATGTCGGCAGAGGAAGGTCGATCAAGCCTGACTCCCTCCGAGGGCGGCAGTACACCAGACGGTCCAGAGGAGAAGAGTCCGGCTCTGGTTGCAGAGGAGGAGCTCCTTAGCCAATCTCCCTTGCTCTCTTGAGACTGACCTGTACGAACCCCACGCAGCTGGGGATGGCATGGATGAACTCTCCCTTCCTGGCATAGGGCATGGGGTGGCGGACGGCCGCATTGCAGAACTCCGACTCAATGGAGGGGTCCACCACTCCACACCTACTATTGACACTCTGTCTTCACAGTTTTGGGTGCCAGATGTTTCTGGGTTGGAAGGATGGGGTAGGGGCAGTTGAGGGGGTTTACAGGAATGTTTATCTACAGTTTTTTAAGGTTGAGTTTGTGTTATGCTCTCCTGTGTTTGGCTAGTTGATCACGGTGTGAAGGTCAGACGGGCACACTGCACACACTACTACTGATTCCTTACTCATGCCAGAGCTGGCCAAGCGGGTTCTCTCCTGGAACGTAAATTGGCTCCTGGATAAAATTAAACGATCTGCGGTCTTTTGTACCTTCCGCTGCTTTGCTCCGTCCATACTCTTACTCCAGGAGACCCACTTGATTGGTACTCTGTGCCCTATGCCCATGAGGGGGGATATGACAGGGTCTACCATGCGGGTTTCTCCAAGGGATCTAGGGGTGTGGCCGTCTTGTTGCACTGTTCCTTGCCTATTGTGGTTGCTGTCTCCCGGTTGGACCCACAGGGACGTTACGTGGTGGTCTCCGGATAGCTTGGGGGCACCCAATCAATATCCTTAGTGTCTATGCTCCTCCGGGTGCGCTGGAACGTTTTCTCATGACCCTCAGGGATATGGTGGCGGGACTCCCCCGGGCCTAACCCCATTGAGGGGGACTTCAACTCCATCATGTATCCGGAGATGGATATCACCGGGCCTTTGTCTTCAAGCTGTGTTACGAGGGTGATGGGGCTGCTCAGATGGGTGGAGGGCCTCGGTCTCTGTGATGTGTGGCGGGCTTGACACCCCCAATACACCCACACGTCAGCGGCACACCACACTTACGCCAGATAGACCACTTTCTTGTGCCAGCCCTTGATGTACCCCGGGTGCTCTCCCATGGAGTCTCGGACCATGCACCACTCCTTCTTCTGCTGAATGATATAGACGTGGTCAGGAGCCCGGTGTGGCAGCTCATTGCCTGGTATCTGCAGGAAAGCAATTACATTCAGGCCATAGGGGACCGGCTCACTGATTACTTTTCTTTCAATCTTGGACCGGTGCCGTCTCCGGGTACAATCTGGGCTGCTTGCATAGCGACTCTTCGTGGGCAAGACAAGCATATCCTTTGTGTGCAGGAGCGTGTGCGTAACCAGAAAGTGTCGGTGCTTGAGGCCCAGGTGGTGCGTCAGGAGGGCCAACTCACCGGCCATGAATACGGCTGTCACAAGGCAGCTCGCCTTGGTTAGGGAAGAGATTAAGCACGCCACTCTCGAGACAGCGATGCATATGTGGCGGGCCTCCACTGCCCGCGTGTACAGGTTGGGGCCAAAAATGGCAAGCTTTTGCACTGGCTTGCAACTGGACCGATGACAAGCCGAGTTGTTCCAGAGGTCGTTGAAGACTCAGGAGCTATTTCCCAGACGCCATGCGAGATAGCGTACAGTTTAGCCACCTAATACTCAAGGCTCTATGAGGAGCGTCCTAGGCCCCAAGTGGAGAGGGAGGCCCCCTTGCTGGAGGAGGTGTCCTTTCCAAGGATCTCGTTGACGGAAAGACAGGACCTTGAAGAACCCATTGGACTCGAGGAAATCGGGACTGCTATATCAGAGTTGGCCACGGGTAAGACGCCGGGCCCCGACGGTTTCCCGGCAGAGCTCTACACCAAGTTTTGTGATATCCTAACTCCCCACTTGCTTGCCATGTTTGAGGAGGCTGAAAAGGCTGAGGGTTTCCCCCGGGACTAGATCAGGCCACCATAGTGGTGATTCATAAAACTAGTCCACCCTCGAGGTGTTGCTCTGCGTCCCACCCCATCTCGCTTCTTAATACTGAAATTAAGATACTGTCCACAGTTTTAGCAGCTAGGTTGAAGAGAGCGTTGACTTCACTGATCCACCCAGATCAGTGTGGTTTTATGCCAGGTGGGAGTACCAGGCATTGTATTAGGCGACTGCATGTGGCACTGGCCAATTGGCCCTCTTGACCTCTCCCCTGACGCTTCTCCTCGTGGACTTCGAAAAAAGGCGTTTGACACGGTGGACTGGTCATACCTTCAAAGGGTGCTTTTGAGTTCCGGGTTTGGGCCACGGTTTTGGGCACTGGTGGGACTCCTCTACTCTAATCCAACGGCACGGGTGCAGGTGAATGGGGCAGTGTTGGACCAGTTTCCCACCAGCACGGCTACCCGCCAGGGCTGCCCACTGTCCCTCTCCTATTCGCACTAACGATGGAGTTGCTCATGAAGCTAATAAGGGAGGACCCCCTAATTGACGATTGGGCATGGCCCGCCGGGAGGGAAGACCGCATTGCGTTATATGCAGATGATGTACTCTTGTTCTTGGCTAGCGGTAGACCAAGGGTGACACAGCTGCTGGGGCTGTTTGCTGAGGCGTCAGGTTTGATAATTAACCCCAGTAAATCTCTCTTGGTTCCATTGAGCCCCACAGGGACTGCTATGCTTGGTAGAGTGCTATTCCTATCCAATGCAGTAGTTTCTGGTATCTGAGGGGTGCAAATAGCGCTGCTACCCGAGCTGGCATGGTCTCCTAATGTTGTGCCACTAACTCGAAGACTCAAGAAGGACCTCCAGCAATGGCGGTCTCTACCCCTCAACATCCTGGGACGGATGGCACTATATAAAATGATGGTGCTTCCCCGGTTCCTCTATTTGCTCCAGGACTTACCCTACCACATCCCTAGGTGATGGTTCAGGGAGATAGAGGCAGTCGCTGGGCAATTCCTATGACACAGTTCGGCCCCCGGCTGGCTTTTCGCACCTGTCAGGGTGATGTGTGTGAAGGGCGTCTGGGGATGTCTGACCTCTATCTTTACCACCTTGTGATGCATCTACTGGTTGTTAATGAATGGTTGGGGGGGGTTGGTCGGATCCTGCATACCAGCTAGAATTTTTGACAATGGGCTATCCCGGTCTGTACGGGACGCTGTACAGTGCCCCCTGCCGCATGAAGTCCCAGAGGTGACGAGGGTGGAGCTGATGGGGTGGAGGGCTGCCCTGCGGGTGATGGGGTGGTGGCACCGTCTTACTCAACAGACTCCGCTGTGGCAGGGATTGTGGCTGGGAGAGGTCTCGGAGCTTCAGGGGTTCCATAAATGGGACCTCATAGATATTTCGCTGCTGGGTGATGTCTGGGTGGGTTTTGACATGCGGTCATTCCAGGAGCTTCAGCAGCAGTTTTCGCTCACTTGGTCCCAGTTTCATAAATATCTGCAACTCGGACATGCATTACACACGCACATTCAAGCAGGGATGGTTCTCCCTGAGTTATGCCCTGTTGAGGCTAAGACACTGATGTGCACCCTGGGTACAGGGGGAGTGTTGCACATTTATCCCACATTAGTTGTCAACACGGCACAGACGCTTGACAGGCTCCAAGAGCGGTGGGAATGGAGGGTGGGTCCGATGGAGGACAAGGACTGGAGGGGCGCTTTGATGGTCCATGACCGCCCGTCTCCGGGTGGTGCAGACCTACTTTCTCCACACGCGCACCTCACTCTCGACAGGTTGCATAGAGCGGGCCTCCTTCCCCAGGCTAACTGTCCTTGTTGTGCTGGCCCTAGTGCTGACTTTTTTCATATGGTGTGGACTTGCCCCCACATTGAAACCTACTGGCAGGCGGTGGTAAAGGAGATCTCCAGAGTCCTACAGGTGGAGGTCGAGGTTGCCCTGTTGCCTATTTTATTGGGAGTTCTTGATGGGATGGGGTCCAACAGAGCAGACCAGTCATTTGTGGTGATGTCCTGTTTAGTGGCCAAAAGAGACATCGCAGCGAGTTGGAAAGCAGAAACTGCCCCCGGCGTAGACCGGTGTGCCCAGCAAGAAAAACTGGTTTATGAAGCGGGGGCTGTCTGGCCAAGCATGACAGAGTGTGGGAGAAGTGGATGGGGACCTGGGGAGATTGTGCAGCAGGCATCTCTTCAATGTAGGAATGTTGTGCGCCTTGTCTTTGACTACTACGATGGTTCTTTGGACCTGTGCAGTTTCGGTCTGCATATTGTAATCGTGCCCTGTTGGGTTTTATGTTGTTATATAAAACTAATAAAATTGCTTATAAAAAATAAATATATGATTTAGCCTTGCAAAATGTTCATCTGGCCAGGTCGAAATGGCACACACACAGGCTCTTCAATGGCAGACCTGAGACATGTTTAAAAAGGCCACTTGAGTGGGTGGCACAATAAGTGAGGCAGGTCCACTAGTAGCATTTAATTTAGAGGCCCTGAGTACTTGTAGTATCATTTTACTAGGAGCTTACAAGTAAATTTAATGTACCTCTTGGGTTGAAGCCAATGTTACCATGTTTAAAGGAAACAGCACAAGCACTTTAACACTGGTTAGCATTCGTAAAGTGCACAGAGTCTTAAAAGTCAACACAAATTAAATGGGTTCAGAATACAGAAGGGGTGAAGGAACAATTTTGGGGGGTGACCCTGCAGACAGGGCCAGGTCCAATACTTATCATTTTGGAATAACTGACATACTGGAATTCTTCATTTTTGCAGCCTTGGATAAGCCTTTCCTTGATTAAATACAAGTAGGCTACCCTTTGAGTTGTACAATATGTTCTTGTGAGATGTATGTTATTTTGGTATTTTATAGGAAACGGCTATGATAACAAAATACCAATTTCCATGAAGTGGTAATAAGGACTAGGTGTGGCCATACCAGAAGGGTCTACTATTTCAGTGTGCTACCCTGAAAATTAATATTGAGTCCATTATAAATGGGATCTATCATTTTTTTTGACAAACTTCATATTGACATGATGCCATTGACAGCAAATGACATATTATGGAGTTGCCCTCTCCATAAATCATTTTTGATTTATGTGAACTGGGATTCAAATGATTAATGTATGCATAAATGTATGTATGATATATTCATGACCAATTTCTATCACAAATGGCTTGAATGTTTTCAGGCCAGTACATTCACTATTCTTATCACAAAAAAGCTCCAAATCTGACATTTAAACATTTGGATGTTAAAATGATTTATCTTTTTTCTCCACTAAAAAATATTTGCCATGTTGGGAAGTACCTTCTCTTAGACCACTGACTATATGGAGATGTGTGTTTCAAGCCCAATTTTCACACCAAATTCATTTTTTATGGCTCTTACACATATGTATGCAAAATGATTGTCAAAAATGTCAAGGTTTGTTAACTCTCTCCAGGTGTTCACTACATTCTAATACTGCTGCTTGTTCTCAGGGCAACATCCATTTCACATGCATATCACTAAACGTTTAACTGCAGAAAGTCTTTCACACTTTTGAAAGTCATATATTTTATCAGGTAGATGTAAGGCCTGAATATATCCTGTTTTGAGATGTGCATATTTAGCACCTGATTGGGATCTTGGCTGAGGGGTTACTTCCTCACAAGCATGACAGATATCCCATCTACCATATTACAATCCCATTAAAGCCTATGGGGATCAAAGTACGGAGGACGCAATATCATCACATTTGTGACGGAGTAACCCCTCAGCCGAGATCTCAATCAGACCCTTAGTCTTGTGGGCCCCTTTCTCTTTGCCATGTTCAGATTTTTAGTTTTGCTACTTTACCAAAAGGAAAGTACACAGTATCTCTCTGGTGCCTTGGTCTTTCTCAAACACAGAGATGATCTAGCACCCCGGTTCATAACCTTTTGACGGGGGGCCACACTGAAACACTACTGGAAACTAGGGACCTCTGCCTAAGCAATTTCTTTGATTTGAACCTCAAAACGATGCACAAAACAACAAAAACAAGCGTAGACTACACAAATACATGAATTATTAAATGTTTTATTCAATTCACAAAACAAAACATACAGAAACATCAAATGTTTTATTTTAATTGGAAGGTTGGAGTTTTTAAAATTTGTGGTTTTTATGTGATTTCTCAAATAATTATTTTTTGTGTTTAAAGCTTGCTGTCTTTTTCCACACATGTTTACCCTGCCACAGATTATTCTGAGTATGCCAACTTGATTTTTAGCCTCCAGTATCGAAATCAGTCTCATGTACAGACCATTTTAATATTTTTCATTTTACATGTTGCTTTTTTATGTATATATATATATGTCCAATCTTTAATTTTGTAAGCAGTCACAGTCCGTCAGAGTAGCCTACGCGAACCCCAAGGGGTCAACGAATCACAGGCTAAGAAACACTGATCTAGGGCAGTCCGAGATATGAGGAAATTACACCTTTGATTCTCAAAGCTATTAATTTTATAGATGCAATCTGTCAACATAACCTATCCAACAGCTTGGGTTTTATATTAATTATCAAACCTTTAACTATCCACAGATCATCTAACAATTGTTAAATGCCTCGTTTTCAGTTTCAAAAGTTATTATTGCTTCCATCCTAAACAGGCATACAACAGCTATAAGGCCCTTGTAAATACCTGGTTAGATTAGTACTTTGCATAATGGATAAACAATAATTGAACCAACAGCAAAAGATTTAATCTGTAAGGCTAACAAGCAGCTATTATTACCTCACCAATGAGGAAACTATTATACTGCTGGAGAGAGTAAGTTTAAAATGTGTATTTCTGGCTCAAACATTCTTCTAAGAATGTGCCAAGGTAGGTAAATGGTATCAAAAACACAAGGCCATCAAGTTATATAACTCTTCTGAAGTGCAACTCTTGGGTGTTCCAAAGTCACAATTCATTTATAGAGAGGCATTCCGGGGGCTTACTTCTACACAGTCCCAATAGGCTTTTTCAGACAATTTCAAAGTGCTAAAGGAGTATGGGCCACATTTACAAATGTCAAGATTTGCGACTCACAATTTGCAAATCGCACCACCTGATCTACAATAGTGTCACAGACACTGTTAGTGATTCCCAAATGGGTCGCAAGGGACCAGCCTCATTAATATTCATGAGACAAGCCACAATTTGCGACCCATATGGGAATGGCTGGCACTCACAAGGATGCTGGCCTCCTGGGGTCAGCAGAGCACCATGTTTGTGACTGCTTTTTAAATAAAGCACTTTTTTTTGTTTTGTTTTTAAATTGCAGACCGTGTGCATTAAAGTTACCCAATCACAATTTGGGCTTTGTACATCCCAAAAAACATTTTTCTACTTGCAAATGGGCCGATTCTGTGAATTGGCCAGTTTGTGACTAACAAATGCTTTGTACATGTGGCCCTATGTTCTTCTTTTTCACAATTTAGGAACCTCAACAGTTCAGTGGTGGCACACGTGTGTGATGTTAATGATAGCATTGTTTAAACACGAACAGTAAAAAATCCAGTTCCTTTTTTCAGCATGACCAACATATATCAAAGTAATCCCCAAATAAAAACCCTGAATGTTATTTTTAGCTCATATGAATTCATCTTGAAATCCTGAAGCATTTTGAGGCATATTTATACTCCGTTTGTGCCAAATTTGCGTTGTTTTTTTCGACGCAAATTCGGCGCAAAACTAACGCCATATTTATACTTTGGCATTAGACGCGTCTAGCGCCAAACTATGAGTAAAGAGCGTCATTTTTTTGCGTGAACGCCTTCCTTGCGTTAATGAGATGCAAGGTAGGCGTTCCCGTCCAAAAAAATGACTGCAACGCAAATGCGTCGTATTTATACTCCCGGGCAAAAATCACGCCCGGGAGTGGTCGGGTCAAAAAACCCCGCATTTGCGCCTCTTTTTAACGCCTGGGTCAGGGCAGGCGTTAAGGGACCTGTGGGCTCAAAATGAGCCCACAGCTGCCCTCCCATGCCCCCAGGGACCCCCCTGCCACCCTTGCCCACCCCAGGAGGACACCCAAGGATGGAGGGACCCACCCCAGGGACATTCAGGTAAGTTCAGGTAAGTATAAATTTGTTTTTTTTTTATATATTTTTTTTGGTATAGGGGGGCCTGATTTGTGCCCCCCTACATGCCACAATGCCCAATGACCATGCCCAGGGGACATAAGTCCCCTGGGCATGGCCATTGGACAAGGGGGCATGACTCCTGTCTTTACTAAGACAGGAGTCATGTAAATGGCGTCTGGGCGTCGTTAAAAATGGCGCAAATCGGGTGGAGGCGATTTTTTTGCGTCAACCTGACTTGCACCATTTTTAAGACGCCCTAACGCCATTTTTCCCTACGCAGGCGCTGCCTGGTGTACGTGGTTTTTTTCCACGCACACCAGGCAGCGCCGGTCTGCTTGCGCCGGCTAATGCCATTCAATAAATACGGCGCCCGCATGGTGCTTCAGAATGGCGTTAGCCGGCGCAAAAATGTTTGACGCTAAACTGCGTTAGCGCAGTTTAGCGTCAAAAAGTATAAATACGGGCCTTTATTCTTCGGTGGGTCTGAAATCCTTACTTTGATGAATGTACACTCTCGCTCTTAGAGGGTCAATTTGATAATATATTGAGCAGGCCCATTTTACAAAAAGAATTATTCATGCTATTTGCTTGGTTGATGCCCTACATGTTTAATACTTGAGAGAGACAAGTGGGGCAAATTACTGCAATTATCAACGTTGTTCTAAAAGTTATGACTCACCTCAAATACACCGAACTGCATGCTTCGGCTTTGTTTTGTAATTCAATTAGTTTTTTCCATGCAGTACCCATAAAGAAATCACAGACATGCATCTGAAAGTGGTGCTATTAATATGAACACCGCATGACAATGCCTACAAACACAGCACGATGTTTCAAGCAAGTTCATCAGCTTACCTGTCATATTGCAGTACACAAGGAACGGTCCCAGGGGCCCACTGCCATCAGAATCGATATAATAGAAGCCTGAAGTACTCCCTTTGTGCTTATAAGCTTCGCACGACTGCTCATAGATGGCTGCAAGAGAAGCGTTTAGATCGTCAATGGAATGACTTTATTGTGTTTTTTATTTGTGTTCAAGGGGAATCGTTTTCTGCGTGAAACCACAGCATCGCGCATCTATTTCCATTTGTTCAGAATAATCTAAAATGTATGTTGTCAGATACAAAGGTCTGTGCCCAATTCCAAGTGTCAAAATAATTGAGGCTTTGAGGCAAAATGGGCAAATACATGTGGAATGCAATTACTTAATGGAGAAGCAAAAAATGGGGAACACAGAGACGAGTTGTTACTTTTGGTATAGCCAAGTCAAGTCTAATCTCTGTCCTGGGAAACCTTTATAATATGAATGTCACCTGACATAAAACAATGGCTTTCCTTGCGGAGCTTGACATGAAAGCACAGGAGCAGAACCTTTTAAGCGTAATTTTCATTCTGCTACATTTAAAAGGGTATTCTCAGACAATAATTATAACATATCGCACCCGAAAAATGTGTTTGTCACTTCTCCCTACAATGTGACAATTGTCAGACTAATCCTATCATTTAGCCGGTTTATTTAATCAGCAGGCCTCTGCTGCTGGATGACTGCAAGTATATTCTTTAATGGTCCAATGAATATCTGTTAAAGGGGCTGAGTCCTGTTCCTTTCTAGTGCCACTGTGGGAATCATTCTTCCACTATATTCATATTTTAAAATCTTTAACCCATTTAGGGTAAGTGCATGCTATCTGCGCAAACTGTATTTAAAAGAATGATCTATAAGTGCACATTTTACCTCATTCAAAAGTTGTGGATTCTGGTGTTTTAAATACAGAGGGACGACCACATATGATATGAGCACATAAAGGCAGATTCCGTTTTTTTAATTAAAATAACATTTTCGGGTTTTATCTTTAAAGCGACATTTATGTCATATGGGTAAAGATATGTTAGCAATCAATTAACCGCAATATGGGCGGAGTAAGTCTGCGGGACAAAATGAAAATGTTACAAACCGAAGAGAGGGGCAAAACCAAACTTCATTTTACGAATCCATATATGCTAATACGGAATAAGTACAAAGTTGGCGAGCCCAATAATCCATGGGCGGAATTTTACCCAGAATTTCTCATTCTAGTGTTATTGAAAATGGGGCACTCTCAACTCCTCCATAAACACTACAGGTCCAGATTTATCATACTTTCGAGCAGAGCAATGCAGTAAGCCACCTTGCTGCCCTGAGTGAAAGGATAAGGGCAGGAATGCACTGTATTTAACATTATATTATACATTCCTGTCCTTTCCTTGCACTGGCACACTTCTAGCAGCCTAGCGCCAATGGAGGCACTATGTACCATGGTGCAAGGGTGTCTGCATTGGAAGCAGGATTGTTTTTGTGCAGGAAGGGAAACCTTACTGCAGAAAAACAATCCTGAGAGGCATTTCCTTTTTCTATGTGTGCTTCAAAATGCAGCACACATAGAAAGAGGAAAAAATGAGGAGAAATAAAGATATTTATCCTCATTATGCCTCCCCTGGTGAGGCGTAGCATTCTGCCACATTCCCAGGTCTACGTCTAATGGTAAACATGGGAATGAGTCAAAATTGATGTGTGGACATGTGCAAAAATCCACGCTCCGCCCAAAGAACGCCTCTCAGAGGCGGAGTACCACAAAGCAGCCATGTGCACTGCCATGTGTTACTCCACATTTATCAAGCCATGCAGGGCCATGCAAGGTGGCCTTGCATGGCTTGAGAAATCAGATTTTAGAGTTGCGTCTCCCTTGTAGAATTTAGGATTTTGGCTATTAATATGTGGCAATGGAGCTTCCACACGGATTCCCTCGTGTTTTTGCTTTGAATTTGACCAAACATACAGGCTGATTTCAAGGACCAAAGCCTCCAGGTAAAATACTCAGAAAAACAGAGTTGCCAGAGGTTGTGTAGCACCTTAAAGAGCAGTAAAATCTGACATCTCCTGAGTAAAGATTACCATAGGACTCAAGCCATAATGAGAGCATTACAGACTTGTTCACAAATGGAAATATCTGTGTATGTTTTCTACTTTTTTGTGTTATCAAACCACAAGTTTAATTTTACTTAATTTTACCAATAGTAATTTTAGAACTGCAGAGACTCCACAGTAGGAGCGAGGAACTTCACACATAAAAAGAAAAGTGTTAGTTTACCTTTGTAAATCAGGCCCTTAGTATGTTCGCTCTCAAAAGACATGGAGGAATAAGCAGACAGCAACAAAATCAGTCAGCGGTAAAAATGAAAAATAGCTTTGCATCAGTTCCTGAATTTCAAATTATTAGCATGTTCACAAGTATCAAACCAGTTCATTTTTCATGGAGATGGTCATAAGTAGCTTATAGATAACCCCCTGTATAATGACCGCCGTATAGCAAGCCTCATGCGTGAATCTGTGAATCAGCACATCAATGAGCACTATCACCCTCATAGAAAGCTTATAAAGTACTGGTTGATTATTGGTGCAAAATGCTATTATCCTCGAGGAGACCCTAGACATACTACTTTTTTTTGGTTGACTGTTTACTCTGGGTGAGTTGGTAAAAAAACTTATGGTACAAAGCACCAAGGCCTATCAGGTATATACTGGAACCCGAAACTAAAATAATTTGATCAAGAATGTTGAGGTTCTATTTCTTTCTTTTCAAAACCTACATCGAGAACAGATAGATTAATGGGCACTCAAACAAGATGTCACCTAGGGAATCAGCCAGCATTGCTTTATATATTCTGGCTGGGTTCAATAGGATTCTGTGGTGCACCAATACATTTATCTATTCTAGGTTAGTAGTACTAATAACAATGACACTCTAGTCCAGGCCATCTCTTTCTTGAAGAGGCATCATATTCTTAATCCATATACCCTTTACTCACTTGGAAATTAAACATGTGTTATTATGAAGGTGCTTGCATGGCATGGAATATATTTGGCCAGCTCTGGCTCAACAAAGTAACTTTTCATCTAACTTTTTCTGATTTTAATTTGACAAATTTTCTTTCATTTCAAGCAATGCTGTTACTTAAATCTACCAAGTGTCGAAAGATTGGCCCTTAAGCAGACTACTTTATGGCTTGGCTAGAGACAGAAAGAGCAATTGCCCAGATTATCATAAAAACTATTATACTATTCATACTTTCCACAGGGCCAATTGATCCTATCTTCCAATCTTAGGGTTGCCCCACATGACCCTTTTCAAAAAAGAGCTTAATAATAAGGGCAAATTTGAAAGAAAATACACCAACCACCACAGGTGTAACTTTATACACCCCTACTGGGTAGTGATAGTTAGGATCATGTTTCCTTAGAAAAAGCATTTTTTGACATGACAATATTTTGGTCCAATTTGACAAATCTTCTCAAAAGTTTCCCCAAAAAGTACCCCAGTGATTCTTATTGTGCACGGAAAGCTTTGGGGTGCTCTGTCAAGCGCAGGGCTAAGAAAAATGGGTTGGGGGGTGCAAAAAAGTTGTGTTTCTCGCGTTAATTCCCATAGGACTTTCAGACACAACTACAACCCGAACCATTGGATGGAATTGCACCAAACTTGGCACAAAGCTAGCTTTCGGTATGCAGATTGTGATTTCACTTATTTGGTGCAAATCCAATCAGTAGTTCTGGAGATATTAAAAAAAATGAATATCTTTGGTTGCAACGAATTTGCGAATAATGACAAGCTTGTGCAGGGAAATGCACAGCTCTGATTAGCTGTCAGCACTTCAAACCAGGAAAAATCTCAATAAAAAAGAAAAAGGGTGCTGGGTAAGGACACCTTGAATTCTTAGCTTCGGGGACTGCACCAGAGGAAAAAAGTTTTTTTTTTACAAAAGATTTTGCAGTGAATTCGCGGAAAAAAAACCCCAAAAAAACAAGCATGAGCTTCCACACTTGTTTATTTTTAAAGCCCCAGGCCAGGTCCTGGAGGCATTTATAGTTTTAAAAGTGGGGGTCTCCTGGCCCTCCCACAGCCCTGAGGACCACTCTCTGGGGCAATTTTTGTTATATGTTTGATGGGATCACCACCTCCCAGGGGCAAAATGCTTTTTATGCGTCAGCCCTGGGGACCACCACCTCCCTGAGGCATTATTAAATTCAATGCAGAGAGGGTTGTGCCCCCCACTGTCCCAGGACCGCCACCTCTGGGGCACAAATTACAATGAAGTGTGGGGTGGGCCCTGCCCCCCACAGCCCTAGGGACAACCACCTCCCCAGGGCATTATTAAGATTGAATGAGAGGGGCACAGCCCCCTATGGCCCCCTGCCTGGGGCAAACCAGATTGTTGGAGGGAGGCTGCGTGGTCCATCTCATGGAGCCAAGAGTGGCCCTGGAACTGCTAACCCCTAGGGCCGGCTCCTGATATGTGCTTGGATGCCCTCCCCCGGGACGTAGCTTTTTGCTTTAGCTTGGTGAGAGTTGACCACTCCCACCAAGCAAAATCGAACATAACTCTGCTTTCTGACAGCGGATCCTGTTAAATAAGTCCCACTGCCAGAAAGCGGAGTTTTCATCTGTCTTCCCTGCAGGCAAATATGCGTGCAGGGAAGACATATGGAAACATTGTTCCAGCAAGCAGGGAGCTGCTATTAAAAGGAAAACAAAAACAAAAAAACTTGTGGCCTAATGGTCAAGGTCTCAAACCCTCTGGACACTGGAAGTTGAGACTTCTACTCTAGGCGTGTCTGTGCTAATTTCCCTCCTTTCATTTTTTTTTAAACTTCAGACATTTAAGGCTCATACTGAAAGGTGATCTAACACTTTTTAATTGATAAATATATTTTTTATTTCCAATTTGTCCAGAAATATCTCATTCTAAGTATATCATCGATCAAAGCCTAAAAAAACTCTCTATTTCTTTCCCTAACTTTCTCTCTCTCTCTTTTTCAATCTCTTTCTCCCAATCAAACACCCACTCAGACTATTACGCACTCACTCACAGACCCACTCAGGCACTTTTGCACCCACTCACAGCCCCACTCAGGCCCTCGTGCACCCACTCACACCCCCAGTCAGACCCTGATGCACCCACTCACAGACCGACTCAGACACTTGCACGCCCACTCACAGATCCACTCAGACTCTCACAACCCCACTTACAGACCCAATGACACCCTCATGCACCCACTCACAGACCTGTGCAGACCTTGACACACTTGCTAAGACACTGATGCCCGCTTACACCTATTCTCACATCCAGAGAGATGGTCTGCAGCCAACTCCCACTGCGCACGGCCATAGGGCAGTTAGCAGAGTAGGGTTGGATGGTTAGGGGGGTTGGCGGCAGAGAGTGGCTGCAGGCCAGGCCTTGTGGGCAATCCCTGTTGCGCACGAGCAAAGGCCAGTCAGGATGCAAGGTTGGGTGCTTATAGTGGGTTGACCTCAGGGTCCTAAGGTGACTATGGTGGTCATTACAACCCTGGCGGACGGTGTTAAAGATGCGGCAATACTGCAAACAGGCCGGCGGACAAAAAAAGGGAATTATGACCCTGGCGGAAACCGCCAACAAAGACAGCCACTTTAACACACCGCCGGCCACGGCGGTACAGACAAGCAGCGCAGCGGTCACCGCCAACAGACAGGTGGAAGACAATGTACCGCCCACAGTATTACAACAGTCCAATCCACCACCTTTTCCGAGGCAGATTCACCGTGGATAAAAACACGGCGGAAACAGTTACTGCAATGGGAAAACGCTCACCTGAACACATCCCACGAGGGACGAGGACTTCATGGAGACCGAATTACACATTCTACCGGCCCTTGTATTCCTACTCATCTACGAAGTCCAACAGCGGCGCGGCCGAAGACAACAGTGAGTACTGCACCTACGACATGGGGGAGGGGGAGGCAAAAGGTAGGGGGACACCCACGAAACACCCCCACCCTCACATATTACAACATACACACCAATGCATCCACAAAAATCACAGTAACAACCCACAATCCCCCCGGAAGAATGCAAAGACAAAGCAAAATCAGTTCAAACATTGTAATGTATCAATATAAATGTCTGTCAAAAATATACAGATATATAAGAAAATCAGGCAGAAATATATACATTACGAGAAGTAGTGCAGATATGCACATATCAATGTCCGTGCACCACTAGTCCAAAAATGCATGGGTGAGGCCCACAAAAGATACCTGTACACAATCGTAGAGAACACTGCTGGGTCAACAGATAGAAATACAACAGGCACCTCAGGGGGAAGGGAAGGGGGGGCACCTCAGCCAGATGACTGCAAAGCCAGATCCACGACGGGGCTCCATGCCCATTGATGTATCCTGGGGAGTGCAAAGCCACAGTCTCTCAAGTCTCTACAGTGGGTGGCTTGCCCACTGTGCCATCCTGGGGAGTGCAAAGCCACAGTCTCTCAAGTCTCTACAGTGGGTGGCTTGCCCACTGTGCCATCCTGGGGAGTGCAAAGCCACAGTCTTTCAAGTCTCTACAGTGGGTGGCTTGCCCACTGTGCCATCCTGGGGAGTGCAAAGCCACAGTCTCTCAAGTCTCTACAGTGGGTGGCTTGCCCAGTGTGCCATCCTGGGGAGTGCAAAGCCACATTCTCTCAAGTCTCTACAGTGGGTGGGTTGCCCACTGGACCATCCTGGGGAGTGCAAAGCCACAATTTCGCAAGTAGATAACATCCGCCAGTGGCTCTGGGGGCGACTGGTGCCCAGACTGGATTAGTCTCCCCGTGAAAGTTCCTGTCCCGTCACTGTCTCAGCTGCACATGGGATAAGGATGCTTGATGTGGCGGTCTTTTAATTCTTACCCGGTGCATGCCCTGTTCAGCGGTGCTTTGCCATGGCGGTCTCTGGACAGTTCAGCGGTGCTTTGCCATGGCGGTTCTGGACTGTTCAGCGGTGCTTTGCCATGGCGGTCTCTGGACTGTTCAGCAGTGCTTTGCCATGGAGGTCTCTGGACTGTTCAGCGGTGCTTTGCCATGGCGGTCTCTGTACTGTTCAGCGGTGCTTTGCCATGGCGGTTCTGGACTGTTCAGCGGTGCTTGGCCATTGCGGTTCTGGACTGTTCAGCGGTGCTTTGCCATGGCGGTCTCTGGACTGTTCAGCGGTGCTTTGTCATGGCGGTTCTGGACTGTTCAGCGGTGCTTTGCCATGGCGGTCTCCGGACTGTTCAGCAGTGCTTTGCCATGGCGGTCGCTGGACTGTTCAGCGGTGCTTTGCCATGGCGGTTCTGGAACGGGCATTGGTGTGTGGCATGACGTTCCCTAGACTGGGCATTGGTGTGTGGCATGACGTTCCCTCATAGCCCACCTGGGCTGTGGCAGCCGGGGCCCTCCTGGGCACTGACTCCGGTGGTGGCTGTGGTCTCCTGACCAGTGACGATACTTGGGCCCTCCTGGGCTATGACTCCGGCGGTGGTCTCCTGACCAGTGACGATACTTGGGCCCTCCTGGGCTATGGCCCCGGCAGTGGCGGTGGTCTCCTGACCAGTGACGATACTTGGGCCCTCCTGGGCTATGACTCCGGCGGTGGTCTCCTGACTAGTGATGATACTTGGGCCTTCCTGGGCTATGACTCCGGCGGTGGTCTCCTGACCAGTGACGATACTTGGGCCCTCCTTGGCTATGACTCCGGCGGTGGTCTCCTACCAGTGACGATACTTGGGCCCTCCTGGGCTATGACTCCAGCGGTGGCGGTGGTCTCCTGACCAGTGACGATACTTGGGCCCTCCTGGGCTATGACTCTGGCTATGGTCTCCTGACCAGTGACGATACTTGGGCCCTCCTGGGCTATGACTCCGACGGTGGCGGTGGTCTCCTGACCAGTGACGATACTTGGGCACTCCTGGGCTATGACTCCGGCGGTGGCGGTGGTCTCCTGACCAGTGACGATACTTGGGCCCTCCTGGGCTATGACTCCGGCGGTGGCGGTGGTCTCCTGACCAGTGACATACTTGGGCCCTCTTGGGCTATGACTCTGGTGGTGGTCTCAGGACCAGTGAAGACGGTGCTGGCGGTGGCGTCTCGACCACCGGGAATGATGCCGCCCTTCTCCGCCGTGATACTCACAACAGGCTGGGCAGACTTCCTCTGGCCCTTCCACACCTTTGGTGGAGTCACAGCTGACTCTCCAATCCCCTTGGGACCCCTGTGAGTTGTTTTCCCACCAGGAGACTTCACACGGTCCTGTCGTCCACTTTCCAATTTCAGAGCCTTTACAGGGTGTGGGCTGCCAGTGCCTCGGCTCCGGGTCATACTGCCTGGACTGGTGGACGGAGCACTCCACATACCTTGAACAGGCACCACTGGTATTGGAGCCCTTTTGGCTGAGGCGCTACGACGGGACTGATGAATTGGAGGTGGGGGTGGGGGCAAAAAGGTAAACTTTACAGAGGGACAGTTTCTGATGAACACTGGGATGGGTAGTTGGAGGGGGTCTGGGAGTGGAGGAAGAGGAGGTGGTTGTAGGAGGTGTCACTTTAGGTGTTTTGGGTGCAAGTGCAGGTACTGGAGGCTGTCGTGAGGTGGATGGATGTTGGGTGTGTGGTTGCCGGCGTTTGTGTACTTTGGGAGGGGGCGTCACAGACACACTGGGAGAGGACACAGGGGACGTGTAAATGTGAGTGGAGGTGGTGAGTGCAGGTGAGCGGCTTGTGGTGCTGGGTGTCCTGGTGCGATTCTTGGTGCCTGTAGATGTGGTGCATGCAGGTGTGTGTGTAGACGAGACTGGGAGGGAGGAGGGAGAAGAGGAGGAGGGGGACACAGTGGAGGCAGTGGATGTTGCTGTGTCTGTATGTGGGTGAGGCTTGCGTGAGTGCCTGTGGTGTGTGTAGTGCCTATGTTTGCTTGAGCTACTTGTGTGTGCTGACTTGTGTGCATGCTGGTCTGTAGTGTGCTTGGGATGGGCTGGGGTACAGGGGATGGGGTCTGGGTGGAGGAGGTTGGAGGGGGGAGGCTAGACACAGGGACAATGGCTGCCATAAGTGCTGAGGCCAGAGATTGCAGGGTTCGCTGAAGGACAGTCTGACCAGAATGAATGCCCTCCAGGAATGCATTACCATGTTGCAACTCTCGTTCTACACCCTGGATGGCATTCACAATGGTAGACTGCCCAACAGTGAGTGACCTAAGGAGGTCAATGGCCTCCTCACTGAGGGCAGCAGGGGTGACTGGGGCAGGGCCTGAGGTGCCTGGGGCGAAGGTGATGCCCACCCTCCTGAGTGAGCGGGCACGGGGCGAACGCTGAGGGGCTGCTGGGAGGGCGGTGTTGGTAGGGGAGGTGGCGGCTGTACCTGTAGAAGTGGGGCGCACAGATGGTGCTGCCACCACAAGGGAGCCCGCATCGGCGGACGAGTCTGTGTCGCTGGTTGGTGATCCTGTGGCCGACATGAAGCTCCCCTCGCCCTCCGTCCCACTGGTGCATTCAGAGTCCGTGGTGTGGCCCTCCATGGCCATGTGGGATGCAGCTCCCTCGTGCTCCGGTGCCACTGTACCTCCGCCTGATGATGCTGATGCACAAAAGAACATGGAGAGCACAAAAAGGGGGTGGGGGAGACAGAAGAAGAACAGGTTGAGTGCATGGCATACCGCTACAGTTGGCGGACAAGACAGACACAGCAGCCCCCTGCATTACGCCGTGCTCCTGGCCTCTGCATATGCAATTCCTGGGATATGGCCTACATGGCTATGGTGGACATCTGCACACATGGATGCCACACGGGCAACTATACCTGTACTTGGCACTCTACTGAGGTGGGGTAGAGTGCCACATGGGCTGCATTACAGAGGGGCCTAGTCTACGTATTTATGGCTGGCCTAGGTACACCCATAGGCCTACTTCCCCACCCAGATCCCTCTACTGCGCGCAAAGTCCGCAGAATGAGGTTGTACTCACCCCCTTGTGTCTGCTGTGATGCCCTCAAGCGCCCATCCAACTCAGGGTAGGCCACCGCCAGGATCCGGAACATCAAGGGGGTCATGGTGCGACGGGCACCCCTCCCACGTTGGGAGGGCATCCCCAGCTGAGTCTCCACTGTCTTCTTGCTACAGCGGCGAATGTCCTCCCATCTTTTCCGGCAGTGGGTGCCCCATCTCTGGTGGGCCCCCAGGGTCCGGACCTCCTTGGCAATGGCACGCTAAATGTCCCTCTTCTGGTGGGCGCTGACCTACATGACATGCACAAGGGAAGACGAAAAGTCATTACCAACTGCACCATCGATGTGAGTGGCTCCCTCCCTACTCTAGCCATGTGGCCCATTCATTCACATGCATTAATGTTCCCTGAACTCTGCACCCTTCCCTCTTACAACCAGCCCTCTCCACCCAGGCCTAGCCCATACAACGTGCTCCCTGTGTACTAACCTGTTGGTCTGGAGGACCGTAGAGTAGCGTGTACATGGGGAGGACCCCGTCTACCAGTTTCTCCAACTCCTGAGCAGTGAAGGCAGGGGCCCTTTCCCCAGACGCAGCAGCCATTGTCGCTTCCAGACCGAGGTCACAGCAGCACTTGCAGTGTAGGTCCTCCAGAAAATGGTGGTGATGTCCGCGGCGGTGCGTATCATCACCGCCGGCGCACCTGTTCATTGGCTCCTGGGACCCATAGGGTCCTATGTTAACCAATGCAGCATTGCGCCGCGGTCTACGACCGCCTACCACGACGGTGTGCAACGCCAGCGCAGTTACCCCACAATCCCATTGTCCCAGTTTAGAGGTCAGGCAGCTGCCATTTCAGGGGCCCACATGGCTTCATTTACTTCTGCGTTACACATAGCTAGGCCTGCACTCAACACACATACAGGAAGGGTTTTGTGTTTGGTGTAGTCTTCTGTGTAACTGTGGGTACATACCTGGAGGAAAATTGACTTTATCATCGCTGTTGTCCTTCGTAGGCGCCGTCAGCTGGGACATGTGAGAAGATGGCAGAATCCTCCTGTGTACTGACCGCTGGTGGAACTGTTGACAATGGAAGAGCGACATGTAATCGTCACCTACAGGTTTGACCGTGTCACAATCCAGGAACTATGTACCCAGTTGGAGCCAGACCTCATGTCACCAATCCGCCATCCCACTGGAATCCCCCCTGATGTGCAGGTGCTGTCAGTGCTCCATTTCCTTGCAAGTGGGTCTTTTCAGACAACAGTGGCCATGGCATCAGGGATGTTCCAGCCTATGTTTTCCAACATCTTGTCCAGAGTGTTGTCTGCCCTGCTGAAACACGTAAGGAGATACATCATTTTCCCTGAGGTGGAAGATTTTCCTACAGTTAAAGGTGACTTCTATGCCCTTGGACATATCCCCAACGTCATAGGTGCCATTGATGGGACCCATGTAGCTCTGGTCCCCCCCCCCCCACAGGAGTGAACAGGTGTACAGAAACAGGAAGAGTTATCATTCCATGAATTTACAGATGGTCTGTTTGGCAGACCAGTACATCTCCCAGGTTAATGTTATGTTCCCTGGCTCAGTGCATGACGCCTACATCCTGCGGAATAGCAGCATCCCTGATATGATGGGTCAACTCCAGAGGCACCGTGTATGGCTATTAGGGGACTCTGGTTACCCCAACCTTTCCTGGCTATTGACCCCAGTGAGGAATCCCAAGACCAGGGCAGAGGAACAGTACAATGAGGCCCATGGGTGGACTAGGAGGGTGATCGAACGCACCTTCGGCCTTCTTAAGGCCAGGTTCAGGTGCCTCCATATGACAGGTGGTTCCCTATTCTACTCACCGAAGAAGGTGTGCCAGATCATCATCGCCTGCTCGATGCTTCATAATTTGGCTTTGCGACACCAGGTGCCTTTGCTGCAGGAGGATGGTCCAGATGACAGTGTTGTGGCAGCTGTGGAGCCTGTAGAGCCTGTGGACAGTGATGAGGAGGAAGCTGAGGAAGAAGAAAACGACAACAGGGAGTCAGTCATACAGCAATATTTCCAGTGACACACAGGTGAGAACATTTTCAGTTTTAACATTACATTCACTGTCACACGTCTTCCTCTATCCTGTGTGTAATTTATTGGGATTATTTGGTAATTGAGTTGTTTCTTTCCATTACGGTTTCACAGGTGTGGTTACCAACGTGTGTCATCTACTTGCATCCTTCAAGGACTTTTGATGTGTGACATTGGTATGTTGCCTTTACATCTCACAACGCATTTTGACACTGTCATAGATATTACATTTTAACAAATCATAGACTGACTCCAGATTGTTTTGTGTTTCAAGGGTGTTTATTGAAGTGCTCAGAAATGGGAGGGGGTTGTAAAATGAGGATGGGTGATGGCGGAGGAATGTCCATGGCAGAGTCCAGTCTATTAGTCTCACAGGTGCACTGCCCATATGGGCATAGGAAGTGGAGCTGGGGCAGTTCAAGTATGGACAGGGTAACAAAGTGGGACAGTGGGGGGACAATCAGGGTGGTCTCATTTCCTGGCGGGGGTCTTGCCATCTTGCTTTGTCCTGTTCCTGGCTCTCAGGGACCGCTTGCGTGGTGGGTGTCTGTCTGCAGGGGGTGGGGTGCTGGTGTGGTGGTCCTGTGGCGGGGCGTCCTGTCCACTAGCGCCAGCAGAGGTGGTGGGCAGTTCATCATCCATGCTAGCGTCAGGGGCCCCTTGTAATGCCACAGTGTCCCTTCTGGTGTTCACGAGTTCCTTCAGCACCCCTACGATGCTGCCCAGGGTGGAGCTGATGGTTCTGAGTTCCTCCCTGAAGCCCATATACTGTTCCTCCTGCAGGCGCTGGGTCTCCTGAAACTTTACCAGGACCGTCGCCATCGTCTCCTTGGAGTGCCACGGTGTCCCTCAGGGTCTGCCCTCAGCACCCTTACGATGGTTCCCAGGGTGGAGCTGATGGTCCTGAGCTCCTCCCTGAACCCCAAATACTGGTCCTTCTGCAGGCGCTGGGTCTCCTGAAACTTTACCAGGACCGTCGCCATCGTCTCCTGGGAGTGGTGGTATGCTCCCATGATGGAGGTGAGGGCCTCGTGGAGAGTTGGTTCCCTTGGCCTGTCCGCCCCCTGTCGCACAGCAGCCCTCCCAGTTCCCCTGTGTTCCTGGGCCTCCGTCCCCTGGACCGTGTGCCCACTACCACTGCCCCCAGGTCCCTGTTGTTGTTGGGGTGGTGGGTTACCCTGGGTTCCCTGTAGTGGTGGACCCCGCTGATTGACCTGTCCTGGGTACGGAGGTTTGGGCCCGCTGGGTGGGTGCTGTGCTGGTGTTACCAGAGGGTGGAAGGTCAGTGTTGGGCTGTGCCTGTGCAAGGGGAACCGACTGTCCCGAGGCCCACGATGGTCCGGGCTGATCATCAGGCTCCAGTAGGGCAGAGCTGCTATCGTCACTGTGGGCCTCTTCTGGGGGTGGAGTGGTGTTGTCTGGACCCTCTGGTATGGTGACGGTCCTTCGTGTTCCTGCAGGGGCATAAGAGCATGATTATTGCATTTGTTTGTGTGATGGTGTGCAATGGGTGGGTGTCTGTGTACCCCAGTGCAAGCATTCCTGTGTGGGGGCTTGTGTGATGATGGTTAGGGGGTTGTTCTTGGTATTTGCAGTGGGCATGCTTAGGTGATAGGTGTCCAAGCTTAGTTGTGTCATGCAGGGCTTGGTGTTGGGATGTGTAGTTTGTGTTATGAATACATTAGTGAGGATTTGGGGTGATAGGGGAAGGGGTGAGGGTGGGGGTGTGTGATAGCATGCAGGTAGGGTGGGGAATATGTTAGTTAAGATTTGACTTACCAGTGTCCCATCCTCCACCGACTTCTCCGAGGCCCTCTGGATGGATGATGGTCAAGACTTGCTAGTTGTTAGTTGTGGGGGAGGAGGTGGGGGTCCGCCGCCAGTCCGCTGAACCGCGATGTTGTGCCTGGAGACCGTTGAACGCACCTTCCCCCGTAGGTCGTTCCACCGCTTCCTGATGTCCTCCCTTTTTCTTGGGTGCTGTCCCACAGCGTTGACCATGTCGACTATTTTTCGCCATAGCTCCATCTTCCTGGCTATGGATGTGTGCTGTATCTGTGAGCCAAATAGCTGTGGCTCTACCCGTAGGATTTCTTCCACCATGACCCGGAGCTCCTCCTCAGAAAAGCGGGGCTGTCTTTGGCGTGCCATGGGGTGGTGTGTGTGATGTGTGGGGCGGTGTGAGTGTTGATGTGTGTGGTGATGTGTAGTGGTGTGTGGTGTTTTGTGCGTGGATGTTGTGTGGGTGATGGTGTTGTGTGCCTCTGTATGGTGGGGTTGTCTTGGCTGTGCTGTCTCTCTGGCCTTCGTCCGTGAATTGTGGTCGTAGGGGTTTGTGGGTGATGTGGGTGTGTGTTTTATATTGTAATGGGTGTGTGGGAGTGGTGTTTGTATGTGTATCAGGTGTGTGTATTTGGAATTGTCCAATGTGGCGGTGTTTTGGAGATGTGTGTGTATTTTGAGCGCGGCGGTGTGTACCGCCAATGGAATACCACGGTTGGAAGACCGCCGCGTGGATTAGTGGGTCATAATAGCATGGGCGTATTTCTGTTGGCGTCGAGGTGGAGGTTTTGTTTTCGCCAGTTTATCACTGACCTTTGGTGTGGCGGACTTGTGTGGGTGTCTGCATTTCTGCGGTTTCCGAGATGTGTGTCATAATAGCTGTGGCGGAATTCCGCTGCCGCCGCGGTGTATTGGCGGTCTTCTGCACGGCGGTAAGCGCCTTTTACCGCTTATGTTGTAATGACCCCCTATAACTTTAACCCACGCCCTTGTAATGCACTTCTAATTACCCCATAAATTACAGCACTCACTCATGACATCTTTGATAACACCTCTAATAATATCAATGTAATATTTGCATTTAATATTTTTGTGAAAAAATGTGCATGGCGAGGGCACGAGTTATAGTTACCTTAGGACACTTAAGATAACTATTACTATAACAGGTGAATTTCTATGGTTTTGCATGTTTAAAAAATAAGCTGAACTATAACATTTCTGTAACCTTTGTTTTTTTTCACTGAGTTTCCATGTTTGTTATTTTTAAAAATCTATTTCCTAACTATAACGACCCTGTAGCCTTTGTAGTGACTCCTATATAGTTGGATTGGGAATCAAGAGTTTGCTTAACCTTCTGGCTTGTAGACCTCTGCCCTCATCACCTAGTGATGTTTAACGTACTTGGCCTGCTCTGTTTTTTGCGCAATTAATTTAATTATTTCTTCCAAGATGGCTGCTATGTTTATAGTTAGGAAAATGTTTTGATTTGATGTTATCAGTGCCACACTATCAGAGTCATAGACAAGTGATATATGTAGGTATTCACTTCATGTCCTTTTCCCACTTCTGTATGACAGGAACATAGGGGGTTATTACAACTATGGAGAAGGTGTTAATCCGTCCCAAAAGTGACGGTAAAGTGACGGATATACCACCAGCCGTATTACGAGTCCATTATATCCTATAGAACTCATAATACGGCTGGTGGTATATCCGTCACATTTGGGACAGATTAACACCTCCTCCAAAGTTGTAATAACCCCCATAATGTACTCTTGGAAAGAATTGTTTATATAATTTCCTCCCCAAGCATGCCTTCTTATTTATTGTTTGGGAACATACCTGTGTCAGGGGTCTTACAATAGCTGTATAAATATATCTCATGCAGACACGGACATCTATGTGATTTCTATCAGACGCCCTCAATGCTGTCTATGCTACACATCGCCTTGATGCATACCCAGCCTTCGTGTCCCCACAGAGTCTGATCTAGAGACCTCATTCCAAGATAAGAAGGGTTGGGGGGCTTTTGTCATGGGCATGGTATTGGCAGATTAGGTTTAACACACCTAGCTCTCATTAGGTTAAGGATTAGGTTCTCCATGCTAAGATAATAGGGCCTATTTCACATCTCATGTTATTGCAAGATGGTGGGGGTCTTTGTATTCACAACTCTCCTTCCTACAATTCTGCTTCTTGCATTGTTCATTATCCTAATCATTGCAGCGCCTGCATTTTATAGTAGGTTGCAGTCTTGTTAATAAAACCTATTTAAACTTCACTGCATCTTCTTCATTGCCTGTGTGTGACTGAGACTTATTGCTCATCTGAGAAAAGGGTAATCTCCGTTTAACCACAACTCCCCTGAGATGTCACACTCTGGAGTCCATACGTAAAGGCTGCCAGAGATCACCTTTTACTGTTTGGGTTTTTGGTGAGGCACTGTTTGTGACTTGTTGTAGGAGTGGCCTAGTCCCCTACAAACAAAGGTGCTATCATCCGTAAACCAGCAGTCTTGCCTAGGGCAAGAGTCTATCTAGGACATGCCGCCACCAACGATGGGGTTTTGGCACTTATTTACGGAGCTCTGATTATCTCTGTCTCACACACAACAGGTACCCTAAGTACCATTATATGGAGACGTCTGTTGTCTTTGGGATAATCCTCCTCAGCCAAACAGGGAGCACCTAACTAGGCTGTAGGTTGTTCAAACTTGAACTCTTAAAAGGACTTTCTCTCCATTTTGTGTTCCATCTCTTCAACCATTTCATACCATGAACATTCCAGAGAATGTCAGACATGCATAAACACTACATCTAGTAGAGCATGGCTTAAGAGATGAGGGCGAGGATGTCACATTTATTGTAGAAGCTCATGAAGTTACCAAACAGAAACATTTTATTTCTGGGTCACCTTTCTTGAGGAACACTCTACAACACACACATTCCACACATACAGAGTTGCAAACGTACTACAACGATACCAAGCATAACAGTATCTTGAAATACTGATTACTTATCAAGAATATCAGAAGTGGTTTAATGGGGCCCTACCACACATAATACAAACCGCAAGATTAGGTCCCTTATCTAATCATGGAGTAACGTGGCCAATGTTTGCCACATATACGCCACAGCCCAGTGTACAAAACTTGCAGTCAGAGGATCTATGCGACCTTTACAATGAGCTAGTAACATTATATATATGACTTGTTCAGTATGTAATGCAAACTCTGAACACACCACCATCTCTTCCAGCACCCACTGGATACCAATTGGCTGTTATCGGGATTAACCCACAAACAGTACATTCTATTGTGGGCAAGGTGCCCAAGGAACAAGAAAATTCCATTCTGGATAGCCCAGAAAACTAATCAGCTGTAAGCTGTGTTTCCCCATACAAGACCACAGAAGAAAAATAGAATTCTCACAATGTGCTTGCCATATGGAATGGTTCCCTCAGTGGACAACTGTGCAACAGGGGGTACAGTCTTTGCTGCAATATTCACTACCACACATAGTACCCCAAAACTTGCCAATTTACTGGAAGTGTTAAACTAATTCAGAACGAACACAGGGCTGCACCAGCCCTAGACTTGGGAAAGAAATTAATGCCTACCTTTGATGCAGTCTCCTCAATAATACTAATATTAAAGGGGAAGCGGTAATGTTGGCTGTATGCCAGTGGCTCTGAGAGATTCCACACTTAGAACAGGAGAAACAGCAACTGAAATTTATTTTGGATACCTATACTAGTATAGGACAGGATAGTTTGGGAGCTAAGTCAAAAAAGCCTGAAATTCAGAGTACCACCCCTAAGAAAGGTACCAAACAAGCACAGGAGGGTTTAAAAAAAGTGCTGGGATAAACAAAATAAAACAGAAAAAGTCAGAGAGCAGACTCTGCACACCTGGAGAACACTGAAAGGAGATATAATTTCAGAAATAGAGAGAACTTGAAAACTCCAGACAAATATACTGATTCACGTCCCTCTCGTTCCTTTCAGGATGCAATGGATAGACGTGGGGAGAGAGTGGGCCGGCCAGAGCAAAATAGCCTTTCCCAGTGTATTGTTCCTGGGCCCACACATTCTAGAAATATTTGCACAGTCCTAGCCACCAAATACTGTCAAGAATTAGCAGCCCTTACTCAGTTTCTTCATTTTTGGCAGAACTCACATTCCTGACTATGCACAATGCATCAAGCCACTCTATGATTTAATACATCCAGATTTCTCAAGCAGACACTGGACAATATCACACACGTGCATCCTTAGAGGATTGCAGCAAGACATGCTAGAAGCAAAACACTTACGCACCCATGACAACAAAACAAATTTGTCATCAGAATAATTACTGCTACCACTGGTTTCAATTATTTCACATTTAACAAAAAAATTCTGACTGCTGTACAGATGGCTGTCATCAAGGAGACGCTACTTCTTGAAGGGAAACAGATTATTGTTGTTACCCCGAACCAGCCTTATAGGCTGTCACCAAAGCAAGTATTCCTAATGCTAAACCATTACATTCACGTTCAATTCAATGGGCAGCCTCAATGACTCCCATCGATGTTGATTACATCTTTGATACAAAACTTCAGAAACAAGAATTTCTCCAATATGAACAGGAGTACCTATTCACATCTTGCCACTTGACAGATACCTACTGTAATTTACAATGATGGTTCAGCACAACCAGCTGTACGTTCAAAACATCAATATTCAGCTGCTTGCACTGCTATGAGCAAAGTGATGAAGAATGGTATATTCCACCCTCGCTATACCTACATGCAGACCCTAGGGGACTGCAAAGCACAGTTGGCTAAACTCAAATCCCTCATCCTGGTACTGGAACATACGGATCCAAGACACCTTACATTAATTGTGTGTGACTCGTACTACTGTGTCCAGTCCTACAATGATTATCTTCATCATTGGTGATTGAACAGGTTCAGAGATTCAAAGAGGAACACCATAAAACACACGTGTAGGTGTACACATTATTAGCAACACTTTGGCTGATGAAGCAGCCAATTCCACAGTAGCTATAGCTTCTGTTGCTGCTGTGACTTGTTCCCAGATGAGACTGGATAATGAAATTCTGGCTGCACTGAAAGCGTCTGCTGAAGCCAAGCCTCTCCCAGACGCATACCCTACAAAGTATTCTTACCACATCAGTACATAGAATGTTGCCTTTGTGACAATTTGTGGGGTTGGAGATCGAGTGATCCCCAACCAAGACCAGAGATTAGAAAGGTTGCCTTTCACAGTTGCAGAACGTCCATCAACACTATGGCTCATACATGGCATTATAAATCTGCCCATTTCCACCTTTCATTTTCAGGAAACGCTTGAAACATCTTGCAGTAGGCAGATACAAGCCGCTAGGAAATAGCTATATTGAAGAAGAATGGGAGTTGCCCTTTGAATATAAATGTCTGAATGGCAAAACAGAGGTCATTCTCAGCAGAAGCGAATGTGAGACTACTGTTAGTCATTCTATGATTTACAAATAGTTGTCCCTTCATGGCCTTTGCAATGAATGGGTCGTGAACTTGGCCTGTTTTCTGAAGGGTATTCCCGTCCCTTTGATTCGTTCAGCATTTCATAAACTTTCAAATAGAAATTATGCTCTGAACAGAGCTGCGCAATATGAGACTAGGAATTGCCTATGCAATTTCAGTCTCTAAGATTGTAACTTGTTGTAGACATATTCTATTTCCAACACACAGAAATGTGGCCTCATATTGATACTACTAATGTAAATTATGACAAGCTAAGCAAATTAAAGGCACTACTGTTCCACAAGCAAGTTGCGTTGACATCATCTATAGAGAAGTATTCTCTCCAGATAGCAAGATCATCAGCTGAGATACAATCCCTTTTAAACCAACATCACAAGTACTTTGGAGAGCTGGTATTCAGAATATTCAATGCATCAAGCACTATGGGGATTGTGCACTTCTTTAAGGCTGTCAGCTCTGGATTCGTGTCCATCTTGTGACTGTCTGCGGAATCATTCCTTCAGCCTTACACTCACTTTTTTCAAGTGTGTTTGGCAGCTTTCCTGTGCCTTTGGCATTGATTAGCGGGATACTACTGCTGCTGTTCCTAATACTGTTCCTAATACGCAGTGGTTGTGCCTCCTCAGCTAAGCGGAGTGATGGAGCTACTGCCAAAAGCCCAGCTGTGCCATGATGCATGGTGCAGTTCTTTGGTGTTCCATTGCTGGAAGAATTAGACAATGATTGGTCACTGTCACTCCGACCAATCTTATGGTGTGTGTAACCAGTCTTTCATTGCATCTGGTGCCTCTTTGTGCATCTACCTTTGGTGTGCCTCGCTTTTCCCCCTCCTGTGTACCAAGAGCTGCTAATGTTCCCGATGAGGGTACACTCACAGTCATGCCCCATGAAACCGAGGCTGATTCGCGAAGCCACTTATGAGCCACCCTTGGTGAACTATCTGGCTCCTTCAGGCACTTTGGATGGTTCTGTCCCAGCGGGTGATCCTGCGCTTGAGGCTGCTGCGCACTTCTGCTCCATGGACCTGTCTGACAAACCTGTCATCAATCTGACATCTGATAATGTGCATTCATTCCTGGGTGCCCTTCCTTTCGATGAGTTTGGAGACATTCTCCAAGATCATAACTATTGTTAGATAAGTTTTATTCTAAAATGTCAAAGTCTACCCTCAATTGCCTTTTGACTGGATTACTTTTATCCTGTTGTGCTTGTCATGGTCGACATTTTATCTCTTTATATGTTTTAGCTATTTTTAATTAGATTTTAATAATAATTCAAAACAATTTTCGTTTACTTTTAGTTCAGAGCATTTTAGCTTGGGCTCACGCTGTTTCTCTGGCATCTACACTGTGGCGACATACTTGTTCTGGCAATGGGGAGGGTTTAGTGGATCCTATCTAGTTTTATTGGGAATCAGGAGTTCATTTAGCCTTCTGACTTGCAGACCTGTGCTCCCATCACCTAGTGACTTTTAACCTACTTAGCCTGCTCTGTTTTAGCACATTTATTTAATTGTTTCTTCCAAGATGGCTGCTATGTTTATAGTTTGGAAGATGTTTTGATTTCACGTTATCAGTGCCACTCTGTGAAGGTGTCACTATGATCGTCAAAGACAAGTAATCACATTATGTCCCTTTCCCACTTAGTTGTGACAGGAACATAATGTACGCTTGGAAAGAATTGTTTATATAATTGCTGCCCCAAGCATGGCTTCTTATCTATTGTTTGGGAACGTACTGCCTTAATGCAGACCCAGCCTTTGTGTCCCTATGGAGTCTGATCTACAGACCTCATTCCAAAGTAACAAGGGTTGGGAGGCTCTTCCCATGGACAGGGTACTGGCAGATTATGTTTAACAAACCAAGGCCCCGATTTATACTTTTTGTTGCAAAATTGAACCAATGCGGTTTTGCACCAAAAAGTTTAGCACCATCTTGCACCATTTCTGAGCACCAGCCGGACACCATATTTATGGAATGGTGCAAGCCGGTGCAAAGGGTAGGCTAGCGTCAAAAGAAAATGACGTTAGGTAGGTCAGAGTGAAAAAAATGACTCTAACCAGCCTAGTATCATTTTCTGACACAAAACCATCCATGCCATATGACTCCTGTCTTAGAAAAGACAGGAGTCATGCCGACCACCCCAATGGCCAGCACAGGGGACCAGGGTCGCCTGGGCATGACCATTGCACCCAGTGCCATGTAGGGGGGCCCACTTCAGGGCCCCCAATGGCACTTTAAAAAAATAAAAATACTTACCTGTAGTTATCTATACTTACCTGAAAGGGGGTCCCCTATCATCCGCTGTCCCTCTAGTGGGTGTGGGTGTCCCTGGGGAGGACACCTGTGGGCTTATCCCATGTTGTTCCACCATGGAAATAGGCTCACAGGTCCCCTAACGCCCACCCTGACCCAGGTGTTAAATAATTTATTTGACCCCCATCGTACCACCGTGCGTGATTTTAGCACGGGGATAAATATGGCGCTAAGGCCATAGAGTCATATTTTGCACAGGAATGCCTACTTTGCATCTCATTGACTCAAAGTAGGTTTCTACATCCAGAAATGACTTTAACTCCATAAATTCGGTGCTAGAGGGGTCTAGTGCCAAAGTATAAATATGGAGTTAGTTTTGCACCAAATTTGCATTAAAAAAATGATGCAAATGTGGCGCAAAATAAGTATAACTATGCCCCCTAGTTCTCGTTAGGTTAGAGATTAGGTTGTCCTTGCTAGGGTATTAGGGCCTATTTCACATTTCATTTTATTGCAAGATGGTGGGGGTCTTTGTATTCACAACTCTTGTTTTTACAATTGTGCTTCTTGCATTAATCATTATCCTAATTATTGCAGCTCATGCATTTTACAGTAGATTGCAGTCTTGTTAATAAAACCCATTAAAAACTTCACTACATCTCCTTCATTGCCTGTGTGTGACTGAGATGTATTGCTCTTGTGAGAAAAGGGTACTCTCCATTTGACTACGACTCCCCTGAGAAGTCGCACTCTAGAATCCATGCATAAAGGCTGTCAGGATTCACCTTCAACTTCTGAGTTTTTGGTGAGGTACTGCTTGTGGGTCAGGAGGGTTGGGCTGACAGTTGTGACTTGTTGTAGGAATGGCCTAGTAGCCTACAAACAAAAGTGCTGTCGCCCCTAAACTAGCAGTCTTGCCTAGAGCAAGAGTCCAAACACCTTTGTTTTTTTGGGTCACCAGTAGATAGTTATAGTTAGGACTATGTTTCCATAGAAAAAGCAATTTTTTGTATTGCCTATATCATTGGCACCGTTTGACGAATCTTCACAACATTTTTTTCTAAAAAAAAGTGTCCAGTGATTCTTGTTGCACATTGAATGTTTCAAGGTAATCTGTCAAGTGAGGGCAGAGAAAAAGGGGGGTCAAATTTTTTTCTACATGCCTGAACCACTGGACGGATTTACACCAAATTTATTAGAAAGCTAGATTTCGCCATGCGAATTGTGCTTTTGGTTAATTGGTGTAAAAGCATTCTGCAGTTGATGGGATATTAAAGGGAAAATAAATGTATATATCTAGGGCTGAAGATTCATTGTAACGTTTTTGTAGCGATTGCTGCGTTTTCGTGGGTGCTGCGATTGGCTGGCCACAATCTGATTGGAAAGTTGTGACTGCTATTTCAGGGACTGGGGCACAGTCCCCGGGACTGATAACTGAACTGAAAAGAGGTATAAGGGGTCAGAGTGGAGTTACCCTGACCCCAGGGATGTCATATCTTTGAGGGTGAAATGACGACCTTATAATATTATTATTTTTTCACACTGTGTGCTATCTGCAAGTACGTCACAATGCTTAACGTGCCTCCCCATTTAAGGTCAGAACTAATTTGTAAATATTGAAAACAACAACAAAATCAGTGACAGAGTCATTCATACACTAATACATTCCCTCATAGATGCACTCAGTAACTCATGCACCCACTCACAGACCCACACAGACACTGATGCACTCACTCTCAGAACCAGTCATATCCTCATGCCCCCACTCACTGATCCACTCATACTCACACACCCACTCACATACCCACTCAGACCATCATGCATCCATTCGGAGATCCACTCAGACTAATAGACCCACTTAGACCCTCATGCACCCACTCACAGCCCAACTCATACTGTAGTGCACCCACTAACAGACTTACTCGGACCCTCCTGCAGGCACTCAGAGACACACTCAGACTGTCAAGCATCCATTCAGAGACTCACTCAGATATTGTTTCACCCCCTCACAGGCCCACTCAAGCCCTCACACACCCACTCAGAGACCCAGTAAGACCCTTACACACCCACTCACAGACTCACTCAGACCTGCATGCACCCAACTCACAGACCCACTCAGACAGTCACATACCCACTCAAAGACCCATTCATATGTTCCTGCACCCACTCACAGACCCACTCATACCCTCCTGCAGCCCCTCACAGACCCACTCAGACCCTTACACACCCAGTCACTGACCCACTCAAACACTGATACACTCAGTTGCAGACTCACTCAGACACTGATGCATGAACTGACAGACCCATAGAGACCATCACATACCCACACAGACATTCACTTGGACAAACTTTATGACACTAATTGAAAGAGATTGTAAGAGAATTATGAAGCAAATGAGAGACCTACTCAAAGAATGTTACGCGTAGTGACCGAGACAGTGAGAGGATCATAAATGAGTTTTTTTAAGGCACTCCTCCTAGTATGTTGTAGATTTTTTTTTATACATATTGTTATAAATTTTGACTGAGTCGGTCTGTATTGAAAGCCTGCTTTTGCTTTGTGTATTTGCAGCATAGTTCCTAATATCGTGACATCGCTGCAAAATGTTTTAAAAATTGAAATAAAAATGTAAATAGGAAGTGAACAAGAATTGTTGGCGATAGTGTGGCCCTGAGAAAAACCTTTGCATTCCTTGTAACTATGTCATAGCTACATATATGATTGGACGCAGAGTTTTAGGTTAGAAAGAAAAACTCTGTTGTCTTCATGTGTGAAGTGGACACCATCACTTCTATATACACCATATATATCAAAGCACAGGTTGTTGTTGTAGATACAGACCATGTTATGATCTCTGAGGAATGCAGTGACAGTTTTATTAACATGTTTCCTGGCTTTGTCAATCTGTGGACGGAACTGATTTGATCACGTCCATTTCTGTCTTTAGCATATGTTTGAATACACCAAGACATCAGTTCTGCAAAGGTATCCTTCATTAGGATTTCCAGTCCTACCCCAGTCAGTGTGCCAAGGTAATTTCCACCACAGTGTACAATCATGAGGCCAGGGTGTTGGTAATCTCTAATGCTTTTAACCAAAGGCAGCAATTGATGCCACTTTAACACTTGCTAGACAATCCAATTCATGTCTGGATTAGCCAAAACCAAGTCCCCGTCAGTGCCACTTTTTCTAGCAGCCTCCATAGCCCAAAAACTATAGCTGTGCCCAACAATCCACATTCTTACCATTTTAAAGTGAAGCAGTAGTAGAAGTCAGAAAAAGGCTGGGGCTGAACGAGGCTGTTTTGAAAATGGGAGGTAGTTAAAATTAAGGTATCTCCTGACTTAAAAAAAATACATTTCATTGGATGCTGTGAATACGCTGGTGAATAAAAGTAGGTAGTGAGTTAAAAGGATTAGTAACTAGATCTTATGATTGGCTGTGGTAAAAATAACCAATTGTAATGCAGCCTTGGATATGGGCTTAATTGTGTACAGTAAAGCACACCTGTTCCATCTCATTTTGTAATTTGTATGCCCTTTCTATAATATGCTGCAAACTTGTGACATACTGGTTCTAGTAGGTTGCTATGGAAACTGTCCTAAGAGTGTACTGGGGGAAGACTGTTGAAGAGAGACTTCTGTATTTCTATAAATTTAAAGGGTTTGTATTTGTTATTGTTTGTTTAGTACTTAATTTCCTAGAGAGGGATTGCTAATAAAGTGTACTATAATCTTGAAGTCATAAAATTACAAAACTATATATGTTTTTGGACATGCATTTTTTTGTTAATTCACCGCGGTGATCATGATTATAAAAAGCCTAACATACTGGGCTTCTTTAGAAAAGTGTATGAAAGGGTTAACATATACTAACGATCCAGAAGTTGAAGTACTAAAGTAAAACATGTAAGGTATGTTTTTATTTGCTTATATCTGCAGACTCACACAGTGCAAAGTTGAAAAGTTTGCCATTTATGATTGCTATGTGTAAGAGTACTGACTCATTCTTATGCTCCGTTTTGACAATCCCTTAGACGAATGTGAAATATATTTGATTGTGAGATAAAAATATTTAAAATGTATATCCCTATGTAAGATTGTTAATGGAAACTATGAAATAAATAGTAAAGTTTTGGAAGGAAGTGAGATGATCGATGATTGGTACTGTGAGTGGTTTTATATATTTATTAATAGATAGGTAAAACACATTTTCTCTGTGGTGCAGAGCAGCTGTGTGAGAAGTTAGTTTACAAAGTGCTGCCATCGATCATTTAAACATGATGTGCTGCTCATAAAGAATGAATTTGTTAGAATTCTGGGACTTGTAGTCCTATTTATACCACTTTGAAAGAGGACTACAACATTTAGGCCCTTAGTACAACCCAGGCAGTCGGTGATAAAGTGGCGTTAATACCGCCAACAGGCTGACGGTAACTACCGCCAAATTATGACCACAGCGGTGACAACTCAGATAGACAGCCACTTTACCACATCGACCGCCAGGGCAGAAACAATAGCCACCACGGCGGTAGCTGCCTACAGCCAGGCGGAAATCAAAGTTCCACCCACTGTATTATGAGACAGAAAACCAATACCTTTTCCGGGGCAGTACCAAGGGCATCAAAAACCTGGCGGAAACACTGCACAAAAGGGAAAGGACTTACCTTTGGAAACACAGGGAAGAACCACGCCACCATGGAGCCTGAACTTCAAATATTTCCAATGATTCTCTACGTCCTGCTCCACCATGAACACCAACGCTGGCGAAGATGACCATGGTGAGTACAGTCGCCTAGCACACACATGCACAAAACACCTCCAACCCCAACACCATACACACAATCAGATGCAGTAATAAAACATATTTACCCCTTACCCTTGAGGAATAATGCAAGGACAACAGGATTGTGCAAAAGTGAGTGCAATAATAACAACACAGTATACATTAGAAAATGCAATGAAATGGTATATACGTATGTACAGTTCAAGGGACATTGCCCAGTCCATGTTGTGCGTGGGCCACAAGACAAAGTCCAAGGCCCCTAAAGTCCAAGGCCCCACTTGTCACCTGCCTCAACACGGAGACAACACTGCAGGGGCATCAGTTGAAAAATAGGCAGGGACCTCAAGGGGATGGCGAACGGGGGTGCTCCTAAGCCGGCAGATGGAACAAGTCTACTGGTTTTGGAGGGGGCAACATGCACTGTGCTTTGTCCTGGGGAGTGCAAGGCCACAGTCTCTCAAGTGGGTGACTTGCCCACATGCTCTGGAGGGGGAAACATGGCCTGTGCTCTTGATCATGGGGAGGCTGGGGTTGGTGGGTGTCTTACACACTGGTTTTGGAGGGGGCATCGTGCCCTGTCTTCTTGATCCTGGGGAGGCTGGGGTTGGTGGGTGTCTTACCCACTGGTTCTGGAGGGGGCAGCGTCCCCTCGGCTCTTGATCCTGGGGAGTGCAAGGCCACAGTCTCTCAGCTGGGTGTCATACCCAATGGATTTGCAGGGGGCAAGCCACCCAGCAGCCCTTGGAGGCAGGACTACATACCATCCACCGGTGGTGACGGCTGCTCAGTGGTGGTAGTGGTGCTGCTGCTGGTTGTGGTGGGGGGAGGCTCCAGCCCATTCCCTGCAGGCTCGGACGGCTGCCCACTGGTGGTGGTGGTGCTGCTGCTGGTGGAGGTGTGGTGAGGATCCTGCCCATCCCCTGCAGCCTCAGATGGCTGCCCACTGGTGCTGCTGGTGGTGGTAGTGGTGGTGAGGGGGTGCTACAGCCAATCCCCTGCAGCCTCAGGTGGCTGCCCTCTGGTGGTGGTAGTGGTGTAGTGAATCCTAGTTTGTTTTAATGGGATAACAGGAGTTAGCTTAGCCTCTGGCTTGCAGACTCGTGCCCCCATCACCTAGTGACTTTTAACCTACATAGCTTGCTCTATCTTAGTCCATTTAATTATTTAATTCTTCTAAGATGGCTGCCTTGTTTATAGTTAGGCCACTTGTTATGCCTTGCATTATCGGTGTCACCACGCTAAGGCGTCAAGATCAAGCACCAAAGACAAACAAACAGTAGGTGTTCACACTTAGGTATTTTCCCTCTCTATACTTTCGAGGGATTGTTTATATTAATTGCCGTCCCAAGCATGTCTGTTATCTATTGTTTGGAAGCACACCTACGTCAGGGATCCTTGTAGATCTGTATAAATACATCGCACTTTAGACAGATAATCAGACGGATTCCGACCAGAGGGTATCCCCACCATCGCTGATATCGATGCTGCACGTCATCTTGGCGCTGGCTCAGTCTTCGTGTCCCTACAGAGTCTGAGATAGAGACCTCATTCCAAGGTAACGAGGGTTGGGGGCTCCTCACATGGACATGGAATTGGCAGATTAGGTTTAGCAAACCCAGCTCTCCTTTAGGTAGGAGGTTAGGCCTCTCACACTAGGGTATTAGGGCATATTACATCTCGTATGTCTTTCTTATGCATTGCAAGATGGTGGGGGTCTTTGTAATAATGACTCTCGTCTTTACAATTCTGTTTCTTGCATTTTTCATTATCCTAATCATTGCAGCCCATGCAACTTACCGCAAATTGCAGTTATGTCAAATAAAAACTATTGAAACTTTACTGCATCTTTGTCATTGCCTGTGTTTGTATGAGACATGATATATCTGTGAGAAAGGGGTAATTTCCGTTTACCCACGACACTCCCTGAGATGTCTTATTCTCGATTCCATGCGTAAAGGCTGCCACAACTCACCTTTTACTATTGTGTTTCTGGTGAGGTGCTGCTAGTGAGCCGGTAAGGTTGGGACAACAGTTGCGACTTGTTGTAGGATAGGCATAGTCGCCTACAAACAAAAGTACTGTCATCCTTTAACCAGCAGTCTTGCCTGGAGCAAGAGTCAAAACTACGACATGGCACCACCAACGATGGTGTTTAGGCACTAAAATACGGATACCCCAACTATCACTGTGTCACAGACAGCAGCTACCCTAAGTACCGTTATACGAGTTGTCCGTGGTCTTTGGGAAAATCCTCCTCAGTTGAAAAGGTAACACCTGATTAAGCTGTAGGTTGTTTGAGCTTGAACTAATAAAAGGACTTATACTCCCCAGTTTGGTCATCCGTTTTTTTCTAAACAAAAATGGCTGCTGCCATAGACATTTCTGAAAATGCTAGACATGCACTAACACAACATTTTTTAACGCATGACCTTGCAGATGAGGGAGGGGATGTTACTCTTATAATAGAAGCTAATGAAGCATACCAAACAGAAACATTTTACTGTTGGGTCACCTTTCCTGAGGTAGACCAAAGAACACATACATTCCACACATATGAAATTGCAAACGTGCCTTTACGGTACCGAGCATACCAGTATCATGAAATATCGCTCACATACCAAGAGCACCAGAACTGGTTTGAAGGCGCCCTACCACATGTATTACAAAGAGTGAGGCTAGGCCCCTAAAGTAATGACAGACCTACATGGCCTATGTTTGCCACATACACACCTCACCCAGGCATACAAAATATGCCAATAGCAGGTCTGAGAGATTTATATAATGAATTGGTGACATTATATAAACGATTAGTTCAGCTCGTAATGCGAACATTGAACACAACACCAGCGCGTCCAGCACCTCCAGCACCTGGTGGTTACCAATTGGCTACTGGGATTAATCCACAAACAGTGCATACTATTATGGGTAAAGTACCCGCAGAACAGGAAAAAATACTGTTCTGGATTGCCCAGAAAACTAATCAGCTGGAAGCTGTGTTTCCCCATACGGGACCACAGTAAAAACATAGACTGCTAACTATGTGGTTGCCCTTTGGGATGGTTCCCTCGGTCGATGACTGTGCCACATGGAGTACAGTCTTCCCTGCCATATATACTACCACACATGGTACCCGGACACATGCCAATTACTGGAAGTGTTAAAACAAATACAAAATGAGCACAGGGCTGCCCCAGCCTTGGATTTGGGGATGAAATTAATGCGTAACTTTGACGCGGTTTCCTCAATAATACTCATTAACATTAAAGGGGAAGCAGTAGGACTGGCAATACGCCAGCATCTCCAGGAAACTCCACACCAGGAACAAGAGAGACAGCTACCGAAATTATTTCCGATACCTATACTAGTATATGGCGGGATAGTTTGGGAGCCAAACCAAAGAAATTGGAGTTACAAGGTACAACCCATATGGAGGGTACAAAGCAGGCACAAGAGGGCCATAAGAAGCGCTGGGACAAACAAAAAGATTTCAAAGGTAGGAGAAATAAGAGAGCTGATTCTCCACATCCGGAGAATTCAGAAAGGAGATACAATATTCAGAAATAGGGAGAACATTAAAACTCCAGACAGATATACTGATTCACGTCCCTCTCGTTCCTTTCAGGACACGCCAGATAGACGTAGCGAGAGAGGGGGCCGTCCAGATCGACGTCCTGAATACGTGAAAGAAAAGAAAGACTCGTAGCAGTCTAACATTAAAAAAGAAGACAAGACTCCTCAGCAAAAGCCTCAGTTTAAAAAGAAAAAGGTGGCAGCACTGACAGCTAAAAATGCCAGTATACTTGAGAACACTGTTGCAGAGGTCATGATATGTCGCCAGAGTCTGAAAGATCATCTGGATGCGACAGCAACTAACGATTTTATCGCAGTTGAAACAGCGGACGGCCGGGTTCTCCCCCCGACAGGGTTTATGATTTAAAAATTCAGATAGCGGGAGACGTGGAGCGCACTATAAGTGTGATATTTTGGGATGAACTTACTAGTGATATCCTACTGTCCGAAAGAGACTGGCCACCTGAACACATCTGTTAGCTCCCATATGGGGAAGATGTATTTTTTGCCTTCTTTCTCTGAACTTGTTCCGGAAGCATTAAAAGAAGCGTATGCTGCTGAATGGGCTTTAGCGCAGGCACCCGCGTTGTATTGCAATCATGTGGGTTGGAACAAGGAGTCTCCTTGTCATGTTATCCCCGTTAGGTCTACACCCCAACCGCAGCCACAATATCCTGTCAAACATGAAGCGAAAGCTCCAGTGAGGGAAATACTCACCCAGCTTGAGTACCAAGGAGTAATTGAGCCCTGTACATCTGCAATGAATAATCCATTATTCCCCGCTGCAAAGCCGGACCATTCATGTAGGATAGTAATTGATTATAGACATTTAAATAGTTATACACGCACATATGCTATACAAAATTCGCACAGCACAGCAGTAATAAACAATATAGTGCGTAAAAAATATAAAACAACACTAGACATATCTTTCTTTTTCTGCCAGAATTTAGCACATGAAAGTCCGGACCTGGGTGCATTCTCATTTGGCATCTCAGAAACGCTTTTGTTGTTTACCTCAAGGCTATAAAAATAGCCCTGGGCTATTTTCAGCCCATGTAACATCAATATTACATGATATTGATTCCGAGGCGTTATCCTAAGTGAAATATGTCTCACAGACGACGTCCTCGACATTCATCTTGCAAGGGTCGATCAGATCATTTTGGGATTTGCAGACCTCGGTTACAAATTCAGTTTTAAGAAAAACAAGATCACCTTTCTCAGTGTATTATTCCTGGGATATGAGCTATCAAACGAGGGAAAGATCCTGGCCCCACAATTTCTAGAAAAATGTGCTCAACTGCCCCCTTCTAACACACTTAAGAAATTACAATCATTACTAGGTTTCTTTAACTTTGGCAGAACATACATTCCAGATTATGCACAACGTATCAAGCCACTTTATGACTTAGTTCAGCCCAATTTGTCTAGCAGACACTGGACCGATAAACACACCTGCATCCTTAGGGAAATGCAATAGGACCTGATTGAAGCTAAACACTTGCACACAGGTGAAAATAAAACAAATTTGGTCATCAGAATAATTGCTGGTGCCATTGGATTTACTTATGTCACCTTCAATGAGGGTGACATGGTACCCATAGCATATAAATCACATTTATACTCTAATGCAGAACAGCGTTTTTCACCTACACAAAAGATTCTGACGGCAGTTGAGATGGCCATCATAAAACAGAGGCCACTTGCCCAGGAGAAACGTATTATTGTTATCTCCCTGGTGCCGGCCTTAGCGGCTGTCTCCAAAGCAAGCGTTCCCAACGCTAAAGCATTACATCCACATTGGATTCAATGGGCAATGTCGATTACATTTTTGATCCAAAACTTCAGACACAAGAGTTTCTCCAGTATGAACAAGAGTACCCCGCTCCTCTAAATATCTTACCCCTGGACAGATATCATACTGTCATATGTACTGATGGTTCAGCATAACCGGCTGTAGGTACTAAACATCAATACTCTGCAGCTTGCGTAGCCATGAGCAGAGTGATGGAAGATGAAGTCTTCCACCCACACAATACCTACACGCAGACCCTAGGGGACTGCACAGCCCAGCTGGCTGAACTTACTGGGCCAGGATGCCGGACTTTAATAGTCTGTGACTCATATTACTGCGTTCAGTCATACAACGACTATGTCAATCATTGGAAACTGAACGGGTTTAGAGATTCTAAAGGGAACACCATTAAACACAAAATATTGTGGGGGAGGGTGGCTGATCTTAAGGATAAGCTGCTGTTTGTCCATGTAGTACATACATTGGGCCACCAACGTGTAGGAGTACATGTTACCGGTAATACATTGACTGATGAAGCAGCCAAAGCAGCAGTAGCTACGACTTATGTGGCTGTAGTGACACGTTCACAAACGAGAATGGATAATGAAATATTGACTGCTGTGAAAGCTTCGACTGCAGACAAGCCCCTTCCGAAAGGATACCCTACAAACTATACTTACCATATTAGTGTGCAGAATGTTGCCTACTCAAAAATTCCTGGGGATGGAGATCGAGTGATCCCCAACGAAGACCAGAGATTAGATCTAATTAAAGCAGCGCATGAGGGTGTCGCTTCTGCACATGCTGGTATATCGGCCACGATAACACTCCTACAGAAACGCTTCTGGTGGCCTGGTCTATGCAGACGAACGAAACAGTATGTCCTTTGTTGTGACATTTGCCAGCAGATAAAGGGCTCTAATATCAAACACCCACCGCAGACATCCCTCTCAGTGTCCAACAGGCCACTACAGTGTGTGTACCTGGACCACTGTGGTCCCTCACAGCCTGATTGTGCATACAAATACATTCTAGTCGCTGTAGATTCTTGTTCTAGATTCCTGTGGGTATGACCACATCGGTCGGCTGACGCCCAGACTGTTATAAAGGACTTGCTGATCTTTATCGGTACATATGCGGTTGCTGAATTCCATTCGGACCAGGGCCCTGCCTTTGCCTCTAAGGCATTCAGGGACACCATGGGGACGATGGGTGTTGAACTCCATTGGTCCTCACCATACCATCCCGAAGGAAATTCCGTCATGGAGAGGCGAAATCATGATCTAAAGCAGTCCTTAACAGCTCGAGTATTAAGTTCAGGCCGCAGCTGGTTACATCACCTATGTGGGGTCCAGAGAGCACTGAACAATCTGCCAAGACTGTCCTTGGGGGGACGCACTCCATATGAGGTTCTCTTTGGGATATCTATGTATGTCCCAGATCTTGATGCCCCTGGTATGGTGGTAGCAGAAACACCATTTGACATAAATGAACGTCTCACTGTTTTACAGGAGCTTCAGCAATTTCGGGATGATAAATCATCTGCAAGTGCTGCCACCTTAGGAATAAGGGATTTAGTGAAAACTTCGACTGGCTTGATTCCTAAAGTTGGGGATCTGGTTTGTGAGAAGATCGCAGTGAAGAAGGAGTTTGGTCCATCGTACAGAGCACCTGTACCAGTCTTGGGAATTCAAGGCACCAGGACTGTCATCTTACCACCGCTGTCTGGCTCTAGGACGAACAGATTCATCTCCATTGATGACATCAAATTACACCATGTGGCCGATCCTTCACAGTAGACCAAGAGGTCTCTTGGGTGGTTCCCGATCCCCTCTCACTACCCAACAGGACATACATCTACATAGTAGGATGAACAACATTACAGCAGGCTATGCAACAATGTCCAACACTGTTCCAGATACCTCCTCGACTATGGGGAGGGCAGAAAATGAGCTCTTGTTAGTTCCTGTCACCACTTCAGTAACAACTCCTGTCCAAGATTTGGCTGTTTTTTACACAAACACATCACAGACTAATGACACTATCTACCAAGAGCCTCCATGTGAAGTGGACCAAAGTACGAGTAATGCACTGGCTCCTGTGTTTGCAGAGACTGCCTCTGGCTATTTCATTGACATTGATGATTTTTCTTCAGACTCATCCACTACTGTGATTGACAATGTTTAAAAAAGAAGTAAGCTGTATCAATGGCTTAAAAATAACTATTTGATATACCCACGGAACTATTTATGGTTCTGTTTGACATTTTTAGCATTATTTTTATGGATTGGTTTTGTGACCGTTTTCTTTTTGCTTATAAATGGTCACTATATTCCTGATTGCTCCTCTGTGGAGCCTGTTGATGAAGTTTTAACTCCATATCATTCCTCGCATAAGGTCCGAAGAGACTTGTCCCCTGTAAATGTTACAGCAATACCGATTTCTGATGGGATTGTGTGGGACAAAGTTCCATATTATATATACGGGCCTACAGAAATTATTCAAATACCATACGTGTTCAAAATTTCTATGACAGATGTAATTACACCTGATGTTGTCTCTGATGATTGGGATGTCCAAACAGTTGATTACATGCTAACTGAAATGAAGGACTATTCCACTTTTGAAAGTGATGATGTATATGAACATACAATGAATTATGGGGAAATGTTCTGCTGTAACAATTGGGGACATTACTACCTACACCGTGCCACTAGATACAGGCCAGTATTAAACTACACACAGTGGGAGCACTGTTCTACACCACCGGTGGGGAGCCCAAAATACTATGGTGATAAATGTACATACTTTTCTGGGCATGACACAAAAAAGCAGAGTCATATTATTTTAAAATACCTCCAGCACAAATTAGAAATATTTTGCTAACTGACACAAAACTGATTTATTCAGATCCCTTTGTTTCCCGGATCACAGTTGAAGGTTACAAATACTGGAAGAGCACTATTGACTTGAAAAGTGTATGGGGAACACAAGATTGGCAGATACAGGGTAGGGAGGCTTTATTTCGAGCATGCCTGATTCCTGTGCAAATGATTTTCTTGAATGACACTATTCAACAGACATCCTGTCTGGGGTTAGCAAAAATTAAAGACTTGAACACGCCCAATATCCCTACTCCGGCAAGGTTTAAAGGTTGGCAATACTTCCTTAATATCACCGAGGACAGGCTAGATGCAATGGTTAAGACTGGTACCTATAATTCTTCACTTTCCAGTCCCGTCGGGTGGTTAATATGGCCCACCGATACAAATGGGTGTCAAGCACGTTTTTTTAACTCTTCAACTGTTTTTTCAATTAACAGGCCTGACCCTCGCTTTGTATCAGGTCAACATACAGGTACAGTTACAACATACAGTGTGGGTAAGCTGTGCCAGCTATGGGTACAGACCAACACATTAGCCGCAGTTATGCAACAACTGAACACTCTTTCCGAAGATATAGACTTGCAGGATTTTCTGCTGGGTCCTAGAAAAAAGCATTCGAAAAGGTTTCTATATGCTATGTACAATGAAATTTGGAAACTTTCACAGATTGAGGCTGCTGCGCGTTTGAGGCAATTAGATAAGGAAAATTTAAAAAAAGATTTAGCGGTTGTCGACAACGGCATGCACACTATCGAATATAGTATTGTCTGCTATTGATATCACTCAGACAGACTTGTCCCAGTTAAATCATGGGCAAACACAGCTACGTTCCATCATGCAGCTGGGTTGAACTTTACAGACACTGAAAAGTGGCCACATTCCATGAAATTATATTAACGGGAGTGAATTGTTCACTGCTTTTAATTTTTCCAGAGAACAACAGACAGTGGCTAAAAGGGAGGCTAGTTTCACCATGCTTCATGTAGAAAAGTTAGATAAGTTGCCCTTCACGGTAGCAGAGAGTCCTTTAACTATCTGGCTCTTACATGGCATAATTAATTTACCCATTTCGACCTTTCATTTCTCAAGCTGCCTGAAACATCTTGCAGTGGGAAGATACTAGCAACTAGGCGATGGCTATATAAAGGAAGAGTGGGATTTGCCCTTTGATTACAAATGTCTGAACAACTCGTATGTCTATCTTATGCATTGCAAGATGGTGTTTTTTTTTGTAAAAATGACTCTCGTCTTTACAATTCTGTTTTTTGCATTTTTCATTATCATAATCATTGCAGCCCATGCAATTTACTGCACATTGCAGTTATGTTAAATAAAAACTACTGAAACTTTACTGCATCTATGTCATTGCCTGTGTTTGTATGAGACATGATATATCTGTGAGAAAGGGGTAATTTCCGTTTAACCACGACACTCCCTGAGATGTCTTATTCTGGTGTCCATGCGTTAAGGCTGCCACAAATCACCTTTTACTATTGTGTTTCTGGTGAGGTTCTGCTAATGAGCCGGTAAGGTTGGGACAACAGTTGTGACTTGTTGTAAGATACGCATAGTCGCGCATAAACAAAAGTACTGTCAGCCTTTAACCAGCAGTCCTGCCTGGAGCAAGAGTCAAAACTACGACAGTGGTACTGCTGCTGCTGGCGGTGGGGGGGAGGCTCCAGTCCATTCCCTGCAGCCTAGGACGGCTGCCCACTGGTGCTGCTGGTGGTGGTGGTGGGGCGAGGCTCCAGCTCATACCCTGCAGTCTCGGATTGCTGCCCACTGGTGGTGGTGTTGCTGCTGCTGCTGCTGGTGGTGGCAGGGAGGCTCCAGCCCATCCCCTGCAACCTCGGATGGCTGAACATCCATGGTTGGTGGTGGGGGCTCAGTCTGAGTCTCTGCACCAGGCCCCTTGTCCTTCCTGCCTGCTGGGGCTGGCTCCTTACAATTCCTGGCAGCAGTTGGGGCAGGCACCTTATGCTTCCTGGCAGCAGCTGGGGCTGGCTTCTTGCCCTTCCTGGCAGAAGCTGGGGCTGACTCCTTGCCCTTCCTGGCATCAGCTGGGGCTGACTCTTTGCCCTTTCTGGCAGCAGGTGGGGCTGGCTCCTTGCCATTCCGGGCAGCATTTCCTTGAGGCTGCCTGGTGCCCTGGATCCTTTCCCACCACGAGTGGGTATGGAGACTACTGGGCCCGTGGACTGGGTAGCTGAGCTGCTTGCCTGGGTTTTTGCCACCCTGGTCAGACATGAAGGATGGGGGAGGAGAAGGGAAGAGGTCAATGGTGGAGAGGAAAAACTTCTTATGGATATTGGGGCGGGAAGAGGGAGAAGGTCTGGGAGTGGAGGAAGAGGGTATTGTTGTAGGTGATGTCTGTCTGCTGTGTTTGGGTTAGGGTGCATGGGATGGATCCTGTTGTAAGGTGGATGGCTGTTGGGTATCTGAGTGCTTCCATTTGTGTACCTTGGGGGGGCTGACAGACACAGTGGGAGAGGACAGTTGGGACGTTTGCATGGCTGTTGTGGAGGTGTCTGCCAGTGAGGTGTGTGTTCTGCTAGGTGTGGTGGTGATGCTGGTAGTGGATGAGGATGTAGTGCATTCAGGTGTGAGTGTAGACGCAACTGGGAGGGAGGTGGAGGAGGGGGAGGAGGAGGACACAGTGGAAATTGTGGATGTTGGTATGTCTGCATCTGGTGTGTGTGCCTATGGGATGAAGTGTGGTGCTTGTGTTTGCCTGTGCCACTCTTGTGTGTTGTCTTGTGTGCATGCTCGTCTGCCTGTGTGCTTGGGATAGGTTGGGGTTGAAGGGAATGGGATTTAGAAGAGGAAGTTGGAGGGGGAGGGTTGAAACAGGGACAATGGCTGCCATCAGAGAGGAGGCCAGAGCCTGGATTGATCTCTGTTGGGTCACCAATCCAGTGTGAATGCCCTCCAGGAATGCATTAGTCTGTTGCATCTGGGCTGCCAGCCCCTGGATGGCATTCACAATGGTTGACCGCCCTACAGAGATGGATCTGAGGAGGTCAATAGCACGGGAAACTCGCTGAGGGGCTGCTGGGAAGGCGGTGCTGGTGCAGGGGTGTGGCTGGACCTGTAGCTGGGATGGGCACAGAGGTGTCTGCCACCACCAGGGAGCTTCAATTGGAGGAGGTATCTGTGTCTGAACTGTCCCCTCCAGTCTTGTCAGTGGTGCTCCCCTCGCCCTCTGTCCCACTGGTGCCCTCACTGTCGGTGGACTTTGCCTCCTGGGTCCTGTGGGATGCAGCTCCCTCTGTCACCGGTGCCTCTGCTCCTCGGCCAGATGATGCTAATGTGCATAAGGACAGGGTGACAAAACAAGAAGGTGGGGAAGAGACAAAGGATACACTGGGTCAATGGCTGCACCAACAACACCGTTGGTGTACACATCACACTCACACACAGGGAAAAGCCCTACGCACTATGCATTGCACTACCAGTTATAATGCTAGCCACCAAGGCATAGGAAGTGACACATACCGCCAAATGCAGCGCACCTGGGACCCACGCAGCCCTCACCAGTAGTGGATGCCTACGAGCTAGGTTGCAGGAATATCCCTTCTGGACCCTTGCCTCCAGGGACCTACTCTGCAATGTCAGGCCTGGCCCAGGGGCACCCAATGACCCACATCCCCCACCCGGGTACCATCCTACCATGCATAAGTTGTAATGCTGGGCACTGTTCTCATGCCTTTGTGGCTGCTGTGATGCCCTTAAGCGCCCATCCAGCTCAGGATAGGCTGTATGCAGGCCATCAGGGGGGTCAGGGTTCAATGGGCACCCCTTCCTCATTTGGAGGCAATCCCCAGTTGGGCCTCTGCCGTCTTCCATGCCCAGCGTCACAGGTCCTCCCACATTTTCTGACAGTGGGTGCTCTGCCTGCCGTAGACCCCCAGGGTCCGCACTTCCTTGGCGATGGCACGCCATATACCCTTCTTGTGATGGGTGCTGACCTGCAGAGAGATACACATAGGAAATGGTATGAGTCAGACCGTCCTGCCTGTTACACTTATGGCTCACCATACCCCTTCACATCGTCATTTACACACACATGGCACAGCACACAGCCTGTCCACTGCCCATGGGAATATCCACCCACCCCCCTACACGAGGCCTTCACACACACCACTCCACGCATTCATGCCACATGCATCGTGCTCACAGTGTACTCACCTGTTGGTCTGGAGGCCCATACAGCAGTCCGTACTGGGGTAGGACCCCATCCACCAGTCGCTCCAACTCTGGCGAGGTGAAGGCAGGGGCCCTTTCCATAGTTACTGACCCCTGGTGGACTTGGCAACAATGGAGGACAGGCACGTTATCCTCACCTATGGACTGGACAGTGCCACAAACACAGAGCTGTGTGCCCAACTGGAGCCTGACCTGATATCTGCTATCCCTCACCCCACCAGGATTCCCCCCTCTTGTGCAAGTCCTATTTGTGCTCCATTTCCTGGCAACTGGTTCTTTCCAAGTGACAGTGTGCTTGGCTGCAGGAATGTCACAGCCAATGTTCTCAATAGTGCTGACAAGAGTGTTGTCTGCCCAGAAAAGTACAGAAATCGCAACAGTTTTAACTCAATGAATGTACACATGGTGTGCTTGACGGACCAGTACATCTCCCATGTCAATGCTAAGTACCCTGGGTCGGTGCATGATGCCTTTGTCCTGAGGAATAGCTGCATCCCAAATGTGATGGGCCAACCACAGAGGCACCGGGTGTGGCTAATAGGTGAGACCTGGTTCCCACCCAGTAGATGTTGGTGTATGAGTATTGTGTGGGCCATATAGGATAGTGTGTGGCTAAATGTTCTCCCTCGATATTTGCAGGGGACTCAGGTTACCCCAACCTATCATGGTTACTGACCCCTGTGAGGAGTGCCAGGACAAGGGCAGAAGAACGTTACAATGAGGCACATGGGCGAAGAAGGATAATCAAATGTACCTTTGGCCTTCTGAAGGACATGTTTAGGTGCCTCCATCTAACTGGGGGATCCCTGTACTATTCACCCAAGAATGTCTGCCAGATAATCGTGGCATGCTGCATGTTGAACAACCTTGCCTTGAGAAGCCAGGTGCCTTTTCTGCAGGAGGAGGAGGCTGGAGATGGCTGTGTGGCAGCAGTGGACCCTGTGGACACTGAGGATGAGGAGGCAGAGGATGAGGACAACAGAACTGCAGTGATTCAACAATACTTACATTGACACACTTGTAAGACAGTGTTACTTCACATTCCATTGTCATTATTTAGATTATCTTTGGCACTGGCAAGCTGTTAATTCCCACTTCCATGCCCACTCACAGTACCCTTTGGCAACTCTTTTTGCGGATGTTGGTGCCCCACTATTGCTCCTGGTGTGATCACTGCAGCCAATTACAGGTCTTTCCTATTTGAACATTATTGTACATTTGAATTTGAATGTTTGAGCCTGGTTAAACGTATACATTCTAAAATAATTTGTACATACTCCATAGTTTTTCAAAGGGTGTTTATTTAAGTGCTTAGAAGTAGAGGGGCAAGTGCATTGGGATGAGGTGATGACGGAGGAAAGTCCAGGGTATAGTTCCAGTCTATTTGTAGCACAGGTGCATTGTCTATGGGGCATAGGAAGGGGAGCAATGGTAGTTCAAGGTGGACAGAATGACTGTGTGGGACATAAGGGTGACAATCAGGAGAGTCTCATTTCCTGGCGGGGTCTTGGCAATAGTCTCTGGCTTCAGCCTGGATCGCAGGGGAAGTTTGTGGGGTGGTTCTCCTTCTGTAGGAGGAGGGGTGCTAGTGGCCTGTTGGTCCTGTGGCAGAGCCTCCTGTCCACTAGCAGCAGCGGAGGTGGAAGGCAGTTCAGATGACTGGCTAGAGGCAGGGGCCTGCTGTTGTGAGGCTGCCTCCCTCATAATATTGGCCATGTCTGCCAGCACCCCTGCAATGGAGACCAGGGTGGTGTTGATGGCCTACAAGTCCTCCCTGATGCCCTGGCACTGTCCCTCCTGCAGCCGTATGTTCTCCTTCACATTGTCCAGGATCTGTCCCAGTGTATCCTGGGAATGTTGGTATGCTCCCAGGATCTCTGCAAGTGCCTCTTGGAGAGTCGGTTCCCTGGCGTCCAGCAGTCCTCCCAGTTTCCCAGTTGTCCTGTGCATATGTCCCCTCAACCGTGTGCCCTCTGCCACTGACCCCAGGTCCCTGATTGTCTTGGGTATGAGGGGTGTCCTTGGGTTCCTGTAGTGGTGGACACACTGCTGATTAATGTGCCCTGGGGACAAGGGGAAAGGGTACGTGGGGTGGGTGCTGTGGTAGTGTTTCCGAATGGGGAGGCTTTGTGGTTGTCTGGGACTGTGCCTGGGTAACCGACTGTCCAGAGGACCCTGATGGGCCAGGTTGGTCATCCAGATCCAGACGACCAGAGTTGCTGTCATCACTGTGGGCCTCTTCAGTTGGGGGACTGGATATTGCTGGCACCTCTCCGATGCTGACATTGGCTGGGATACCTGTGGGAATGTAAATGCAGTGTTATTGTTTCTGTGTGTGACATTTTGTGCACCGCCACTCCTCTGTACAGCGAGTTCGTGTCTTGCTGCAATGGAACGCACCTTCCCTCGTAGGTTGTTCCACCTCTTCCTGATGTCATCCCTTGTTCTGGGGTGCTGTCCCACGGCGTTGACCCTGTCCACGATCCTACTCCATAGCTCCATCTTACTTGCAATGCATATCTACTGCACCTGTGCTCCAAATAGCTGAGGCTCTACCCGGATTATTTCCTCCACCATGACCCTTAGCTCCTCCTCTGAGAATCGGGGGTGTCTTTGTTGTGCCATGGGGTTTGTGTAAGTTGTGTAAGTGAGGGTGTGTAGGGTGATGTGTTGGGGTGTGTGATGTGGGGTGCATGGGTGGTGTATCGGTGTAGGTGGTGTGTGGCTCTGGTTTTGTCTGTAGTCGTGGTGTCAATCTCCTGCCAGTAATTGTTGTGTGTAAAGGGTTGTGGGTAATGTGGGTGGGTGTTTTATAGTGGTGTGGGTGTGGTGTGTGTATGGGTGTCAGGTGTGTGTTGTTTGAATTGTTCAATGTGGTGTTGTTTTGTTTGTGTGTGTGTGTATTTATGAGCATGGCGGTATGTACTGGTTTACCGCCATTGAATGTCCGCCGTGGTGATTCGTGGGCCATAATGTGATGGGCGTTGTTCTGTTGGCGTAACGGTGTGGGTTTTGATACCACCGGTTTATCGCTGACTTATGGTGTGGCAGACTCGTGTCTGTGGCTGAATAGTGACGGATTGGTGTGTGTGTGTCCTAATATGGTGAATGGATATCTGCCGCAGCGGTAGTATGTTGGCGGCAGTCAGCATGGCAGTAAGCGGGATTTACCACCGATGTCATAATGAGGGCCTTAGTACTGAAAGGGAAAAAAATAACAACAGGTGTATCTAAACCATTAGCATGTGAAAAGTTGACAGCTATGTACCCATGGGGTACCTGTGGTTAAAATATAGAGAAGGTTTCTATGTGCTTTGATGGCAAGTTATGTTCTTTAAAGTAATACTGAATCAGAAGTGTAGTGCACGATTGATTGGCTTAGTTAAACATAGGGGGGCGGATTTAAGAGACCCTTGCACCACAATCACCACATTAGTGTCATTTTTTGGGCCCAAATGTGGCGATATTATGGCAAAAACACTGCACCAGGTTTACAAGGAGGTGCAATGCATGCATTGTGCTACTCTGTAAACCCTTGTACCACATTATGCCTGCACCAGGCATAATGTATGCAAGGGGGCGTTCCCTCATTAAGGGGGCAAAAATAATGGTGCATAGAAATATTTGCATCATATTTTTGGCATTTTTAACGCCTGCTCAGAGCAGGCTTTAAAACGAGGCACATCATTGGTTACAATGGTCCCCTATGTACTGTTCAAGGCTAGTGCCAAAATGTTGGTGCCAAACCTGAACAGTACATCAATAGTATCAAAAATTCTGATGTTATTGCCCCTACTCTGCGCCATTGTGCACCATATTGTAATAACAGTGCACACATGGTGGTGGTAGTGGTGTTTTAAGGGGCACATGGAAAGTGCACCACATTGAGTGCAGCACTACTTTTCTTAAGTCTGTCCCACAATGCTTAAACATTGGTCATGTTTTAATGGTCTTACACTTTCAGATTTTCATTGCATATATAACCTATTTGTCAAATATCAACTGTATGTTTTAGTAGTTATTACTTATCTCTGAGATATGATGTAGGTATTTCATGGAGGATGATGCTTTGTGCTGAAAACATGAAATCTGTTTTAGAAATGAAAAAGTTATACATGCACTTGTAAACCCCTATGTGAAGTACTGTATAGAGTATGCCACCCAAAAAGTAAAATACATTTTCATGAAAAACAGATAGAGCCTTTATCACAGGTAGTCAGATAAGCTATAGAATGATCAGTATATTCAGGGATGTATTAAAAAACTACTTATGTATTCAGCAGTATCAAAACCAATTACCGACACATTCGCATAATTCTGAATTACCTATTATGTAACACAGGTACTGGGCTATATGTTTAGTTGCTTATATATACATTTACAGAGCCATACAGGTTCTAAAACATACACTTACATGCCGGAACATGAAGCAAATCGTCCCCTGGTGCTAACACAGGTGACCACATATGTTCACTCATATGCAGAGGCAAGTAGTGATACAATGTAGTGATGTTTGCAGAAAATACAGCTTTAATCATCAGTGAGGCCTACCTGTGCTACATCACTGACCACTGAAAGTGGCCTTTAATACTCCTTTGTCAGTCTCAAACTCATGTTTTATAGCCAATATTTATCTGTATTATGTTCTGTGGGTATGCTATCAAGGATGGCACATTGTGCTTAAGTGATTAAGAAACATACTTTTTAGGTTTAAAAAATTGTACTTGCAGACCCCTTACCCAATCACTACATAGAGTATACCACTTACTAAGGAACTGACATTCATCTTTCCAAAGCATGGATCTTGTGTCTCAGTCAGTGACAGAGTGATAGAGACACTTCTACAAACACTCACGTACTTAGAAAACACCTATATATGCAGCACTATCAAAGGTAATGAAAGGTACAGACACATACCTGAGCATTCTTAACACAGGCACTGAGGTATATGTTCAGCCACTTACATACACATTTACAGAGATATGCAGGTAAAACAGACACTCACATGCCAACAGATGAACTAAAACATCTCCTGCTGCTAATACAGGTAAACAATCACATTCACTAAGTTGTATATGCAAATAGTGGCACAATCTACTCATGGATGCAGACAAATATTGCATTAATCATGGATGATGCCTACTAATGTGGATCCTGTCTGTTCTCTCTCACTGGCCACTGAAACTGGCCTATAAAACCCCTCTGTCAAGTCTCAAACTCATGTTGTAGTGCAAATATTACACATGTATAATGTTGTGTATGTATTCCATGAAGGATGGTGCAATGTGCTTCAGTGATTAGAAATGTACTTTACAGTTTTAGAAATGTACTTATGCACTTGAAGACACCTAACCCAACCACTACATACAGTATACCACTCACCAAGGAACTGACATTAATCTTTACAAATCATGGATCCTATGTTTCAGCCAGTGACAGAGTGACAGAGACACTTCTACAATCACTCACATGCAGAGAAAACACTTATATATACAACACTATCAAAAGCAATTGTAGCACAGTCACATACCAGTGAATTCTTAACACAGGCACTGAGGTATATGTTCAGCCACTTACGTACTCATTTACAGAGATATACAGATACTAACACAGACACTCACATGCCAGCAGATGAACTAAAACATGTCCTGGTGCTAATACAGGTGAACACCTACATTCACTTGGTTGTATAGGCAACTAGTGACAAAATCTAGTCATGTATGCAGACAAATACTGCTTTAATCATGAGCGAGGTGTACTAGTGTGGACCCTGTCTGTGCTTTATCACTGGCCACTGAAATTGGCCCGTAATATCCCTTTCTCAAGTCTAAAACTCATGTAATAGTGAAAATATTTCACCTGTATATTGTGCTGTAGGTATGTGATCAAGAATGGTGCAAACTGCTTAAGTGATTAAGAAACATTCTTTTCAGTTTCAGAAACTTACTTATGAGCTTGCAGACCACTAACCCAACCACTACATAGAGTATACCACTCACCAAAGAACTCACATTCATCTTCAAAAGCATGGATCCTGTGTCTCAACCAGTGACAGACCAACAGAGTTGCTTCTAAAATCACTGATCAGAAAGCACTTATATATGCAGCAGTATCAAATGCAATTGTAGACACAGTCACAAACCAGTGCATTCTTAACATAAGCACTGACGTATATGTTCTGCCACTTACATACACATTTACAGACATAGAAGTACTAAAAGAGGTTCTCACATGCCAGCAGATGAACTAAAACATCTTTTGATGGTACTGTAGGTGGACACCTACATTCACTCAGATATATAGGCAACTAGTGACACAATCTAGTCATGTATGCGTCCAAATACTGCTTTCATTATGTCTCACTGCTACCAATAAAAAGGGTGTGTGTACTATCACTGCCGAACTGAGCTTGGCCTCTGAAAGTCACTTGTCACAAGAAACAGGCAGTAATATAAAGTTCATAATTAATAGAACAATGTTATTAATATTATAATAATAAAACACTTTACATTCCTACTTACCTAATCAAAATGTCTAATGTAAAAGCATATAATTAAAAGAAAATTGTACTGTTTTGTTTTTGTTTTTAGAAATCAATTTCTTCTTACCTACGCACACTTACAGTGCCGTTAAAAAGTCAGAGAAAAAAGGAAAAGCGACAACAATACTATCTCCTGACACCTGAGAAACAAAAGGGGAAAAACAAATACAAATTATTGAAAGAAAAAAGAGCTGCTGGTAAGAGAACAAAGGCTTCTCTTAAAATATTATGTGGTCATCTTGAAAGATAGCATAAAGAAGTACATAAGAAATAAAGCTTGACATCAACTAAGAAAGGAGTAAAAATGCACAATATTACAAGTAAGAAATCTTATGATGGAGCACATAGTTTAATTAGAAGGCAGCACCAGTTCAAGGAAATAAGAGTTTGAATGGCCACGGGAGAGTAATCAAGAACCTAATGAGAAGTATGAAGAAGTAGAAAAGAAGGGGAAAACCTGTCATACAAAAGGAACATATAAAGGTGATAGTTGACAAGGCTTTTGTTCTGAAAAGGACACTATTTATTTTTATGGTAAACAGAATGAAAATACTAGATAAAATAGTGCTGTGTATGAGGACAAAAAGCCAAAAGAAAAACTTAAAAACAGATCAACTTTTGCAAAGTTTTTTGTGGGGAATGGAGACATACTCCTAGTCCTCAGCTTTTCTCTAATGAAGAAAGCTACTTGCAAGAGAACAGACTAGTTCATGCACTTGATAAATCTGGATGATGTTATGAGATGAAAAATTGTTCTCCTATTGAAAAAGAGATTATGGTACCTAGAAATGTTGAGGAAGTTATAGCTGAAGAGGTGCAGGGAAGACGTAAAAAGGCCCCTGTATATAAGTGGAATTGAAGCATGCTATGGGAGAAAGTGTGTCAAAGCAACTTTCATCATGTTAAGAATGTTAGCTGTACCCCACTTGCGAATGTGAACTTTAGTTAGGAGACTTTATCATGTGACAAGTCCTACACTAAGTTTACAATAAATGAATAGAACTCTCTTGCATGGAAAAGTGGCAGAGGTTAGAAAGGGTTTGTGATGAGGTGCAGCTTTGTTTCTTTGCACCTGGAGAGAAATGCAGAGAAAAGGAACACTTGAAATCTGCAGGTGTTGCAGAGCAAGAAATAGGTATTATTTTTGACAACTTCAGAGATTAGAAAGTTTGACAGAGTTTGCTCAGAGAAACCAGACTTTGGATGCATTTTGATGCACTGACTACAAGAGTCAGACTCTTTATATTACTGTGTCTTCAAAAACTGAAGACAACAATAGCAATAAGTGGCAAGAATTTGCAGCTTATTTATTTGTAGAGGAACGCTTTGTTTCACATGGGAAATTATATGTAGTACTGTTATGATAAATTAGAGGATAATAAAATGCCAACAAGATCAGTGTATAACAAGTTAGAACCAATTTCTATTCCACAAATACTTCAAGATTTGGATGTTTATGAATCTATACTCATGCAATTTTAAATTTATAGTCCCTATAGAGCCAAAGACGCGAAAGTTACCTCCAAAAGAGCTCCAGAAAGGTCTCAAAGGTAGAGTTGTGTACTTACCATTAGACGTTAAATGGAACACTGAAACTATAGGTGTAGAAAGAGTTTTGGAAGCAGGATTTGTAATTTAAGTCAATGGTGTGCCTACCAAGAGTAGAAAGATATGGCAAGAGTTAGTAGATGTTAGCAAAGTAAAAAAGTGACATGATATCTGGTACAAAACAACATTTACTATAAGAATGTAAATGATCTACAAGATATTTCTTCTATGGAGGATGAAAACTACCATCAAGAAGTCCAATTGAAAAGGTTGATGAGTCTAGGTCAGAAGAAATGTATGACATTATAGTATTCATCCTCTACATTCTAAAGAGATTATTAGATGTGCTATTGATCTATTTTAAATAAAAGAAGTGAAAGGAGCTCTATTAATTGTGTGGGAGAAAAGCTTAGAAGAACAGAGTTTCTCACAGCTGTTCCTACTGGAGTAGGTGATAGATGAGATGTGGTCTATACAAATACCAGCAGCAGAGTACAGATCAACAAGATATTACTCAGAGGATCCAAGATTTCATCAATGTAGTTCCTACATATTTCATCTGCTTTTTGAAAGTGAGTTATCTGGATTATCTTATGGAATAAAACATATTGTTAAAACAGGGGAGAATATGTAAAATTTGACAGCGAGGGAGTTTGTAGAAAAGGTTCATGGAAAAGATGAAAATACGGACTACTACTTAATGAATTTGGTGGCATTTCAAAATGGTACCAATGAGTATTGGTATCATCGTCATGGAGAGTTTACCATCTCCTGGTTTCTGACACTGGATGGTGCTGAGTATGCATCAGATGATCTCCTTGAATTCTGAAGAGAAACAAACTCAAATATAAAAGGCTTCAATCTAAGGACACCTAGAGAACTCTGCTCATTGAATCCAGCAAACATTTGCAGATATTTTAGTCAAAGGTTTCAAGCAATTATGGCTTTTATCTGCAAAAAAAACAAATCTTCCTCTTGGCGAGGTCACTGATTTCTTTTGGTGCAAAGAGTACAAAGCTAGAGGTGCTTCACATATTCACATACTGTGATGGGTAAACAATGCCCCAAAGTTTGGCGTAGACTCTGATGAGCCTGTGTTGTCTTTTATAGAACAGTATGTATTATGTGGCATACCAACAGAAAGTGCTGACAAAGGATTAAGACAACAAGGTCTATGAAAACAGCTGTGGTAAATACTATCATCGAAAGTATAGATCTAAAGCAAAATTGTCTACAAGATGCTGTTTTGTCAACTCAGAGGGAAGAATAAACCGCTTTTTGTCAGCAGTGAGATAGATTATAACATGGAGAGCTCTAAAAAAAAAACTAATACCTCAAAAGAACAGAAGCTATAAAATATATAAATGACTACAGCCCAGCTACTTTCAAAATGTGGAATGCTAATATTGAAGTACAATTTGTAGCAGATAACTCTGTTGCTGTTGCTTTGTACATGATTTCTTTCTATTAAAAAGTCAGAGAAGACGGAGATGAAAAAGGTCTAGGAGGATATTTCTGCAGAAAAGAGCCTCACCAAGAAATTGTACAGTTTTAGTTTGAAAACACTTTCCCACAGAAAAATCGGATCTTGTCAAAGTGCAGACAAATTGAGCTCAGCAGGTTTGTTGTCATTGTCTAGAGGAATTTTGTAGGTAGGCCTTGGCCTTGCAAGCAGTCATAACAGAGTATTAAAGTATTTCCTAGAAATAGAGTACCTTGCAGAATTTGATCCTGAGAGTACAGACATACTAAAAAAAAATATGCTGGGTATATGCTACCAAAGAAGGAGTCCTCATCTGGAAAACATGTATCTCTATGAAATTCTTCTTACATATAAAAATAATACAACTAAAAATATACAAGAAGGAAGGTTTGCAGTTATTATATGTGATGGTTGCTTGGTGAGGCACAATAAAGAAAATCTAATCAACCACAGAAAAAATAACTTGACAAACTGCAGAGAGAAGAGAGTATTTCTTTTTGCCACTATTGCAACTCTTCAAGCCTTGGCGTACTGAATCAGATTTGCTTGGGCAGTATGATTGTAATGAAGACTCATTCAAAACTGTAAAAGACAGCATTCAGTGTTCGGTGTTTCCAATGTACTTGCAGATAATAAAGATGAGAATCAACATCAAGAAACCATTGCTACTGAGTTTGTAAAGCATCCAGAGTTCTGGACCAGCAAGTCAAGATGCTCTTGGTGAATGAGTAATTCAAAATAAAGCAGCTATAGCTATGAATGAGGTGGAGATCGCCATGCAACAGGTAAGAGAGTAAACTGTGGATTTTGAAAATGTTGTCGAACAACTCAACAATGAACAGAAAGAAATTCACAACAAAGTTAATGGTAAAATGGAACACAGGTTTCTCCACGAGAAAAAAAAACTGTGTGAATGTTCTACATATAAAACAATATTACTGTACATCAGTGGACAATGTTGGCACTGGCAAAAGCTTCCTAATTAAAGTTCTCATCTATCATCTATAGAAGATTACAGATTCAAATTTGTCTTGTGCAGTTACAGCACCAACAGGATTAACTGCACATAACATTAAAGGAATTATACTGCATGGACTAATAATGCTACCCGTTGAACATGACAATAAACTGGAATATCAGAAATAATTTGGTGATGCTTGCCATGAGGTTTCAAGAATATAAACAAAATGAATCTTCTAATTATTGAAGTGAGCATAGTATCAAAAATAATGCTTGCATTCATACTCTTAAGAATGAAGCAGGTCTTAAGGACAAACTATGATGTACTCATACAGGAAAGCATTTAAATGTCTTTGGTGACCTACTCCAACTTATCCCTATAAAAGGACAACCTGTTTTCAAAGCACTTTTGCATAAGGAAATAAGTAATTCCCTAGGAAGTGTTAGCAAAGTGAATATCTGGTTAAACTTTGAATACAAATAACTAGTAAAAAATATGCACCAAGCCTCTGATATGGAATATGGAGACATACTGAAAGATATTAAAGGAGTCTTGAAAAATCAGGGGAAAAAATGCTTTGAAAACTCACCTTATCAAAAATGTATTCCCCTCTGACATTATTGCACCAAAACTAATGTTCAATTTTCTTAAAGCAAATAAATACATTGTTAGCTTCTTTAATTTCAACATTTCAAGAGTGATCAACCTTTAATGGGAAATTACTAGAGAAAGAAGATATTTTAGAAATTACAACTATCAATAAAAAGGAACATCAGGAAGTCATAATAATACTGACAGATAATATAGAAGCAAAATTAGATTTTTGGGGTAAATCAAACAACAGGATTAGAAAAGCATTTACTTGTCTGCAAAAACTGTTGAGTTACTTTTCAATGCAATTTAAATGTAAAAGAAGGCTTATGGTGCAATGGAAACATTATTGATTTTATCAATTTTACAAATGGGGATGGGGTTGAATATTTGGCTATAAAATTTGATGAGATAGATGATGTCAAGAAAATTGGTAGGTGTGTTGTATGGTTTTTGCTTGTAAAAGACATTTATTCAACGGCAACAGTTTCCTCTCTCTTTAGGATATGCAGAAACCATCCATAAAGCACAAGGTTTAAGCGTAGATGCAGCTTTGGTAAATGTTGGAAGTTCTGTATTCAAAGAAGGAATATCATATGTAGCATTGTCACAAATTAGACCCTTGTCCATTTGTTTTTGTTGGAATTTGATGAGACCAAAGTTAGTGTGGATATAAGCTGTATAAGAGAGTACAAATGATTAAGTACTCTACACACTCCTCATTTAGGACAGTACCCTGTTTATGAGAAACAAATATTTTGTCCAAAGCAGTCTACAGACCCTCAAGAAAACAAAGGTCATAAGGACAACACAGAGAGTGGTGAGAAGAGAAAACTGGAAAATGATGGTGAAATTGTAGGTTACCAGTTGGAAAATAGTTTAGGTGTCAACTGCTTTACGAATGTCATTCTCAATGTACTATTTCATTTACCCCATGTAGTAAATCAAATTGAACAAAAGTCAGATAAGAGAATATCTTCTGCACTACATAATTTGCAGCCTTGTTTATGACTAACAGAAGTGTAATACATCCTGCTTGAGGGGTCTGAGGAGGCATGGGTGGAGTTTGCAGAGTTCTGCTATGTGGAACTCCATAAAGTGCTGAACAAACTCCACAGCACTACCCGGAGTTCTGTGAGTGGTGGAGTTTGGGTAAATTGCATTGTTGCACTGATTTTCAGCACTAGGAGTTTCTCTCACACTGTAAAATAAGCACAAACTTCTTTCTGCCCCTTGAGTAGATTTTCTACCCAAGCGGCAGCTTCAACGTGAGTAACATCTTTCTCAATGTGAACACAACCTGCTGCAACTGTCCACGTTCAGAAATCTCGCTCACGCTTGCCAATATAGAGATTTCTCTTGCTCACACTTGCCAACTTAATGATGGCTAGCTGCGTGAGAGAAAAAACTCGGCTCCTCGTCACTTTGCATAGTCTTTCAGAACTCCACACTCCAGGTGGAGCACAGAATGGGCAAAGCTCTGTGAACTCTGCCGGCAGAGTGGAATTCTTCACCCACCCCTAGATCCAAGATCTCTTCAATATATGTACTGGATCTATAATATTTACTCTGAACGCTCAGAAAGATGCACAGGAGTTTATGATGGTCATGCTTGGATTCTTAGAAGCAGAAGTAGTAAATATTGATGATCTTTTTGGCCTCAGTTACAAATGGACCCATAACTGGGTTTTTTTTTACACCTAGAACTGAAACTCTGAACGATTTATTTTCTTAACATTACCAGTTTGTAAAAGTGTGCCTTTTAACAAATTGTATAGACATGCTTACCAAAATATGACCTGCCCAAACTACAGATCAGTCCTTATTTCTACACAGAACAGGAAAATACCTAATAGTAATGCTACAACAATGCAGAGCAAATGGTTCCAAATTCGAAACTTAAATTAAAAAACTTCAAAGTAGGACAACTATCACTTTCAGGAAGAACTTTTACTATTTTTACTATCATTTTACACAATGGAGTTAATACAACCTCTGGACACTATGCTGTGTATTTAAAAAGCAAAACTGGATAAACTGAATGCAATGACATCAACCTAAAATCAAATAAAAACTTCAATTCAAAATACCAAACACATATATTTTCTTTCTTCAACCAAAGTTCTAAGGAACAATTATGGTTAAAATCATGGAAACAGTGTTCCTGCACATGGTTCATCATTTTTTAAAATATTCTTCCACCTACTAAGGGTAATGTCTTTAAAAAAGATCTTCAAACATCAAGACTACTTATAATATCCCAAAACAAATTCAATATAAAAATTCAATACAACTCGGTCTACTTAAAGTCTGAAACTGGAAAGACATACTCCAATTACAGCAGCCTCAAGTTGAAAGAATAATAATCATTCAAAACTAAAGAAAAACTACCCTTTTGTTTCTGCAGCCAAACGTCTACATGCTAATTGAGGAAAAAAATTAATGTGTAGGTTTTTGTAAACATCGATTATAAGCACTATAGCCATCATCTGGCTTACCATGGATGATGTTTTCAAGAGGATCTCTGAAATTGAAGAATACTTCACATTTTGTCCAGCTACTTTACCAGATATAATCATTCAAGAAAACATTTTGAAATCTGCGTGTTTAAATTACTGTAGTAACCAGAGACAAGGCCAGTAATTAATGGAATGAAGTGAGTGTGAAGCATGGTATCACTTATTTGTAGTGATCAACTGTGCAGATTTGTTTTTTTTACAATCCGTTGATTCTTTTTTCTCCGCTGTTCAAAGATGATGTTTTATACAAACCATTATTTACGGTGAAGAAGTATAAACGCTGAGAACAGAAAAGTAATTTAAATTACATTTTTACTAATTTGTTATACAGTTTTACAGTATAAGATATGTATACTGTTATATTTGTCTACCTTTGAAAAATAAATAGTAATATATCTTTATCTTGTTTTTCTTTTTCAATTGCCGCTTCAGTTAAAAGACATTTCATGAAAACTATTTTTCAGCCATGGGCATAATGGATGGAGATAAGCATGGAGAGTGTTTTTAAATATAAACTGCTGTCAGCATACCTTTCCATTATTTTACTCTGTCTATACCCTATTGAAATTGTCTGTGTAATATAACAACATTTCAGGTACTGAAACAACCACTTATTCAATCATTCAAACTCTTATTTATGCAGACACTCACTCAACCTATCATTTGCCCATGCAGCCTCTCACAGAAAGACTCAGTCTGTGACACAGCAACCCACATACCTACACTCACTCATAATCTACTTACACACCCTCTCAGTTACTGATATAGTCACTCACCCACTAACTCAACCAAAAGATCAGCAGCTCACACCTAGAATCACTAAACTATACTCTGCCATAAAGCCAGCCACACAGCTACTCACTCAAGTAAACAGCTAGTCACTCAAGCACTACCTCACTCATACAGCCACTCATGCCTTCTCTCAATCACTTATACAACCAACCACACAGTCACTTACCCATCTATACATGCACTCATACACACAGTCAGTCACCCATGCACCACTCAGACAGTCAATCACTCACCGATACATCACTCATTCATTCATTTACTCACCCATATACCACTCATACACTCACTCACTCACGTATCCATACATGCAATTATACACTTAGTCAGTTACCAATACACCAGTCATGCACTCACTCACTCATTCATACATACACTGATGCTCAAAGTCAGTCACTCATTCACCATTCCTGCAGTCAGTCACTCACTCATACACCACTCAAACATTCACTCACTCAGACATACACTACTTATACATCCATTCACCAATACACTACCCATGCACTCACTGAGTCACCCACACATCCCCTCATGCACTCGCTCAATCACCCATACACTACTGATACATTAATTCAGCCACACCTACAGCACTCATGCACTTACTCACCCATATACTACTCTCACACTCACTCACTCATTGATGCACTCATGCACTCACTCACCCTTACAGGCACTCAGGCACTCAGTCAATCACCCATTCACCACTCATGCACTGACTTACTGATCCATATAAGCACTCATACATACAGTTGGTCACTCATGGACCATTCATGCAATCACTCATTCACCCATTCCATAATCATATATTCATTCACTCACACATACACCACTTAGACATGCATTCACTAACTCATACACCTCTCGTATACTCACTCCTTTACTCCTGCACATACTCATGCATTCACTCACTTATTCATGCAAGCACTCATGCATTCACTCACTCACCCTTATATGCACTCATACACTCGGTGGATTGCCCATACAGTACTCATACAGTGAGTCAATCAGCCAAACACACACTTATGTACTCAATTATCCACACTCTACTCTTACACTCACTCACCCGTCTATACATGCACTCATCACTCAATCAATCATCCATAGACATACCCATGCATGCAGTCAAAGTCCCATACACCACACCCACACTCACACATTCACTCAGATGTAGTCATACAGTCAATCACTCACCTGTGCATGTTGTCATTCACTGACTCAATGTCCCATTCCCAACTCATGCACTCACTTATTATTCAATACATCCAGTCATACACAAAGTCAGTCAGCCATGTACCATTTGTGCACTCACCCACTCACTCATATACCACTCATACATTCACTCACCCATACACCTTTCATAGAGTCATTCACTCATGCATAGGCCACTTATGCATTCACTCCCTTATCCATACACAGGATCATTCACTAAATCAGTCACTCATACATCAGTCACAGACTAACTCAGTCATCCATAGATGCTCTCATGCTCTCACTGATTCACTCATACACTACTCATACTTTCATTCAGTCACCCATATAACACTCATTGACTCACTCACCAATGCACCACCCTCACACTCAATAGTAGATATACTCATGCAGTCACTCACTCATCTATGCATGCATGAATGCACTCAACCAACCATACACCACTTATGCACCCATAATCCATACATACACCCATAAGCACAGTCACTAACTCATGCACCATTCCTGCACTCACTCATTTATCCACCACTCATACATTCATTCACTCACCCATACACTACTCAGACATTCATACACTCATCCATTCACCACTCATGCACTCACTCTCTCACCCTTACAACACTAAGCACCCACTTACCCATACACGACTCACACACTCAGTCACTCACTCATAGATGCATTCATACACTCACTCACTCACCCATGCACATACTCATGCACTCAGTCAACCTCTAATAGACCATTCATTAAATCACTCACTTATCCATACATATACTCATGCACACAGTCACACAAGCATCACTGAACCATATACCTCTTACATTCATTCACTCACTCATACATCAGCTATACATTTATTCACTCACAATTACTCATGAACCCACTTAACCATACATGCAATCATGCACTGTGAGTCATCTGTACACCAGCAATGCACTCACTCAGTCACCAAACTCACTCAGTCACCCATACATGCACTCATGCAATCACTCAATCACCCATACACCACTCATCCACTCATTCAGTCACCCATTCAAAACTAATGCACTCCCTCACCCATGCACCCCCTCACATTCGCTCCCTCACTCTTAGACGCATTCATGCAGTCACCAGTACACACACTCAATCTCTCACTCAATGTCTCATGCACAACTCATGCGCTCACTCACTCGTCCATGCATGCAATCATATACACAGTCACCTGTTCACCATTCGTAGGGTCACTTATTCACCTACGAAGGTACTTACACACTCACTCAGTCACCCACATACCACTTATACATTCATTCAGTCACCCATATAGTACTCATTTGCTCACTTACCGGTATACTACTCTCACACTCACTCACTTACTCATTGATGCACTCATGCAGTCACTCACACATCCATACATGCACTCATGCACACAATAAATCACCCATATACCAGTTATGCACTCACTCACTCACCTAACACCACTCATACATTGTCACCCATACACAAGTCATACATTCATTCCCTCATTGATACATGCACTCATTCAACCACCCATACAGAACTCATACACTCACTCACCCATATATGTACTCATGCCTGAATCACCCGCCTAACATGCATCTATGCACTCATTCAATCATCCATTCAGCACTCATTCACTTACTCACTTGCCCATACACTCACTAACACTCTCAGCCAGTCACCCATACATAAACCACACACAGCACTCTTTTTCTCTTTTTTTAACTGTGAAAGGCAGTTCTGAAAAGTTTTTGAATTTCTAGTAAAAAAAACATTGTATCCAGCAATGTGAAAACAGGTTGAAAAATGATTAGAAATTAACAAAAATTTACATTTGTGCTAGTTTGCAGCTTCAATAATAGTTTCCATTCATTATTCGCCTGCTGTAAGGGTGGTAATACAGTCCAGGCAGTACATGCCAACATCAAAAGGTTCTTGAAGTTGTCAAATTAAATATTTATTTAATTGTTGTACAGGTGTTTTAATTCCCAAAATTCAAAGAGTCACTTTTTTCAAGACAAAAGTAAAATCCAAAGTGGTAACAAGAGAGGATCAGCCAACACGTGTTTCGCCCCCTCTGGCTATTAAGAAGGGGCTTTCTCAAGGCTGAAAGAGAAGAAAAGAATCAAATTCTATGGTAGAGTTAATCATGTGAGAGAAGAAAAGATGAGATACCATCAAGCAACACCGAGTAGTGAGCAAAAACGAATCACGTGCAAAGTAATTTCTGATGTACTATTCCAGAATTGGAAGATTCTTGAGCCCAAGCATAGTAAGAGTTAATAAGTGATTAGGGTGGGATTCCATAAATCCATAAAGCCAAAAAACTAGTGCGTGAACACATGAGAGCTGTAACAAATGAGGATAAACAATATCCAATTGCTAGACATTTTGCTTTATACCATCAGAAAAATACAAATTTGTTAAAGTTTTGTGTTTTGGATAGCATCCCTATTCAAATGAGAGGCAGCAACAGGGAACAAGAATTACGGAGACTGGAATCTAAACTAATTATCAAATATAGAACTCCCCATCCAAGAGGATTGAATTTGGACGAAGAATTATCAGTGCACTAAGGGTGAAGTTTATTTGCAATTATGTTTTCAGGTGCTAAGAAATAGTTATCTTAATAGTTTAGGTATTAAGTAATAAGAGATAACAAATGTCACGTGTTTGACTTTATATTTATATATATATATATATTTAATTTTGAATTTTTTGTTGAAATATGATTTTCATGCTGATTATTGTTTTATTTCAGGGTAAAGATTTTGTTGTGATTGAAATATTTGAACACAGGAGTGTTAAAATTAAGTATATTCATTATCGGTTTGCTCTGTTGATACAAATAATTTTCTGAATAATATTTCTTGATTAATATTTGATCATTCAGTGCCAATTGTATTGAGTCATCCTATTAAGTGAGTTTAATAACATACAGTGAACCTACAGCTTATATATATATATAAATATATATATATATATGTATTTATATTGGTTAGGCTGAAACAACAAAAGAAGTTGCAACGTTCCAATATGGCCGACACATTTTTCATTGTTTTGAGAATTTGTGCTTGTTTGTCATCTATGTTAGTTACGTTGTAGGAGAGTATTTTATAAATGTCACTAAGTAAAGATCGATTTGGGTTTACTTGTACCCATGAACAAGGAGCGAATGCTCCGAAACTTGTTGGGTATTGTGCTGTTACTTGCATTTAAATAGACGCTGTGGTGTGTGGCGCCAAAATGGTTCGGGCGTAGGCGACGCATTTATTTTTTGATGTATATATATATATATATATATATATATATATATATATCCTACTGCCAGACGCCAGTGGGCAGTTATAGTTAGGACCAATGTTTCCATATGAAAAGCAGTTTTTGTTTTGCCAATAACTTTGGCACCGTTGGACAAGTCTTCACAAAATGTTCAAATTTAGTATAACACTCACTTCAGCTGCTGTCTTGAAATTTTGAGGGTGATCTGTTAAGTGGGGTGAGGCCTCAAAACCCATTTTGTACATGCATTTTCCCTCAGGGTCTTTAGACAAGTCTAGAGCCCGAACCACCGAAAGGAATTACACCACATTTGGCAGGACCTAGGTTTTGGTGCGCAGATCATGCCTTTTTTGTTATTTAGTGTAAATCCGCACAGTAGTGTTTGAGATATTAAAGGAAAAATAAATATAGATATGTGGACAGTTGGTGTTCAGATATGCTCTGATTGGCAAAGTTAACAGGAATAGTCAATACTGATTGGTTGGTGACAACTTAAACAATATGTTTTGGCAGCCCTTACATGACTCAGTGTCCCTGTGTCCTGAAAATGAATTAAAAATATATATAAGTGGGCAAGGTAAGCAAACTTAGACACCACAGGGCATATAAGGAGGTCCCAAATGAACCCACCTATATTGTCTGGCCCCAAAGTGGACAACATGCTCTTTCAGGACACTGAGGCATGGTCCCTATTGAAATGCATTGTAGTTAATGGAGGGTTTTTGGGGGTGACGAAAAGCAGACCATATAAAGTGTGATAACAGATTTCAGTTACAATATAAATCATTTGTTGAGGTACCATTCTAATTTTAGGAACTTTGGTTTGTTCTAAGGTGATTTTACCCTGTGAAAAAGACTTCTGCTTGGATTTCATGAATCATATTTGAGAGAAAACAGTTTTTTTTGTTATTTTCCCACAGAGGTTATGGTAGGTGCTCCAGAAGCTAAAATGACCTGAAGGTATTGGAGTGCTTTTAATGACTATTAGTAACATTACACAAGAACACATTCCTTTTGGGCTTTAGGTGTGGGGAGATTAAGCGATTTGTCCAGAATCACAGGATGTTGAGCTGACGCAAAAAAATTAAACTTGTATCTCCAGCTGCAAATTCTGCAGCTATGGTTGTAATGCCACATTATTTCCCTTAAGTGTAACACATGATCAAGTGAGTAACTGGAAAAAAAATCAAGATAGAAAATTTTTTAAAAGTACTTTGTCGCTATTTGAGAACTTTTTTGATTACACTAATATGATGTCAGGCATGCCAAACTTTTGTGATAAATATAATGTGAGCAATCTAATTTTTGATTAGAATACTGTGGAGAGGCAGATGTCAGGGGCATAGACTCGCATAATTGAAGGCAGGAAGGAGGGTGCTGAGGCAACAAGTTGACCATGCTGGGCGGGCAGGAGGGGCAGTTGCAGCACAACAGACCATGGAGGACAGGGGAATGGGGCGGGGGCAACAAACCAACCATGCAGAACAGATGAAAGATGCTGTGATAGCACAACCATACATGCCAAAAGACATATTTTAGGAAGGAAACACCCAATGTTTTTAAGCCCAAGCGTGTTAGAAATTGGGTCTTTGTTTGGCAGTCAGGTTGCCCCTGTCCAAGCAAGGAACCTCACTCCAGTCAGGGTAAGTCACACACAGTCCAAATGATCCTGTGCCCACCCTCTGGTAGCTTGGTACTGAGCAGGCAGGCTTAACTTAGAAGACAATGTGTAAAGTATTTGTGCAATAAATCATGCAATAACACAGTATAAACACTACAAAAATACACCACACAGGTTTAGAAAAATATAGAATATTTATCTGAGTAGAATAAGGTCAAAACAATCAAGATTTGATAAATACACGTTGAGATATCACTTTGGTAATGATAAGTAGAGTCTTTAGTTCTTAAAAAGCAATAAGTGTCTCTTGCAAGCACAAAGTACCTGGTTCGCGTCTAAATTATCCGAATAGGACCGCAGAGGAGGCGATGCGTGGAAAATGGGGAGATTTTTGTTGGTTTCTCCAGGCGCACACAGACGATGCGTCAGTGCTTTCCACGCAGCGTGCATGCTTGGATCCTCTTCGGGTTGCGGGGTATTTGGACGCCCCAGGGACAATGCGGAGAAATCCTGGGTGAGCAGGATGCAGTCACAGGAGCTCCATCGATCCGGTGGGCGATGCAGGGAAATTTCTGTCACGTGGCAGGCATTGCGTCAATTCCTCATGCAGGAAGTGGGGCTGCATCGTTCAGGCTTGGCGATGTGTCGATCCGGTGGGCAGTGCGTTGATCTCCACTCTGGGAGCCATGCTGTATTGTTCCGGTTTTGCGACGTGGTGATTTTCTCACCGCAGGGCAGGCTGTACGTCGATTCCGGCAAGCTGTGCATCGATTTTCACCACACTAGGCGTTCTTTGCAGAGATTAAGTCTTTTTGGTCCTGAGACTTCATGAAACAGGAGACAAGTTCAATCCAAGCCCTTTGAGAGCACTTCTCAGCAGAGTCAGAGGGCAGCAAGGCAGCAGGGCAACAGCAATGCAGCAGTCCTTCACGGCAAAGCAGCCAGGGGAGTCCTTTGGGCAGCCAGGCAGCTTCTCTTAGCATGTTGCAGGTTCTGATTCAGGGTTTTTTTCCCAGGAGGTATTTTGTCAAGAAGTGTCTGAGTTGGTAGGGTCAGTTATTTTTAATTCTATTTCCTAAGTATAACGTCTCTGTAACCTTTTTTCAGTTAAAAAAATAAAATATTTTTTTTACATGTGTGTATGTGTGTGTTTGTTTGTGTGTATTATTTTAGAGGTGGACATTATTAATGAATTAGCTAGTACTGATAGGTGAAAGCACAAAGTGCAACAATTCATGCAATGTTCTTTGCTACATTCAAACATTCAGACAGTTCAAATACTTTTCTAAGTAACTCCTTCATCCATTTTCCAACCTGCTGGAGAAACCCTTTACAGGAAAGCACAGAATGATTTTTGAATAAGTAAAGCAAACATGGTTCTGATCAACTGCTTCCAAACCCCAAACGGGTGTTGTATTTGTCAAATGCTTCTATTCTGTGACTCACCACTCAAGAATTATAGCTGCATAATAAAGGGGATAACAGCCTAAGGAAGAACACATTAACACCTAGTTGCTAATTTCTTGAAAGGTCTTAAAACAAAAACTGTATTTATTGAATGCACTTATAACTCTATTATATATCACAATTTCTGAATACATTTTCGGTATATTGTAGGTTTTCTGCAAAGTGTAGGGGAATTGCTATCATTAAATGTATTCTAAAGCTCTGCAGACTTGGGGGCATATTTATACTCCATTTGCGCTGAATTTGCATCATTTGTTTTACGCAAATTCAGCGCAATACAAACTCCATATTTATATTTTGACGCTAGGCACGTCTAACATCAAAATATTGGAGTCTGCACCATTTTTTAGATCAGTGAACCTACCTTGCGTCAATGAGAAGCTTGCTTTGCACCATTATTTAACACCTAGGTCAGACCAGGCATTAAGGGACCTGTGGACCCATTTTCATGGTTGAACACCATGGAATGGGTCCACAGGTGCCCTCCTCAAGCCCCATGAATGCCCCCACCCACACTAGGTAAGTAGGGTAAGTATAGATAAGTATTTTATTTTTTAAATTCAAGTGCTATTGAGGGCCCAACTTGGTGCCCCCTGCATGGCACAGGGTGCAATGGCCATGCCCAAGGGACACTGGTCCCCTGTGCTGGCCATCGGGGTAGTGGGCATGACTCCTGTCTTTTCTAAGACAGGAGTCATGTGGTATTAATGGCTTTGCATCAGAAAATGACGCTAGGCTGGTAAGAGGTATTTTATTTTTTTGCCTCTAACCATCCTTACATAATTTTTTGGTGCAAAACCTCCTTCTCCCATACCGCTACCCCCACCTGGCTAATGCCATTTTTTTTTACGCCAGCCCACCCTTTGCGCCGGCTTGAGGCATTCCATAAATATGGCACCTGGCTGGAGCTCTGGAATGATATATAAAAATATGGGCCTTATAATCCTGAACTTAAGCATTGGCAGAATTCATTGGCAGAATCAATTCACAGGTTTCTTTTTCTGTTATTTGTTATCTCACATATTTCGCTGCTTATCTGAAATATCAGATGACTTGCTTCTTCAGAGGAAATGCTCAGTCACACTGCCTCCGGGAATGATTGTCTCTATGTAATAATTTGCTTAGTATGTATAGAATTTAGTTGTCATATTGATACCATAAACAAGCAATTCTTCGTCTGTAGAAAATGTGTTAATCTCTGATAGGTAACATTTTGACTGATCTGTTAGAACCCACTTATATTCTAGATCTCCCACCTACTGCCAGCTTTTAACCTTTTTTTCAACATTATTAAAGTCAGAATTTTTTAAGCATACTTAAATAAGACTTCAAGGAGACAAGTGCTCTCTTATCTCATTCAATCCCCTTTCTCATTTAAGAAAGCAGCATTTGTGGTCCTGTTGGCACCTTGATTGGCAGTAGATATATTCTTGACCTATTCCTTGAGCACATTCTATATAGTCAAAAAGTTGGAATTCACAAAGATTTTCAACTTTTCAAGAATGTGCAGAAGCTTTTGATAACTCTTTCTTGTCAATTGTGGGCTTAATTTACACGCCCTTTGTGCTACTGCTGCATAATTTATTTTTTCACACAGTGGTGTTGCTAGCAGTGCACTACACTGCTCCATATATACAAATCAACGTATTCGGTCCAATACATCAGTTTGTAAAACTTTTGTCACATTTTACCTGGGCCAGGTATAATTTATGCAGGGTAGGCATTCCCACAAAAAACGCCACAAAGAACAGACACAGTAAAATTTGCAACTTTTCACTGCATCATTCCATGATGTCACTGTCAAACAACAAATAACAAGACATCAGCTGCTTTCAGGAAACGTGGTCTACTAATGCCATCGACTTAGATGGGTTCTCCACTTTCCATTCACCTGCTATCTAACAAAAAAAAGGAAGACCATCGGGAGGCCTGACCATTTGGATCAGAACTTCACTGCTGGGAAACTCTGCTGTAACTCATGTTGTATTAGGCAGGGAAATCCAGACGCTTGTAGTAAAATGTGAGGAGTGGTCACTCGAAATAGTAAATGTGTATTTCCCTCCTATTAGCTGGGTCCAAGTCATACCAGGTGTGAAGCTCCTCAAGGAACATATCTTAAACAAAAGAACCAAAGGTTGGAGGAACCCAGCATTAGGTCACACGAACGACCGCCCCCCTCAGCTTTGTAAAACCTTTTTACTGATATGCGGTGATTTCAACATTAAACCCCATTCTATCCTCGGGGATGAACAAGTAGTAGAGGAAGATCATGTTTGGAACATTCCGACGCCCCTTATCCAACGTTGTCAAGACTCCAAGAAAGGAGAATTAATCTTTGAAGCTCTAATAGAAGGAGGAATCCGTACATTAAATGGAAGAACAAATTCAGATAGAACTTTCAAACCTACCTTTCGAACTGGAAAAAGGCAAAGTATAATCGATTACATGGCAATAAACATCGAAGCCTGGCATTATGTCATCGACATGGAAATAAGGGACAGGATCGAAAGTGACCATGACCCATTGCTAATGTAGATGGTCCATCCGGACACGAGCTCAGGCAAGACTGAGTCTCCATTTAACGGAAATAGCTTAACAATAACTATGTGACCAAATAGGAAAAACATATTAAGGTCACATGTGGATGAATTCTTTATGACTGTACCTAGTCAAACCTGGTTGTTATCACTCAGCACGTTTCTAAATCTACCAGTTAACGAAGCCTTACCCCTTCTGCATAATTTTAATTATCTGCTATTACAAACAACAAAGGAAAGGACCAAGCATCTTCAAACTAATCCTAATATGATGGAGGGCTGGTTTGATGAAGAGTATTTAAAACTAAAAAAGACGCTATCACAAGCACTAAAGAATCGGCATTTGAATTACTTTAATGAGCAACATTTTTACAAAAACAGGCAACAGTACAAGACATTACTGAGATACAAAAGGAAGATATTCCCACATAAGCTCTGGAAAATTCTCCTGCAGGCAATTTCGGCAGGAAACTGCAAAAAGTTCTGGGAGGTAGTCAGGTGGGAATGCGAAGGCCCTCCGAAAAACCTAGAGCTGAATATCAACCCACAACTCTGGGTAAAGCACTTCACCGCCTTGTATCAGGAAGAGGTCAAGATGGCACCCGGGAGTATCAATAACTCAAATATTTTTACTCAAGGGCCGGAAGGTAGTAATCAAAGATCAAGTAAGGCATTTCCACTTCAAGAGACCTATGTAGTACCATCAAAATGGCCTGTAACGTCGATATATGAAACACAGAACGAATTAGTCCATAACAAATTCCCCAGCACAAATTCCATGCAAGTAATCCATGCCATCCATGTGCAATGGAGTTAACACCGGAATTCAGTGAGAAAGAGATTAAACATGCTATTCTCTTCCAAAAGCCGTACAAGGCTGCAGGCCCAAATGGCATCCCTTCAGACGTTTATCGTAATCAGCTAATGTTATGGCTACCTGCTTTGGCCCGTCTATTCAACAGTGTTTGGCACCACGAGGTAATCCCTACCTCTTGGAAGAAATCAATAATTGTTCCAATTCACAAAAAAGGGCCTCGGGATATGGTGTGTAATTACAGGCCAATCTCATTGCTTGATAGTGTTGGAATTTTTTTTGCCAAACTGATTCAGTCGCGCCTAGACCAATGGCTAGAGGATGGAGATTTATTATCAACACATCAAGCTGGTTTTAGGAGAGGCCAAAGCACAACAGATCAACTTTTTAAGTTGAACATGATCTGAGCTAAATACGTCGCCCTAAAAGATTGTCCATTATATCTGGTCTTTGTGGATCTTCAAACAGCCTTTGACAGCGTAAATCGCCAAACATTATGGCAGTTATTGTCAGAAATGGGAATACAGGGAAAGATTTTAAGGCTGTTAATTCTACTGCATACAGGAAACACTGCCAGGGTCAGATATAGTATGAGAAATGATTATACGGCAGAAATTCCAATCCAGCGAGGCGTAAAACAAGGCTGCGTTTTGGCTCCAACCTTATTCAATTGCTACATAAACGAAGTAAGTCAAGACCTGAGGAAATTAAATCTGGATGTGCCAAAACTAGTCAATGAAAGTACACCTATCCTGCTTTTTGCTGATGGCGCTGTATAACTGGCAAGAACGGAGATAGCAATGCATCGACTACTTAGGGGTTTTGAATAATTTTGCACCACAAGGAGTATGGTAATTAATGAGGGGAAAACAAAGTTTATGATTCTTAACCAAAAACAGAAGATGCAATCGACTTTCAGGGTAAACAACAAGCCTTTGGCCCGAGTGGCTACTTATGACTACCTGGGCTGCAGACTGGATGAAAAACTGACATGGAAACCGCAAATTTATAAAAGTAACATCTCCTTGGTCCAACAAGCTGGAGCGGTACTCAGAGTCGCAATAGCTACAGGCAATCATTCTGTGAGTTCTGCACTGCTTGCATATAAAACAAAAGCAAGGGCCGCAGCACTACATGGCGCAGAGATTTGGGGATTTAGAAAGACTCCATCAATACAAGTAACCGAGAATACATTTTTACGCCGATTACTTTGTTTTGGCAATGCCACACCAATGAACGCAATAAGAATTGATCTACAAATGAGAAAGGTTGAGGACTACATTGTATTGGCTCCAATAAGATACTGGATCCGTATTTGGGCAAAAGAGGAACTCAAACTATATAGAGATGTACTCATGGACATCATGAAGCTACAAAGTCATTGGAAATTGCCCTGGTTCAAACACATCTCAACCATCCTAGCTGCTATCGGCCTGGAAGATCTCTGGCTCCATCCAGGAAAAATCAGAAGGGCTAGTTTATCTGTCATAAAAAAGGCATACTGGGACCAAAAGACTCAGAGCATGTGTGAGACACTTAGCCCTTTATTTAAGCGTTACATTTTGTTTAACCAAAAGCTCAAAACAGCTTTTTTCATAGACAGTATTTATTTGGAAGAAAAAAGGGCTCTCTATTTTAAATTTCATATGGGCACACTACCAGTGATGGCGGTGACCAATAGATGGCAACCCGTCTCTCCGGGTAGATTAGAATGTTGTCCATGTCTTCATGGTGGCCAAGAAACACTATCCCACTTCCTTTTATTATGTCACTTCACGCTTAAACTCCGCAAATTGTATTTACTTCCACTTTTTAGATCATATGGAGTCAGGAAGTGCAAAGAGGCGGAAGTGTTATGTATGCGATCAGACGAGAAACATATTGTGACAAAGGTCTCAACTTACATACTGGAAGCTTGGAAGTTACGTCTATCTATGCACCTGCAGCTGGCACAAGTATAATTGCTTGTGTTGTCCCATAGCTACTATTAGCTTGGGAAACCGGTGCAGGTTGCTGTAAAATGGGGCTAGGTCCTGTGTCACTATTAAACTGATGTTTGGCACCGTAAGGTCCCAAATGATTAGTGCCAGAATAAGATATCTACATTTTTAGATTTATAATGTCTTTTTAGAATAAGTTAAGAGTGTTATGTAAATTATGGTTATAGATCACGTTTTATGATAATGCAGGGTAAAATGGGTACATTTTGGCACACGTTAAACCAAAAATTCAAGTACATTTTTTTATTTTTTATTGAGACGTTTTATTTAATGTGACTTTTTACAGACTATGATGGATTGGTATTATTGTGTGTTATTGTTATGGCCGGATAGGCTGACAAAAAATAAATAAATGGTAAATGGATGTCACTGTCTCAAAATATTACTGCCTGCTCAAAGCAGGCAGAAAATGGATGCAGGGCTTTTTTCTATGGGACTCTCATCGCATTGCTGGAGTTGCATCAGTTTAACGACGTATCTCCAGCAATGCATCAGTTCAGCGCCAACAGATGCATCAGAAATTCTAACGTGTGCCATAGAGCTCGGTATTGTAAATACAGCGCATCCATGGCATTGTTAGGGGATGTTTGTCAGGCGGAAGAAATCTGATGATGCATCAGATTCTTGTAAATGAGGTCCTGAGTTCAGTAGCATCTACACCTTTATTCATCAGTGAAGACAATTTGGTTCCACAACAGGCCAGCATGACAGGCTAGTTTAAGGGACTCTAGACATAAAGATGGACACCAGGTGGTCAAGAAAGCTGAAGGACCTGCTGTTATCGTTGATTTGATAAATAAACCTTAAGAATGTTTGCAATTAAGTGCAGAATCCCAATATTGCATGCTGCCTGCTTGTCAGTGAAGATTGTCTCACCAAGGTCACCAGTTCCTCTGTTGTCCTAAATGATTTCCATGCTTAGATTCCATATGACACCCATACACTGGAAGTGCGTTACAATCAGGGACGCACACCAGCCTCCATCAGATGCCCTCCTTTTGGGTTTACAACTTATGGGGCGTGTCTCATTCAGCATGGCTAGATTTTGCACCCAGCTGTAACAGCCAGACTTTAGTAATGGCTTCAATCCAAAACACTTCTGAACTGACCTTTAATGTAGGTGTAAAGCAAGCAGTTGCTATGTGGAGACCACAATGGAAAAAGAAAGAAATGAGGTAAAGTGTATGCCCTTCAGATTTCCATATGATAATTTTTACACCTGAAGGAAATTCTAAAAGCATAAATTGGGGCCAAGTAAATACTCTTGTAAAACATTGACGGAATATGCATATTTCTAACCTTAGTTGTTTTCATTTCTGTGAATTTTGCCCGGGGGCGGCTCCTCCATAGGGGCAGAGGAACCTTGCCCCCTGCCTGCAGCGGCAGCTGTAATCCTTTTCCCAAAGAACAATCCCTGTTTTTGGGGGAAAGGGGGCAGGGCCATGGGGGTGATGTGCACTGGGGGGAGTGCTCAGCACTCCCCCTCAGAGCGCTTGTGTGTTTGCCCGGCTGTCTCGGGCCAGCCAAACACACATGCGCACAGGGCTCTCTCCAGTCTGTCTGGGAGTGCCCAGTCAGGGCGCACCCAGCCAATCTTGACGCTACTCTAAGCAGCGTCAGGATTGGCGCAGGGCAGGCTGGGAGCCTGTGCCTGCAGCACCAGCGAGACAGGAGGAGTCAGTGGAGCGGCGCGGAAGCGAACGGTAAGTGTTTTTAAATTTGTTTATTTAATTTAATTTAATTCAATCCCCCGCACGCGTGTGCCACCCCAGCCCTTTCAGTGATCATGAGCCACGACTGATAATGCCCAAAATATTTTGCTGGTAAGATATGTAAATTCAGTTACCATGCTGTCTGCTGCTTACGTGCTACCTCGGGGAGGTGTTTGCTAGTACCTTTGTTGCCAACAGAGTGATTTTGTTTTTTAAATATGACTAAGCAGCTCTATTTTAATATGATTAAACAGCTCTATTTTCAATCTGTGAGTGTCTATCTTCAAATATATCATTTTGCAAATTTGAAATGATCTGTGCTTAGTACTCACAAACAAGAGCCTAACACGGGCCCCTGCAGCCCTGTGGCGCATGGTGAGGAGCAAAGGGGGGGCAACCCTTAAGTGAGCACCTACTCTTTATGGGGGACTAATTCAGTCCAAGGCCAATGAATAACAGTGAGACGTGAGAGAACCAGAGGACCCTCATCACGTTCTGCCGGGGGGCATGATTTTGCGGTATACAGCTGTTCACAAACAATTTAAACACATTGAACGGATAATAGCAAATCCATTTTTAAACATTTTACACGTAAGGTTTCTCTTTCAATGGACCATAGTACGTTTTAGCAATAAACGTGGACGATTATTGTCGAGGTAATTTTAATTGAGGTGGTTCTAGGATAAACTGGGCAAACAGGGACCTTACCCCTTGAAATAAAACATTATTCTATCTCCAGTTTAAACTTATCAGAAACAAAAAAGCAAAATGACCACACGGATCTAAGAATAGCATATCTCATTCTCAAGTTAATTTCAGACACTCTCCATGGTAAAGAGTAGTAATTCAAATGCCTAATATATTGCCTTAATCAAGAACCAATAATATCTCGCCGCTCAGAACGATCAATTAATTAACGAGGTATAAAGCCGGAAGCAGTCTAAAACGAACCGGAATCTGACACGTGCAGTCCGTCAGAAACACTTGAGCCAAAACGGCTGGGAGGCATGCAATCTGGAGCTCATAAATACTAAGCAATGGGTGATTTACAGCCTCTAACACTGCAAGAGGACACTGATCCAAATTGTACTGTGTTGCCAGCTTTGTCAAATTGAAATCTATTATTTAGTGTGAAATCTCAACTCATGTATCATTAATGATATCAAATGGGTAATATTAAGGACATTTTATAACATCTCTATGAAATACTGCATGTCGTGCAAGCATTTCTTAGAAAAGCACTTTCAGATGTGACCTACTCCTGCATGTGGGCATCTGCTGTGCTTTGGCACATTGCTTCTCTTGAAGTTGACATTGAAACTGCAAGACCATAACCTGTGTGTGCCACTACAGGGAGTGCAGAATTATTAGGCAAGTTGTATTTTTGAGGATTAATTTTATTTTTGAACAACAACCATGTTCTCAATGAACCCAAAAAACTCATTAATATCAAAGCTGAATATTTTTGGAAGTAGTTTTTAGTTTGTTTTTAGTTTTAGCTATGTTAGGGGGATATCTGTGTGTGCAGGTGACTATTACTGTGCATAATTATTAGGCAACTTAACAAAAAACAAATATATACCCATTTCAATTATTTATTATTACCAGTGAAACCAATATAACATCTCAACATTCACAAATATACATTTCTGACATTCAAAAACAAAACAAAAACAAATCAGTGACCAATATAGCCACCTTTCTTTGCAAGGGCACTCAAAAGCCTGCCATCCATGGATTCTGTCAGTGTTTTGATCTGTTCACCATCAACATTGCGTGCAGCAGCAACCACAGCCTCCCAGACACTGTTCAGAGAGGTGTACTGTTTTCCCTCTTTGTAAATCTCACATTTGATGATGGACCACAGGTTCTCAATGGGGTTCAGATCAGGTGAACAAGGAGGCCATGTCATTAGATTTCCTTCTATTATACCCTTTCTTGCCAGCCACGCTGTGGAGTACTTGGACGCGTGTGATGGAGCATTGTCCTGCATGAAAATCATGTTTTTCTTGAAGGATGCAGACTTCTTCCTGTACCACTGCTTGAAGAAGGTGTCTTCCAGGAACTGGCAGTAGGACTGGGAGTTGAGCTTGACTCCATCCTCAACCCGAAAAGGCCCCACAAGCTCATCTTTGATGATACCAGCCCAAACCAGTACTCCACCTCCACCTTGCTGACGTCTGAGTCGGACTGGAGCTCTCTGCCCTTTACCAATCCAGCCACGGGCCCATCCATCTGGCCCATCAAGACTCACTCTCATTTCATCAGTCCATAAAACCTTAGAAAAATCAGTCTTGAGATATTTCTTGGCCCAGTCTTGACGTTTCAGCTTGTGTGTCTTGTTCAGTGGTGGTCGTCTTTCAGCCTTTCTTACCTTGGCCATGTCTCTGAGTATTGCACACCTTGTGCTTTTGGGCACTCCAGTGATGTTGCAGCTCTGAAATATGGCCAAACTGGTGGCAAGTGGCATCGTGGCAGCTGCACGCTTGACTTTTCTCAGTTCATGGGCAGTTATTTTGCGCCTTGGTTTTTCCACACGCTTCTTGCGACCCTGTTGACTATTTTGAATGAAACGCTTGATTGTTCGATGATCACGCTTCAGAAGCTTTGCAATTTTAAGAGTGCTGCATCCCTCTGCATGATATCTCACTATTTTTGACTTTTCTGAGCCTGTCAAGTCCTTCTTTTGACCCATTTTGCCAAAGGAAAGGAAGTTGCCTAATAATTATGCACACCTGATATAGGGTGTTGATGTCATTAGACCACACCCCTTCTCATTACAGAGATGCACATCACCTAATATGCTTAATTGGTAGTAGGCTTTCGAGCCTATACAGTTTGGAGTAAGACAACATGCATAAAGAGGATGATGTGGTCAAAATACTCATTTGCCTAATAATTCTGCACTCCCTGTATGATTCTCAAAACGTGAGAAGAAAAGGTAGTTCGTTTTTTTTTTGTAATGTGAGAAACAAATTGTTACACATAGTGCACTGCAATTTATCAGTAAAGGTGCACAATGAAGTTAATGTTACATGTATGTCACATTTAATCCTGGTTTGCAAAAATGTCACTGTTATAGTATTTTAGAAATGTTATTCTTTATAATCATTTTATATTTGACAAGTATAACATTTAAAGCATATTGAAGTGAAAGTATGTTAGTGTTAATTTTAGTTTGGTCAGAGTGAAGGCAGCATTCTTTTTCTGTGTTATAAACTTCAATGTGAAAGTTTTTTTTTTCCAAAGCTGCAGGTAGTGAAGCTAGAAAGGAGCTAGGAGATGTGCAGGAGAGATAAGAGAGTCTGAAAGAAGCACTATAGCTTTTAAGAATCCTGAATGTGAGGATGTTTCAAGGTAGAGTGCCAAAGGCTTCAGAAGATTGAAGGGTCAATTATAATTGATTTGCAATTTTGTTTTTCAAATGATAGTTTTGGTTATGATGTCATCACACCTGGAAAGCCAAGATTTAAATGGAGTTTAGATGGCAAGAGATTCAGATCCCCTTTGTTCTTTGTTCAGAGCAGACCTTTTGAGCTACTGATCTCATACTTTCTATGTGGCTTAGTGCCACTGCACCTTTCTTGAACAGAATGTTGTACCGAAACTCTGTTTGCTAACCTTTCCCAGATATTCCTTTTGTATTGGAATAGCTTAAGAGCTAAATTTAATGGTTAGGCAAGAGAACATAATTTTAGAATCCAGACGCCACATACTTTTCCTGATTTTCTGCAATGTTGCTATTGAAGTCTTGTTCTTTTATATGTTATTTGATTTAATATTTTGCAACACCTTAACTCTACATTGGTGATTTTGTATCTCTGTGCTCTCGTTTTGAGACTCTCTTATGTAACTTTGGCTTTGAGTCTGTAATGAAGCCCTTTGAAACCTTAATTTGGACACTGAGCTTTAATGTGCGACTATTTAGTTGCACTGTAATTGATTTGAATAATCTGGTAATGTTTTTTCTCCACCCTTCAGAACAGGAAAGAAAGAAACATCACACCACAGAAAGAGAAATAGGACCCCAGGCTGGATCAGATGGTAGCAGAGGATGGCTCTCTTTCCGAAGTGGAAGGAACTCGATCCGTACTCTAGAGTAGTTCATCCATAAAGCCTAAACCCTTGTTTCAATGCCCAGAGTTGGAGAGTCAGCAAAAATGTGTTGGATCAGAAACTAATTGTACAGTCAGCTGGAGAGTGAGTATTAATAGTATTGCAGAGTGTAGGGGTTTTGTGTTTAGCTTGCAGTAGCTGTAGAATTGGATGGTGTTTTGTGGAGATGTTTTTGATGTTGTGCGAGTATGGGGCTTTATAAGAGATGTGAAAAGGTTATTGGGTCTGACGTGGCATAAGATCCTGAGATAGTTTAAAATGTGTACAAAACAAGTTATACTGTCTGCTGAGAGTTGCGTCCTTTGTGAGACATTATCAATGACCCGGTTACAATAGGGACTTACTTTACATGAGTGTGAGACAATTGGTATAGTGCATCTTAATGTACATGGAGAAAGTGTAGTGATTTATATGTTACCTCGCAGGTTGAGGTCTCATCAGAAGTGATTGTGAACTTTGTTGTGTGTTTGAAACTACTCAGTCTTTAGTGAAGCAGACAAAGGTTATTGTATTGTATTTGTATTCATGTGGGATTTCGAAGCAATTGTCCGTGCAGATTGTAAAGGAGGGGAATCTGCTGCGAGGAGCGAGATCTATAACACAGTGTTTGGTGCTGGTACATGTATGTTGTACTGCTACTGCCATGCTGCTATTGGTGTGTAATGTCATAAGGTGCTGTGCTACGATTGGTGGTTGTGTTGGAGCAAAGCATTGTGGATAAGGCATTCTTTTGAATCAAATTGGAATATTGTGAAAAGTTTCAAAACATAAAATGCTTCAAAGCTGCACAAGATATGTTTAGAGGAGATGTTTAAATTCCCAGTAAGGAAGGAGAACTGGCACCTCTGAAAGGTAATCCAGTTCACTATATGGTGATTAAAGTAGGGCTCCATACATGTGTTTTGCTTGATCAGTGGTACAATATCACAGAAAAGGATGGTCCATTAAGATTTCCACAATATGGCACATTTAACCTGAGGATTATTGAAAAGTTATGAAATTAACTGCCTCCAAGACCTGCCCAATGTGAAGCACGTAATGCTTGGGAATGTGCTGCTCATGCGAAAGAAAGAGAAAAAGATCTAGGCAAAGTGATGAAAGTTGTGGGTACTTATGCAGATACTTTATGGGATGCTGAGCAGAAAAGGTAGAGAACAGACACGATAGGAGTCATATTGTATCCAGTTTTGACGAGAGATGTGGTTGAGGGAGAAGGGGAAAGGAAAACGACATGGAAACGGAAAGAGAGGAAACTAAACGACCCTGATGGTATGAGAATGGACAGAGGTGAAGGCTAGGTGTGTTACTTTCCGAATGGCCATCTCCATATAATGAAGTTAGGGAGGTAAGTGGGAGTCAAATTGTTGGTAGTAATGGTCCAACTACCATTGTGACTGCTCCTACTGAGATAACCCCCTAGTCTTGTGCAAGCTACTTCTACTAGTATACCCTGTGAGTTAAGAAGTAAAGGTTTGAGAGAATGTGCCCCAGTTGATCCCACAGAGAGTTCTGTTGATGCTCTCACAGTCCCAGTTACTATAGGCCTGGTAGCACCTATGTACAAAAAAGAAGGCTCTGGGAGAAAGATGTACAATTTGACTATATCTAATAATGCTGAAAGGGAGAGTAGAGTTCCACATACTTAAGGAGTTAGGGAGTTTGTTCCTTTAGTTCCAACACACACTAGCACTCCATGTTGAGTGAGTGCAGTTGCGGCATTTAAAAATGTCAGGGCACACTTCAATAGGCATTTATCAGAAGATATACACACACACTACTTCTGCTTAGGAACCATTTTTTAATTTGGAAAATGGTGCTTGTTAGAAATGGGGTTTCTGGTTGGCAATCAGTTTGCAATCTGTCTAAGCAGAGACCCTCACTCTAGACCGGGTAAGAGAGATACACATCTAGGATAACCCCTTGGCACAAGCAGTCAGGCTTATCTCAAAGGCAATTTGTACAATTTCACACAGTAACACCGTGAAAACACAACAAAAGGATTCAACACCAGGTTAGGAAACTGGCCAGTATTTATCTGAGACCAAAATGACAAACATCAAACAAACACGAGCAAAGTAACGAATTTTTAAAAGATTCATCTTTAATATAGCACTTAGAAACACAAATGCTTTGAATTGGTGGCATCACGGCATCGTAACAGAGTCAGTCTCAACAATCCAACGCTAATGGGGCCGGTCACAGAGTCACACGGAACCCTAGGTGTGGTACCTTGTGAAAATGAGGAAAAAAGCAGGTGCACGGAGTCAGGGATCGAGGCCTCGCTGGATTCAGTGCGGCATTGGTTCCGGTGCTTTGGAGCAAAGGCATTGGTGCAAGGCATCGGGTCCTTGCTACGGAACGGTGGAGGTGAGGCAGCATCGGTACAAAGCATTGGATCCGCGCACTTCCGGCGGGGTCAATATCCACGGTCACGCCGTGGTGTGGCGAAGTCAGGTGTCACGGACATCAGTGACATAGCACTTGGGGACTCACGGAGTCACAGTCTTTGGTGAGGCTGCTGCGGCGTCAGGCCTGTGAGGTTGTTACATGCCAGCGAGGACCACAGCTTCAGTTACAGGTGACCTTGCGGAATCCGGAAGCAGCGTCAATCCGGGGTCGCCCAAAGTTGGTGCACTTGGTTCTTCTTGATTTTCCACCAGCTTCTCCTTTTAAGGTCCCAGGGACTGGAGTAGGCACCACTTGCAGGTCAGGAGTCTCAGCAGAGAGTCCAGGTGCTGGCAGAGGAAGCCTTTGATGGCCCTGAGATGTCAGAACAGGGGGCAAGCTCAGTCCAAGTCCTGGGAGATACCTCTCAAGCAGGAATATACCACAAAGTCCAGTCTTTGTCACCTTTCTCAGGCAGAAGCACCAACTGCGGGATAGCCCAACAAAGCACAGTCACACGCAGTGGCAGCACTTCTCCTTCAGCTTTTCAGCTCTTCTCCTGGCAGATGTTCCTTTTAAATCCTTGAGGTGATATAAAGTCTGGGGTTTTGGGTCCAATACCTATACCCCTTTCTGTCTTTGAAGTTGCCCAACTTCCAAGAAAACATCTCTGTTGTTTTCAGGATCCCGCCTTGCGCAGGCGTGGCTCCAGACACACACCAGGGGGTTGGAGACTGCTTTGTGTGAGGACAGGCACAGCCCTTTCAGGTGTAAATGACCACTCCTCCCTCCAGCCTAGCCCAGCTGGCCCATCAGGATATGCAGGTTATACCCCAGCACCCTTTGTGTCACTGTCTAGAGGAGATGCACAAACAGCCCAACTGCCAGTGGCCCAGAAAAGGAATCCACAAACACAGAATGTTTTAAGCAAGAAAATGCCTACTTTCTAAAAGTAAAAACAACAGATGATGAACGGAATGCAGAGCAAATCAAACATTCATCCCCAGTCACAGACCTGGGTTTAATCTATCAGTTTTTTTGCTTGCCATGCCTCTCCAGTTTGTACATGGCCATATGCAAATCAGTCTTGACCCTGTTCCCCATGGGAACAGTCCAGCCGGAACTGCCGGGCCAGGTCCTCCATGGACCAGAAAAAAGCATCTTGGGACCTGTTTCAGGATATCACCCTTCATCCGCCAGACTAACTTAAATCTGGTGGCATACCAAGCACGGGACCCACATCTGGGCATACCCTTCCCAGAAAACCTCAGAAGGCTGGGATGGCACTACTTGGGGTCCTCTAAGGAACTCCCAGAGTGCATAGAATCATACAACCAATGCTTGAAAAAGCCTTGGGGTATGATTCCAACATGTTTGATACCAAACATGCCTATGTTCGGAGTTACCATTATGTAGCTGGACATAGGTAGTAACCTACGTCCAGTACATGTGAAAAATTGTGTCTTCGCACTCACGAAGTCTGGGAAAATGGTCCTGGAGGTCGTGGGGGTACCTCTTCTAATGCAGGGGTGCCCTCAGACACAGGTACTCTGCACCTTGCCCTCAAGGCTGGAGGGCCTGCAATAGGGTTGACTTATAAGTGACCTAGTGTGGTGCAAATGGCAGTGAAAGGGTGCATGCACCTTTTCACCCAGGCTGCAATGGCAATGCTGCAGAAGCCTTTGCATGGGCTCCCTATAGGTGGCAAAATATATGCTGCAGCCCATAGGGATCCCCTGGAACCCCAATGCCCTGGGTACCTAAGTACCATATACTAGGGACTTATAAGGGAGCACCAGTATGCCAATTGTGGGTTACCAGTATGCAACAACCATAATTTAAGGGAGAGAGCGTAACTACTTGGATCCTGATTAGCAGGATTCCAGTAGACACAGTCAAACACACTGACAAATAGACTAAAAGCGGGGGCAACCAAGATAGAAAGAGGCTACTTTCCTACGAATGATTATCTTGTTGTGGTGCTAGAGCTGAGAGAATGTCTCTGTCTTGCCCTGGCTCTAGGGTTGCTCAATTATATCAAATCTTTTGCACTTTTCTACAGTGAGAGGGAAGGCTGCACTCAATGGCATGGAAATGGTAAGAGACCAGGGGCATATTTTTCGGCTACATTAGATCCTTTTCTGCATTGCATGGATGGTTAAAATCAGTAGCAGCAGTTAGCATTTGTATAGAAGATGTGAAAACATTGTTATGGTTCACCAATTAACTGTCAATGTCCCTCACTCAGTCGAGCTTTCATTGACTAGAACTAGAACACAGCACTTGACAAGTAGTCGACTTTATAAGCACAAGCAGATCATATTGGCCACAGAGAATCTGACAATAAAATGTTGTTGGATTTTAAATCCTGCTTCCCTGCTGCCAATACTGGATCTAGGAAATAATTAAGATTGTGAAGGGGACAACAATTGTCTTGATGTCACTGTACTATGTACCAAATGAGGCCTGACATATGAGTTGAACCATTACCTGAATCTAATTATGTCATTTTTTATTTATGGTTCATACTTGAGAAACAATGGAGGGAGTTTGAGAGCATTTTATGCTGTTTGTACTCTGTCTGGTGTTGTCGAAGCTTCATGGCTCCAAGGAATATTTTCTGCCCATCTAGCTGAATAGATAGCTCTTATTGGAGCATGCTGTGTCTCTGATCAATTGAAAGTGATCATCTTTACCAATAGTCAGTAGGGCTTTGGCATCATTCTTTACTTCAGACAACAGTGGTCTCAGTGAGGATTTATGATGTCCTCTGGATCTTCGATCTGTAACAGCGAACAAGTGAAAAACCTCCTTGATGCACTTCAATTGACTGAACAAGTTGCAGTGGTCAAGTGCCCTGCACATCGTTCTGGAGATGATCATGTCACTTTGGGCAATAGGTATGCAGATGAGGTCATGTGGTATTGTACCCATAATGTCTCTTCCTTTAATGGTGAATTCACAAATGAGGGAATAGATGAGACTCACTTTAAACTTTTGTAGATAAAGGTTGATACTTGGGATGAGGTGAAAAAAGGCTTCAAGAAGAAGGCGGTCATTCTGACCCTGGCGGTTGTAAACCGCCAGGGCAGAGTGCCGCGGAAGCACCACCAACAGGCTGGTGGTGCTTCCGGGGGCATTATGACCGCGGCGGTAAAGCCGCGGTCAGAAAAGGGAAGCCGGCGGTTTCCCGCCGGCTTCCCGCTGCCCCAGGGAATCCTCCACGGCGGCGCTGCAAGCAGCGCCGCCATGGGGATTCCGACCCCCTTCCCGCCATCCTGTTTCTGACGGTTTTCACCACCAGAAACAGGATGGCGGGAACGGGTGTTGTGGGGCCCCTGGGGGCCCCTGCAGTGCCCATGCCACCGGCATGGGCACTACAGGGGCCCCCTAACAGGGCCCCATTGAGATTTTCAGTGTCTGCTTGGCAGACACTGAAAATCGCGACGGGTGCAACTGCACCCGTCGCACACCAGCAACTCCGTCGGCTCCATTCGGAGCCGGCATCCTCGTTGCTGGTGCTTTCCCGCTGGGCGGGCGGCCTTTTGGCGGTCACCCGCCAGCCCAGCGGAAAAGTCAGAATAACCGCCACAGTCTTTTGACCGCAGTACGGTCTTCTGGCGGTTCCCGCCAGGCCGGCGGCTTCCGCCGCCGGCGGGGGTCAGAATGACCCCCGAAGTGTCTGAAGACGAGCCATAGAGAGTTGGGTCGGGGCAGGATGTGTTAAAAGAGATGATGACATTTGGGTCTCAGTGAATGGAAGACCAGTGTTGCCAAACAGCCTGTTACCTTCTATGGTTTGATATTTTCACGGTCCTGCCCATATTGGTAGGGATGCTATGGTGAGATTGTTCAGACAGACTTGGTTCAATTTTAAATTCAGATTGATAGGTGAAGCATTGTGTCACCGATGTGTTGTGTGTCAACTGAACAATGTTGGAAAGAGAACTGCAGTTACACTGAGTCATATAGGAAGGTCAGGAGGACCTTTCAACAGGATATAGATGGATTTCGTTGAGACGCCTGTGTGCAATGGATTTAGGTATGTTTTGGTTCTTATGTGTATCTTTTCCCATTGGGTTGAAGCATACCAAACCAGGCAAAACAATATTCTTACTGTAGCCAAGCTGATGTTGAGGGAACTCATACCTAGGTTTGGCTTTCCGACCTCCTTGGAATCAGATCGATTAACTTATTTCAACTATGAGGTCCTGAAATTGCACAGCATTGCAAATGGAACAAAGATTGCACTGCAGTCAGAGACTTGACACTTTGGGTCTAGTTGAGCAAGTGAATGGCATGCTGAAATCAAGTTTGGCAAAGGTGTGTGCTTCAACATCTCTGAAAGGGCCTGATGCTTTGATCCTTGTGTTGATGAGTCTTCGCAGTGTACTAGATTGAAAACTGCACTGCCCCCCCAGCGAAACCCTGATGAGGAGGGCTTTGAGACTGCCAGTGATTTTGCAACTGCACTTGTGAATATAACAGATGACATGGTCCTAGACTATTGCAAAAGATTAAGGCCCTCATTATGAACATGGGGGTCCGTTCCGCTCCGCCGGTGGTGGCGGTAGAAACCGCCAACAGAGGAGCGGTCCGGACTGCCAAATAATGATCCAAACGAAACACAGGCATCCCGCGAACCACCAACTGCCAGGAGAGGAGTGCCGCCGAGGACGGCAGAGTCCACCCACAGGCCGTCGGAAAGGCCCAACCCACCCATCAAATTATGAACCACCATTCCTCCACCAGTTCCGGAGCGGGAACCACCGCCACACAAAGCCAGGAGGAAATGAACCAAATATAAGGAACTACGCACCGGAGTCCCGCAGAACGCGCTGCGGCAGCCATGGATAGAGAGCTGCAGATCATGCCAGCCCTGCTCCTTGCCATACACCCCCATGACTGAGACAGCCAACAAAAACAACGACGGTAAGTACCGCAACCTACGACACAAGGGAGGAAAGGGCAGAGTTACATACCCACCCACACCACCTATCCGGCAACGCCCCCCCAACCCTTCCAAGCAGCACAAGTCATACACCCCACTGTAAGAGGTACTTACCCGACACAAGGCTAATGCAACTTGACCGTAGTACATACAAAAGCACCACACCCATAAAAAAAGTTAAACAAATGACCAGGGTTTAACGGTGTGCAGCCCAAACACAGGCCACACAGAAACTTTAATAAGAAGCTCACTGAGCCAAACAGTGCAAACAGGACCAATGGCCAGTCCGTATATTCACAATTGTCATGGGCCACAACGGGCCCCACCTGACTCCCACAAGTGCTGGGTACTCCACATAATGGGGTACCACATGGGCATCGAGGCACCTCACGGATAGGGGGCAGGGGGTGTTAGGGGTGGGGATTTTCAATAGGGGTGGGCCTTTGACTTTCATGTGGAGGGTGGACGGGAGGTGGGCTTCTCCTTTGAAGGGGGTGGGGGCTGTTTGGCTCGGGTGGAGCTGAATGGCCTAGGCTCTGTCCGGGCCTTCTTCTCATCTTGGGGAAGGAGCACAGGAATGTGAAGGGCGGACCCGGGTGGGCTGTGATGTGGAAGGAGCTGAAAGGGCAAGGATGTGGGCACATTTGGGGACAAGACGGGGTGGGCCAGTGGGTTGGAAGAGGTCAGCACGGGAGAGGAAACGTTTTTTGGGAGCAATTGGGGTGGGCGTGGATGAGGGCGTGGGAGTGGAGGCGGAGGGAGTGGATGCATGGAGTGTAGGGGTGCGTGTAGTGGGTGCAGGTGACTGCTCAGTATGCTGGGGTGTGGTGGATGTCTGATGGATGGGTGTTTTGGTGCGTTTGTGTGTCTTGGGCGGTGGGGGGTGGACACAGTGGGAGAAGACAAACAGCTAGTGTGGATGTATGTTGTGTGGGTGTCTACAAGTCTGGTGAGTGTGCTGCATGTGTCAACTACAGTAGAGGTGGTGAGTGCAGGTGTGGTGTATGGGGTGGATTTATAGCTGTCTGCTATTGTGGTGAGTGCAGGAAGAGGAGCAGTAACAGTGAGTGAAGGTGCAGTGCATGAGGGTGTGGATGTAGAGGGGACAGACAGTGAGGCAGAAGAGGTGGTCACACTGGGGGAAGTGGACGTTGTTGTGTGTGCAGGTGTCTGTTGGCTGTGTGAATGCTTGTGGTGGGAGGTGTGGTGCTTGTGATTTAAAGTGCGCTTCTTGTATGTTCCTGTCAGCGTGTCTGAATGTGTGCTTTGGACGGGTGATGGGAGAGGGATGCTGGAAGGGGTAGAGGAGGAAGGAGGCGGGATGGAATGGCCAGGAAAACTGGCTGCCGTCCAAGAGGAGGCCAGAGCCTGAAAGATGTCTATAGGACAGACACGGCACTGTGAATGCCATCCAGACAGGCATTTGTCTGCTGCACCTCTGATGCTAGCCCCTGGATGGCATTGACGATGGTTGTCTGCCCTGCAGAGATTGTTCTCAGGAGGTCAATAGCCTCCTCTGTGAGGGCATCAGGGCTGACTGGGGCAGGGGAGGAGGTGCCTGGGGTGAAGGAGACGCCCACCTTTCTGGGTGGGCGGGCACGGGCAATACAGCAGAAGGGAGGGCAGTGATGGAATGGGGGTTGGTGGAAGATGTCACGGTAGTGGTGTGTGCACTAGGGTCCGCCACCATCGGGGGACCTCCATCGAAGGAGGTCTCAGAGTCACTATCTCCTGTGGTAGTAGCCTCCCCCGTGGAAGTCCCCTCGCCCTCCCACCACTGGTCCCCTGGGCGTCCGTTGTCTCTGCCTCTGAGGACCCGTGGGCTGCTGCCTCCCCACGTGCCCATGCCTCAGCTCTCTAGCCTGATGTTGATGCTGTACCAAACCAACACAAGAGAACAAGGATGGGGAGACAAAACAGACAGGAGAGACACTTGTAAACAGCTGAATGCAGGTACATAATGGTCAGACATACACCCACCCAGAAAACACACCCAACAGGCAGCACCGTCCACTATGCCCATGGCCATGCCCCTGTCTACTGACCAGAATACTGCTCTACACCCATCCCCTGAAATACTTTAGGAGTAGAAGTAGGTGAAACCTGACAGGGACATGCCTACACCCTTTGGGGAACATACAGTAGATGGACACCAGTCAAATTCCCTGCATCTAAGCAGCATGAGCACTATTGCACATCCAGACATCCTTCCAGACTGAAGTATGGTCAATGAGTACTCACCCCCTTGAGACTGCTGTGCAGCCTTCAAGCGCCCATCCAGGTCTGGGTACCCCACCGCCAGGATCCGTCGCATGAGGGGGTCAGTGCCCAACGGGCACCCCTTCCATGTTGGGAGGACTTCCCCAGCTGGGCTTCACTAATCTTTTGCGCCCAGCGCCGCAGGTCCTTCCACCTCTTTTGACAGTGGGTGCTCCGCCGGTTTTAGACCCCCCAGGGCCGGACCTCATTGGCGATGGCATGCCAATGTGCCCTCTTCTGATGGGCGCTGACCTAGAAGGGCGACACAGAAATGTGAGGTGCACACATATGTCCAATCAACACCATCCATTACACACACACAGTGCCCTCCAAACCCAGGCTCACCTGTACCTCTGGCGGTCCATAGAGTTTTGCGTACAGGGGCAGGACCCCGTCCACCAGCTTCTCCAGTTCTTCCTGGGTAAAGTCCGGGGCCCTTTCCTCTGCAACACGTGGCACATTCAGAGCCAGAGGCAGTCCACAGCAGTACACAGAGTGGTGTGCACTGTCACCACCACTGGGGATCATGATACACACCAGGATTCCCCATTGGCACCCATGTTAACCAATGAGGGTGTGAACAGCGGTAAACACCGCCTTACGCTGTGACGTCAACCGCGAGCGGTATGAGGTCACTTCCACAACGAAAGAGCAGATTTACAGTGGGCAGACATTTTTCCTTTACCTATGCATCTACAATGTATTAATACTCACAATGCAGGCCCTACTAGCCACATGTTGCACATAGGCCTCTGTCCATTCACTACTGTAGCACACATGAAATACTCTGTTCCCTCCTTGTGATGTACATGTATATCTGTCAGGTAGAAGTTATTGTAGAGGCACCGCAATGAACAATGCCGTGCACATATGATGAGAAGTGTGCCTATGTATGTGTTTTCATCACTCCTTTATGTAACCCTTAGTAGGTATCAACCCTTTTGGCGAGGAAGGGCACCATTGGTGTACAGACTACTTGTGGATATGGGGACCATGGTGGAGCGTCAGATCATAATAACTTACAGACTCACATGTGCAACTATTCAGGACCTTTGGCCATTTCTGGATCCTGCACTAACTCCAGGAAATCATAATCAGCATGCCATTCCAAATGAGGTGCAGGTGCTCTCCGCACTCCATTTCCTGGCAACGGGCTCATTTCAAGTGACAGTGGGCATGGGTGATGGTTTCTCACAGCCAATGTTCAGCCAGGTACTGACAAGATTTCTGAATGCATTTGTACAACATCTGCAATCCTATGTGAAGTTTCCCCAAAGTACTGACCTCCCTGCCATCAAGTCTGACTTATGCCTTTGCCAACATTCCCTATGTCATAGGTGCCATTGATGGCACACACATAGCTATCATCCCCCCAAGATTGAGTGAACAGGTGTACAGAAACAGGAAGAACTTTCACTCCATGAACATCCCATTGGTATGTACTGCAGACCAGTACATTTCCCATGTGAATGCCATGTTTCCAGGTTCAGTCCATGATTCCTTTGTGTTGAGGAACAGTAGTGTGCCACAGAAGATGGAACAACTACAAGAGGACAGAGGGTGGATCATAGGTAAGTTTGCCTGCCACTAACTGACACATTGCAGAAAACCAGCCTGTCTGACTAAGGGACATAACAATGACGAGTCTGTATTGCACCATTTTGTAAGTGATTCTGGCTATCCAAACTTGCGTTGGCTCCTGACACCAGTGAGGAATCCCAGGACGAATGCAGAGAGGAATTACAATGAGGCCCATGAATGTACTAGGAGGGTAATAGAGCGAACTATAGGTCTCCTGAAGGCTAGAGTCCGGTGTCTACATATCTCTGGGGGTTCCCAGGCCTATGGGCCTGATGAGGTGTGTAGAATAGTGGTGGCCTGCTGCATGCTGCACACGGTGCCAGTGAGACATTCTATCCCCCTCTTGGAGGTGGAGGGTGCTATAGGTCCTGATCAGCTAACTCAGAGAGGTGAGGAGAGTGATGGTGAGGTTGTGGAAGGGGAAGATGTCAATTCCAGGAACCAACTGATACAACTCTACTCCCAGTAACTGTGTGGGACTTAAGCCTGTCATTGGGGTTAGTGACTAATACTGTCAGTGTTCTCTGTCATATAGGGTGGGTTGGTCATGATAGGCGATACATGGCCCACTTTTGCATGATACTGACTGAAAATATATGCATTCCCTCCTTGCCACCATTTGGGCACACAGGACTAACATCATGCACAAAATTGACAATAAAGTTGTTCTCTGCCAGTTGCCTCCATGCTCCACTTTGTTCACAATTTAAGACAGGGGACAGTGTTACAGGTGTGAAATGTGTTTTATTGGTAGAAGTGAGTGAATTGTGCTATATATAGTGATGGGAGTCATAAGGGTTGGGGGTCCTCAAAACTAACTTGGTGGCAGCCTTGTTGGATGGCACTGATGGGTCCATTTTGTCGAACAGTACTTCAAATTGCCCTCAGCTAAGTGTTGTTGGGGAATGGGTGGGATGGTTGCTTTGCATTAGTAGCAGAGTCAATTGTTGGAGGGGGCCTTAGTCTTAGCTGGGTTTCCAGTGCCATATCTTGGCCTAAGAGTACGTTTGGGCGCCTGCTGTGGAGCTTCTTGGGGTGACATTGTTGGCCCTTGGGTTTCCTGGGAGGGTATTTCCTGGGATGTTTCTGCTACTTGGGTCATATGATGCTGGTTGTCCAGGGCTGGTGTGGGGGCCTCTTGTCCGGTGTGGGTGTCAGACTGGTTTATGACCAACTGCAGCCGTGCTCCAGCTATGGTGGCCATTGTGGCATTGTGCTCTTTCCACTGCTCTATGGCCTGTTGGTGTATTTCCTGCTGCATCTTCTGACTTTGCTCCAGGGTGGACACAATCTGTGCCAACCTGTCTTGGTTATGTTGGTAGGCTCCCAATATCTCTGAAATAAAATCCTGGGCAGCTGCATCCATCCTGTGGCCTCCCCGTTGGCTCATTGAGACCCTTGAACTTGCCCTAGCCCCCTGTGCCTGTGTCCCCTGCACAGGTCTCGCAGTGCCACTTGTACTGGGGCCCTCACCTTCCTGTATGTTGGGAGTGGGAGTCTGTGGCCTCTGTAGCTGTATTCCACCGGTCTGTGCCCTGGGTACACTGGTGTGGGTACGCCTGCCCTGGCCTGCTGGTCTTGACTGGATGGTAGGGGTGACAGTGGTTTCCTGGGTGGGGCTGCTGCATGGTGAGAATCCAGGACTGTGTGAGGGGCCTGCCTGCTCATCAGTGTCCAGGGATCCTCCAGCAGTGTCTTGTGAGGTGCCTCTGTCTCCCTGGAGGGCAGTGGCTCTCGTTGTCCTGTCCGTTAGGGTTGCATGGGTGGTGGTACCTGTTGGGGGACATAGACATGTCTGTTACATATGCATGTAGGTTTGAGGTGTACAGGACTGGGCTATTTTGTGCTGGTTTTACTTTCAGTGGTCTTCCAGGGTGCCTTTGTGAGGTTGACATTGCATTTAGCGCCAGTGTGGGGTTTCATTGTGGTGGGGGGTATTGTTCCAATGTGGGTATGTGCAGGGGTGGGGCCGCTGTGCACAGCGGGAGTTGTGTGGCCCTGTTAGTGGGTTTGAGGTCATGCAGGGGGGTGGATGTGGAGGGTAATGGCTGGGTGGGGTATAGGTCCAGGTGGGTGTAGGTGGGGTGGAGAGGTGCATGGATTGCAGCTATGGTGTATATGGGGTAATTGTAGATGACTTACCCGAGTACATTACTCCAGTGAGTCATGTGAGTCCCTCTGGGTGCAGGATGGCGAGTACCTTTGCCTCCCAGTCGGTGTAGTCGGGTGGTGTTGGTGGCGGTCCTCCCCCAGTCTTCTGCACTGCGATGTGGTGCCTGGATGCCATGCCATGGACCTTCCCCCGCAGGGGATATGGTGAGTGCGGTGGATGGTGTCGGGACTGGGGGCGAGGTAAGGGTGATCTTCTGTGGGTTGATGTGTGTCCCCAGTATGCTGGTGTCCTGATTTCGTTGCAAGGGATTGTGGGGTGTGTCTGAGGGTGTTTTATGGGGTTCTGGATGTGTGTCAGGTGTGTGAGTGATACTCCTGTCCAATGTGTGCACTTCTTGCTGTTGAGTCCACTTGCCGCCCGTGGCGGTCACAGCCGCCAATGGCTCTTCCGGACTCCACTGTCCGCCGAGGTGATTTGTGCATCATTATTTGGAGAGCGGGATGTGGGTGTGCTTGTCAGTGGCGGGGTAGGGTTGGCCGGGATTCCTGATGACAGAGTCATGGCGGGGAGTGGTGGTCTGGGAATTTTTGGCAGGGTTGGGTTTTTCGTTCATTATATGGTGGGTTTCCATTCACCGCCAACGGCGGGATTCTGTTCACTGCCGACACAGCGGTCTTTCCCGCCATGTTCATAATGACCGCCTAACTGATGCGGTGCATTCTGTGTTTCATCAGTTTGGATCGACTACAGCTTTGCCTCTACAGGAACAGTGGCATGACCTTAATCCTAATGATTGGGTCTTGGTAAAGAGACATGTTAGGAAAACGTGTCTGGATCCTCAGTGGCGTGGACCTTAACAGGTGATAGTAGTGACCATGATTGCTGTGAAGTGTGGAGGGCACCCCAATTGGATCTATGCTTCCCATACTTCCCATACTTTTAGAGTTGAGTGTCTCCTTGATTTGACAGCACCAGTCCCAGAGGTACCAGTGGAGCAAGAAAGACAACCGGTACAGGTCAGCCAAGCTGTCGGGAACCAAGCAGAGCTGAAAGTAGCACTCAATCAAGTTGAAGAGGGTCTTGAGCAAGTCACGACTGACTCTGAAGCTGAAACAGTAGAGTTTTCTTCTGTGGCAAATGAGACACATTCAGAATCAGACCCCGAAGAAGGAACGAGTGCTGTAAGAAAGCAAGTAGAAGCTGGAGACCATTGGCCCAGAAGACAAGAAAGAAGACTAATGAGTCTGTCTAAAGAGCGTGTGCCACCAGTGATTTCAGAAGAAACTGAGAACTCTGATGAGAGCAAAAGTGAAGACAAAGGTGCGGCATTGAGAAAGTGAAAAAGAACAGTGCCCAGTCGTAGGTATTCTTCACCTGAGTGAACCTACTTTGCAAATTATACACATCAAGAAATCTGGGAGTATTGGAGTCAACATACAGGTTCAGCTGAACCTCCATGAACTGAACATTGTGATTGAATTATACAGTGAACTTCCATTGTCACCTATGAGTTTAGTTTGAGTGCACATTACAAATATTTCAATTGATTGGGATCAAGAATTTGGAAGATTTCATATGCCTCAGTAGAAGAAGGAGGGCTGTCACTTAGAGGAACACAGAGTAGGGCTAGGGAAGTCTCACACAGATTCCGCAACTTTTGAACTTTCTTTTACTGTTTGCATTTGTGAAATCAATGAAGACATATTTTGCTGCTGGCATATTTGCTGAGTAACAGATTTGATTCTAAAGACGTGATGGAGCCAAATAGGAGAAATAGATGTAAATACATAGTAGGTGCTTTATTTTACTAATTTTGCTAGTAGAAGTACCCTCCCCTACAAGCCTCAAAGAAGAAGAGGTATCTTCTGGTGATTTTCACCAAACTATTAATTCTAAGAAAAAGAAGCAAGTTAGATGAGCAAGTATTACACTAAGATGCATCTACGAGAGATTACCGTGCAACTGTGTATTCCCGCCTACTATATGGATCTGTAGAGAATATGGAGGTGAGGGGTTGCTATGTATATACCCAGTTGCCTGCTTCTTTTTCAGAAGGCATTACTTATCATCATATTCCTGTGATTTATGGGATTACATGTAGTATTTTGTTGACGTTGTTTTATGGGACAGGCCATTATCAATATTATTTTTCAAACTATGATTTGGTTCTTTCAGAGATCCCTATAACTAGTCATTTGAACAGACGTCCAGCTCCCTTAGAAATAAAAATAATTGAAAGATTTTTCAAGCCTGTTCCAGATTTGGACACAGCTTATGAACACCCCCTCAGTTTGGCTCATATATTATCAGATGTTAGAAGCAGAAATATCTGAACTTAATTGAGAACAGAAGAATAGGGTTGGAAGCCAGCTCACAGTTAGACGAGCATTTACGGAGTCAAAATGGGTGGACAAAGGAAGAAATAGAACATCTGTTAGCTGGAAACTTAGTTGCCTTAGCTTTAGACAGGGAACAGGAAGAGAGTGTGCAACTGGATGGAAAGATCAGAGACTGATAATGTGTTTCTGGGAATGAGTGAATGTGAACACACTTTTGAAGTTCATGGGAACTATGTGCCAGATGTATGAAACTTTTTTGCACTCGCAAACAGTGCAAATCGCAAAATTCGGCCATTTGTGAGTGCAAAAAAGTGGTCTGCGATGCATGAAAGGCATTCGCAGACCAAAAATAAGAAATCGCAAAAATTTCAATTTTTTGCGTTGTAACCTGGTTTTGCGAGTCGCAATTTGCGATTCGGTATTTCCAGTAGGAAATTGCGAGGCGCAAATTGAGAGTGGCAAAATCCAAGTCTCAAAGAGATGCAAAAAATCGCAAATTGAGATTTTTCGCAGAATGGCATTTTGCACATGCAAAATACCACTAAGTGAAACCAGGTGCTAACCACATGCAACCTATATAAAGAGGCCCAGAATGCCTCAGACTCTTTTCCACAATGGCTGCACTCTACGTCCTGGCGAGGAGGATAAGGATCTTGGCAGGTTTGAGGAGAGGGAGGAGGAGACAGGAGTGCATTTTCAGAGTGCGCATTACACTTTTTAACCTGACAGAGGAGGAAATATATGAAAGGTACAGGTTGAGCTCAGCCATGATACTTGATCTGATAGCTGAGCTACAACCCATACTGCAGCGCAGAACACTAAGGACTCCCAGCATACCCACCCATGTGCAGGTATTATGCTCCCTCCACCTACTCGCCTCAGGGAGCTCTCAAGGGGTCATAGCAGTAGCTGGAGGGGTCTCACAGAGTACCCTCTCCAGATTTTTCAATCCATTTATCAACGCCATGCTGGGCAAACTACACCAGTACATCAGATTCCCCCACACCCCACAGGAAATACAGCAGACAAAAATAGATTTTTACCATTTAGCACAGTTCCCCCACGTCCTAGGTGCCATAGATGGGACACATGAGGCAATCTGTCCACCATCCGCCACAGAGTATGTGTACCGCAACAGGAAATACCAACATTCAATGAATATACAGGTGAAATGGAATGCCTCCTACATCATTACTGATCTCGTGGCCAGGTACCCAGGGAGCACACATGATTCGTGCATCTTTCACCACAGCGGGATTCACACACGACTGCTAGCTGGGGAGTTTGGTGAAGGATATCTACTAGGTATTGACCCTCTATACAAAGGCGCATTGATGGCGTGCTGATGTCAGATGGCCCACTTCTTATCATACCCTCTGTCCCTTCCAGGAGACAGTGCTTACGCAGTGCACACCTACATGATGACGCCCTACCTCAATCCTGCAACACCAGCTGAACGGAGATACCATGCAGCACACAGGGCAACCCGCAAAGTGGTGGAGTGCACCTTTGGACTGCTGAAGAGTCGCTTCCGGTGCCTCCACAAAAGTGGAGAGGCACTACAGTACAGTCCAGAGACGACATGTAGAATAGTGGCTACTTGTGCTGTCTTGCACAATATAGCTACAACCAGGGGCATACCTGTAGAAATATGTGATACTGAATCTGATGAGGATGATGATCCCATACCACCTCTACATCCAGCAGACAGGACCATTGCAGCAGAGGGAAGGCAAAGGCGTGCCGACATCACACACAACCATTTCAGACGTGAGTATAAATGACACAAATCCTCTGACAACTGTACCTTTAGTGAAATTAATTTATTAAGTCAGGTAATTTTCGTGTGAGGAATAACAAAAAAAGGTTAAGTGAGAAACTCAAAACAATGAAGGACCTGAGCAATGCACTATTACTTCATAGTGAAAACATAAGTCCACTGGCAGCTACAGTCATTTTTTGCGGCCACGCACACCACTCGGGTGACCAGTTACCTCACTGGCACCTCTATTGTCCGCCTCAGTGCTGTGCCTGGCAGTGCGCCGTCTGGTGTCCAATGCTGGTACAGCTACACTGTTGAGGCTGGAACTGTCCTCAGTGTCCCCCAGTGCACGCTCACTCGGAGTGGCTGACCTCTGTCCCATAATGTGTTCGATCACATTGGTGATCTGCACCCATCCATTCACAACATCCCTGCTGCTGTGTGCTGCCTCCACTTGCGCAGCCACTGCACGACAGGCAATCAGTGCAGTTGAATTTGCCACCCTGTTAGAATAATGACAGAAGCTGCAAAACATGTTCCTAAATCTGTGCTCCTGTCTGCGCTGGCTCACCCTCTCATGGCGCAGCTCCTGGAAGAGTTCACGGACAGCACTTGTGAGGTCTCTGGTGTCCTGTGATGCCAGCACCTGTCCCTCACGCAACTGTTCTATGTTGTTATTGCTGGAGTCAAGTTGGCGATGCAGGCCCACCATGTTGCAGTTATGTTTGCGCAAATTCTTTTCTAATCGCAGGATCCTCTTATTTTGTAGGCGCTGCTGTTGCAACATAGCAGCTTCCAGCCCACCAAATAAGGAGGGACCCTCACCTGCCTCATGCTGCTGTCCTCCGGAATTTGTCGCCATCCTGCGTGGTGCTGTGGTCTGCTGACACCTGACCTCCTGCATCTGGCTGCGCCTGCCTGTTGCTGATGGGGAAATTGGCCCTTCCTGCTGCTCATCTGAGTTGTTGCTGAGCTCTGGCAGTGGCAGTGCCCTGGGCCTGCGTCTGACAGTCGCAATGTTGAGAGACCCACTGGTGTTTGAATCGGAGGCCAGATGGCTGTCAGTCTCGCCTACCCGTGCTGATGCTGTGGCTGCTGGCCTGGCCCACCTGCAATGACAATATGCAGCATTTCAGTTATGTTTGTTACATTTACAGTCAGACATTGGTAATAAAGGTACAGGTACTTCTCTACACTGTGTTGTGTGTGTTGTGTTCCTCTGGGTGTCACTCTACTTAAATACATTGTGCATGCTACTTTCAGCTCTGGGTTTTGGACTGCCACTCCCATAATGCATTGTTGTGCTGCTTCTAAGATGTGGACTGGACTACTTCTCACAATGTTTAACATTACTTGCTAATTCCTAAGGGGCTTTTGTGCATACACATATGGGGTTACAAATCAATATTGCACTTACCTTGGCTGGTACTTGGTGTGCCGGAGGTGTCAATCTCTGTGACTTCTGTCACAGCTTCAGGGAGGAGTGTGGACTCAACTAGGTCCTCTAATGGTATGGATGGTGCCTCTGTGGGTGGACCACCTCCTGTGCCCCTGGCCTCCTGCAGTCTCCTTGCCACACTCTCCTTCGCACGGGACCGCAGGTCATACCACCTCTTCTTAATTTCTTATACGGAGTGCTGTGCCACTCCAATTGCACAGATTTTTTATTGTATATCCACCCATAGTCTCCTCTTCTCACTCTCAGGCACCTGGAGTGAGCTTTTTCCAAAAAGGCAGTCGTGGCTCCTGACCACCTCCTCAGTCAGCACCTCAAGCTCCTGCTCGCTGAATTTTAGCTTGCGCTTTCTTTCTCCCTTCTCCTGTTCTTGGCCTGGGGTGTCCATCCTTGCTCAGGTGTGCTGCCTCCTTCTGAGTGCTGCTCTGTGTGGCTGGGCTGCTCTCTCTCAGGATGCTGGTTTGGGTGTGACACCTGAAATTGCCTGGGATGACTCATTTCCTGCTTGCGATGTCATCAGGCTCCTCCAGGTGTGCTTTCTCAAAATTTCTCGCAATTTGCGATTTTTTACCGAATCGCAAACAAATCGCAATTTGCAAAAATGCAAATTGCGATTCGGTAAATGGGCCTCGCAAACCACAAATAACGATTTTTAAGAAATCGCTAATTCCGAATCGCAATATGGCCAATTGCGACTCTGAAATAGCGATTTCTTAAAAATCGCTATTTGTGATTCGCAAGGCCATTTTTTCATACATATGGCCCTCTAAGTTGTATTTGGTTGGAGAGGACGCTGTTATCCCTGAAGGTTTTTCGTTTTTGGAAACATGTCAAATTTTAATTGCCAAAAGGATGATATGGTACGTGTTAAGTGGGGATTGTCTTTTCCAAAATTTTGCATGTAGAACATTTTGACAATCCTGTTTGGACTCAAGGTTTTAAATCTAAGTGAGGTGTGAGTTCAGAAGGAGTGGATGGAGACATCTTTGGCACTTTAATCCCTTCTGTGTTAGTGGTTTTGAATAATATGAAGATTAGAAAGATGTTTACTATAGTGGATAAAGAAGCCACTAGTACTGTTGGAGCTTTACTGGTCAGTAAATTCTGAGATAATAGCGATCAGATGAATGGTTTTACAAAATCGGCTTAAGGCCACTGCACCTCTCTTGAACAGAATCTTCTATTGAATTTCTGTTTGCTAACCTTTCTCAGATATTCCTTTTGTACTAGAATAGTTTAGGAGCTAGATTCAATGGTTAAGCAAGAGGACTTAATTTTAGAATCCAAACACCACATACTTTTCCTGATTTTCTGCAATATTGCTATTGAAGTCTTGCTCTTAAATATTTTGCTTTGATTTAATATTGTGTGATGCCTTAATTCTCCATTGGTGAATTTGTATCTCTATACTATGGTTTTGAGACTCAATCATATAACTTTGGCTTTGAGTCTGTAATAAAGCCCTTTGAAACTTTAATTTGGACTCTGGGGTTTAATGAGTCACTATTGAGCTGAACTGTAATTGATCAGAATAATCTGGTATTATTCTTTCTCCACCCAACGGAACAGGGAAGAAAGATTCATTGAGTCCCAGAAAGAGAAATAGAGCCCCGTGATAGATCAAAACTATTCTGCACATGGGCACTTAAGTCAGAGCTCAATTGATTTCATACAGCCTGCAAATGAATAGGAACAGCTCAGCTGAGACTCATCGCAAAGCAGTTCAAATCTTTGTTTTGTTTATTACACAACAAATTAGCTAAAATATGATAGAGAATTTAAAATTTTAAAACATGATTTTCTTTAACATTGGAAAGTTTCAGTTAAGGATTCGTTAATATGCATGCACTGAGTGAATTTTATTCAACTTGACAGATTCAAATCATGAGCCTATAAAACATTCTCAACCGTCTACCATTAGATTATGATGCCATGGGTGAATTTAAACACCTCAGTTTTTATGTGAAATTTTCTTGCAGTCAATATTTTTATTGTATACTGAGGAACACTGCAGTCTTTTAAGACATACACAAGAGGGTTTATTTAATAAAACACATCTAGAACTTTATTACTTAATTTCAGACACTGATGTAATGATATCTGGCTAAGATCACACAATTTGATGAAGTAGAGAAGCCTGCATCTAAACCCATATTTCTTGGTTCTACATTGTGCAATTTACTCTCTGGATCGATTGCTTCTTCTCCCTTCTCTTTCACATGTCATACAAAAGAATAGTATTTTTCCAGTCTATTTCAAGCTAAGTAGTACTCTGGATTAAGTAACTATAATTATTACATCCTAAATCAATCTTGCAAAACATGCTTTTATTAAAAAAATGACCATGTTAAATTAGTGGAAGGTAATGCATTATTTATATGGTAATATCACTGACTTTGACTTATTTACCAAAGAGAAGATTCTCAAGAGTAGTACAAGACTTACGTGAGGGCAAACAAACAAAGTACCAAAACAAAAAGATGTTAACAATTACAGAGAATTGTCCTTCTACAATTCCTTAATGAGATACATGGAAATGTAGAGCTGAGCTACTAATAGAATATGAAGTCCATTTGTCTGCACAAAAAACGTTAAAGCTGAAACACCCCCTTTAATCCTACAACTAGACGTTTTGTGTTTAAAAGATTATTAAGGAAGCAAAAGAGCAATGTCTGGGTTGACGGCCTGGCTCTTGTAAATGAGCCAGTCCCCACTGTTCAAGGCCAAGCTATGGCTAGACACTCAGCAAGAGCAGGCTAACCAACATCTACTCTCTTGCACACTGGGGTACAGATTTATCTAATTGTCACACAGCATAGCAAGCCCCCTTGCTGCACTGTGTTATGAGAAAGAGAGAGGGCACAAATGTGACTCATTTAACATAATATGGTGCATTCTTGCTGTCTGCTTGTGCTGGAGCACAAACTGCCGCCTAGTGCCAATGCAGACACCCTTGCGTCATGGTGCAAGGGTGCCTGTGTTGTAGGTAGGATTGTTTTTTTTGCAGGAAGGGGAACCTTCCTGTATAAAGAACAATCATTAGAGATATTTATCTCTTTATAAGTGTTCTACAGAATGCAGCACACTTACGAAGAGGAAACAGCAAGGAGAAATTAAGATATTTCTCTTTGTTACACCTGTGGTGGGGAGGCGCTCAATTGTGAATGAATTCTCAGGTCTGCCAGTGCTGGTAATCTGGAGATGTGCAGAGAAAATATAAATTGCTATTGGGTGTGGTGAACATGTGAGCCTGTTAGATGATACAATAAAGATGGATAAAGGAGGGAAGAGTTTGGGAAGGGTTATTTGGGAGTCCATAGTAGTATGAGAGGTTTGGTATGAGTCATATATTGGAGGTAGGAGCATAGTTTGAAAAAGATTTAGGAAGACCCAAAGAGTAGAGGTATGGGAAGAGTTTTGCAGGTTTGGTTTTCTCTGCAGTAGGTGGAAAATATATAAATATTTGGATAAACACTCACACATGGAAGGTAACATATTACAGATATGCAAAATAATCTTCTTAAGATTCTCGCCAATGGGCTCCCAGGTAAAATTGACAATGCCCTGCCATATTTAGAGCAGGCCGACCATCACTTGGTTGCCCTGCCGAGAACTGCCATATCCTAATTGGAGTTACCAGGCAGGAATCAATTAATAGCCTCAAAGTGCAGGGAGAAAACTCCATGAACTTCATTGTTGTTTATGCAAAAAAAAAACACACTCCTGCATTAGGATTTTAAAAAAGACAAATAAAAACAACTTTTCAGTAGGGGGTCAAAACAAAAGAGATCTGGTTTAGCAAAAACTATACCTTAACTTAATTGCTACCTCCTCCCCAGATGTTGCATTGAAGCCAGTGAGAGTTACAACATGCAGGAAAGCATCTCACAATAGGACAGAGCCTCTGCTGACCAAGTGGGCTAGTAGGCCGCTTGCCCTACTATAAAAGGCCTTTTTATTCCATGAATATTTTGTGATGTTGTTCTCTTTTCATTTAGCAGTATACAAGTGATCAATTTGTAGTAAACATTGTTAATTTGAACAGCATAATTACATTTTTATTCAGGTGATGTCCATATATATCTATATACCTCCTACTATCCTAATGTTTTCTTTCAGTGAATCACTTCAGAGGAATTACATTACCATGTACATTTGTGCTAATGACTTTGAATGCATCAAAACAATTCAAAAGGTAAAATACACAACTGCCTGCTTTGGAAGTCTCAGTCTTCCAGCTGGCAAATTTCAAGGCTGTAGGCAGTGACTGTCACTAAAAATATGATGCATCATCTTCGAGCTTCCACTTACACACTTGGTTTTGGTGCCAAAAGCTAAAAGCCAGACAACATTGCAATTTTGAGTCATCAAGTTCACTTCTCCACTATGAAAGATAATCAGCTTTGCCCATTCCAAGGTTTTACTTTAGGATTTAGAAACATTTTGGGTACTCAAAGTTCTCTAGTGGGGCAACATTGGAAGAAGTAGTCTTCCCACATCCAGGAATATGCACAGGAGGAGCTGATGAGGTGTTGGTCTTATCCTGTGCACTAGCAAGTGGTTGGGGTATTGTCCCAATTAATCCTATCTAATTAATCACTCTATGCCCAACTTGTTTTGCAGAACTTCCTCTTTGCTTTACAGTATAATATTCCTAGTAGACCTAAATCCAATATGAGTAACAGCTTCTTTCATCAGAAAATCAGCCTTACCCTAACCCAATCCCCTCTTTAGGCTACGGTTCCACCCTCTATCAGGACAAATATGTGTTTTCTCCTCCTACTCCAGCAGGGCCCTAGTAACTAATGAGAACAGATCCCGTTAGTCTCATTTGCCATCTCCATAGCAGAAGAGTTACTATGAAGGGTGATTTCTGTTTTGCTAAGTGTTCCTGCTCCCTCCCAGATGGCTAATCCATGTTAAGGAGTAAAGATGTAGACAACATCCCTGCCTTCTAGACCCAGAAGCCAGGCTGTAGTGTTTTTGAAAGCAGGACCATTGTTATGTAAAATATGTCTAACTGCATGTCAAAGGCAATTTTCCTTTCCATTTGTCAGCTCAGTACTATTAAACTCCTGCCCAGCCATAGTCAAGTGGTTCTTCTGGCCTATGTTTTGGTCACATATGTGCATGTTATAAATACAAACAGTAGCCCACATATGACATTAAACACATTCTAGAACTGTCAGCCTTAGGGTGATCTTCCCCCAAACCTTTTGTCTTACTACTATATACTTTTCTGACCTAATTTTTGTTGACCTGCATACTTTACTACTGCTAGCCAGTGCTACAGTGCATGTGCTCACTCCTTGAAACATAGTAACATTGGCTCCTCCCTAATTGGCATATTAATTTACTTATAAGTCCCTAATGAAATGGTAATACATGTACCCATGGCCTGTCAAATAAATGCTACCAATAGGCCGGCAGCACTTGTTGTGCACCCCAATTAAATAGCCCTGCAAATCTGTCTCCTGTCTGCCATTGCATTCTATGTGTCCAATTGTTAACTGTCCTGTTGAATTGGAAAAATTTAGTACATATAAGTCACCCTTAGGGCAGGCTCCAAACAGCCAACAAGGCAGGGTGCAATGTATTTAAAAAGTAGGATATGTACTGTTAAGTTTTACATGTCCTTAAAGTAAAAAACTCCTACATTTGTTTTTCGCTATGGTAAGGCCTACCTCTCAGGTTGGATAACATTGGAGTTACATTATTACATTTAATAAGAATATCTTCCAAAAGGGAACAGTTCATGCTTATTGTCTTTGGAATTTTAATGAAAACTCCTCTTTTATGGTAAAGTCATATTTTATATTACAGTTTTGAAAATACTACTTTTAGAACATTCAAATTTTACTGTCTTAGCCATTTAGGCCCAGATTTGTGTGTCACAAGGAAAGAGGAGGAATGTGCAGTATTTGACTAATATGGTGCATTCCTGTCCTTTTCACCTGTGCTGATGCCCTTTTGACAGTCTAGCACCAACGCAGGCACCCTTGCACAATGGTGCCTGCTTTGCTTATAGGATTGTTTTTGTGCAGGAAGGGCACCTTCAGGCACAAAAACAATCATGAGATAATTAGGCCCTTATTACAACCCTGGTGGTAAATGCAGCCTACCGCCGTGCTGACGGCCACCAACATACCGTGACTGTGGCGGTATTCTGCTACGGGTATTATGACCCACACTGAGAAAACCGCCACTATACAGACACCCACACAAGTCCGCCACACTAAAGGTCAGTGATAAACTGGCGATAGCAGAACACACAAAGTTATGCCAACAGGAATATGCCCACAGTATCAAGACCCATGAATCACCGCTGCGGTCTTTCAACCGTGGTAAACCATTGGCGGTACACACCGCTGCGCTCAAAATACACACACACTTACAAAACACCACCACTTTGGAGAATTCAAACTACACACACCAGACACACATACACACACCACATCCACACACTCACACCACTATAAAACACACACCCACATTACCCACAACCCTTTCAACAAAAAACAAGATCGCCAACAGGGAGAGACACAAGCCAGGAGCACCCACTCAATCTGAGCCACAGAACACCATCACCCATATCCCATCCACACACATCAGAGCAGACAACCGACACATCACCCCACACATCACCTCACACATCCTCACACATATCACTCACACCACATCCATGGCACCCCAAAGACACCCCAGGTTTTCAGAGGAGGTACTAAGGGCCACGGTGGAGGAAATCATCCGAGTAGAGCCACAGCTATTCGGATCACAGGTGCAGCAGACATCCATTGCAAGGAAGATGAAGCTATGGTGGAGGATCGTGGACAGGGTCAACGCCGTGGGACAGCATACAAGAACAAGGGATGACATCAGGAAGAGGTGGAACGACCTATGGGGGAAGGTGTGTTCCGTGGTTGCAAGACACCAGGTAGCAGTACAGATGACTTGCGGTGGAACCCCACCTCCTCCCCCACAGCTAACAACATGGGAGGAGCAAGTCTTGGCAATAATGCATCCTGAGGGCCTCGCAGTAGTAGCAGGAGGACTGGACTCTGGTAAGTCAAATCTTTAATAGTATATCCCCCACCCTACCTGCATGCCATCACAATCTCCTTCCCCTACCCTTACCCTCATCACTCCACCTCCTCACACATACCCCACCATCACAACCCACCCATCCCAATACCAAGCCCTGCATGTAACACCAATGCATGGACCCCAACACAGACTTGCATGGACACCCATCATTAAAGCATGCCCAGTTGAGAGACTCACCCAGCCCACAAACTCACCACTCACACAAGGCCAAGCTGATAGGGAAATCACAATCATAAAGGGAAAAACACCCATGCACAAGATGGCACATGCAGATGCACTAACACTGCATTTGCATCGCCACAGGACCCATACTCAACGTCACTGGAGAGGAGGTGCCAGCTACATCCAGTCTCCCCCGAAGAGGCCCACAGTGATGACAGCAGCTCTGCATGCCTGGATCAGGATGACCAACCTGGCCTATCCGGGACCTCTGGACAGTCGGTTCCCCTGCCACAGTCCCAACCTACCACAAAGCCTCCCCTCTCAGGAAACACCAGCACAGCACCCACCCAGCGGGCCCATGCCACTGTCCCAGGACACGTCAATCAGCAGTGTGTCCACCACTACAGGGACCGCAGGCAATCCCACAAACCCAGGACGATCAGGGACCTGGGGTCAATGGGCACACGGTTCAGGGGACAGAGGCACAGGACAACAGGGAAGCTGGAGGACTGCTGTGCGACAGGGGGAGGACAGGCCCAGGGAACCCACTCTCCATGAGGCACTCCCCAACATCCTGGGAGCATACCACCATTCCCAGGAGTTGATGGGTCAACTACTGGCCAAGGTGCAGGAGACTCAGCGGCTGAGGGAAGGACAGTACCTGGGGATGAGGGATGACCTAAAAAACATCTACACCATCCTGGACACCCTTTCAGGGGTGCTGGCTAACATGGCCAAGACCATGAGGGAGGCAGTGGCACAACAACGGGCTCCTGACACCAGCCAAATCGATGATCAGCCTTCCACCTCCGCCAGCGCTATTGGACAGGAGGCCCGCCACCGGAACAACAGGCCACCAGCAGCCCCCTCCCTGCAGAAGGAGAACCACCCTGCAAACGGTCCCTGCGATCCAGTCAGAAGCCAGAGAACATTGCCAAGACCCCCGCCAGGAAATAAGACTCTCCTGATTGTCACCCTTCTGTCCCACTCTGTCACCCTGTCCACCTTGAACTGCCATTACTCCCCTTCCTATGCCCCATTGGACAATGCACCTGTGATACCAAGAGACTGGACTCTACCATGGACTTTCCTCCACCATCAGCCCAGCCCATTGCACATACCCCTCTACTTATGAGAGCTTAAATAAACACCCTTGGAACAAATACTAATCTGGAGTCTGTCAAATGATTCACATATGTATTAGTACAACATTATCAAAGCATTACAGCTCAAGTGTACAGTGAAATATACTTTGGAATTACCTTTGGTGGGCAGCAGTACACATAGCAGGAACCAGAGTGGGGTACAGAGATCTGAAAATAGAGATGCCAAAGGGTACAGTCAGTGGCCATAGACATAGGGAAACAGGCTGCCATGTACAATGTCCAACAGAAAACTGAAATGTAATGTGAACTTACAGTGTCTTACCTGTGTGTCACTGTAAGTACTGCCCAATTATTTTGCTTCTGTTGTCAACATCATCTTCCTCTGCCTCCTCTTCCTCACTGTCCACAGGGTCTACCGCTGCTACAAGACCATCTCCAGGCTCGTCCTCCTGCAGAAAAAGCACCTGGCCTCTCAAGGCCAGGTTGTACAACATGCAACATGCAATGATGATCTGGCACACCTTCTTGGGTGAGTAGTACAGGGAGCCACCTGTCAGATGGACGCACCGGAACCTGGCCTTCAGGAGGCCAAAGGTCCTTTCAATAATCCTCCTTGTAGACCCATGTGCCTCATTGTAATGTTCCCCTGCCCTTGTCCTGGCATTCTTCACTTGGGTCAGTAGCCATGAGAGGTTGGGGTAACCAGAGTCAAATGCAAATATCGAGGGACAACTGTTAGACACACACTAACCCTTAGGGACAACCCCATACCCAGACACCTACTCATACTGTGTGGGGGCCTTGGGCTTACCTATCAGCCACACCAGGTGCCTCTGGAGATGGCCCATCACATATGGGATGCTGCTATTCCTCAAGATAAAGGTGTCATGCACAGAGCCAGGATATTTGGCATTCACATGGGAGATTTACTGGTCTGCCAAACACACCAGCTGCACATTCATAGAGTGATAGCTTTTTCTATTCCAGAAAACGTGTTCATTTCTCCGGGGGGGGGGGGACAAATGCCACATGTATACCATCAATGACACCAGTTATGTTGGGGATATGTCCCAGGGCATAAAAGTCAGCTTTCACTGTGGCCAAATCCTCCACCTGGGGGAACACAATGTAGCTGCGCATGTGTTGCAGCAGGGCTGACAACACTCTAGTCAACACGTTGGAGAACATTGGCTGAAACATCCCTGATGTCATGGCCACTGTTGTATGGAAGGAACCACTAGCCAGGAAATGGAGCACTGACAGCACCTGCACTAGAGGGGGGATACCTGTGGCTGGCAGATAGCTGATGTCAGGTCTGGCTCCAATTGGGCACACAGTTCTAGGATTGTGCACAATCAAGTATCTAGGTTATGATAATGTGTTTGTCCTCCATTGTCGCAAGGTCCAACATGGGTCTGTACACTGGAGTTTGCCGCCATCTCATATTCAGCCTCAGCAGTTGAAGCATATGGAAGAAAACGGTGAGCAGGGGGTTATATTCACACATCTATTGCACTACTGATGATTTGTTTACTTTACAGAAACAAGATGTGAATCCGACAATCAGTTGCTGTGCCAATGTCTGCTGTGACGCAGTTAGGTGCCATGCCATGTGCACCCTGAAATGGCGGCTGCCTGACTTGTGAGGAAGGACAAGTGGAAATGAGGTAATTGTGCTGGCATTGTGCACTGTCACTGTAGGTGATCGAAGACCGCCGCACAACTCCGCATTGGTTATCATTGGGCCCTATGGGTTCCAGGAGCCAATGGCGATGTACGCCAGCGGTGACAGTAGCACCGCTGCAGATGTCTGTGCCATTTTCTATCGGTTCACTCACTTGCTACCTGACCTTCAACAGGAGAGGACCTACACTACAAGTGCAGCTGTGACCTGAAGCGACAATGGCTCATGTGTCTGGGGTAAAGACCCCTTCCTTCACTGCAGAGGAGTTGGAGAATCTGGTGGATGGGGTCCTACCCCAGTACACGTTACTCTACAGTCCTCCAGAAAAACAGGTGAATACACTGTGAGCATGATGCGTGGGCCATGAATGTATGGAGTGCTGTGTATGTTAGCCACATGTGGGGGAGGGGGGGGCAGAGGCATCCTGGCCAGAGCTCTGCATGTAAGGTGGTCAATGTATGTGCGTCAGGGGATGGGAGGGATATGGTGGGCCATTACTGTGACGGTCCAGATGGTTGACTGATTCCCTTTTCTGCTGTCTTTTCCTTGCAGGGCAGTGCCCACCAGAAAAAGGGTATTTGGCATGCCATCGCCAAGGAGATGCGGACCCTGGGGGTCTTTGACAGGCGGAGCACCCATTGCCACAGAAGGTGGGAGGACCTGCGTCGCTGGGCAAAGAAGATGGCGGAGGCCCAGCTGGGGCTGGCCTCCCAATGAGGAAGGGGTGCCTGCCGCACCCTGACCCCCCTGATTTCCGCATCCTGGTGGTGGCCTATCTGGAGTTGGATGGGCACTTCAAGGCATCACAGCAGCCACAAGGGGGTGAGTACAGATTCGGAATCCTGACTTTGCGCACGTTAAGAGGTACCTGGGTAGGGGATGTGGGCTATGGGTGCCTCTAGGCCAGGACGAAGATGGCAGGGTAGGTCCCTTGTTGGGCAGGCTCTGAAGCACTCCTACCCCAATAGTGTTAGTGGGCATCTACTACTGGGCATGGTCCTGTAGGTTTCAGGTGTGCAGCTAATGGCGTTAGGCATTGTACCCCATGGGCTGGTGACTATCTTAGTAACTGGTAGTGCGTGGCCTACTGCATAGGGCTGCTCCCTGTGTGTTGTGTACGCCAACGGTAGTGGTGTAGCTGGCATTGACCAAGTGTATCCTCCGTCTCCCCCCCTTTTTGTTTTGTCACCCTGTCCTTGTGTGCACTAGCATCATCTGGCGGAGGAGAAGAGGCACTGATGACGGAGGGATCTGCATCCCACATGGGCCTGGAGTCTGAATCCACCGAGGGTGAGGGCACCAGTGGAACAGGGGGCGAGGGGAGCACCATGACAGGGACAGGAGGGGACACCACAGACAGCAACTCTCCTCCGATGGAAGCTCCCTGGCGGTGGCGGACACCTCTGTGCCCACCCCAACAAAAGGTTCAGCCACCACACCCCTACCAGCACTGCCCTCCCAGCAGCCCCTCAGCGTGTGGTGGGCATCTCCTTTGCCCCAGCACCTCAGGCCCTGCCCCAGTCAGCCCTGCTGCCCTCAGCGAGGAGGCTATTGACCTCCTGATATCCTTCACTGTTGGGCAGTCAACTATTCTGAATGCCATCTGGGGTGTCGAGAGGCATTTGCAACAAACAAATGCATACCTGGAGGGTATTTTCTCTGGCGTGGCAGCCCAACAGAAGAGCATTTCAGGCTCTAGCCTCAATACAGATGGCAGCCCTTGTACCTGTCTCTAGCCTCCCCCTCCAACTTCCTCTACCCAGTCCCAATGCACTCAACCCCAGCCTATCCCAAGCACACCTTCAGACCAGTATTCACCCAAATCAACACACAGAAGTGGCTCAGGCAAAAACAAGCACAACACATCATCCCACAGGCACTCACACAAGCACCATCCCCATGCAGACACACCAACATCCACTGCCTCCACTGTGCACCCCTCCTCCTCTTTGTCCACCTCCCTCCCAGTATTGTCTCCACTCACACCTGCATGCACTACATCCTCATCTACTACCTCCATCTCCAGCACGCCCATCACTACTCACCCCTCACTGGCAGTCACCATCCCCACATCCATGCACACGTCCCCTGTGTCCTCTCCCAGTGTGTCTGTGACCCCTCCTCCCAAAGTACACAAACGCAAGCACCCACCCAACAGCCGTCCACCTCACAACAGCATCCAGCCCATGCACCTGCACCCAAACTCAGCAGACAGACACCTCCTACAACCACTCCCTCTTCCTCCACTCCCAAACCCTCTCCTTCTTCCCGCCCCAGTGTGTCTAAAAAGCTTTTTCTGGCAAACATTGACTTCTTCCCTACCCCTCCCCCATCCTTCCCCTCAGGCCAGGGTGTCCAGAACCCAGCCCAGCAACTCAGCCATCAAGTCGCCGTCCGCTGTGGTACCTGCAACTCACAGAGGCTCAAAGGGGGCAACCGTCAGCCAGCCAGTGTGCCACCAACCCCTCCAAAGGACAAAACCATTCCACCACCTGCCAAGGTGAAGAAGTGGACAGAATGCAGCAAGGGCAAGGAGCACAAACCACCCAGCAAGGCCTCCTCCAAAACTCCAGCTGCCAGAGACAAGGTCACAACAGCATCTGCCAAGGTGAGAAAGGGGCAGAAAACCCAAGACAAGGCTCTTCAGCCGTCGGAGGCTGCAGTTGAAGGCCTGGTGCCCACAAGCACAACAGCCAGCCCCGCAACCTGCACCGCCGCTAGCAACACTATTGTCAGCAGCAGCATCCCCAGTGGGCAGCCGTTCAAAGCTGCAGGAGAAGGGCTGGAGCCTCCCTCCACCACTGGCAGCACTGGCACATGCACATGCAACACTGCCAACACCACCAGCAGCCCCGCGCAAGCACCGCCGCAAGCACTGCCACCTGCACCGCTGACACTACCAGCAGCAGCAGCAGCCACAATGGACAGCCGTTCGAGGCTGCAGGAGACCGGCTGGAGCCTCCCACCACCATTGGCAGCACCCCCACTAGCACCGGCACTATCACCAGTTTGCAGCCTTAGACGCAACAGGATGGAGTCTAGCCCTCCCTCCATGGACTATCATGCAACCTGGTCCCTGCAAATCTCATGCCTCAGACACCCAGGTGAGGGAATGTGAACTGCCACACCCCAAGTGCTGCATCACTGGGCACCAGGCCCCCTCCAGAACTAGTGGAAATATGCATCCACTCACCCCTCCTTGGCAGGATTGAAGCACACTGGGCACAAGGCCCCCTCCAGAACCAGAACCAGTGGAGGTATGCATCCACTCAGCCCCTCCTTGCCAGGATGAAGCACACTGGGCACAAGGCACCCTCCAGAACCGGTGGAGATATGCATCCACTCACCCCCTCCTTGGCAGGATGAAGCACACTGGGCACAAGGCACCCTCCAGAACCAGTGGAGATATGCATCCACTCACCCCCTCCTTGGCATGATAAAGCACACTGGGCACAAGGCCCCCTCCAGAACCGGTGGAGATATGCATCCACTCACCTCCTCCTTGGTAGGATGAAGCACACTGGGCACAAGGCCCCCTCCAGAACTGGTGGAGATATGCATCCACTCACCCCCTCCTTGGCAGAATGAAGCACACTGGGCACAAGGCCCCCTCCAGAACCAGTGGAGAAGCCACCCCCTTGAGAGACTTTGGCTCTGCACTCCCTAGGACCAAGCAGTGGGCAAACCACCCACTTGAGAGACTGTGGCTTTGCAATCCCCAGGACCAAGCAGTGGGCAAACCACCCAATTGAGAGACTGTGGCTTTGCACTCCCCAGGACAAAGGAGTGGGCAAAACACCCACTTGAGAGACTGTCGTCTTGCACTCCCCAGAACATCATTGTGGGCATAGAGGCCCTTCCAGGAGCAGTGGCATTGTCCCATCTTTCGGCTGAGGTGCCTCCCCCAGTCCCCATCCCCCTGAGGTGCCTGTGTGTTTTCGACCTGATGCCCCTGCAGTGTTCTCTCCGTATTGAGGCAGGAGTCAAGTGTGGTCTTGGCCCATAATTTTTGGCCCAGTGGCCCACGAACATTTGAAAGGGACAATGTACGGCCTTATGTGCATATTGTACATTTTTGAAAATACTGTTTTTCTATTAGTTACGTATATCTGCCTATTTCTAATACATCACTGATTTAACTCAATTCCGTTTGTCCTTGCGTTCTTCCAGGGGGTTCCGAGGTGTAAATGTAATGTTGTTGCATGTGTTTGTGTGTATGGTGTTGTGGGTAAGGGTGGGGGTGGGGGTGTTGCATGTTGCGTGTTACATGTGTGTGTCACTCTCTTTTTCCTCCCCCCTGCCCTGTGTACTAGGTGCAGTACTCACCATGGGCATCACCACCACCTTTCGTATTCCTGGTAGATGAGGAGGTAGACCAGCATGGGCAGGACCTGTAACTTGGGCTCCATGGCGTCCTGGTTCTTCGTTGAGTGTCAAGAGGTGAGTGGTTTCCCTTCTGTGTTCTATTTCCGCCGTGCTTTTGATGGCATTGGTACCGCCCCGGAAAAGCTGACGCATTGTCGGGTTGTGAGGGGTGGGCGGTACATTGTCTTCCACCTGTCTGTTGGTGGTTACCATCGCGGTGTTTGTTGCTACCGCCGTGGCGGTCGGAGTGTTAAAGTGGCTGTCTGTGTTGGCAGTTTCCGCCGTGGTCGTGATCCCATTTTTTTTACCATGGGCCTGTTGGCGGTATTACTGCCACTTTAATACCCACCACCACAGTTGCAATGAGGGCCTTATTCCTTTATCTATTTGTGCTATAAATTACAGCACACATAGAAAGAGGAAAACACAAGGAGAAAGAAAGATATTTCTCCTTGTTGAGCCTCACCTGGCATAGGATGTTGGTACACTCCCAGGTTTTCCCATGGTTGAAAAATATGAGAATGAGTAAAAAACCATGGGTGTTGCGTGGAACGCCTTACTAGTACTGAGTAAGATAACACAGTAATTTGTGTTGCCTTACTTCATATTTTTTAAAGCCATACAAAGTTGCCTTGTACGGCTTCAAAAATATGACTTAGGTGGTCATTATGACATTGGCGGTGACTGTTAAAGTGGCGGTAATACCGCCAACAGGCTGGTGGTAATTACCACCAAATTATGACCATGGCAGTGATAACTCCCAAAGACAGCCAATGTACCACACCATCCGCTAGGGCGTTAACACCACTGACCACAGTGGTAGCCATCAACAGCCAGGCATAAGACAAGTTACCACCCACCATATTATCACACTGCAAGCTGCTATGATTGCCAGGGCAGTACAAATGCCATCAAAAGCCTGGCAGAAAAACCTCACAGAAGACCAAAGACTCACCAACAGAGACACAGAGAAGGCCAACCCCGCCATGGAACGGGAACTACAAGTCTTCCTGATGCTCTTCTATGCCATGCTCCACTTGGAACACCAACGCTGACAAAGACGACGACGGTGAGTACAGCCGCCTAGCACACAAAGAAGGGAGGGAGGAAAAGAAGAGTGACACACGCATGCATGACACACACCAGACACACACACACCATACACACAACCAGCTGCAGATGTAAACCAATGGCACACGACGCACTGCATAATAATACCAGGACTACAGTTTGGCAATGCTGACATTGTAATAGCAAGGCAACACCCACCATATGAACCAATTTTAGAACAAAGCTACATGAACAATTGTCCAGAAAGGGCCAATGCCCAGTCCAAAGTACGTAAGGCCCACATAGCCACAGGGCACAGTCCAAGCCCCAACTTGATCCTGACGAACTCCGCACAACACTGTGCAGGGGCAACATCTCGGACCTGGACAGGCACCTCAGGGGAAAAGGGGGTGGGGGACACCTCAGCTGAAGTCGGGAACTTGCCCACTGCTCCTGGAGGGGGCTCCATGCCCATTTCCCAACGCTGGGGAATGCAAGGTCACAGTCTCTGAGGGGGATCTTGCCCACTGCTTCTGGAGGGGGCTTCATGCCCATTTCCTAATGCTGGGAAGTGCAAGGTCACAGTCTCTGAGGTGGGGAATTTTCCCACTGCTTCTGGAGGGGGCTCCATGTACAACAGTCCCTGGAGGGTGGCCTACATGCCCTCTGATGGAGATAAGGGCTGCATTGTCTCTGCTGGGGGAGGTGTCTCCTGGGTTTCCTCTGTTGGAGATGAGGGCTACTGTGTCCCAGCTGGAGGTGAGGGCTTCTTGCATGTCATTGGTGGTTGAGTGTGAACCTGTTCTGAAAATGGTTGAGTGGGGTCCTCTTCTGTCATTGGTGGTTGCGTTGTAACCTCTACTCTCTTTGGTGGTTGAGTGGGAACCTTTTCCGACATTGGTGGTGGTGCGGGATCCTTCCCTTTCCTGGCTGGTGGAGTGGGATCCTTCCCTTTCCTGGCTGGTGGAGTGGGATCCTTCCCTTTCCTGACTGGTGGAGTGGGATCCTTCCCTGTCCTGGATGGCAAAGTGGGATCCTTCCCTTTCCTGGCTGGTGGAGTGGGATCCTTCCCTTTCCTGACTGGTGGAGTGGGAACCTTCCCTTTCCTGGCTGGTGGAGTGGGATCCTTCACTGCCTTGCCTCCACGACTAGAGGTTCCTCCACTGTCCCTGTCTACTATTTAGCTGGGGTGCTGGGTCATTGGGACCCTGCTCTTATGGGCAGAATGGGGGGGAGGGAAGAGGTCAAATTGGGCAAGGAAAAGCTTCTTAGGGACGGTGGTGCGGGATGAGGGAGGAGGGATGGGAGTGGAGGTTGAGGGATTCGTTGGAGGAGTACATCTGCTGGACTTGGGTGCAGGTGCATGGGCAGTGTGCTGATGTGAGGTGGATGGCTGTTGGGTGTCTGGGTGCCTGCGTTTGTGTCCTTTAGGAAGGGGGGCATACAGGGTGGGAGAGGACACAGAGGACGTGTGGATGGGTGTTGTGAGGTGTCTGCTAGTGAGGTGTATGTGCTACTTGGTGTGGTGATGCTGGTGGTGGCTGTTGAAGCAGTGCATGCAGGTGTGAGTGTGGATGTGACTGTGAGGGAGGTGGAGAAGAAGGAGGAGGGGGAGACAGTGGAGGCATTGGGTGTGGATGTGTGTGCAACTGTCTGTTTGTGTGAGTGCTTGTGGACTGAAGTGTGGTGCATGTGTTTGACTGTGCCACTCTTGTGTGATATCTGGTGGGCATGCTGGTCTGTAGGTGGGCATGGGATGGGTTGGGATTGAAGAGACTGGGACTGGGAAGTGGTAGTTGGAGGGGGGACAGTAGGAACAGGGACAATAGCTGCCATCAGAGAGCAGGCCAGAGCCTGAATCAATCCACTGTGGATGCCCTCCAGGAATGCATTACATTGCTGCATCTGGGATGCCAGGCCCTGGATGGCATTCACAATGGTTGATTGCCCTACAGAGATGGATCTCAGGAAGTCAATAGCCTCCTCACTCATGGCAGCAGGGCTCACTGGGGTAGGGCCTGAGGTGCCTGGGGCGAAGGACATGCCCACCCTCCTGTGTGAATGGGCACAGGCAACTCACTGAGTGCTACTGGGAGTGCAGTGCTGGTACAGGGGGTCAGTGTGTCACCTCCTGTCTCCACCTGTGGTGCTCCCCTCACCCTCCGTCCCACTGGTTCCCTCGGAGTCAGTGGGATGCAGCTCAACCTGTCACCAGAGCCCCTTCTCATCCACCAGATGATGCTAATGCACACATGGGCAGGATGACAGAAGGAGAAAGGGGTGGCTGCTGTGATGCCCTCAAGCACCCATCCACTCTGAGTAGGCCACTGGCAGTATGCAGGCCATCGGGGGGTCAGGTTCCGATGGGCACCCCTTCCTCATTTGGAGGCCATCCCCAGCTGGGCCTCCACGGTCCTCCGTTCCCCGAGTCTCAGGTCCTCCCACCGTTTCCTGCAGTGGGTGCTTCACCTGCTGTAGACCCCCCGGGTCTGCACGTCCTTGGGAATGGCATGCCAAATCCCTTCTTTTGATGGGTGCTGACCTGCAGAGGGAATACAGACAGGAGTACAGCATTACACATACAATCCAGCCTGTCACACATATGGCCCCCAAATCCATTGGTACACACATCGCGCAACGCACACCATGTACACTACCACCGGACATACTACCCCACATATGACACAATGCCTGCACACACATCTCTATGGAACTCTCCCATATGCATCGTGCCCAAGGTGTACCTTCAGACCTTTTGGTCTGGAGGCCCATATAGCTGTCCATACTGGTGCAGGACCCCATCCACCAAGCACTCCAACTCCATCGAAGTTAAGGCAGGAGCCCTTTCCCCAGTCACACGGGCCATGGTAGGTTCCAGACACAGGTCACAGCAGCACACGCAGTGTAGGTGTTGTCCTGTGGAAAGTCAGGAATCAAATGAGGTTATAGGCAGAAAATGGCAGTCACGTCTGCGGCGGTGTACACTGTCACCGCCGACGCTGATCCCCATTGGCCACTGTACTCGATATTAGCCAATGAGGAATTGCATGGCACTGCAAGATCACCTTTCACCACAATGCCCAATGTCGGCGAAGTTACCTCACTTCCACATGTCCCTAGATACAGGACAGGCAGTCTTCATTTCATGGTGGTGGACTACATACAGATCTTCCATAACTGAGTCATTTATGAAAATTGCACATATGTTGCCATTCCCACTGTCCCATCCCATGCTGTATGCACACTGAGGTGGTGGTTCCATTGTTCAAATTGTAACAGCCTACTCACTCTTGTGTCCCTTAGATATCTACCACTGCGGATGAATAGGAGGAGGAGACAAACCCCAGAGTACAGACCCCTTGTGGACTTGGCAACAATGGAGGACAGGCACATTATACTCACCTATAGACTGGACAGGGCCACAATCACAGAGCTGTGTGCCCAATTGGAGCCTGACCTGATATCAGCTATCCTTCATCCCACTGGGATCCCCCCCTCTTGTGCAGGTTCTATCATTGCTCCATTTCCTGGCAACTGGTTCTTTCCATGTGACGGTGGGCCTGGCAGCAGGAATGTCACAGCCAATGTTCTCAATCGTGCTGGCAAAGGTATTGTCTGCCTCGGTGAAACACATGTGCAGCTACATTTCTTCCCCCTCAGGTGGAAGATTTGACCACCTCGAAAGTGGTATTCTATGCAATGGGATATATTCCCAATATTATTGGGGCAATTGACGGTATATATTTTGCGTTTGTCCACCCCCGCCAGAATACACAGGTTTTCAGGAATCGGAAGAGTTTCCAATCACTCAATGTGTAAATGGTGTGCCTGGTGTACCAGTACATCTCTCACGTTACTGCCAAGTATCCTTGGTTGGTGCCTGACGCTTTCGTTCTGAGGAATAGAAGCATCCAAATGAACTACAGAGGCACCAGATGTGGCCAATAGATGAGCATGAGTCCCTATCCACTGTATGTCAGTGTATACCTTCAAGTGTTATCCCCATACCATTGTGTAAGGCTAAATTTTGTCCCTCAATACTTGGAGGTGACTTTGGCTACCCAAACCTATTGTGGCTCCTGACCCCTGTGAGGAATGCCAGGACAGGGGCTGAAAACCGTTATAATGAAGCACAGGGGCAAACCAGGAGAATAATCGAGAGGACCTTTGGCCTCCTGAAGGCCAGGTTCAGATGCCTGCATCTGACAGGTGGATCCCTGTGCTACCTACCCGAGAAGGTCTGCCAGATAGTAGTGGCATGCTGCATGTTGCACAACCTGGCCCTGACGACATGTGCCTCTTTCCTGCAGGAGGAGGGGACTGGAGATGACCCTGAGGCAGCGGTGGACCCTGAGGACAGTGAGGATGAGGAGGCAGGGGATGAGGATGAGGACAACAGAACATCAGTTATACGACAATATTTCCAATGATACATATGTAAGACAGTGGAACTGATCATTACTCTGACTATTGATGTTTTCTGTGTGGCTGTATCATGAAGGCATTCACTTCCTTTGCATCTCGACTTACTGTCACCTATGGCTTGTCATTTTACAGATTTTGGTGATATGACAACAGTGTCCTGATGTGTTTACTGCAGACAGCTACAGGTCATGATTTGTATGTTATTACAGGTTTCAGATCATTTGCACTAGATGTGACTGTTCCCATAAATGCACATTTGCAACACATAAAACGGTGTCACTCAAGTTGTGTTCAAGGGTGTTTTTTGTAGTGCAAATAATTGACTGAAAAGTGCAATGGAATGGGGTGATGGCAGAGGAAAGTCCAGGGTATTGCTCCAGTCTGTTTGTAGCACAGGTCCAGTGTCCAAGGGGCCATAGGAAGGAGAGCAAAGACAGTTCAAAGTGGACAAGATGACAGGGTGGGACACATGGGGGAAAATCAGGAGAGTCTCATTTCCTGGAGGTGATCTTGGTCTTGGCAAGTGTCTCTTGCTTCTGTCTGGGTCGCAGGGAATGTTTGCGCGGTGGTTTACCCTCTGCAGGGGGAAGGGTGCTGGTGGCCTGTGGGTCCGTGGCGGGGCCTCCTGCCCACTAGCTGCAGTGGAAGTAAAGGGCTGGTCAATTGACTCGCTAGTAGTAGGGGCCCACTGGTCTGCTGTCGATTCCCTCATGATGTTGGCAATGTCTGCTAGCACCCCTGCTATGGAGATCATGGTGGTGTTGAGAGCCTGCAAGTCCTCCCTGATCTCCTGATGGTGTTCCTCCTGTAGCTGCTTGTTCTTGTGCATGTTGTTAAGGATCTGGCCCATTGTGTTCTGAGATTGTTGGTAGGCCCCAGGATCTTGGTGAGTGCCCCCTGGAGAGTCGGATCCCTGGGCCTGTCCTCCTCCTGGTGGACAGCGGTCCTCCCAGTGTCCCTGTTCCCCTGTGCCTCTGTCCCCTGATCGCTGTGATTACACATGGAGAGAGGAGGAGGGAGAAGGAGGGACAAATGTGGAGGAACACACCGTACTTAGCTCCCTATAACTCAAAATACACAAGAAAGTACGGGGTTCTCTTAACGAGGGCATCGCGGATATCAGCGTAGCCCTGGGTTGTATGTGTTCCTATTTGGAAGGGTAATGTCAGTGAAATGTCAGTAGGTAACTGCAGAGTGCATGCGCGGGGAGGAACAGCGGAGGAGGAAATTCCTTTTACGGACTAGGTGGTCTCACACACTATATAGTGTCATGCTTCATCATTTGACCACCTAGACCCACCCAGGTAGGACAGTGCCACCTGGGCGGACTCAACCTCACTGTTAAAGGAACAGGAGGGAGTGCGTAAATAAACTTGTTTCTGGAAAGATCGGGATCCAGCTAATTTACTGAAAAAATTAAAAACACCTAAGCAGACACCTGTAAGGAGTAACAAATTTAATAGTGGTGTCTGACTGGTGTAGTTAAAACGGGGGTTGGGACACCTCTGTGAGGACAAGGACTCACAGGGTCACCTAACTAATAGCCAACATGTTTCTGCCCTCAGAAGTGAGCCAATGAAGGTCTCGGGGCATTCGTCAGGGCCTAGGATCCCGACGTCTCACGTTGGAGGAAATGACTCTATGTGAAAGTCAAAGAGTGTGAAATAAAAGGTCTACCTTACCCAAGGAATTACCTTGAGGCGGCCCTTTTCATAGAGGCTGCTAGCCTCTGGTATCCAGGAGGGGGAGTGTCCCCTTATAGTCAAACATACATCAAAGGGGACGCTCGCTGTGCGCCTATATCTTCCTCTCCTTGGACCGCTTGTGACCTGATCGCTGTGCCCACTGCCACTGACCCCAGGTCCCTAATTGTCTTGGGGCGAGGTATGGACTGGGGTCCCTGTATAGGTGGGCACGCTGCTGATTGACGTGTCCTAGGGACAGAGGTGTGGGAACACTGGGTGGGTGCTTTGTGGTGTTGGATACTGATGGGGAGGCTCTGTGGTTGACTGGGAGTGGGCTGCAGTGACCGACTGACCTGTGGTCCCTGATGGGCCAGGTAGTTCATCCAGAGCCAGAAGTCCAGAGTTACTGTCATCATTGGGGGCATCTTCTGTTAGGGACTGGTTTGTCATGGCACCTCCTCTCTGCTGACATTGGCTGGGGCACATGTGGGGATGTAATTGATGAATTATGCTTCATGTCTGTGACATATTGTACATCCCTACCTTCCCCTCTATTGTTGCTGTTGCCCTGCCACCTTTAGTTGTGTATGGTGATGTATTGTGTGTTTGTTAGTTCTCCATGCTGTGCATGCTTTGGTGATGGGTGTCCATGCAGGGCTGGGAGGGCTGTCCATGCATTTGTATAGCATGCAGAACAGTCATTGGGGTTAGTCATATATGTAGGTGCAGTGTGTGGGATGGAGTGGAGTGATGGGAGTGAGGATGAGGGGGTGAGATGGCATGCAGGTATGGGGGTTTATAAGTAGTAAATGTTGACTCACCAGTGTCCAGTCGTCCGGCAACTCCAGTGAGTCCCTCAGGATGCAGTAATGCCAAGACTTGCTCCTCCCATGCTGTGAGCTGTGGGGGAGGAGGTGGGATCCACCACCATTCCTCTGTATGGCGAGCTGGTACCTTGCTGCCACGGAACGTACCTTCCACCATGGGTCGTTCCCCCTCTTCCTGATGTCGTCCCTCGTTCTTGGATGCGGTCCCATTGCATTCACCCTGTCCACGATTCTCCGCCATAGATCCATCTTCCTGGCAATGGATATTTGCTGTACCTGTGCTCCAAACAGCTGTGGCTCTAACCTGACTATTTCCTCCACCATGACCCCCAACTCCTCATCTGTGAAATGGGGGTGCCTTTGTGGGGACATGTGTGTTGTGTGGTGTGTGTAAGTGTGTGGGTGTTGGGTACTGTTGTTGGGTGTGTGTGGTGGGGTGCATGAGGGATGTATGGGTGCATGTGGTATGTGTATCTAGTTGTCTCAGTGGTCTTGGTGTCAGTCTGGTGGCAATAATTTGTATTCGTAAAGGGTTGTGGGTAATCTGGGTGTGTGTTTTATAGTGCTGTGGGTGTGTGTGGTGTGTGTATGAGTGTTAGGTGTGTGTTTTTGGTATTGGCCAATGTGCTGCTGTAGACCTGAATTGATAATGTTGGGAGCCTTTTTTAAATTTTATCCAATTAACTCATGCAAAAGACTCTTCACTGGAGGTTTGGAAACTACACAACTTCTAGCATCAAAGATAAATAGTTTTGGCCTTGAAATTAGGACTTAAGTCAAAGGTAACTGTTAGACTTGTCATCCTTGGTGTGGTCTCTCCTAACTTTTTGCCTCTGTTTCCCAGGTTGTTGATATGAGCTGGACTCTGTTTTTGCTGTTTGCAGCTCTGGGCTCTTTACCACTGTTGACCAGTGCTAAAGTGTAAGTGTTCCCTGTGTAAATTATATGTGTAAATGGCTTTCCATGATTGGCATTTTTGATTTACTAGTAAGTCCCAAGTAAAGTGCCTAGGGCCTGTAAATCAAATGGTGCTAGTGGGCCTGCAGCACTGGTTGTGCCATCCCAATGAGTAGCGCTGTAAACATGGCTCAGACCTGCCACTGCAGTGTCTGTGTGTGCAGCTTTAAACTGCCAATTCAACTTGGCAAGTGTACCTACTTGCCATGCCTAAACCTTCCCTTTTTATACATTTAAGGTATCCCGAAGGCAGACAATAGGTAGCCCCATGGGCAGGGTGCAGTGTATGTTGAAGGTAGGACATGTACTGGTGTGTTTTTACATGTCCTAACAGTGAAGTACTGCTAAATTCAGTTTTCAATGTTACAAGGCCTATCTCTTTTATAGGTTATGAGGGCGGCCCTTAAATATCCTTTAAGTGCAGTTTCCTTTGAGAGCAGATTGAAATTTGGAGTTTGGGGTCTCTGAACTCAAAATTTAAAAATATATCTTTTAGTGAAGTTGGTTTTTAGATTGTTAGTTCGAAAATGCCACTTTTAGAAAGTAGGCATTTTCTTGCTTAAACTATTCTGTGATTCTGCATGTTTGTAGATTCCTTGTCTGGGTCAGACTGGCAGTTGGGCTGTTTGTGCATCTCCTCTAGACAGTGACAAATCAAATGCTACTAGTGGGCCTGTGGCCAAGATTGTGCCACCCACTTGAGTAGCCCTGTAAACATGGCTCAGACCTGCTGCTGTAGTGTCTGTGTTTGCAGTTTTAAAACTGCCAATTCAACCTAGCAAGTGTACCCCCTTTCCAGGCCTAAACCTTCCCTTTTTCTACATGTAAGGCACCCTTAAGGTAGGCTCTAGTTAGCCCCATGGGCAGGGTGCAGTGTATGTTAAATATAGGACATGTACTGATGTGTTTTACATGTCTTAACAGTGAAAGACTGCTAAATTCAGTCTTCACTGTTGCAAAGCCTATCTCTCTCAAAGGTTAATATGGGTGCTGCCTTCTAATAACTTTTAAATGCAGATTCCCTTTGAGAGCGGATAGAAATGTGGAGTTTAGGGTCTCAGAACTCACAATTTAAAAATATATCTTTTAGTGAAGTTGGTTTTTAGATTGTTAGTTTGAAAATGCCAATTTTAGAAAGTAGGCATTTTCTTGCTTTGAACCTTCTTTGGATTGCCTGTCTGAGTCAGTTTGATGGTTGGGCTGTTTGCAAATCCCCTCTAGACAGTGAGTCAAAGGGTGCTGGGATGTAGCCTGCATAGCCTGGTGAGCCATATGTGCTAGAGTGGAGGGAAGAGTGGTCTCTTAAATCTGAATGGCCTGCGCCTGCCCTCTCAAAATGCAGTTTCCAACCCCCTGGTGTGTGTCTGGGGCCTAGCCTGGGCAACGCCATAGCTTCAGGTGCTCTGATCCCCAACACCTAGATAAATGTGCTGAGATAATACCTATCTGTAAAAAAGGGGACCAGTCAAACCAGGCAACTATAGACCAATAAGCCTCTTGGACACATTGCAGAAGGTCGATACGAAACAGATACTAAACAAACCTAATTATTGGATCAGCTGCACTGAAATTCTGACACCCTTTCAAGCATGTTTGAGTCCCAAAGTAAGTATAATAGTCAAAGTCATGAGGTTTCTTCTTATGGTCTGGAAGTATACTAGGTTCAGGGACAGTTACATGTATATAGCTTTTGTTGACCTTCGGGCAGCCTTGGACCTAGTACCCAGGAGTTTGTTATGTACATCGCTCAAGAGTATGGGGGTGCCTGAGGGTTTTCTCGGGCGAATAATATGGTTACATCAAGATACTTACGCAGAAGTCAGAATGGATCCACAGGGGCAGCTGACAGGTTGTATTCCTCTACATAAAGGGTGAGAAACAGGTGTGTGTTGGCCCCCATGCTCTTTCCCTCTACATAAGATGACATTATAGGGGCCCTTGACGCAGGCAATATAGATGCTACCAAAATAGAAGGGGTGTGTGTTCGGGCGCTATTATTCACAGACAATACCCTTTTAATTTACTGGAATCCTACCGGCCTGCTGCAACTACTGAATGTTTTAATGCTTTCTAGGTATTGAAGGGACTGGAAATTAAAGTCTCAATTTATGGCAATTAGGCCCCATAAATCTTTTCGAAATACTTTATCTTTGAAGCAGGGGAAATTGAAACATGTTTTTAGATTTACCTACCTGGGCAGAATGTTGGATAGTAGGGTTTACTGGGCCCCTAACACCCAAAAACAAAGGTAGCCCTCTAGCACCAAGCTTTGGCTATCAATAGAAAACTTCAGGCAACATTAACAAGAGCCATAATTCCTGCAATGGACATATATAAATTAAAGTTTTAAGCTGTGGCCCTATATGGTGCTGAAATCTGGGTCATGCAAACACTGAGCCACTCACATTGAGCGAGAACAAGTTTATTTGCTCACTTCTTCCCCTCCCCCAGAGTACTCCTCATGTTCCTTGATGTCACTCTTAAAAGAGTGAAGCATATTGCTCAGTTAATGCCTCTTCATTTTTGGGTGAGGATTTGGACCACAGTGGTGCCAAAACATTATAGAAATGCTGTAGAAGATGTGCTGGCGATAGATAGGAACATCATCTTTCCATGATTTAGGCATGTCCAAACCTGGTTGCTACGGATGGGTCTCGGATATTTTTGGTCCAATCTGAGATTCTTAAACCCATTAACCAAACAGGAACTGAAATCGTTGTATTGGGAGTACATTCCAGGACAGACCTTATTATGAAGCTTTCCTAGACATCCCCCAAACACAGCTAGCTAGTTCCCTATATTTCAAGTTTCGTTATGGCACCTTTGAGATCGGGGCTTTCACATACCTTTGGAATACCAATAGGTCTACTGTCCTTAAAAACAACTGCCCATTATGTAGCCTGCCCTCTAAAAAAATACAAGCCATGCCAAGTTTTTCTGCCCTGCCTACGCCAAGCTTAGAAGTAAATGGATTTGTCCACCGTGCAAAAGACTTGACCTTAGAGGTCACCACAAAGTTCTAACAATGTTTAAGGCTAGCACGTCCATTTCCATTGTGAGTATGTTGAGTAAATACCTATTGGCAGTAGGGCTGCTGAGGAAACCAAAAGATTTAGGGCCATATTTATACTTTTTGACGCAAAACTGCGCTAACGCAGTTTTGCGTCAAAAAAATTAGCACCGGCTAACGCCATTCTGAAGCGCCATGCGGGCGCCGTATTTAATCAATGACGTTAGCCGGCGTTAGCCGCCGGCACTGCCTGGTGTGCGTAGAAAAAAACGACGTACACCAGGCAGCACCGGCGTAGGGGGATATGGAGCTTGGGTGTCAAAAAATGGGGCAAGTCAGGCTGAGGCAAATTTTTCATCTCAACCCGATTTGCGCCATTTTTTTCGACTCCCAACCCCCATAGAAATGACTCCTGTCTTAGCAAAGACAGGAGTCATGCCCCCTTGCCCAATGGCCATGCCCAGGGGACTTCTGTCCCCTGGGCATGGTCATTGGGCATAGTGGCATGTAGGGGGGCACAAATCAGGCCCCCCTATGCCACCCAAAAAAAAAAAAAATGACTTACCTGAACTTACCTTAATGTCCCTGGGATGGGTCCCTCCAGCCTTGGGTGTCCTCCTGGGGTGGGCAAGGGTGACAGGGGGTGTCCCTGGGGGCATGGGAGGGCACCTCTGGGCTCCTTCAGAGCCCACAGGTCCCTTAACGCCTGCCTTTCCCAGGCGCTAAAAAACGGCGCAAAAGCGGCTGTACGTCATTTTTTTTGACCCGCCCACTCCCGGGTGTGAATTTTGCCCGGGAGTGTAAATACGGCGCACATGCCTCGGAGTCAATTTTTTAGACGGGAACGCCTACCTTGCATGTCATTAACGCAAAGTAGGTGTCCACGCTAAAAAATGTCGCAAACTCCATGGACTTTGGCGCTAGACGGGTCTAACGCCAAAGTATAAATATGGAGTTAGTTTTGCGTCGGAATTGCGTCAAAAAAAACGACGCAATTCCGGTGCAAACGGAGTATAAATATGCCCCTTAACATTTTAAATCCCTGATGCCTGTCACACTCCTTTATATACACAGATATTATTAGGAACGTTATTAACTTTTACTATCCATGATTATTCTACTCTACATTGACATTTTATCTTGTATTCAAATGATCTTAAATTGGCTCATTTTTATAGCCTATTGACAGCCTTTTAAACTACTTCTATAATGTTTTATAATTTTTAGTGGACATGTGTATGACTGCATATTTTTAAGGAATTAAATTGTCCTAAATAAATAAACTTTACTTTACTCTTACTTTGCAATAACTTCTGCTTCCTACATAGAATATTCTTAATTTTAATTGCACATTCATATTTCTACCATTAACTTGGTTTGGGAGCTTTACATAAAAAATACCCATAAGAGAAATCTTGTTGTACTTTCCATGAAAGTTACCAAACGTGGCCTTGGGACTTAAGGTCATATATGCCAATTAACTGCTTTCCAGAGAGGCAAGGATTCTTGGGAGCCATCTTCCCTCCATACAGCAATTACTTAGGGGCTGATTACGTGTTTGGTGGTCCGAGAAGGGCCACGTTGACGGTCCGACTGCCAACACTCTGATGAAGCAGACCACTGTACTACACGTTTGGCAGTTGTAGAAACAGAAGACCGCTAGAAGTCCGTCACCACCCCTAGGCAGTACAAAGTGCCTCAGTCATGTGTGTCATGTAGGCTCCCATTATTCTAATGAGACTACTGGATTTGAGCGGCAGAATCGCCTGCGGTGTGGGAGACTGAGTCTAACCCACTACAGGTGACACCAGTCGGTCTAATCCGAGTTTTGCTGCGGCTAACTAGCAGTGCCTCATCTCTACCGAAGAGCAGGGATGATTGGGCAGCTGAGCCCATGACACAACTGACTCCTCAGGGAAATCGTGGTTACTCAGATCTCATCCGTTTCTCTCAGTTACATTAGTCTCACATATACAAGGACAAGAAGAGGCAGTATATATTTCAATAAGGTTTTAATGAAGCAACTGCATCTTAGACAATAAAGCATGTACTGCAATAACCAGGACAATAAAGCATGACAGGTTAAAAATTGTGACCAGGAGAGTGATGCACAGAAATAATGCTACCATATTGTTACTAGAGTCAATAGACTAGTTCCTCCCTAGCCTACATTAGAGCACAGCATGTTAAGCTCTAGTTCTGCCCTTCAGGTTTCCCTGGGAAGACATCATCCCCCATACCTGAGCAAAGGCCTGAAGTCTCCGTAAGCAGCTGTAGTGAAGTGTTCAGCAATCAGCATACAGTCATGGTCATCTGGTTGGAATCTTCCTCTAATGTGTATGGGACAGGGAAGTGTTTTTATAATAAAACAGCTGATGTTCTGAGAAAATGTCCATACGTAAGGATGTGTATGTTTCTATGAATGCCAGAGACAAAACGTTACCCCAGCCTTGAGAGAAACACAGAGTGAAAGAAATGTCTTGTTTAAGAACACAGTGCTGGTCTAGGCAAAGAACAGCTAGATAAAGAGAAATAAAACAAGGCCACAAATGTGGCTATTGTTAAAATAATAAACGAAGCTGAATAAAACATAACTACGTTGAAGTGTGCAGCGGTAGGCCTAGTGTGCTAAAATAACGTGCATGGAGCTATAACTAAAATGGCTACACAACACCCTCCCCTTGCCAGTTCAAAGGTGGTTTAAAGCCTAATTATGTAGAAGAGCTACCAACATTCAACCAAAGATATATAAGAATGTCAATAATGACAAGTTAAAAAAGACACTTGAGCAATTATAGAAGGACAGTTTTTTTTTTTACTGTGGTGTAAAAAAGGCAGAATTTCAAGAGTCAGAATCCGGGACAATTGAAGACAGGAAACCTTCCACTTCAGCAGTTGGTAAAGTAAAAAACTAATTGCCAAGAAGAACCAAGGAGCATTTGTGATCCATAGCCTGAGCTTCAGCAGAGGCAGCAGCTTTCTGTGGTGTGCCCAATAATGATGTCAGAGCACCATCCTCCGTGAAGGGCAACTCATGAGCAGCTTCCCATAGCAAACGCACCCTCAACGTGCACGTCTGCAAATGAGCCCTCAGTGAGAACATAAACAGATCAGCGTCCAATGAAAGCAAGAACTGCGTAGAAACACACACTTTCAGTGCATGTTCGAACGAGCACCAGAGGCATTGAAACATGGGCTGCACACAATGCAAAAACAGTCTGAATTACAGAGACCAGTCACACCCCAATTGCTCCAGGAGCGTTGCTCCGAAGTACTGCATCATGCGTTCACGACACAGCTGCACTGGTGGGAGCACTTTCAGTCCTCCTTGTTGTGGCAGGACAGCCATTGCACACAAAAAACGTAGCAATAGCAATATGCCACCTATTATAGCCAAAGTTATTGGAAATCCCCCCAAAAAACTGGAGCATATTGAGTGGATGGCTGATGGTATTAAACCGAATTTAGAGGAGAAGGTGTGAATGAAACCAGAACCAATAGCCTTAAAGAAATGTGCGATTCCAGTAGTCTGGATGTATTAAATAATCGTCCAACGAGCTCACCAAAGTGTTTTGGAAAGTTAGTACTTAGTACTTAAATGGGACTGTATCGCTGCTGATGACCTTGCCACCTGAAGTGTGTAGGACTTACGTTCAGATGTGAGTGACACATGTTTTTGGAACAATAAAGCCTTAGGGGGTGATTCTCACCCTGGCGGGCGGCGGAGGCCACCCGCCAGAGTTCCCCCCTCCAAAATACCGCTCCGCGGTCGAAAGACCGCTGAGGGTATTTTGGGATTTGCACTGGGCTGGCGGGCGACTGCCAAAAGGCCGCCCGCCAGCCCAGTGCAAATCATCCTTCCCACGTGGACGCCGGCTCAGAATTGAGCCGGCGGAGTGGGAAGGTGCGACGGGTGCAGTGGCACCCGTCGCGTATTTCAGTGTCTGCAAGGCAGACACTGAAATACAAAGTGGGGCCCTCTTACGGGGGCCCCTGCAGTGCCCATGCCATTGGCATGGGCACTGCAGGGGCCCCCAGGGGCCCCACGACACCCCATACCGCCATCCTGTTCCTGGCGGGCGAACCGCCAGGAACAGGATGGCGGTATGGGATGTCAGAATCCCCCATGGCGGCGCAGCAAGCTGCGCCGCCATGGGGGATTCCCAGGGCAGCGGAAAACCGGCGGGAGACCGCCGGTTTTCCCTTTCTGGCCACGGCTGAACCGCCGCGGTCAGAATACCCTGTGGAGCACCGCCAGCCTGTTGGCGGTGCTCCCTCCAACCCTGGCCCCGGCGGTCCATGACCGCCGGGGTCAGAATGACCCCCTTAGTCTGCTCAACTTTTCAAAATTCACATTAGAAGAAGTAATATAGGGCCTAATCTCAGCTACTTCCCTTTGTCTTGTAGGAGGAAAAAGTACATTCCCGCAGTATGTAACAATCTTAGAGACCGAAACAACATAATCTATTCCGGCTTGCATCCCACAACAGTTTTCACTATTGAAGAGAACATAGCTGCCATTTTAAAGCACCTGGAACACAGTTCTAATTAAGGGGACTGAAACTCCCTTCAAATAACAAGCCAAGTTCACTGCTAAAGCGTTACACGCCCTGTGCAAGGACAGCTGTTTACAAACCATCAAATGGCTGACAGAAGTCTTGCATTCACTACCGCTAAGAAAAACCTCTTTCATGCCACTAGGACATTTGTACAAGAAGGGCAGCTCCCACAACTAATGGATGTAACTATCTCCCAGCCTTTCATATCTGCCTACTGGAATGTGTTTTAAACAGGATGTGTGTTGGACGGGAGACTGAGGTGTTTTCTAACAGCATCTAGTGAGGAACTCTTCAACCAATTCTGGCATAGTTTCCCTACACTGTATGTTGTTACTATACCCTCATGTTTGGATGATACATAGCGAGGGTCTAGCCTACTAGTTCTATAACCCCTGAGGAGTTTATAAAATGTTTATGATACCCATTGGTATCTATTGGCCACAATAACCACCCACCAGGATGTGACAGTGAAGCATTAAAATGTCATTCAGGACCCATTCATCGAGCTGATCTTCTGTTAAGTTTACATATTTTTGCCATTTGTGAAATTTTGCAGGGGCAGGAATATTGGGCACATTCAGGTCCCTAATCTTTGCTAAACTACTTGTTTGTTGTACGGTTGGATTTAAAAATATCATTTGAACAGGTATCAGGCATGCTCTAAACAAAGCTTCCTCCCCCCCTATTTGCCAATTTTGTGTTCCCCACACACTTTTTGAGTCAATCGACTTTAACCAATTTTCATAGCCTTCTATAGCCAACCAGGAAACAAAGGAATCCAAATAAATACATTTTGTATCTGTCAATAATATACATACATTTTCCATTGATGGCAATTTAAAATAATATGACTCAGCATTTTTAACATTGTGCCCAGAAAAATATGCAAACTTTTCAGAATATGTTTTAAAAGTCCCCTGTGGTGGAGTCAGTCAATGTTCCCATTGTGTGTAATTAACAATAGTCTTTGGGGTAGTTGCTCTATGAATGAAATGGTGCCCATAGTAATTATAGCAAAACATATCACCATAATTCTCTTTAGATTGATACACATCTTTACTTTCAAATACAGTATAATACTGCAATTCAGTCATCATAGAATCAACTGTTTTCACATCTGAGTCATCAGAAACAACTCAGGGTATTATTACATCGTTCATTGAAAGTTTAAACACATATGGTATTTGGATGACCTCTGTGGGGCAATATACATAAAATGTTACTTTATCCCAAGCAATCCCATCAGGAAATGGTATAGAGGAAATGTTCACAAAAGACAAGTCTCTGCAGACCTTGTGAGAAGAGAAATTGGGTTTTAGGACCTCATCTACCAGTTCAACTGTTGATCTTTCAGGAAGAAAATGATTGTCTATTAATAAAAAGAATGTTATGATAAACCCAATCCAAAAAAGGAAAGCTAGAACAGTCAAGGAAAGCCATAGATAGTTCCATGGGAAAATAAGGTAATTTGTTTTAAACCAATTTATCCGCTTAAGGGTTTTTGACAGTTCAGATGTAGAAGTGGCGAATGAGTCTGAGAAGTTGTCGTTGACGTCGGTGAAGTATCCTATAGCAGTTCGTGCAAAAGCTGGAGACGTATTTGTAGGAGGAGCACCAGTAGGGGTTTTCTGTCATTGTTCAGAATAAATAACGCCGTCCGTCTGTGTTGAAGTTGATTCAAATCGATCAGTTATTTCTGTGTTGTTTGTTGAAACAGATGTTAGTGGAACTAATGCAAGATAATTTTCCACCCTCCCCAAGCTCGGAGAGGTGTCAGCGTTGCTGCTCACAACTTGTAAAGGGACTTCTTGACCAGTAGTGAGAGGGATTTTGGGAACTACTGGCTGCTCCCCTTGGTCTGCTGTGCTGGATCGGTCATGTGGTGTAACTTGGCATTTTCGATAGATACAAAGCGGTTTTCTTTAGCGTCAGCTAACGGTGGTTGAATGACAGTTCTGGTACTGTGTATTCCCAAGACTGGGACCGGTGCACGATAAGAAGGACCTAGCTCCTTTTTTTTCACAGCAACCTTTTCACGTACTAGATCCCCAACCTTAGGAATCCAGCCGGTAGGTGTTACTGGTATAGCCTTAATTCCTGTTGGGGCAGCATTGGCAGAAGTGTTGTCCTCACGGAACATAGGAAGAGGAGCAATGGCAGTCCAAGGTGGACAGGGTGACAGAGTGGGACACAAGGGTGACAATCAGGAGAGTCTCATTTCCTGGCTGGGTTCTTGGCAAGTGTCTCTGGCTTCTGACTGGATAGCAGGGAAAGTTTGCGGGTGGTTCACTTTCTGCATGGTGAGGGGTGCTTGTCGCCTGTGAGTCCTGTGGCTGGGCCTCCTGGCCACCAGCGACAGAGAAAGTGAAAGGCTGTTCAGATGTCTGGCTAATGGCAGGAGCCCACTGGTGTGAGACTGCCTCCCTCATAATATTTGCCATGTCTGCCAGCACCCCTTCTATGGAGATGGCCTGCAAATCCACCCTGATCCCCTGGTACTGTCCCTCCTGCAGTCGCCTGTTCTCATGCACATTGTCCAGGATATGGCCCATCATGTCCTGGGAATGTTGATATGCTCCCAGGATCTCTGCAAGTGCCTCCTGGAGAGTTGGTTCCCTGGGTCTGTCCTCCCCCGTGCGCACAGCAGTCCTCCTAGTGTCCCTGTTGGCCTTTGCTACTATCCCCCTGAACCGTGTATCCACTGCCACTGACCCCAGGTCCCTGACTGTCTTGTGTGCGAGGTGTGGCCTGGGGTCCCTGTGGAGGTGGACACACTGCTGATTGGCTTGTCCTGGGGACAGAGGAATGGGTACGCTGGGTGGGTGCTGCTGTGGTGTTTCCTGATTGGGGAGGCTCTGTGGTGTAAAAAATCTAGAAGATTTCTTTTTTTCATGCCTGCATAGAGCAGGCGTTAAAAGGAGGCACACCATTATTTATAATGGGCCTCAATGTGCTTTGCAGGATTAACGTCAAAATAAATTACGCTAATCCTGTAAAGCGCCAAAATAGCATAAAAAATGTTGACACTAGTTTCCTAACTACCACCATGGTGCACCATGTCTTTAATAAGGTGCACAACTGGTGGCAATAGGGGGCACTAAGGAACACAATCTGCCCCTAATTTTCACAATAGAAGAAAAGAACAGAGAATTTAATTAAATAATACACGAATAATCAAAACTCCAAACTGGGCTGTGAAAGTGATTACATGTTGAATGGTTAATTGAAAATTAACATTTCCTGAATTGCGTTATTCAATACTACAAGGAAAGGGTGGTCGTTTCAGGGTGATCTCCTTGAAGGAATCAAACAAATTATGATGTGTACAATTCATAACTGATTGGGATAGCCTAATTGGCAGAGTTAACGTTATTGACGAAGTTAGGTGTATTTGGGATTACAATTATGTTAAAAAATAGGTTAAAGCTAAGTTTAAGTTAGTGTTAGTTTTCAAGGTACTTCAAATGAATTATAATAAATAACTACAAGGTTAAGTACAACAAGGTCTCACGTTTGCACTGCAATCATTTTCCTTTAACCGAGTGCAACGAAAGGACATTTCGTTGAGACGTAATGAGACATTTTAAAACATTTTCATAAGATTGCTTCTTCACTTTTATTTGCAAATGTTTTGTAGAATCACCTCATACAAAATTTGCTGATGTAGCAGGCCTCAAAGAAGATTATGATTGCAGAGCGAAGCGATTTTAAGAGTTCCTTCTGCATCATTTTCAATGTTTAGGTACACAGAGGTGAGTTATTTATTGAGCGATTACTAAAAATTATTTATAGTGACCTTAAAATATTTCACTTTCAAAGTACTATAGACCACAGAAGTACAAATCCTGCATTATCTTGAATTATCTGAGTATAAGTGTTCCATCTTTTTGAATAATTTTTGACTGCATATTATTAACCAGCTTTATAAATAGCCATAACTTTATCAGTCTAATATATTATGTACATGTAGTTAGGGCATATTACAAAATTTCTAAATGAAATGGCACCTACTAACAAGAAACATGTTTTCTATTTCTTCTAATCGCGCCGTTTAATAGAGTACAATGTTTTCATCGAGATTATTCTCCTGAGGTGCTCTGAAGTGTTCTGTGAAGAATAAGAGCCTCACTGCAAACTCCCTTACACAGTTCCTAGAAAAGTGTTTAAATAATGCACAGTATCTTCACGTTTCAAAAAATTACGCAAAAGCGGTGCAAAAAAGTATAAATATGGGCCTTAGACCAGCAACACTAGTAAAAGCCTGGAGGTTAAATCAAAAAATCATGTTTCAGTTATACAGTATTATCTCTTTCCAAATACAGAGTTTCTGCAATGTATTGTCATGCATCAATGATTCTATACATTAAATTATATAAGGGCACTGCAGACTCCGGAAATGACTGACTACAGAAACAAGTGTTTCTCTAAAAAATAATTGGATGAATGAATTACAGAATATATATGGCCGAAATAAATATAGGGCTAGATTTAAGAAAAGTGGCGCTGCACCCAGTGCAGCACCACTTTTCTTGCGCCCCGTAGCACCCCGCTAACACAACATGTGTGTACCATATCTCTGAGCAGGCATTCAAAGTGTCGAAAAAAAATAATGCAAAGTTATCTTTTAGATTTCTTTGCAACATGTTTCCAGCCCCCCTAACAGGGGAATGCTCCCTTTACACACATTATGCCTGGCGCAGACATAATGTAGCGCAAAGTGTTACAAAGTGGCGCAATGCATGCATTGCCCCACTTTGGAAATTTGGTGCCGCGATTTTGGCCTCGTTGGTCCACATTAGCGCAGAAATGACACTAATGTGGTGCAAGGAGGTGCTAGGGGCTCATAAAATCTGCCCCATAGTGTTAGAGACGTCCAGTACAGTTGAAGTTATCCGATTATGGTAAGTAAAAACTAGAAGCATCATTGCCCTTGTTAATTAATCTAAAATAGCAGTCTGTTAATGGCCAGAGTCCAGTTTATGCCAAAATTAAACTTTCTCCCTAGGTGGGCGACTCAGGAAGAGGCTGAGATTAACACCATACTGCAAATCGCCACTCAACCAAATCCAGTAGAAAATTTGTCTGAAAAGATGAACGTTTATAGTGCCAAGTAGTAATACAGATTATTGATGACCCAACTATTCACCCGCACCATTTAAAAAGTGACAAATATGTGCACCTAACACAAATTAGAAGGAATTATAAAAAAGTATATTTCATAAACGTTATGGTACAAAAGTGTCTGAAAATTGACAATTATTTATACTAAAGTACCATGATATGTGGTGCTGGAACTAGAAATGAATATGTGTCTCACAAACTTCTGTGATGTAAGATGAAATGAGCATAAATCATTTTTAAGGTATTGCCTTTTAAACAGACCTTGTGGTGTCTGCTGCAAGACATATTGTTATCTTATAGTTGACTTAGAGTCTTCTCATTGCTTACCATTAGTTAGCTTCATTGTCACTCTCATTTGTTTGCTTCCTATTCTTTAGCGTATGTTGACTTTCTTCCCTCTTCTTGTGTTTGATTCTCCCCTGGAGCATGAATGCATTACTGGTGTCATACCATTGCTTACTTTTCAGGTACTATTTTTTTCTTTTTGATTAAGCACTCCATTTCAGTGTTTGCGTTAACATTCAGAAATAAACCAAAAACTCTTGGTCATTGGTATCCTAATGACAACAAACGAATTTAGGAAACCTGGAAGTCATAATCAACAGAAAAGGATCCTTCCAACAACATAAAGAGCAAAGGAATTTAAATGCAGGGTCCCTATTAGCTGCCTTTCAGTCCTTACAGAATAAGATCGGAGGTCACTTGCTCCTTCAAATATTGAAGTAACAACATTTTTGCCCGCCATTGCCTATGACAGTGAAGCACTTTGTGATCATACTGGACATATTAAACATCAACACCTAAATGCAGATTTTTTGTTCACCCTGTTCTCCAGCCTAAACTACGTAAGAGTTTGGACTTGCAAAGCAAAAATATGTCAGGCAAGGCGCCTTTGTCAAATTCTGTCACAAATTGAAAATCTCCAAGGACAACACATTGGACTAAAGCCTATGGGCAGAACTATCACACACCACAGGGCACTGCCCACGTCAAGATTACTTATGGTCCTGCATAGAGACCTTAAGAATTCATGGTCTGTAGGAGCTTTCAACATACTTTCAAGTCTTCAAGATATACACAAATAAAGTTGTGTATGATCAATCCCTACTAGAGGATGAAAATATCTGCTGTAAGCGAGCCTGTTAGGAATGGGGTATCTAGTTTTCAGTCAGTTTACATCCCGACCAAGTAGGGACCCTCACTCTAATCAGGGTAAGGGAGATACATAGCTCAGATAATCCCTGCTCACCCCCTTGGTAGCTTGGCACAAGCAGTCAGGCTTATCTCAGAGGTAATGTGTAAAGTATTTGTACAAACACACATAGTAGCACAGTGAAAACACCAACAAAAACACTCAACACCAGTTTAAAAAAGAGCCAATATTTATCTGAGTAAATCAAGACCAGAACAACAAAAATCCAACATCACAAGCAAATATACACATTTTCAAAGATTACACTTTAATACAGTGCTTAGAAACAAAATAGTTCCAACTTGGGTTGTTGCAATGTTGTTGACGAAGTCGTTCCCAACAATACAACACCACTCGAAGGGAGGGTGGCGCCAGACATGGAGTCACGTGGATCCTCAGGTACAGTACCTTGGGTAAACGAAGAAAACAACTCAGTGCATGGATACGGTGCAGCACCTGTTCTTTACTGCAGAGCAGGGGAGGTGAAGCGGCGTTGGTGCGAGGTGTCTGTTCCTGAAGATCCAGTGGGATCCTTGGCAGAGGTCCCTCTTGATCCAGAAGTGTTCTAAAAGTCTGTAGTTTGGGGTCCACTCCTTATACTCATATCTGCATGTGAAGTCTGCAAATTTCAAAGGAAAGTCTTTGTTGTTCACAAGATCCTACCTTGCCCAGGCCTGGCCCCAGACACACACCAGGCGGTTGGAGACTGCATTGTGTGAGGACAGGTACACCCCTTCCAGGTGCAGGTGTCAGCTCCTCCCTCCCCACTCTTGCCCAGGAGGACATACCTCAGCTCCCTTTGTGTGACTGTCTAGAGGGAATTCGCAAGCAGTCCAACTGTCAGTCTGTCCCATACATGGATTCCACAGGCAGGCAGAGGCACAGAATGGTTAAGCAAGAAAATTCCCATTTTCTAAAAGTGGCATTTTCAAACAGGCAATCTAAAAACCAACTCTACCAAATTATGTATTTTTAAATTGTGAGTTCAGAGACCCCAAACTCCACATCTCTTTCTGCTCCCAATGGGAAACTGCACTTAAAAGATATTTAAAGGCAGTCCCCATGTTAACCTGCTGGAGAGCTAGGCCTTGCAATAGTAAAAACAAATTTGGCAGTATATATCAGGACATGTAAAACACACCAGTACATGTCCTACCTTTTGAATACCCTGCACCCACGGGGGCTACCCAGGGCCTACCTTGGGGGTGCCTTACATGTAGTAAAAGGGAGGGTTTGGGCCTGGCAAGTGGGTATGCTGCCAGGTCGAATTGGCAGTGCAAAACTGCATACACAGACACTGCAGTGGCAGGTCTGAGACATGTTTACAGGGCTACTCATGGTGGCACAATCAGTGTTGCAGGCTCACTAGTAGCATTTGATTTACAGGTCCTAGGCACCTCGAGTGCACTTTACTAGGGACTTGCTGGTAAATTAAATATTCCAATCAGGGATAACCAATCATAATCACAATTGATACAGTGAGCACTTTCACTTTAGCACTGGTTAGCAGTGGTAAAGTTCCCAGAGTACCAAAAAACTGCAAAAAACGAAGTCCAGCACACAGTTACAAATAAAGCAAGCAGAGGTTAAAAGACAGGGGAAACCACACCAAAGAGCCAGATCTAACAAAGCCCATGCATGGATCATTATAAACTCTCAAAACACCCTGGTGCAACAGGCATACGTAGTTCACATGAAACTCATTTTGTTTCAATAAAATACTACAGAAATGACTATCATGTACAAAATATATATTTTTAAGACAGTATTTTATCTGTCGCACATGAATCCATGATTAGTAAAAAGTGATTAAGATAACCCGTAAGGTACATTTATTCATAAATGCATAAGAAGAGACCATTCAATAGAGCAAAAGAAAACTGAGTAGTGTGCCTCAAGTGAATTTTGACCAACACCAAAAGCAGAAAGTAACATCCAATTTGTGAAAAACTGATGTATGGTACCCTGTTTCTAGAAAGCGATGATACTTTAAAATATAGTATCAACACAGGAAATTCCAGTATGAAAATGTAATACACAACACAGAGGTCTGTTTTTAAAGAATGTTGAGGACATTTTGATCCATAACTTGATACTAGGGTCTCATCAGCATATACAAAATAACCTGGAGAACTGAGATTTCAGTTACAAGTTGCCACTTCCACTAATATAATGGTAGAAGCCTATAAGCGATTTCACCAATGTGTGAGTTGCAATGTTCCCACGAATAACTGGGAGGGTTGGAAAGCAGTGGCTGGCCCCCAACAGGGGAACTGGCTAATGCCCAACTTAGTAAAATGGCATCATCCCCATCTATGACAAGTTGCTAGAGCTCCAGGTTATTCCGTCTGCCTTGATGAGACCCTAGTATCGAGTTATGCGTTGATGTACTGCATTTTATGGAGTAATTGAACATAATTGGCAGCGGATAAGAAGGAAAGGAAGAAATTAAAGGATTAGAAAAAGAAACAGTAGGTATCAGTACTGGTGAAGGTATGCTAATTGCTACTGGGATCTGTAGACAGGTGACAGTAGATTAGCAAGGGTATTGGAACTTGAAATGAGGGAGGAAAAATGTTGCAATGGTGCGTATTGCGCAAAAAGTATATTCATCTGGTAAAGTGTATAAAAAAAGCGATTGGCAGAAATGGGAAAAAGAACAAGATCAATAAGAAGAAATAAGTATAGCTTTTTAGTGAGAAACAATGCATTTAGTAAGATCCACGAGTTAACATGCTACCAGCAACAAGAAAGATGTTTAATGTTCAGTGTTACTGATCAACTAACAAACATTGGTCAGGATTTGTAGCAAAGATTTACGTGTTCGATGTCTCTGAAAGTTGAGGAAGTTAGGAATGTTTTCAAGTATTTGCAATGCAGAATGTATTGGTGAATTAAATTAAAAGAGTTAGATGCACCTGAGTATTAAAAGGAAATTTAAAGGTACATGGCACAAAATGTATTCTGTGGCACACAAGTCAGTACACTTGAAAATGGAGCAGTGATAAGGTAGAGAAAAGGAAGATGTAATTGTAGAGACAAACTAAGAAGAATAGGTGTATGAAGTTAAGAAACTGTAAAAAATAACAATCAAATCTAAAAGATTTCTGTAAAAGAAAAATATATTTATTCAAAACCAATGCTATGTAGGTTTGAGAAATATGAACTAAGGTTAACTGAGGACTGACAGACTAAAAGCCTGTGGATGATGTAGCTGGATTCCATTGTTTCAAATCACTGTCATTGATGCCATTAGCAGTAACATTGGGGTTGGACTTCATTCTCACACACAGGTCAAAAGGTACAACATGTTCAGCAGCAGTACATGTTTTCTCATATGCACATAACAAGTACAAGACGGCAGCAACAGTGCAAACCCCAATCACACAAATCTGCTGCAGTGCTGAAAATATGCATTATGAGCCTTTTTCACAAATAGAACACGTAAATTATAGGCACATTTACGACACAAACAGTGTAGTAAGCTATGAACACTGTTAAGAAGTGAATGTTCAGATACTATAAGGATTTCTTTTTGTTTTAGGAGAATAACCATCCCTCACACTTTGGGGCATATTTATGAGCTCCTAGCGCCTTCTGGTGGAACAATGCCCTGAGCCATATTTACAAGGTGGCATTAAGCCACATTTTGTGGCTTAACGCCACCTTGTAAGTATGGCACCTTGACACACAGTCCTTTGCGTGGAAGGGGCATGCAATGGATGATGCTGTGGGCATGTCCCAGCAACACCCATTGCGTTTTGATGCTGCCTCAGATTTACAAATTTCCATAAACCTGAGGCAGTGCCAAAATCTAACGCCGCCCATGGGGTGCCATTAGAGTGCGCAACGGGGAGGAATACTTTTATTCCTCCTCGTTTTTTGCTTTTTCTATGTGTGCCTCATTCTGCAGTACACATACAAAGAGCAAAATGCCAGACATGATTGTTTATGTGTGGGAAGGTGTCCCTTCCTGCACATAAAAAATCATTTCAAAATAGCGCGTTGGCTCTTCTGTGTGTGCTGCAGAGGTACCAAACCACCATTAGTAATTGTTTATGTGCAGGAAGGGTCACCTTCCCGCACATAAACAATCAAACCCCTCAACACAGACATCCTTGCACGATGGTGCAAGGATGCCTGTGTTGGCACTGGCAGCTAAGTATAGGACCAGCGCAGGGGGCAAGAAAGGGTGTTCCATATTCAAATAAATATGGCACATCCCTGGATTGTGAAAATGATAGGGCATGACGCTGCCAATTTTGGTGCAGCGTCGCGCTCCACATTTTTAGTTAAATACGGGCCTTAGTGTCATGCTTCATCATCAGGCTCTCTACCTTAACATTGTTACTGTCAGAATGGGCTCCACTACACTAGTGGGAGCTCAAAACATGTTGCAATCTTTCTTCCCCAATTCAGGGATAAAGCCATAAATTACTCATTTGCTTTTAGTGAAAATGAGGAAACTAATTCGGATTCAAGACTAGAGCATCTCTGCATTTCAAGTCTACTTGGCACAATGACTAAGGGACTAGCAGATGTTGGTCAACCAATTGTCAATGCCCCAGTGAACATCATAACCATGTGGAACATGGTTTCATGATTCTCAAAGGACACCATCACCAACATGAGCAAAAACCTAAAAGGTTTTACTCTCTTATCCATACAACTAAAGCATGCCTTTGTATCCTTGTTAGTAATGACATCAACAAACTAAACCAATGTATTTATGTATCTAGGTATGTTTAAATGTCTTGCCATTTTCGAAGAGATTCAATATGATAATCGAGATTGCCAGTTGGAGTTCCAACGTATGAGCCCAGAACATGAGTGAGGGAATGCTAGAAGAGATGGGTCTTCAATTTATCATGAAGAGCATGGCCACGTGCTTGTAGTTAAAGTATGATTTCAAGCAATTGGTTGAGTGAGTCCCAACATTAGAACCTCTCACAAAATAAAACAAAAAAATGCAATGGAAGTAGACTGAAATACAATGCTTTCCACACTTACAGTTATGACAGGTAGCCCCAGTATAACCAGTACTTGTGCAGTTGCAGTGAAAAGAACTCCAGGATTGTGAACACACCCCTCCATGTTCACAGTAGTTTGGCAGGCATCTACAAAGACAAATGAAACCATAACAAGTCATGCGATATTCTTGTCAAGAACCAGTTACAATTATTATCAACAACATTTTTTTCAAATTACTGCACCATACAAAATAATAAGAATGACAACAGTGGATATTTTACACATTTATAAACAATTAAAATTCATTAGTTGTCATAAACCATTTAATTCCCAAATAGTATATGTTACTTATTAAGGAGTGTGGAAAGTGGTGGGGTATTTAGGGTGTATGGTAAATACCCCCAATTCCATGTTTGCACCATTAAAAGGAGGCATAATGCACAGACTCAGGCCCAGATTAATCAAAGCTTTGCACCGGTATTGTGCTACGTTTGTAACACAAACATCATGCAACATGTTAAGGTGGGGTTTACTATCCAACTCAAATCTGAATTTCCGTAACTCAAAGCTGCCTTGAGTTACTGCTTATCAAGGGTCGTTCAATGGGTAATGCATGGGTGTTCTTATAAAATCATGTACAGATACAAATAATTATCTACAAATAACTTTAGACAGAGATATGTGCTAGAAACCTACGCCTTCTTGAAACAGGTGAAATAAAGAAAAATATTAGAATGTCTCTGTCTGGTTTAGGACTTAAGGTTATACTGCCTCTCTTAAAGTCCCCAGACAAGCTCCCAATTTTTGGTGCTTCCCCAAATACTCTGTACATGAATTGGCTCAACAGGGGGATTTAATATCTAATAAAATTCTAAAGGCAGTCAACCCTCACTCAGCACGTTTCCTGCAGAAAATTCATCAATTACTTTAGCAATCTCATCTTAAGGCATTACCACCCACTTCCCGGTACATTCTTAAACTTATCATTTAGGGTGGGAAGTCATGATCCCTTAATGACATCTGAATTAGAGTTGCTTAAAAAAGGAAACATTGTCCAAAGTAATGGCCATAAGGTTAAACAGGGATAATCCTAAAGTATTGCTTGACTTAAACTGCTGGAAACAGTGAGGATGACTTACTTTGAGGAAGTCAGCTGTGCCACTGTCAGTTTGAGGTGACCGAGGATATAGATTTGTTTTGGATATAGCAGAGTCCCTCACTATCTACCCTCTGACATATGTTTCACCAATAGCCCACAAAGTCTGGGATTAAGGCGCAGATCCTCCATTGGTGACTATATATGATTTCATAATATTGTGCAGCCATGCCTTGTCTTCTGGCAATCTGTCATTATTAGAGACACAACTCAAAATGATCAAGGTCAATAGACTGTTATACATTAAGGTTGTGGACAGTTGAAAGAAGTCAGTATGGAAATACATGGCATGGACACACTAAGTAAAAATGTAGTCCCTTTTATCTAGATGCATGAGTCAATGAGATAGGTCAATGCATGATCTGTTATTGTGTCACTCAGGACATGTCTATTCCTGGAAAATCTGAGATGAGACCTGTTAGATTGTCCAGTAATGAATCAATGTTCAGTTCCCACCCACCAGTGCCCTGATCTTCTCAAAGGAAAGGAGAGGCATGAAGAAATCATGTTCGACCTCAGCTGGAGCAACAGTTGAGCCTACAATCATACCCATGTCTTGAAGCTTAAGTTTCACAAATCAAATTGGCCAATGAATCGGAATATGTGTATGGTATTCTCATCAGTAATGTTGTCTGAAGTAATATTGCAATATCTCTATTTCTGTGACTTAATTAGAGAGAGGACAGAGAAGTGTTTAATGTTTGCCAATACCTCTGCCGTGACTAGGGGAGGTGAATGTTAAATGGACAATCTTTACCCTGCTACGTTATGCAGATTTCCAGGAGTGGCAGAGTTTGGGTAAGTTGCTCTCTGCGTCCAGATTTTCATAGACCGGAGTTTTTCCCACATTGCAAAGTGAGCGCAAACAGAATCATGCAGAACGCCAGAGGGCGCTAATATCTTTCTGCTTCTCAGTGGATTTTCTACTCAGCGGCTGCTTCCTCAGTGCAAGTGGCAGCTTTCTCCATGAGCGGTAGCGACTTGTGGGGAAAACTTTGCGTACTCCGCCGGTGGTGCGGAATTCTTCGCCCAGCCGTTTTGTAACTAAAATTCTGCTATCCTGTCAACATCGGTAGTGCATTTCAAAGTTATAATTTGTTTTGCTATAGTTCACAGGACTACATAACAGCCTGCTTATATTCCCTTGCTAGCTTTGTACTCCTACTTTGAAGCCTGGAAGAGCGCATATAGGGGGTGGGGGGATAAGCAGGGAAATTGTTTTATTCAAGAAATTAGATTTGCTCTTCCTTATGCCCCATACTTGAAATGCTAGTCTCCTTTTAGCACTGAAGATAACCATAACATTGAGCGCTCCTCACATTTATTTACACTGTGTACCCTTCATTACATTGTATGAAATTGTCAATTAGAGAAACGACAGCTTAAGTTGTAAATTTTCCAGCGTGCCGTCTAATTTAAAAACTTGCGCTGTTTCAGATCAGATAATGCAGCCTGGGAATGCTGTCAGATATAGAAAACTAAATACCAGCGACTAGGTTTGCATTTATTATTATGTTGCACTATATATTGAAAGAACATTTTAATTGGTATTAACACATCATGTTTTACAAATATCTACAGAACTTTCTGAAAAATAATTTTAGCACACAGTTTTCTTAAGAACGTCTACAGATGCAGATCTGTAATGGGCGATAAGTTATTAATAGAGGATGAAAAAGTTAAAATTCACACTTTCACTCAGTGGAATTTCTTCTGTCTATTACCCCAAAAATTAGTGGGCAGAATTAGAATTATGCTGATGCAAATAAAAACAGAGCTTGGCCCACCTTGGCTTCGGTGATTATTTCGGCTGTGTTGAATATTTTCTGATCGCACTGAGAAGCTTGGAAATTAATTAAAGTTACACCAAATCATGTACATAAATTAGATATCAGTACGGCGAGTATAGACCGCTTCTTGAAATTAATTTCGATCTTGAAAAGATCTGGGGCACATTTTGTAACACCTTGGGCCATATTTATACTTTTTGACGCAAAACTGCGCTAATGCAGTTTTGCGCCAAAAAAATTAGCGCCGGCTAACGCCATTCTGAAGCGCCATGCGGGCGCCGTATTTATTGAATGGCGTTAGCCGGCGTTAGCCGGCGTTAGCCGACCGGCGCTGCCTGGTGTGCGTGAAAAAAAACCACGTACACCAGGCAGCACCGGCGTAGGGAAAAATGGCGTTTGGGCGTCCAAAAATGGGGCAAGTCAGGCTGAGGCAAAAAAATCGTCTTAACCCGATTTGCGCCATTTTTTTTGGGCGCCCAGACGCCATTGACATGACTCCTGTCTTAGCAAAGACAGGAGTCATGCCCCCTTGCCCAATGGCCATGCCCAGGGGACTTATGTCCCCTGGGCATGGTCATTGGGCATAGTGGCATGTAGGGGGGCACAAATCAGGCCCCCCTATGCCACAAAAAAAATAAAAATAATACTTACCTGGACTTACCTTAATGTCCCTGGGGTGGGTCCCTCCAGCCTTGGGTGTCCTCCTGGGGTGGGCAAGGGTGGCAGGGGGTGTCCCTGGGGGCAGGGGAGGGCACATCTGGGCTCATTCTGAGCCCACAGGTCCCTTAACGCCTGCCCTGACCCAGGCGCTAAAATCCGGCGCAAATGCGGGTTTTTTAGACCCGCCCACTCCCGGGCGTCATTTTTGCCCGGGAGTATAAATCCGACGCATATGCATCGGAGTCATTTTTTAAGACGGGAACGCCTACCTTGCATATCATTAACGCAAGGAAGGTGTTCACGCAAAAAAATGACGCTAATTCCATGAACTTTGGCGCTAGACGCGTCTAACGCCAAAGTATAAATATGGAGTTAGTTTTGCGTCGAATTTGCGTCGAAAAAAACGACGCAAATTCGGCGCAAACGGAGTATAAATATTCCCCCTTGAGTCCGGTTTTGCGTGACAAAAGTGACGCAAGCTGCAGCCAAAAGTAGTTATCTAGCGCTGTTTTGCTCTCTGCCTTTGATTTGGCGCAGAGCAGCAACTTTCCGTTGCATCATATGTTAGTTAATATGCTCTTTGCCCTTTAGGATTCAGATGCTTTTATGTTTGCAAACTGGACTCTGTCAGGTTCACAAAATACATCATGCAATTGGTTGTCATTGTTTGAAGATTTGTGACTTCAGCGGCCATTGTAAACTTTGTAATCTGGAATTCTTAGGTCACAACACCTAGAATTAAAAATAAAATGCGGTGGATATGTTGGAACAAGGTGAGCATACACCAATCAAAGAAATACGCCACGGATGATGGCAAAATGGCATTATTCCCTAAAAATCCACAGTTCACAAGTTAACTACATTCTTTTGTTAGTCACCTGATAATTAATGCGCAGACAATGAAAATATTGTTATGAACTATATAGCATGTTGTATGGCACAATAGACTCAAGAAAGATGCAACGTTTTCACAAACTGTTCATGAATCAAAACATCATCCTGACCAAAACAATTCTTTAACAAAACGTTCAACCTACATTATTATAGTTTAGATATAGATAAAGTGGTCACTGCATTGCATAACAACATGCTTTGCCTAGTTTGGGCAGGAGACAACCTAAATCACAACAAAAAAAGTCACAAAAAGTTTTTAGTTTACCCCAAAATAGACGTTTGAATTGATTACTTATAAGGACAGAATGGTAATGATTCCCGACCAAAAAAGCACTTACATTCATCAGTTTGGGGACATGTCCAGCTATAACTTCTCTGGTGTACTGCCATGACCGGGCACATGAAAAAATCGAGGGCATCACTGGTGAGATTACATATCCCTTCAGTAGTGATTTCATAGGTAAATAACTAAAGCTGCAACGATTCCCTATTTCACTCATCTGTTGATTGGCAGTGCAAATAAAGACAGTTTCTTCTATAAACAACCTTTAACCTACATTAATTCAAAGGATGTGCCCAAGGGAGTGATGGTAGCAAGTATACTAAATACAGGCAAGGTCAAAGTCCCATGTTCAGAGCTTGCTGTGTTTGCGCATCTGACCTTAATAAGTAAACTTACAAGGAGACGCGAATAGATCGGTGAACCTTTTGAATCGCAATTAAGATGTTTCCACCATAATTCCAGTACATGCAGATCAAAAATCAATGACCAATACACAATCTCAATAATCAACAATAATCAATAACAGTAATGATCAAGAGTCAGTAATTGTCACGCACCATGACCGTTTAGCCAAGAATCAACACACCTTTCAGTAAAAGTTAAAAAATTAATTTCCCTATATTAACAATGCTAAAGCAGTGTGAATTAACCTCAAAATCAAATGATACACATACAGAAACAACACTGGCTGTCTAAAGCTTGCACTATTACACATTCTAAGGTTACAGTGCAACTTAATATCAAGAACAATTTTGTTACAAGATCAGATACAGGTAGCTTCAAAAGAGAAAAGACATCAAACTTTATTCCCTATAGCAGATTTTCATTAGTGAGGATCCTTAACTAACACCAGATTAGCATCAGCATGTTGGGTTTCATGCAAAACAATTTAGTAACACAAATTTAGAAAAACATCTACCTATGGCTTTATCAAAACAGTGCGGGTGGTACCTAGAAAGAAAAAAAAAACAAATATGCATAACACACACATAGGTACAATTTATACTTTTCCTCAGTTGCATCGACCAGACAAGATAGTCCTCGTCATCAGGACATCAGTCGATCAGCAAGGCATCAGGATTCAGCATCAAAGTTCAGAAAACACAAAGGGGGTCATTCTGACTTTGGCGGGCGGCCACTGGGGGAAGAATGAACTTTCTTAAACTAGGAGAAACTACCCTACCTGGAGCTACTCCGTACCAGTTTATGAAGGACAAATACAAGAGAAAATCTTCAGGTAGTCACTTTTATTGTGAGATAAATACTTGACACTGTCTCTTCAACTGAGATGGATGAAAATGTTTCCAATTCGGAGCCTTCCGATAGAGAATGAGAGGAGAATGGTTTTAGTTCTCACACTGAATTTGCTATTTCATTCCCTTGTAGATCCCTCTCCCCTTTATAATGCAGTAGTTAGCTTGCTCATCACAATAAGCTTGAGAAATAGATAAAGCATGCTCCTGGCTAGCCAGACTGTTAAATTCCTTAAGCATGGAAAGCAAATGTTTTAGGTAAGTTTGTGCTTCTGTTATTTTTGATGAGAGAAAGGTCCTTTTGGTTCCAACTTGCGGCTTCTTATTTGCCTAAAGTTTTTTGTTAAGGTCATTACAGCTGTCTCAGTGCACAATTTCCTCAAGTGGACCCTGTGTTTTTATTACTAAGATTACTTGTTCTAATTGTGGGTGATGTAGTTTCCTATTTGGGTCACATGCCCTTTTGTTAAACGAGGATGTTTTCACAGTTTTTTTTTTTCCCCATAAAAATAGACAGTGTTATAGATCCTTACACTAGTGAAACTTTATATGGAGATTTCTATCTGAAATTTAATGTGGAAATGATCACCCTATTACAGAGACTCAGAGCACTTCAGTGCCAGTGTATTTACCCCTGAAAAGCATAACTTCAATTTGTAGCTTTCTCAAGAGAAGCTGCTAATAAACCAACTTGCTCAAGCTAGGTCAGGAATTAATGTCCTAGCCTAACACTGCTGACCTCTAAATGCTAGTGAAAGTACCTCAATTTTAATGCTTACACCCATTGGTTTGTTTTAATGTATGCAAATACATCGTTAAAGGCAGTAGGCCTTCTTTATGTATTGTGAAATATGCATGTAAGTCTATCATTTGACTGTGAAAAGAAAATGACCTTGCTAATAGACTTTTAGGAGTTATCGCTGATTTAGCATGTTATTGCACGCAGGCACATTGCTGCACAAGTTTTTTTCAAGCAACAGAAACAGACATGGCATACGGGCTTATTGGTCCCCATTGTTGGATCTTTAAGCTACATGATTTTCATTTGATTTGTTTTAGTACTGCACAGTACAAAAGAAGCTAAACAGAGCCTGAGAACAGGGAAAGAGTATTCATCTTTACTTACTTAAAACGCTCAAGTAGCCAGAAGATTCTAAGGTCCAGATTTATGAAAAGTGGAGCTGCACCTAGGGCAGTGCCACTTGTCATGCTCCCCTTAGCACCACCTCTCAATGCCACCATGTGTGCACCATATTTAATATACGGCACACCATGGCGGTAGTTAAGGAACTAGTGTCACAATTTTTTATGCTAGTTCGGGTGTTGCAGGATTTGCGTCATAAATTCTGACACTAAACCTGCAAAACGCCCAGAGCCCTATTGAAACCAACGGGAGCCTCATGTTGGCGCCTGCTCTGAGCAGGCATTAAAAGTGCTGAATAAAATGACTCATTGTTTTAAATAAACGGCACACCATAATGGTAGTTAGGGAACAAGTGTCACAATTTATTATGCTATTTCAGTGTGTTGCAGGATTAGCGTCATCAATTCTGATGCTAATCCTGCAAAGCACCTAGAGGCCCATTGAAACCAATGGGAGCCTCATGTTAACGCCTGATCTAAGCAGGCATTAAAAGTGCTGAAACAAATGACCCATTTTTTTGAATCCCCTAACGAGGGAAAGCCCCCTTTGCATACATTATGCCTGGTGCAGGAAAAATGTAGTGCAAAGGGTTACAAAGTGGCACAATGCGTGCATACTGCAACTTTGAAAATTTGGAGTGATTTTGGCCTCGTTGAGCCACATTAACACAACAAAAAAATGCCAAATTGGTGCAAGGAGGCGCTAGGGGCTCTTAAATCTGTCTCTAAGATTCTATCAATTGGGAGTAGTGTACAGCCATCTGCCTGCTTATTTCAGTGATGGAATCTAAGAAAATTGTTTCTAAACCTGGTGGCTCATAGATTGACAGCGAAGTAGATGCTTATTCAGAGATGACCTGCAATGACATTGAAAGGCTCTGGGGCAGAGACTATCCCAATCTTTTATGATTTTACAGTACAGCTGGTTTTTAAAAAAGTGTTGCTGTCCCCACCAGTAACATGGTTCCCTTTGCAGACAGTTCGCATATTCTGAGGGTGCTGTGTGCTGCGGTATTGGCCTCGGCTCCCTGAACTTTAGTTCAGCAGGAACATTGTAATACTCTCGGGGGGAACATCATCGCCATGGCGTTGGCATCTTATCTGCAAGTCTGGTGGTCCTGTAGTGGGATCGCCAAACACATAATGAGGCCCAAAGTGTTTTGCAGCAAGGCCTCCATTAAAAAGAAGAAGGTCCGACTTGTGTAAAGAGGAAAAGAGGATTTCACTCGATGTTGAAAAAATCCTAATGTTTGATCACATCTATTATTACAGCAATAGTTCATGAGTTTGGGACCCTTGTGCAAAGTCTTTCGCACAACAGCAATTCAGTCATATTTCACAGGGACCTTTGAAATATCGAAAATATTTCACAGGCCATTGTGAGATATTGGATTTATCATGATGACAACTCTGAAACCATTCAACAGAGTTTTACCATTGTCAAGGTCACTAGGATTAAGTGGCAATGCAGGACTAAACTATGATGCATAGCTATCTAAAATATGCAACGAGAAAGGTTAAATTAGACTGCATTACCCACCACATTGCCTAGAAATATTATGACACATTTGAACTAGAAACAGCAGACAACGTCTCAGATACAGAATGAGATACCGCCACTGGCCTCGATCATTGTACCTTGTTTTATCAAAAATCTCTTCATGGCATGTAAATGAAACGTAAATGCTCTCATTCAAATCAGTGCCACTTTAACCTGTTCCTTGAAGAGTACGTCTTAAAATATCCTTCCTCATACTGACAGAATGTGCTTTTGAAAAACACAATGGGTGTTTTTTTCTATAATTCTACTTTTTTAACTATGAAATTACCTATTGTTCTCTTCTGTTTGTTCCACACATTTAAACAGTATATCAAAGAATTTCACTTACTATTTTAGTGAGCATCTCTCCATTTGAAACAACACATGTTCAAGCAAAACACCCCAAAATAAAAATAAACATTTATTAAACATTAATATACAAAAAATATTAATGTGCAATCTGGTTCTGTTTTGTCATTTTGGGGTTCTAGTGACATTTAAAAGCTTCTCGCCCCTGCCTTTGCGGTTTATGAAGTTAGTAGAACAACTTGATGGCAATATTAAAATTACGTCTTATGAATGTATATAATAATTAGAGAAGTGGTTAAATGGCTGGTGTCAGAAAGTCTTTGAATGTGAATATGACACATTCTGAAGTGTTGCCATCTTTCGAATGAATAGCATTCCGCTGTCAATCCTTACAGTCTTATGAATATATGCATGTTTTTGCTTAAGTAGAGGTGACTGTGCAATCCTAGAAATACACATGGTGTCAGGAATGGCCCATTTCCAGTACATCTTTCAGATTGCATGTTTAAGTATCCAAGCGTGCGCGAGACTTCCCTAATCACTACTGCTTTTTATGAATAATTCATACTATTGACAGACTGCTAAGCAGCCTAAGCATGCTTGCAGCTAAACTACAATAAAATAGATGCCGTTTTGAAGTGATTATGCTTTCAGGATTACATTCCTGCATTCAAGCTACCGATTTGCATTTTTTGCAGAATACATCTGTTATGCTCCTCCATAGCTAGGTATTCTGTAGATGCGAATATGGCTATTCCGCCTATTACCATTGCTTTTGGGAAGCATGCCAGTTTCTAGTTTTTCACATTTTGTCCAGTAAAAAACACACTTAAATACTATACAGCTAAAGTGCATGCATATTAACAAGAGATCAGGATTAGAAACCCAGCAGAAGGGAGTTGAATCATTCAAAGAAAACAATATAACACTAAAAAGCCCCCAACTAGCGAAATAAACTTACACGCACTCTACCTAGCACAAAGAAAAAAAGGAAACAAAAGTGTGCATAATTCCATCTTATATAGCAAATGTAAAATGCCAATTGCATGTAATGAAATATGCAGGTGACATAATTGTCATATATTTGCTCAAAAATAATCAATATATTAATGAGTAAATGATATGGCTCTGAAAACTGTACTGTCTGATTTGTTAGGCTGTGTCATATCAAGTCCATTTATTTTAACAATGACAAGAACTCAGATAACTAGCCATATCAAGCCCCTCTTAGGCAAACACACAGATATATGCCTGTCAGTCATATATATAAGTTTTCAGTGACAAACCCCCGGATCCTAGACCAGCTGCCTTCACTCCAGCTGTTGGCCTGAGGTAGATAGACGACTCCAAGTTAAGGCGAGTGGGCAATTTGTCCAATCGACTATCGTTTTCAGAATAATTTTAGTGCTTGGCCCATGCCACCCAGAACAACATAGGGACATATTTATACTCCATTTGCGCCACATTTGCGTCATTTTTATTTATGCAATTTCAGCACAAATTTAACTCCATATTTATATTTTGATGCTAGACCTGTCTAATGTCAAAATATTGGAGTTTGCACAATTTTTTAGATATGTGAACCTACCTTGCGTCAATGAGATGCAAGGTAGGTGTTCCCATCTAAAATATGGTGGTAATCCCATAGCCACATATTTATCTCCCTGTGGGAGGAGGGGCTAAATAATGGTGCAAATCTTGCAGACCAGGCGTTAGGGGACCTATGAACCCAGTTCCACAGCTAAACACCATGGAATGGGTCCACAGGTGCCCTCCTCAAGCCCCAGGAACACCCCCACCCAGACCAGAGGGACACCGGAGGATGGGGACCCCATCCTAGATATGTAGGGTAAGTATAAGCTCTTTAAAAAAAATTAAAGTACCATCGGGACCCAACTTGGGACCCCTGCTTGGCACAGGGTGCAATGGCCATGCCCACGGGACACTGGTTGCCTGTGCTGGCCATTGGGGTGGTGAGCATGACTCCTGTCTTTCCCAAGACAGGAGTCATGTGGTATGGATGGCTTTGCATCAGAAAATGACGCTATGCTGGTTAGAGGCATTTTTGTTATGCCTCTAACCAGCCTAATGTCATTCTTTGGTGCAAACCCCCCTTCTCCCATAACACCACCCCCACCAGGCTAATGTTATTTTTTTTTACGCTAACCCACCCTTTGCACCGGCTTGCACCATTCCATAAATATGGCACCCAGCTGGCGCTCAGGAATGGTGCAAGCCGGTGCTAAACTTTTTGATACAAAACAGTGTTAGTGCAGTTTTGCATCAAAAAGTATAAATATGCCCCATAGTGCTTCCTAGGAGCTAGAAGGAAATCTGTTAATTGAAAGGGAGTAAATGGTAATCCTATTGTCAAATAAAAGTAAAACATTTTCTGAAGTCCCTCATTATGCATCACATGTACTGCATTCAAATAAGTGTTCATTGCAAATAAGTGAAGAGCTCGTTTATCTGGATGCATTGGAAGTAGACTGGAACAGTGCGCGCTATTACACTGAATATGTGACTACCAGTGCAGGTGCACAATTACACCTTCACAGGAAATAGTGCATCAGTAAAAGGCAATTTCATCCTGCCATTCTGTCATTCACTGCGCAGTCGCAAACCCCTGTAGGTGGATGCAGAGGGTGACTGCACTTGCCAGCAGGACAATGCCTCAATGCTTATAGAGCTTTTTGGACCTTTTTTCCCCTTTCAGGGATCAGCGCACAAGAGACACATTGACTTTGCACCACCTCTATATGATGAACTATCAGAGCAACTCTTAACAGTTTCTTTGACTCCAATATCATTCCAGAATTTACAGTTGTCACACCTGTTACATATTTAATTAATCTTTGTTTCAGTTTTGGGGTGAAATGCGAAAATGCTATGTTTTCTTCCTGTCGAGCTATGAAATAAATGGTAGTAAGTGCGTGAGTGTCTTCAATTGCTGACTTCATTCTTCGGATTGCAATTATTATTAGTGGCTGCTAGTGATTGAATGTTGTTTGGTGCTCAATCAATCAATCAATCAGTACTTGTACAGTGAAGCTTATTACCCGTAGGGTCTCAGGTGCTGTGGTGGGCATGCTGATCATTCGAAGAGCCAGGTCTTGAGACCCTTCCTGAATTGCTTCAGTAATGCAGCCTGTCTGAGTTTTGAGAGGGATGTGTTCCATGTCACGGCTGCGAGGTAGGAGATCAATTTGCCTCCAGCTGTGATTTTCCTGATTCTAGGGATGGCGGTGCAGGTGAGGTGGGAGAATTAGATTTGCCTCACCCCCGCAGGAAGCAGGCTGAAGACATTGCGTTGACTTGACGTGTCATGGAAAGCGTCCGGGATGATGCCTAGTTTGCTTGCATGGTTGGTGGGGGTGGGTGCGTTTCCCAGGTCGGCTGGCCACCAGGAGTAATCCCAGGCAGAGGGAGCGAAGCAGAATACAAGGATTTCTGTCTTGTCCGAGTTGAGTCTGAGACAACTGGCTTCCATTCAGGCGGTGACTGCTCTCATGCTGTTGTGGAAAGTTCTCTTGGATGTAATTTGGGTTGTTGGTAAGGAAGAGGATCAGCTGGGAGTCATCGGCATAGTAGATGATGTTTAGTCCATGCTGTCTGACAATCTTAATGAGCAGGGTCATGTAGATGTTGAAGAGGGTTGGGCTTAATGAGGATCCCTGGGGTACTCTGCAGCATGTTTTTTTGGGTGCCAAAGTGTATTGTGGGAGTCTTTACACTCTTCGATCTTCCAGTCAGGAAGGACTCAGTCTATTCCAGTGTTTTGCTGTGGATGCCAGCATCATGGAGTCTGGTGCAGAGGGTGGAGTGGGAGACTGTGTCGAACGTGGCGAGGAGGATGAGGGCAGCCATGTCTATGTGGTCCAGTATGGCGCAGATATTGTCTGTGACTGTGAGGTGGGCTGTCTCGGTGCTGTAGTTGCTCCTGAATCCGGACTGATTGGGGTCCAGAATGTGGTTTGATTCGAGGAAAGAAGTCAGTTGCATGTTGATGGCTTTTTCTGTTACCTTTGCTGGGAAGCGGAGCAGTGAGAAGGGTCAGTAGTTTTTCATCTCCCTTTGGTCGGTGGAGGGTTTCTTCAGGAGCGGGTTGATCTCTGCGTGTTTCAAGTCAGATGGGAAGGTGGCAGTGGCGCTTCACCATCGCAGGACACAGGTTAATGATAGGAGCTGTGTCAATTGCCAGATCTGACTGAAGAGGACACTTTTAGCATGGGCTTGTGTCGCATCAATGCTGCCTGTAGCCAAACACTTCATGAAGCCTGGGCTGATACGTGTCCACGTTCCTCTGTACACAGATTGTGACTGTTGTACCCTCCTGTGTTGTTGTTATCACCCTGTGGTGTGTTATGTCAGTAGAGGGAGTGCAAATAAACACATATGAGAACCTCAATGCCCGGAAAAGCTATATTTAAAAAACAAATGGCTTCAATCCACTGTACTAGAGTGTGTGCCTTGCAAAGCATTAAAATGGCAAATTCAAGGACTGAAAAGTGATTCGCAAACACTGCAGCCTGCTGTATTGCAATTCTCTAATGCCAAATGACCTGTGAATATTCACAGGTTTAGAAATTACAACAAAAGCACTCACTCCGTTCAAACAATAGAAAATAAATATAAAGTCATATGTGTTTCAGACAAATCCGTCTTGTGTTGCAAAATCTTCTTTTATTGTGAAATCTCAATCCAATTCATATTCCTGTACAGTTCTTCATTCCAGTTGTTCTTACTTGACAGCCAACATGTGTTTCATCACAAAGGGACTTTGCCAAGGCTGTAGGGAATAGAAATGAACATATGTACATGAACCTAGTGTACATAATAGCACTGGCCTTACATCATGTGACTACCCAGCAAAACAAAGTTGTATGCCCGCACTAAGTGTGATATTAAAATGTAAACAGATAGTGCGGTGTGTGCACCCACCAAATGTGTAGATATGCACTATAGGAAATATAGCTTATGTGGACACCGATGTGGATAGATATCAGGATAGAAAACACCTTTAGTGTCTATTTAAGGAAATGAAAAAGAGAAGAGAATCATGACGTCCACCGATAGTATCCTTAGTGTGCTTAGTCCATATGGTATATAACAGGAAAATGTCTAAATTTAAATATATTACTAACCAACAAGTGTTTCAAATGTCCAATAAATCATATGGTTGCGTCTATAGCTTAGCTCCACTGTATGTCAATATTGTAAGTGAGGGCAGTATATTCCAATACACGGGTTTCAGTAGGACAATCTGTATTAGTAATACTCGAAAAATGACATCTCCAGAAGTCTTTCCAGAAATTATCTGGCACAGGGCATGATAAGCCCTGCAATCTGTTAGTGAAGAAAAGTGAAGTATAAGCTAACAATCAGGAGACCCTGTTGAGTCAACCTTAATTCGTTAGCTGAAGGCCATATTTGGTACACAGCAAATTTCCTAGTCTGTGAAATTATATGTGGGTTAAATTGAGGGTACGTAGTGCTTGACCTCCCTGTGTGTTGCATATCCATGTCACTGAACAGACAAACACACAAAACGTTCATAGAGTGGTGGTAACCCAAAAATACTATCACTGACGAATAACAATATGTGAATGTGGACACGAGTCACGGACTATGTATTAGACTACGTAAAGTGCCCACCATAAGGGCACACATAAGTTACTAATGGGGCACATGTGTCAAGTATGTGTTGTACGTTATTAGTGAGAGTCCACAGTCGATGCCCATGGACAGACAAACATGAAATATTATGTAGCATGCTCCTACTGGTAAATTTTGCACTGCAAAATGACAATGTGTAACTACGAACAAGAGTCATAGAGTATATAAGAAACTAAATAATGTGTCCACCTGAGTGCACACGTATGCCACTTTTGGAGCACGTGTGTCAGAGTATTCCATGTATACTGTATATACAGTGCCCACAATAGCGAGTGGACTATCAACATTTATGAACATCAAACATTGACCGTCCACATCACAATGTACAAACTCGTCTGTTCATAATGTGTGTGACTAGTTGGGTGCTGCACTGATAGTATCTGTAGATGAGGAGAAGGGTTCCCTGTGGTTTAGCTTAGTGGGCCCGGACAGTATGGACAGAGGGATCCAGCTGGAGTCAGGAAAGCGTAGAACTGTAACATGCCGCTGCTGTTGTGGGCCTGGGTCCCTGTTCTACCGCCCCCATCAGGGAAGTCCCTCAAGGTATTGATTGGTCTCCCCTGGCTTTCGGCTGGTAGCCGGTCATGTTAAACTTTTTTCCTTATGCAGGGTCATCCCCAATCTTTTTGCCTCCAGCCTCCTATTTTATCTGACCTGTTTTTGTTGGCTTTAGAACTCTGAGCACTTTACCACTGCTAAACAGTGCTAAAGTGCATATGCTCACTGTGTAAGTTGTATTGCTGATTGGTTTATCCATGATTGGCATATTTGATTTACTAGCAAGTCCCTAGTACAGTGCACTAGAGGTGCCCAGGACCTGTACATCAAATGCTACTAGTGGGCCTGCAGCACTGGTAATGCCACCCACATGAGTAGCCCTGTAATCATGTCTCAGACCTGCCACTGCAGTGTCTGTGTGTGCAGTTTTAAACTGCCAGTTCAATTTGGCAACAATACCCACTTGCCAGGCCGAAACCTTCCCTTTTCTTACATGTAAGACATCCCTAAGGTAGACCCTAGGTAGCCCCATGGGCAGGGTGCAGTGTATGTTTAAGTTAGGACATATAGGGGGTCATTACGACCTTGGCGGGCGGCTACCGCCCCCATTATGACATTCCCGCTGGGCCGGCGGGCGCAAACCAAGTTTGCGCACGCCAGCCCAGCGGGGATGAGGCCGCAACATAGGAGCCGGCTCCTAATGGGGCCGGCGGTGTTGCGGCCGTGCGACGGGTGCAGTTGCACCCGTCGCTCTTTTCACTGTCTGCTGGCTGGGGCCCTGTTAGGGGGCCCCTGCACTGCCCATGCCAGTGGCATGGGCAGTGCAGGGGCCCCCAGGGGCCACAGGACACCCCTTACCGCCTGCCTCTTCCTGGCGGTGCAAACCGCCAGAAACAGGCTGGCGGTAGGGGTGTCATAATCCCAAGGGCAGCGCTGCTTGCAGCGCTGCCCTGGTGGATTATCACCGCCAGGGCTAAAACGGCGGGAAACCGCCGGCCCCGGCGGTGCTTCTGTCCTTTTAGCCCTGGCGGTCTCGGACCGCCAGGGTTGTAATGACCCCCATAGTAATGTGTTTTACATGCCCAATCAGTGAAATACTGCCAAATTCGGTTTTCACTGTTGCACGGCCTGTCTCTCTCATAGGTTAACATGGGGGCTGCCTTTAAAAATGATTAACGCGTAGATTCCCTTTGGGAGCGGATAGCCATGTGGAGATTGTGGTCTCTGAACTCACAATTTAAAAATACATATTTTAGTAAAGTTGATTTTCAGATTGTGTGATTAAAAATGCCACTTTTAGAAAGTGGGCATTTTCTTGCTTAAACCATTCTGTGACTCTCCCTGTTTGTGGATTCCCTGTCTGGGTCAGTTTGACAGTTGGACTGATTGTACCTCTCTCTAGACAATGACACAAAGGGAGCTGGGGTGTAGCCTGCATATCCTGAAGAGCCATCTGCGCTAGGAGGGAGGAGAGGAGTGGTCACTTACACCTGAAAGGGCTGTGCCTGCCCTCACACAGTGCAGTCTCCAACTCCCTGGTGTGTGTCTGGGGCCTGGCCTGGGCAAGGCAGGATCTCACAAACAAGAGAAACTTTCCTATGAAGTAGGCCTACTTCAAAGCCAGAAAGGGGTATAAGAAGAGTACCCAAACCCCTGGAAATTAGATTACTTCTGAAACCAAGAGGAACTTCTGCCAAGGAGAAGAGCTGGAGAAGCTGAAAGGAGGAGTATTGCCCCTTTGCCTGGGACTGTGATTTAATGGGTTGGCCTGCAGTAGCTGCTTCTACCTGAGAGAAGACAAAGACTAACTTTTGTGTGACTTCCCACTGGTGAAGAATCTCCAAGGGTTTGAATTGAGCTTGCCTCCTGTTGTTGAAGTTTCAGGGATAACAGAGACTTCTCTCTGCCAGCGCTTGGGCTTTCTGCTGAGAGTCATGCTGCCAAGTGGTGCCCTAACCTGTCTCTGGGCCCTTGAAAGGTACAGCTTGTGAGAAAGGACAGAAATCCACACAAAGACCGCTGTGCGGAGAAACTTTTGACGCACCACTTGCTTTGCGGCTGAAAAATGATGTGCTGCCGGCCTCGTGGCTAAAATCGATGCTCCACCTGCATAGCGGCTGGGAGAACGATGCAACATGGGTGGAGAAATGATGCGCAACAACCGTAGCAGCTGCTGAGGTTTCTTGACAACGTGTGACTGGATTTCGACTCAACATCGCTGGGCACAGAAAATAAACACAAAGCCTGCCCGGACGCGAGGTGTCCATCGCTCTCTTGTGGGACAGAGGAAACAACACACGTCGACCCGACCAGAGGCGGGACGACGCAGGCTCTAGCTTGTGCGTAAAAAATCGATGTAACGCTTTTTCAATGCATGTTCACCAGTGCGGCTTTATTTTGACGCTACCCTGGTACCTTTGCCTGCTAACAACATTCTCACTGTTTTCTAAAGGATTTAAGACTCTTTTGCTTTTTAAATTCATAACTATACTTGTGTCTGTTGGATTCTTGTCATTTTGTTCTTGTTGTTTTTAGATAAATATTATCTATTTTTCTACACCTGTATTGAGTAACTTTGTAGTGTTTTCATTCAGTTAATGTGTGTGTTGGTACAAATACATTACACCTTGCTTCTGAAGTTAAGCCCATCTGCTCATTCCAAGAGGGTGAGCGGGGGTTAACTGAGTGTGATTCTCCTTTAACCTGACTGGAGTGAGGGTGCTTGCTTGGATAGGGTGTAAGCCGACTGCCAACCAAAGACCCCATTTCTAACAAGATATATTTTAGAGAGCAATACAAATGTCAACTTTGTCTAGTGGCAGTTTAGATGCCATAAAGTAGTGCAAGAGGTTTATATGCCTGCTGCAAAAACAGATCTATACTTTGTGTGAATAGCTGAGTGGATTAGTAAAGCCAGCTGTTACCTGCCCTTTAAAACAAATGAAATGTATTTGTGAGGGGGGCCATGGAGAGAGGAAGGGTACTTTTGCTGGGTTGTAGTGAGGAAATCTGAGGAGGAATTCATTTGAGGGAGAGCACCAAAAATGATTGTTGCACTAGGAACCACCAGAGCTAAATACAGTGATGATGGGTATGTAGCAAGGTGAAGTAATAGTGTGTCTTGTTTGTTATTTTCAGTGTATTCAGAGAATTTGCTGATTAAAGGAAGAAGCAAATGTAAGGTGACTGACATTTACTGTTGCACACATCACACACACCAATTTTGTGGCCATATCTGCCTTCTATGTAGGCTAGTGCTATAGAGGGACAGTTTGTTGCTCAACCATGGATGATTGCTGCTCGAACCCTAACTTAGGTTATGGAGGACAGCTCTGAGGTAGGATCAGAGGCTGAGACAGCAGATACTGAGGGAGCATTTGAGGGAGAGGACAATTGAACAGAACCTGGAAGCAATTTTTTTGTCAGCTGAGTCCCATCCGATGACTCATACTCCAGTGATTCTGAAAGAGACAATGAGGACAGTAGTGCTGTCTCTTTGCAAGCACAGACTGTGCAGCTGTATAACAGAAGGTTAGCCCACCCCAGAGAGCAGGTATATGCAGCGGCAAGCACAGAGGGCTCTTTTGGCAGTTCCATAATTTAGTTAAGCCCCACATTCCACCTTTTACTGGTGACGCTGGATGTAAGGTCGATACAGCCAACTTTTTGCCATGACTACATCCATCTCTCTTTGGATGTTGACTTCCTTCAGCAAATTGTGCAGCAAACAAATTTGCATGCTGAACAATTTCGAAGGAGCATGGAAACACTCTGGGACCCCGTTCTAGGGCACGCCAGTGGACTCCCACTTCACTGGAAGAGCTGGAGATATTTTTGGGCCTTATGCGCAAAATGGGGTTAGTGCAGAAAACCACCTTGCAGTCCTATTGTACGACTCACACAGTTTGGGTAACCCACATCTTCACATCATATATGAGCAGAGGCCCTTGACTGGTTGTTAAAAATTTGGCCTGCCGTGCAACATTTGTCTGCCTGGTTTCCAGAGATCTATAATCCTGAAAAGAATATAGCAGTTGATAAGTCCTTGACCCAGTACAAAGGGCGTCTGCCATTCAGGTAGTACATTGTGGAAGAGCGTTACTGGCTATGTGTACACCTTAGGAGTGTATGCAGGGAAGGACTACATGCTAAACCTTCTAGGTTGCCCTCTCATGCTAGAGATCACAAGTAGGAGTGTATGGGAGCTTGTCCAGCCACTACTTCACAAAGGTTATAACCTTTATGTGGATAATTTCTATACAGAAGTGGAGCTGTTCAGTGGTCTCTACAAAGCAGGCACTGTGGCCTCTGGTACAGTTTTTTGTCAATGCAAAGGATTCAAACTAGTGCTTGTTTGCAAGAATCTCCTGGAATCCCACAGTACAGCATTGTGTTCCAATTAACTATTTGCAGTCAAGTTCTCGGATAGGCATGATGTGTACTTGCCCACTACAATTACCGATGGGAGCATTTACCAAATTACAGTTTGGGGTCCGGATGGCCGAAGTCCACAGGCTCACCTGTATACTTGATTACAATAAGTACATGGGTAGAATGGACAAGAATGACCAAGTTCTTTAACCGTACATAGTGAGTTGTAAAACTCGCACTTGGTACAAGAAACTGTTTAGCCACCTGATCCAGATGGTAACATACAATGCATATGTTGTTTAGCATCAGACAACCACAGAAAGACTCATGTCCTTTCTTGACTTTCAGGTGCCTGTGACTGAAAGCCTCACTGCTGCTACTGAAGCAGCATCCTTCACTTCAAATATTCGGAGGATGTGGCAAAGTTGCAGGAGCGAAACTTTGCTGATTGCATTCCTAAAACATCCAAAAAGGATCGACCATATCATAGATGCAAAGTGTGCTCGAAGCAGGGAAAGAGGCACCCAGGGCCCTTCTCAGCCAGCCCTGTGTTTTTCTACTTGCTTTTTGTTGTATCGTACTAGAGCAATCTTCTGGGACATTGAGTGGAGTGAGCTGGCATTGGGTAAACTTTTCAATGGCTGTGCATGGATACCTATGTTCCATGGGCCACTACTTTGTTAGGCAAGCAGCCACAGAATTTTTGTTGTTCTACTTCAGGAAATAATGGACTTCCTTATGGCCTGCTCAACACCTTTATTCACCGTCATAACGTGGTAGGTGTTCTGTTCGATGATTAACGTGCATTATGATCCATACACTGCACATACTAATGGACAGAACATATGTCACGTTGTCAGGAATGGATCACCCCAGGGACAACATTAGCCCTCATGCTAGGAGTATCATTGACCCTTGTGTTATCCATTGCTGTCACGGGCACTAGGCCCAGGCACACCAGTGGGGTAGCTTTTCTATTGGGAAAAGCTGGGGAATGCTGTGTAGTAAGACTTTTGTGGATTCCTGCATATTGCTGTAGTTTACATCACAGACATATCAAGGTAAAATAATGTTATTGGTCAACATTGTACCTTTGCATGGTATTCTGAGTAAAACAACTTTGGGGAACCCACACAAGCAATACCTCCCTAGACTCCCCTTGAGGTCTACTTTTCAGAAATGTCTGGGTTTGATAGGTTTCCCTAAATGGTTCCCGATCTCAGGACTAATTAGTACACTCAACCTAGTTATCATTATTTCTAAAGTACGCTTTGAGCCCTTCCCTGTCACTGGCATTTGGCTTACCCACACATGTGAGATACTTTTTTATCAGGGATCTGGGGTTATGCTGGGCGGAAGGAAGTTTGTGGCTCCCCTCAGATTGCAGAAATTTGCAGCACCAAAAAATGAGGAGGTTTCTGAATAATCGACTCTCATGAGAGCCCCACAAGTCACCCTTTCCTGGATTACTGTTGGTGTCTAGTTTCCAAAAATATACAAGTTTGCAAGGTTTACATAGGTGCCGGCAGAGATGGAGCCCAAAATCCACAGCTGGGCGCTTTGCAAACAATAGAACTGTTTTCAGTGTAAAACTTTAATGTGTCCACGTTGCGTCTTGGGGCATTTCCTGTTGTGGGCACTAGACCTACCCACACAAGTGAGGGACCATCTTAATCAAGAGACTGCGGCAAATGCTCAGTGGAAGGACATTTGTGAATCCCCTCAGATTCAAGAATTTTCCATCACCCAAATGTGGGAAAAGGGTGTTTTATAGCCAAATTTTGAGGTTTGCAAAGGATTCTGGGTAACAGACCCAGGTCAGAGCACCACAAGTCACCCCATCCTCGATTTTCCTTGGAGTGTAGTTTTCAAAAAGGTACTGGTTTGCTAGGTTTCCCTAAGTGCCGGCTGAGCTAGAGCCCAAAATCCACAGCTAGTGTGAAAATGTGATGTGCCCACGTTGCATTTTGGGACGTTTCCTGATGCGGGCACTAGGCCTACCCACACAAGAGAGGTACCATCCTAATTGAAAGACTTGGGGGAATGCTGGATGAAAGGAAATGTGTGGCTCCCCCCAGATTCCATAACTTTGCTTCATCGAAATGTGGAATTTTTTTTTTTAGACATTTAGAGGTTTGCAAAGGATTCTGAGTGACAGAACCTGGTGAGAACCCCACAGGTTACCCCATACTGGATTCCCCTAGGTGACTAATTTTCAAAAATGTACAGGTTGGCTAGGTTTTCTTAAATCCTGGCTGAGCAGGCACCCACAATCACAGCTGGGCACTTTGCAAGGAATACGTCAGTTTTCAGTGGAAAAATGTGAAGTGTCCACGTTGGGTTATGGGTCGCTTCCTGTTGCAGGCCTACCCACACAAGTGAGGCACCATTTTTATTTCTCAGCAATTGCACCTTCCAAATGTAAGACATTGTGTAAGAAAGAAGTCGTTTTGAGAAATGCCCTGTTCTCACATGCTAGTATGAGCACCCCCAAATTCAGAGATATGCAAATAACCACTGCTTCTAAACTCCATATGTTGTGCCCACTTTCAGAAATACATAAGTTTCCTTGATAACTGTGTTTTACCCTCTATATTTTTTGCCAAATGATTTGCTGTATACCCAGTACACAATGAAAACCTGTTGCAAGGTGAAGCTCATTTATTGGATCTGGGCATCTTGGGTTATTGGTGAATCTACAAGCCCTGTATATCCCCACAACCATAAGGGTCCAGCACATGTACCACTATATTGCTTTTGAAAATATGCCACAGATGGAAAAAGGTACAGATGAAAATGTAGACAGAAATGGCTGTTTTTTTAACTGAATTTCAATATTTTTTTCTTCAGCTGTTACTTTCTAAGGAAAACCTTGAAAAGGTCTACAAAAAGGACCCTTTGCAGAATTTATGATTGTGTCTACTTTGCAGAAATGTATAGCTTTTCAAGATCCACCATTTGTTTCACACCTATTTCTGCCACTAACTGGAAGGAGGTTGAAAGCACACACAACAGGAAAATGGGGTATGCCCCAGTAAAATGCCAACACCGTGTTGAAAAATGTGTTTTTCTGTTTCTTGCCTGCCTGTTTTTGCTGTATTTCAGCTAAATTCTCGGTCCCCACCAGGGTAATCGAGAAACCCTAGGAACCTTTAGAATTACCAGTATGTTGGAAAAAAAGGATGCAAATTTGGCATGGATAGCTTATGCGTAAAAAAGTTATGGAGCCAAAAAAGGGCTCAGAACTGGGTGGGGTTGGGGGCAGCAACTAAATGGTTAACGCAGAGTGCATTTGTTAAATTATTGTGGGATTTTTTTAGTTTGGATTTCTTCATTTTTTCTTACTTTATTAAAGTAAAAATATTGGGTTTTATGTTTTTATTTTTCTGTGTGTTGTAACGTATGTTGCTTTAGTGGATTAATATTAAAATTACTTTGTATTATGTATGTTGTGCAAAGATGGCGGTGTTATGATTTTAATGTCACTTTAATGTTAATTCCTAATAAATATAACACAATTGTAAAGTTTGATGCTACATTAGTATGATATGTATTTATGACATTCAAAAGAGAAGATTTATAAAAAACAAATAGCAATTTATTTTATATCATTCTGATTTTTTATTTGTTGTATTTTTAAAGTTTGATATTTTTGCAGAATGTTACAGAATAAGTTATATCTTTGATTACATGATTGGAAATATGAATTGAATATAGAGGTATTTTTTTTTATTTTTGTCCTGCTTTTCTGCTATTGTGATCTAGTGTATTACAAAAGAGTATTTTATTATAGTTATGATTGAACTATTGTTTCTAGGAAGTGTAGTCTTTAGTTGTTTGGAAAAAGTGTGTTTTAGGCAGCTAATATATTATGCATTTGTTGAGTTGATTTAGAAATGTTAGGAAACAATTTGGGACAGGGCTTACTTTTGGCATAGGTATAGATAGCTACGTTCTCCCTTTAAAAAAATCTATGACTTGGTATAGGCACAGGGTGGATTCTTTCCAGAGTTCCTTGAAAGGAGAGCTGCTACTCTTCCACAGCATTATTAGTTTTGGTTTCCTTGGTTAGCATACTGTTTGTACACTTTTCACCAGCTGCATGTGTCCAACCCAAGTGCCTGTAAAGTAGTGTAAAAAGGGAGTTTGTTTTTCTTCATTTGCTTGATAGAATTTTGATTTTAAAAGAGAGTTGTAATGTGTCACAGCATTACCTGGTGTGGCAAATGATAGAAGTATAAGGTTTTTTTTTACCTCAAAAGATAACTGAGTATTGGAAGAAGAGTTCATGTGACACCTTAGGTGGATTTTTGGAGATGTTTAAAAAAGCTTGGTTAAAATGTAAATATCATCCTAGTACTGCTGTATGAAGATATATTTAAGTACTATTGAAATCTGCATCTGTTCAAAAGCCATTACCATTTTTGGGTATAGTAATTGTTGGTTCTTTTTCTTTAATAATTGTTTGCAATTGGAGATTTGCACTGTTTTTTTATTGGGAAGGGTGCATACATTAGTGGCAGTGTTTTGGTGCCGGCCACGATAGTCCATGTCTTGGTAAATGGTGGTGAACAGGTTTTAAAAATGTTATCCATTAGCCAGATGTTGCATTATGTCAGGGTTAATATGATGCTGACCCTGCTGAAAAATATAATTGTGTTTTGATTAGTTTTATTATCATATAGAAATAAGCTCTCCTTGTGTGTAAGGTATAAGAATGTCACGTTTATCTATCTCATCAAATATTTAGGGTCAGTAAATGGATGTCCTTCTGTTTTCTATGGCTCTAGTACTAAGTCTGTTTAAATTTGGAATGGTGGTCAATTGTCCCATTACATTTTCATGTAATTTAGAAATATAGGACCAGATGTACTATTGTAATGCTTTTTGTGACCAGCACCTTATCTTGCAAACTGACCAATGTACTAATACATAGTTTCTCAAAATATGGAATCCTAAGGGTCCACTGAACCTGTGCAATGGGTGTAGCATCACAGTAAAAAAAATGTTTTTTACCATTTGCAAACAGATTTAGAGAATTTGCGATTTTGCTACTGTTGAAGACCTTTATGTGCTTACCTCCTAGTCTTTCAGAATTGTCCCTGGTGTTGTTAATAAGCATATACTTGCTTCTTTAACATTCTGCACTACATTATGAATTTGACTTTGGCTTTATTTGGCAGATGATTTATTCTTTTACGCTTGCAACAGTTGCATGGCCATAGCATCCATTTGAATAATATTAACTGCACTTCCAGTGGGTTTGTTCATTGGTAGTGCTCTGTATATTGAAAGGATGACTCAAATGTGTTGGTTTTTTTTTCTGCAACATCATGTAGGTAGCTATTTAGATATCTGTCAATGGTATACTTTTGAGCAATATAAATTGGAAATATTTAAATGGTTAATAGGGTTATAAGGTTTATAGGTAACAATTTTGTATTTGATATGTATACCCTTTCTTCTTATTTTCTAGCATCATCTTTGTACATGATTTCACAGTTATTTTTCATTTTTTTGTTCTTGGTTTTAGGTCTTTTGAGTTTTGTTCTGAATTAGAAGAATAGCAAAAAAGCATGCATGAAATTATTTCATGTTATGAATATTCTTGTTACTTGTAGTTTATGTTTTTAATTTTTTAAGAGTTAGAAAACTTACCTTCTTTCTAGAAGCTGTTATATATTTCATGTCAGTAGAGATTTTAAGGTGCTAAAGTGGTGGCAAATCGACAGTGGCAGCATGCTTGATGTGGGCTTGCTTTAAAGTAATTTGTATGTTTGACATGTTCTGCAATTATATATTTTTTTAATTACTACTGTTTTTATATTTGTCAATGGTTTTGGTTTTGAACTTAATTTCCTAAAGTTTTAATTAGGCATTAATTGTTTAGAGATTACTATTTACAGAAGATGCTAAATAATTTTTTATGTTTGCTGCTGTGTTTATGATATATATTTTTAGGATCATTTATTTTTACTTTGTGTTGAAATTAGTTATTTTGAGTGGTTTGTGTAGTCTTTATATCATAGTATTATAGTAGTAAATATTTTGCTTATTAATACTGCTGTTGTTTAATACTTGTTTTATTGTTTTCTTAATATTTTGAGAGTCTATATTTTGTTTTAAATATTGGTGTTGTTTTCAATGTTTTAATTGACAATAGTTTTGTTGTAATGATTGTTGTTATTTCCCTGATGGCTAATAAATCTGATATTGTAGTTGTCAGATATTTTTTATATCAATATCTTTATAGCGCAATATTTTTGTGGATACTACATTGTTGTATACCACGTGAGGGTGCTTTAAGAACCTCCCACTACATGCTGATGGCTCACGGTTTACAAAATGTGATTGAAAGGCCTTAAACTTGCATCAATTGAGACACTGGGCTTACCAAAGAAAAACAAATCTTTCTTACTGCAAGGTTAATATTATTTTCTTTACTGGGGTCATAAAATGGTGGCTGCAGTTCAGATGTGTCATAGCATCCTGAAGGTACTCTAAAGTCTAGCCCAGCTGCACTCATTCACATCTGGACTTGACTAGCAGTTAGTCAATATGTTTCATTCAGCTGACAGAATGAAACAACGTGAACAATGGATTTGAATCAAACTCTTAAAAGAGAAGATATGAAAACCCTTCATGGACAGAATATGCAGTATCCCTTTCCTCTCTGCAAAGTAAACTCATGATTATCATCAACAATTAAACATAACAAAATTAACCCTTTTCCGGCCATGGATGTAGTGGTTACAACCGGTGGCATGGCGCTAAGGCGCAACGGACGTAACCACTACGTCCTTGTAAAGGCCCTCGAGGGAAGCACTGGAGCTCCCCCTGAGGGCCTCCTCCCACTGCCCCAGGGCAGTGCTGAAGGGGAATCGCTTCCTCTTCCACCCCTGACCCCCCAGTGACGTCTGATGACGCGATCATCAGAGGTCACCTCCCATCGCGCTGGAAGATGCGGAAGAGAAATGCTCAGCATTTCTCTTCTGCTCTGGAGGAGGGGGCAGAAAGAGGCATGAAAGGAAAGGCCTTTCCTCTCTTTTCATGTCTCTGCAAGCAGCAGAGGTGCCAACTAGACACCAGGGAAATGTTTTTTTTGGACACTTACTAATAAGTGGAGCGGCCCCTTGGGCAAGGGCCGCTCTCCAGGGGGGCAAATTATTTTTAGGCCATTTCTGCCTCCCCTGGGGGCAGATTGGCCTAATATAAAGTTTGGCCACTCTGCCCCCAGAGGGGGCAGAACCCCCTAGACACCAGGGATAACTTTTTTTTGTTTATTTTTTTTATATGTGGGGAGCGACCCCTTAGGCAAGGGTGGCTCCCCGGAGGGTCACTTATTTTTAAGCCATTTCTGTCCCCCCTGGGAGCAGATCGGCCTATTATAATAAGACCGATCTGCCCCAGGGGGAGCAGAAAGCACTAGACATCAGGGACATGTTTTATATATATATATACTCACACATAAGGGGAGTGGCCCCAGGGGGCAAAATATTTTTAGACCTTTCCTGCCCAACAGGGCACATCAGCCTATTATAATTAGGTCTGGGGGCAGAAACCCCCAGACACCAGGGATATTTTTTTTGTAATGTACTTTATGTATGGGGAACTACCCCGTAGGCAGGGGTCACTCCCCTGGGGGCAAATTGTATTTAGGCCATTTCTGTACCCCTTGGGGGCAGTTCGGTCTATATTTGTTAGGCCAATCTGCCCGAGGGGGGAAGAAACCACTAGACACCAGGGATTATTATTTTTTGGTGTCAATTTCATGCAAGGCGAGAGACCCCTTAGGCAAGGGTCGTTCCCCTGGGGGTGGGGAATTTATTTTAGTCCATTTCTGCACCCCTTGGGGCAGATCGGCCTATTTCTATTAGGCCGATCTGCCCCGGGGGGGGGCAGAAACTACTTAGGCACCAGGGCTTGGTGTGTGTGTATGTGTGTGTTTTGTTTGGGGGGCAGACCCTTGGGCGAGGGTGGCTTCCCATGGGGGCACATTACTGTTGGCCAATGGTGGCTCCCTTGGGGGCAGATCGGCCTATTTTTGGAAAGCCGATCTGCCCCCAAGGGGAGTAGAAGGCCCACCAGAGACCAAGGAAGATTTTTTCCCACTCCAAATAAATGGGGTCAAAGTTGCTCTGCCCACCAGTGGGAAGATGGGGCAATTACTGCAGATCCACACCCCGGGGGGGGCAGAAAGTGTACTAGATGCCAGGGAAGTAAAAAAATTGTTGGGTGGTGGGTACCAACCAGTATGGGCCTGGTTATTGCCCCACCCCAACTGAAGGGGGTAACAGTCTTTCAGCTCTCCCCTGCACAATAAAACATCTTATCCCACGGCAAGCAAGAGGACATTTGATTATTTGGGGTTTTGGTTTTACATATGGGCCATGAGAGCTTGGCTAACTCTCAAAATCGTCACACTTGGAATGGTGAGGGCTGCACGTTTTGGACTTTGGGACGCTGCCATGTAGAAAAATCCACAAGGCCTAGACACATCTGAAATTAAACAACTGGGTGATTCCAGGGCGGTGTGCTTCACATGCATCCTGCACCATGTTCTTACCCACAGTGCCCTGCAAACCTCCAACTTTGCTGGAAATCGCACATTTTTCACACATTTTTGTGATGGAACCTTCCAGAATCTTCAGGAATCCACAGAATTCCTACCACCCATCATTGTCTCATTTATACTGATAAAAATTCTGCTGCACTTGTCAGCCTAAAAATGTTTTTTTTTTCAAACTGCCCTTTTGGACCCGCTTTGGTTCCCCCTCAATTTCGACATGTTTTTGGCTCTTCCCTGTCTCAGGCACTTGGCCCACCTACACAAGAGAGGTATCATTTTTACTGGGAGACAGAGGGGAGCGTTGGGTGGAAGGAAATTTGTCCCGATGCAGTGATCCCACACAGAAATGTGGGAAAAATTAGATTTTTTAGCTAAATTTCAGGTTTGCTGAGTATTCTGGGTAAGGAAACATTGGGGGATCCATGCAAGTCACAGCTCCCTGGACTCCCTCAGGTGTCTAGTTTTCAGAAATGTCTGGGTTTGGTAGGTTTCCCTAGGTGGCTGCTGAGCCTAGGCCCAAAAACGCAGGTGCCCCCCGCAAAAACAGGTTGTTTTGTATTTGATAATTTTAATGTGTCCAGATAGTGTTTTGGGGCATTTCCTTTTGCGGGCTCTAGGCCTACCCACACAAGTGAGGTACCATTTTTATCAGAACATGTGGGGGGATGCTGGATGGAAGGAAATTTGTGGGTCCTCTCAGATTCCAGAGCTTTCTGTCACCGAAATGTGAGGAAAAAGTGTTTTTTGGGCCGAATTTTGAGGTTTGTAAAGGATTCTGGGTAACAGAATGTGGTGAAAGCCCCACAAGTCACCCCCCCAGATTCCCCTAGGTATATAGTTTTCAAAATTGTGCAGGTTTGTTAGGTTTCCATAGGTGCCGGCTGAGCTAGAGGCCAAAATCCATAGCTAGGTCTGTTTTCTTTGGGAAAATGTGATGTGTCCACAATATGTTTTGGGGCATTTCCTGTCCCTGGCGCTAGGCCCACCCACACAAGTGAGGTTCCATTTTTATCAGGAGACTTGGGGAAATGCTTGGTGGAAGGAAATTTGTGGCTCCTCTCAGATTACAGAACTTTCTGTCACTGAAATCTGAGGAAACAGTGTTTTGTTGGCCAAATTTTGAGGTCTACAAAGGATTCTGGGTAGCAGAACCTGGTGAATGCACCACAATACACCCCATCATGGATTCCCCTAGGTGTCTAGTTTTAAAAAATGAGCAGGTTTGGTAGGTTTCCCTAGGTGCTGGCTGAGATAGAGGCCAAAATCTACAGCTAGGCACTTTGCAAAAAACATGTCAGATTTCAATGTAAAAATGTGATGTGTACATGTTGCATTTCCTGTTGTGAGCATTAGGCCTACCCACTCAAGTGAGGTACCTTTTTAACTGGGAGACTTGGGGGAGCACAGAATAGTAAAACAAGTGTTATTGCCCCTTGTCTTTCTCTCCATTTTTCCTTCCAAATGTAAGACAGTGTGTAAAAAAGATGTCTATTTGAGAAATGCCCTGTAATTCACATGTTCAGAGTTCATAGATGTTCAAATAACGACTGCTTTTCAACACCTTAACTTGTGCCCATTTTGGAAATACAGGTTTTCTTGATACCTATTTTTCACTCTTTATATTTCAACAAATGCATTGCTGGATACCCGGCATAGAATGAAAACTCATTGCAAGGTGCAGCTCATTGATTGGCTCTGAGTACCTAGGCTTCTTGATGAACCTACAATCCCTATATATCCTGCATCCAGAAGACTCCAGCAGACGTATCGGTATATTGCTTTCAAAAATCTGACATTGCAGGAAAAAGTTACAGAGTAAAACGTGCTGAATTCAGAATTTGTCTACTTTTCAGAAATATTTAGCTTTCTGGGATCCAGCATTAGTTTCACATCCATTACTGTCACTAACTGGAAGGCGTCTCAAAGCACAAAAAATAGTAAAAATGGGTTATGTCCCAGTAAAATGCCAAAATTGTGTTGAAAAATGTGGTTTTCTGATTCAAGTCTGCCTGTTCCCGAAAGCTGGGAAGCTGGTGATTTTAGCACCGCAAAAGGGAAAAAAGCAAAAGCCTTCTTCTCCAGCCCTTTTTCCCATTTTTTTTTAAAAAAGGAACTTTTTGCTGTATTTTGGATAATTTCTTGGTCTCCTCCAGGGGAACCCACAATGTCCGGGTACCTCTAGAATCCCTAGGATGTTGGAAAAAAGGAAGCAAATTTGGCGTGGTTAGCTTATGTGGACAAAAAGTTATAACGGCCTAAGTGCGAACTGCCCCAACTGCCCAAAAAAGGCTTGGCACTTGAGGGGGAAAAGGTCTGGCAGCAAAGGGGTTGAGCAGACCGGTGTAATGCATGCTCTGCAATCAAAAACCAAGCAATGGTAAAAGTGCAGTTATTACTTGTAATTTTGAATTACAATTCATATTGGAAATCTAGCTTGGGTGATGGTAATTCAATTTTTGAAAATTTTGTTCCAGAAAACTACAACATTGCATATTGTAATCATCATGACAGAAGTGGGAGAGGTAGTCATGATGCAGCACAAGCCTTTGAAAAGCTATTCAGTAAAACAGCTCCTGATTTAGAGGCATAAAAAATATTTTCCGAAGTTATAACCTATAGTGAATTTTAAAGACTCTAGGGGCTATTTTAGTAGCTAAAGTGACTGATTATTTAAACTCTGTAACTATTTACAGAAGTAATGATTCTAGTTGATTTTACTATTTGGATAGAAAACACATCCATTCTTAAAACCAATGTTCTCCGTTAATTACATAATTTGGGTCTTATTCAAATTATCAACTTCTCAACTGACAGAGCACTAGAATAATTTGTTATCACTATAAATATGATGGATTTCCAATATACAAAGTAACTACATAGGACTGACCATGTCAATATTGCGGGAATGACAAAGGGTTGTTACTCAGTACTTTTGGAAATTAGTTACATCCATGGTTTTTAATGACAAATCTGGGGAGTCCATCATGAAAATAAGTAGTTTTAAGGCACTAATGGATGTCGATGATGCAGTAACTGAATGCTAGTCATTGTGAACTGGAACTTTAAATCACCTAGCCCCTATGGAAACTAAAAGCCAAGAATAACTCATGTTTTTTGTTCTCTGTTCTCTCCAGTCACTAAAGAAGCAAATGATAAACTAGAATCCCCTAACAATGGATAGTGGCTACTCTGTTTTACTTTCTCAACAGTAAAGTGAGCATCATAGGCAAAGACTTGGTTTTGGCCCTTAGCTGCAAGAAGAAACTAACCAAGGTACAAAATGCTGTTGGAAATAATCATCTTTTACATGGTATTACCCTAAGTTTTGTTTTCACTACCCTATTTGTTTGCTGAACCTGTTTTTGCTTGCACTGGTCTCTGACACTTCACTCCTGCTAACCATCGGTACAGTTGATGTGGTACCCTTTCCAAACATGGTAAAAGTGGAATGTACCCGATTACCACACAATGGCCCATATTTATGGGCTTTTGACGAAGGGCAGCACAGCAAGTCATCTTCCTCTTTCTTTGTGTACTGAAGAAAGTAGCACACACAAAAAGAGGAAAAAAAAAGAGGAAAAAAAAGAGGAGAAATACAAATATTTCTCCTTGTTGCGCCTCCCCTGGGAAAGCGTAAGGTTTTGGTGCATCCCCAGGTTTGCAGGCTCTTGTAAATCTAGGGATTCATCAAAATCCATGGGGGTTGCATGGGAACACCCACTGCAATTCTCATGGAATGCCTCCCTTGCACAGAATAAGGCAATGCATCAATTTGCACTGACTTGCCTTACTCCATATCTATGAGGCCATTCAAAGCCAAACAAAGTGGCTTTGCGTGGCCTAATAGATATGTGTGCAAGGCTTGCACCACCATTGCATCACAAAATGTGATGCAACAGTCCGCAAGGGGCTCGTAAATATTCCCCTAATTTATTTATAACTCCCTAGTAAATGCACTGGATATGCCTAGGATCTGTACATTAAAAGCTACAAGTGAGCTGCCACACTGAATATGCTACCCACTACAGTAGCATTGTAAAACATGTCTCAGGCCAACCACTGCAGACTGATGGTCAGTTTTAAACTGCCTTTTTGATTTGGCAAAATAAATCATTTTCCAGGCATCAACCTTCCTTCTTAATAATTATATGTCACCCCTAAGGTAGACCATAAAGGCTCATTTGGCAGGGTGCATGGTATTTAAAAAGTAGAACATGTGCACTTATGTTTTACATGCACTAGCGGGTCCCCCGAGTAGTTTTTCACAGAAGCAAGGCAAAGTCTCCCATAGACTAACAAAATCCTCTTTAATGGTAAAGTTAGATTTTAAATTACTGTTCTTGAAAATGCCACTTTTAGAACATTATCATTATTTTGCCTAAAATAAATCCACCTTTCTGTTAGTATCCAGGGTCACATGAATGTTAATGTCTATACCGTGGTGATATATGTATTCCTTCCAGATAGGGGACAAAAGGGCTTTAGGTGTGGGGAAGGTTACCCACCCCTTCCTGACTTTTGAAGCTGATAGCCTTGCCACTGGAAAATGCAGCTCCATCCTGGGCCTGCCTGCCTTCTTTCTCCCTAGGCGAATTGGTTCAGAGTTTAGAAGACTGCTTAATCTGCTCTGTGATTTAAACTGTGTTTAGAATGTGTCTGCACTACTTGTTTTTCCCATTGAAAAGCCAAATAACTGAGTGTGCAACAAGCAGTATTTCAGTAAGTTTTCAATCTGTCCCTTACCCGGAAAATAAACTCTGCTAGCTTGGAAGTGTGGATTCTGCCTGTCTGTATCCAAGGAGATTCTGAATAGAGGAGCACCTCCCTCCTCCTTTCCATAGGTGCCTGGGCTTGGTGATTGGCTCTCTAGGTCCCAGGCTGCCTCAGACCTCCTCTCACACCTGCACTGGGCCTTTTATTTTGTGGAGGGAACCCCAAGTCAGTCACCTCCATTTTGTGAGCCCAGCTTTCCCTGTGCCCTAATACAGCCCAGTGATCAAAAAATCCTAGAAGACTGGTATGAGCCTTAGACTTTCAAGGAATTCTTGTTATTTGTTAAAAAAGTGTTTGTACTGCTATCCGTGCCTGTTTGCAGTAGGATCCCTATGTTTCAGCAAGCTTGATGTTTTTAAACTGGTATTTTTTTTACCCGTGACTGTTTGAAATTTCCCTCCTAGTTAGTGACGAAAGACTGCATAAAGCCCCCCATACAAAAGGCTACATACATCTTAATGGCTAACCAGAGTGTTCTTAGGACACTGATTATTCTGCTCTGTGATTTAAACTGTGTTTAGAAAGTGTCTGCACCATTTGTTTTTTGCCTTGAAAAAGCCAACAATCTGAGTGCATGGCAAGCAGTATTTCAGTAAGTTTTCAATCCGTCCCTCACTTGGAAAATAGCCTCTGCTAGCTTCGAAGTGTGGATACTGCTGTCTGTATCTAAGGAAATTCTTAATAGAGGAGCACCTCCCTTCCACAGGGTTTGGGCTTGGTGATTGGCTCTCTGGCTCCTGGGCAACCTGAGCCCTCCTCTCACATCTGCTCTGGGCTTTTAAGTTTGTGGAGGGATCACCAAGACAGCCACCTTCATTTCTTCACCAATTACACACAACCATACAATCCTTACACTCCACTCCACCATACATATTACCTCTTCCAGTGATCAAACCTAATACAAACACTGCTAACTCTCACCCATCTCCTCGTACACACCTCATACACTCTTCTCCTAAACACAACACCCCCTGTAATGTTTTAATACCACTCACCAGCACAAACTCACATACAAATCATTCACAGAAAACCACTACATCAATGTATTATCTCATTACTCCACAAAAACAAAGCAAACCACACACATCAGCACATCAAAATAAGACAAAATTTCAGAATACTTTCCATCACACCTAATCCCACCCTTATGACTACATAAATAATACAACTCCTGACCGATCTTTACTCCTAAATTCTCACTCTTCACAAACATCTACCACATGCACCACAACATAGCAACATTCATTTACCAACCTCTAATCCATTGCACAATTTAGAGCCTTACATTATTATCCACATGCTTCACCACCACTCCTACCCCATACTCCTTCTACATCAAACAGACACAAACAAAATAAACAACAGGCTACTCTTAAAAACATAGCATCCCCTTGTCTATTACACAATAATGCTACTCTACAAGAAGCACTATACTTATCATGTCACTCTCAGTAACCAAGTTCACCACCTACACACACACACAGACCGAACAAAATGCCTCATAAGCCTACTGGATGAGGAACAATATATATAAAACAGGACTATTGTGACACTCATACAGTTATCACAACTAATAACATACCTGCTATACTTTTTCTAAACTGCCTGCTCGTAAAGGCTCGATCACTCAAAAAACAAGCACCACATCTATGACCTCCTCACTGACACACAACCCTACTTGCTATTCATAATAGAATCATGGTTGGGAGATGAAGTGTCCCTAGTTTTGCATCAAACCATCACACAAAACAGTATAGGCAAAAGAGGAGGTGGACTAGCTATTATATTCAAACAAGCAATAAATCTCAGTAAAACAGGCCAACATTTCCATACAAAGTTCTGAGGTCCTCCTCACCAGATGCAACACTACACTAACCTCCTCCTGTACGTTTCTCCTCCTTTACAGACCTTCACCTAACAATTCAACATTCCCAGACACCTAGATACAGTCTCAAACTTTATAACAATTTACTCCAACCTGTGCATTCTTGGGGACCTAAACATTTGGTTTGACAAACCCAATATGCCAATTCAAAAGCTATCACCACTGGCCTAGTCACATTGAACCTACATCGGATTGTACACAATCCCACACCCATCACTGGACAAATCCTAGAAGTCATTTTTGCAAACTCTGAACTAGTTATCATTCAAAGCATCACACTAAGCGCATGTCAGACTACAATTTGTTAACTTTCCAATCTAAAACACCACAAATCAACACACCCCAAAGCAACTTGTGTACATCCATGTATCGGCCATGGAACAAACTCAGTTTTGAAAACTTAGAAACACAACTAACAGACAACACAGATCTAGACACAGTAAATTCTGTTCCAAAATGTTATGAGTGGCTACAGGAAGATTTCACTATCCTAATACCACTCCAAAAAAACTAAACAGGACAAAAGAAAACCAACACTCTAGATAAGCATAGAACTAAAAAAGATAAAGCAACAAATCAGAAGGCTGCAACAGACCTGGCACAAAACAAACAACATTCAAGACAAACGTCAGCTTCACAAAGTTAAGAGACTATACAAATCATAATTCAAAAACCCTTAAAAAGGTACTACTCAGACAGAATACAAAATGCTGAATCTGCAACTAAAGAATTTTATAAAATTCTCAAAGTATTTTGAAAACCTAAATGCATGGAAGGAAGTCATCCCACTACTCAAGATTTCACAAACAAGCTGGCAATTCTTTACACAACCAAGGCAGACACATTAGACTCCTATTTAAAACAAAAGAAAATCATCAGCACCAACCCGTTTCCTAAAATCCCCTCCAAGAGTAAACCAACCCAGCCTCTGCACTCCTCCAACAAAATATCACAAGGTGAATTTATGGATTTGGTAAAAGCAAGTAGGCCTTCTGGCTGTCCTTCTGACCCTTGTACACCACACATCTTCAAGCAAGAACATTCTCTTATCTACTTCTGCTGCCACACCTTTAAAAAGAATCATCAATAACTCTTTAACTACATGAACTGTTTCTGAAGACCTGAGAAAGGCATACATATGCCCAGTATTAAAGAAAACAAACCTAGAACCACATGACTCCAACAACTACAGACCAATTACCAATGGATCTTTCCTGGGCACACTGAAAAAAGAGCTGCATTCGCCCAGATGTCACAATTAATTGAAGACAACTCCATACTTTCAGACTACCAAACTGTATTTCACCCAGAAAGAGGCACTGAATGTGCACTCCTTGCAATCTGGGATGATCTTAAAAACACAATCAACCGCAATGGAGTTCATGCACTACTTCTCTTGGACCTCTCAGCTGCCTTTGATACTGTTGACCATGACACCCTAATTCAAAGACTTCACGAAGCCGGCATAGAAGGGAATTCTCTTGACTGGATTGCATCCTACCTTCAATACAAAACTAATATCTATTCTCCCCCTTCTCGTCTAAACCCTACCTCTCAAGATGTCATTACCAGAATTGAGCAATAGTTTTCAACTCACATGCTACAACTATGCAGATGGCACACAAATACCCCTTAAATTGGAATGCCCCAAAGACATTGAAAACTCACAAATCTTCAGTTGCCTCAGAGGCGTGGATCAGTGGATTTGGAACCATAACAAACTCAATGCTACCAAAATGAAAATACTCACATGTGGCAACTGGAAAAATTATGATCCATTGTGTGACTGGCCTGACAATCTGGGACCACTTCCTCAAGTATACAAGGAAGTTCATAACCTTGGAATTACCATGGACTCCGAGTTAACAATGAATATTCAAGTGGAAAATTAGCACAATCAAGCTTCATCACCTTGAAGACTCTGAGATACATCTCCCCCCACCCCGCCTAGATTTCCACACAAGGTGCTGGCTACCATCCCTCTTTTATCATCTAAACTGAATTATGTCAATGCCTCTACCAGGGATTATCTCTTTCTAATATAAAAAAAAAACTACAACGTATTCAGATCTCAGCTGCCAGGCTACTATTACATATGAAGCCACAAGCCCACATCTCCCCTGCCCTGAGAGCACTACATTGATTACCGGTTGCCAGAAGGTCCACCTTCAAGCTGCTTTGTATCACCCACAAAGCTATACATGGAACAGGGCTGCTTTTCATCAGAAACAAAATAACCAAATGCATTCACCAAAGAAACCTCCACTCAAGATTGGCACCCGCCTCAAAACACCTCCATACAAGAAAAAGACAATAGGTGGTACATCCTTCTCTGTTCAAGCAGACAAACTTTGGAATTTATTACTCTCAAATATAAGATCCACGGATAACTATCTTGTCTTCAATAGACTACTCAAGAGTTGGTTCCTTCATAACCACCACATCCAAACAGCAATGGACTGCATATGCCTGTGTTGATAAATATTTATAACCTGATTATGTGTATATTTTAGATATGTATAGTTCTTTAAGAAATATGTAGAGTTACTATTGCAAGATAAAAAAATGTACACATACTCTTTAAGCCTGTTTAACAAACGTATGTGTGTGTGCATGTATATAATTATACCCATTTATATTTTCCTTACACATTTATTCCCTTACAATGTATTTACATATCCATTTATTTATTACTCTAGCCCTACTGTACTAGAGAAAAAATAATAGATTAAAAAAATTAAGAATAAATAAATACATTAATGAAAAATAAGAAATAAAATAAAAACTACTCTCTGGTAAGCTTTACTCTGTCTCCCCATTACCCTATGTCTCTATCAATCTATCCTCCATCCCCACTTTGACTCATCCCAAACCCATTCTATTACTTTGCTCCCCAAAATAACCCTGCCTAAGCTCTTCCCTCCTCTACATCATCTAGCTCACCTCAAACCTCAGTTTACTACTATGGTTCCCCCAAACAACCCTACTAAATTCTCCCTCACATATCTCAACTTTGACTCATCCAAATCCCCTTCTACTACTTTGATCTCCCTGACCCTTTTCCACAGACTCTTCCCTCCTCCACCTCTCGTTTACGCATCCCAAGCCTCATCATATTGCTATAAACTCCCAATTAATACTTCTGGATTCTTCCCTATTCTATCCATCCATTACTCTAATCAATCCAACTAACAAACTCACATATGCTCCGCTCAAATTAACTCATACTAATACTAATACTGTACTCATATTTCCCTATACTAATCCACCACTAATTCCTCTTGGGCTCCGGAGTAGCATGCTACTCACAGAAAAGCACTTTGATGCCTCATCAGGGGTAGTAAGTGCTGTATAAATACAATTACAATTACAATCATGTGATGTGCCAACAATGCCCATGTGATCCCAGTGTCAAACTCTATCAAAGGCTTGTTGCGTGTCACCCTTTTGATTTATGTATCAGTGAAGAACACTTATCTCCATAGAATACTGAAGGACACTAATCACTTGTGGTAGAGGCAGGAACAAAGCATTAAAGGATGCTAACAAATGTGCTTATAAATCCTGCACGTTCTGTTTGAAATCCAGTTATTATAATATTTGTGCCCAAATTAAGAAACATTCATAAATACATGCTGAGCTATGTGTACATGAATTACCAAGAGTAACCTCCTTGTTCTGCAATTGCAGATGCAGAAACAATGCATACTCTCTTTAGATTGCGAGGTCCTGCAAGATCGCCAAATCTCAGCCATCATGTTGGCGACAACCTGTGTATAAATACGAGCCATGCCCTGAGGCGTGCACTTGTGATTAGCCCATCTCCTCTGCTCCTAAGCAGCACCAGATGTTTCTGAAACATGGTAGGACAAAATCCACTTGCAGCGTTTGATGTGATGTGGCCTACTTAGTTTCAGAGGGTTTGCACAACGCATTGAATCCTAGTGGCATGGAGTACTTGTTGATGCACACTTGCAATCCTTAAACTAACTTAAACTTTGGTAGAAGTGACTGTTGATATTTGTGAATAACATTGCATATCTTTTAATGTGTGATCTCGAACAGTGGCAGCAGGCACATATTGAAACCTGAGATAGTTAAAATAACATAGCATTCTTTTTGATGTCCAAACTCAAACTTTTGGCAATGGTGCATGTAGCAGCAACAGACTGAATTGTTCACATAACTTAGAAGGTATACAAATTGAGAGCATGTTTCATTTGAACTCAGTCCTGGAGGAGTTATATTGTTTGAATAATGAGTAGACAAATAAAGTGAACAAATGTTTTCTCTTTCATCACACTGACAATTATGAAAATAATATTCCTGGCATAATATGAAAATCATAAGTTTGAACGCCTGATATCAGAGATATTATAAAACTACAATTTGCTCTACATCTTTTAATCTCATTCGGGTAAGGGATGTCTATAGAAGCTTCTATGTTTAAGGGGATATACTCCACAGTTAAGTTAACCCAACACTAATTTACGTACTCCACTGCGTCAGGTCTTCCTCTATGCAGTACCCTCTTTACCATACTTCACCTCATCTCGCCACTCCGATCCTTTGTTGGATATATCTACAGAGTAGGTGCTGCCAGAAGGTGGACATTGGATGGTACTGCTCCTAAGGAACTTGGTCCTGACAACCTTAGAATATTCAGAAGGACAGCCCTGCTGTCTGAAGATCAAATGGGCCTGCTTGCCTTGAACCCAGGATCCCAGAAGTGACTGCAAGGGTCAGTTAGCTGAACTCCTATTTGAGCTACAGTGACACAGCAAGCTACAAGAAACCTCACCTGCAACTGTCCATCTTACCAGCACCAACTGGACCTGCCTCAATCCTTCTGCCTGACTCTGCTGGAGTGAGTCCTGACTCCCAAAAGTGCCCCCTCAGGTCCTGGATTCTTGCCTGGTGTCAGAATGTACTACTGCTACATACAAACAGTAAGAACTGGACTACAGGTGAATTATTTGATGTCATGGTGTCTTTGCTTAAAAAAAGAACCATCCACAATTTCCTTGTGAAAGACTTCACCAAGGGCAATGTAAGAGATGCATTTGACTGCTGATGAGATCTCCCTGGCTCCAGTTTCCAGACTTTACTTATACAGTGAAATTCCCGTCATCAATGACCGTCCCACATTTCCTGCCAGTGCAAAGTTCTGACCAGAGTCTAAAGCAAATGTGCCTTTCTACCAGTGACCATGGCCAAATGACCATGAATGGCTCTCCTGCTTGTTGTGTATTCTTTCCGGACATGGGGACAAAAGCGGTCTAGGAGTGAGGGAAGTAGGTCTTCGTGACAGACTATTTGGGGGGAGCTGCACCCTGCCCTGATTACACTCAAAGGGCCCTGCCGGCATGACACAGAAAGGAACCTGACACCAGGCCTGCCTTTGCCTTTGTCAACCTAGAGAATCTGGAGCTAGGACAAGGAGAAGGGGAAAAAATGAAAAGAACCAGTCTTGGGAATAGGCCAGGAGTTCCCCCACACAAAGGCTGACACCATGTATAAACATGGCACCTTCATAACCTCTCATCAGAATACTCCAGGACCAGAGAGTGATTCAGAATAAGGTCTGCCCTGCTATCTGGAGAAGAAAGATTGTACCTGCTTGCCTTTGACATTGGCTCCCTATAAGTGGCTCCAAGGGGTCATTTGGCTGACTTCCTTTTTGAGCTGCAGGGGCACAACAAACTTCCAGAGGTCACCATACAACTGCAGCTAGCCAGCTCCAACTGGACCTGCCTGGACCGGCCTGGACCGGCCCTTAGCCCTGCTGCTGCCCTGTGCTGGAGTGAGTCATGTATTTTTGCTTAATAAGAAAATGCTAGAAATGATTAATCTAGGGAAATTAATGTGTACGTTTGAAAATGTGCCCACGGAGAGTGGCTACCACAATTCATGACTTTTAATAAAATGACTAAAAATGTGTGAAATAATGAAAATGTGTAATAATAATGTAGTAATGTGTCATATTGAGATGTATAACGTGTGTTTTACATTATATTGTGGAGCTAACTTAGCCAAAGTTGTGGCCTAGTTTTGCCAGGCCTCATGCAGAAGCTGAATAACCGTGCAATGTAGAGACTGACCCAGAAATTTTGAACTGACCCAGAACTGCTCATGTTAATAAAGTCTGCTCAGCTAGAATATTCTTAGTTGAACCGACGAACAGGAGATGATGAAATTAAATTGAAACATGTACTGTGTAGAGTAGATGGAATGTACTTTCCCAGGACTCAAACAATAGAGACACTCACTGGAGAAGAAGATGCAACATTTTCGATACCTGTCAAGCCGGATGATGAGGACATCCTACAGTGAACCAATCAACGAACTGAGAACAGCGTAATATTAGAATTCATAGATTTATAAAATCAGAATTATTGGTTAGGGTAATAACTGGTGATTAACTGACCAATTAGGTATTAGGGTGATGGATTGGGCAACGATGATAAAATGTAATGACAAGGGGGAAGGACAGGAGACGTGAAGGGAGAGCTGATGCAGATGTTAGAAGTCAGAAGATGGGATTCAAGACCTTGTCATTGGGCTCAAACTTCTGAGAGCCTGATGCATTGCTGATCGATTGATGACCTGAAGATGAAGACTGACATTGTTGCTGATCCATTCCGTGGATAGGTAGCTATGACAATGTGACTGAATAACTTTTGTGCCTTTTCTTCTAAGTACCAACTGCGCTGTTTTTATGGTTTTCCTCCTAGTTAGATGTTTTTTTCTAAATTCATGTTCTGAATCGTTTTTTGCATGAAGTCCCATATGCTAATGCTAATCTGGGATAGGTAAGGTTTTCTTATAAGTGAGATGTTGACATATAGAGACAAATGATTGACGGACTGATTTGATAAAATCTGCAATTAATGTTGACATATTCTTTTTTATTGGCTTATGCTGTATCCTAAGAACATATGTTTTCACAAGTTCTAATTAGATTATGTTATTGGTGATCACTAATGAATTAATATTGAGTTGACTGAATACATTTCGAGTTAACCTCATGCATTAGAATTGTAACTAATAGGGAAATAAAACTTGTCAAAACTTATATTGAGTAGTAGTTATTCATGAAATGTTGACACTATTGATTGATGATTAATGTTTTCCTTAGTGGATATAGATTTGTATATTGATTATTGATAGACATCAGTTACTACATGATTAGGATACTCCATGCACATCAAAAGGTTCATCAGCCTATACACGTCCCCTTGTAAGTTTACTTACTAAGGACCGGGCGCGCTAGCACAACTGCAAGGCAGTCTCGTTGAGTCAAGACATGACCGTCTGTGACAACCACCAATGCAAAGCTCCAGCAGGACCGGTTCTTAGCGTCAACAGCAACCATCCAGAATGACCGTCAACATGATGCTCCAGAAACTACCAGTTCTTTGTGCCTAAACATTGATTGTCCACAATACCGGACCCACTTATTGTGCATCCCAAGATCTCCTCGCTATCAATGTGAATGGCAGCTCTTAGCCCAGACTAAAGAAGGTAACTTCTTAGCAGGATGACCTGCTCCCTGTATCCACACTGTGCTTCATCATGGTTGGCCTGAACTGGTCGTGCTGGACTTTACAATGGTCCAGCATGACCAGAAAACCAAAGGTGGAGCTTCCTGCTTTTTGGTCCTATTTTCACATAGAAATGTAAAAACTAATCTCTCCTGTCCTAATGATTGAGGTTTTGTCATTTTGGTATTCTTGGTATTTTATTTACTGTTTATTTTATTTTTTGACATCAACTCTGTTTTACAGAATTAATTTGAGATTTTTCTTCTGGTGTGTTTTTCTTCATTTTATATTATATAAATACTTTCCACATTGCCTCTAAGTTAGGCTATTTGTGCCAAGCTAAAAGAGGGATAAACTCATGTTTATTTAGTAACTTTTGTGGGCACCCAGACAAAGATTGCATTTATTATTGACTGAGGTTTACACTTCTCACAAGTAATAACTTAATTTTGTACATTGATGATCTCAGGTTGATAGCTGTCAGCAGAGGTTTTCGGTGTTGCTCCACTAATGAATCATTCTACTGCCTTTGACACCATTGATCATAGGCTATTACTCCAATTACTAGAAAGCGTGACCATATATAACCATATATAGCCTCTCATTACGAGTTTGGCGTTCAGATGAGTCATATCACGATTTTGACCTGTAGGAACATCGTATTACGACGTTCCTGCCAGTCAGCCTGGCAGGAACAGTGCTGCAGTGTTGGCCTCAGCTTCCTTAAGGGAGATGAGGTGATTACCATAGCACAACAGCGCTTTCAGAATGCGCACCGTCTGCAAAGCAAAAGGTGCGCATTCCAAGAGTGCTGGGCAGGGACATGGTCATGGGCAGTGCAGGGGGCCCCCTATGGCCCCTAGCACTTCCTTTCCACCAGTCTTTTCATGTGGATTAACCTGCCATGAAAAGGCTGCCAGAAAGGGACTCCTGATCAGCAAGGTGGTGCTGAACTCAGCACCGCTGTGGCAGACCACAAGTCCGACCACCGTCAGCCCGTCAGGAACCATGTTCCTGGTGGAGGCGGCGGTCCCCTGGTGGTCTGACTGCTAGGGTCGTAATGTGGCAGTCGGACTGCCTGGAGTGCGGCAGTCAGACCGCCACAGCGAGGTTGGCCATCTCAAGACTGCCAGCTTCATAATGAGGCCCATAGTCTTCCAGTGTCTAAAATTCTTCATCTCAAACAGGAAGCAACAGGTTCAATAAGAGTCATACACATCTTCAAAAACACCACTATGCTGGACAGTCTCGTGTGTGTCAGCTTTGTGACCATTCCCTGGCGTTACTTCAAAAAGAATTCAATGTTATCATCTAGCTTGATGCAGATGACACACCAAAAATGATTATCCTAAAAGATGACCCTGGGAACGTGATGGTGGGTTCAACCCCCACACTGGAACCTGTCAATACCTGTATGAATCAAATCCACCCCAAATTAAATTTATCCAAATCAGTTATTCTTCTTGTTCATAACAAATTGTATAACTGGGACTCCACATAGTGACCCCTTTCAACGGGAAAATGCCCAAACACAGTGCCAGTTGTGGTCCTTGGCCTGATTTCTTATTCTGAAATACATTTTGAGAAGCAAATGGAATATGTCACTAACATCATATATGTGCCCTTACATTTTCTTTCTTTTAGCCACAGAATAATGGTGGCTAAAACTTTGCACAGTCCTAAACTGAATACAGACACTCAGTTCAATTCTGCCCCCAAAAGAAGCATCTATCATCTACAGCAAATACAAAATGTCTGTGTTAAATGTGTTTTCACTTTGAAAAAGTTCCATTCATTTTCTAACCATCTATATCAACTACATTGGTTACCTGTAGCAAATCGTACTATTTCCAATGTGTCGTGCATGAAGTCTGTCATAAAACAGCTCCAACTTTCTTAACAAATAAATTCAGAAATACATTCTCTCTCACAATCTAAAATTGTATACTGAAGCAAACTTTGAAATTTCCTTACGTTCAACAAGTTCAATTGTGCAGTAAACTCCTTTTGGAGGTCCGCAATGAACCATCCATAATTAAATTAAAAACTGGGTAATTTTCCAACAAAAGTGTTTGACTTTGAATCCACAGTTTCTTCTTGTCACTATCTACAGAGTCTGCTGCATTATAAAAATATCCTTTAAAAAGTTATTAGTATCTCTCCTGATTTCTCTCTTAGGGCGTTATTTATGGCCTGGTTTGTGTCGCTCTTGCACCACGCACTGTGGTGCAAGAGCGACTCAAGCCTTAAATGAGATTTGTTAAGCCATGCAAGGTCCCCTTGCATGGCCTTGCCTGATTTCATAAATCTTGAGTAATGTAATGCAACACAAATCGCTGCATTACATTACTCTGAGACAGGGAGGCGTTTCCAGAGGTGTTGCATGGGTGTTTCCTCTCAGCATCCATGGATTATGATGTGTAAACCTGGGAATGTGTGAAAAAGATACATCACCCAAGAGAGGTGTAACAAGGGGATTTATGATTATTTTCCATGTTTTTACCTCTTTCTATGTGTGCTGCATTCTGAAGGGAAAAAAGCCTTGCAGGCTGTTTTTGTGCAGTAATGGGCACCAAAAAACAATCCTGTATGCACCATGGTGTAAGGGTACCTGCATTGGCATTAGGCAGAAAAAAAGGGCGCCAGTAGAGGCGGAAAGGACAGGAATGCACCATATTGGATAAATATGGAACATTCCTGTCCTTTCCCTGTGATGCAGCGCAGCAAGATGACTTGCTGCACTGCCCTGTGCCACAAATCCCATAAATCTGGGCCTTAATGTTTTATTTTTACTCTAGCAGTTTGATCTCTACTAGACAATGAGAATGCTAGAATCTTCCAGTGGCTGCTTTCAATTTAAGGTTCTGGTATTTCCAATTTCATTTATTTGTACTTTGATTTGTACTTTGATTTGTTGTCTCTTCGATAAAGAAAAAGAAGTATTGCGTCAGGACGTGTGCAGAGCACCATGCAATATGATTGGTGGACTTTGTGTGACATCATAGAAAAAACACTAATGTATATGCTGTGTATTACTGTGGAACTTTTCCTTTCATGTTTTATTCTGTTTACTATTATTTACTGCTAGAAAATTTGCAGTAATTAAAAATATCATAATATTTGCCTCGCGACCAAATTTGCAGTAATGAAAAATATCATAGTATTTGCCCCGCTACCATATTGCAGAATAGAAACCTGTCCTGCCAGGCAAGGAGTTTTGCTGTGAGTTTGTATTGTCGAATCTGTGCAAAGGATCTCATTTTATTTTGTGCACAAAATTCTTTACCTATTCATATCAGAAGCCTGCAATAATACAAGCAAGGAATCAAAAGCAGATTGCCTCATCTAGAGTATGGTAGGGCAGCTCCCTTTCCGTCAGGGTGACAGGGGTCATTACATTTGCTATCTTTTACATTTGCTACATTGTTTGGCTATCACCCACCATATTTAGATATCTATGCGAGCCTTGCAGAGACCTCTGTGCCACTGGATCTCTTCTGAAGGCACTGACAGTTTCGTGAACAACTATTTAGAAATTTTCAAAAAAGTGCTTCAGTCAGTGACTCAGCAAACAGTTGTATTTTCCAGAAATAAACTCCCTTGGCTTTTGAAGGGCACAACACCACCCATTCGAAACAGGGTGAACTGTCGGATCTACTCGCATAGCCGGTGTGGGTTTTCCAACAGTATTTCCAGTGTGGGGGCAGAGTAATAGTAATAATAGTGGTAATAATAATAACAATAATAATAATTAATAATAATAAGTAGTTTCTAAAGCACACGCTTTCCTAAGAAGGCATCTTGGCGCTGAGCTTAACGATCCTATTTCCCAACTAGACACAAAATTACAAGGTGAACAATCAGGCTTTGAGTAACTTTCTAAATTGACTGTGGTCAGAAGTTCACCTTAAAGAGATTAGCATGCTATTCTAGATGTGGGCCACCGGTACAGAGAATGTTCTGCTGCCCTCCTGAGAAAGTCTACATTTTAGCAGCAACAAAACCTTAGCCTCAGAGGAATGCAGATAATGGATAGGGCAATAACTATTAAACCTGTCCGGCAAATAAACAGGGCCAACCTCATAGAAAGTCCTGTGGAAAATGTACAGAGAGCTGAAAAGAACTCGTTTAGCCACAGGAAGCAAATACAGTTTTGTAGAGCAGTAGCGACCAAAGAGGCTTCTGGATGGGAGAGGGCACGCAGCTGTATTTTGAATAATAGAGAAATGCTTGATCATATAGTTGGGAGAGCCAAGGAGCAAGAGTTCCCATAGTCTAACTGACTAAAGGTAGCTTCAACAATCAGTGATCTGTTTTCGGCAGGAAGGTGCATTATTATCTTCCAGAGCACTTTGAGGAATGAGAAGCATGTTGATGTCAACCTGTTTGCGTAGGACACCAACAGCAACTCACTGTCAAAGATACACCCTAAGCTCCTAACAGCAGACGATCCCACTGATGGAAAATCAAAAGAGGTCAGAAGCCTGAGGGGAGAGCACAAGTGATCCTGTTTGCCGTGCAACAAAGATCCTCAGCTTCATCCTCATTAAACTTGAGGGTGTTCGAGGTCAGCCACTTACTCATTTTGTGCATGCAATGATGGAAGTGCTCACACAGAACAAGGGCTACCAAGTCCACTGCTATTACAAGTTAAGTAACATCCGCATAATTCTCACTGAAGACTACCCCGACTGTGGAGTAGATGAGCTACTGGCTAAACTAAATATTAAACAGCGTGAGATTCAGTGCTGAGCCCTGAGGAACACCCTGTTCCCAGTGACGGAATTCAGAGCGAAACAGCAGAAGATGAATCACCTGAGCTCTATTGTCAAGATAGGAAGCACGCCACTTTAAAGCGGTGCCCTCAATCCAATTATCGGTGAGCCTAGATATCAAGATTTTATGGGAGATTGAATTGAAAGCAGCTGACTGATTTAACAATACTATGGTCACAAACTTGCCTGTGGGTACTCTGCCATGTAAATGACAGAGCACCCTCTCAAGCAAACTCTACATCAGGACCATAATGTTATTGCTAAACACACTTACTATGTACATTTAACATCCATCACAATAAACATCGCCTGACCTGATGTAAATCTTCAGAGTTAGTTTCGACATTGCGGATATACTGACTTTCCATGATGCAAATTAAATATGTTCCTGTATCATGGTATTAGAATACTCCTGGAATATATAAGTTAGCTTTAAGGGGCTCTAATATTAATATGAAATAATATCTCTTTGTTTTGCATATTGACTGGGGATGGGCAATCTGCTAACACAACTTACCTTCTCGTTCTTACTAAGTTAAGACATTTAAGTCCATCTGCTTGGCTAGATGAAGGCATCTCTTTTCATAGTTTCTCATCAGATTTTACGCTTTTCTCCAGGGACCTGCATACTGCAAGAAGCAGCCTGCCAATTAGGAGCGTGCATGTCAGATACAGACCCAAGGCAACGGGCAGATGTCTCCGGTGAATCTCGGAAGCTTAGCATCCTTCCTTCACGTGCAAGAATAAATGAGACCTGCCGTAAGTATTAGTCCCTGAAGCATGAGGTTTTGACATAACAATCGCATTCTCAGACCCATTTTCTTAAATGGACATGTTTCCAACATAGAGCTACTCGCTCGGGGGGATCGTCGTTTGCACATAGAATCTATGCTCTGACTCTTAGACACTTTGTAATAGCATTCTGGTTAGGTTGTGGTTCATCAACTTTTTCATCGCGTCAATGTACAGCGAGCGCATGTAAGTCATTGTTGCAGGGCTAACTCTTAAACAAGGCGGGACTGGTCATTCTGACACTGGCATTTTCCAGCTGGGCCGCTGGATCATCGGCTGCTTTCAGAGCAGGATGAGCTACCTATACCTGTCATTGGCATCATTCTCCCCATTCTAGTCATTGTCTTCACCAGTGTGGGCTGATTCGAACATTTTTGCCAGCGCTAATGTTGGCTTTCAGTCCGTTCCTGCTTTTAATGACCAACAGTACGTATTTAATAAAATGTCCTTTGGTATTGTTAGAGTTTAGAGCCCTCTCTATTGTTGAAAATGAAATCGTAATACCTAAGATTATTTTCTAAAGTTTAATATCCCTCATTGGTGTATGGTAAACATTAATCTGATTATTGTCACATTTTCTACATAGACAGTAACACAGATTGAGATAGAGCTCGGACAAAGCACCGCAGGTCTGAGGACGAGAGCAGGGCTGGCTTTAGGATGATGCCACTGCCACTAGGTGCTGATCTGGAGGGGGGATAACTATGTTTAGCAATAACTTAAGATTTAAAGGCACCTGCTGCAGAATACTTTGTGTGTCCAGCTTTCAGGCAGCAATAAAATGTCAAGATTACTCTTGCGATTAATGATCCTGCTAGAGAGAGAGATCTTTAGTTTAGTGGCAGTTTTGACTTGCCATTAAGTAGCGCTGAGGGTTAATAACCCTGCTGCAAAGAACAGATCTGTATTTTATGTGGCTATCAAAATGGAGATAAGCCAGCCTTCACCAGCGCTATAAAACAAATTAAATGTATATGAGAGAGTGGCTATGGATAGATGAGGGGCACTTTTGCCAGGTGGTAGTGAGGGAATCCGAGGAGGAGGTCATGGGGGCACCAAAAAACGATTGTTGCACCCAGTGGTACTAAAGCCAGCCCTGCACCAGAGTGTGTCTATTCTCAAGAGTGTGCATTCAATAAAGCCCCAGATAATTAATGTAGATGCAGTCCTAATATTTTTTCAATTTAAATCTTAGTACTAGCTGTAACTGTTCATCTTTTTTTTTTAAATAAAAGAGTGTTCTACTTTCAGTTATTCACTAATTACAGTTCTATTTTCATTGAGGATGCTGTCTGACATCATGATATTTTCCTTTCATTAACGTTGGTTACAGGAGCTTGAAGGTGTCGCTGGTGGTGACTGCAGATTAGTTCAAATTGTAAAATACTCAAATACCTTTTCCAGTAAGATAGTAAGCTCTTAATGTAGACTACTGGCCGTGCATAGAATACAATCATAGTTGAATGTGTGAAAACGTTGAATGCTGTCAAGAACGTTACAGGGCCTCCTATGGTTTTCAAGCTTTTGTCAAACACCTAGTATGCCAATGTTCAATGACATCCATGTTTTTGCTGTTGCCTTGTTTCCCAACATTGACCTGATTTCAGATCTTTTTTGTAAAATTGCATGTTTTTGTGACTATCGATAATGCAAAAAATGCTGTATTCTCTTTCCATTAAGCATTATTCGCCTTCACTTGCTATTCACTTCCTGGGCCAGGGAGCGCAGTCCAGTGTTCAAGCTATGGGATTGGACAAGTGTGCTGCACTGTAGTTTTAGAATCCAGATCATGGCACAATAGAACTTAATTGAAAGAAACTACATAGCCCTTGACCATAATGACATCACAGCATCACAGGTAGAGACATCATGAAATTTCCCAGGACGACATGTCAGATGACCTTAACCCTGATGACATCTCAAAGAGTGACAGTGCTGATGTTTCATAATAGTTGCATTATTAAGATAACACAACACAAGCCATACACATGTCTATATGTCACATATATTAGAGTGAAGATATGATCTTTAAAAGCTCTAGGGCATAATACTAGCTCTGAGTTTTAGCAGGCAACTGAAGCAAGTGAGCTACACCTCTTCTAAGAGGGTTTGGGGGTCCTGTCCCAGAGAAAGGTTTGAAAAGAAATGGGATTCAATAATGCATTTTGAAGCACAACGTTCACATACATTTGTTAAAAATTCATAGACTCTAAAGGGGCACTCCTTAAATATTCAAGTCCTTTTATAGTGTGCTAAGCCAATGAATCCTGAACGTTTTCAGGAGTTGATCCAACTGTTTCAAAATGTGCTGTTGGTGCACAATTTGCCACAAAGTACCTCCATTGTGTCAGGGTCAGCATTTTCACATGGGTGCCTTCTTAGGTCAAACATTACATACATAATACCAGAGGCAGAATGCTGCCATTATTGCAATTCACATACTATGGATAACTCTTATGTCAAAAATTACATCAGTATGTCAGATCCAACATCCTGTCAAGATTGCCCCCCTTTCATGTGCCACAGTTCTCCTCCCTCATGATAATAATTACCTCCAAACTGAAATGTGCCAGGAGCACCATTTCCTCAAGAACGCCAGTTCCAGCATTTTTCCACAGGGATCCCAAATGCCAAAAGATTACCACTGGTATCCCAGTACTAGTATTTTACCATTATGTCAAGAACAACCTCCAGTACCAATTACCTCCAGTGTGCCGGTACCAGTATGTTTTCACTATGCCAAGAATTACCTCTAGTCTGTCAGTATTTTGTCACAGCTGCCTGTCATGTAAATGATCTCCAGTGCCCGTATTTTGCATTGGATCCCTCCATAATACAATAATTACCTCCACAATGCTAGAGCAAATGGCACAGACTCACAAGCAACATTCTCACTCACACTCCCTCGGTCCACCACCCCCTGGATCCACCACATTCTCATTCAGACTCACTTACATTCACTCACACTCATTCACATGTTCATTTTCACTAGGTTGCACTCACTCATTCATTGTCACTCACATTCTGGCACTCACTTTCACTCCCTCCCTAATAATATCTATCACTTTTTATCACTCACTGTGACGCATACATTCTCACTCATTCATGCTCACTTTAATTCACTCTTACTCTAGCTTTAAAATATGTCCAAGGCCCACCACTACAGTCTGAATGCAGTATCACCAATTCAACTTGGGAATAGAACCCCCTTGCCAAGTCTTAAAATCCCTTTTTATTGCATTAGGCCGCCCCTAATGTAGGCCCTAGGTAGTCCATAGGGCAGGGTGCATTGTGATTGAAAGGTTGGACATGTACTTTTAAGTTTTACATGTCTGGAAGTGAAAAACTCTTAAACTCGTTTTTCACTGCTATGAGACCTACCTGTTCAATAGGATAACATTGGGTTGCATTATTACATTTAATAATTGATAACTTTTGATAGGGACAGATAAGCATTTGATATTTAGTATCAATTACATTGTAATTAAAAATCCTATTTTTTGGCAATTACACTTTTAGAAAGTTGCCATTTGCCTGCCTTTAGCCATTTGGTGCCTGTCCTAGGTCAGGACTGGGTGTAGCTGGGAAGTTAGACTTTGTGAATTACTCTCAGATGTCACATGATAGATGAGTTAGGTGTGACTGAGTGGGCCATGAGCTGGCAGGGTGCGGGGGAGCTGGACACAGCCCCAATTGCAACTGAATAGCCTGTGCTCTACCTTCAAACAAAGGGTTTGTCAGCACTACCTTGTTCCTGCAGTCAGGGCAGGGGAGTTAAGAAATTCTAAGCATTTCAAAAAGAAACTCCTACAAACCTCCTCTACTTCAAGGAAGGCACCAGGTTCACTCTCTGGATCTTCTCGCCAGCCCAAATCCTATTCAGCAGTCCTTCACTAAAGGGGTAACCGGCCTTTGGAACCCTCGTTGGCTACAGTCTTCTGCTTTGCCCGCTGGAAAGTGACTGAGTCCGAACTTAGAAATTTTCACCACAACTTGGTCCAGCTGCTCCCCGATGATGACGTTCCCTCCTCAGGCACCACCTGCAGCCTTGCCCACTGAAGTTTTCCTTCTCAAGCCTTTTTCTTCAAAATTACTTCTAAGCCCGAAGGTAAGTTACTTGCCGAAGTTACTTCTTGTTTACAACCCATGCTCCATTGAAGTCGGACCTATTTTTCAACTGTGACATGGCTTCGTGTGACTAGATGTCCGCTGCTGCAGCTTTGATCTTTTAGGGACTAGTTTTCCCCAAAAAAGCCTTAAAAAATTCACAACTCCGGTTCTACTGATTACATTTTTGTCATTTTTGGTGTCATATAATTTTTCTAAACTGGTGTGGATTTTTTTCTGCTGTGTTTTCACTTTGTTACGTTTTGTGTGTTGCATAAATACTTCACACATTGTTCCTAAGTGAAACCTAACTGCTTTTTGTGCCAAGCTGCCCAGGGTTAAGCAGAGGATAATTTTGTGACTTTTTGTTGTTCACCTTTCCAAGGATTGTGGCTGGTGCTTGAACAGGGATCACCCCCCGCCCATTTAACCAACTCTCGCGAACGTATGCAAAAATGGAATAGTGTACAATGCTATCCTGCAAGGCTGTAGCTTATTGGAACGTGTTGCTTGCAGAAGCCTTATGTTGTAAATTGAAAACTAGGAGAAAGCTGTGAACACAGATGAAATACCCAGAAAAAAAGGTAGATGTGTTATTACAATAGGTGTGGGCAGTTAGGCTTGCTTTCTGCTGAGCAAAAAATTCAAAACTGATTTGTTTGTTACCTTGGTGTCTTATGTCCCCATTCCGAATTCGGCTTGTGAGATTGGGAAATAATGAATATGAACTCTTTGTTTTCCCTTATTCCAAGAAGTAAATATTTCCCCATGCAATATCTGAGAGGTTTTCCCTGGTAATAATTGTGTGGTAGAAATTGCCAGTTCTGTGTATGTTTTTTTCCACAAAACTTCAAATCCTGATTTGTTTTGGCAAGCCTTAAAAGTTTCAGGCCCACTTGTAATGTGGGCTAAGAGGTAAGCTATGAGATGAAGGTCCTTACCTGTCAATGATGTTGCAGAGGTCTAGCTGCAAGCCGCTGAAATTCCCCACAATGTTTTGCTGCACTGAGATTAGATCAACAGCTTTTCCACCAATCGTGATTAACCTCATGCATCCCTGAAATCCATCAACCAGACTTTTACAATCTGAAGAACTACTATTGGTAGGGCAACCTGAAATCAGGAAAAAATATACACTATTTGTAGCAATGCAAGTAATTTAGCATTATTTACAAAATAGATTAAATATTTAAGTTATTTTATACATCACCAAATACTTTGATTTACAAACAATTAATTAATTGCACCTGCTAAATTGCAACTCAGAGAAACTGAATTTTATTGAGTGTGATACGTATTGTACCAATTAGCAGCCAAATCATGGTGAAAGCCAGAGACATTTTAGGTTTCATAATATGTCTTTGATTAGAGCTGACAGGATTAGGGTGTGCGTGTTGCAGCAATATAACATTCAAAGCCCACTTTGGTGATCAATGTAATAAAACAAAAAACTAGTATGCATTCTATATTGTTAAAGTCTTCCATCATTGATAAAACAGTTGTCTTGGTTATCCATCATTGACATATTACAAACACATTATGCCCATAGCAAGACATGTGCCAGGTAGGAAGGAAACATAGGAAACCCATTGCCAGCAAATCCCTTTGGTGACTCTAAGGTGCCTATGAGTGTGGGATGGTCGACTGTATCAAAGGGAAATAAGATGTCCCTCAATAATAGGTCTAAAGGTCATCTTTATACCTGGTCAACAAGGCATCATATATTATGTGTAAAGTATTAGTCTCCATGCTGCTGCAAGAGCAGAGGTCAGACTGGTAGGTGTTGAGTAGATGGTTATCACTGATGTGATCTTGAAGTTGAACAAAAACTGTGTTTTTTAAGGATCTTGCTAATAAATGGCATGCCAGTTATGGATGGGCTTGTAACTGGCACGGCCCTCATGGTTTAGTGTAGGTTTCTTTAAAAGTGGAAAGTTCTGGGCTATCTTGAGAATTTCTAGGCAGATGGCTTGAGTGAGGAAGACAGTGGCAATGGCAATGGCAAGAGTTAAAGCTAAGTAAAGCTTGTGAAGATTGGAGCTATAATAGGGTTTACTAGAACATGTGAATGTGACATATTTTTAGTTTTTTTTTATTCTAGCCATTAATACACCTCTATCAAAGATAACTCCTCCTTTATTTTTGTTTAGTTGAGAATACATATTTTGGTTTGTTTTGCAAAATATTGTTATTGATAGACTAATTAAGATAATGTTATAATACAGATTAGTTGATATCAGCACCAGATTAGGCAAACAATGAGGATGGTATGGGGAAAGTATGGGAAAGTTAGCACAGATCCTTTTTGTGATGGCCATGCATGACTTACAATGTACTTAAAGCTGTGCGACCCGTGGGTCAAACAGGATGATTGACTATTGACTACAAGGGGAGATGAACATGACCAGGAACAAATAAAATGGTATCAGTACATTTCCTTGTATTACAACAGAAAAGCAATACATTACAATTTAAGTGTGTGATATATGGTAAAGAGAGAGAGTGAGTGAGAAAGCGGGGGAGAGTAAGAGGGAGCAGAAGCCAGTGTACTCCATCCTATCAATTCCCAAGATACAAAGGGCCGTATTTATACTCTGGTTGCGCCGAATTTGCGTCGTTTTTTTCGACGCAAATTCGACGCTAAACTAACGCCAACTAACGCCATATTTATACTATGGCGTTAGAGGCGAATAGCGCCAAAGTTCCCGGAATGTGCGTCATTTTTTAGCGTGAACCCCTTCCTTGCGTTAATGATATGCAAGGGAGGCGTTCCCGTCTAAAAAATGACTCCCAGGCCTTTACGTGGTATTTATACTCCCGGGCAAAAGAGACGCCCGGGAGTGGGTGTTGCTAAAAACGGCGCATTTGCGCCGCTTTTTAACGCCTGGGTCAGGCATGGCGTTAAGGGACAAGTGGGCTCAAAATGAGCCCAGAGTGCCCTCCCCTGCCCCCAGGGACCCCCCCTGCCACCCTTGCCCACCCCAGGAGGACACCCAAGGCTGGACGGACCCACCCCAGGGACATTCAGGTGAGTATTTTTTTTATTTTTTTTTAATAATTTTTGGTGGCATAGGGGGGCCTGATTTGTGCCCCCCTACATGCCACTATGCCCAATGACCATGCCCAGGGGACAGAAGTCCCCTGGGCATGGCCATTGGGCAAGGGGGCATGACTCCTATCTTTACAATGATAGGAGTCATGTTGATGGGGGATGGGCGTCGAAAATAAATGGCGCAAGTCGGGTTACGACGATTTTTTCGACGTAACCTGACTTGCCCCATTTTAAGACGCCCATGCGCCATTTTCCCCCTACGCCGGCGCTGCCTGGTGTACGTGGTTTTTCTCGCGCACACCAGGCAGCGCCGGTCTGCTTGCGCCGGCTAACGCCATTCAATAAATACGGCGCCCGCATGGCGCTGCAGAATGGCGTTAGCCGGCGCAAAACTTTTTGACGCTAAACTGCGTTAGCGCAGTTTAGCGTCAAAAAGTATAAATATGGGCCAAAATGTGATCCCTCAGTTCAACTCTCTAGTGAGTCTTTGCCAATTATTATAAGGGTTTTAATGAAGAAGTGTGCAAAGTGGGAAATGTTATTGTTATGTAAATACCTATTTGGTGTTAAGGTATGGCTTTCTTTTCTCTAGGAACTATGGAATAAATCTATTACTCAGCTTTGCTAATTAAATTATACCTTCTGAGAGATAATATAATGACTATTTACAAGCACTATGGGAGTAAAATTATGCAGCTCTCATGATCGTAACACCTTGGTTATTACAGACTCAGGTGGTCATTCTGACCGCGGGCGCCAGAAGACCGCCAGTGCTGGTGATTTTCCAACCACCATATTATGAGTACTGAAGGATTTCCGACAGAATTCGGGTGGAAATCCTTCAGCAGTCGTGCTGGTGGTCGGCAGCGCAGCAGTCGCTCCCCAGCCGTCACCACCACGCCACAAGGACTCCGCTTGCCGTATTATGATCAGTAATACTGCGAGGTGGTGTCCTGATGGCGGGGCACTGCCAACAGTAGAAGTGCATGTTCCCGTTTTCTGGAGGACGACCTTCCCGCCAGACAAGGTAAGTTGATCACATAACAGGAGACGGGGATGGGAGGTGGGGGTTGTTGTGTGTGTGTTTGTGAATGTAAGTGTGCATGCATATGTGAATGTAAATGTGTATGTATGTGTGTATGCATGTGATTGTTGAAGTGAGTGAATGTTGGTATGTTTGTGTGAATGCATGTCTGTTGGTGCGAGTGAATGTGTGTATGTATGCATGATGGTGATACGTGGGCATGTATGTGGGGAGGGTGGTGCTGTTGGAAGGGTGAGTGGGGGAGGGGTGTGCTGTTTTGGAAGGGTGGTGGGTGGAGATGCTGCCGATGACAGGAAAGGAATTTCCTTATGCCGGCAGCCTTTCTGGCAGGGGTTTCGTGGAGGTGCTACCGGTGCAGAAATCCTGGTGGACAGGTGACTCCTAATACCGCTGGTAGTCTTCAGTGGACCACCGGGTTGGAGAAGCTGATCTCCGGCCCGGCTGTCCTGCCACCCTGGCGGTACCAGCAGGCATGTGCCGGTTTGGCAGAGGCCAAACTGCCACACTTGTAATGTGGTGGTCTTCCCTGCTCGCCCATCGGCAGTGACCTGGAAGTCTTCGGCCAGGGTCGAAATGACCACCTCATTGTGGGATTATAGGCAACATAATCCCAAACAGTATAAAAGTATTTTCATTTAGCTCATAGATGTCAAATTCTTCAGTAATGTACAGATAATTTATGTATTTTTCCCAGTCACTGCAGACTTAAGTTAAAGCTTTGCGTATCACAGATAATTTTTTCATTGTTTACAGACCTACTCTGAGATCATGTATGTGTCTCCTCTGTGTACTACGGGGGGAATTCCATGTAGCTCTCAGGATAAATAATTGTTTGGATATTTATGCACCTATCCTGCCCTGAGGTAAAATTTATCACGTCTCAGAATTAAAAAAGCATAAGCATGTAACTTTAAGGCTGTTGATGCTGTGGTTATTTCCCTTTTATGGATAGCCTCGTCACTGAAGCCATCTTGGATTGTGATCACATTTGATTATGGAAAAATTGTCACATATATGGTTGACTTCCACAGTGAGAAAAACATAAAATAGAAGTTTTTCACAATATCCGTAAAATGTTTTTATGTATATGATTTTAGAAATGCCTAGTGTATTGTAGAAACATTCTTATGGGGGGGAGGGGCTATGTTTGGGTGGGGAACACAACAATAGGTAGAGCGGGAGTATGGTGGAAAGGGGAACCTCTTACAACTTCTTACAATACCTTGAAGATGACCCTGTTAATATGTGTTACTCCACTGGATTATGTCTGCATGAACTTCCCTTGATGTTTGTAAACTCCACAAGCCTCAGGAGTCTGATGTATATTTACACAAACACACACACAATCTGCTGCAAGACTGTAATAAAAACATTCTGTATGTTTTACCATGGACTTTAAACCAGTAGCCAATTTAAATTTGTCAGACACAACCTTGTTCCATATAAGGTGGAAACAAAGACTAAGGGCCTGGCCTAGTTCTTGGTGGAGGGAAACGCTCTATCACAAACGTAATGGATACCCCGTCCACATTATTATGATCCCGGTATTTCCTATGGCGATCACATTATGGCAGACGGGATATCTGTAATTATTGTGAAAGAGTATTCCATCTGCCACAATGTGAATGAGGCCCTCAGTCACCTACATTGTTTACTTGCAATAAACATTAAATAAAAATTGTAACAATCACTTTAAAACATTTCATCAGTGGTTATATCTTAAAAGACACTTGTATCCATGTATGTGTTTCAATAATAACACTTTGGTGGTCATTACAACCCTGGCGGATGGTGTTAAAGTGGCGGTAAGACCGACAACAGGCCGGCGGTAAACAAATTGGAATTACGACCATGGCGGAAACCGCCAACAAAGACAGCCACTTTAACACTCCGACCGCCACGGCGGTGCAAACAAACAACGCGGCGGTCACCACCAACAGACAGGCAGAGGACAAAGTACCGCCCACAGTATCACAACCTACCAATCCGCCACCTTTTCCGGGGTGGATTCACCGCGGACAAAAACACGGCAGAAACAGGACTTCGAAGGAAAAACGCTCACCTCTACACACCCCACAAGGAATCCGGAGGCCATGGAACCAGAGCTGCAGATCCTGCCAGCCCTTATCTTCTTGCTCCTCTACCAGGAGCACGAACGCCAGTGGCGAAGACCATGGTGAGTACTGCACCTACGACACAGGGGAGGGGGGAGGGAAAAAACAGGGACACACACATGCAACACGCAACACCCTCAACCCCACCCTCACCCACCTCAACACACACACTAATACAGCATGATACATTACAGTTAAACCCACTAACCCCCCCGGAAGAATGCAAAGACAAAAGAATATAGGGCCTTATTTATACTTTTTGGTGCAAAACTGCACTAAGGCAGTTTTGCCCCAAAATGTTTTGCACCGGCTTGCACCATTTTTTAGCACCAGCTGGGCACCATATTTATGGAATGGTGCAAGCCGGTGCAAAGGGTAGGCTAGCTTAAAAAAAAATGACGTTAGGCAGTTTTGAGTAAAAATAAATGATTCTGACCAGATTAACATCATTTTTTGACGCTAAGGGGCATATTTATACTCTGTTTGCACTGAATTAGCGTCATTTTTTTAAACTCTAATTCAGTGCAAAACTAACTCCATATTTATACTTTGGTGCTAGACCCGTCTAGCACCAAATTTATGGAGTTAAAGTCATTTTTTGGAAGTGGAAACCTACCTTGCCTTAATGAGATGCAAGGTAGGCGTTCCCGTGCAAAAAAATGACTCTATGGCCTTAACACCATATTTATACTCCCATGTAAAAATGGTGCAAGGGAGGGAGGAGGGGTCAAAAAATGGGGCAAAGCTTGCTTTGCCCCATTTTTTAAGACCTGGGTCAGGGCAGGTGTTAGGGGACCTGTGGCCCTATTTCCATGGTGGAACACCATGGAATAAGCCCAGAGGTGCCCTCCCTAGGCCCTAGGGGCACCCCCACCCACACTAGAGGGACTGCGAGGATGGGGGACCCCATCCCAGGTAAGTACAGGTAAGATTGCATTTTATTTTTGAAAGTGCCATAGGGGGCCCTGAAATGGGCCCCCATACATGGCACCGGGTGCAATGGCCATGCCCAGGGGAACCCTGTCCTCTGTGCTGGCCTCTGGGATGGTGGGCATGACTCCTGCCTTTTCTAAGGCAGGAGTCATGTGGCATGGTAGGTTTAGCACCATAAAATGACGCTAATCTGGTTAGAGTCATTTTTATTTTACTCTAACCTGCCTAAAGCCATTGTTTGGTGCTAAACTCTCTTCTTCCATACTGCCAGCCCCGCCCGACTAAAGTCATTTTTTAAAACTCTAGCCTACCCTTTGCACCGGCTTGCACCATTACATAAATATGGTGCCCTGCTGGTGCACAGAAATGGTGCAAGCCGGTGCTAAACTTTTTGGCGCAAAACTGAGTTAGTGCAGTTTTGCAGCAAAAAGTATAAATAAGGGGCAATATTTTGTAAGTTTGCGCCACGTTTGTGTCATAAAATGACGTTAATGCGGTGCAAAAAAAGTTTAAATCAGGGCCTTGGTGCTAGATGGGTCTAGCACCAAAGTATAAATATGGAGTTAGTTTTGCACCGAATTAGAGTTAAAAAAAATTACACTAATTTGGTGCAAAGAGAGTATAAATATGCCGCAGAGTATAAATATGCCCCTAAATATGGCGTTAAGGCCATAGAGTCATTTTTTGCACGGGAACGCCTACCTTGCATCTCATTAAGGCAAAGTAGGTCTCCACTTTCAAAAAATGACTTTAAATCCATAAATTTGGTGCTAGAGGGGTCTAGCACCAAAGTATAAATATGGAGTTAGTTTTGCACCGAATTAGAGTTAAAAAAAATGACACTAATTCGGTGCAAACAGAGTATAAATATGCCCCATAATGTAATATATTAAAATCCAGTATGCAAAAATATACATGTATACACTATAAACAAAATATACACCAAGAAAGTAGTCCAGGTAGTGCTCTATTGAAGTCCGTGGAACACTGGGCCCACACGGTATGGGTGAGGCCCACACACGATCTCCGACCATGATGGAGAGGACACTGCAGGGGCATCAGATAGCAATAAAACAGGCACCTCAGGGGGAGGGAAAGGGGGGCACCTCAGCCGGTTGAGTGCACAATGCCAAATCCACGAGCGAGCCACATGCCCACTGTTCAATCCTGGGGAGTGCAAAGCCACAGTCTCTCAAGTCTATACAGTGGGTGGGTTGCCCACTGCCATATCCTGGGGAGTGCAAAGCCACAGTCTCTCAAGTCTCTACAATGGGTGGGTTGCCCACTGCCATATCCTGGGGAGTGCAAAGCCACAGTCTCTCAAGTCTCTACAGTGGGTGGGTTGCCCACTGCCATATCCTGGGGAGTGCAAAGCCACAGTCTCTCAAGTCTCTACAGTGGGTGGTTTGCCCACTGTTCCAACCTGGGGAGTGCAAAGCCACAGTCTCTCAAGTAGAAGACAGTCTCCACTGGTTCTGGAGGGGGCTTGGTGCCCAGAGTGCTTAATCCTGCCAAGGACTGAGGTAGTGGATGCCCTTCTCCACTGGTTCTGGAGGGGGCTTGGTGCCCAGAGTGCTTCATCCTGCTCGTGACGGACTCAGTAGCGTCAGTGCCCTTGGCGCTCATGGGCCAGCGGTGCATGTGGCAGCGGTGCCCTGTTCAGTGGTGCTTGTTGCGGGGGTGCCCTGTTTACCGGTGCTTGTGGCGGCGGTGCCCTGTTCAGTGGTGCTTGTTACGGTGGTGCCTTGTTCAGCGGTGCTTGTTTCGGTGGTGCCCTGTTCAGCGGTGCTTGTGGCGGCGGTGCCGTGTTCAGCAGTGCTTGTTGTGGCGGTGCCCTGTTCAGCGGTGCTTGTGGCGGCGGGGTCTTTTGCAGTGACTCAGCTGCTGGCGGTCATGAGGTGGATGGCTGTTGGGTGGGTGTGTGCCTGCGTTTGTGTATCTTGGGAGGTGGCGTCACAGACACACTGGGAGAGGTCACAGGGGACGTGTAAATGGCAGTGGGGGTGGTGACTGCACGTGAGCGGGTGTTGTGGTGTGTGTGCTGGGGATGGCAGTAGTGGCTGTAGATGAAGTGCATGCAGGTTTGAGTGTAGACGAGACTGGGAGGGAGGAGGGAGACGAGGAGGGGGACACAGTGGAGGCAGTGGATGTTGGTGTGTCTGCATGTGTGTGATGCTTGCGTGAGTGCCTGTGGGATGTGTGGTGCTTATGTTTGCCTGAGCTTCCCTTGTGTGTTGACGTGTGTGCATGCTGGTCTGAAGGTGTGCTTGGGATAGGCTGAGGTAGAGGGGATTGGGTCTGGGTGGAGGAAGTTGGAGGGGGGAGGCTAGATACAGGGACAATGGCTGCCATCAGTGCTGAGGCCAGAGTCTGAAAAGCTCGCTGAAGGGCCGTCTGACCAGAATGAATGCCCTCCAGGAATGCATTTGTTTGTTACAACTGCCTTTCTACACCCTGGATGGCATTCAAAATGGTAGACTGCCCAACAGTGAGGGACCTGAGGAGGTCAACGGTCTCCTCACTGACGGCCTGCGGTGCCTGGGGCGAAGGAGATGCCCACCCTCCTGGGTGAGCGGGCACGGGGCAAAGGCTGAGGTGCTGCTTGGAGGGCAGTGCTGGTAGGGGGGTGGCCGCTGTACCTGTAGATGCGGGGGGCACAGATGTTGCTGCTGCCACAAGGGAGCTCCCATCAGAGGATGAGTCCGTGTCACTGGTGTCAGCTCCTCTCCCTGCAGTGGAGCTCCCCTCGCCCTCCGTCCCACTGGTGAACTCAGAGTCCGCTGTCTCGCCCTCCAGGGCCATGTGGGATGCAGCTCCCTCCTGCTCCGGTGCCACTGCTCCTCCGCCTGATGATGCTAATGCACACAAGAACAGGGAGACAACAAAAAGGGGGGACGACAGAAGAAAGACATTTTGAGTGCATGCATTACCGCTACCGTTGGCGGACACGACATACACAGAAGCCCCCTGCACTACGACGCGCACTTGGCGTACACTCTTCAATCCCTGGGACATGGCCTACAAGGCTATGGATGACATCTGCACACATGGATGACACAGGAGCATGACTACTGTAGGTGTACTTGGCACTGTACGCAGGTGGGGTGGGGTGCTACATGGCCTGCCTTACAGAGGGACCTTGCCTACTAAACCCGCCCTGGCCTAGGGAAAGCCACAGCCCACCTCGCCCACCCAGACACCTCCACTGCACGCTAAATCAGCAGGATGAGAGTGTACTCACCCCCTTGTGGCTGCTGTGATGCCCCCAAGCGCCCATCCAACTCTGGGTATGCCACCGCCAGGATCCTGAACATCAGGGGGGTCATGGTGCGACGGGCACCCCTCCCACGTTGGGAGGCCATCCCCACCTGGGCCTCCGCCGTCTTCTTGCTCCAGCGGCGAATGTCCTCCCATCTCTTACGGCAGTGGGTGCTCCGTCTGTGGTAGACCCCCAGGATCCGGACGTCCTTGGCAATGGCACACCAAATATCTTTTTTCTGCTGGGCGCTGACCTACATGAATTGTACAGGGGGAAAAGAAAAGTTATTACCAACTGCACCGTCACAGTCATTGGCCCCCATCTCTACCCTTGCCATGTGGCACATGCACTCATCGACGTTTCATGCACGCCTCAATCTCCCCCCCAACCTACATCAACCCCACTCCACACAGGCATAGCCCATACAGCATGCTCCCAGTGTACTTACCTGTTTGTCTGGAGGACCGTAGAGTAGCGTGTACTGGGGGAGGACCCCATCCACGAGTTTCTCCAACTCCTCCGATGTGAAGGCAGGGGCCCTTTCCCCAGACACTCGAGCCATTGTCTCTTCCAGACCGAGGTCACATCAGCACTTGCAGTGTAGGTCCTCTCCTGTCGAAGATCAGGTATCGAGTGATTGAACAGATAGAAAAGGCGGTCACGTCTGCGGCAGTGCGTACCGTCACCGCCGGCGTACATCGTCATTAGCTCCTGGGACCCTTAGGGTCCATTGTTAACCAATGCAGCATTGCGCCGTGGTCTTCGACCGCCTACCGCGACGGTGTACAACGCCAGCGCAGTTACCTCACATCCCATTGTCCCACTTTACAGGTCAGGCAGCCGCCATTTCAGGGGCCCACATGGCTTCATTTTTAACTGCGTCCCACATACCTAGGCCTAGCCTCAACACACATAGAGGCCACTTTTCAGTTTATGATTAGTGTTCTGTGTAAGCTGTGGGTACGTACCTCTGAGTTGGTTGACTCTGTGCTCGCTGTTGTCCTTCATAGGCACTGTCCGCTGGGACATGTGAGGAGATGGCGGCATCCTCCGGTATACAGACCGCTGGTGGACCTATCGACAATGGAGGAAAGACATGTGATCATCACCTACAGGCTTGACCGTGCCACAATCCAGGAACTGTGTGGCCAGCTGGAGCCAGACCTGATGTCAGCTATCCGCCATCCCACAGGAATCCCCCCTCAAGTGCAGGTGCTGTCGCTACTCCATTTTCTTGCAAGTGGGTCATTTCAAACAACAGCGGCCATAGCATCAGGGATGTCCCAGCCTTTGTTTTCCAACGTGTTGTCCAGAGTGTTGTCTGCCCTGCTGAAACACATGCGGAGCTACATCGTTTTCCCTCAGGTGGAGGATTTGCCTACAGTGAAAGGTGATTTCTATGCCCTGGGACATATCCCCAGCATCATAGGTGCCATTGATGGGACACATGTGGCTTTGGTACCCCCCGCAGGAGTGAACAGGTGTACAGAAACCGAAAGAGTTATCATTCCATAAATGTGCAGATGGTGTGTTTGACAGACCAGTACATCTCCCATGTTAATGCCAAGTTCCCTGGCTCAGTGCATGACGCCTACATCCTGCGGAATAGCAGTATCCCTTATGTGATTGGTCAACTCCAGAGGCAGCGTGTGTGGCTATTAGGTGAGCACCTAGAAGCAAGTCAGTGGGAATGGTTGTCTGAGTCTGGGGATATCCCTCCAGGTTAGTGTGTGTCTAACAGTTGTCCCTCGCCATTTGCAGGTGACTCAGGTTACCCCAACCTGTCATGGCTACTGACCCCATTGATGAATCCCAGGACAAGGGCAGAGGAATGCTACAATGAGGCCCATGGGCGAACTCGGCGGATAATTGAGTGGACCTTCAGCCTCCTGAAGGCCAGGTTCAGGTGCCTTCATATGACAGGTGGATCCCTATTCTACTCACCAAAGAAGGTGTGCCAGATCATCGTGGCCTGCTGTATGCTTCACAACTTAGCTTTGCGACGACAGGTGCCTTTTCTGCAGGAGGATGGTCCAGATGGCGGTGTTGTTGCAGCTGTGGAGCCTGTGGACAGTGAAGACAAGGAAGCAGAAGAAGAGGACATGGACAACAGGAACTCGGTGATCCTGCAATATTTCCAGTGAGACACAGGTAAGAATACAGACCTGCCTACTACATGTACTTTAACACTACTACCAGTCTACTATCTGTCGTTTTCACCAAGTGTATGGTCACTGAGTTGTCACTTTCCCTTACGATTTCACAGATGTGTGTCCCTCAGTGTGACATCTGCTGTGTTTCCTCATGGACTAGAGCTGTGTGACAGAGGTATGTTGACATTACAATTGTAAGAGCATTTTGTCACTGTAATTGCTAATACACTATTTCGAAATCACAGACTGACTCCAGATTGTTTTGTGCTTCAAGGGTGTTTATTTAAGTGCTCAATATTGGAATGGGTTGTAAAATGGTGAGGAATGTCCATGGCAGAGTCCAGTCTATTAGTCTAACAGGTGCATTGCCCAAATGAGCATAGGAAGTGGAGCTCGGGCAGTTTGAGGATGGACAGGGTGACAAAGTGGGACAGAAGGATGACATTCAGGGTGGTCTTATTTCTTGGCGGGGGTCTTGGCATCGTTCTCTGTCTTAGTCCTGGATCTCAGGGACCGTTTGTGTGGTGGTTCTCCCTCTGCAGGGGGTGGGGTGTGGTGTGGTGGTCCTGTGGCGGGGCGTCCTGTCCACTAGCGCCGGCGGAGGTGGTGGGCAGTTCATCGTTTAGGCTAGTGTCAGGGGCACCTTGTTGTGCCACACTGTCCCTCCTGGTGTTGAGTACTTCCTTCAGCACCCCTACGATGGTGCCCAGGGTGGAATTGATGGTTCTGAGTTCCTCCCTGAAGCCCAAATATTGATCCTCCTGCAGGCGCTGGGTCTCCTTAAACTTGGCCAGTACCGTTGCCATCGTCTCCTGGGAGTGGTGGTAGGCTCCCATGATGGAGGAGAGGGCCTCATGGAGAGTGGGTTCCCTTGACCTGTCCTCCTCCTGTCGCACAGCAGCCCTCCCAGTTCCCCTGTATTTCTGGGCCTCCGTCCCCTGGACCGTGTGCCCACTACACTGCCCCCGGTTCCCTGTTGTTGTTGGGGTGGTGGGTTAGCCTGGGTTCCCTGTAGTGGTGGACTCACTGCTGCTTGATGTGTCCTGGGGACAGAGGTATGGGCCCGCTGGGTGGGTGCTGTGCTGGTGTTTCCAGAGGGGGGAAGGTCTGTAGTGGCCTGTGACTGTGTGAGGGGAGCCGACTGTCCCGAGGTCCCCGATGGGCCGGGCTGGTCATCTAGATCCAGTTGGACAGAGCTGCTGTCATCACTGTGGGCCTCTTCTGTTGGTGGTGTGGACATGTGTGGACCCTCCTGTCCGGTGACGTTGGGTAGGGGTCCTGCAGGGGTATAAAAGGGTGTTTATCACATCTGTGAGTGCCATGGTGTGCAATAGGTGGGTGACCGTGTACCCCAGTGCTTGCATTCCTGGGTGGGACCTTGTGTGATGGTGGTTTAGGGGGGTGTATGGGTATGTGCAGTGGCCATGCTTTGGTGATGGGTGTCTATGCTTTGTTGTTGCATGCAGGGCTTGGTGTTAGGATGTGTGGGTTGTGATAGTGGGACATTTGTGAGGAGTTGGAGTGATGGGGGTGAGGGTGAGGGTGGGGGTATGTGATGGCATGCAGGTAGGGTGGGGGATGTAATGGTAAAGATTTGCCCTACCAGAGTCCATTCTTCTATCTATTCCTGCGAGGCCCTCAGGATGCAGAATTGCCAAGATCTGCTCCTCCCATGTTGTTAGTTGTTAGTTGTGGGGGAGGAGGTGGGGGTCTGCCGCCAGTCCGCTGAACCGCAAGGTGGTGTCTTGAGACCACGGAACGCACCTTCCCCTGTAGGTCATTCCACCTCTTCCTGATGTCATCCCGATTTCTTGGGTGCTGTCCCACTGCGTTAACCCTGTCCACTATTCTTCGCCATAGCTCCATCTTCCTAGCTATGGAGGTATGCTGCACCTGTGATCCGAATAGCTGTGGCTCTACCCGGACGATTTCCTCCACCATGACCCTGAGCTCCTACTCCGAGAACCTGGGGTGTCTTTGCCGCGCCATGGGGTGGTGTGGGTGATGTGTGGGGTGGTGTGTGTAGTGATAGGTGGGGTGATATTTAGTGGTGTGTTGTGTGAGGTGCGTGGAAGTTCTGTGGGTGATGGTATTGTGTGCCTGTGGATGCTTGGTAGTTTTTTGTGGTGTCTTTCTCTGGCCTTCTATCGGTAATTGTGGTCGTAGGGGTTTGTGGGTGATGTGGGTGTGTGTTTTAAATTGTATTGGGTGTGTGGGAGTGGTGTGTGTATGTGTATCAGGTGTGTGTGTTTCGATTTGTCCAATGTGGCAGTGTTTTGTAAATGTATGTGTATTTTGAGCGCTGCGGTGTGTACCGCCCATGGAATACCGCGGTTGAAAGACTGCTGTCTGGATTCGTGTGTCGTGATAGTGTTGGCGTATTTCTGTTGCCGTGACAGTGGAGGTTTTGTTTTCGCCAGTTTATCACTGACCTTTGGTGTGGCGGACTTGTGTGGGTATCTGAATTTTGGCGGATTCCGTGCTGTGGGTCATAATAGCTGTGGCGGAATTCCGCTGCCGCGGCGGTGTGTTGGCGGTCTTCTGCACGGCGGTAAGCGGCTTTTACCACCAATGTTGTAATGAGGGCCTTTATCTGAAACATTTAATACCACACTTTTCCCTATCCAAGCACCAGAAAACACAAGTATTACTATCAATAGTTACCATGTTATTATAGAAGGAAAAAGAAAATAGATAATGTTGTTCAAAAATAAAAGTTCCTCACAGTCTGACCTTTTCAGTGATACCTTCCTGGTTCGCACCATACCCTGTATACAGGGCTTACTACCAGACGTTTGCCATCCGTAGAGAATACCTGGTGTTACTGTTAACCTACTCAATGCATTGACCTTAAATGAGTAAACTACTGTTTTTGACTTGACAATTTTTGAAAAGCTGCAAGGGCTTGCCACATTCAAATATCTTACTGGGAAATATATTGAGCCTAATTTACATAAAAAATAGTAAATTTGCACTTGTAGATTTACACTTACAACCAAGAGGAAATTTTCTTATTTCTCAAATTCACAGTAAGTACTAGAAATTTCAAGGAAAGTTGAACCAGGTCTATGTTTATCTATTGATTGCTGAGAAGCACATATGGTATTCCAATTGGTATCTCAATATCCTTGAGAGACATAGGATGCCCTGTGAAAAAACAAATTTTTCTCACATTCCTTAAAAATTTAGGGGCGTATTTAATAGCCCCCTAGAGCCACCAGAGCGTCACTTTTAGTGATTCTCCAGTGGCACTATGCACTACACCGTATTTACAAGGTGGTGTTAAGCCACTTTTTTGGCTTAATGCCACCTTGGAAATACAGCGCCTTCACACGCAGCACTTTGCGTGGAAGAGGCATGCAATGGGTGTTGCCGTCGGCATGCCACAGCAACACCCATTGCGTTTTGACGCTGCCTCAGATTTACGAGATTTTGTAAACCTGAGGCAGTGTTAAAATCTAATGCTACTCCAGGAGTGGCGTTAGCAGGCCACAACTAGGAGAAATGCTTTCATTTCTCCTAGTTTTTTGCTCTTTCTACTCACTGCTGAGTTGTATTGGATCATAGAAAAGACAAGTACCATGATTTCCTGTGCATGTCAACTGGAGCCTCTTCACTGCTAAGGAAGCTGACTTACTCTGTGACTTTGAAATGGGCAAAGCCACATAATGTGAAATTACTTGTCAGGTAAAATTACATTACAAACTATAATCATGACCTATAAACTGTAACTATAATTAGAGGGGCAGAGTCAAGATGGCCACCAGTGCAGTTGCATAAACCATAGCTCAGCAGGACCCCTGTTAACTATCCTGTAATTGGCTTGTAGCCGGTGCCGACGGGACCGCACGCGGTCGGGGCTTGGGGCACCAAGTGATGAGGCGGTGACCCCCGATAGGAGCACGGGTGAGCCCCCATGGGGAACGCGGCCTACAGGCATGTCCGTGAGGTGGAGCAGATGAGACCCTGAGATGCTTCTGAGCGGCATGTGGATGATAGCTGGACCTTCAGCGGTATGCGAGCTTTGGTGGTGTGGTGCAGAGGGGACACCGAATGTGCAGATGCTCCACCCCGCACAGGTACAGAAGACGGAGTGGTTGCAGTGAGGTGAGCCAATCAGGCGCCCCAAGACCGAAGGAGGTGGGAGTGCAGACTGACCGCTGCCAGGTGCACCTTACCCATCCCGAACTATTTGACCTGAACAGTGCCCCCCCTTTGAGGAGGTGTCTGGACCTAAAATGCGGGATTGCCCAGTGACTAGGCGGCACTCCTCTGGGGTGAGTCCCTCGGAGGCAAAGGGACAGGGGCGATTTCACCCTCTCGACATGCTCCGACCTGGGAAGACTATTGGATAACTGTGGTTACGTACTGGCCACCCAGTGGAAAGCGTTTCTGTTCACTAAGAACTTGATCACTACTAGATGACCACACTCGCCCGCTGTGGAGGGGGTGCTGGGCTTGCTGTGCCACCATGATGGGGAAACCCAGGGGCAGTAAAACCCCCTTGCAGGGTCCTGAAATAATGAGCTCCCAAGAATCTACGATGACAGCCTTCATACAACTGGAAACTACTCTAAAGATACACTCTGCCCCTCAAGTCCATGGATGTGAATCTGCTCAGGGTGGATCATCGCAACCTGGCAGAGAGGGTGAAGGAGACAGAGTCCATTCTTACCTCTCTAAGGCCTACAGTCATGGACCTTCAAACCCAAATGATGCGGCTCCAGACGGGGGCCGTCACTCTACATAAGCGATCAGAGGATGCTGTGGGGAGGTCTCGGCGCAACAATATCAGACTGCTGGGCTTTCCAGAATGGACTGAGGGCTGTCGCATGGAGCTGTTTGAGGAACAATTGCTGATTGATAATGTGCTAGGGGGAACTCCCTCCTGGTTCTTCTCAGTGGAGAGGGCTCACAGGATACCCTGGAGGCCTCCCAAGCCCGGATCCCCACCACAGCCCATCATAGCTCGCCTCCTTAATTTCAGAGACAATGACTTGATTCGCCAGCTGTCCTGAACAAACGGTCCATGGCGACATCCAAACGCAGAGATAACGGCCTATCCTGACTTCACCGCAGAGGTATAAAGGCAACGTAGCGCATATGGCAAGGTGAAGCACCACCTAAGGGAGCTGAACCTCAAATATGCGCTCTTATTCCTGGCCAAAATGAGGGTAGTAGATGGTGAGGCTACTCGACTATTCACTGCCTCTGAGGATATATGGACATGGCTACATGCCAAAGGGTTTGGCACGCACTCTAGAGGAGGAAAAGGATGAGACGACCTGGCTGACTCCCCAGGTTAAACAACGATCTCGCAGATCACCTAGAATCAAACCGACTGAAGCACAGACAACCAAAGAAAGAGCAGAGGTGGTGCTAGAGACCTCACAACTGTCACTTAACCCTTTCCGTGTCCTGGATGACCCACCAGCAGGAGACCCGGGCTCCGAGATAGCCACCCCTTCTTCCTCACAGGCCTCCGAAGGAGGCGGGCGGGTGCTTACTCCCCATACAGCTGATGACCTATACAGACAGGAACAATAAACCATGTTGCGCCCCATGGACTTCCTACCAGAAATGTGCCTGTGTTATGGCAGGCACACCTGATGACTACCTGTAGTCCCCAATGTGGGCACTGACTGCCTCGGTGCTCTTCTCCTGGGGACCCGTCCCTGCGTACCTCCCTTGATAGTACGTCCTCTGTCGCACCAAGAAGGTGTGGAATAGTGTGTGATCCGCTGCCCCCCGCATGGACTAACAGTGTTCGATGATCACAGTTTTGCACTGGATGCACAGTTTGGGAAGTTTTGGCATGCTGCTTGTTGTGGTTCATACCTGGGATCGGGGAGTTGTTCAAAAAGTTTTTATAGTACAGATGTGTCTGGTTGGTCAGGGAAGTCCTGGACCGCGTGACGGGAGCGGGAGGAAGGTGATTGGGGATTGTGTTGGACATAGTTCTAGCTATTATGTGGTATGATTACACTACATTAACATGGAATGTTCAGAGGATGGCAACTCCGGCTAAGAGACACGGGGTGTACGCCTATGTCAGGCGCAGGCAGGTACATTTTGCGTGTCTACAAGGGACACATTTGACACATGGCGAACTGCTTAACTTAGGCGAAGGTGGAGAGGACAGATATATGGTACACAATACTCTGCCTATGTTAGAGAGCACTTATTTGGATAGCCCAAAAGGTGTCCTTTGTTAAATAGATGATTAATTCAGATACATAAGGCCGTTTTGTCCTTCTGGAAGGCACATTGGGTGGGCGTTCTATTATGCTTGCATCAATTTATGCTCCCAACACAGCACAAGGTGCCTTCTTGAACATGCTCTCTCCAGCCCTCCTGCAGAACCCCAGAGCACCGGGACTGTGGGGAGGGGACTTCAACTGCATACATGATAGTGAATTAGATCGGTCAATACCTCCCCTCCCGAAAATCCCAGGTATACAGATCACCAGACACTTCCGGCAGTGGTCTTCCTCTCTAAATTTACATGGTGTCTGATGCCTCCATCAACCCAGCGTCAGGGACAACTCCTACTACACTCCAGGAGACCAGATTCATACCCGACTAGACTATTTTTTTTGTAACTCAGAGGGCTGGACTATGATGCAAGACTCTGAGTATTTGGGCAGGACAATATCAGACCACAACCCCCTTAAACTCACATTTCAGTGGGGAAGTGTCAGGCCGCCCATCCCCATATGCAGAATGAGAGTGGAGGCCCTCAGTGATACTGTATACAGGGAAAAGATAAGGAATTGTATCACACATTACTTCACTATTAATTCAAGGGTGGCATGGGATTACATGAAGGTGGTCTTACAAGGTAATTGTATAGCATCTTCCTGGGGAGTGAGGTCATCTCTCTTAAGCACTTTGACAGACTTAGAAGATAGCATTCACAAGCTTGAGAGGGAAGTGATACACTCCCCCCCTGCGCACCCTCTCCTGACAGCTAAACAGGGACTATACCGCGAGGCGCAACAGCGCCTTTGCAACATAAATTATAAGTCATACTTAGCTCGACAACACATGGAAGGCGATAAGCCTGGACGCATATTGGCGTGGCTGTTGCGATCTGAGAAACCCCACATTATTCTGGGAGCGATTCGCGACTGTAGAGGCCAGGTGGTACACACGTAAGAGGAGATCAATGAAACCTTTACTCTTTATTATGAGCAACTCTACTCTTCACCTACTTGCTCTTCCCCCTATCATTCCCAAATGTTTTTGCAGGGTCTCACCTTACCTCATTAATGCAGTCCCAGGAGAGTGAGTTGGAAAAACCCCTGGAAATAGATGAGATTAATTTAGCAATCCAACAAATGACTAGGGGAAGACACCAGGTACAGATTGGTTCCCAGTTGAATACTATGCCACCTTCAGGGACATCCTCACACTGCGACCATTGGACATGTATGAAGTTGCCCACCAACTTCGTGAGGCACTTATAGTAGTGCTACCTAAACCGGGCAGGGTTCCCTTGACACAAGCTCATAACGCCCATTGTCAATGTTACACATTGATTACAAAAGTAAAATCCTTGCAAATAGATTGATACTGTTAACTCACCACCTGATACCCCCTGACCAATGTGGGTTTGTAAAGCAAAGGGCCACGCATCATAAAATTAGACAATTGTGCCATATTATGGATGCAGTGTTGAAGGAGACAGGCCATCCAGTGGCCGTCTCTCTAGACTTCAAAAAGGCGTTCAATAACTTGGGTTGGTGATGTTTAACATAGGTCCTCCGGCGATTTGGGCTGCGTCCCAATTTTTTGTGTTGGGTGAAAATATTATGCACTGCCCCACCAGCGCAGATGGGCACAGGCACCAAGATCTCTCATTCATTTCTTACACAAAGGGGTACACGCCAGGGCTGTTCCCTCTCACCGGTGTTATTTGCACTGGCAATGGAACCCCTGGCAATATGTTTCCGGAATAGGAGACTTGATTGGGGAATCCAGGTGAGACGACAGTGGCACATTACTTCACTGTACGTGGATAATGTTTTGATATACTTGAGAGGCGCAGCGCACGTGCTCCTGGCTCTTTTTGACCTGCTGGAGGGCTTTGCTGAGGCATCAGGCTTATGGGTGAACTGGGGGAAATCCTGTGTTTTCCCACTGCGAGCTACAGATAACCCACAATCTGCACACTTAGGTGGCAGGCGACTCCCTTGGACACAGGGGACTTTCCGATACTTAGGGGTGCACAAATATCATACTGGGGCCGATCTACTTGAGGGCAATCATGGCAGGGCTCTGATGTCACTACGTCACTCCCTGCCCTTCTAGACACGACTCTCCTTGTCTCCCATGGGAAGAGTGTCTATAGCTAAGATGCTGGTGCTGGCCCGACTTTTATCTTTTTTTATGGCAATGCCGGTAACCCCACTGAAATCCTTTTTTTTAACTTTAAGAAGCGTATTAATGGCGCTTATATGGGGACGGGGTCGAAAGAGGGTTTCCCTCAGTGCGCTCCAGGAACCATTGGGGGAGGGAGCAATGGTGGTCCCTGACATGGAGGCTACTTTACAGCAGCACAGCTGCAGTGGCCCATGCACTGGACAGCCGGTGACCAGATGTCAGAAGGGGACATAGTACGAGCCACACTAGGTGAAAGAGGGGTGCTTGAATGATTGCTAGAAGTGGGTCACGACACCCCGACCCCAGCCTGCTTTTGCAGACAGCACGAGTAGTATGGAAGCGATATACCCAACCTCAGAGGGCGGTGATGCTATACTCCCCGCAGCTCCCATTGTGGGAAATACCTCTATTGAGACGCCTTCAGTGATGGTACAATTTTACTCCCTGGGAAGTTGTGAGGTACGCTGTTTAGGGGATTTGCATGGTGATGGTTTGCTGTTACCCTTCCAGGATCTTATGGGAACACATGGCCTGGGCCCAGGGCAATTCCTTTCCCATAATGCAGTGAGCACAGTGGTAGGCAAAATATGGCAGTTGGGACAAGCTGAACCTCCAGCCCATAGAGGACTACACTGTATGCTATCACTGGGACAAAACCGCTAACTGTCCTTCACCCGCGAAGTAAAACCAGATGGGAAGATTGTTTAGGCATGAACTTAACTAGCGAGCAATGGAAAATGGCATTGGGACAGGTGAAGTATGTCTCACATAACAGTAGATTGAAATGTACACAATTCAACTGTTTACACCAAACATATTTAACACCGCATCACTTCCATAAAATATTTTAGGGCACCTCATCCCACTCCCCAAGATGTGGGCACGACGATGCCACCTTTTTACACATGACTTGAGGGTGCCCCGTGTGGTCCTGAATCCTAATATATGTGTCAGAGATCATAGATACGCCGCTCACATTAGACCCACTCCTTTGTCTTCTAGGGGTCGCAAAAAGAACCAAGACAACGAAACATTTTTTAAAATTTGTAGACTTAGCGTTAATATTGTTTAAGAGGCTCATTGCCATGCCCTGGAATGCAACACAACCCCACAATATTGACAATTGGCTACATACAACCTCGAGATGGGCCACCGCAGAAATCAATGCAATGGCGTGTGAACACTGACCCCGGAGGGGGAATGGAGTGGCCACACTATGGGACACTTACCTACTCAAATTAACAGAAATACAAGCTTCACAATCGACCGCTAAGACCGGAACCCAGAACATCCTCCCAGTAGCAGCAGCGCCGCCCTCGCCCTAACCACTAACGTGCCTGGTTAACAACCTCAAAAAGACTCTTCCTTATGAACCTCAATCCGAGACGTGATTCTCCCCACAGTCTCACAAACAATGACACCACAGGCCTGGCCCGTGGCGGGGAACGTCGCCATCCTCCTAACCCCAATTGTGTTGCTCTAACGATGCTGAAACCCCTCCTGGACGGGTGGTACACCCACCATCTCCTACCCTGCCAGACCAGACACTAGTAAAGTTGTTATTACCCCCATTGAACCCTCCTATCTTCCACCAATTTGGTGGGAGTTATCAACATGTACACATTTTAAAGATGCGAAGATGACACACATTATTGATGTGGAACAATTAATATTGTTTACTGCCCAGAATTCCAAGTATGACCGAGAATAGGTGGGAATTATGTTGGCTTATATATGTTAATGTGTCATATTTTATGCTCACTGCCTAAAGCAATGTTATAACCATATGTTATCTAATTGCCATCATTGTCAATTCATGTTGATGATTGTTTATACCTGTCAGAAATCCCCAAGGTGCATCCTGCATTATCTGTCAGCATCCCGAGGGATTAGGGCTAAATCATATCTCTTTTCTTGGTTAAACCTGCAGGTTTCTAAGTAAACATAATGTGCTGTGTTACACAATTGGTTTTATCAATGCTTGTTTTACCAATGCTTGTTTGCTAATGTGAGCAGGTGTAGACATGTGCTTCTAATTGGGTGTGGTGTAGACATGTGCTTCTCATTGGGTGTGGTGACTCATCCACATGTGTAAACTCAACTGCTTTCCTGATTGGCTATAAATAGCAGAGTGAAACATGCCTCCCTGATTGGCTTTGTTTTGCTTCCTGATCTCAGCATCTGATTTGTCAGTCCAGCCCCTGCTGTTATCCTCATATTCAGGACTTTTGAGGCAATTCTTTTCTTCGTTCCTGTACCAGCTGACAACAGGCATTCCTCCAGCACTCCGGAAAAGCCTGCAGCTAAGTGACTATTATTCTCCAGGGAGTTTGTTCTTTGAGAGCCACGCTTTCTTAGAACAGCTGGTGTATTTCAGACCTCCTATTTTGGCAGAGTGCTTATCTTGAAGAGACAAATGCATTTCTGAACATTCTACATTATTATTGTAGTTACTTGCCTGAATGTGGTTCAGGAAATCTGCTTGAGCTCAAGTACTACAAAAAGTGACAGTGCAATTTTAAAAGAGCATTTATGTGACTTTTCTTTCTCTAATAGCATAACTCTTGGATTTAAATTGTGTCATTCATGCCTGGGTTTCAGGTTTGAGGAAGTTGCTTTGAAGGGTTTTAACACACACAGTGACACCAAATCAAACTGTGCCACCCTAACTGTTTAAACCCAGAGTGGACTTTTGTATTTCTTAGATTGTTTTTGTTCCTTTTAGTTTAACCCTATGCATGCAGGAAAGTTATACATGATATAATTAATTCCTTTGTTTGTCTTTCTTGTGCATGATAAGTGCAACCACAGTTTTAATTGTAGTGTGGAACAGTGAATCTCTGTGAAGCCAGCCCTAGTGTTGCAGTACTTATTGTTATGATACTCAGTTTGGGTTTTTGGTAATGCAGTGCTAGTAATTGTGCCAACAGTTATTATTATCCAAGAAAAGTGCTGGAGCATCCCGGTGCTCTTCTCCCGCTCCCGTGCCCATGTCAGAAAGAGAGATTCAGTTTCAAGGAAGTTGAGTGCACTATCTCTGCTATCACTCTATCAATAACAACCTACCCCCAAAGATGAAGGGTGACTGGCTGGACCGGCAAGACGTGACAGTGTTTTGTCTCTTTCTCTTCCACTCCCCCTTTCCTTTTGGGACACCTGCTGGGGTTTCTGTGTGCACACCAGGAAGTGCTGAGAGGTGTTCCAGGAGGTCGGGGCATACCTTGGCCGACCGGCAGACATCCTGCTTTTCAGGTGAGTGGTCCCGTCTCGACAATACCCCAATATTGAAAATACAACAAAAGATATTTTTAAAAAAAACTGTAACTATAATCATGACTAAAATTGACGAATTGAGAACAAGCACATCTGGCTTCTTTAATTTAGCACATTCTGATTAACAGTGAGTGATAATGTTTCTGTTTATCGGTATAACAAAAGGAGGTTGTAAGTCTAATTAACCTGGAAGTTTAGCAGATGAGAATGTACTCAGATTCACCAGCATACTTGTGAGAAATTGGGTTGTTGGTTGACAGGGGTGTGTTCCCTGGTCAAGCAACAGTCACAGTTCACTAATTTAGTCTGTGCTTAAACCTTGGTAGCTTGGTGTGGAAAACAGTCAGGCTACATTTAGAGGCAATGTATTAAGTATTCATGCAGTGCACAAACAGCAACACAGTGACAACCCAACACAATAAAAATTCCAACTCAATTAAGGAGAATAGAAAACTGTTAAATAAATTATTTGACACCAAAACCATGAAAAACCAAATAGAATTCTGAATTGTTAATGTTTAAAGTTCAAAATAGCAAGTCCTCCGCTTAGGAAAATGGTCATCTGGGCAACTTTAGCAACACAACTAATGGTCCACGAATAGATGGAAACCTTTTGGGGGCTCAAGACTCACTCAGGCTAGGTGCAGGTGCAGGTTTAAGATGCTCGGAGCCTGTTATGTCCCTGAGGCTCAGAAAGAGGAGGCCCGCTAAACTAGCCCTTACAGTCAATTCTGAAGTCCTGGGTACAGGTGGTGAGACAGGGCTCTACAGCAGAGCCGGCCTCTGAAAGTTCTAAGCAGGTTCCCAGCAACAAAGCAGTCCTTCTAGGTACAGTAGCAACCTGGTTGAGTGAACAGCAGGTTGCAGCAGCAGGCAGGCCTCTGGGAATTCTTCTGCAGGTCCAGTAGTGAAATGAAGTGAGGATATGAGAGCCCTGTATGTATACCCTTGTACCCTGTTCCTAGAAGGTGAGAGAAGATTTCATAAGGGTTCTCTGAAGTTCCATGAATGTTCTGCCTTCCATTGCTCCTAGCTGGCTGCACTGACAAGACAAGGGCCCTCATTACAACCCCGGCGGTCTTGGACCGCCAGGGTTTTTGTGTCAGATTTCACCACCAGCAAGCTGGCAGTGAAATCCACAGTATTACGACCGCGGCGAAAGCCACATTGGTCCCGGCGGATTTAATCTGCCAGGGCAGCGCTGCGAGCAGCGCTGCCCAGGGGATTACGAGTCCCCCTACCGCCAGCCTTTTGCTGGCCGTTTGAACCGCCAGGAAAAGGCTGGCGGTACGGGGAGTAGCGGGGCCCCTGGGGGCCCCTGCACTGCCCATGCCCCATGCAGCTTTTCACTGCGAAAAGCGTGACGGGTGCAACTGCACCCGTCGCACGGCCGCAACACCGCCGGCTCCTGTGTTGCGGCCGAGATCCCCGCTGGGCCAGCTGGCGGAAACCAGGTTTCCGTCCGCCGGACCAGCGGGGATCTCCTGATGGCCGCGGCGGGAGTGCGGCGGCATTGGTGGCCGCCCAGCGGTCCGATATTAAGGTCGTAATGAGGGCCAAGGTTGTTAAGCCTATTGTGTGGTGGCAGAGTTCAGCCTATTCAGGAGCAAGTGGGGCTATGCTGGTCTCCATCCCCCCTCAATCAAGTCAGTTAATGGCCCATTCAGGCTCTATTAATCCAACTATTGTGTGACTTCCGGGGTGAATTCACAAAGCATCAACTGTCAGTTACACCCAGTCATATGACATAAGGCAACCTGCAGGTACAGAGGGCTAAGGGCAGGCAAATGCCAACCTTTCAAAAGTGGCATTTTAAAACATGTAATGATACATCCAAGCTTACCATTAAAGAGGGTTTATCATTACAAATTCACAGGTACCAAACATGACATATCTACCACCTCTGGTTAAGGAATTACAACTTATTCATTTTAATGAGAAATCCCCAATGTTTCCTCATGGGAGGGGTAGGCCTCTCAGTAGTGAATAAACAAATATGGGAGTTTTTCACTACTAGGACATGTAAAATTAACAAGTACATGTCAAACCTTTTAATTACACAGCACCCTGCCCTATGGGCTACTTAGGGCCCACATTAGGTGTGACTTATATGTAATAAAAGGAGAGTTTAAGGCTTGGCTAGGGGTTTTAAATGTCAAGTCGACATGGCAGTGGGGCACTGCTTTCAGGCTGCAATGGCAGGCCTGGGACAAGTTTATAGTGCTACTTAAGTGGGTGGCACAATAAGTGCTGCAGGTCCACTGGTAGCATTTAATTTACAGGCCCTGGGTACATAGAACATCACTCTACAAAGGAGTTACATATAAATTAAATATGCCACTTAGTCGTATGCTAATCAAACCATGTTTAGGGGAGTGAGCACATGCTCGTTAGCACTGGTTAGCAGTGATAAAGTGCACAGAGTCATAAAGCTAACAGAGCAAAAATCCAGACAAGATGGCGGCAAGCAGGCAAAACATTTGGATGAAGACCATCCTAAGGCTCGCAGGTCTAAAAATATTTAACATTATTTTTCTTCTTTAAGTGATTGTCATTAGAAACAATGACACTGCTCTTAACATTTAAGCCCCTGATTACATGGCTGACGAAGTGGAATTAATGCATGTAATTCCGCTCTGCCTATCATAAATTGATAGATTTTTCCACATCTGATATTCGCTGATGTGGAAAACCCATACCTGATTTTTCCAGCTGGTATGTTAGGACAGAAAATCACAAGCTACTTTAACTGAAGGAGCAGCTAAGCATCATTCCTTGTTTTTTCCAGATTGGGGAGAATACAATGCTCTCCTCCAACACACATTAACTTTCCCATTCCTCCCTAACTGCCTTCACCCCAACCCTGCTCAGAGATTCACACATATATTTACCACCTACTTAGAGCAGGTGGTAAATGTATGCATTGATCCTCATGCAACTGGGGATTCCATGTCATTGTATGACCAGAACAATTATTCCCACGTGGTAATTCTCCATTCCAGGGTGTTTAACTCAGAACTGGATTATTTTGTGGTTGATTTACTACACAGTAACACACAATTTGCAAGCCAATTTACTAATCCTCCTGTACTGTCCAACTCGTAATCAGGCCTAAGCTAGCACACCCACTCCTCTTAGAAATTAAGGAATCATCTTATACTGCAAGAGAGGCAAGTAAGGTAACATCAACATTCATCTGCCAACTTTGTAGCAGAGCCACGAGGCAAATGAAGAAAGTCAGGAGAATCAAGAGACCAGTGAGGCTGCATTTTATTTCAAAACTCAATTTTACCCTTCAATTTAGTTTACACCATGGGCTTGATTCAATCCATAATGCAATCCCCGTTTCATGTAAATGTGGCAGTATGGTGAACCATAAACTGAATTACTCATCATGTAGTTCATCAAGATACTGCATCTTATTATTGAGGGCCCAACCCATGGGTCATATATGGAGAACAGTTTCTAAATCCACCGGAAGCCTCAATAGATACTAATATGCAATTGATAGAAGTCATCTACACACGCCCCTTGTTCCCTAGTAAGAGTCACTGTTACTTTATTAACAAATTCAGTCTGTTTTCCCTCTTTTATTGGCCACAAACAAGCATTAACCTCAAAATATACCTAGTAAGAAGTGGATATTTATAAAGAGGAAATCCAAGGTTAAAATGTAGGGGTTTATTTAGAAGCCCTTTGTGCCGCCGATGTGTAACTTTTTATATGGGAAAAAAACGATGCTCCAGCGGTGCGAGGGGCTTGTATATAAGCCCCTTAGTATTGAATGCTTCAAACAACTCATCCCAAATAGAAAGAAAACACAACAGGTTGCAACAATGAGTGAACTTCCTTATCACACTTTTCAGACTAGTGTTCAACTAATTGTCTAATTTCTGCACTGGAACATTTGAGGAATGCTTGATCCAGGCCCTTAAAAGGCATGCAGCTGCAATTAATCTTCTCTCTTTTGCTGTGTTTGTAATTTTGCTCACATCTGTAGCTCTTGTGCAGCCCAGGCAACCTTTAGCTCTATGGATAACTTCGAAATATATAAAGCAGACTGAGAGACACAACCAGGATCAAACAAATCTCTATGTTTCCAGACACCATGATTTCAAGTACCAAGTAAGACCTTGAATCAAATCTAACTGACAAAACACAGTACCTGGCAGTGCCACATTGGCACAAATGCATAATATATAATGATGGCCTCATCCTGCAGAATGTGATATGAGGCTTGAGATATTCATTGATTTTTGGCTAGAAAAGAGCCACTCTTGAAAGGTTGTGGGGTGCAGGGACTTGTGTTACACCCCTGCAATGGCACAAGGGCAATGCATGTGAATAAAGTAGTCTGTCAGCACTCCCTCATAAGATAGAATTCATTAGTGTGCTTCCGTTCCATTTATGGCTAGTTGTTAATGGTATAGTGGTATATGTATGTGTGCCTCAGTAAAGTATCATCAGAAGTCATCAGCCCCTATTTTACGCTGACAGAAATGTTCAACAAAAGAATAATTAAAGCTATACATGGGGAAGAAACATACTGCTCAGCCCCCTGTGTGCATTCACACATTGGCATTTATTCATGTAAAATAATCTAATGTCGGTCACTCATTTACAGTTTGGAGTATTAAGTGAATTTCCACACTTAGGCTACATAGGTGTATGTTTGAAACTGTATTAAATGAGGGAATGTCATTGTTAATGTTTGTGAAAAAATGCACTAAATCAATTCAGAACTTGGTTGAGGCAGTGCTGAAAGCCAGGCTTAATCTCTTATACCAACCCACTGAGCTCCACAATTTCCACCAGCAGTACTACTCATAATTACAGGGATGGTTGGACTCTAGCAGGAGAAAATTAGGGCATGATTTAGATCTTGGCAGATTAAAGACTCCGTCAAAATGTGGTGGATATCCCGTCCACCATACTACGATCTCTATTGACTATATTGCTACTGTAATATGGCAAGTGTGGTATTCTCCTCCGCCAAGATCTAAACCAGGCCCTTAGGGGCTTATATACATGCACCTATGTGCCACCAGAGCGCCACTTTTTTGACACTCCTGTGGCACGCACTGCAGAGACATATCTACAGAGCCATGAAAAGCCATCCTGCATGGCTTTTCATGGCCTTTTAGCTATGGAATGAGGCAACGCAGTGCAAATCACTGAGTTGCATCATACTGCGATAAGGAGGTTTGCCATGGGCGTTATGGTGGGTGCTCCCCCTCTGCAGAACACACATAAAGATGAAATTGCCTCCAGTAATTGTTTTTGTGCAGGAAGGTGTTCCTTCATGCACAAAAACACTCATCCCTACAATGCAGACACCCTTGCACCATGCTGCAAGGGTGCCTGCATTAGCGTCTGGCAGCCAATTGTGCTCCAGAGCAGGGAAAAAGGACAGGAATGCCCGTATCTCATAGATACACTGCATTCCTGCCCTTTTCGTCTGACGCAGGGCAGCAAGAATCCTTTTGGTGCTGCCCTGTGCCAAAACACTTAGGGCTTTATTATGACTTGGGCAGACAGAACAGCCCGTCCTTCGAAGTCCCGATGGGTATGTTGCCACTAGTGTGGCAGCCTCCCCACTGGGCGCCTTATGAGTTACCCCCTGGGTCAGCAGGCAGAAACACAGTTTCCACCTGCTGGCCCAGTGACAAACAGCCTACAGCATTGTTTCTAGCTCATATTAGAGCCGGCAGCAATGCTGTAGTGTGCAGGGTGCACCAGCACCTGTTCCAATGTTCACTGTCTGCAAACCAGAGAGTGAACATTGCGATGGGGCTGACCAGAGGGATCCCTGCACTGCCCATGCCAAGTGCATGAGCAATGCAGGCCCTCCCCCCCCCCGGGTCACTCTGCACCCCGTCTCTGCCAACCTTTTCATAGCGGGGTTACCGCAATGATCAGAGCACAGGCCCAGAGAATGTTTAGAAGTGTCCAGAGCACTATCAGAGTCAGAAAAACACAAGCATACGTGAAAAATCGAGGCCCAAGGTTAGAGGGCTTTTTGCAATAAGCCCAGTTTTCCCACGCAGGACCCCCTGCCAGCCAACATGCCCAGGAGACTCAGCCAAATTCTGGGAGAATCTTCCTGGCTTGTCAGGCGAGGAAGACAGAGAGGAAAACAGGTTGTCCTTTTGAAGGGCCTACTTTGCTTTAAATCCTCCTGTCAGTGTCACTCCATCTGGGTAGTGAGCTCTCCCAACAGTAAAGTGACCCATTTTAAACTGAAACCTCTCTCTAGGGGGGTCTTCCTGCCCTCTCTCTTCTAACTTTGGTAGTGAGGTACTCTGCTAGGGAAAACCTAGCTTACTCACAGAGGTTACCCAACACTTGAGCAACCCCACCATGACCTACAGGGTTAGGGGGCCTACTTTTCATTCGGCCCTGAAGTCTGCCACCCAAGCCAAGTGCAATGCTGCCATGCAGGCCAGCACCGAGCAGAAGCTACTGACAGCTGTCAGAACACAGAACCAGACCACTGACAGGTGGGTGAGCTGCTTTAGGTGCAACTGTGGGTACCCATCTTGCTGTTTAGAGTGAGGGTCACCATATCCTATGGCAGATACCCTTCCTCCACTCTCCCTTCTGTCACTGCAGGGGCAAAACCCTGCAGCTGGGCAGCTGCCTAACTACTCAGGACTTCCTTGGGGTCAGGTGAGGCCTTACCAGTGCCTACTATGGGCTCACCCTACTGGGACAGAAGGCCTTTGGCTTACTAGGCCCTGCTTAAAGAGTGGCCTATACTTCCTTTGTCCCTTTTCTTGGGGACCCCTGTCTCCTAACTGTAGGGACCTGTGCCCCATGACTTTGGGTTGGGGGGCACCCTGGGCAACTGCCCTATCTGGGATCAGACTAAACTCTGGGAGGTCATTGCCCATGATACAAACTAAGGGGAGTTCAGCACTGACCATCACCCTTTACCTGTCAAGGATACCCTCCCTCTCTAGAGGCACTACAGCTACAGGTTTGGTGGTGACCTCACCTGGGGCTACCCTAACTCTCCTTGTCTCCCCTGGGACATACATGACTGGGGACACCAACCGGTCACTCACCATGGTGTGACTGGCACATTTGTCTCTCAGGCCAGTGGTAGGGATCCCATTCACCTGAATGGGGTTAAAGTGCCCACTCCTACCCTCAGGGATCACCAGCTTACCATCTGGATCTGTCGGCCAGCCCAATGCTATTAGGGCCTCATGATCTGAGGGGCCTTCTTCTACACTGGACAGCCTAGTACTAACCACCATCTTGGGACTGGGAGAAAGGAGCCTCTTTCTAGCATGGTTACCCCCACTTTTGGCCTGTTTGTCAGTGTGTGTCAGTGTGTTTTTACTGTGTCACTGGGATCCTGCTAGCCATGGCCCCAGTGCTCATAGATAAAAACCTATAGGTCAGTGTGTTTTGCCTCTCTCACTAAGATCCTGCTAGCCAGGACCCCAGTGCTCATAGTTTGTTGCCTAATGTGTGTGTTGTCAGTAGTGCTTGACTGCGTCATTGAGGCTCTGCTAACCAGAACCTCAGTGCTTATATTCTCTCTGCTTTTAAATTTGTCACTGTAGGCTAGTGACTTCATTTACCAATTTCAATTCCCAAATTGGACGCCCCTTATAAGTCCCTAGTATGTGGTACCTACGTAGCGAGGGCATTGGGGTTCCAGGAGATCCTTATGGGCTGCAGCATTTCTTTTGCCACCCATAAGGAACTCAGACAAACCCTTTCACAGGACTGCCACTTCAGCCTGCGTGAAATAGTGCACATGTTATTTCACATACATTTTCACTGCACTTAAGTAACTTATAAGTCACCTATGTGTCTAACCTTCACTTGCTGAAGGTTAGGTACAAAGTTACTAAGTGTGGGGGCACCCTTACACTAGCAAAGGTGCCCCCACATACTTTAGGTAATTTCCCGGAACTTTGTGAGTGCGGGGACGCCATTACATGCATGCACTACATTTAGGTCAATACCTATATGTAACTTCACAATGGTAACTCTAAATATGGCCATGTAAGGTGTCTAAGATCATGGAATTGTCCCCCCATTCCAAATCTGGAATTAGGGACCCAATTCCATGCATCCTGGGTGCTCCATTATGGAACTCCAGTACTACCAAACCAGCTCGCTGAGGCTTGTACTGCAGCTACAGTTGCTGCCACCTCACAGACAGGGTTCTTCCCTCCTGGGGTCTCAGCAGCTCAGTCCCAGGGAGACAGAACAAAGCATTTCCTTTGGGTGGAGGGTGTTACACCCTATCCCTTTGGAAATAGGGGTAACAGGCTGGGGAGGGGTAGCCTCCCCCAGCCTCTGGAAATGCTTTGAAGGGCACAGATGGTGCCCTCCTTGCATAAGCCAGTCTACACAGGTTCAGGGACTCCTTGTCCCCTGCTCTGACATGAAACTGGACAAAGGAGAGGGGAGTGATTACTCCCCTATCCATCACCACCCTAGGGATGGTGCCCAGAGCTCCTCCAGTGTGTCCCAGACTTCAGCCATCTTGCTTTGCAAGGTGTGGGGGCACTCTGGAGGGCTCTGAGTGGCCAGTGCCAGCAGGTGACATCAGAGACCCCTCCTGGTAGGTCCTTACCTGATAAGGTAGCCAATCCCCCTATCAGGGCTATTTAGGGTCTCTCCTGTGGGTTCTCTTCAGATTCTACTTACAAGTTTCCAGCAGGAATCCTCTGCAACTACTACTTCATCCTCTGACTTCGGATCAACTGCAGCCTGCTACAGGAACCGCTGTAACAGCAACAAAGTATCCACAATGGATACTTTTCTTCTGCAACTTCAGCTCCAGCCAGCAACTGCAACAGTTTCCATGGTGTGCGTGCTCTGAGGACTCTCTGTCTTCATCCTGCACCAGAAGGACTGAAGAAATCTCCCGTGGGGTGACGGAGTCACTCCCCTGCTCACGCAGGCACCTTCCAAGTCGATGACCTGTACTCCTGGACTCCTCTCACAGCAACGAGCTTGCTCCTAGAAACACGGAGAGTGGACCCCTTTGACACAGACCGTCCTGAGGTCCTCCTGACACAATTTGGAGGAGGTAAGACCTTGCCTTCTCTGAGAGCGACATTACCCCTGTGCACTGCGTCTTCTTCACCTCCTGAGGCCTCTGTGCACTTTTTGCACAATTCCTTCATGCATAGCCTGGCCCAGTTCCCCAGTACTCTATCCTGTGAAGCTCAACTCGCTAAGTTGACCTCCGGCGGCGTGGGACCCTTCTTTGTAGTGCTGCACCAACCCTGTTTTGCACCTCCTTTGTCCCCGTGTCCTGGGACTCCCATGGGTGCTGTCTGGCATCCTGAGGGCTCTCTAAAGTGCTGAGAGCCCCCTCTTCTTCCTCACACAGAGTTGAAGCCCCCAGGTCCATCCTCGGTCCAGCCAGCACCATTTTGACGCAAAACGTACATTTGTCGCAACCACGGCTTGTTGGCGACTTCCAACACGAAATCACATCTGCATCCATCTTCACGTCTTGGGACATCTTTTGCATCATGCAGGAACCTGCTGGCATCTCCCTAGGGTGCATTCCTGCAGGCTTCGTCCAACCGGGGACTCTTCTTCTGCAACCTCTTCTGGGTTGGCAGGGGCTCCTGTCCTTTCTGGAACTTCTTTCGACTTCTGGACTTGGTCCCCTTCTTTTGCAGGTGTTCAGGTCCAGGAATCCAGCAGTTATTGTTTGCAGACTTGGTTGGTTACTGCAATAACCCATATCACGAGGTGTAGAGTGTCCTGAGGAAACTTGCAGTACTTTACTCCTGCTTTTCTGGGCTCTGGGGTGGGGTAATTTACTTACCTTTACTGTATTCTTACTCTCCTGGCGATTCTGCACACACTACACTTGTCTAGGGGGGAATTCATGATTCGCATTCCACTTTCTTAGTATATGGTTTATGTTGTCACAGACCTATTTTCTCCCATTGCGTTCTATAGCATTTCCTATTGTTTGCACTATGCTATGTCTAATTACTTGCCTTATTGTGGTGTCTAGTGTATATATTGTGTATAATACTTACCTCTAGAAGGATTGCCTCTAAGATATTTTTGGTACTTTGTCACCCAAATAAACTACCTTTATTTTTGGTAACACTGAGTATTGTCTTTACTTGTGTATAAGTACCTTGTAACTATAAGTGATATTGCATGAGCTTTGCATGCCTCCTAGTTCAGCCTAAGCTGCTCTGCTATAGCTACCTCTATCAGCCTAAGCGGCTAGAACACTACTACTTCACTAATAAGGGATAACTGGACCTGGTATAAGGTGGAAGTACCCAAGGTACCCACTACAAACCAGGCCAGCCTGCTACAGGGACGAGATGCATCTCCTCTGAAGTGACCTGTCTTCTGGAGGTCAAAGCAGGCCTTGTTGTTCAAGAGCTTTTCCAACCCTGAGTCTCCCTGAGAGTCTTCGTGGTGGGCTTACTACCTCCCTCTTTAGTTTTTTGGGGACCTGACCCCTCCTTCCTGGAGTCTCCACCCTGGGACTTGACCACCACTCTGGTTCTCAAACACTCATAAGCTGCCTCCCACAGCTCTCTGAGTTTGGTCAGCTTAGAGTCCACTAGATGCTGGCACAACCTCTCTGAGATACAAATGCTCAAGATGTGCTCCCTTACAGCCCCTCATAAGTACTTACTTTGTTACCCTATATCCAGCCCTCTAGTGCCTTAGCCAAGGTGTCCACTAAGCCACCATAAGACTGGGTATTGCCCTTCTGGCTGTTCCTAAACTTCATCCCATTATGCTCTGGAGAGAGACCAAACATCCGGATGAAGCACTTCTTCATAATGGGATAGGACTCAGTCTCATCTTCCCCTACGGTCAGGAGCTTATCCCTCCCAGATACTGGAAACAACTCCTGTAGGAGTGACTCCCAGTACTGAGGCTTAACCCTCCTCATCCTGAGAGCCCTCTCAAAGGTTGTTAGCCACTAGTCTATGTCATCCTCTCTTGATAAATAGAAACACCCCTCTTGGGTAGTCTGAGGCAAAACCCATCACCCCTGGACACCTCAACTTCCTCTTTGCTGCCACCATCTCTTTGTTCACTCCTTGCCCACTTCTTCATCCCCATCCCTAGGGGCAACTTCTCTGCCTCAAAAGCAATGAGGGGTACCTAGGCCTCAAGTTTCCTTTCCCTGAGGACCAGTTTTCTTCATCTTGGGCTGATACCACAGACCCTCCATTCCCACCAGCACTGGATGGGGCCCTAACCACAGAAGTAATAGACTGGTGATCTTCTCCCTCCCATCCTATCTCTGAAGCTTTCTCTGACTCCACACACACTGCATAGGCTTCAATGGAATGAATCATTGCATTCTTCCTAAGCTCATTAGCAGCCACTAAGCTCCGCTGCAGTGAGTGTGGGTAGGCTAGCCAGAAAAAGCTCCATGGTGTCCCTAGGTTGTTGTGTCACTTTATAAAATACCTTTGGTACCTATTGATTAGAACTATTTTGAAAACTCCAAAAAATATGTAATTAAATTAGCCCAAATTTGAAAAATCCAAAATTATTTTGCTCTAGTTCAATTTGGAGCATTTCTAACTTGCTTCACTTAAAACAGTTTTGTGATATTAAACACAAGTACTGGAGCCCACCACTGCACATGAAATATGTTGGAAAGTGGATTGTAGGTAAGGGCAGGTAAGTGCCTACATATAGCAAAAGGCCACTAACCCCCAGTTAGCCCAAACAGGTCTCAATAAATGAATCCTTGGCAACGAGCGGTTAGGCTTAACTTAGGAGGCAGGTGTGTAAAGTGTTTAAAAATCACAAAACAGTAAATAAGTAAAACACAAAACACAATAAAAATCTAACTCTATATGATTTTTTAAAGATTAAGGCGGTCATTACATCATTGTTGGTAAAAGCCGCTTACTGCCGTGCAGAACACTGCCAACACACCGCCGCGGCCGTGGAAATCCGCCACAGCTATTATGACCCTCAGAACGGAATCCGCCAAAATTCAGACACCCACACAAGTCCGCCACACCAAAGGTCAGTGATAAACTGGCGAAAACAAAACCTCCACTGTCACGCCAACAGAAATACGTCCACACTATCACGACAAACGAATCCACGCAGTGGTCTTTCAACCTCAGTATTCCATTGGCGATACACACCGCCGCGCTCAAAATACACACACATCTCCAAAACACAGCCACATTGGACAATTCGAAATACAAACACCTGATACACATACACACACCACTCCCACACATCCAATACAATATAAAACACACACCCACATCACCCACAAACCCTTACGACCACAAATCATGAACGAAAGCCAGAGAGAGACACCACCAGCAACAACACTAGCATCCACAGGCACACAACACCATCACCCACATAACTTCCACGCACCTCACACAACACCCAACTACATATCAGCACAGTTATCACCAGACACACCACCCCACACATCACCTAAACCACCCCATGGCACGGCAAAGATGCCCGAGGTTCTCTGAGGGGGAGCTCAGGGTCATGGTGGAGGAAATCGTCCGGGTAGAGCCACAGCTATTCGGATCACAGGTGCAGCACACCTCCATAGCTAGGAAAATGGAGCTATGGCGAAGAATAGTGGACAGGGTCAACGCAGTGGGACAACACCCAAGAAATCGGGAGGACATCAGGAAGAGGTGGAATGACCTCCGGGGGAAGGTGCATTGGTCTCCAGACACCACCTGGTGGTTCAGCGGACTGGCGGCGGACCCCCACCTACTCCCCCACAACTAACAACATGGGAGGAGCAGGTCTTGGCGATTCTGCATCCTGAGGGCCTTGCAGGAGTAGGTGGAGGAATGGACTCTGGTAAGTCAAAGCTTTACTATTACATCCCTACCTGCATGCTATCACATACCCCCACCCTCGCCTTCACCCCCATCACTCCTACTCCTCACAAATGTCCCAACATCACAAACCACACATACCAACACCAAGCCCTGCATGCAACAACAAAGCATGGACACCCATCACTAAAGCATGCCCACTGCACATACCCATACACCCCCTAAACCATCATCACACAAGGTCCCGCACAGGAATGCAAGCACTGGGGTACACGGTCACCCACCCATTGCACACCTTGACACACACAGATGCAATAATCATGGCTTTATACCCCTGCAGGACCCCTACCCAACGTCACCGCACAGGAGGGTTCACACATGTCCACACCACCAACAGAAGAGGCCCACAGTGGTGACAGCACCTCTGTCCAACTGGATCTAGATGACCAGCCCGGCCCATCGGGGACCTCGGGACAGTCGATTCCCCACACCCAGTCACAGGCCACTACAGAGCTTCCCCCCTCTGGAAACACCAGCACAGCACCCACCCAGCGGGCCCATACCTCCTTCCCCAGGACACGTCAATCAGCAGTGTGTCCACCACTACAGGGAACCCAGGCTAACCCACCACCCCAACAACAACAGGGACCTGGGGGCAGTGGTAGTGGGCACACGGTTCAGGGTACGGAGGCCCAGGAACACAGGAGAACTGGGAGGGCTGCTGTGTGACAGGGGGCGGACAGGCTCAGGGAACCCACTCTCCACGAGGCCCTCTCCTCCATCATGGGAGCCTACCACTACTCCCAGGAGACGATGGCTACGGTACTGGCCAAGTTTCAGGAGACCCAGCGCCTGCAGGAGGAACAGTATATGGGCTTCAGGGAGGAACTCAGAACCATCAATTCCACCCTGGGCACCATTGTAGGGGTGCTGAAGGAAGTACTCAACACCAGGAGGGACACTGTGGCACAACAAGGGGCCCCTGACACTAGCATGGACGATTAACTGCCCACCACCTCCGACAGTGCTAGTGGACAGGACGCCCCGCCACAGGACCACCACACCGGCACCCCACCCCCTGCAGAGGGAGAACCACCTCGCAAACGGTCCCTGAGATCCAGGAACAAGACAGAGAACGATGCCAAGACCCCCGCCAAGAAATGAGACCACCCTGATTGTCATCCTACTGTCCCACTTTGTCACCCTGTCCATACTTAAACTGCCCCAGCTCCACTTCCTATGCCCATATGGGCAATGCACCTCTCAGACTAATAGACTGGACTCTGCCATGGACATTCCTCCGCCATCACCCCTCACCATTGTGCTACCCCCTCCAATTTTGAGCACTAAAATAAACACCCTTAAAGCGCAAAACAATCTGAGTCTGTCTGTGATTTTGGAATACTGTATTAGCAATAACTGTGGCAAAAAGCTCTTTCATTTGTAATGTCAACATACCTATATCACACAGCTCTAGTCCATGAGGAATCAACGCAGATGTCACACTGTGGGACCCAGATCTGTGAAATCGTAAGGGAAAGTGACAACTCAGTGACCATACACTGGGTGAAAAAGACAGACAGTAGAGAGGCAGTAGTGTTTAAGTACATGTAGTAGGCAGGTGTGTATCCTTACCTGTGTTTCACTGGAAATATTGCTGGATCACTGAGTCCCTGTTGTCCATGTCTTCTTCCTCTGCTTCCTCGTCTTCACTGTCCACAGGCTCCACAGCTGCAACAACACCGCCATCTGGACCATCCTCCTGCAGAAAGGGCACCTGTCGTCGCAAAGCCAAGTTGTGAAGCATACAGCAGGCCACGATGATCTGGCACACCTTCTTTGGTGAGTAGAATAGGGATCAACCTGTCATATGGAGGCATCTGAACCTGGCCTTCAGGAGGCCGAAGGTCCGCTCGATCACCCTCCTAGTTCGCCCATGGGCCTCATTATAGCGTTCCTCTGCCCTTGTCCTGGGATTCCTCACTGGGGTCAGTAGCCATGACAGGTTGGGGTAACCAGAGTCACCTGCAAATGGTGAGGGACAACTGTTAGACACACACTAACCTGGAGGGATATTCCCAGACCCAGACAACCATTCCCACTGTCTTCCTTCCAGGTGCTCACCTAATAGCCACACAAGGTGCCTCTGGAGTTGCCCCATCACATAGGGGATGCTGCTATTCCGCAGGATGTAAGCGTCATGCACTGAGCCAGGGAAGATGTACTGGCCTGCCAAACATACCATCTGTACATTCATCGAATGATAACTCTTCCAGTTTCTGTACACCTGTTCACTCCTGTGGGGGGGACCAAAGCCACATGGGTCCCATCAATGGCACCTATGATGTTGGGGATATGTCCCAGGGCATAGAAATCACCTTTCACTGTAGGGAAATCCTCCACCTGAGGGAAAACGATGTAGCTCCGCATGTGCTTCAGCAGGGCAGACAACACTCTGGACAACACGTTGGAAAACATAGGCTGGGACATCCCTGATGCTATGGCCACTGTTGTTTGAAATGACCCACTTGCAAGGAAATGGAGCACTGACAGCACCTGCACTTGAGGGGGGATTCCTGTGGGATGGCGGATAGCTGACATCAGGTCTGGCTCCAGCTGGGTACACAGTTCATGGATTGTGGCACAGTCAAGCCTGTATGTAATTATAACATGTCTTTCCTCCATTGTCGACAGGTCCACCAACGGTCGATACACCGGAGGATGCCGCCATCTCCTCACATGTCCCAGCGGACCGTGCCTATGAAGGACAACAGCGAGCACAGAGTCAAGCAACTCAGAGCTACGTACCCACAGCTTACACAGAACACCATTCATGCTCAAAAAGTGGCCTGTATGTGTGTTGAGTCTCGGCCTAGGTATGTGTGACGCAGTTGAAAATGAAGCCATGTGGGTTCCTGAAATGGCGCCTGCCTGACCTCTAAAGTGGGACAATGGGATGTGAGGTAACTGCGCTGGCGTTGTACACCGTCGCGGTAGGCGGTCGAAGACCGCGGCGCAATGCTGCATTGGTTAACATTGGACCCTATGGGTCCCAGGATCCAATGACGATGTACGCCGGCTGTGACGGTACGCACTGCCGCGGACGTGACTGACATTTTCTATCTGTTCAATCACTCAATACCTGATCTTCGACAGGGGAGGACCTACACTGCAAGTGCTGCCATGACCTCGGTCTGGAAGAGACAATGGCTCCAGTGTCTGGGGAAAAGGCCCCTGCCTTCACATCGGAGGAGTTGGAGAAACTCGTGGACAGGGTCCTCCCCAGTACACGCTACTCTACGGTCCTCCAAACAAACAGGTAAGTATACTGGGAGCATGATGTATGGGCTATGCCTGTGTGGAGAGGGCTGGATCTAAGAAGGAAGGGGGGAGAGTGCGGCGTGCATGAAACGACGGTGAGTGCATGTGCAACGTGGCAATGGTAGGGATGGGGGCCAATCACTTTGACAGTGCAGTTGGTAATTACTTTCTCTTTCCCCTGTACAAATCATGTAGGTCAGCGCCCACCAGAAAAAAAATATTTGCCGTGCCATCGCCAAGGACGTCCGGACCCTTGGGGTCTACCACAGACGGAGCACACACTGCCAGAAAAGATGGGAGGACATTCGCCGCTGGAGCAAGAAGACGGCGGAGGGTCAGCTGGGGATGGCCTCCCAACGTGGGAGGGGTGCCCGTCGCACCATGACCCCCCCTGATGTTCAGGATCCTGGCGGTGGCGTACCCGGAGTTGGATGGGAGCTTGAGGACATCACAGCAGCCACAAGGGGGTGAGTACACTCGCATTCTGCTGACTTTGCGCGCAGTGGACGGGTCTGGGTGGGGGAGGAGGGCTGTGGGTTTCCCTAGGCCAGGGCGAGTTCCGTAGGCAAGGTCCCTCCGTAAGGCAGGCCATGTGGCACCCCACCCCACCTCTGTAGAGTGACAACTACACCTATTCATGCCCCTGTGTCATCTATGTGTGCAGATGTTGTTATAGCCTAGTAGGCCATTTCCCAGGGATTGAACAGTGGAGACCAAGAGCGCGGCGTAGTGTAGGGGGCTTCTGTGTCTGTCGTGTCCACCAACAGTAGCGGTAATGCATGCACTCAACATGTCTTTCTTCTGTCCCCCCACCCTTTTTGTGGTCTCCCTGTTCTTGTGTGCATTAGCAAAATCAGGCGGAGGAGCAGTGGCACCGGAGCACCAGGGGGCTGCATCCCACATGGCCATGGGGGCCACACTACGGAATCGGACTTCACCAGTGGGACGGAGGGTGAGGGGAGCTCCACGGCGGGGACAGGAGCTGAGACCAGTGACACGGACTCGTCCTCTGATGTGAGCTCCCTTGTGGTGGTGGCAACATCTGTGCCACCCCCATCTACAGGTACAGCCGCCACCCCCCCTTCCAGCACCGCCCTCCCAGCAGCCCCTCAGCCTTCGCCCCGTGCCCGCTCTCCCTCCCTGTCTCGTCTACACTCACACCTGCATGCACTACCTCTACAGCCACTACGTCTCTCTCCAGCACACCCACCACCACACCCCGCTCACGTGCAGTCACCAGCCCCACTACCATTCACCCGTCCCCTGTGTCCTCTCCCAGTGTGTCTGTGACGCTCCCTCCCAAGATACACAAACGCAGGCACACACACACCCAACAGCCATCCACCTCACGACAGCCTCCAGCGCATGCACCTTCACCCAAAGTCAGCAAACGAACACCTCCTACAATCACCACCTCCACTCCCAAACCCCCTCCAGTTACCTGTCCCAGTGTGTCAAAAAAACTTTTCCTGTCCAACCTTGACCTCTTTCCCACACCTCCCCCACCCCGTCCGTCTCATAGGTCCCGAACTAGCACCTCAGCCACAACATCTCCGGGACCAGTGGTGCCTGTAGTCACCGGAATCTGGAGTGCACCGGCCACCAGTGTGGCATGGAGCCATAGCATAGACAGTCCCGCACCTGTGAAGCATCAGAAGTTGGCAGGTGCCCGGCGGGAGAGGGGGAAGACTCCAGCCACCAAAGCTGCTCCCAGGGGTCCCGGTGGGAGTGTGGAGTCAGTTGTGACACCTTCCAAGGTGGGGAAGGGCCACAAAAAACCCGGCAAGTCTGGGAAGAGCAGCACGGCGGAGAAGACCGCCATCATCTCCGCTGCCCAGGAGGCCACCGCCAGCACCAGCCCAGCTGCCCAGGAGGCCACCGCCAGCACCAGCCCAGCTGCCCAGGAGGCCACCACCAGCACCAGCCTAGCTGCCCAGGAGGCCACCGACATCATCCCCGCTGCCCAGGAGGCCAGCACCAGCCTAGCTGCCCAGGAGGCCACCGCCAGCACCAGCCCAGCTGCCCAGGAGGCCACCGCCAGCACCAGCCCAGCTGCCTAGGAGGCCACCGCCAGCACCAGCCCAGCTGCCCAGGAGGCCACTGCCAGCACAAGCCCCGCTGGGCCATTAAGGACCGCCAGCACAAGCCCTGGTGGGCCATGAAGGACCGCCAGCAAAAGCCCCGCTGGGCCATGAAGGACCGCCAGCAAAAGCCCCGTTGGGCCATGAAGGACCGCCAGCAAAAGCCACGCTGGGCCATGAAGGACCACCAGCAAAAGCCCTGCTGGGCCATGAAGGACCGCCAGCATAAGCCACGTTGTGCCATGAAGGTCCGCCAGCAGCTGAGTCCCTGCAATGGAGACCGCCGCCTCAAGCACTGCTGAACAGGGCACCGCCGTCTCAAGTACTGCTGAACAGGGCACCGCCGTCTCAAACACCGCTGAACAGGGCATCGCCGTCTCAAGCACCGCTGAACAGGGCACCACCGTCTCAAGCACCGCTGAACAGGGCACCATCGTCTCAAGCACCGCTGAACAGGGCACCGCCGTCTCAAGCACCGCTGAACAGGGCACCGCCGTCTCCAGCACCGCTGGCCCATGTGCGCCAAGGGCACTGACGCTACTGAGTCCGTCACGGGGTGAATGAAGCACTCTGGGCACCATGCCCCCTCCAGAACCAGTGGAGAATCACATCCACTACCTCTGTTCTTGGCAGGATAAAGCACTCTGGGCACAAGGCCCCCTCCAGAACCAGTGGAGAGATACATCCACTACCTCTGTCCTTGGCAGGATAAAACACTCTGGGCACAAGGCCCCCTCCAGAACCAGTGGAGAGATACATCCACTACCTCTGTCCTTAACAGGATGAAGCACTCTGGGCACCATGCCCCCTCCAGAACCAGTGGATACTGTTATCCACTTGAGGGACTGTGGCTTTGCACTCCCCAGGATGGAACAGTGGGCAAGCCACTCACTGTTTAGACTTGAGAGACTGTGGCTTTGCACTCCCCAGGATTGAACAGTGGGCAAACCACCCACTGTAGAGACTTGAGAGACTGTGGCTGTGCACTCCCCAGGATGGAACAGTGGGCAGGCCACCCACTGTAGAGACTGGGGAGACTGTGGCTTTGCACTCCCCAGGATGGAACAGTTGGGAAGCCACCCACTGTAGAGACATGAGAGACTGTGGCTTTGCACTCCCCAGGATGGAACAGTGGGCAACCCACCCACTGTAGAGACTTGAGAGACTGTGGCTTTGCACTCCCCAGGATGGAACAGTGGGCAAGCCACCCACTGTATAGACTTGAGAGACTGTGGCTTTGCACTCCCCAGGATTGAACAGTGGGCAAGCCACTCACTGTAGAGAGTTGAGAGACTGTGGCTTTGCATCCCCAGGATTGAACAGTGGGCAAACCACCCACTGTAGAGACCTGAGAGACTGTGGCTTTGCACTCCCCAGGATGGAACAGTGGGCATGTGGCCCCCTCGTGGATTTGGCGTTGTGCACTCAAGCGGCTGAGGTGCCCCCCCTTTCCCTCCCACTGAGGTGCCTGTTTAGTTGCTCTCTGATGCCCCTGCAGTGTTCTCTCCGTCATGGTCGGGGATCTTGTGTGGGCCTCGCCCATACTGTGTGGTCCCAGTGTTCCACGGACTTAATTGGAGCACTACCTGGACTACTATGCTTGGTATATATTTTGTAAATGGTGTATATATATATTTCTGCCTACTTGATTTTAATATATTACAATGGTTACACTCATTTTCTATTGTCTTTGCATTCTTCCGGGGGGGTTTGAGGGGTGTAACTGTGATGTATTAAAATGCATTAGTGTGTGTGTTGTAGTGGGTGGGGGTGTTGCGTGTTGCGTGTGTGTGTCCCTGTTTTTTCCCTCCCCCTCCCCTGTGTCGTAGGTGCAGTACTCACTGTGGTCTTCGCCGCCGGCGTTCGTGCTCCTGGTAGAGGAGCAGGAAGACTATCACAGGTAGAATTTGGAGTTCCGGCTCCATGGTGTCCTCGTTCCTCGTGGGGTGTGTAGAGGTGAGCGTTTTCCCTTCGGAATTCCTGTTTCCGCCGTGTTTTTATCCGAGGATTGGCCTGTCATAATAGTGTGGGCGGTACATTGTCTCCCGCCTGTCTGTTGGCGGTGACCGCCGCGCTGTTTGTTTGTACCGCCGTAGCGGTCTGAGTGTTAAAGTGGCTGTCCTTGTTGGCGGTTTCCGCCACGTTCGTAATTGCTAATTTTTTTCCGCCGGCCTGTTGGCGGCCTTACCGCCCCTTTAACACCGTCCGCCAAGGTTGTAATGACCACCTAAATGTTTTTAGCGCATGGAAACTAAAAGCACCAATCTGGACATCTGGTGGCATGCACCTGGGTCAAAGTCAAAATTTCAGGCCGACCACGATAGAGCCCTGCTTGGCTACAAAGAGTGGGAGGCCTCGGTCAAAGTTTTACCTTCAGATTTAGGGGGTCATTACAAGTTTGGCGCACAGTTTTCACCGTCTGTCAAACTTCCAGCAGGGAGGTTGCTGCTACACAGGCTATCTCCCCACGGGCCCCCGTGAGAGTTTACCAATAGGCTGGTGGGCCGAAACCTGTCTTCTGTCCACCACCCTTATGGGAAACAGGCTACAGCATTGTCAGCAGGTCGTAATCGAGCCAGTGGCAATGCTGTAGCCCGGAGGGTGCACTAGCACCCTGGCAATGATCAATGTCTGCAAAGCAGAGAGTGAACATTGCAAGGGTGCCGGGCAGGGGCAGCTCTGCACTGCCCATGCCAAGTGCATGCGCAATGCAAGAGCCCCCTGTGGTCCCCTGCACCTGTTCTTCAGCAGCCTTTTCATGGCAGTCTTACATGGCAGAGAATGAGGTTGTAATCCCCAGGGCAGAGAGCCCTGGCGGATTACGATCTCCACCACCTCCAGACCACCGGATCCAAGATCTTGGAGGAGCTGCTGGTTCTTTGGTGTTTAATGTGGTGGCCGGACCCCCACCATGAGTGTGGTGGTCTATAGCCCCATTAGTCTTTTTCTTGAAGATTTTCTTTACTGGGACGAACTTGCAAGTCAGATCGGACCTTCTTGGAGCCCTCTTCGGATACGTGTCATAGGAGACCTTGGTGAAGAATTCTATGTTCAGACTTTTTGCGACGGATATCTTCGTCTGCACAAACTTGAAATTGAAGGAGGCCTACCTGGAGACCTCCTAGGATGTGCTGTGCGGGAAGCCTCAGTTCACTTTTTATGTTCAGACATAAAAACCTTTATGGAGCTTTTCCTCTCCAACATTGGACAACCCTCCACAGCAAGCCGATATTGAGCCAATGTCATCGGATTGTCTTTCCATGAGCCCCAAGTGAAATCCTGGAAGTCTGGGGCTCCGGAGCTTTTTAGTGGGACATACTTGCAAGCAGGCCAGGTAGCAAACAGGGAGTCCCTTCTTGAAACAGTTTAAGACAGGCAAAGTCCTCTTAGTGGCGAAGCGCAAGTGTGCAGCTGGTGCAGTCTTTCAGAGTGCAGTGTCAAGGTGAAGGTCAATGGCCCAGCAGGGCAGTACTTCTTCTTCTTGTCTTATTCCAGGTAGTGATCTAAGGTGGGGGTGCAGCTCTGCCAATTGTATTCTTGTGCGTGGGATAGACAACGGGGGGACTCATGACCAACCACGTGCAGGTCACCACCCTCTTGAGTGACCGCTTCCTGGGAAGTGTGGCAAGAATCAATCCCAGGGAGCAACATTCTCACAAGGTGGCAAAAGTTAATTCTCAGAGGTTAGGACTGGCTGAGCCCACCCACTGGTGTGGTTAGGTTTCCCTTAACACACCCCTTTCCGGTTCCTTCTTAATCTAATCAGGGGGCACCTGTCTGTTTTGCAGGAAATAGGGGAGGTTCACTTGCTGGCCCAAATGTTTTTCCCTCCTTTGAAGTACGGTTTAGCTGCTCACCCCCATTCTCTTTCACCATCTGCTGAGGAAGTTCGCCTCCCTAAGGCACTGTTCAGTCCAGGCCACTTCACACCTCATCAAGACAGCTTGGTCATGCTGTCAGAGGCTGGTAAATCAGAGAAGGGCACTACAGAGCTGAAACTGGTAACTTTTAGAAAGAGTTCCAAAACTCTTTCTAGGTGAAAGTTACATTAAATTCAACAGTGGCAAGTTTTTGGATTTATTATAACTTTTAATTTGATGCCAGACATGTAATATGTTGGTCCTTCCTATGGAAAATAAGACTTCATTATTTTAAAATAAAGTCTCCCCATGTTAGCGTATGGAGCCCATTCACTACAATGAGTAAAAACGAATTTAGTTATTTTCCCGGGCCTATAAAACATATTTTGTAAGGTACCTGCTTATAGTTACACTGCACCCAACCCTGGGGACACTTAGGGCATACCTTAGGGGTGGGTTACATGTAAAAATAAGGTAGTTTAAGACTTTGGAAGGACTTTTAATTCCAAAGTTGAATTTAGGGTTAACTTTCCCTTAAGAGCAGCCAGCAAGGCAGATCTGACTTTAAAATGACACTGGGCACTACAGCAGTGCACCTATGGGTGCGCTGGGGTCCATAAATCTACATGCCCTACCATATTCTAGGGACCTCAAGGTAGGTTGCTGCAGCCAATTATAATTAGCCTAATTTGCATATCAATTTTAATCAGAGCACAGACCCAGGGACTTTAGCAGTGCCCAGGACACCATCAGAGTCAGAAAAGACATGCATAAGTACAAAATGGGGGCAAAAGGTTAGGGGGCTTCTGCAATCATCCCACTTTTCCCACACATGGCCCCTTTTGGAGCCTTCTATATGGTACAGAGCTCATAGGCCCTCATTATGTCCCTGGTGGTCTACATATCGCCAGTGATAATCTGGCGGTATGACTGCCAACAGGCTCATTATGAGATTGGCAGGTTGGCTACAGCCAACCCGCCACTTCTCCTCTCATACCGCCACAGCAGTATGAGCTGCCGGGGCAGAGATGTCTATCTCCAGCACGGCGGCCGGCACAGTACCTCCCATGGCATTAGGAGCCAGCCTACTACCATGGTTTTTGTGGCGTTAGCAATGACATGAAAACCATGGTGGTAGGCCCTACCGGTTGCAGGGAACCTGATGCCCCCACCCCCCTCCATCAACATTCACCCTCCACCCACCCGATACACATACTAATCCCCAACCCCCTCCAATCCACTCACTCACCCATATATACGCACACACCACACAACTGACCCCACAGCCACACACGACACATCACCCCCCACCCACACTACAGTCACAGCACCCCTCACCCCACACCCCCCCTCCCCGCATACATGCACACAGTCACCCACACGCACCAGGCACACACCCATTCACTTACACTGACATACACGCATTCATTCAGACACTGACATACAAGCATTGATTCATGCATACTTCCAGACATGCTCACACGCATTCTTACACACAATTACACTGACATGCAGACACGCACTCACTTCACCATTGTTACATGCATTCACTCACACGCATAGACCCAAGCAAACAAGACACACAGACCCAATCACACATATACTCAGAAATTCATGCACACACTTAGATGCACACACTCACAACACCCCCATCTTCCCATCACCCTCCCCTGTCAGAAGCCCGACTTACTTTAGGTGAGGAGGCTACAGAGTTAATGTATGAATTAACCTTATGTTTTCAAGGTTCTTGTTTAAGATATTAAAGTCAAAGAAAAAACGAACTTTAAAAGAGCAAGTATCTACAAATGTCAAGGTTATAAACAAAGACCAAGTTTAAAGGAGAAACGAACTGTTAACAAATAAGCATTTACAAATTCAATGGTAATAAACCAAAATAGAGTTTAAAAGAGAAACAAACTTATATAAACAAGCATTTACAACTACAAGTTATCGACAGATGTCGAAGTAAGGAAGGAGAAACTAACTGTAATAAACAAGCATTTACAAATACAAGTTATCAACAAGTGTCGAAGTAAGAAAGGAGAAACGAACTTTAATAAACAAGCATTTACAAATACAAGTATTGACAGAAGTCACAATAAGACAGGAGAAATTAAATAACATCAGCTGATTTGAAGAACGCATTATCACCAACTATATATATATATATATATAGCAACATAAAACCAATCTCTAACAAAGGTTGAGAAGTTCTTCCAGAATCAGTAATAAGCATTTTTTTAAGAAAAGCTATCATTTATAGAGAGAAGCAAGGCTACAGAGAACTCAGGGTGAGTGAAGAAATAATAGAATTAAAGAGAATTATGTGTTGAGAGTAGAAAGTGAAAAACTGATGTTGTATGTCCCTAGTAATTGCGACTGTGACTCTTGCAGGTGCTGTATCCAATCTTAGATGTGAAGAGGCAGACTGAGTACTGGCGTTCATCATCTCTGTGGCAGTCTCTCTACCATCCCATTCCCCTTTCCCCCTCCGGGGTACTCAGCACGAAGGATTAATATTCGTTGTGAGTAGCTCGGGTCGGGACTGAGGAGTTATCTTCTGCTTCTGAGGAAATCGAATTGAAGTATCCTGACAGATTGAAGTGCCATCACCCTAATTTTAGGGAAAAAACTGATTTCTTCCTGAGCAGAATGGCAGAAGGAATTGATATAAAAGCATTAGCCACCGTTTTGGAAGGGTTACAGAAACAATTAAATAACACCATAGAAGAAACAGTCCAAATAAAACAGCGAATAAATGAGTTAGGGAACACCGCTAAATCAAATGAATCTGTGTTTTCACAAATCCCTAGCCCTTCACAGTCTGCAGGTATATCCACTCAAGTAATCCATGCTGTTTCCCCTATTATTCCTTTGGCTCAACCCGAGCGCTTCGATGGGGATCCAAATAAGGCGCAGATTTTTCTGACCCAATGCTCATTGCATTTTTTATGTAGACCAGTCATTTTTTCCGAAGACCAGTCCAAAGTGGCATTTATATTGACTTATCTGACAGGAGATGCGGCCGCATGGTCCATGCCAATAATTTCCAGAAATGATCCTGTTTTATATAATTTCCAAAATTTCAAGGAAGAGTTCTTAAGAATATTTGATCGGCGAACTGCAGCTCAAGCCACTGACAATGAACTACTGGAAATCAGGCAAGGTAATAAAGATCTAGTAGCCTAGCTGGCTCATTTCAATAAACTCATTGTAGAGACTGCCTGGCCGTAGTCAAAAAGAGCCGCCATATTTTATCGTGGACTGAGAGATGAATTGAAAGATGCCTTAGCACAAGTTCCAAATAGACCCACCGAAATTTCAGAGTTAATTGATCTTGTGTTACAGATTGACCACTGGTTAACTGAACGAAGAGCAGAAAAGAGAAGAGAGTATCGACCATTTCCCCTGAGAATTGATCGTGTAAGAAATGATCATACGAGAGCCGGAGAAGGGATAACGATAGAAGAACCAATGCAAATTGGTTCCATCCGAGGTCCTTTATCTAAGGAAGAAAAAGAGAAAAGAAGAGTGAATCAACCATGTTTATATTGCGGTGCATCTGGGCATTTTGTTAAAAACTGTCCCAAGAAACCCAAAGCTCTTCAGTCGGGAAAAGGCCAGCTTCATCAGTAGAGGGAGTTGCCCTGATGAAATCAGAACCCAAGACAACTCCTTTAGATCAACGAGTGGCGAATACCTTACAAACCGCAGCGCCACATTTGGTACAAACAGTATCAGTTAAGACCCTTGAGAAGGAAATTCAAGGGATCTCAGTTATGATAGACTCTGGAGCTACGGGCAACTTCTGTGGTATCAAATACGCTCGTAAAATGGGTATTCGATTTATCAAGAAATCTACTTTGGAAGTAGTAAGAGCTGTGGATGGAACCAATCTTTCTTCAGGACCCATTTCCCATGAGACCGAACCAATTCATATGCAAGGTTTTGGTGGACATCAGGAGCAGATAATCTTTAATTTGATAGATGCTCCACAATTTCAACTCATTTTGGGTCTGCCCTGGCTTACAGAACATAATCCACAAATTGATTGGAGCAAAAGAACGATCAAGATGAATTCCTCTTACTGCAAAGAGAATTGCTTTCATGATGGAGTGGAAGTGTCCACCAAGTCCCAAGCGGCCTGTTTATCATCACACTCTTCAATGATCTGTGCACTAAAGACAGCAGAAATCCCAAAAGAATATGAGGATTTAGTCGCCGTTTTTGATGAAAAGGAGGCTGAGAAATTGCCACCACATCGACCCTACGACTGCAAAATTGAACTGGAGCCAGGTGCGATATTGCCATGTAGCAGAATATACGCATTGACCGAAGCAGAGAATCAACATTTAAAGGAGTATTTGGATCAATATCTTGCTAATGGTTTTATTCGTCCTTCTGAATCTCCAGTGTCATCCCCACTATTTTTCATACCAAAGAAGGATGGGAGTCTTCGAACTTGCATTGATTATCGAGCCCTCAATCAGGTTACCATGAAGAATCGATACCCACTGCCTTTAGTGTCAGTTTTATTAGATCAAGTAAAGAATGCTAGAATCTACACCAAATTGGACCTGCGAGGAGCATATCATTTGATTCGAGTGGCTTCAAGGGATGAATGGAAAACCGCTTTTCGGACTCGATACGGATTATTTGAATATCAAGTGATGCCTTATGGGTTATGCAATGCTCCCGCTGCCTTCCAGCATTTCGTTAATGATATATTACGAGAATTCCTCGACCGGATTGCCGTGGATTATATAGATGACATTTGAATCTTTTCCGACAATCTACAGGAGCACATTTCCCATGTTCGATCCATCCTCACAAGGTTGCAAGAAAACCATCTCTATGTAAAATTGGAGAAGTGTGCATTTCATGTGGAACGAGTTGAGTTCTTAGGATTCATTTTGCCACCAGAAGGAGTTAGTATGGATCCTGCCAAGATAAAGACAGTGCAACATTGGCCTTCTCCTTGCAATGTCAAAGAGATCCAGAGTTTCTTGGGGTTCGCTAATTTTTATCGAAGATTCATATCCAATTTTTCTCAAACAGTTACACCCATTACTCAATTGTTGAAGAAAGGAGTGAAGTTTGAGTGGACAAAAGAAGCTGAAAATGCTTTTCATTTTTTGAAGAATTCCTTCGTCTCAGCTCCAATCTTGCTCCACCTCAATCCAGATGAGCCATATTATGTGGAGGCAGATGCTTCAGATGTTGCCATAGGAGGTATCCTTTCCCAGCGTCATAAAGATACAGGTCAATTACATCCAGTGGCCTATTTCTCTCGAAAATTAACACCACCAGAGATAAATTATTCAATTGCGGATAAGGAGCTATTGGCAGTCAAAGAACTTTTCGTGAGTGGAGGCATTACATTTTGGGAGCTAAGCATAAAGTGACCGTTTACACGGACCACCGAAATTTACAGTTGTTAAAATCAGCTCCAACTCTAACAGCTAGACAACTGCGTTGGTCCCTATATTTTGCAGACTTTGATTTTGTTATCCCTTTCAGACCAGGAAAAGTAAATAGGAAGGCAGATGCTCTATCTCGAATTGATACCAGTGCAGTTTAAGAGCCTCCAGAAAAAGAATTGATTATTCCACAAGAGAAGTTCATATCTGCCATATTGTCTGAAAATTTAAACAAAGAAATTCAAGAAAACTTAACATTCGAAGGAATGCTGAAGTGGTCCAAAGAAGGCCAAGGAAGAGAAATCAAAAAAGGTTTTCCATACTTTAAAGATGCACTGTATGTTCCGACTGTGGAGCTGCAAGAAAAAATTCTTCAGGCTTATCATGACGATCAATTGGCTGGACACAAAGGAATTCAAAAGACTCAAAATCTAATACAACGAGAATTTTGGTGGCCAAAAATGAAAACTCAGATAAGACAATATGTGTCAACTTGTGACAAATGTCAAAGAGGGAAATCAAATAGACCAGCTTCACAAGGTCTGTTAAGACCTTTTCCCACTGCACCCCATGCCTGGCATACTGTTACTATGGATCTTATAGTGGACCTCCCTAGTAGCCAAGGTTTTAACACTATCCTAGTTTTTGTAGACACTTTCACTAAAATGGCGCATTTCATTCCTTTGATAGAAATCACTCGAGCCCCACAGGTTGCACAGTTGTTTACACAACACATAGTACGCGGCCATGGTATCCCAAAAATTCTAGTTTCAGACAGGGGGTCCCAATTTGTTTCTCGCTTTTGGAAGGCCTTTAGTAAAAGATTAGGAATTGATTCTTGTTACTCTACCAGTTACCATCCTGAAACCGATGGGCAAACAGAGAGAGTGAATCAAGAGTTAGAACAGTATTTAAGACTCAATTTATTCGATAAAGAGAAGGAATGGCCCGAGTTGATGTGGGCATCTGAATTTGCTTACAATAATGCTGTTCATTCCACCACTGGGTTCACCCCCTTATATCTGAACCATGGTAGATATCCTAATGTAATGTTGGGTAAAGAAGATGATTCAGTGCCTGCAGTAGAAGAGATGGTGAGGGATTTGCAGACCACGTTAGTTAGGGCTAGAAAAAACATCATTCAAGCAAAGGACTCATATAAGACTCACGCTGATAGAAAAAGAAGAGAGAGACCCATTTATTCAAAAGGAGACAAAGTTTGGTTATCCACTCGTCATTTACGTCTCAAAGGAAATCGCAAATTTCAGCCACGATTTATAGGCCCATTCAAAGTTGACAAGATGATCAATCCAGTGGCAGTTAAATTGCAGTTGCCAGCTCATCTAAAGATACTTCCTGTTTTCCTTGTCTCCTTGTTAAAGAACAGTCCTCCAAATTTACGTCAAAACTCCCCTCCAATTCCTATCCAGATTAGCTCTGCAGAAGAGTATGAGGTCAATCAAATCTTAGATTCCAAAATCCGTAATGGCCAGCCTTATTATCTAATTGATTGGAAAGGTTATGGTCCAGAGGAACGATCCTGGGATCCGCACGAGTATGTACATGCTTCAAGATTAGTGAGAAACTTTCATAGAACCTACCCAAGCAAACCTAAATTGGAGAACTGTTCCTTGAGGGGGAGTACTGTCATGACCACACAAACTTGCCAAGTCAAATCAAAGAAGTGCATGAGAAAAGCAAAGAGATATCCTCAGTGGAGACAGCAAAGCCCAAACTGGAAGAAGGTTTGCAGAGTAATCTTGCGCTTATTTCAAAGGAAGAATCAAGAAGAGAAGATCCAAGATGGCCGCTGTGAGTCCTGAAGGTTAGTTACAGTTCTAGTCTTGCAATCGGTTGGTTGCTAGGTTACGGGCTCTCCAGCTGGAAGCCTTGCACTTCAACTGAGGTCTGACAGGAATCAGCTGTGTGGAGAGAGAGCGCGCTTCAGAACAGAAACTCTTGTGAGGTAAAATTACATTTGAAGATTATATTACAGAAAACTGATAAATATTGTCAAGGTTTATTCGAAGAGTTTGATAGTAGACCGTTCCCGTGGAAGTTGGCAAGGCTACAGAGTTAATGTATGAATTAACCTTATGTTTACAAGGTTCTTGTTTAAGATATTAAAGTCAAAGAAACAACGAACTTTAAAAGAGCAAGTATCTACAAATGTCAAGGTTATAAACAAAGGCCAAGTTTAAAGGAGAAACAAACTGTTAACAAATAAGCATTTACAAATTCAATGGTAATAAACCAAAATAGAGTTTAAAAGAGAAACAAACTTAAATAAACAAGCATTTATAACTACAAGTTATCGACAGATGTCGAAGTAGGGAAGGAGAAACTAACTGTAATAAACAAGCATTTACAAATACAAGTTATCAACAAATGTCGAAGTAAGAAAGGAGAAACAAACTTTAATAAACAAGCATTTACAAATACAAGTATTTACAGAAGTCACAATAAGACAGGAGAAATTAAATAACATCAGCTGATTTGAAGAACGCATTATCACCAACTATATATATATATATATATATATAGCAACATAAAACCAACCTCTAACAAAGTTTGAGAAGTTCTTCCAGAATCAGTAATAAGCATTTTTTTAAGAAGAGCTATCATTTATAGAGAGAAGCAAGGCTACAGAGAACTCAGGGTGAGTGAAGAAATAATAGAATTAAAGAGAATTAAGTGTTGAGAGTAGAAAGTGAAAAACTGATGTTGTATGTCCCTAGTAATTGCGACTGTGACTCTTGCAGGTGCTGTATCCAATCTTAGATGTGAAGAGGCAGACTGAGTACTGGCGTTCATCATCTCTGTGGCAGTCTCTCTACCATCCCATTCCCCTTTCCCCCTACGGGGTACTCAGCACGAAGGATTAATATTTGTTGTGAGTAGCTCGGGTCGGGACTGAGGAGTTATCTTCTGCTTCTGAGGAAATCGAATTGAAGTATCCTGACAACCACCATGAACACTACTGGATTTCCACCCTTATTGTGGCGGAAGTAAGGCAGTGCTCTTAATATAGCGGATAGATGGTAACCACGGTGGCGGTATGTTGGCGACAGCCACTGCCACGGTAGGCGGTTTGTACCGCCAATGTTAAAATGAGAACCATAGTATTGGATGTATGTTTGTTGGACTTGGCATCATTGGCATGGTCTCCCCTAACTTTCTTCCTCTAATCCCAGGTTGCTTCTGTGCTGGACTCTGTTTTTGCTATTTTTGTTTGCTCTGGACACTTTACCACTGCTGACCAGAGCGAAAGTGTAAGTGTTCCCTGTATAAATTGTATGTGTACATTGGCTTATCCATAATTGGCATATTTGATTTACTAGTAAGTCCCTAGTAAAGTGCACTAGAGGTGCCCGGGGCCTGTAAATCAAATGCTACTAGTGGGTCTGCAGCACTGGTTGTGTCGTCCACAATAGTAGCCCTGTAATCATGGCTCAGAACTGCCATTGCAGTGTCTGTGTGTGCAATTTGCCGGACCTAAACCTTCCCTTTTTATACAGGTAAGGCACTGCTAAGGTAGGCCCTAGGTAGCCCCATGGGCAGGGTGCAGTGTATGTTAAAGGTGGGACATGTGCTTCTGTGTTTTACGTGTCCTGACAGTGAAATACTGCCAAATTTGTTTTTCACTGTTGCCAGGCCTATCTCTCTCATGGGGGCTGCCTTTAAATATTATTAAAGCACAGTTTCCCTTTGGGAGCAGATAGACATGTGGAGTTTGGGGTCTCTGAACTCATAATTTAAAAATACATCTTTTAGTGAAGTTGGTTTTCAGATTGTGTTTGAAAATGCCACTTATAGAAAGTAGGCATTTTATTGCTTAAACCATTCTGTGACTCTGCCTGTTTGTGGATACCCTGTCTGGGTCAGTTTGACAGTTGGGTTATTTACATCCCTCCCCTAGACAGTGGCACAAAGGGAGCTGGGGTGTAGCCTGCATATTCTGATGGGCCATCTGGGCTGAGGGGAGGGGAGGAGTGGTCACTTACACCTGAAAGGGCAGTGCCTGCCCTCACACAATGCAGACTCCAACCCACTGGTGTGTGTCAGGGGCCTGGCCTAGGCAAGGTAGGATCTTGAAAACAACAGAGACTTCTCTTTGAGTAGGCCTTCTTCAAAGGCAGAAAGGGGTATAAGAAGAGCACCCAAACCCCTGAAAATTAGATTACTTCTGGAACCAAGAGGAACCTCTGCCAAGGAGAAGAGCGGGAAGCTGGAGGAGGAGTACTGCCCCTTTGCCTGTGACTGTGCTTTGCTGGGTTGGCCTGCAGTAGCTGATTCTACCTGAGAGAGGACAAATACTGACTTTTTTGTGATTTCCCACTGGTGAAGAATCTCCAAGTGCATGAACTGATCTTCCCTCCATTGTTGAAGTCTCAGGGACATCAAAGACTTCTCTCTGCCAGCACCTGGGCTGTCTGCTGAGAGTCCTGCCTGCCAAGTGGTGCTCTAACCTGTCTCTGGGCTCTTGAAAGGTGCAGCTGGTGGGAAAGGAAAGCAATCCATACAAAGACTGTGGTGTGGGGAAACTTTTGACGCACTACCCACCTTGCAGCAGAAAAAACGACGCGCCGCCGGCCTCGCAGGTAACATTGATACTCCACCTTCATCGTGGCTAGAAGATCAACACAACACTGCTGAAGAAACGATGTACATCAGCTGCACCGGCTGTTGTTATTGACACAAGCCCCCCACACAGAGCGGTTTCATGACACCCTGCGACTGGATTGCGACGCAACATCACTGGGTGCGGAAAATCAACACAAAGCCTGCCCGGACCCCAGATGCCCGTCCAGATCGACGCATTTCTCTCTTGTGGGAGAGTAGAAATTATGCACGCCGACCCGACTGGAGGAGGAATGACGCACACTCTCGCTTGCGAGTGAGAAATCAACGCATCGCTGGCCTTTTCCAACACACATTCGACTGTGTGCCTTTATTTTGATGCTATCCAGGTACTTCTGTACGCTAACTATGGTCTTGCTGTTTTATAAAGGATTTAAGACTCTTTTGCTCTTGCTCTTTAAATTCATAACTCGACTTGTGTATGTTGGATTTCTGTCATTTTGGTCTTGTTTTGTTAAATATTATATAATTTTTCTAAACCTGTGTTGTGTCATTTTGTAGTGTCTTCACTGAGTTCCTGTGTGTGTTGGTACAAATACTTTATACATTGCTTCTGAAGTTAAGCTTGCCTGCTCATGCCAAGCTACCAAGAGGGCGAGCGAGGGTTAACTGAGGGTGATTCTCCTTTACCCTGACTAGAGTGTGGGTCCTTGCTTGGACAGGGGGTAACCTGACTGCCAACCAAAGACCCTATTTCTAATAATGTTCATATCAGAAGCTACTAAAGGCTGCTCTACATCACCTGAAGGTGGTCTCCAGGTTTAATGATGATGTTGATTTGCTGTGTTATGTTATTTTTTGGCAAGTCATTGATACGTGGCTGGCATAACTCGTGGTGTCATAGTCTGGGCCATGGTCTTGATAAGTGAAACTCTCTGATTAAATTACACTGTGAAGTTCAGGGAAAGGCAGGGATTAAAAAGTAAAGTATAGCTGCTGAGGGTGTTGCAAGTTGTAGAGCATGCGCATATTTTTATGGATTAGATGGACGCCAGCATAGAGTGCATAAGTAGTGCAATAGGAAGTGTGATTTTAGGGAGACCAATACGACATGGATTTCACGCTAGTCCTCGTTCAAGGCTGGACTCTTCAATCGTTCAAAATACTTTTATAGTAACACAAGCATAATCACTTAAACATAAGAAAAGTGCATGATGGTCAAAATTATTAATTCTGATGCAAGGCCCTATAGCACCAGAAATGTCAGCTGACCTTCTATAATGGCCACCAGGAGTTCTGGCCACTGGAACGAATCCAGTGGTCCACAAGATACAGCAATATTGTGCTTATTTTTGTATCAGTGCAGTGGTAGGCAGCACCCACCATGCGCCCTCCATATCTTTAGATCTCTGAGTAACCTTTTGATCTTTATTTTCATTGCAGAGGACTGGCGCAACCTTTCATCCTTCTGTAGTCAATAATTGAAGTGCCATAGAGTCGATAAAAACTAACACCTATTAATGTCGTTCTGAGTAAAGGCAATGTCTGTGGCAGTAATTACTATATAAAAGCCACATTTTCTGTTGTCATGGTTAATTGCATCCCTTCTGTTTTTAATAGTATGACAGGTGCATATAACCCACAGCCGGACTGCATTGGGTGCATGTGTGGAAGGAGCGTTTTCTAAATCCATTTTGCTGCATGTTACTAAACGAACGAGAGAACTGCAGTGGCCCAATTACATTCGCCCCTGGTTATTAGTCCACAAGAAAGCAGTCTTTTATATGGTTGACAAAATCCCCAAAAGCGAGCTATTCCTCACTTCAACAAAGGGATAAAGCCACTACCATCGAGCCGTGTGTGCCCACGCACGCAGCCCGAAAGATCCAGACAGACGTGTCTCAAACGTGCTTACATTTGAAAATTGACAGCAGCGAGAATGGACTACCCAAGCGGCAGTACATTAAATTAGGTATTTAATGTAATGTTCATTTGCTTGTTTGTGTTGTTTCTTTACACAGACAAAGGAAAATCGGTCGAAAGATTGCATTTAGTACTCAAAGAAAATGTCAATGGAATATATAAATAGAATCGCCTTCCTCAAAAAAAATCCTGCCTTGCAGCCCTATTATGAAAACATTGCTACAGGGAAAGAAGACGGAGAAGAACAAGAGGATGCTGTATGTAAATCGGAAAGCTGTTTATTAAATTTTTCACAACACGTCCTTACAGCAAAGAGAATGAATTCCCTGTCGAAGGCATTGGCTTGGCCCACAACACTAACAGTACTAGTCTACTGAGTAGGCACATGATAAAGAAAGTCTTATCGTCTGCTTGCTGGGTTTGGTCCAGAGGGCAATGTTGCTTCAGAAATGATGCAGAAGGACACAGCTTGGATCTAAATCACACAATACTGCCTCATGGGTCAGATCGCTCAAAGAGCTTCTGTCTTTTCATATTGGCATGCAATGACTAAAGCACTGCTGTGCTCCTTAAAGCTTATATATACAGCCACAATCAGTACCAACTAAAGATATCTCTTCGGTTCTCTGTAGTAAAATATTTATAAATGACCTGTAAATGCTAGCCATGACTAGGGCCACTGGAAATATGCATTTTTTTGCAGCTGCTGCGTTGCAACATAAATGTGAATTTGCCACATGATGCCATCTGCTGCATAATCCGCAGAGTTTAACAAAAATAATTGTTTCTAGCTGAAACGGATCAAAAGTTATTCAAATGCAGCCACATGTGTTGCAGTGAAGTGAAAGGTCCTTTGCAAGCATTGATCAGTTATGTCATGTTATGTTATGGTAAGTTATGGTAATGTATGCTACGCTATGTCATGTTATGCTATATTTTGCTATGCTATGTTATTCTATGCTATGTTTTGCTACGCTGTGCTCTGCTGTGTTATGCTATGCTATGTATGTTATGGTATGGTATGCTATGTTATCTTATGCTATGTTATGTTTCGTTATGTTATTGTATGATTTGTTATGTAGATTTATAGAGCGCACTATCACCAAGAAGGGAATCCTGGCACTGAGCAGATGTGAGTCTAGCAAAACCTAAGGCCTAGTCATACTATTCAAAGAGCCAGGTATTTTACCTCTTGTAGAATTCAAGAAGTGAGGAGGAGGCCCTTATGTGTAGGGGCAGGTAATTCTATGCTTTAGGAGCAATACAGGAGAAGGCTTGACTGCCAGATCTGTTTTTCTGTATGTGTGCAAGTAGGAGCGTGGCTCAGTTGAGGTGTCTGAAAGGTTTGTAAAAGCAGATGGAATTTTGAAAGTATCTACGCCAGTGTTATTTAGTTCCTTGAAAGTATGAGTGAGGAGTTTGAATTGTGATCATTTGTCTATGGGAAGCCAGTGAAGCACCTTCAGATTAGGTGTGATATGAGTGTGGCATGGGAGGTTGGGAGTGATTTTGACTGTTGTGTTCTGAATGGTCTGCAGTCTTATGGTGAGTTTGTTGGTGATCCCCGCATAGAGGATGCTCCTGTAGTTCAGCATCTTCAGGGTATGGAAGCATGAAGTGGTGAAAGCATTGATTTCGGCAGTCATGTCAAGTTTGCTGTTGATGATGACACTGAGTTCTTGGCGTGGGTGGTGGAAGTGGGTGTTGGTCCTAGATTTGTTGGCCACCAGGTTCTGTCTCACTGTGAAGTGCTGTGCCATAAGGTCACAATTTTGGTCTTGTAGGTGTTTAACTTTAGACAGTAGGGTTTCATCAAGTTGGCGATTTCAGACATACAGCCATTGAACTTGATCCTGGTAGTGGGTGTCTCGTCCATTCTGGAGAGAATGAGTTACATGTCATTGACATAGGAGAGTACATCAGTGTTGTGAATGTTGATGATGCTGGCTATATATGCGTTGAAGAGGGTTTGGCTCATGGAAGATCCCGGTGGAACTCTTCAGAGGAGGTTGCAGGTGTCCGAGGTGTACGATGCTAGGCTGACTGACTGGGTCCTTCCAATCTGGACGAAGCAGATCTGTCAGAGAGCATGTCCTTGGTTTCCGATGTCATGTAGGTGTTGGATGAGTTTGAGGTGGGCTAAGGAGATGTCCAGGAGGATGTGAGCTGCTGAGTCTCTTCTGTCCAGAGTCATTTGGATGTTATCCGCAGTGGTGATCTGGACAGTTTATGTGCTGTGGTTGGGAAGAAACCGGTCTAAGTGGTGCAGAGAAGCTGGTGATTATTGAGGTATTTGGTTTGGTGTCTGTTGATGATTTTTTCTAAACCTTGGCTGAGAATGGTGGAAGGGAGATGGTTCCATAATTGGCAAGCATTGGAGTGTCTGCTGAGAGTTTCTTCAGCAATGGAATGACAGTTGTGTGTTCCCCTGTGTCTGGGAAGGTCCCAGAAGAGTTAGAGGCATGCAGACTAGATATGAGCATGGCACTGATAGGTTGTAGTCCTGTGGAGTAGGCAGAGTTTGGGCAGAGGTCTGAGGGGGGGGTGATGTTTTTTCTGGACTAATCAGCCATGTGGTTAGCATTGGTGCTTTGGATAAGATTGGGTTGGTGTTTGGCGAGGTCTGTTTGTTGGTTTAATTTGCTTTAAATGGCACTAATTTTGTTGCTGACCAAATGAGAGAGATTGTTGCAGAGGAACTGTGAGTGGCTGATTGAGTTGGAGACATCCTCCGGTGAGGTGAAATTATTCACAGTGGCAAAGATCTCCTTGCTTCTATTTGTGCTGGCATCATTGAGATCTACCTGAGCAGCAGGTTTGGTGGCCCAGCTCATTTGGTGGTAGCATCTCAGGGCACATTTGAATGCGCTTCAGTCTGTATTGCCCTAGCTCAATCTCTATTTGTGCTCAAGTTGTTTCCAAGAACATTTTATCAGTCTGAGTTCCTCAATGTACCAAATGGCCTGTGGTCTAGAGCTTGTTGTATTGTTGTTTTTGAGGGGGTACAAACTGCAGGAGATGATCCAATTTTTGCAATTCGTAATGGCTTTGGGAAGGCTGTTCCTGTGTTCAGGTCAGTGGATGTTGAGGGTGGTTTTCCAGTCCTTTTCATTGATGCTGTTCCAGTTTTGGCAGGCTGGTACGGAGTTGGTACGTATGCATTGGACTGGGATAAGGGTGCTAACCTTGATGAGGGCATGGTCTGTCCAAGAGACTGGTGTGGGCTTGTCAACTCTGATGTTGTTCAAGGTGGTGAAAATAGGGTCCAGAAGATTCCCAGCGATGTATGTAAGTCTCTTTAGCAATTGGGTGAGACCCAGACTTCAAGGTTTTCCATGAGTGCTTTTGAGTTGGGGTCTTCGTGACTTTCCAGATGGGAGTTCTGGGCTCTGACTAGGATGTAATTGCTAGCATTGTGGGCTGGTGAAGTTGGTGAGTTGCATAATTTAGGTGACCTTGCCCCATAATTTGGCCCACACCGCCACATATTTCTAGTGGCCCTGGTCAAAACTATAAAAAAATGATCTCCTCTATACTTAATGCATTTTATAAACGTACATCAATATGTGTGTGCAACAAAGGAATGTAGTAATATTCAGTGTATTTAATGCATTATTAAAACAATATTGTGAAATACTCTAAACAGTTTGCATGAATGCAGATGAGTACCAATCAATGCCTAACTATCAAAAGCACAGCTGACTAAAAATAAGGGGAAAGTGTTAAAAACCTACCAATCAAATAATATAAACAGGCTATGAGTTTCTAGATTCTGAACGATGAGTCAACATAGGGAAAAGGTATATTCTCATCTCTCCAAATAGTAGCCCTGTGAAGCCTACCACCATTCAATAGTGGCCAGTGAATGTATGTGTCTGACTGCCTAATAGGGGTTTAGCAGCACACATATTTCCCAGTGGCAGACCATGGCGCACTGAGAAGGAGGCATACATAATTGTGAAATGGGAATAGCCTAATTTATGCAGCCCAACCTTCCAAATTGCTGACTCCAGCACCATAGATTAACAAAAATAATATAATTTCAGACTCACCACGCAACTGGGAAAAAACAATTACATGCACACTGTGTGAGCACCAAGGACACTTCCTTCAAGGTGAATTGAAAGGCTTTTAAAGCAGTGAGGTACAGATCAGCTAGATGTTAAAAATGTTTTAGAATATCAAGTTTTCAGAGGTGGTAAGAGAAGTTCAGCCAAATACAATCAAGGGTTCCAAGACCTCAGACACAGCACTTAGATGTCAGGTCTCATTTCACCAGAGGTCACCAGCAGGGTCCAGGTCTGGTCTACTTGGAACTTGTCAGTAGCGAACTTAGGCAATAGGCCTTTTAAAGCTTTTTTTGTCCCTGTAGCAGAAACAGTAGGTCAGCCTGCTGACCTTTGGAGTCTACTCCTTTTTTTATGGTACAAGAGGTAGCAGTGAGTGTGCCAACAGCTTTGAAGGCATTCATCTTCATCTGCCCAGAGAAGTTTCACATTAAGTACATGGTGCTTTGTCAGCTTTTGTGTCTTTTCAAAGTGGCAGTCAATATACACATGTTTTAGATTTCTTGTTAAAACTCACAGTTGTTGCTCATTAGAAATACATATAAAATGCTTATAATTTAAAAGTGAATACTACAGCGTAGAGAAACACAAAGATAAGGAACACATGTTTAACTTCTTAAGATCTATAAAATTCAAAACAAACCATTCCTCCTAAGGAGAATTATATTGGGCAATAAAACTCCAGCCAGGATTTTTAATTTGGAATAATAATTAAAAGACCTTCCTTTTAATTTAAAACTGAAAGTTCCCCGCACTTTTGCCGCTGAACATCTGCTGCTCTGCAGGGTGGATGTGCTACTCCATATTTGTGAATTGTCAATATTTTCCATTAATAGTTTTTACTTCTGTTTCGTGCCATTTGTACACACATTCAAGGGAGCTTGCTGCAGTTTTAAAGCTGAGTGATACATTTGTAAAGATTCCTTAATGTAATGAACCTACTTGACTAGATTAGAAAGCGAAAGCCTACTTTTTAATAGTATGTCACAAGTATCTATCGAACGTGGGCATGCCTCCATATAACCTACCTTGTATGGATGGTACTCTCAGCAGCTAGATACTGTCCAACAAATAGGCTGGTGTACGGTACAACTCAAGCTACTTTGCCTCACCCTATTCTGTGAAAAGTTGATAAAGCCAATTTCACACAATCTAGTGAACCTTGCTGCAGTGGGAAAGTACCTATGGGAATATTCCTTAATCACCAACAATGACTGGATACCCATCATTCAGGCTTTAGACCCCTGCTTGACACTGAAACATTTCTTATTCCATTACTTGATGACATCCTAGTGGGTGGAAATGAAAGAGATTTGTTGCTAATCAGGCTCCTCAATTTGTTGGCTATGTTCACTACAGGGAATTTCGAGTTCCTCCGCAGCTGTCCCTGGATTGAGAATTTAATTTCAGATGATGCTAGTAAATGGATTGAGTGATTTCAAACAGGCTGAATTGAGAACAGTAAACATGCAACATTTTTTTTAATCAAAATTCAGTGTTGAGTATGAGGCTCTGCACATATTTTTGCTGTCGCTATTGTTATTTTAATGTTTTCATTAGGCTGCTGTTTTTATTTCTAAGACCAAGAGGCCTCCAAGTCTAGTCACATGCTGATGAAATACAGGTAAATTGTTTTTAAGAACATAAAATATGATTTCCTAGGCCTTAAACAAAGATTAGCCACTTGGACAAACATAAATGAAATGATCCTTATTTAAGCAAAGTCACTCCATATGGGATGGACATAAGATTTTTCATTTCCATATACCATCCATCAGATCCCAAAATGTTTAGCACCCCCATGTGTTTTGTGAATAATCTTCAAAACCTTGAAGTTGTGTGGGACGCATAACTCAACTATGAGACACATATTGGATCAGGTGAAGTATCTTGTTTGTGACATCCAAACCAAGCACTTCTTTTCATTGACAACATTCATCACAAAAGCATTATATACAGTTCATAAATTCCAAATTGGATTATGTGAATGCATTATTAGGTGGGTGTCCTGAGATCCAAATTGCCCACATGCAACAAGCGCAGAATATAGCAGCTAGTTTAGCTCTCAAATGCTTACCAGTGACCACATGAGTTAAGCTTAAAATAGCATTCATTGCTTATGATGCACAAATGAAAATCACAAACAGTCACCATATTCAGATTTTCTTAATACCTCAGATCAAATAATCTTCACCTCCAGTCCAGTTGACGTATAGGTTCATTGTGTACAAGTGTAGTCGTTATGACTAGTTTAATGTTAGTCTGGTCAAGGGAACTTTGAGTTGAGGTGATGTAGACTTTTCATTTGTGTTTTGTTTTGTTCCTGGAATGCGTATACTTAGGAATAATAAGGAACCCTTAGTCGAGAGGAGCCTATGGGTTCAGTGCCCTGGCTGTCACATGATAAGGTGTACATGACTACATGCCATTGTATATATAAATGTTGTGAGGCATCATTGTGAATGTGAAGACATTAGGCAGTAGGGCCTCATGTCCGAGAAGGCCACACAACTTGCATCCCTGGAACTGTTGTGCAATGGTTTTCACAACCTAGTCATTGTCTCCTTTCTTTATTTTTAATGAGGCTTAGCCAATTTCATAGATTTTGTATCTGTTATTTGTTGTCATTATGTGTCTGCATGGGTATTGGAAAGTTTGACAAGTTGTTGGGTAAATGTATAAGCTACACATGTTGGACAGTGGTTGTGGATGACTATCCTTGTATGTTACATGCCAGGGAATGCCTGTTTGTCACTTTGTTGTTTGCAAGAGGGAAAGATGTGCAGTATCCTGTGACCCTGTTGCCTTATTGCCAGAGCTAGTGTTTGAAATGCTGGGAGTGAATGATGTAATAGAATATTTGGAATACAGTCTGGAATGGGAGCTAGAGGAGAGTTACATTTGGAGGGAGGTCGAAGCCCTGACAGGATCTACCACCTGTAGCTGTAATCTAAGGGACTAACATGAAATAAAGAACTTAGGGCCAGATGTAGCAAGAAATGCTTTTGTGACTCGGAAATTGCGAGTCGGTGCGACTCGCAATTTCCGAGTCGTAAAAGCATATGCAGAATGGTGTCTCAGACACCTTCTGCGAGTCGCTATGGGGTCGCAAAGTCCCACCTCATTAATATTAATGAGGTGGGTTGCATTTTGCGACCCCATAGCATGTCCCTGCACTCACACGGATGGTGGCCTGCTGAAGACAGCAGACCTCCATGTCTGTGACTGCTTTTTAAATAAAGCAGTTTTTTTATTTTTTATTTTGCAGCACGTTTTCCTTAAAGGAAAACGAGTTGCAAAATAAAACAAATAATGAAACCATTTGGTTTCGGTGTTTCAGAGTAGGCAGTGGGCCACTGGACCACTGCCTGCTCTGAAAAACCCATTTTGGCAACATTCACAAAGGGGAAGGGGTCCCATGGGGACCCCTTCCCTTTTGCGAATGGGTTACCACCAGTGTGACACTGGTGGTAACTGCGAATTGCTTTGCGACCACATTTGCGGTCACAAAGCAATTTAGAATAGCGATGCGAGTCGCAAATAGGAAGGGGACACCCCTTCCTATTTGCGAGTCGGTACCGACTCGCAAATTGTGAATGAGCATCGCATTCGGCATTTTGCATGGCTCAAACTGCGATTTTCGCAGTTTGCACCATGCAAAATGCATGCTACATCTGGCCCTTATTTCTGACCTGAGTGGTTCCAGACTCCTTTATGAAGATATGCCCTCTAACTTCATGCATGGCCCTCAAATCATGTATCCCTGCATTTAACATTTTTTCAGGGGCAGAAAAGTAATGTGAGAACCTTGTATAACAAGGTCTCCCCCTCATAGATTAAAAAACACAACAGTCTCCTGCCACCTAACCCTAGAACCTCTTTGCCTTACCCCTCAAAGCTGTGCTATTTGGTCACCAGAACTGTTCTAGTAGGCTTTCAGAGGGCCTGATGTGCCTGGAATTCCTTTATGATACAGCAACAATGGTAAATAACTTTGGTTTTCCAGTCTTCCTATGTCACAGCAGTGAATAACCAGGTTTAGAACCTTGTTATTTACACTAAAGGTTTCCAATGGAACCATGCACTAAATATAGAAGTATTGATGGGCAACACTAAATACAGAGATGTTCTTCACCAAGGGGTTTTAAGTGGCATCCAATAGACAACAAGAATGATGCTTGAGTAGTCCATGATGCCACTTAAAATCCTAAGGTGAAAAATATCCCTGTAGTTCACTTTTACCCATCTTTATTCCTATATTACATATGGCCCACCCAAATCATCTTTCCCTGCTATCAACTGCTATGAAGGGGCAGAGGTGTAATAGGGATCAATAAATAACATGGCTTCTCCTCCCTGTCCCAAATGTGGAAAAAACATAACTATGCTCCCCACATCCAACCAATGACCTTCTGTATCATTTCACCCCATTACCTCCTGAAGCTGTGTCCTCTGATTTCCTTAAAAACACAAAGCCAGCATTGTGCTGACTGACTCTCAAAAAGCCAGTAGAACAGCATGGAATTCCATTATGATGTAGCAACAGTGAGTAACGCATTTTCTTGCCAATTATGCTATGTCATTGCAATGAATAGCTCAATTTAGAATCTTGTGTTCACACAAGAGAGAGTCATACATAACATATAGCATTTTAGATGGGTAACTGTGAGCTGTGGAGACTTTTTTTGGAGGGGTCTGAGTAACATCAAATAGACAATGAGAGCGAAGCTTGAGGTTTTTATGATGTCATTCAGAATCCTGAGGTGAAAACAACCCCTTTAACTCACAGTTGCTCATCTATATTTTAAGCTATGCATTGCTCCCAAAATCATCTGTCGAGTCTTATATATTTTAGGGTAATAGTAAATTACAGGGATGTTTTTCAGTGACGGGTTCTGAGGGGCATCAAATAGACAACAAGAGCAAAACTTGAGTTATTTGCTATGCCACTCAGAATCACTCAGCAAAAAACATCCACATAATTCACTTTTACCCATCTATAATTGTATATTATGTATGATCCCCCAAATCTCCGGTCCCTGCTATTAATTGCTAAGCAGGGGGCAGTGGGTAATGGGCGAACTATGCATAACATGGCCTCTCCTTTCTGGCCCAAATGTAAAAAAAAACTTACCTGCCATCCTTAACCAACCTCCACCATTTTGGCTGCTTTCTTTCCCTCTCCTGCAGTTGTATTTTCTGCTTTCAAACTAGACAGGCTGTGCTGACAGGCTCTCACAGAGACTTGTCAGCCTGACCTGGAAGGCGTTTATGATGAATCAACATGGATAACCAGTTTTGTTAACTAACTCTTAACCAACCCCACCACCTTCCCTGCTTTTATTCCCCATCCGCAGCTGTGCTTTCTATTTTCAGTCAAAACAGACAAGCAGTGCTGAGCCAACAGGCTCTTAGAGAGCCTTGTCAGCCTGCCTGGATTTTTTTTTTATAAGGCAGCCACAGTGAGAAATATGTTTTGTTATCAGCTGTTTGTACATTACAGCAATGAAGGACCAGATTTAGAATCTGGTGTAAATGGGAGGGGCTTTGTCAAGCCTTATGGTGAACATACTATTGAAATACAATTACCTGAAATTATACAGACTATACAGATTCTGTCTGTACCACCAGAGATTATTTTTAAGGACCCAAAAGGAATTTTATTGCTCAAAAATGTCTGTGACCCTATAGACCTTTTGTAATGCTATATGCGGATTGCTAAGTAAGCACTTTATTTTCCATATGTCCCATGAGTAAAAAGTATGTACATAATGGACTCTGTCCCTATTAGTGAAGTCAGTAACCACAGTCCCGAATTCTCGATGAAATCAGATATAACTACACCACAAGTATTAATTACTTCGTAGTTTCTCACCTCCAAAGTAGTAACTATCTCCTGTATAAATTTGCGTTTGTAGGTAGATTTGCCCCGCTGAGTCTCCATCGTTGTTTACTGTGATGAGCATTCGAGTTCGTTTGGCAACCAAAGAAACAGAGTGCCACTGCCCATTATTTAGTCCAAATCCTGAAAGAAACATACCTACGTCAAAATTCAATGTTACTTTGTGGATTTGTGAATTTAGATACTCTTTTAATATTTTCACTTCAAAAGACACTGCAGACACTATAGCTAAACGTGAGAATTGACATTTTGGCCAATAAAATACAACATTTACATACTTATATAGTGACAATAATGCAATCTTTTACCTGAAGAAAAGCATGATATTGCATACTAAAGATAAAGATAGTCATGCTTATGCAAGATGCGCTGTAAGGCTACTGAAACCAGAACAGAGTTAAATAAATTTAGATTTTGAGAACACAACTATACTTTATTTGGGTTGTTTTTGATACCATTGAAGAAGAAATTACTTAGGGAACAGAATTTTAATAGCATCCAGTATTTATTCAAAAACGACATGTATTCGTAGCATGCAACCTTTATAAAAACAATAAAGGTTGCCAAGTTACATCCTGAGTGCTGCTGTGAGCTGCAATTAGAAGCAATTAATTTCTAGTCTAAAATGTAGGTTTTCCTACTGTGATCATACTTAAGACTTGAATTGCTACTCTTTGGCCCTCAATGCAAGTAGCTGGAGAATGGTTCAGATTTCCCCAATGTAAGAGTTTTCGATACTAGGAGTACCTGTGTCTCAGGGGATTGGAAACCTCCTGGCCATTACAAGTGGGACAGTCAACGTCACTAACGCATGCCACCACTGCATATAGATGATCACTTGCTGACAACTACTTTCAGCAACCCCGCAAACATATAAATGTCGAAGTGTATTCATAGGAGAAAAATGTACAGGCTGATGTCTAACTGGGCCGCTTAAAAAATATGTCCTGTAACACTCAGTAGATATCCTTTATATTTTTTAAAGGGAAAGTGAGAACTAACCTCAGCAACGATGCCACAATTATAGGTACAATTGCACAAACAAATGTACATTTTAGTACACATGGTGACTCAGACAACATTAAACACAAAGGTGCGCACTGACAAGACTTCCAAATGATAACATATTTTGTAGTGTGTATCAATTTAAGGGGAAAAGTAAAGTCATTTCTACATAATTGGCCTTCCCTCATGTACATCTGTAGCACATGCTGAAAAGGGAGGAAAAGGATAAGCTTTCTAAACAAGGTAGTGCCTGATTTATCAAAGGATTGTGCAACCCTTATGTAACACAAGGTAATGCAAGGGGAGTGCAATCCTTAAATCCGAATTTCCAAACCACGCAAATCCACCTTGTATGACTTGGTAAATCCAGAATAAAACAAGGCAGCGCAAGTCACTGCCCTGCATTATGTAGCCCTTGAAAAGCATTCCCTGGGTGGTGCAAGGATATTCACACATTCACCCATGCATTTTGGCACATTCCCAGATTTACAAAGACTGGTAAACTTGGGAATGCATCAAAAATGTACGTCTTTCCGACAGAGGAACAACGCGGAATAATACCTCTTTCTCCTCATTGTTTCCTATTTCTGAGTGTGCTACAAAACTCCTGTAAGGAATGTTCCTTCCAACACAAAAACAATCCTGCCTGCAAAATAGGCACCCTTTCACATTAGCGTAAGGGTTCCTGCCTTAGTACTAGGCAACACACAGCAGTGCACCAGTAAATTGAGAGATCAGGATTGCACCACATATTGATAGATAGCAAATTGTCTTGCTGTGAAGTGCTGCGCTAAATTGTGATAAATCTGCCCTAGTAGTGTCTTCACTCTCTCAACCTCTGGAAAAGATAAACAGCCACAAATTGATAACATGTTCTTCAAGTTTGCTCTGGATATCAAAACTGCTACTATAACATAAAACTGTTGTCTTAACTTTAGTGCTGCGTAGATGTTTGATTTTGTAAGCTAGTGAAATACCACCCTTACAAAATACACCTGCTACTGAAAGATTTGTGCAACTAGTACAGTAAAGATATGAATGCTAAGATTTTACCTACCAAGGCAAGGTGGGTAATAACGAAATCTATTTTGTACAGGAAAAGGAAGCCACAACATTATGATAACAAGCACTTGGTAAAATGTATTTTCCCAAAATAATTCATTTTATTTCACTTTTTTGTTGTTACTGTGTCATGTGGCTTACTAGGACTTGAAAGCTATGTTGATTTCGTCCGCGAAGCCTCCTCAGGGGGTCCGTGGCTGCTTAAAAAAATAAATAATATTAATAGATTAGGTCCCCCACTTTCAGTAATGGCTCAGTGGGGGGGTCCCTGGATTCCAATAAAGAGTCAGTGGGGGTCCCCGGGCTCCAGTAATGATAAAGTGGTGGTCCACAGAAGTCAAAAGGTTGGGAACCACTGATCTAACATAATAATAAGCAACATTTTCAAATTGGTTTGTAGCCTTTACATTCAATTGATATTTACAAAACTTGTGAAATCAAAATAGTAAAGGTTAAGTTATCACTAAGTGAGTGCGGAATACTTTCAGCTCATGACATATAATGGTTAAGACTTAAGGCACAAAAGTATTTGTTCTTCAAATGCAGCAAACTAACACCTTTCTAACAATGACTAAAATAGATTTCCATTATTTTTTTGTGTGGTGGCCAAGAGTGGTCACGGACTAAAAGTGCTCTGGACCACTCCGTCATCTACTCTAAACACGCAAGGTGTGGGACTCTCTCCTTCCATTCACTGCCTAGAAGTGGTCCCAGGATACATCTTGCGCTGTCCCATCCACTACACACCTACAATGTGTCCTGATCTTTGCAATTGATCATGCTACTACAAGGGACCCATCACTCCACTCTTGAAATTAAACTGTGTTATTTTGCTGTTAAAACTTATAGGGCGACAGGTGCTTCAGTCCACGCTCCACCCTCTGCAAGGAGTTCAGTAAAACTCATCAAAGTGACACAGAGAAGAGTTTTTTTCTCTTGCGCTGCTTGCCAGCTTTAAGTTGGTGAGCACGGATGAGATTTCTGAAAGCAAGCCATCACAGCAGGTCACTACCGCTCAAGTTGAGAAAGCTGCCACTCATGTTAAGGAAGCTGTTGGTCGTGTCGAAAATCTACTGAAGCAGCCAAATGAAGTTAGTGCCCTCTGGTGCTCCATGAGATGGGGTTTGTGCTTATTTTTACAGTGCAGGAGAAACGTCTGGTGCTGAAAATCAGCACGAAATGCATGACTTAACCAAAGTCTGCTGATCATAGAACTCTGTGTAGCACAGCAGAGTTTTTTTGGCACTTCGCGGAGTTTGGCATAGCAGAATTCAATGAACGCCCCCCAGGCTTAGTTACAACAGGAAATTCGACATGGGGTTTAAGCACGGCTCCCGGGGTGTGACAATCCTTCTACATCGCTGCTTTCCTATGACAGTAATTCAGGCACTTAGAGACCCTCGGGCCATTTCCTGGCCCTTAGGGATATTATGGAGGGATGAATTGTTAACCTTATTTCTACCTATGTGCCCAAGAGCAGCCTTGGATGCCCTCCTCAAAGAACTCTTAAAAATATTGAAAACCCTTCCAAAGGGCCTCACAGTGATTGGAGCGACTTGAAAGCAGTGCTGGCCCCAGATAAGGATACCACAGGGATTCCCCTCTCTCCAAATGCCTCTCAGACTGGGCCTCCTTACTTGTTCTTTGTGATGTTTGGAGGAAATTGAACCCCCAGCAACTCCAGTATACCCATACCTCCGCAGCGCACCACAGTCATTCTTGCATTGATCTTATTTTCATGCCCACCTCGGACGGCCGGGCCATTACTCATGTCTAAATGCTTTCTTGTGGCATCTCCGATCATTCCCCCCTTTTCCTTCATATCGGATCCCCCACTGGGGCACCCCACCCCATGTGGCGACTTAATCCCTTGTTTCTTCAAGATGAGACCAATAGACGTAACCTTGGTGAGGAACTCAAAATCTACTTCCAAACCAATGACAACTCAGTTTAATAGTCAGTGACCCACTGGGCTGCCAGTAAAGCTACAATCAGAGTATAGGCTAAAGGCATTCTCCATGCTAATGAATGTGCCCAATCCCAACATCTTACCCAGCTGGAGGTTCAAGCTCTCCAACTTGAGGGGAATCCGGCTTTGGGCGGCTTTAAAAATACTGCCTGGCAACTAGACCGCATTTATGAAGAGATCCCGGATATATCCTTGAAACTATGAAACAGGTATGAAGGGTCTCAGCAGCTAGAGCCTATGGATGGGGCGACAAAAACAGTAAACTCTTAAACTGGCTTGCCTCTTGCTCCTTTGTAAACCGCAGAAAATAGTAGATGCCCAAGGTCATACACAGCATGCCCTCTGTGATATTGCTCAGGTATTTGTGGACTACTACTGCTGCCTTTATGCAGCGGTTCCTCAAGTAGACCCTGCACCAGACCCTAACCTCCTAGAGGAAATGCCTTTCCCACTGCTCTGCCAAACTGTCTCACAACTGCTGGATCAATGGATCTCGATTGAAGAGGTGGGAGCAGCTATTTAACTGTGGCATTCAAGAAAATCCCAGGACCCAACTGTTTCCCTGCATAGTACAAATCTGCAGTCAGGGACATCTTGATACCCCGACTTCTTGCTTTATAACAAGAAGCAGCCAAAAATGGCACTTTCTGGTCTAACAATGATGTGGCCACGATCACAGTCCTTCCAAAAGCGCACTACCATCGACCTCCTGTTAAGACTTCTGCCTGATCTCACTTGTAAACACTGAGGTGAAAATTTATGCTACGATCCTAGCCACCCACCTTAGGCAGGTGATCCACACACTTATCCACCCTGATCAATGCAGCTTCATGCCTCATCAGAACACAAGACACTGCCTTCGATGGCTCCACATTGCCCTGGCCCACTGTCACTCCCCCCACCCAACCTGGCCTTACTTCTTATAGATTTTGAAAAGGCCTTTGACACTAAGGATTGGGGCCACCTCGAATGGGTACTGCTGAGGACAGCATTCGTCCCACGTCTGCTTTTTGAATTGATGGAGTCCTGTTGGACATCTTTCCCATCAGATAAGGTACACAGCATGGATGTCCCATCACCCCTCCTTTTTTCCCTAGTAATGGAAACCCTAGCCCACCTTATTAGATGTGGCATTCAGATACGAGGCTGGAGATGGGAAGACACATAGGAAGACCGTATTGCACTTTACGCAGATGATGTCTTGCTGTTTCTAGCTGACTCCAAAATGACGGACCCCCAGTGCCTCTGAATCCTCCAGGTTTCCGGCAAATCATCAGGATTACAAGTTAACCCGCCCAAGTCAGTCTTAGTGCCCCTGACTGGAACTTCCAAATGTGGACATGGTAAACAGACATTATGGTCCATCATCGCAGCTTCCGATATCTAGAATGTTGGATGACGCTCCTTTCAGAACTCCCAAGGGCCCTCAATCTCAACCCTTAAATGTAATGGGGAGAATAGTCCTAATAAAATGATGATACTTCCCAGATTCTTATATCTGCTCCAGAACATCCCGGTCTATCTGCCACATCACTGGTTCCAAATACTTGAAGACTTGCCACTACATCTCTTTGGGGCAACTCCAGGCCTTGCCCAACCCTTGTCTTTTGCCAACATGCACCTTACAATGGGAGCCTGGAAATGACTACTCTCTACTTCTATTAACTGGTGGGTCAACTTTTGGTATTTAATGACTGGTTCTCTGGGGGATGGGCAGACCCCGCCTATCAAATAGAGCTTACAATCCTGGGGTTTTCCCAAATTATGGCATCGATGTAGGGACCCCCCAGTCTCCAGTACTATCCCAATGATAATCAGGATTGTCTTCCCCGTGTGGAGAGCTGCACTGGGAGAATAAGTTTACACTCTAGACCCTATTGTGGCATGGTACCCGATTGAGGGAGATGTAAATGCAACTTTAGTAATGCTAATACAGCACTGTGGAATGAGTAGCCATGAATCGCCTGGGGGGTGCAGGCCAACTGCAGCGTAATTACTGAAACCCAGCCAACTCATTGATTAGTCCAGATATAATAGAGAAGGCACACCTTTCATAACTGAAGGCAGACTTTTATTTTGTGCCAGTTCTTGTGTCTCTAGTCCTTGAAGCTCTCAGCACACTTATCTCCGCCTACCAAAGGTTTCTGCCCATTAGAGAAGCCAATATATGCACAGAATTGAGAACGAACAAAAGTGCACTTAAGCACATTAAAAGGGGAACAGTTTCACAAAAATGTTTAAGAGAACAGGTGCACTACAAATTTTCCCGTGACTTATGATGGCACCAAGAAGTTGTTTATGGGCCTAAAGCTATATGGAGAAATAGAATTTAGGATAAGCACTATAGTAGGGCAATATTGGTGGCTGTCTTTAGGTCAATAAGTCAATGGCCTCAATAGCCAAATGATGTCAGATCTTCTGTGGCATCAGTTGATTTTAATAATCAGGGAATGCCCTCCTGATCATCCCTAGAAGACAGAGCTAAACTAAATGTATTTTGCAAAGAAATTGAGGAGGGCAAAGATGTAGTAGAATCTCTACATTGAACAGTCATTTCTGATTGAGTGAAATACACATTTTTGCTCAGTAAGTCCATTTATTACCAAAGTAAAATGTATTACATTATAGAACTTGTGCCCATGTAAATAAAACTTTGGAGTAGACAATCAGTCATAGTCATTAAAAGCAAATACCCAAATTAACATATTGTAATGAATTAAGTTAGCTTAAATACTGATGCCATTTATAATGTTGGCTTTACACGCTTAAGGCTAATAGGCCTTTTACATATTCATGCTGCTGCTGTGCACAAGATTATTTTTCTCCTTTTTCCCACTGCAGATGCTGTTTTTCCCCGAGATCCTTCTGTTACCTAGTTAATAGGCATTTGTTGTGCATTAGCCAACCTAGATTAAGGCTCTCATCAGAAAGAGAGGAAGATGCCAGGTAGCGTGACTCATGAGATTGGCTGTCTGAACCACAAGATTCTGTTCAAAGTAACTGTTCAAGGACATAACTAAATTTTAACCTTTGTAAAGACATGTGAAACTGGGGAGTTTACCTGCTCCTGGAGTTTGATGAAGACTGATTCATTCACAGGAGTGAAAACAAGGAGAAATGTTGCAACTAGGTTTTTTGTTGAATTACATTAGTGTGGGTTCTTTAAATTAGAGGAGAGAAATCTTAGAGATGCTTGCAGACTTTGAGCTGAGAAGACCTTTCTAGCCTCTGCAAATCTTCATTGCCTGAGTGCTAAGGCTTCATACCTATGTATTCTTATTCTTTCAGAAGAAATTTTCATTTGGTTTTACTAAAACTGATAACTTATTCGGTCATACCAAATTTGCTTAATTTAAATTCCATTCTCAACAACCCTCCTCTAATTTAGAATATGGATATTTCCCTTATGGAATATTTACTGCATATTCTGCATTCCATTTATAATTCTTACATGTGCTATTTTATCTTACTTTGAAACATCCACTTTTAGACTATTTGAGTCTGTAATAATGATAACTAAATTTGAATACTTTGTAAAACAATGATCTATTGTGAACTCATTTGTTGAATAAAACCTGTTTAAACTCACTTCAATTCACCTTGATGTTTCCTATGAAGTCTCAATTGATCTTCACTGTTTTGGTAATACATGTAAATGTTAGCTCCTTATCCCCTCTTCTTGTCGACTATCAAAGGTCAATATAATCAATGGTGGGGGTTACTTGATAATTATACCCGGCATTTACGATATTAGAATCCCTACTCTCGTATTTCGAAATGCTATTAAAAAAAATCTAGAAAAATTTATTGAGTGCTTCTAAAACTTTACCTTCCAACCTCCTCTCATGTTATTTCTTGAATCTGAGGCTTCTATTGAACCAGTAGCTTCATGCATCTGGATTCTAGTTTTATGGTTGGCTAAAAAAGATTTCGATATTGTTTATGGAAGAATTAAATAGTTCACACTTTTGTTTTGTTTGGGTAACTTGCTTAACTTGCTTTCCAGAACAGTGAGATGTTCTATCTATAGCATGAAGACAATGTCATGGCACCTGAAATAATGCTGGACAAGTGAGAGGAGTCATATCCAGATGTGCCAGTGAAATTTCAGTTAAAAAAACGTAATGGAGAAAATTGTGAATGAAACATCAGGCATTGTGGGTTTTTTTTGTAAAATGGAATACAAAATATGTCATTTGTGGTGTGTGGGAATTTTTGCAACTATGTCAATAGAATAAATGTGCCATTTTGATTTATTATTCAGGGATGTGTTTCACCATTTCATAATTGTAGTGCTTGAGAATTGAAGCTGGCATTTACCATGATTCCTTGTTTCTTTTTTTGCTTGAAATGACATCTCCTTTAGTTAGCCCTTCTGTTGCTGCCCCTTCCTTTCTTTCTTGATGTGTTTGTGAGCTTGCTCTTCCTCACACAAAATAAAGAGAAATGACAAGTTCCCATGATAAATAATCTATGATTCATAGTTTAATATTCAGGGCCTTCAAAATGGATAGGGTCTACCTGCCTACCTACTATAGAAACGCTTGTTCCAGAAAATAGGATGGTCAGACATGACAATTCAGATGTATGATATCCAAATCAGTCTTTAAGGGATACCATCAATACCTTAAATTCCAGTTATGAGGTGAGATTTGACTTTTAAGCTGCTTTTCACTATAGAATGCACCAGAAGTTGTAGGCCACCTTTGCTACAAGACTATGCATCTTAACATTTACCCAGACGGCATTTTATTGATGCACCAACACTCTGTGGTTCTTGCATAGCACATGAAAACCATCATGTCTTTGCTACATTGTTTTCCAGGGCATTCTGAGATTTCCACTGACATTCTAGAATCTTTTTTGCATTTTTGAGTTAAAAATAAATTCTCATGCACTCTGAAACTAACTATGAAGAGCGAATGAGAAGAGTCTCTGAAATAAAATCTTGTCTACTCAAATGTTTAGCAAGATTGATAACCCAATATGCTTTCTCAATACAGGTCATATTGTTTTGAGGCCTATCATATTTGGATCACAGTATCCTTAACCAGAAATACAAGGATAAGTTATAATGAAAGTTATCTAGAATGAAATCTTAGAATAGCAAAGATATTGTAGGAACACTCCAGTAGTCATTATAGAGTCAAGTGTAAGCGTATCGTGTTTGAATACATATATATAGAGCTGATTTACCTCAGTGTCAGTTGGTATTTAGCAGAATGTTTCTTCCAATAGAAGGTAGGTATAGGACTGTGAGTCATGCAGGCTGCAAAGGTCAAACAATAGAAATTCTCATAAGACGTGGAAGAAGCACAGGAATGATTTGGAGATGGTTAAACACTGTGATATTGTGCTGCATTCCTGAAGGTTCTGCACAAGGTACCCACTGGAAGCTGGATACAAAGAGAGTGGAGTGAGGAGGAGTAGTTTTCCCACTGCTGCTGCAAATCCATGAAGAGAGAATGACGCAAGTTAGAGCTGTAAGCCGCAAACCAAGATTGGAGGCTGCCGCTAAGAGCAGACACTAACATACTTCAGAGGTAGTTATGGAGGTGGTTGAAGAAGCAGCAGAAAGTGTTATAGCAGAAGCGGCCAGAGCACTTGTGCTTGCTTAGGTTTATTCCCTGACCAGTAGGATTGGTTAAACTCCCCCGAGCAGGTGATTTTGTCATGACATACCCATTCAGGACAAGTTGCTGGGGTGCCAGGATGTTAGAACTTGGGGAATAGCCTTGTTGAGAGGGACTAATGCCAGGGGCAAGGTTGTGGCCTAAGTTGAGGCAGGTTCAGTGCTAGCTGGGTGCTGGACACAAAGAGAGCAGAAAGAGCAAGAGTAGTTTTCCCTCTGCTGCTATTAAGACCAAAGGAGAAGCTCTCACAAGTTGCACCTGTTAGTCACAATCCAATGATAAGAATCAAGGGAAAGAGGCTGCCAGGGAGGACAGACACTAAGGTACCTCAGACGTAGTTTCTGAGGCAGTTGAAGAAGCAGCAGCAAGTGTGGCAGCAAAACCAGCCAGTGCAGCTTTGCTCACCTACATGTATTCACTGTTTGGTAAGATTGGTTAGACCCTGCAGGCAGGTAATTTTGCTGTGGCATACCCACTCAGTTCCAGTTTCTATGGTGCCAGAAGATGGAGCTTGGGTAATAGCCTTGGTGTGAGTGATTAAGGCCAGGAACAGGGCTATGACTGGAGTTTAAGCTGGTTTTCGTGCCACTTGCACCCATGGTCTGTGCGAAGTTACATAAAAGTACCCAGTTGCTACAATCTTATGAGGGACATTTGGGTTCAAGCAGAAGTTGCGGTGGACTGTGCTGAAGATTCCCTTCCTTCTGCTTTTTCTAGTTCATTTTGTACAGTTTTGCCTCTCAAATATCTTTTCAAAAATTGACAGTTTGGACAGTCAAAACATTGTATAATACATTTTAAGTCAGACCTTTGTAAATACTAAATCCTGTAAGAGCAAGAGTTTGACCTAAATCATTGTGGGCGAAAGCTGTCAAAGTAAGGGAAAAAGGAAAATCACATATTGTTGAAGATCCTAATGGGTGAAGTGAACAATCTTACTCTCTCTAGTACAGACTTATCTATGCCCTCTTATCAATTGTCAGCTCATTTACCTGATAATAATAAAATGTACCATTCAAGTGTCCACTTTCATATGTAACCTTTTCTTGAAACATTACATACTTTGGGATCCCATTGATGCTGGCTTTCTTCTTTAAGAGTCACCGATAACAGAAGATATTAATAACACTTTCAATACAGACTCTGATTTTTCCCAATCTATCTTATACAAGGCTTGTCACATGGATCATGAGCCTCTTCTTGTACGTAAACTTTCACAACCTTCAGATGATGGGAGTGCCCTTCCCTATTATACTTTAACAGTCACATCAAAATCAGTATAGAATCAGATATTGTCGTCTAGTTTAGGACTTGGTACGTAGGATCTTTCTTTGACTGATAATGCTATTATTTCAACAAGTGATCCTATTGTGCCTGATCCTACATCAAATGTGTCAGTCAATAAAGTAATTCCATCAGACCATTGCAGTTTTATCAATAACTGTTAGAAATGGGGTCTTTGGTTGGCAGTCAGGTTGCCCTCCTGTCCAAGCAAGGACCCTCATTCTAGTCAGGATAAAGGAGAATCATACTCAGTTAACCCCTGTTCACTCCATTGGTAGCTTGGCTCTAGCAGGCAGGCTTAACTTCAGAAGCAATGTGTAAAGTGGATTTCTGTCCTTTTCCATCAGCTTCACCTTTCAAGTGCTCAGAGACAGGTTATGGCACCACTTGGCAGGCCAGGAGTCTCAGTAGAAAGTCAGGTGTAAGTGACCACTCCTCCCTCCACTCTAGCACAGATGACTCATCAGGATGTGCAAACTACACCCCAGGCCCCTTTGTCTCACTGTCTAGAGGGGATTCACAAACAGCCAACTATCAGACTGACCTAGACAGGCAATCCACAACAGGAAGAGCCAGAGAATGGCTTAAGCAAGAAAATGCCTACTTTCTAAAAGTGGCATTTTCAAACACACAATCTAGAAACCAACTTCATTAAAAGATGTATTTTTAAATTCTGAGTTCAGGGACCCTACAATCCATATTTCTATCTGCTCTCAAAAGGAATCTACACTTTAATAATATTTAAAGGCAGCCCTCATGTTAACCTATGAGAGAGATAGGCTTTGCAACAGTGAAGACTGAATTTAGCAGTATTTCACTGCTAGGACATGTAACACACATCAGTACATGTCCCACCTTTAACAAACACTGCACCCTGCCCATAGGCCTACCTTAGGGGTGCCTTACATGTATAAAAAGGGAAGGTTTAGGCCTGGCAAGTGGGTATGCTTGCCAAGTCAAATTGGCAGGTTAAAACTGCACACAGACACTACAGGGGCAGGTCTGAGCCCGGTTTACAGGGCTATTATCGTGGGTGGCACAACCAGTGCTGCTGGCCCACTAGTAGCATTTGATTTACGGGCCAAGGGCACCTCAAGTGCACTTTTCTAGGGACTTACTAGTAAATCAAATATGCCAGTCATGGATAAACCAATCAACAATACAATTTACACAGACAGCATATGCACATTAGCACTCGTTAGCAGTGAGAAAGTGCCCTGAGCCCTAAAGCCAACAAAAACAAGTCCAAAAAAATAGGAGGAAGAGTCAAAAAGTTTAGGGATGACCCTGCAAAAAGGGCTCATTTCCAACAATAACATATCTAAAGAGGAAGGTGTAACTGGAATTTCCCTCTTGAATTTATTGTTGTTGACACAGTCATCTTTTGAAGTATGCATTGAGCCTTGGTTCCATGCTATACGCGAGTGTGGCACAATGGTTAGAGCGGCAGACCCTGATGCAGAGATCTGGCCCGGGACCAGGATTCAATTAGCTCCTCAGCGGGTCTTGGGATCAATTGCCTTGGACCAGATAATTCTCGCCTCAGTGCCTAATCTAATTAATGGGTGCCACTCTGTAACTCTGGGAAATAGCTTGCTTAATCTCCACAATGGCCCTGACAGTGCTTGGATGCCTGGCTTCACCCTGGGGGTTGCCCAGGAGTGGGTGCCTCACAGGGAAAAGCGAGGAGGAGTTCCACAGTGGTATGCGTACAGCGCCTTGAGATCATAACAGGTGAGTAGTGCGCTATACAAGTGTGAAGTTTACGCAACAAGCTAAGCACACTGATTTAATGGAAGCAGCAAGTGGCCTTGGCTATGACTGCAGTTGAGCATGTCAATCATTTTACATTAGACACTACCCTAAACTACCTGCAACATGTAAGGGGAATTTGTATACATCCAATAAGTCCACAGTGGCGTTAACAAAGGAGGAGCTATTTCATAAATACATTTTCATTGCATATTCTATACAGGAAGCACAGGCCCCAAAAACATCTAAAAAAAATAAAAGCGTCACCAGAGGAACAAACCTTATATTCAACCAGAAAGTTAAAACTAAATCTACTCAATCTAAGATTATATCCTTAGTGATGGCATTAGGCTTTAAGATTTTGTATACGAATGCACTTAAATGAAAGGACTGTCCTCTGGACAGACGATTCTAGCTGGAATCTTACCTGCACTATAGGAAACCTGGGAAGGTTAGGGGGATTTCTTCTCCCTACCAGAAGGGAATTGCTAGAGCTGTTAAGTGAAAACTACACCCCCTTAATAAGAGCAGATTAGTGGCAGCCTTCTAGACATTTCTTCTCTAAAAGGAATACGTTCTTATGATACAACTTTGGTGAGGTTATATAAGTTTGATAATGCAGAAGTTAAGAAAACCGTTTGTGTTCATTCAAAGTGGTGTCCTTTGTAAGCAACACAGAAAATTAACTTTATAACATAGGAATTAGGAATATTGCTTCTGATGGTCCGGAATTTAGGTCTATTAACACTGCAACAAGTGTTGTAAAGATAATATTAGGAGGCTAGATAAAAGAAAGCTTAAAGAGGTAAATGGTGGGATGCTGAGTGTCAAAAAACTGGATAAAGTGTTAAAACGATTCGATGGAGGCAAAAAAATAACTACAGTGTCTCTCTTCTCCGATCTATGAAATGATCTAAAATAAATTCAGAAATCTCCTCCACAAGAAATTGATTACTATAACATTCTTTGGAGGAGAAGCAGCTTGTGCAGGAGGTGGGAAATTCAAGGGAGTTTGTTGGCACTTGTTAATATGGAATCTACTGTCTACCTTGTGATCTCAGAAAGTGTCATCCCGTTACAAACCTGTAAGAATTACATTCTGGATCTATAAACTAAATTCTGAAATAACTCTATTCCTGGCAAAAGGGACTTATCAGTCAGATGCCAGACTTTCAGTTATTGGAGGCCAGGTACCTATCGAAAACAGTAGAAAATGTAAAGGAATCCTAGAGGACAGCCTTCCTGCAGTCCTCTTTAACGCTGACTCTGTATGGTGGTTCTCTAGTTTAAGTCCCATTTTTAAATGGACCAGTGTTGAGGGATAGTGTGGTTCTATCCTGAAACCAATCCTAAACAAAGGTGATAGCTTGCCACCTTCTAATAATAATAGATTTATGACCCTGCTTGACCTTATATGTAAAATATATGCAAATGTCCTTATAAAATATCTAATATGATGTGATACTAAAATAAATGATACCTCTGGAGCAGGGAGTAGTTTGTCCAAATTACTCACCATTGTTGATCATTGTTTGATCCTGTGGTTATTAGCAAAAACAGTGATGGAGTATTTGGGTAAACCTTGTTGCTGCTTGCTGAACTCGCATTCTGATTCTGACCTGGTAAATGCGGCAATCTCTGTAAAAAACGCTTGGCCCTCTATAGATCTGCGGTGGCTTTGTTTATGATTCACCCAGTACAATCCTATAATTAGGTGCAGATTGATTTTAACAGGAGGCGGTTTTAACTAGTAAACTCTCTACTGAAAATGGTTACTCAAAGGGTGTGTCCTTGCACTCTCCTGCTCAGTTTAATGTTGGTCAACTTTCCAGAAGCCATTAAAAGTAGTCATTTTTTTCACGGCAAATTACATGTTCTATGCCTTATGTATGCACAGTTTGAATTCACTGTATTGTACTTCTGTCGGCCTGCAAATAAAGATCATAGTTTTGGGGGCATATCATCAGCACAACAGAATAAACAGAGATTTGTCCATCCTGGCTATCGTTTGCTAAGTATAACATCACCAATCTTCGAGCTACCAGCAAATAAGTAAAAGGAAGAAGAACACGAGAGGCTGCCAAAAACATGAGGCTGGAAAAAAGGGGTAGTCAAAGTGAGTTAAAGCGAATAAATGAGAGAGGATGTTTTTTGTTTTTAAGCATGCTGAAATAAGCTATTTCGAGTTTTTAGTGCAGAGAAATCATTGAGTGGTTAAATCAAAGTTGTGCCTTCTTTCCATGCGCACAGACAAAAAAGCTGCATAACGTTGGTTTCAGCCAAAAGACAGCTATTCATCTTTAATTATGGAACTTCATTTTTGATGTTTCACGAACTTCTAAAGGCCTCGATGAGATAAAAGGCATATTTTTTAATTTGATGCTTTGAAGATATGTGGCAAGTAATAGGAGATTCTACATTCTGAGGAGTAACCTCATTTGAAACTTGACAAGAGCAAAGAGAGGGCAAATCCTTATTCTAATACAGATGCCCTGTAGTTTTTATTTGAAAGGATGCAACACAAAATGTAAATTGAAATAATTAAGGGCCACATGTACGAAGCATTTTTCAAGTCGTAAATGTGGAATCGGGCCGTTTGCGACTTGAAAAATGCAATTTGGGATGTACAGACCCATTTTTGGGATTCGGTAATCTATTTACCGAATCGCAAAAAGGGTTTGAGAGTCGCAGTTAGGAAGGGGTGTTCCCTTTCTAATTGCGAGTCGCAGTTCCATGTATGATTGTTTCGTGACCGCAAATGCTGTCGCAAAACAATCGCAGTTAGCACCAGTTTTATACTGGTGCTAACCCATTCGCAAACGGGAAGGGATCCCATGGGACCCCTTCCCTTTTGTGAATGGCAGCAAAAATATTTTTTCAGAGCAGGCAGTAGTCCTATGGACTACTGTCTGCTCTGAAAAAATGAAAAGAAAACTTTTCAGTTTTTGTTTTTCAAATGCATCTCGTTTTCCTTTAAGGAAAACGGGCTGCATTTAAAAAAAAACTGCTTTATTTAAAAGCAGTCACAGACATGGTGGTCTGCTGTCTCCAGCAGGCCACCATCCCTGTGAGTGCAGCCATTCCCAATGGGGTCGCGAATTGCGACCTACCTCATGAATATTCATGAAGTAGGTAATTTGCGACCCCATTGGGAATAACAAACAGTGTCATTGACACTGTTGTACATAAGGTTTTGCGACTCGCAAGTTGCAAGTCGCAAAATCTGTATTTCGTACATGTGGCCCTAAGTTCCCTATGAGCTAATGTCTTTAGGAAACTGGGACCTATTCCAGCTTTCGTATGGATTTCTTAGGGCTGATATTCTCTGACTAGAGAACATGTTTATAATTTCTAGAAAAAACATCTCATTGTTAGGCCAGAAAGTGAGATAATTCATATTTCTGTAAATTACTAAGGGCCACATGTAGCAACCTTCATATTTGCGACCCGAAAATTGCGAGTCAGAGCGACTCGCAATTTGTGAGTCGCAAATCCGAATGTTGGATGGTGTCCCTGACACCATCTGCGATTCGCAAGGGGGTCGCAAGTGCCCACCTCATGAATAATAATGAGGTGGGTCGCAATTTGCGACCCCCTTGCGAATGGTGGCCCTCACAGGGATGGTGGCATGCTGCGTACAACAGACCACCATGTCTGTGATTGCTTTTCAATAAAGCAGTTTTATTTTTTGTAATGCAGCCCATTTTCCTTAAAGGAAAACGAGATGCATTACAAAAACGAAAAATGAAACGTTTTCGTTTCATTTTTTCAGAGCCGGCAGTGGTCCATAGGACCACTGCCGGCTATGAATTTTTTTTAACAGTGTCATTCACAACGGGTAAGGGGTCCCCTTCCCTTTTGCGAATGGGTTACCGCCCATTTGAAAAGGGTGCAAAATGCGATTGGTTTGCGACCGCATTTGCAGTCACAAACCAAACCTACATTGCACTGCGACTCGCAATTAGGAAGGGAACACCCCTTCTTAATTGTGAGTCGCAATCCCGTTTTGCTATTCGGTAACCAGGTTACCGAATCCCAAAACAGGGTTTGTGCATTGCAATGTGCTTTTTGCATGTCGCAAACAGCGAAATTTGCTGTTTGCGACGTGCAAAAAGCTTGCTACATGTGGCCATAGTTATTCACTCCCGGTGGCCTTGCAGTAGCGGCCACTTATATTCTAAAACAGTAGGGCAACATTTTTGACCTACTTGCAGGCACTGTGAGAAACCAGCACAGAGTACAAGTTTCTCACTGCCTACAAGTGAATATAAGAGCAGTGTTAGCAAAATAATAAATAGCTGACTTAACCACTACCTCGTCTTCGTGTTCCTCTTTGGTCCTGCTGCTGTCTGAGGCTCCAAGGCAGAGAGAGGTCTCAGAGTCACTCCACCAAGTAATCCAGATGCTGCTCTCATGCTGCTGCTAATACGACCCAACCTGAGAAGAAACTGGATTGGCTGGAGCGACTGCCTTGACGCTCCCTCAGGCACTGTGGGCCTGAGTTCGTTTCCACCCAACTGTCTAAAACAGCTCGGGTTGTCAGGTTGGGCTTTGTAAGACAGCAGACCAAAGTGACATGCCCAGTTTAAACTGGAGCAGCAACTACTACTAGTCCCTGCTGCCAATCGGCAGCAATGGCCCTGCCCAGCGTTGCCACTCGACTCGGGTAAATTTAAAAATAAAATGGTATTGAAATAGCTACGTATACCGTTTTGTTTTTCATGCTTGCTGCACTGTCAGCAGAGGTGGGGGTAATGTATTTTTATATTTATGTAATTATCAGACACACAAATCCTTTCACAGCGAATCTGGTGTCTGGCTCCTGAACGCCAATGGTGCACGCCAAGCAGACAGTCCTGCTCTTCCCGATAATGAAGAACAAGGGCTGAACTCCAGGTAGTATGTTAAATAATCCATTTTATTGAGCCAGAATGACGGAAAACGCAAATACGTTTGGGCCTCTGAAGGACTTGCTCACGATGCTGACTCTCTGTGAATGCATTATTTTTAAAAGACCTAAACTTTCAAATGAGCAACGACGGACTGCGTGTAGGTCAAGATGACCGTCGCCATCTTGACCTAGTGTACAAATGAAGATAACTATAAACAAAAGCAAAAAGTCCTCCCGGTTCGTAAGTCATATGGTGCAACATAAATAAAAAACAATTAGAACATAACATTTTATGGATCTGGCCTTAAGGAAGTGTTACAAGCAAATGTTTTTTTTATTGAGTAAGCCACACAGCACATTCAATGACGATGAATTCAATGACTGCCAGATATCATTTGTATAGGCTGTCATTGTCCATCTGACTATAAAGATTTTCTCAATGTGACCTCCAAGTAAACCTATTAGACACTGTGGTGTTCTAGTAGTGCTCAGCTTTGAGACAACGGCTACAGAGATTACTGAACTCCACTGTCCTCCTGTCGGAAGAATTGAACACGACGAGTCATTGCATAAACTTGGTACTGTTAGTAACCACAATTTCTGTGTCGGTATGTACAAGTGACTTCTTATACAATTTAGATTTTCATCTCTGAAATAGGCTGTTAATAAGCTCTTGCAATTATTAAATTTCAAGTAAAAGAATATTGTGGTACATTAATAGAGTGGACAAAATTATAAGGACAAATTATTGAACGGTAATTGCACAGAAGGAATTGACTAAACAGCATGTCATTCTGGACAAGTCACTTAATCTCCCTGTGCCAATGAAACATAAATGTTTCCTTGTGTAATGTAACTGGTGCTCATATAAAGCACTCTAATACCTTCTGGTTGAGTTTGTACTATGTATAACAAAATGCAGCTCCAAGAAAACGTTGACATGTAGAGCTATTTTTCCACTAGGCTCTACCCATTAATCAAACCAGCCTACTCCATGCACAGCCTGGCCTGATCCATTTGCCCCAATCCATCAAAACGAACACTTTGGTATGATTTATAAATGTTTTGCACTGGGTTTACATTGCAAAACATTTTTTGCTGGATTTACTTTCAAGTTATGTGCTGGAAAGTTGCCTAAAAGTAACACAATGTGCTGCTTTGTATTACTCTGAGCCAGAAGAGCATTACATGGGTGGTACATGGGCATTTCTGTCCTACCACCCATGTCTTTGGACACAAAACTCTATCAACTAGCAACATTAGACAGGGCTTTGCACCAAAAATAATATCAATTCAAAGTAGGTGTAGGAAAGTCCTCCTTTTCTGCCCTGGTCACACCCAAACATTTTGGACAGATACTGGTGGTTATTGACTCTTGGCTGTGCCCTGGGTTCTGCCTACCAGTCCCAGGGCCAGTGCTCTGTGTAAAGTGGATATGCAAATTAGGCTAATTACAATTGGCAATATTAACATACTTATACGTCCCTAGTATATGGTAGGGCATGTAGGTTTAGGGACCCCAGCATAGGTAATGCACCCATACATGCACTGCTGAGGTGCCCACTGTCATTTTAAAGGCAGGCCGCCTTGCTGGCTGCTTTTAAATTGAAGTTATATGCAAATTCGACTTTGGAATTAAAAGTAGTTCCAAAGTCTTAAACTACCTCATTTTTACATATAGGTCACCCCTAAGATGTGCCCTAAGTGTCCCTAGGGTTGGGTGCCATGTAACTATAAGCAGGGACCTTATGAAAATAGTTTTATAAGCCCTGGTGAGGTAAAACAACCAAAATCGTTTTTCCCTCATTGTAGGGAATGGCCTCCATAGGCTAGAATGGGGAGACTTTATTTTAATTTATAAAGCCCCCTTAAGTGACAGATAACTCATGTTTGGAATCAAATTAATTGTTATAATAAATCCCACTACTTACAATTGTTGGATTTAATATAACTTGTTCAGGTAAAGAGTTTTAAACATTAACAAAAAAGTTGCCAACTTCAGCCCTGTAGTGCTTTGCTCTGATTAGCCAGCCTCTGGCAGCCTGGCCAGGCTGCCTTGATGAGGTGTGAAGTAGCCTGGGCTAAACACAAAGAGATGTGCCTGGGTGAGGAGAACTTCCCTCAGCAGATAGAAAGGCAGGAAGGGGGAGGGCTGCCAAACTGGTCTTCAAAGGCAGGAAAGGACATTTGGAGCAACCCAGCACCTCCCTCACATCCTGCAAACCCAGACAATTAGGTGCCACCTTGACTATATTAGGAGAGGGCAGGACAGGGGTGTGTTTAAAATTAAGTCCGAAGGTAAAAATCTCCACCGAGGGCTCCCGCGACACGTATCCGAGGAAGAGTTCCAGGAGGTCAGATTGGACTGGCGACTTGGTCCAGCTGAAGAAAATTTGCAGAAAAACGACTAAGTCCTAAGGTAAACTTTTGACTGAGGCCTCCCAGGGTCTGTAGCCAAGCAAGACTCCATTGTGGTCAGCCTTAAACTTTGACTTTGCCCAGGTCGAGGTGCGACCAGATGGCCAGATTGGCACTTTTAGTTTCTAAGCACTAAAAAGCATTCATTCTTTAAAAATGTATATATCCGATTCCCTTCCTCCGATTCTATTTGTTTTGGTGTAATTTTAAAGCTAAAAATATTTTCTATTTTTATATATTGGTTTTGGATTTTTAAACTGTTTCCTGTGTTTTATTTGATTACTGTTTTGTGATATTTGAAAGCTTTACTCTTTATCTCGTAAGTTAAGCCTTGTCGCTCGTTGCCAAGCTACCAAGGGCAGAGCTAGGTTTAATTTACTGAGACTTAACTAGACCTAAGTGGAGGTTTGTGGTCTATTGTAAGGTACTTACCTGCCCTTACCAATAACTCATTTTCCAACAGCAAGCAATGAAAAAAATACTTACATTTTGCCTTTCTTTCGCCACTTTGCATGTGTGCTGCACTGTACAGCATAGATACAAAGTAATATAAGTTTGAAAGTTATTCTGAGCAATGTATATTGTACTATTAGGATACCTTTCCAGTACAGAACTAAAAGAACACTCACACAGACAACCTTGCACTATGGTTTAAAGGTGTGTGCGTGGTGCTAGGGATATGGGAGGAGAGCGCCATATTCCTGTAGATCTTGCACTCTCCTGCTCACTCTTTGCGCAAATTCTGCTATTTGCTTTGTTATTTTTACAATAAAAAAACATAGACATTGGCTGTATTTTTTGACATTATGTGGCTGTCAATTTTTTTCAGTTTTATAGGACACACCCCAAAGGTATATGTGGGAGTTCTCTAGTATTTCTTCTCCACAGTTTATATATTTGTCAATCTTATTTAAGAATAATTAATACTTTCAAAGTTCTGGTCTTGCACGCCTTGCTACATACATGTGTAAAGCTACAGCCAACCTTACCTTGGTATAATGTGCCTTATTATGAGTCTGGTGGGTCAACAGACTGCCAGACTCACAGTGGTGGTTGGACCGCCAGAGTTGTGGTGGTCTGACCACCACATTACAAGGTTGGCAGACAGACCCGCCAATCTACTGCTGACCCCGCCAGGATCTACGATCCTGACAGGATGACGGTGGTGCAGGTTGTAATCAGCCAGGGTAGCGCTGAAGTCAGGTCCATCCTGCTGATTACAATCTTGTTCTCTGCCAGCCATTTCATGGCGGTTCCACAGCCATGAAAAGGCTGGAGGAGAACAAGTGCAGTCCCCCCTGCCCAGCACCCTCGAAATACACACTGTCTGCTGTGCAGACAGTGTGCATTTCAAAGGTACTAGTTCCCCCCGCCTGTGGCAACTTTGTGGCCAGCTTTATTATGAGCCGGCAACAATGCTGTTACACATTTCCCACTGGGCTGACAGGTGGGAGCCTTGGTTCCCGTGCATCAGCTCAGTGGGAAAGTCATAATAGGACCGGTGGAAAGACTGCTACCTCGACAGCAGTCTCCTTACCACTCGTAATCAGGCCCAAAATCTTTTGCTCCATTTTCCCCAGGTTATGAATATCTAATGCCAGGATTTTCCTGTATAGAGTAGATACTTTGTTATTGAGTGTAATCAGGATCATTATTTTCATTGAGGAAATTAGTTTAAAAAACAATAATCATTATATCAATGGTTTAGCAATAATGCTGTTCAGTTTGCAAAACTTTTAAGTAGTGCTATCTATTTCCTGTTTACATGTTGCTTTACTTTAACTTTCTTAGGCAACTTGGACAACTTACTTAGACAAAATTCTGCCACCTTCTGTGTCTTCCTGATTTCTTCTTACCTTTGAGTCTCCATGTTTTCTGTAGTTTTTTAATTATCAAAAATATATTCAGAACAAGGCATAAAAAACAATGTACCTCAAAGTTTACTTCATTGCCTTCCCTATATTCTTTTAACATCCTGTTCAGCCAGCACATTTATAATAAACTCTATACAAACATTATTCTATGCAGAAATAATCTACTTGTGTGTTGTGTACTGTTTATAGTCATCTAATGTGCTTCAGGATACCTAGTGTAAAATTCTGCCGTTGTTCCCTTCTTCTGACCTTTAGTCAAAAATCTTCAAATGCCATAGCGGGGTTTATCTCTGAATTTTATCTTTCAGCAAATTATCTTCTCTTTCTTTCTACATATATTGCAGTATTTATGTTACTTAATTTACATTTGCTTTGCAATATTTATTCTCTTTGTTGACTTCTAGGGCCATATAACATAAAGTGCCCCAGAGGTGCAACAGGCATGTGCATCCACTTTCTGCACCCTGGGGCTTTTCGTAATACAGAAGGGATTGTAGATGTATGTGTGGCCACTTCTATAATGCAGACCATGTCAGCACACATAATGGTGTCACAGATGTCCTAAAGGGTTCCTCTCTCTTTTGCAAGGGGTATGGCACAAAGCAAATCAGGAAAACACTTTGCCTCTGTGCCTGCACCATATCATGGACATAGGTGCAGAGGACAAAAGCCATCAGGAAACACACAGACTGTGTGCCAAAAAATACTGTGGTGCTAACAGGGCAGTGCACACTACAGTATGTATAATACACTACCTAGTGCACAAAGCCAAAGATGTAGGAAATAACAGTAAAATGCAAAGCAATTTGTTTGCAACCAAAATATGTGTTCTAGAGCCACTCTCTGTTAAAAGCTGTCAATTTACGCTTGAAAAAATGTGTGCCTGTTTTTCATCTATAGGTGTTTTAATAGCATGTTAACAGGGAGCACAGCATTTATAACAAAGTTTCCTACACAATTAAAGTCCCATGACTTAATTCACAGCATTCTCTGTTTGAAGCAGCCAAGTGTATTTAGCTTAGTGATGCTGTTTGTAAATGGCAGTAGTTTGAACAATTTAAATTTAGGTCCAACAGCAACTTTAGAAACAAAGGACCTGATTACAACCTTGGCCGAAGAGATTTTCCTTCACAAACATGATGGATATCCCACCCGCCCTTTTACAAGTTCCAGAGGATATAATGAAAGTAATACGGCAAACAGGATATCTGTCACATTGGTGACAGAGTATCCCACCTGCCAAGGTCACAATCAGGCCCAAAGTGTAATAATTTACTTATGCACAACTAAGTTTATCTAAAGTACATACAGGCTCCCTAATCACTCTGAATTTGAAAGTCATAAAATTCAAATCAATGCCCATCTTAAGTTATAGGCAGAATGTGCAAATGTGTTTCAAGGTATGCTTTCAAGATGTTATGATATTATCCAATTAGACACCTATGACATTATTTTGTAGTGGATTTGTAGATTTTTAGTGCAACACAGAGCTGTAAGCAGAGTTGATGCACTGTACTACACAAGGGAAAGTAAACATAACATAGTCATATTTACTAAAATGGGCTGCCTCAACTCTGATCCACTGTGCTAGTTCACAAACAGGCTTTCTCGTGCCACACACAAATTGTGTTCCATGGTACAGAGGTGTAGGCAGGATGTTTAGTGGAGGATTATACTGAAAATGTACCTTTCCATACCTTTCCAGTACCAAATCCAATGCCCAGAAAAATTCACTCCACACAATGAATTCGTGCTGTTCAGTGCTGCACATATGCAATTTGTAAAATGTTTGAAAAAATAAGAAAAATCTTCACCTGTTCCAAAGAGACTTTTTTTATCCAGCCTAACTATCTTATTAGATTGGTCTGTGCATCAAAAATATGGTGTTTGCTGTGATGCACCCATTTCACACCTATGTAACACTCCCTGGACACAGATCAGTGAAAGTATTGCAAAGTCCTATTTGCAGTAAGAAGATTGCACTTTCCAGTTGAAAATACTTTTTACACTGAAAAGTAAACACCCTTCCAGGACTTTTCGTCAATTTGCATTACTTTACATCGATTTTGTGCCAGTCCTTATAAATTTGCACTGTATTCTCTCAATATCAACTTCTCAGACACATGTGGCTCTAAGATTTTGTGTTGGCATACACCTTTAAAAGATAAAAGTTAGTTTTTTAACACTTTTTTCTGTAAACCTTGAGCTCCTTTGGGTACATCAGAAAATTTGGGATGAATGTGAAACTCGTCCATGGATTTGGAACCAGAAAATAAGGGAGTAAGTACTCCCTACCGTACATTACAAGGATAGTAGAAGTCACTAAGTAGTTCCATGACCATATAGAGGAACGAGGCCGAAAGCCAAGTCCCTTTATTAGGTTGTGAAATATTCCTGTCATGTACACCAGGAGGTACTTTATCCCATGTAATACATAGTCACACCATCACCTGTTACACAGACCACTTAAAACTTGGTGCATAACTCTTTCATATCAAAGAACAAGGATGTTTGCAAACATGACTGAAAATATAACCTCTAGTGTAAATTGAAACACAGCAAAAACATGTTAAATATTTGTTACAGGTATTTCTTAGACACAGTTCAATACATGTCAGTTGTTTTTTTAAAGTAACTTGAAATCTGTGAAAACATGCAGAAAAACTATAAGGAGTGCAAAAAAATTAGCATATTCTCTCTGCTTGTCATTGTAAACTGTTGACAGAGCAGAAGAAAGAAAAGCAATCTTCCATTTCTCTTGCTTTAAACAGCTGTTCATTTATGCTATGTGAACTGACTTGCCTTACACCTCGGACGCTAGCTCTGGCAGCTGACATTGTAACATCAGAGCTCCACTATAATAACTTATAATAGCTGAGTTCTGATGTTTTTTCTTTGTAATCGATGACTGAGTGCTTAATTATTCAATGATTATAAAGAAATTGCAGATGTGCATTTATAAAGGGATTACAGAGTCCTAAGTATTATACAGCATCGACCTCCACTAAAGAACTGGTCCCATGGAAACTTCATATCCAATATCTAGAATCCACAATTGCATGACAATCACATCTTTTAGAGATTACTTTAATCTTTTATCTTGTAAATTCTATCAAATTTAGTATATCTTCATATTTTCGTCACCCATTGCCATGAGAGTGATCTTGAAAGGCCATGTCAAAGTAGGAGGCAGAGGGTGATGTTAGTAAGGGACATGAAGTTCCAGAGTTATAAGGAATGTGTAAGTTTTTGCCATAGACCCCTGTATAAACTGTTTATAGCCAATCATGCCGAAAAGATCATGATGATTGTGTTATTAGATTGGGATCCCATGTAGAGGAAACAGGATCGAAAATGTGCAATGACAGTAGTAAGAAACTCTATCATCATGACATTCTAATTTGCAGATTTGTAATAATCTGTCCTTGATGGGACCAAGGCATATTAACTTAATTGTATCCAAGAATAATCTTAGTACAATATATCATTAAAATATCCAAAAGAGGGAGACAAGGAAAACACTTTGCCTAATCCATTTTACACACTCCTGAACCCTTATAGGTCATATGTATGTTCCATAATTATTTTGATTTTAAAACAAATCCGACCTCCCATATACCAAACCACACTTGAAGCCTTCATCCACCCAGCCCTGAGACACATCATCTCTACTACAATCCCTTATGCAGACAACATTGACTATATCTCAGTCACCCAAAATGTAGTGTAATTCATGATCAACATTCAAGCCTTCTTCAACCGCTTTGAGTCTCATAATCCACAATGCCTCACATTGACAAAGTCGTAACTCCCGCTTGCTACCCCTTTTGTCTGGCTGAACAGTGTCTATTCCATGGTAAGAAAAGCCACTATGGGGACACTGTCTCGCACATGTACGATTGTTTTATTGCTCTAAAGTGTTCTGCAATTCTCTCTGTGAGGGGTCTAATGGTACTACCCACAAATATTCTGTCACATCTACAGATCAAAACATACACTACATGTTGTGATTCGCAACTAATTTTTTCCCTCAGATGGTAAATTGGGCTATTATTGTAGGTAAATGAAGTGAGTTCTCCGACAATTCTACACATGGAGCATCAGCCACACTTACAAAAACTCTTGCCTCTTAATTGCAGTCAATTGTCTTATGGTGCAACCCTCGGGTAACTCAGGCTAATCAAGTTTGGAATTGTCTTGCCTTTACGAAAAGTTATATTGGGGTGTCTGGTAATGTAGGGTTCATTTGAATCATCCTCTTGCAATATGTGTCAGTGTAAATGGGCACATTTGTAAATTAGTCTAATCTTATCTGGAACTCTCCTAGTTCTGACTATGTTATCATTGAGTGTTTCTTCCCTTTTCAGTTTGAGGTCTCTGTTAAGTGCTCCTTTAACAGTGCTTCTATCATAACCCTTCATGAGAAATCTGCTTTCAATTTTTTTCTGATTATTCCTGAAGTCCACATCTGAGCTACAGCTTCTTCTTGCTCTAACCATCTTCCCATATGGGGGTGAGCACTAGTTGCATGTAAGAATGAGTTGCAAGAAGCCCCTTTGCGACACATATGGCTCCCAAGTCTAGTACCACATAGATATAGTTCCACATCCAGAAAGTGGATTTTATTAGTATGATAGTTGACAGTAAATTACATATTACATGCATTGTTGTTCAAATAGTCCATAAAGGGAAGCAATTCATTCGCAGTGCCTCTCTAGACAACCAAAAAATCTTCAATATATTGCCCCCAATAGTGGATGTACTGAACCCATTTTGCAGCCTCAGGACCTCAGTTGTGCTCCCGCTCAAACCACCCCATGAAAAGGTTGGCATAAGAAGGAGCCAATCTGGAGCCAATCTCAGTCCCACACGTTTGATGGTACCATTTGCCCTCAAACAAGAACACAATATTATCCATGACCGTCTGTATCAACTTGAAGAGTATCTCAATGTGTGAGAGAAATTCAATCGGTCTTTTGTTTAAGAAGTAAGTCACAGCTATCATTTCAAATGTATTTATATTGTTAGTATATAGGGATACCACATCTAGAGTTACCAATACCATATCGTCCTCCCATGTAATGTCATTAAGTATATTTGATATATGTTTGGTATCTTGAGTATAGGAGGGTAGATCAATCACAAAGGGTTGTAAGTAACAAGCAATGAATTGTGACAGTCTTTCCAAAGGGCTCCCCCAATGCCTGACACTATCGGTCTGCCCAAAGGGTAATGGTGCATTTTTATGAACCTTGGAGAGTATATATAGACAGGAATATCTGGGTTTTTCAATCTTTATGAAAAAGTATTAATCTAAAGTTAGAAGACTTTCTTATGCCTTGTCTTAATCCTTTTATAATTCTTACTGTGGTATCTGAGATGGGATTCTTCTTTAGGAGGCGATAAAATGAGGTACTGCCTAACTGAATAAACATCTCAGTATTGTAGACGTTTTTGTTCATCACTACCACTCAATCCCCCTTATCTTCCTCCCTGATGATTATTGCATTGTTATTCCAAAAGGTTTTAACAGCCCTCTTTTTCTCCTGGTTCCAAATTATTTCTAATACAATTGGCCAATCTGTGTGCAGGTATCTCCTTCAAGTAATTGCATATGATCTATTGATTTGAACAGGAACCATATTACTTGATTCACTGCACAGATATTTCTCAACCAGTGACACTGCTACTTAAGGTAAGATATGAGCATGGTATTGCATTACTATAGTCAGATCTAGAATTTTATGGTAAAAGTGAGATACTGTGGGGCATATTTTATTTAAGAGCCCCTAGTGCTACTGGAGCATCACTTTTTGTGGCGCTACAGTGGCACAATGCCCTGAACCGTATTTACAAGGTGGCATTAAGCCACTTTTTGTGGCTAAAGGCCACTTTGTAAATACAGCCCCATCACATGCAACACTTTGCGAGGAAGGGGCGTGCAATAGGTGTTGCTGTGGGCATGTCACAGCAACAGCCATTGCATTTTGACTCAGCCACAGATTTACGCGTTTTCATAAACCTGAGGCAGAGGCAAAATCTAACACCACCCATAGGGTGGCGTTAGAGTGCACAAAGCAGAGAAATGCTTTTATTGCTCCTCGTTTTTTGCTCTTTCTATGTGTACTGCAGCACCCACTCGAACGTAAACAAAACAAGAAAAGGTGTTGAAGTCAGATATATCATTACATTTCTGATTTAAAAAAAAAACTCTTAAGCACCTAACAACATAAAATTGAAAGATATTTGATAAAACACATAGAAGATAAACATATGTGTTATAAATAATACAAAATAAGTTTAATTGAAAAAACAAAAATACAAAAATAATTAAAAAGTACAAAAACAAAATAAATTCATATGAAATAAATGTATGTGTTTTCCTACTACCCAAAAAACACCCAGTAAAATTAAGATCAATAATGGCTTATTAATAAATATGCCTATCAATAAATTAACAAGTAGCTAAAATACAAATTTTTTTTTACCAAAAATAATCAATTAAATAATTTGAATAATAAATTACCAATAAATATCTAATTACCCCAAAAAAATGAAATAAGACAAAATGTATAGTTTAAATGATGTCCCACTCTATTTCCCCACAAGCCCTGCACCCTGGACCTAAGTTATAAAATAATAATTAAACTATGGAAAGAAGTTACATATTAAAAATCCCCAAATACACATAAATATGATAACAATTAATTATAATGACATTGTTTATTAACATAAATTAATGTAAAAGAAAAATACAATAATCAGGAATTTAAAAAATTCCCATCCATTTCCATTACAAACCCAACAACCTATTACCAAATTATAAATTACTAATTAAATGTACACACATTGTAATTACACATGAAAATGCGCACTCTACTAAAAAGGTGAGACAATTATATCAATAACACTAAGACCTAAAATTATTTTAATCACTAATATATATTTAATAAAGTAAAAACAATATTTAGTACAACTATATTAAAGCAAACAAAATTGCATACAACAATACGTTTAGAAACAACTTTACATAAAAAGGAAATTCTTACTGTAAACATTCTGTTGTTCAATATTTTTCCACATGATGTTCATGTACACAATATATTTGAAACAATATTCTTGTTATGCGCCACATAGAAAGGGCAACTCATAGACACATTTGCTAATTGTCTTCTATAAGATAAACATGACATCAGTCATTGTCTCCAACTGAATGTAGAGGACTTCAAAGCCCCAGTTTTCACGTTTACATTCTCTGGGGGGAGGGGTCGAAGTAATGATGTTCGTCCGTTGTTGTCAATGATGACCAAGGATATCACGTTGAGGAGGTTGACTGGGTACAGTGAGTCCGGCTGTGATCAGTCCGATGCAGGCTTGGAAAGCTCTGATGCACGTTGGGCACAAGTGGTCTGCTGGGTTGGTTGGCAAAGAGTTGGCTGTGAAGTTGCACAGCTCACGCTTCTTCTGCGCCTCTGCAATCCTGCTCTGCTCAGAGGAGGTAGCGCCTTTGCTGATGCAGCTTCATCAAGCGGGGCCGTCTTGCGCTAAGATTATCCAGGAGTCTGGGTCAATGCCGAAGCTCTTCAGAGAGACTTTCAGAGTGTCCATGAACCGTTTTTTCTGCCCACCTTATGTGCGTTTGCCTTCTGCCAGTTCACCATAGAACAGTCTCTAGGTGATGCGAATGTCTGGCATACATACAAGCTGGCCTGCCCACCTGACCTGTGGTCTCCTCAGCATGGTGTAGATATTTGGCAGACCGGCTTGAGAGGGGATATCTGTGTCTGGAACTTTGTCCTGCCAGGTAATTTTCAGCAACCTTCTTAAGCAAGTCATGTGTAAGTAATTCAGCTTTTCGGCATGGCACTCATAGACAGTCCATGTCTCACAGGCATGCAGTAGTGTGGGCAGTATGACTGCCTTATACATCTTCAGCTTTGTGGACAGGTTGATGCCTCTCCTCTCCCACACTAATTCCTACAGCCGTTCAAATGCAAAGCTTGCCTTGGCGATGTGTGTGTCTACCTCATCTTGTCAACAACCTTCAGGATTTCTTCTGCAGCGCTAATACTGTGGCCACTTTGTACATTCTTGGGCTCATTGTAATCCTGGTGGCAAGTTCTAGCCACCAGGAGCATTTTCAGCAGGTTTCACTTGCTCCCTGTACCAGTAGTCTCCTAAACCTTGCCCTCCGCTGACCACATGGCCTCTTGGCCATCTTGCATGGTATCTGGGATGGGTCAGTGGAGTCCAAATATTTCCTCAAATGCCCCTGAGGGGGTGTATGGGCCAGAAATATCGAAAAGGAATTTTGCTTTTCCTAAATAGCGACTCCATTGAAATAATTATTTATGAAATGCATAATGATATGTATGAGGTAACAGATTTCCTATTAGCAATTCCTACATAGTAGGAATTGCTATTAGGAAATCACAATTAGGAAATCCCATGGCATTGTTCCAATGGGCCGGTTTAGCATTTCCAAAATAGCGATTTCCTACTAGGAAATCGCTATTTTGGAATGCTAAACTAAGGATGGCTACGGGCACAAGGCCACCGTCATGCACCCTGTGGTGTTCTCAACAAATGATTCTATTCTTAGAATCGTATGTCAAGAGAACAGAATCTGGAATACTGGGACATAGAATGTATGAGGCTGGGAGAGATGGTTGAAGGACGAAGCTGAAGACGTTGCTGATGGATGAGGTGTTATAGATTAAACCTACTTGAAGCTTTATCGGTGCGTTTCATTCAATTACTGGTAACTTTACATTGGTGACGAGTGATGCTTGGATAACACCTCAACATGGCACGGACACATGGCGGTGTGTGTAGAAAACTGAACAACGTTTTTGCATAAAAGAAACCTTTGGATCGCGGCATATTGAACAAAAAAGAAGAAACTTACATGTATGCAGTAAAAAAGGAGATTTATCAGCACAGTTTGGACTTCTGGACTGGATTTTACGGGCAAATTGGTTGACGTGCAGGAGTACGCGTCACGTCATTGCTCGGCTGCGGGAGGCTGTGCTGTAAGCTCAAATTCCATAAGAAATAGATCGACAACCAGTTACAGACAAAGTGTACTGGCGTCATGGCAATGCGTTGTGTTTTAGCATTGCATTGCTAAGGAATCCACGGAGGTCATCTTAAACTGAAACCAGGCCTGACGGTAGATATTTGTGTTACTGAAACGCATTGCGGTCCAAAAGAGGGAACGTTTCTAGTTGCTGGGAGACAGAACAGTGAGATTTGTGGCGGCCATATCATAATGCTTACGGAGTAGGATATATATGCATAAACAAGGAAAAAGTACTTTGATTTATTGTTATTTTACATTGTACTGTACAGTTTTCAGGAAACCAATGGTATTATAAACAATGGAGGACAGATTGTTATAAAGAATTGAGAAATTCTTGGGAGTAAACGGTGACAGGCACACCACATTCTGTCATTTTGGTGAACTGAGGAACTCCTGATAATAAATGGTAACATCTGAGGGACTTTAGTCATCTAGCGGTGACAGGCACACCTCAACAAGAAATTTTTAGTCATGTTACTTCACATGTGCTAGTATGGAGTAGAACATTGGATTTAAAAACACTAAATTGTTAGTAAAGAAAATAGCCAAAATGCACCACCCCCATTTTTCCTAAGTAGCCCTGGAGAACCAGTTTTTCCATGGGCCAAATGGAAGAAGATGTTTATTCACTATGCTAGAGTATGTGGTCCAACTCTGAGTGCTGAGAGAAAACATGCGTTATTAATGCATTGCCTTGATGGGGAATGACAGGAGGTGTTAGAGAATTTACCTGATCTGCATAGTGAAGAAGTGAGGAATTTAAATGAGTTTGAAATTAGTGTATTGAAATTGGACCGTGTTATGAGCAAAGTACTGAAAGATTTGAAAGGAGTGAAATGCTATCAAGATGAAGTTTTGATTTTTGGTAACACAGCAGAGGAACATCTTAATCATGTGAATATGGTATTGGAGTGTTTAAGTCGGGCGGGTCTCACTCTCAAGAAGAGAAAATGTCGATTTGGCATGGCTGAAGTTGAATATTTGGGACATCTGATCTCAGGAGAGGAGTAAGACCCAAACCAGACTTAGGGGGTCATTCTGACCTCGGCGGTAAAAGGCTCTTACCGCCGGTCAGAAGTCCGCCATTCTACCGCCGCGGCCGCAGTAACCCGCCACGGGCATTCTGACCCACAACTGCCAAACCGCCAAAAACCCGACATCCACGGAAGGCCGCCTCATCAGCGGTCAGCGATAAACTGGAGATGGCCAAACCTCCACCGTCACGCCAACACAAACACGCCCATGCCATTACGACCCACGAATCCACGCGGCGGTCTTTCATCTGCGGTATTCCATTGGCGGTACACACCGCTGCGCTCAAAATACACACACCTTTACAAAACACAGCCACATTGGACAATTCCAAATACACACACCTGATACACATACATACACCACTCCCACACATCCAATCAACTATAAAACACACACCCACATCACCCACAAACCCCCACTACTAGAATTTCAGAGAGAAGGCGAGAGAGAGAGAGAGAGAGAGAGAGCACAGCTATCGACAAACCCAACACACACAGGAACACAACATCATCACCCACACTACATCCACGCACAAAACACCACACACCACCACACACACCACACTCATCACCACAAACATCATCCCACACCACCCCATGGCACCCCAAAGACACCCCAGGTTCTCGGACCAAGAACTCAGGGTCAAGGTGGAGGAAATAATAAGGGTAGAGCCCCAGCTATTCGACACACAGGTGCAGCACACCACAATAGCTAGGAAGGCGGAGCTATGGCAAAGGATCGTCGACAGGGTCAACGCTGTGGGACAGCATCCCAGAAACCGGGAAGACATCCGAAAGCGCTGGAACGACCTACGGGGGAAGGTGTGGTTGATGGTGTCAAGACACAACATCGCTGTGCAGAAGACTGGCGGCGGACCCCCACCCACTCCATCCGAATTCACAGCATGGGAGCAAGAGGTCTTGAACATCCTGCATCCTGAGGGCCTCGCTGGAGTAGGCGGAGGAATGAACTCTGGTAAGTCTAATCTCAACTACTTCCCCCCCCCCACCCACCAGCATGCCAACCCACACCCCCGCCCTCACCCCCAACCCCCCAGCACAAATCCTCCCTGCAAATGTCTCACCAGCACAACCCACCCAACACAACCCACATCCCTGAATGCCACCACAAACCATGGACACCCCTCACCTAAGCATGACCACTGCACATACCCATCCCCCCTCACAAACCACCCTCACAACTCCTCCCACAAGGGAATGCCAGCACTGGGGGACAAGGGCACCCACAAATCGCACGCCATGGCACGATTTGTCCATCCGCCCCCAGAACAGGCCCCCAGTGATGACAGCAGCTCTGTCGACCTAGAACCTGATGACCAGCCCAGACCGTCGGGGACCTCTGGACAGTCGGTTCCCCACACACAGACACTGGCCACAGCAGACCCAACCCCCTCTGGGAATACCAGCACAGCTCCCACCCAGCGGGCCCATGCCTCTGTCTCGCGGACGCGTCAATCAGCGGTGTGTCCGCCACTACAGGGCACCCAGGCTGACCCACCACCCCAACAACAACAGGGACCTGGGGGCAGTGGGAGTGGGCACACCGTCCAGGGGACAGAGGCCCGGGGAAACAGGGCAACTGGGAGGGCTGCTGTGCGAGAGGGTGTTGACCGGCCCAGGGAACCCACTCTCCAAGAGGCCCTCACCACCATCATGGGAGAATACCACCACTCCCAGGAGACGATGGCGACGGTACTGGCCAGGTTCCAGGAGATCCAGGCACAGCAGGAGGAACGGTACATGGGGTTCAGAGACGAACTCAGGACCATCGGTACCGCAATGGGGACCATCGTCCTGGCCCTCAACCAGATAGTCACCACATTGTGGGACCATGTGGCACCCCAAAGGGCCCCTGTCACCAGCCCGGACGACGAACAGCCTACCAACTCTGCCGGCGCTAGTGGACAGGAGGCCCCCACACCACGACAGGCCACCAGAACCCCACCTCCTGCTGAAGATCAACCACCCCGCAAGCAGAACCTGAGATCACACAAGAAGACAGAGTAGGATGCCAAGACCCCCGCCAGCATAAGATACCCCCTGATGTCATCCCACTGTCCCACATTGTCACCCTGTCCAACCTTGAACTGCCCCTGCTCCATCCTTCCACAGGCATATGGACAATGCACCTGTGCTACTGAGAACTGGACTCTGCCATGGACATTACTCCACCCCCACCCATCACCGTTTTACTATCATGGACCTATACGCAGCACTTTCAATAAATCACCAATTGCACTTCAAATGTCAGGAGTCTGCTTGTATTCTTTACAAATGTATTACACATAACGGTGCAATAATGTTCATTTAACATTGTGATGACAACATACCAGTGTCAATAAGCATTAGTCCATGGGCAAACAAAGCAGAGGTCACGCTGTGGGTCATACAGCTCTGAAAAGGGAAGGGAAAGTCAAAAATCAGTGAAAAGGAACTGGGTGGAAACACAGAAAGTAGAGATGCAGGAGGCCAGAAGTAAATGTAAAATGGCGTGGGTGATTCTTACCTGTGTGCTACTGAAAATACTGTTGTATCACTGTGTCCCTGTTGTCCGTGTCGTCCCCGTCGTCTTCCTCCTCTTCACTCTCCACAGGCTCCACAGCTGCTACAACACCACCATCTGGACCATCCTCCTGCAGGAAAGGCACCTGGCGTCGCAAAGCCAGGTTGTGAAGCATACAGCAGGCCACGATGATCTGGCACACCTTCTTTGGTGAGTACATTAGGGATCCACCAGTCATATGCAGGCACCTAAACCTAGCCTACAGGACCCCGAAGGTCCGTTTTATAATCCTCCTAGTTCGGCCATGTGCCTCATTGTAGCGTTCCTCTGCCCTGGTCCGGGGATTCCTCACTGGGGTCAATAGCCAAGGCAGGTTGGGGTAACCAGAGTCACCTATTAGCCACACACGGTGTCTCTGTAGCTGTTCCATCACATAAGGGATGCTGCTATTTCGCATGACATACGCGTCATGCACTGACCCCGGGAACTTTGCATTTAGATGGGAGATGTACTGGTCAGCCAAACAGACCACCTGGACATTCATCGAATGGTAATTTTTTCTATTTCTGTACACCTGCTCATCGTCTTTTGGGGGTACTAAAGCCACATGGGTCCCATCAATGGCACCAATGATGTTGGGGATATGTCCAAGGGCATAGAAATCACCCTTCACAGTGGCCAAATCACCCTTCTCAGGGAAAACAATGTATCTCCACATGTATTTCATCAGGGCAGACAACACTCTGGACAAAACCTTAGAAAACATAGGCTGAGACATCCCTGATGACATGGCCACTGTTGTCTGAAAAGACCCACTTGCCAAAAAATGGAGTACTGACAGAACCTGCACCAGAGGGGGAATCCCTGTGGGTTGGCGGATGGGGGACATCAGGTCTGGCTCCAGCTGGGCACATAGTTCATGTATAGTGGCTCGGTCAAGTCGGTATCGAAGTACAATATGTCGTTCTTCCATTGTCGATAGGTCCACCAGCGGTCGGTACACGGGAGGATTCATCCTTCTCCTCGCAAGTCCCAGCGGACGGTGCCTAGGAAGGACAACATGGAGCACAGAGTCAAGCAACCCACAGGTTCGTTCACACAGCTTGCACAGTACACGAATCGCTATGCATTGAAAGGCTTGTATGAGTGGCAATGCAAGGCCTAGGCCTGTGTGACGCAGTAGAAATTAAGATATGGGGGCCCTTGAAATGGTGGCTGCCTGACCTGTGAAGTGTGACAGTGGGATGTGAGGTCACTGCGCTGGCATGGCACACCATGGCGGTAGACGGTCGAAGACCGCTGCGCAAAGCAGCATTGGTTAACATTGAACCCTATGGGTCTCAGGAGCCAATGACGATGTGCGCCGGCGGTCGCGGTACGCACCGCCGCGGTACGCACCGCCGCGGGCGTGACCGCCATTTTCCATCTGATTAATCACTCGAGACCTGATCATTAACAGGAGAGGACCTATACTGCAAGTGCTGCTGTGACCTCGGTCTGGAAGATACAATGGCTGCTGCGACTGGGGAAAGGGCCCCTGCCTTCACTTCTGAAGAGTTGGAGAAACTTGTGGATGGGGTCCTGCCCCAGTATGCGCTACTCTACGGTCCTCCAGACCAACAGGTAAGTCCACTGGGTGCACATTGAATGGGCTATGCCTGGGTTGTGAATGGTGGATGTAAGATGGTGGGGTGGGGAGCGAATGAGGAGTGCAAGGCACGACAGATGACAGCATGTGCCACATGGCAGGGTTGGGGAGGGGGGTGCAATCAAATCTAACATGCAGAAAATGTTGACATTTTCTTTCCCACCCTGTACATGTCAAATAGGTCCTATCAAGCACCGCTCCGCTGGGCCTCGCCGTCTCAAGCACCGCTCCGCTGGGCCCTTCCTGTCAAGCACCGCTCCGCTGGGCCCCGCCGTCTCAAGCACCGCTCCGCTGGGCCCTTCTTGTCAAGCACCGCTCCGCTGGGCCCCGCCGTCTCAAGCACCGCTCCGCTGGGCCCTTCCTGTCAAGCACCGCTCCGCTGGGCCCCGCCATCTCAAGCACCGCTCCGCTGGGCCCTTCCTGTCAAGCACCGCTCCGCTGGGCCCCGCCGTCTCAAGCACCGCTCCGCTGGGCCCTTCCTGTCAAGCACCGCTCCGCTGGGCCTCGCCGTCTCAAGCACCGCTCCGCTGGGCCCCGCCGTCTCAAGCACCGCTCCGCTGGGCCCTTCCTGTCAAGCACCGCTGACCCATTGACAGTGCCGGTTCTGTGTCGAGCTAGTGTTCACGCTGCACTCGGGGCACCCTGCCTCCTCCATTACCTGTGGAGTCTGTAATCCACCTGATGGCCTGTGTCTCTGCACTCCCCAGGATGGCAGAGTGGGCAGACCACCCACTGTAGAGACTTTTGAGACTGTGGCTTTGCAGTCCCCAGGATGGCACAGTGGGCAGACCACCCACTGTAGAGACTTGTGAGACTGTGGCTTTGCACTCCCCAGGATGGCACAGTGGGCAGACCACCCACTGTAGAGACTTGTGAGACTGTGGCTTTGCACTCCCCAGGATGGCACAGTGGGCATGGTGGACCCTTCGTGGATCTGGCGTTGTGGACTCATGTGGCTGAGGTGCCCCCCATTCCCTTCCCCCTGAGGTGCCTGTAGTTTTGTCATCTGATGCCCCAGCAGTGTTCTCTCCAACGGACTCAGGTCTCCTGTGTGGGCTTTGCCCATGTGTTGATACACTTTGGCCCACGGACAGTGGAAATTTAAGTGACTGTGCAGGACTTATTGCCTATGTTTATCGGTTTAGCAAGGCTTACTTGATTTTTTAAAAATCATATTGCTATTTTACCATGACTTCAATGACCCTCTTTTATACATAAATTTTGATTCTCACTTTAATTATGTGTTTGGATTATTCCGGGGGGTTTGGGTGGTGTCACTGTGACTTGGTGCTCTGCATTGGTGTGTAGATAGTTGGGGGGGGGGGGTCGCATATGTATGTGCACGTAAGCTTTCGTCCTCCCCCCTCCCCTGTGTCGTAGGTGCAGTACTCACCGTTGTCGTCTGCGCCGGCGTTCGTACTCGTGGTAGATGAGCAGGTAGACAAGAGCTGGTAGGATGTTTAATTCGGGTTCCATGCTGTTCTCCGTCCTCGTGGAGTGTGTATAGGTGAGCGTTTTCCCGTTCGTAGTCTGTTTCCGCCGTGTTTTTATTGGCGGGGCTCCCGCCCCGGAAAAGGTGGCGGATTGGTGAGTTGTGATAGTGTGGGCGGTACATTGTCTGCCGCCTGTCTGTTGGCGGTGACCGCCGCGCTGTTTGTTTGTGCCGCCGTGGCGGTCGGAGTGTTAAAGTGGCGGCCTGTGTTGGCGGTTCCCGCCATGGTCAGAATTCCTTTTTTTGGACCGCCAGCCTGTTGGCGGGTTGGCCGCCGCTTTAACACTGACCGCCAGGGTTGGAATGACCCCCTTAGTTAACACAATCAAGAATTTGGTATCACCTCAGACTAAAGAGGAGGTGAGTTAATTTCTTGGCATGGTTGAGTATTATGACGTTAACTCCAATATTTTGACGCTAGATGGGTCGAGCATCAAAATATAAATATGGACTAAGTTTGTGCCGGATTTGCGTAAAAAAAAATTACACAAATCTGGCACAAAAAGAGTATAAATATGGGCCTTAGTTTGACAATTCCAGCCGGAGTTACCTCGTCACCAGAGTGTTTTTAAAGATACAAACTTTACAGAGTGACTACCATAGACAACAATGGATTGGTCCTGATGCTGAGGGAAGCAGGCTCAAAGATGCTTACGGATGCACCTGTTGGTGTGCGGTCCATAGCGGGTGAAGTCCAGTGGAGTCCCCGATCCACAGGTGAGTGGGGGCTACTCTATCCATGGATCTCAAGGTCCCACAAAGTCCTCTTTGTAGGGTTCCAAGGGCTGCTGATGTAGACCTTTACCTTTTGCAAAACATTGGTCACAGAGCAAATCTTTGGTGGAGACTGGTGTTCGCTTGGAGTGACAAATCCAGTCACAACCAACACTTATAAGTCCAGCAGACCCAAGTGCACCTGTTGGCAATCTCTGAATTTTCATTTGGGGTCCTTGGTATCTCATAGCAGCAAAATGTCCCCAGTGGCTACCAGAGGTGTGACTTGGGTTCTTCCAGCTTTACTGTCTCCAGGGCTGTTCTGGGGGCCAGCCTACTGACCCTTGGAGTCTCTGCTTGAGATTGGGGATCAAAAGTAACTTTTCCCCAAGCCAGGCAGGCAGAACAGGGTCCAAACTCCCCTAGCCGAAAGTGCTGCAGGTGCAGTCGCCCTGGCACCACAGCCTCTCTCTGTGGGCTTTCAACCATGCAAAGTGGTCTTCCTCTCATCCTCCTGCCCATTATATCCAAGCAAAGTGCCCCAAGAGGGCAGTAAGGTTACTAGCCAATAGGTTAGATAGCCCCTTCATCTCTGGTTACACAGTTTGGATGATGTGTGGCATCTGGCAATTCCAGAGTGCAACATTCTTGCAACAACCAACATGGTTGAATTCTTCCTTGACTATAAAGACCTTGGTAGCTCACCCCTAGAGGTGTGGCTGCCATAGGGCTAAGGAGCCTTGGAAAACTGGTTTGTGAGCTGGTTTCCCCTCCTCTATCCCTGTCTCTACACTGGCTGCAGGAAACAAAAGGCATCCTGTCAAAGCGTGTTGTCTTTGCTGCTTTTCAAATGCGGCTTCACCTTTGAAGCATGCCTTTTGGGCCAACAACCTGAGCAGTCATCCTATGGAAGGAGGTCAAACCTTCCAAGGTGGCAACAGTCTTTGTTCCTGGCCTGGGAGTTGTTCACATGTCTCCCTAGGTGGGAAGAAAACTGTCTGTATGCTAGTGCCTTTATTAGGCCACTGGAGGTATATATAATGTTCAAGGATGGGGGTGCTTTGCTATATATTTAGAGGCAAAGTCGAACTGGCAGTGAAAACACTGTCCTTCCAGTCTGCAATAACAGGCTGGGGACCATTTTGCATCTTGTCAGACAGCGAGTGAAACAAACAGTGCTGCTGCCCTGAGGAGACACTCTGACGTACATGCCCTGGGTACCATAAAATAGGGGCTTAAAAGTAAGTTAGGCTTTGCCAATTGGGTGTATTCAATTTGTCATGCAACTTATATAGGATGAAAACACTGGCACTGGGATCTGGTTAGCAGGCTTCAGTGCACTCTCAGGTGGGGGGGGGAACCTGCAAAAACCCTGTTTCCTTACACTCATTTATTCAGTGGCACTTATCCAGCCCAGGTGCAGAGTGACAGGTAATTACCAGATACAGATTTTCCTCCCCACCTCTTCCTTCTCCGGAACTCAGTCAAGGACTGATAATTGATCCTTTTTTGCTGAGGACACCATTGTTCCCTCTGCCGGGGAGCAGAGTAATTAACTTGGACCTGCAGGGTGACAAAAAAAGCCTTGGATCTAATTCTAAGCAGAAATATGACAATTCTCTCAATACCCAAATATGTACATGTATGTTATTGGGTCCAGCAGATTCAAACTCAGTGTGCATGCTGCTTTGCCCCAGTTTGACACCTCAATTGAGCATTTAGGTCTAAGTGGAACAAAACAATTTTTTTTAAGGTAGATTTCACCTATGTGCACATTATGCAGTGACAATACAGATTTGTCATAAAAACCGTACTGTCCAATCTTTGATTGCCCATCAATATTATAAGGCCGACTTCAACTCAGCACCTACCCTGACAGGGTCCCTTCTGCCCTAGGTTAGGAGTGTGGAATTATGTGGCTGTGTACAATGATAGTCTCACACATGCAGTCTGCACACAAGCACACACATATGTGCACATTTGTTCATGTTTAACCAGCCACTGTCCCTTATCCTATGTTTGTTGCAGCAGTCAAATCTTAAAAGATGAACACTGGTGGTAACCATGTGCAATCCATTTACCATGTAAATACTGAGAGTCATATTTGGGTAGGGAGACACGCCCAAAATAAAGGTCCATAAATGTGTGCTCAAAAATGTAAAAGTAAAACTCCTGGTGTGCTAAAAGGGTGGTACCCATTTGCAACACACAGCACCACCAGCTGACACGAAGAGAAGAATCAGAATTGCTCACTGATACTTTTGCTAGTCTGCTGTACGAAGTGTCAATGGATTCTAACTACAAAACACCATTTGCATGCTGTCTACTATCACAGAGATCTTACACTGGCATTCGTACAGCAACACCACCCACATAACTCAACCGTGAGTCTGCCTCTCCCTATGGGGAACCCAGACTGCACTAATAACCCTTCTGTTTCTAAGTCAGATGCATCTAGGTCACTTAGGGGGTCATTCTGACCCTGGCGGTCATGGACCACCAGGGCCAACGACCGCGGGAGCACCGCCAACAGGCTGGCGATGCTCCCATGGGCATTCTGACCGCGGCGGTACAGCCGCGGTCAGAAACGGAAAACCGGCGGTGTCCCGCCGGTTTCCCGCTGCCCTGGGGAATCCTCCATGGCGGCGCTGCAGGCAGCGCCACCATGGGGATTCCGACCCCCTTACCGCCAGCCTGGCTCTGGCGGTTTTGACCGCCAGAACCTGGCTGGCGGTAACGGGTGTCGCGGGGCCCCTGGGGGCCCCTGCAGTGCCCATGCCATTGGCATGGGCACTGCAGGGGCCCCCTAACAGGGCCCCACCAAGATTTTCAGTGTCTGCCAAGCAGACACTGAAAATCGCGACGGGTGCAACTGCACCCGTCGGACCCCTTCCACTCCCCCGGCTCCATTCGGAGCCAGCATCCTCATGGAAGGGGGTTTCCCGCTGGGCTGGCGGGCGGCCTTCTGGCGGTCGCCCGCCAGCCCAGCGGGAAACTCAGAATTACCGCAGCGGTCTTTTGACCGCGCAGCGGTATTCTGCCGGCGGGACTTTGCCGGGCGGCCTCCGCCGCCCGTCAAAGTCAGAATGACCCCCTTAATGTCTACATTGCCTGAGCAAGTGTAAGCCCACCCTTGCTCTGGGTCATCCAACACAATTCCTGGCAGTGGTTCAGTGCCTTAGTACTGATGCCATCACAAAAGACCTGACTGAGACCTGTCCCGTGGGTCAATGACTGTTCTCCCTCTAGAAAGTACACAGCCCAGGACCCTCACTCATCCGTGTCCCTACACCCCAACGATGCAGGCACAGGCCCCTCCCAGGACCTCTGACCTTCACTCACAGTAGTTACTCTTGGGTCGGTCACTGCCACCACACCCTCCTCACCCTCCTGGGATGACTGTTTCCAAAGGAAACCACAGCCCAATTACAAAGCAGTCCCATAACAATAGTTCCCATTACAGGAACTCCTCACCTGTGGAATCTCATGCCCCACCAGATCAACTAGAACAGCATTTAAGCCCTGTGTAGGAGACTAAGATTCCATAGTGAATAACAGGTCACACTGAAGGCACTCACTGCCGCCTTTCACTACAATTAGCTGAGAGGCAGCCTCAACCTGCTGAGTCCAAGCAGCAAGCTAGGCCTCCTAAGGGTTCTTAGGGCATCACCCTCCAAGGCTGGTCTATCTAACGTGCAACAGGCAGAAGTGTGCTGGACATAGCCCTTGAGAAGTGGCCCTGAGGTTGCCTTCACCTCCTTCACCACTTTAACATGGGCATCCACCAAAACTGGTACACCTAAAGTGCACTCAGCACAAGTCTGCTGGAAAGAAACCTCCGCAACCTGCCCTTCTGACACCTCAGAGTAACATTACAAGACATGACTGTCAAGTACCAAACTGCTGCACAGAGCCCCTTCACTTGAGCTAGGCACCACCTGGCCACATGACTGTGCCACTGAAGGAACACCTGCCTTCTGTATCATCATGCTGGGGGCCACACCCATCAGCCAAACCAATGCCTGTCAAGCCAGGACTTCAATGAGCCTCAGGTCTGCACCCTAAGGCTGTACACCAGATGTTCACCAGGCTGTAGCCTGTCCTTCTGAAAGGGCAACAATCCTTAACAGACATATTTCCCTAACTCCAGATTGATGCTCGGGATCCATTCACTTAAGGTAGGCCTACCTGGCATGTAGGTAGGACATGGTGGCCTCATCCACCTCCTGTACACCCTCCATCAACAGGGAATACCTCCTGCTGCCCAGGGTCACATGGTCTACTTGACTGGACACTCAGATGGGTATTGCCTCAGCTGCCACCTGAGGTTCAGATAAAACAGACCTAGGATGACATCCTTCACTGAACTTAGGCAGGTGTCTATGGTGTAGTGGACATCTCAGGTTCCATCACTAGCTCATCCAAGTAATCCATCACCCCCCTTTGATCTCCTCAGGGTCAGTAACCTCCCATTGTACCTTGGGAACAATCTTTCTGGCCCACCCGCCACTAAAGTCCCCCCTGGACATCTCCGCCTCCCCCAAATAACCTATGGGGACAAAGAGAACCACAACATTTTCTCACACCCCGCAACCCCATAAACACCTGTTCACTTTGGTGTAAGGGTGTGTGTGTGACTCAAGGCAACCTAAAAAGCACCTGCTCTGGGAAGAGAGCAATAGAAAAATATCTTGGTAGATGTGGCACTTTCCTGATCTCTCATTTTCTTGCAATGTAGTGCATGTATGTTGCTGCAATGCATGACTTATTAGTACATTTTTCCCAAGATAATTCAAATAGGTTAAAGGGAGCAAGAGGGAAAGATTTGTAATGTTCTAAGTGAAAACAGGCCAAGAAAAAGTAAAACGCTAATTAAAAGTCACTATTAGCTGTAGACACAGACTTAGACATGATTTCAGGCTGACCATGATGAAACAGATACACATGTGGGTTTTGCCAATCAAAGTATTTTAACTTTGGATGTAGTCTTTGAAATTAATATGATAATCTTCCAGTGGGACAAGTTCTGCAATGTGGCCGATGAAGGTCTCTCGAGATGAATCAGATAGGTCAACATTGAGCTTCCTCTCAAGCCACTGAGTTTGGTAGTAAAAGATTTAGGAGGGACAAACATGGGTTTTATAGCAACTAAGGTGACTTTGCAGGTTAAAGTGATTTGCCACCTCAACCTGGAACAATATTTTACCTTTGGTCTTAGTATCTGTTTTTGAAGTAAGAATCCTCCACAAGGGCAAGGCTGAAAGTCACAGCCAAGCAGTGCTCCCAAAGTCTGGATAGCATAGTCACAGGATCTAGCAGAACCAGTTTTTAACACAGGACAAGGTTTGTGCATCCTCCCTAGGTAAGCCTCAGCATCTTGTATCTGTACACTGAGGTGGAAAAAATGACAAAGCCTCAACTTATTCCAAGTGCTGGAAAAGTTCCTCCTGGACTGTCATTCAGCCCCTAGCTCCTTAGGGCAGGCTTCTAAGCACCATGTCTCTCTCTAGCCGGGTCCAGCAGGGTCCAGTCCTATGTGGTCAACTGGGTCCTCTTGGAATCAGTACTGTTAGACTTTTCATCCTTGCCATGGTCTCCCTTAACTTTTTGCCTCTGTTCCCCAGGTTGTTGATGTGTGCTGGACTCTGATTTTGCTGTTTTTGTTACTCTGGGCACTTTACCACTGCTAACCAGTGCTAAAGTGCAAGTGCTCCTTTACAAAATGTGTATGTAATTGGATTATCCATGATTGGCATATTTGATTTACTAGTAAGTCCCTAGTGAAGTGCACTAGAGGTGCCAGCACCTGTAAATCAAATGTTGCTAGTGGGCCTGCAGCACTGGTTGTGCCACCCACATAAGTATCTCTGTAATCATGTCTCAGACCTGCCATTGCAGTGTCTGTGTGTGCAGTTTTAACTGTAAATTCGACTTGGCAAGTGTACCCACTTGCCAGGCCTAAACCTTCCCTTTTTTACATGTCAGACACCCCTAAGGTAGGCCCTAGGTAGCCTCAAGGGCAGGGTGCAGTGTGTGGTTAAGGTAGGACATGTAGCAATGTGTTTTATATGTCCTTACAGTGAAATATTGCTAAATTCATTTTCACTGTTGCAAGGCCTGTCCCTCTCATAGGTTAACATGGGGGCTACCTTTACATCTGATTAAAGTGTAGATTCCCTTTGGGAGCAGATGGGCATGTGGAGTTTGGGGTCTCTGAGCTCAAAATGTAAAAATACAACTTTTAGTAAAGTTGATTTTGAGATTGTGTATTTGAAAATGCCACTTTTAGAAAGTGGGCATTTTCTTGCTTATACCATTTCTGTGACTCTGCCTGTTTGTGGACTCCCTGCCTGGGTCAGTTTGACAGTTGGGCTGGTTGCACCTCACACTAGACAGTGACACAAAGGGAGCTGGGGTGTAGTCTGCATTTCCTGATGAGCTATCTGTGCTGGGAGGGGAGGGGGGAGTGGTCACTTACACCTGAAAGGGATGTGCCTGTCCTCACACAATGCAGTCTCCAACCCCCTGGTGAGTGTCTGGGGCCTGGCCTGGGCAAGGCAGGACTTCACACTCAAAAGAACTTTACTTTGAAGTAGGCCTACTTCAAAGGAGAAATTAGGTATAAGAAGGGCACACAAAATCAGACTTTAGAACACTTCTGGAAACCAAGAGTAACCTCTACCTGGAGAAGAGCTGAAGAGCTGAGGAAGAAGAGCTGCCTTGTCTGTGACTGTGCTTTGTGGAGCTATCCTGCAGTTGCTGCTTCTGCCAGAGTAAGAGGGCAAAGACTGGACTTTGTGTGCCTTCCATCTTGTGAAGATCTCCAAGGGCTTGATTTAGAGCTTGCCTCCTGTTGTTTGAAGTCTCAGGGACAGCAAAGACTTCTCTCTGCCAGCACCTGGAGTATCTGGAGAGACTCTTACTCTGCCAAGTGGTGCCCATCCAGTTCCTGGGACCCTGAAAGGAGAAGCTGGCAGCCTAAGAGGAGGAAATCCACTCACAGAGCACTGTGCGGGGAAAAGATCGACACAACTCCGACGCGCCACCGGCTCCGTGGCTTAAAATCGATGCTCAAAGGAAACACGTCCGAAGAATCGACGCACGGAGCTGGAGAAATGACGTGCAGCACCGCTGGGCGTGTGAAAACAACGCAAGGCCTGCGCGGACCCGAGAGTGCTGACCAGATCGATGCATCGCTCTCCTCCGGAGAGAAGAAACAACGCACCCCGAACCGGCAAAAGGAGAAACAACACAAGGTCTCACTCGTGAGTGAAATCAACGCATCGCAAGCCCTTTTTGATGTGCACTCGCCCATGCAGGGTTATTTTGGACGCACCCAAAGGTACATTTTTACGCTAACAGTGTTAGTGTGTGTTTTAAACTACATAAAGACTCTTTTTGCTTTTTAATTGATAACTTGACTTGTGCATTGTGGATATTTGTTGTTTTGGTCTTGTTTTGTTTAGATAAATATTTTCTATTTTTCTAAACTGGTGTTGTGTCATTTTGTAGTGTTTTCATTAAGTTACTGTGTGTGTTGATACAAATACTTTACACCTAGCGCTCTGAAGTTAAGCCTACTGCTGAGCCAAGCTACCAAGGGGATAGGCAGGGGTTAGCTGAGGATGATTCTCTTTTACCCTGACTATACTGAGGGTCCTTGCTTGAACAGGAGGTAACCTGACTGTCAATTCTAGCAATTACAATACTCACTTTTTGTGCCCCTGAAGCTAGCAAGAGACATTCCACTTTATTCTTGAACAACAGTTCCAATGCCAGGGTGCCAACATGATTCAGGGTCTCTTGAAACCTTTCGTAAGTCCTTTTCTTTCTACAGAGATAGGCTGTAGTGGTTTTCTTCTACTAGGGCCTTCTTCATCTGATGCAGTCATTCTAATTCCAAAAACAGACACAAAAGGTTGCGGTTGAGGTGTCTGATTTATCCTGTGTACTGACCAGTGATTAGAGAACCTCTCCAAAGAACCCATTCCACCTCCTTCGTAGCAATTTGTATTTGCCTTGCAGTAAAAGTATCCTGGATCCCTACTTCAAGATGGCAGAAACCAGTTGGTACCAAGCAGGCCTGACTTTGCACCTTCACTACCCCCTCATGCAGATAACCTATTTTTCCATCTAACATATGCTAATTGATTTTCTCTCCTAAAGTAGCTGGAGCTTGTCTATGTAGAAGATCCTGGAAATAAATAAGAAAAGACCTCCCTGTTATGTCTAAGTAATAAGGGATAGTGGTAAAGATGCCCTTGTCATGCCAACTGTTCCTGTCCACCCCCAGATAGCTAATCCCTCCTATGTGTTCTGCAGTTAACACAAGTTTACTCCTTCTGGGCTCAGAGGCAGTCTATTATTCTGTAATCCAGAGTTGTTACCTCAAATGATATGTACTCTAGCTTTGTTTGTGTGAAGAGTTGCAGAACTGATTTTAAGCCATTTTTGGCTCAGGCTCTTCAAATAATTTTTACAAAGATACTTATTTACTTAAGTTATCAAAATCTGACTTCACCATTAAATCAGATTTTGAAAAGTAAGCAAGAATTAACTTGAAAGTATATTTCCAAAATGTTCAGTGGTTGGATAGAAAATAAAGATTTTATCCCACCTAGGCCTGTTGAGGGAAAAATCTAGCAAGCCTACACAGTGACATAGCTTTTGTCAGTGTGAGAGTACACTAACTCTAACACATAGTCTGCCTCATTTTTAAAAGCACTGTAGAAAACTGGGTTTTTGATTGAGGAGGGTGAAGACCTTTCTCATGCAACAACCACAATCCCTATCAGCTGAACCACAAAAGTTACAAAACTAATCTGTGCTTTACCCTCCGGTATCTTGGCAGAAAAACAATCAGGTTTCACTTAGAGACAATTTGTAAATTGTTAATGCAGCACTCGAACAGTCATAAAGTTAAACACAGCACAAAAAACAATTCCACGCCAAGTTATAAAACATAGACAAATTTAACAAATAATTTGACATCAAAACAAATTAAATTCAATCAGTAGAACCGGAGTTTTGATTTTTTAAAGTTACATTTTAAGGGAAAAATAGCCCCTAAAAAATCAACATGCCAACCGTAGTCATCTAATCTCATGAGATATGGACAAACTCAAATGTTATGGTAGGCCACGATGAAGCGCTGTTCAGGTACATGAAGTGGATTGGGTCCGAGCTTCAGACTTGGAAGAATTTTTGAAGAAAAATGTCTAAGGAGGTAAAGGTCAGCAGGGCAAGCCAGGCTGGTAGTGTCCTAGAAAGAGGCAGCATCACTGGGGAGCTGCTGGATGTACAAAGTCACTGTGAAGATTTCTACATTCTGGCTTTGTCACTTTTTCAGAAGTAGGAAATATACAGTGGGACAAAGCTGGAGACTGTAGTGGATAATGGGTCTGTTTGCAGCTGTGGAGAAGAACATAGCAGGAGCTACCACACCATTAGGCAGACCAGCAATATACCTTTGGTGGATCGGCGTGCAGAAAGGTCTCTGTCACCTGTTGGTTATTGGGCAACTTGGTTGTGGAAAGTTTTTTAAGACCTACGGTTCTGTTTTTGAGCACCACTTTAAAGGGTCCAGGACTAGTGGGTTACCACTTGGAAGGCAGGATTCACTTCAGGCAGGGACCAAGTGCTAGTTCAAGGTTGTTGAAGCTTTTTGTGTCTTTGTAGCTCCGAACAGGAGGCCAACCAGTTAACCCTTGCAGTCACTCTGGTAGTCCTGGGGTCAAGTAGCAAGACAGCCAGACAGTCCTCTGAGGACACAAAGCAGGCTCCAAGCAGCAGGGCAGTCTTTTGGTATGAGCTGGCCAGTCCTCGGAGGTAAAAAACAGTCCTCAAGCAGCAGGGCAGAGATGATCCGAGGGTCTAATATTTATACATGGTGCTAGTGTTTGAAGTTTGAGAAACCTCTAGATCGCTCCCCTTATTTGGTTCTGGACATTTCCTTCTTCCACTGCCCAGGCTCCAAGAGGTCTATGGTGACAAAAGACCAGTGTCAAGTTCTTTGTGAGTGTGCTTGAGGTAGCCAGGATGGGAGGGCAAAGAACAGCTCCAACCTTCCCATCCTAGCAGGATGGCCCATCCTGCAAACATCTAGTCCCCCTTTGTATCACTGTCTGAGAGGAAGACACAAAGGCCAACGGCCAACTATTCACAGTAATATGAACCAGGACACAGGGTTCAGACACCAAGGGCCAGATGTACGAAAAAAGCAATTTGCGACTTGCAAATTGCGAGTCCCTGCGACTCGCAATTTGCAAGTCGCAAATTGCTATGCAGTACGGTGTCTCAGACACCGACTGCAACTCGCAATGGGGTCGCAATGACCCACCTCATGAATATTCATGAGGTGGGTCGCAAATTGCGGCCCCATTGCGAGTATGGGCACTCGCTAACATGGAAGCCTGCTGACGTCAGCAGGCCTCCATGTTAGCGACCTGCTTGTCAATAAAGCAGTTTTTTTTTTTTTGAAGTGTAGCCCGTTTTCCCTAAGGGAAAACGAGCTGCACTACAAAAAAAAACCGAAACCTTTAGTTTCGGATTTTTCAGGGCAGGGAGTGGTCCCTTGGACCACTCCCTGCCCTGAAAAAATATTTTTGGGTGCAATCACAAACTGGAAGGGGTCCCATAGGGACCCCTTCCAATTTGCGATTGGGTTACCATCCACTTGAAGTGGATGGTAACTGCGATGCCATTTGCGACCGCATATGCGGTCGCAAATGGTATTGCATCCCAATGCGACTCGCAAATAGGAAGGGAACACCCCTTCCTATTTGCGAGTCTGAAATGCATTTTGCGAGTCGGTAACGACTCGCAAAATGCATTTCTGCATTGGGATACGCGTTTTGCGACTCGCAAACGGCAAATTTTGCCGTTTGCGAGTCGCAAAACGTTTCGTACATCTGGCCCCAAATGGTTAGGATAAGAAAATGCCAACTTTCTAAAAGTGGCATTTTCAGAATTGTGACTTAAAAAATCCGACTTTACAATTGAAGAGGATTTTAAAATATAAGTATTTTGGGACCAAACATGACATTTCTACCTATTCCTATTCGAAAGCTATCACTTAATAAATGTAATACGGTAACCCAACGTTATCCTAAGGGAGAGGTAGGCCTCGTGGTGAAATACCAATTTGCGAGCTTTCCATTACCAGGACATAAAACTTAAAAGTACATTTCCAACTTTTTAAATGGAATGCACCCTTCCCTATGGGCTATTTAGAGCCTGCCATCGGTGTGACTTGTATGTATTAAAAGGCAAAGTGAGGCTTGGCAAATGATTTTTTTTTACCAAGTTGAATTAGTAGTTTACCACTGCACACAGGATGCACTGGCAGGCCTGAGACTTGTTTTGAAGGGCCACCTAAATGGGTGGCAAAATAAGTGATGCCAGCCCACTAGTAGCATTTCATTTACAGACCAAGGGTATATGTAGTACCACTTTACTAGGGACCTTTAAGTTAAATAAATTTGGCAATTGAGTGTAACCCAATTTTATCATGTTTCAAGGAGAGAGCGCAAATATTTTAGCAGTGGTTAGCAGTGGTAAAGTGCAAAGATTAGTACAAGCCAACAAAAGTGACTTGGAAATCAGGAGGGGCAAAGGCATAAAATATGGGGCTAACTCTGCAGAGAGTGCCAAGTCCAACAAGCACTCTGCTCTGTGGGCTTAAAAGGCACTTTCTAGGGATGACTTCAGAATATATATAAAATACGCTTTTCCTACATGGCAAAGGCATTTGTCCCTGTCATGTGTCACTGCATTGCATTAAACTGCAGGACAACCACAGTACAGTAGCTCTGCTGGTAGCCATATATTTTGTCATGTCTGTGGTTGGTTGGTGTAATAACACACTGCAGCCCAAATATGTTTTAATATCAAAGCCACATGTAATTTCTTTGTGATTCACAATATTCGTAGTGCACATGGAAACAGGCCAATTGGCTAAAACCAATTTTACAACTTCCTTTTTAGGGCAAGATTACAGACTCTGTGGCAATGATTAAGAGTGTCACAGGGCACACAGTACTAATACTAGAAGAATAGGATCCATGAACGGAAATAAACCTGATATGACCATGCAAAAGTCCTATGTGTGTTTATGCACCAGCCTTTCCCTTAGCCTTACTGAAGAAATACTTCTGTTACTTTTGAATACTAAGCATTCTTGGTCCATACTTCATCCTTTATCATCCAAAACCTGCTTTTGCCTACATAGCTTCCTAATGGCTAACTATTTCGCCCCTCTCTCCTACTTTCCTTAAACATTTATCCTGCCCAATGGACTCCTTTCACTTTTCTACTAGTTCACCTATTATTGTCACCACTGTGTCATCAAATGCACTCCCATTCACTCTTTCTGCACCTGTTTCTTTCTTTGTTGTTTGCAACTATGTACGATAGAAGATAATCTGCCATTGTATTACTTTTCCCATGAATGTAGCCACCCTCTGATATATTTTTTCTTGCTTCTAACACTCATCTATTTATCCTCATCAACACCTTGCCTGATCCCATATTTCAAAACTTTCCGTCAGCACTTCATGATCTGTTTCTAAAGCTTCCTTCTCTGTAATACTGTACTCAGTTCCAGTCTCTGTAAAATAACCCTAAAGTATCACATTGGTTTATAACAGTTATAAATCAAAGTGATTTGCAATAGTAGTCATCAACATCTCTTGTCAATGCCCCCAATGAAAGTGGTTTGATTAAATCCTCCATCAGTAGCTCACATTCTAGCTTACTTTCCTATGTCCATTCAAATAGTGCATCTTTGTCAACCATCTTAAATGTACAGTATTGCTAAACATAGTCCTCACAATCTTCAAATTGAATTCTTCCATTTCTAAAAAAGAAGTAATTGATCTTCGCCCCTTATTTTTGGAGAATCCCAGATCATGTGTATTAAGCTGTCTCACATGTACCTCCCTCACAACAAATTAAATGTACGAAAATAATTAATCACCTTTTACCTCAACTCACACTTCCCTATATTTTCTGTGAAACCCTTCTCCATCAAACTGTTACATACCTTTCTGAATTTATCATCATACTTCTTGGTCCTATGTCCTCCCTTAAGTAATAAATGTTGTCAGATCCTTCTTCTCAGGATGAAATTTGATCCTGTGATATGTCTATAACAGGCCAGCAACATAATCATCTGTCCTGACTGGGGTAATGGATGTCTATTCTCCACTACAGTCTTATTCTATCAATACCTGGATGGGTCACTCCTGGTGAATGTTTTGCAAAAATGATTGGCGTAAGCCCCTCACTCTTCAATTAGGCCATCTTTAGGTAATCTATCAAATTCCTGATTGGAGCCTTTCAACTTAATCTCTTAAATTCCTCTCTTGCTGCATCCTGAGAACCTTTCCGTCTTTTGGTGCCATTGAATTGGTACCATTTACCAATTTTATTATCTGTACAAATTACTATCAGTCCCAAACATTTTCTTAAAAATAGTGAGAATTCATATCTTTCTCATTCTTCTTTCACTCTTCATTCATCTGGTAATTGTTTTTAGTTGCACACACTGTCCCTCATAACCCTTCTTTATCTCACTGCAACTCTTTTTCAAAATCTCAAAACATATCTATGGGATAAACTTCATACTCTCCTAGACTGACAGTGGCCTTCCATAAATTTACCTTTTGCCTCTTCTGTCTGTTAACACATTCTCTGGAAAATAACATTCATTTTGAACCAGCCTATCTTCATATTAATTTGAACATTTCTCACAATATCTATGCCTGTTTCAATTTTATCCTCATTGTCACCATCCACCAAGGCTGTTTCTTTCACTTCTATTAGTAATTTTCCAATAGTCATTGTTTTTGGTTTGTAACAGGTTTTGCAATACCTTGCTAAATGTCCCCTCTTACTAAACTTATTACATATCATTTTTACCACCGTACAGCCTCCAGAACTGTCTGTCTGTCGTTTTCATACTGGTAACAACATCTTGACTCATTGCTTTTGCAATCCCTTTTCTAGCTTTCTTCGTACCCTTGGTATTACGCTGTTCCTTCCATTCCACTTTTTGATCACACCTACTTCACTTATTTGGTTTCATCACACACATTTTTTCACACACATCATTCAGGTTCTGCTTCATGGACAATTCTACCACTTTGCTCAAACTAGGATTTTATATTCAGCCATAATTGGATGAAAAAGTAATATTGATCATGTAACCTCTCTTTGGTGTTTTCCCTAATTCATCAGTTCTCACAAATTTTCTTAGGGCAATGATATATTCCTTACGGTTTTCCTTCTATTTGATCCTAGCTTCCAAATTGGTACCTCTTATGACCCACACTCAATTTAGGTAAATAATTTGTTTCCATTTTCTTAAAACATGTTTGATTCATTTACATTCCTCTTCACTCTCACCTTCTGTAACACTCATAAATTACTTAACACTGTGAGCCACAACAAAATATATAAGCTGTGATATTTCTCTATTTCTTCTTCTTGAAGTATGGGGGTATCTGCACTTGTATCATCTTGAAAATGCAATTTTCTCACTTGTTAAACACCATTCACTCCAAAACATAAGCTACTTTTCAAATTTGATGCCTTACATAACCCACAAATATACCAAACAATGTCTATACTGTCATCTATTTAAGAATCCTTCTACCTGTTTCTAAAATGGCATCAGAGACCTGTCTTGGCAATTGACCCTAATGTTGGCAGCACAACTACAAAAATGTTTCCAAAAACTAACAGGCAGTGATAAAAACACTTCTGCGAGATGTTCCCTGTAGCTTTTTCTCTTCACTCCTCCAACACCCAAACAATTTAGAAAACTGATTGTTCCTTATGATCAACACAACCCTGTACCACCTTATTAGAATTATGAATCGTGCTCTAATCCAAACTCTGAAGATTCAATATTGATAGGCCCAACTCACTCAGACATTGTACAATCACCAGCACATCAGTGCATATCAAGCACATAGACACAGGTAAAGATTTGCATGGAGCTTTGAGGAGAGGCACAGCTGATCTTGTACACTAGTGCACCACTGGTTGTCTGGGAGACGGGAATGATGCATTGCACAGCTAATGTGCCATCACGCAAACTGGATGTAAATGAAATGCTCCCTGAATGCCTTCCTAATCAATTCTCCTGCCGGTGACAGCAGCTTGGTAAAAACTTGTAGTGAACTAGAGTGTTAGTGCAGTAATATTCCTAACCATGGTGAAGCAAGTTATTCAATTTAGAAAACAAAGATGAGGCACAACATTGTTCCTTTCTTTACTCCCTTGAGACTGTGAGGGCAATGTACCTCCAAGCATCCTGTTAACTCTTTGCTCACACCAGAACGAAGGCTGTTCCTTTTAGGTGTGGCTGTCTCTGGGACATACCCTTTAACATTTTTTATATGGAGTCACAGGATTCACAAAGAGTGTTTAAAATACATTGTCATTCAATAAGAGCCCTATACTCACTCAGTTGCTTTTGTGTCAATGACTTTGTCCTAGTGTACTATGTTGCATTGTTAAGAAGCTGGAGTTCAATTCAGTCAGTGGTATAAAATGGTATGTATTGGGTGCAGTTTGGTTCAAAATAGTCCCTGATATTTGAGTGGGGACACAGGGGAAATTCAGACTTCACTCTGTCAGACAATGTCTCTAAAATATGCACAGTTTTGTGAGTTGTCAAAAACTCAGACTAGGTGATAAAAGCAGAACGTGAGCAGCAATAACTGATGATTAATTTTGAAGGAAAGATCCCACACAGAGTGAGTTTTACTTGGGGCTCTTGACAAACCTTGCCTCCCTCTAATTCATTTGAGAACAATGTGGTGACTGTGATGAGAAATTACGTGTTCCAAGAAGATCACATTACATGTCACTTGATTGTAAGCATCCCCTCATGCTCCAGTGTATGTTTTAATAACTGCTAGAGATTTGACATTTGACTTGTTTGCCTTTATGTTTAAAGCCTTACTGGTCGGTCCCAATGCATAGTCATTTTCTATAAATAATAAAATCAGTATGCTCCTCTAAAATATGCTGAAACCTTTATTAGGTATACTATATGGGGCAGGAGGTGGAATTCAAATGCCACCATTGAAGTTTTGAGGACTGGACTAAGTTTTTGACTGCAAAATATCTTAACAATGGCGAACTTTGCTTGTGGGAGATTTTATGTGCAAAACCATTAACCATCAAATTATTATGCCCAGAGAACTCTTACACTAAATGTTTGATTTTATTGCGATTCTTTTCAGGAAACTCCGATTATGCTTTGTTCCTACAATTTAATAACTTTAAAAATTAGCAGAGGACAATCTTCACAACTTTCCACTTCCTGTTTATTAATGCCATGAATTCCAATAATTAGTACGTTATTTCTTTTCAATTAGAATGTATGAAATCTTCAAAATCTGTGCGCATGTCTCCAAAAATGTAGCAAGTTTATAAAAGAAATCCCTCTCAGGTGAGGCAGTCTTCCATTTGGAATTTTCATGTAATTAAGTATGTAAAGGAATCAGTAAATAATTACTGCAAACAGAGATTAGGCATGCAAACGTGAACTCCCACAAAATCAGAACTTTGTTGGTTATTTCAAATGTTATTGATGGTGATTACCACCATAGAAAAAGGGAAACGCACCGTATAAAGGTTAAAATGTGCTCCCAGGATGCAATAAGGGAGGAACTACCCTATTATAAACGAGGACATTAGGAAAGGATGTTTTCTACAGATTACTTTAGCGTATGTAACTATAGGGGTGATTCTAACTTCGGCGGGCGGCGGAGGCTGCCCGCCGAAGTTCCCCCACCAAAATACCGCTCCGCGGTCGAAAGACCGCTGAAGGTATTTTGGGATTTGCCCTGGGCTGGCGGGCGGCCGCCAAAAGGCCGCCCGCCAGCCCAGGGCAAATCAGCCTTCCCACGAGGACGCCGGCTCAGAATTGAGCCGGCGTAGTGGGAAGGTGCGACGGGTGCAGTGGCACCCGTCGCGTATTTCAGTGTCTGCATAGCAGACACTGAAATACTTTGTGGGGCCCTCTTACGGGGGCCCCTGCAGTGCCCATGCCATTGGCATGGGCACTGGAGGGGCCCCCAGGGGCCCCGCGGCACCCCCTACCGCCATCCTGTTCCTGGCGGGAGTCCAGCCAGGAACAGGATGGCGGTAGGGGGTGTCAGAATCCCCATGGCGGCGGAGCGCGCTCCGCCGCCATGGAGGATTCTGCAGGGCAGCGGGAAACCGGCGGGAGACCGCCGGTTTCCCGCATCTGACCGCAGCCGAACCGCCGCGGTCAGAATGCCCTGCGGGGCACCGCCGGTCTGTCGGCGGTGCTCCCGCCGACCCTGGCCCCGGCGGTCTCAGACCGCCGGGGTCAGAATGACCCCCTATATGTTTTAAGAAAGGTGCTAAACACACATAAAACGTGTTTGCAAAAGGGTTAGAATTCCGAGGCAAGGGACTTTCAAACGTAAAACTTCAAACGTTGAAGGGTGAGTGCTACTCCGTGGAATTCTCCAAAAATAAATACTCCCTGAAAAACATACACTTCAATCCCCTAAATAAAAATAAAAAAAACAGTGCTATAAAACTCTCCACTGCAAACGTTCCCTCAAGCAAGTACATCCATGTAAAGTTTTGGCTCAGACTAACCTGTTTTATTGTACTGAGGGGCTTATTTATAGGCCCCTAGTGCCACCCTGCACCACATTAACGTAATTAATTTTGACGTGAATGTGGCCCAACAAGGCCAAAATCCTCATGCTATTTTTACATAGTGGTGCAATTCATGCACTGCCCCACTCTGTAACCCTTTGCGCTACATTATGCCGGCGACAGGCATAATGTATGCAAAGGGGGCGTTACCCATTAGGGGAGCCGGAAAAATTGCCATTTTTTATGGCAATTTTAACATGTGCTCAAGAGCAGGCGTTAAAAGGAGCCTCCCATTCTTTATAATGGGGTCCTATGCACTCTGCACGAGTAGCAACAATATTTTGGCACTACTCCTACGGAGTACATCAATAGCGTCATGTAAGATGACGCTATTGCCCTCTAACCTGCGCCATGGTGCGCTGTATTTTAAATACGGCGCATATATGGTGGCGGTAGGGGGGTGGTAAGGGGCACAAGGAAAGTGGTGCTGCACTCAGTGCAGCGCCACTTTCCATAAATCTGCCCCAATGTTTTTCAGAATATACCAGGGGTGGCTCCTCCATAAGGGTGGAGGAGTGTCGCCCCCCGCCAGCAGCGGCAGCTGCAAACCTTTTCCACAAAAACAATAATAAACTTCATTATCATTTTTGGGGAAAGATGTGGGGCCACGGGGGTGACGAGCAATGAGAGGGAGTGCTGTGCACTACCCCTCGGTGCACATACAAGTTTGGCCGGCCATCTGAGGCCGGCCAGACACACATGTGCACAGGGCTCTCTCCAGCCCAGCAACTTTGTTTGCCTGGGAGCGCCCTGGCTGGGTGCTCCCAGACAATCCTGATGCTGCTATGAGCAGCGTCAGGATTGGTGCAGGGCAGGCTAGGAGCCTGTGCCTGCAGGCAGTCAGAAACGTTTAGGAGCAGCGTGGTCGTGAAGGCGGCAGCGACACAGGTAAGTGTTTTTTTTAATTATTTTTTATTTAATCCCCCCTACCTCCTCCCGAGCCTCGACTGGAAGGTACTGGGACATTGGTAAATGCACATAATGTAATACATAAGACGTATACAACTGTCAATTGCCTTGCCCATACCCGCAACGATATCCGTGTGGAGTTTCCCTTGCTTGAAAAGGCTGAGTCTGAGTTTTCCATCACTCATGTAGAGAAGAAGATCTCCGGATGACCGGTTAAGTCTGGTGAACAATAGCAAGCCATTGACATTCCAGGTGCGAAACTGAAAGCTCACGAACAGTTCTTCTTGTTGGGATGCGCCTGGAAGAGCGAGGTAACTCTTGGAGGTCAGAAAGGTCACAGGCACAATTTGTGGCTCTGTGCAAAAAAAGGATACGTTGCCCTGAAAATGAGAAAAAAGCGGGAGTGAGAAGGCTGAACAAACCGTTAGGAATGGCTTTTCATAATTTCTTCAAAGGATTGTCTCATTTCACTGTCGTCATCAGCCATCAAAGTACCTACATACACAACAGTTTTAAACAATAAAAACAAATTTATAATGCAACATTACAAAACATCGAATTAGGTAAAAAAAATGTAAACAATCAAATCAATGCATTACATAATTTTATATATGAGGACATAGCATCCTGCCAACCCTAAATCTTTTGCTGCCAATTCAAGCCTTGACTGTGTAATAAAAAGTAAAATTCACTATCATCATGTTCACACTGGCAGTGCTCTAATTTTCCACAAATTTAGGGTCTGAAACATTAGATTCAACAGTTTAAACCAAGAGAGATATTTGGTGCCTGGGAACAATACTACGTTTTTCTAGCCATTTCTGAAGCTTCCAAGAGTTATATGTGCTTCTATCATTGCCCAGTATATTAAGGGCCTCAGTGATATGTTTATCTATTATAATAATTCGAATCCTCTAATATATATTCTAAGTGGGATGTAAATATACATCCATTTGTTGCCTTGGTTTAAAAAATAAATACACCATTTCACACACAATATATCAGGACTGCAGCAGAGAAGAAACAGGCTGGCAAAACACTCTGACAGACAATCGATCACCTTTCTTTGATGTACACAGAGTGGTGGTACTCCCTGTTCACAACATAAGAGTGAAGAAAATCCAAGAACAAGAGAAATATGCCACAACGGCTTCTTAACACGAAGGGCCTGTGGGAAATCCTCTTTTTCTCCATGGATTTTTCACTTTTTGCTGGACTCTATGGCCCATATTTATACTTTTTGATGCAAAACTGCGCCAACGCAGTTTTGCGTCAAAAAAATTAGTGCCGGCTAACGCCATTCTGAAGCACCATGCGGGCGCCGTATTTATTGAATGACGTTAGCCGGCGTTAGCCGCCGGCGCCGTCTGGTGTGTGTTAAAAAAAACGACGTACACCAGGCAGCGTCGGCGTAGGGGGATATGGGGCTTGGGCATCAAGAAATGGGGCAAGTCAGGTTGAGGCAATTTTTTCGCCTCAACCCGATTTGCGCCATTTTTTACGACTCCCAACCCCCATAGAAATGACTCCTGTCTTAGCAAAGACAGGAGTCATACCCCCTTGCCCAATGGTCATGGTCATTGGGCATAGTGGCATGTAGGGGGGCACAAATCAGGCCCCCCTATGCCACAATTTTTTTTTTTTTTTTAATTTACCTGTACTTACCTTAATGTCCCTGGGATGGGTCCCTCCAGCCTTGGGTGTCCTCCTGGGGTGGGCAAGGGTGACGGGGGGGTCCCTGGGGGCATGGGAGGGCACCTCTGGGCTCCTTCAGAGCCCACAGGTCCCTTAACGCCTGCCTTTTGCAGGTGCTAAAAAACGGCGCAAAAGCGGGCGTACGTCATTTTTTTTGACCCGCCCACTCCCGGGCGTGATTTTTGCCCGGGAGTATAAATCCGACGCACATGCCTCGGAGTCGATTTTTTAGACGGGAACGCCTACCTTGCATATAATTAACGCAAAGTAGGTGTCCAAGCAAAAAAATTACGCAAACTCCATGGACTTTGGCGCTAGACGCGTCTAACGCCAAAGTATAAATATGGAGTTAGTTTTGCGTCGAAATTGCGTTAAAAAAAACGACGCAATTCCGGCGCAAACGGAGTATAAATATGCTCCTATATTTTTGTTGTTTTAGAGCTCCCAGTATTGTACACCTGCTAACCAGCAGTAAGTTATGGGCTTCCCCTTTAGACATTGTTTAATTGGATAATTCCTAATTGGCACATTTAACTTGCCTATAGTCACTAGTATATATTACAAAGTGTACCTGGAACCTGGAAGTTAAATGACACTAGCGAATTGAAGCACCTATTGCTCCATCTACTACGGGGACAATGCAAACAGTGCTTCAGGCCTACCATTGTAGCCTGACTGTAGCAGTGCAACACTTAGGCCCTGATTCTGACCCCGGCGGTCTGAGACCGCCGGGGCCAGGGTCGGCGGGAGCACCGCCGACAGGCTGGCGGTGCCCCGCAGGGCATTCTGACCGCGGCGGTTTGGCCGCGGTCAGATTTGGAAAACCGGCGGTCTCCCGCCGGTTTTCCGCTGCCCTTGAGAATCCTCCATGGCGGCGGAGCGCGCTCCACCGCCATGGGGATTCTGACACCCCCTACCGCCATCCTGTTCCTGGCGGGTCTCCCGCCAGGAACAGGATGGCAGTAGGGGGTGCCGCGGGGCCCCCGTAAGAGGGCCCCACTTTGTATTTCAGTGTCTGCTTTGCAGACACTGAAATACGCGACGGGTGCACTGCACCCGTCGCACCTTCACCTCTCCTCGTCCTCGTGGGAAGGTTGATTTGCCCTGGGCTGGCGGGCGGCCTTTTGGCGGTCGCCCGCCAGCCCAGGGCAAATCCCAAAATACCCTCAGCGGTCTTTCGACCGCGGAGTGGTATTTTGGCGGGGGAAGTCTGGCGGGCGGCCTCCGCCGCCCGCCAGACTTAGAATGACCCCCTTAATATGTAAAAGAATAGGTGCTGAGGTCCAATTGTTTATAATAAGCCTGCCGGAGCCGCTTCCCAATGCCGGGGTTCCCAAAAAATCAAGGCTGTCTAGTCTTTATTTCATCTTATGCTTTTTTCATCCACCTGCACCTAACTCTAACTCTCATAGATTCTCTTTCATTTCCACTTTTTCGAATTGCTTCTGATTTTCCACCTTATCCTTTACTTGCATGACATGTTTTTCATATTTTATCAACATATAATAGGGAAACAGGCCATTACGGTGTTTTGATATACCCTGCAGTATTTATCAAATGCTATAAAGATCGTGTTTTGATAATCAGAATCAGTATAAATCATGTGCCCTACCACAGACAAGCAAACATATTGGTCTATTCATGATTTCCATATCCCAACCTCATACTGAATCCAACCACCTTCCCTAAATCTTGTCAAACCTCCATGGGCATCCTCATGTAGTAAAGACTGTGCATTCCATTATTGAGCATCAATCCATACTAAGGGGCAGATGTAAAAGCCTCTATCACCTCTTTGTTCGACATTAGTGCAATTTTATGTTATGCTAATGTGGCCCAACAAGGCCAAAATCGCTGCACCAAATTTTCAAAGTGGCACAATGTATGCATTGTGCCACTTTGTAACCCTTTGAGCTACATTATGCCTGCGCCAGGCATAAGGTAAGCCAAGGGGGCGATCTCCCCTTAGTGGGGCTGAAAAAATGGCGCAAAGAAATATAAAAGATTTGTTTGTATAATTTTTTTGGGCACTCCTAATGCCTGCTCAGAGCAGGCATTAAAAGGAGGTACACCATTGTTTATAATGGGTCTCAATGGGCTTTGCAGGATTAGCGTCAACGTTTTTTGATGCTAGTTCCCCAAATTACCTCCATGGTGCCCCATATCTTAAATACTGTGCACACATGGTGACGGTAGGGGGGAACTAAGGGGTGTAAGAAAAGTGGTGCTGCACTGGGTGCAGCTTCACTTCTCTGAAATCATGCCCTACGTTTCCAGTTCTTTAGGATGAACAAAGCCTCCGCTCTCCAATTTCTCAATACATTTCATTCGGCATTCAACTACCCTAGAACAAGGAGAATAAACATTGCTCTGCTACCACCAACGTCCTCTAAGATCTCCAGCAAGACCTCCTTGGGGCAGCAAGGCCGATAACTGTGATAAGGCAACTATGGACTCCTTCCCAGTAGAAGGGTGTATGGGACAGTTCCAGATCATATGCACAAACGCACCCCTCTCAGCATGGTACCTAATACAATTTCATGAAATCTCTGATTTCATTTTAGGCAGCCTTTCAGGTGGTATACGTGCTATTCAGGTAGCAAAATTGAATGAGGTGGAGGTAGGAGGAGATAGCCAATGTGTGCTGAGCCATCTTGGCCTCCTGCCACTCGTCACCATCAAGTGCACCAAGATCCATTTTCGAACTAGCTGGCCATTGGGCCAATAGGTCTAGGGTATTAACTACCAGAGAGCCATATACCCTACAGACTCCGCAGTCTCCCAGTGGATCTAATAGCAGCTTAGGCTCCATGGGTTGTATTCCGGGGTGCACCACTACAGATTGCATGGGTTCCAGCATATGGTGCAATTGAAGGAATCAGAAACATTGGGATTTATCCATACACTATATATTGCTTAAGGTATCAAACAGTGTAATACCCTCTCCATCCCATATATTCTTGAGGCAGGAAATTCCAATGCAATTCAATGCTTTAAATGCCAACACAATATTGGCGGTCAGGGGGAGGGTGTCCTGCCAAAGGAGAAATTTTAATGTAATTCGGTTGTACCAGGTCAGGTGAGTTAGAGCTTTGTGCCACAACATAAAGACCAAACCGATGACCTTAGGAAGATACCTAGAAATAGTGGATTGGTATAGGAAGTGCACTAGGCTGGGGTCCTGAGAGCATTGCAGTTCCAGTCTAAATGCTGGGTCATCCCTCTCCCATAACAACCATCATTAATGGTGCTAAGATGAGAGGCTCAGAAGTAAAGCTTAACGATTAGCCATTCCCAAAACCATGTCAAACATATCTTATGTGCTTTTGGTACGAGACACTTTGGTTTGTTTGTCCAGCCATAGTTATCATTGTATGGTAGCCCTGAGATTATCAAAGAAGCGTTGTAGGACGGCATGCACAGAATTCTAGAGTACGTACAGGAATTTGGGAAGGGCACTCATTTTGAACAGGATGATCCTGACTGTTGTGGATAGTGGCAAGGAACTTGAGAAGGGTAATCATTTTGAACAGGGCGATCCTGCTTTTATGGAAAATAGCAAGATGGTCCATCTCCAAATGCTCTTGTCTAGTTGCATCAGCAAGGGTGAGGCATTTTGCATCCAAGTCTGCTGGAAGCACATAGCAATGTGGATGCTAACCCAGACATTTAAACATATTACTACTGGTTGGAAGACGAGGTTGCAACGGCATCAGGGCATCATACTGTTGGACTCATCTAGAGGGGTCAAAAGAGACCTATTGTAGTCCACCCCAAGACCAGTGGTGGTGGTATAAAGATGCAAGATTTGCATTATACAGGATCCAGCCATCTGCGGGTTAGCAGGTACAGTAGGACATTTTCTGTATATAAGGATATGTGATCTTCTGGTTAATACAACCACCAAAAGCCACCTCCCTCCACATCTATCCTGATCCACTCTGTTAGGGGCTCAACTCCTATCACACACAGGAGTGGGGATAGAAAGCAGCCCTGCCTGGTGCTCCTTTCAATTGGGAATGGCTTTGGAAGGACTCACACCTTGGTCCGACGTGACAAACATAAGATGCACAATAAGCCAGAAACAAGGGGCCAAAATTCATTTTATTGAAGACTTGGAAAAAACACCTACAACTAAGAGAGTTGAAGACCTTCTCAAAATCTGACTACAATAGAGTATGTGGACCCAGTAACTCCTGTCTCCTGGCCAGTATTCAAGTGTAATCTCTGCAGACAGTGTTTACTATTGAGACCGGGCATGAAGCCATATTGGTCTCAATGTTCAAAGGGCATAATGACCTTAACTAGGCAGCTGTCAAGTATGTTAGCAAAGACTTTTGTCTCTACATTTTTAAGGTTGATTGGTCAGTAAGAAGAACAAAGTTCAGATGGCTTATCGGGATTTGGGAGAGTCATGCAAGTCAAATGGCAGCTTACCCTTATCTCTCGCTTCCACCAGCAAGGAGTGTAAGTGGGGACTAACTAATGATAAAAACTATTTTAGAGATTTCCACAAGGAAGCTTTAGGCTATGTGCTTTCCTGAATGTAGACCAATAAGAGCATATCCAATTTTGGCAAGTGTTATGGGCTCATTCAAGTCTTGTTGGTGTGTCAAAAGTAATGACTTAAACAAGAGGTGTGCAATAAGGGGACATGCCTCCTGCACTGTGAAGGAACTTGAAGAGCATACAGAGTCTGGTAGGTTGCAAAGGTGTCTGCTATTTCGTCAATGTCAGCGCCTAACACCATTGTCATCTTCTATGTGCAGGGTCAACCTGGATTGCTGCTCTTGTGTGGTCAACCGTTTATAGTAGTGTTCCAACTTAATCCCCAGATTCATATGTTTTGCTCTGGGTGGCCAGCTACATATGCAGTGCATGTCCATGGACAAGTTCCTTAGTTGGGTTGTAGAGAGTTCAAGTTCTTGAGTATAGAGGGCTGGGGTAGGACCCACCATAAGGAGCTCAGAAATATCTCTCTTTGCCTCAAGGGCAGTAATCTGAAGCATCCATTCCCACCTATTGCTCTTAATAAGTGCCTTGGCTTTATCTCTTGCTACAGCCATGATTGTTTCCCGGATTATGATTGAGGAGTAGACAGAACCCGATTAATCTGGAGGTAGTCTTCAATATCAGAAAGGAAAAAAGTCACAAAATGACTGTTTCTAAGCAATGAAGGGCTAAACCACCAGTTTCCTCTAGTTTTAGGACTTAGGCTACAGAGAGTCATCAAGATAGGGGAGTAGTCTGAAGTACTGTTAGTAAACTGGTGATGCCTGCTACAGCATTGATATCTAGGGAGAAAAGAAACACATGGTCTAATCAGAAGAACAAAGTGTGTGGTGAAGTGTAGCAAGTGTTCCTCCATTCATCCGGATGCATGACTATCAAGACATCACAAGTCACATAGGCTAAAGGATCACATTGCTGCTGAAGGATGAAAATGCCAAACACCCAAATCCCTGTCCATAACTGCATTGATGTCACCTCTGATCAGTAGTATACAGTGGCATGCATAGGAGTATGCCCATCAGGGACTGTAATGTGGCATCGAAGAGGGCTAGCGGAAATGCCAACTGCTGACCATGGGAGTGTCCCGTTGCCAGCACGTATCTGCCTAGGGAATCCCCAAGTGAGCTATCTGGCACCATAAGGAGTGACCTGTGCAGCAGGATCGCCACTCTCCTTGTGCTGGAAGAGAAGCATGCATGGTAAACCCTGTCATTGCCATATCAGTCTAATGGTTTACAGTTAGTACCCTGTAAGTGAATCTCCTGAAGGAGGAGAAAGTTGGGGGAGAGGGGCTGGAAAAATGGAGCACTGGGAGCATTGATCACCTGTTTATCTTATTGCTAAGACCATAAAATTACTTGACATAGCTTTATATGTGCGGTATTAAGTGCTATGCGATCCATAGCTATTAGGTTGTTTTAGTGGAACATAATAGATGAATCTGACTCGCGAAGCATCACCAAAACAAACAACTCTAACAAACAACAATGTCCTTCCTCTCCCAAAAGTTCCCCACCCCACATCTCCACCATGAACTATCTGTTGCCCAAACATACAAAACAGAAACAGAAGGAAAAGTAAAATTACATTATAGAAAGAAAAAGAACACATTAGGAAAGTTTCTCTGCCTCCAATGACACATGGTGGAAGTTGGGTCAGTATAGCAAGGAGGGGGTGTCATACAGGCTAGGCTATCACCTGATAGAAGTAATCCTGACCAGGAAATATAAGAATGTGCGTTCATGTGCCTGAGGATATCTGGTATAGGGAGTGGCGACACCAGTGAAGAAAGTATGACTCTACAAATAACATTTCAGTGGCAAACCCCCTCAGTCCAAAGCAAAGAAGGGCCTCCTCCCCCAAAGGCCAGGCATATTGGAGAGTCCCAGGACTCAGGTCAACCTGGAGTCCGATATGTTTGGCCATCTCATACCACCTCAGCCATGTCATCACTAGAGTCCCACAGTCCCCTTCCATTAGTTACCATGATCTTCTACTTTGACCCACCGTCTTTTCCCAGGCTGAGCTCTTCTATGTGTTCTCAGCTGCCACCCACCACTGGGCAGTGGAGACGCTGTGCGTCCTGCTATTGAGAATGAGGGTTGCACAACATTTTGGTGGATCTTCTCCATCCAGTCATAGACACCCTCCGGGCTGTGAAAGAAGTGGGCTTTACCATTGTATATGACCTTGAGACAGGCTGGAAACAGCAGCATGTAGTAGAGTGTCATGGCTTTAAGCTTTTGTTTCACTTCAGTAAAAGACTAACACTGCTGTTGAACTTTGTTGACGTAATCCAGGGAGACGACAGTGAGGCAAGTCCTGAAGGATGGGACTCCTTTCTCTCTAGCTATCTCAGTCCTAATATTTCAAAAGCTGCAGAATGCAGGGTCGAGGTGGGGTACCAGATGGAGGCCTAGCCAACAGCAAGCCCTGATCCCTCTCCACCATAATGCACTGAGATAAATGTTCTCTCAGTGTTCAGAACATGAGCCTTGTGGTCACAAATGTTGTCAAGTCTGCCCCAGCTGTGCACTTTGGCACTCCTACGATGTAGACATTGTTGTACATGGAGCAGCACTTGGCACCTCCCACCCAGTCCAACATTTCACAGTTTGTTTTCAGGAGGTGTGCGACTTGTTGCTGGAATGTCTTTATAGTATCTCCTGCTTCAGAGATCTTGGCCTCAGTCTCAGTCACTCTGGCTGCAAACATGTGCAGACAGGAGAGTGATGATTCACATGCCGCTCTCCCAGCAGTCTTATAGTGGAATTGACTCTGCAGTACTTTAGCAAGGCTGGGCGGAGAAGGGATGCGCCACCTTCTCACACTGACACTCCCCAAGTGTTTGCTCCATAGCAAGAAGCTCTGAAAAACGTGGAGCGGCTGCACTCCCTGATGGATCTTTGTAAACATGGCCACCACTCAACAGCAATGTCCTCCATCAGGCCTAGGTGGTCCAGCAACCTCCTTGCCCAGGCACCACACCAGGCAAGTACCAGACTTTCCCCGAGCATCACAGGGTGGGGCAACATCCCCTTTGCACCACCTGGCAGGATCATCTAGGAAGATGATGCAACCAGGGAGAGGAGGGATTGTTTACCACTCTCCCAGCTACAGTGGCGGGCTTTGCAATACACTGGCTAAGCTATGCTCCCACATGTTGCCACAAATGCATAGCCTCTGCCTGTCCCTGCTGCCCAGATCAACTCCAATGAAGGTCATGTGGCAGGCAGGGCATAGGATGATACAATAAGGAGTGGATTAGGGGGATTAGAGTGTTGATAGTACATTGATTAGTAAGATTTCAGGTTTGCACGCAGAAGCCTACAAAAACATGGCCTCCATCTTCGGTGACCAACCCACGCACCCTTTTCTGCCTTTTTATTCTTCCTACTTTACCCATTTGCTGCTTTTCTGCCTCTTGTTCTGGGTAAAATTCTGAAGAGTAAAAATAAGTTCGAGTCCCCCCAAAAAGAGCCATAATGGGCTTAAATTTCAACCACAGAGTCACATTAAGCACTGTAGCAGTGTAAAAATGCAATTCAACCTGTCAACATAAAACCTTTTGACAAAGCCTCTCTTTTAAATATTATTAGGTCACCCCTGGGTAGTCCTTGTAGTGCACAAGGCAAGGTGCATGGTATTGAAAAGTAGAATATTTTAAAAGTTAATGATAGCATGTCCTTGCTGTGACTAGCACCCAAAAAGTATATTAGCTGTGGCAGGTCTAGCTATCCATTGTATTGTAGAAAACCAGAAGATAGATGCAAATACTAATACACAAAAACTGAATCAGCCAGAAAAATAAACAATTTTAAAAGTTATTAAAAATCAAATTCATTGTTGATAACTGTTTTAATAACTAATAAAATCCAATTCAAGAGTGAAGTCTGAGTTTTAATAAATACTAAGGAAAAGCAGCTTTTAGACAATCACCTTTTTCCTACCTGGCGTTCCTGTAGGCTAATTTGTCATGGCTCTCCAGGTTTACCTAGGCAGTAATTAGCCATAAATTGGTGTGAATAAGTGTGAAATGTTCATTTGGAATAAACAATAGGCAGAGATGTTTTATCTGAATTACCCTTTTTGACCCTAAATTGTAAAATCACCTTTTTATATCAAACCTTCCAGAGAAGACTTTTGGATTTACCCAAGCCCTTGAGGCACACTAGAAATTGGAGAAAACATGATTCCAAGACTGTTCTTGTTGAGCAGCTACCTCTAACTGGAACTTAGTTGCAAATGTAGGAGAGCACTAGGGTTACTAAAGTACATTTCCCACACACTTCCCCAGTCCATAGAGCATATTTCTTATGTTGTTGAAGACATTTGTCAGCTTGAAAATACACACAGTGGGAAGTGTTGGTGCAGAGAACTTTTATTTCCTTGTTTATGGCATGCCCAAGAGTCCACCCCCCATTAGCTAGTGCCAGGCATAAATGTGGCACCTCTAGGTAGCCACTTTAGATCACTTTCTGGACTTGTGGAAGATCATAGGAGGACCTTCTGTCTGAGACCTGAGAGAAGCCTGAAGAAATCCAAGAGTCATAGGGCTGGCCTCCTGCCACAGGCACAAAACAAGCTACAGAAGGACTTTTCCTGAAAGTATCCAGCTGATCAGTGGCAACTGGACCTGAACAGGACCCTCCTGTTGGCCTCTCCCTGACACTCTGTGAGTCACTAAGCATCACTGCTGAGGTCATGCGGGCTTTAGCAGTGTTGGTTGTGGTAGATTGGTACATAAAAGGACACAGTGGCTGATTTAAAGTTTGGCTGATGGAGGTAAATCTGTTGGTATGGTGGAGGACTTTATTCCCCCCATACTGACGGTCCACCGCCCACCAAACATAGAGTTGTCTGCTAGTCCTGTGGCCAACTCTAAACATCAGAAGGGTCCACTGTCACCGTAGTTTCAGTCAATAGTATAAAAGTTTGAGGGGTGGCTCCATCAAACATGATGGCCACCCATCAACTTTCACAGTATTTTTACTTTTTCAAAAACAAACTACCAAAGCCGGGGTTTGTTTTTTTGAAAAAGTAAAGCTAATATCCCCTGCACCATGGGAGTTTTTTTTTATGGTATGGAATTCATTACTTATTTTTCCTGTCCCTCACCACAAATGGCAAAGTAACACTGTCCACTCTAAATCAGGCAGGCACTATTATATGAGAACCTCTGATGACCCATACTCCTTTGGACTGTCAGAGGAGTATTTCACCAACAGAGACATAGTAGGCTCCATTGCTGACATATATAAACAGACGAAAAAATCAAAGGGGACTCTGAACTGACAATTAAGTTGACAAGGCATGGTATTCACCACTACTCTCCGAAAACATAGCCTGCACAACATGAGAACTGGTTGTGGCTTCCTGTCAGTTTGCAGGGAAATAAATGTGATGATGATGATTAGGCTATCCAACCATCAACTGATAATTTGAGCTCCTAATATAGCCAGAAGTGAGAGAAAGGGAGCTCAAAACAATTAGGCAGATCTGAATTTGCTAATGAAGCATAGAAGGATGGTGTCATCTAATGAAACAAAATGAAGCTATATAATTTATTGCAGCCTGTACTATCATTTGTCTCCAGGAAACATGGAAAAGTAACACACTAAACCTCCTGGGAATTTAAAATATTTGCAGCAAGAATATCACCTAAAGGAATGCCATTGGGGACCTTGGTAACCTTAGGTAAAATAAACCTGCATCTAACAATTAAAGAAATAGATGCAGGAGTCCCCTGACTGCTATCAACCACAATAAAATTACAGCAGAAATTGTGTGGTTATACATTTTTAACAGTCCTAAATATAGACATCAAACCAAAAACCAAAAATACAGATTTAAGCATAGCTCATTTTGGCAAAGTTCTATCAGGGATAGTAGATGAACATGAACTGAGCGCTAAAATGCTAAAATGAAAGATGCAGCGAATACATTGTTCTTTGCTCAGAATTTGGATACTCCAAGTAAGTTATGATGGAATAAATACACAACCCAAATTTTACAAACTAAAGAAGCTATTAAGAAAGAACTCACTGAATGGTGGAAAGCAGAATTGTTACAAAAGAGTCTTTAGGGGACAGAGAATATTTACAATTCCAACCTATGAGGACTTTGACCCAGAGAAATGTGCCTGTCATAGAGTTGTTCAATCACATTGATGAAAACATTGGTAAAATATGCTCTAATGGGTAGAGCTAAACTTTTGGGGAAATTAAAAAATGAAGTCAAGAACTAAAGATTATTGTGACAAAAGAAATATTTGTGAATTTCATAACAAGTTTGTAAATAAGATTAGACAAAATTGAAGAAGAGATAGAAAATTAGAAACAGAAAATTATGAGAAATTTCAAAGATTACCAATCAGGAAGGATATTCACTTCTAAAAAGAAATATGATTATTTATGTAATGAATTACAACAGCCGGTTCCAGCTGTATCAACTAGGGAACTAAGCAATATTCAGTCTGTGTTTGAACTTCAGGAAAGGGATATCTTGGACAACAATGCTTCAGATGTGTCTGATTTAACCGTTACATAGGGAGAATCATTGGGATTTCAAGTGAATTTTTTTAAAGGAATTTGAACTGCTGAGTCTGTGGAGGACATAGTTTGAAACAGAACAAAACGATCAAAAAAGACAGGGGAAAAAGAGGGACAAACATGCTAAAAAAAAGAGCAAAGGAAGGAAATCAAGGCCCCTGTGGGATTGATGGCAAGGAGAAAACAAGCATCATGATTCAAGAAAAGATGAATGTGGTAAATCTTTCAAATCACATACTGACTAAGGATGAGAATGATTTACTTTCTTTAGGTTTATCACTTTGCCTGTCATCAGACCTGAACTATGTTCAAAGAAAGATTGAATTGTTTCATTTTACCTGCAGATTAATACTGAAAAAATGGTATCATACCAGACTGATAAGGCTAACATATATTAGGGACACACCTACCATCAGTACTCTTTACATCTATGATATGGAGTTATTGCATACTTTTTCTATGCTTGAAAATTAGTATATTTGTGCTGTGGATCACTTTTTAAATTTGATGGGGATATTGATGTTGATATTGATTTGAGGTGTCAGGACCTGATGCAATTGATGTTTTGAAAAATGTATCATAAAAGAATTGAAGAAGATCCATTATAACAATCACAAAACAACAAGAAAAGTCTTGCTCCTGCACAGTTTGATGCTTTAAATCATTTAAAATCAGATGATGACATAGTGATACGTCAATCTGATAAGGGTGGCAATTTGATTGTATTATTCAAACAGAAATATTTGACGGAAAGATTGAGTCAATTACAGGATGAGACATGTTACATGATGGCTTATAGGAATGAGGTAACAAGAGCTAATGTCTATTATGTTGAAATGTTAACAGATTAGAAAGAGTAATCTCTTCTGGAATAGGAGAAAATTCAGTTCTTAAGTGTGATTATCTGAAGATTCCAGTATTGTATATTTTGCCTAAACTCCATAAGGATGCAGTGATCCCCCCTAGGAGACTATTTTATCTTCGATTGGCTCTCTGTTAGATTATATTTCAAAATATTTTGATCATTCTTTAAGAACTTTTGTTACATCATTGCCTGCTTACATTAAATATACTAGACCTTTTCTCACCATGATTTATGGGACCCATTTGGAAGATGATTATACGCTGATTATCATGGATGTTAACACTCTGTATATCCATATAAAACACAATTTAGGAATTGAGCCTTATAGACATTTCTTGACGGCGAGACCATTATCATTTATTTGACAATCTAAAATAGTTCACATGTGGTTGCTTACTGTTTTAACAATAACATTTTCCTTTTCAATAACAAGCTTTATAAGAAAACCCAGGACACTGCGATGGGCACCTTCTTCACCATGAGCTATGCAAATTTAGTTATGAACTGGAAGGAGGTAGAGGTGGCCAGTTACATTGTTAGTTTTCAGGAACAAGTATTGCTCTGGGTCAGATTTATTGACAACATGTTTGCAACTTGGAGGGGAGATTAAACTTCTGCCATGGAGGTTGTTTATAACTTGAACGTTAATGATTGGGACTTGTGTTTTACTGGTCATACGATACTATCAAGGTTAGCATAGAATTTTTAGATGTGCAAATAGTAGTGGTTGGAGATGAATTAGAAATTAAGCTATTTTGAAAACAAACAGCTGGAAACAGCATTCTCCATGCCACAAGTGCACACCCTGCCAGTTTGTTTTATAGTATTCCATATGGTGAGCTCTCATGAACAAAAAAGGAATTGCTGTACACCTGAAAATTTGATTCTGAATGTAAGAGCATTGTTTAAGAGGCTCATTGCCATGCCATGGAAGACAACAATACCCCCCAATATTGACAATTGGCTACATACAACCTCGAAATGGGCCACCGCATAAATCAGTGCAATGGCGTGCGAACACAGACCCCAGGGCGGGAATGGAGTGGCCACACTATGGGACACTTTCCAACTCAAATTAACAGAAATACAAGCTTCACAATCGACCACTAAGACCAGAACCCAGAACATACTCTCAGTAGCGTCAGCGCCGCCCTCGCCCTAGGCACTAACATCGCCCTGTTAACAGCCTCGAAAAGACTCTTCCTTATGAACCTCAATCCGAGATGTGATTCTCCCCACAATCTCACAAATGATGACACCACAGGCCTGGCCCATGGCAGGGGCTGTCCCTATCCTCCTAACCCCAAATGTGATGCTCTAATGATGCAGAAACCCCTCTTGGATGGGTGGAACTCCCACCATCTCTTACCCTGCCAGAACAGTTGTTATTACCCCCGGTGAACCCTCTTATCTTCCACCAAGTTGGTGGGAGTTATCAACATGTACACATTTTAAAGATGCTAAGATTGCACACATTACTGATGCAGAATGATCAAAATATTGTTTACTGCCCAGAATTCCAAGTATGACCGAGAATAGGTGGGAATTATGTTTGCTTATACATGTTAATGTGTCATATTTTATGCTCACCGCCTAAAGCAATGTTACCACCATATGTTATCTAATTTCCATCATTGTAAATTCATGTTGATGATTGTTTATATCTGTCAGGAATCCCCAAGATGCCTCCTGCGTTATCTGTCAGCATCCCCAGGGATTAGGGTAAATCATATCTCTGTTCTTGGTTAAACCTTCATGTTTCTAAGTAAACATAATGTGCTGTGTTTCACAATTGGTTTTATCAATGCTTGTTTTACCAATGCTTGTTTGCTAATGTGAGCAGGTGTAGAAATGTGCTTCTAATTGGGTGTGGTGACTCATCCACATGTGGAAACTCAACTGCTTTCCTGATTGGCTATAAATAGCAGAGTGAAACATGCCTCCCTGCTTGGCTTTGTTTTGCTTCCAGGTCTCAGCATCTGATTTGGCAGTCCAGCCCCTGCTGTCATCCTCGTATTCAGGACTATTGAGGCAATTCTTTTCTTCGTTCCTGTACCAGCTGACACCAGGTATTCCTCCAGCACTCTGGAAAAGACTGCAGCTAAGTGACTAGTATTCTCCAGGGAGTTTGTTCTTTGAGCGCTACGCTTTCCAAGAACAGCTGGTGTATTTCAGACCTCATTTTTGGCAGAGTGATTATCTTGAAGAGACAAATGCATTTCTGAACATTCTACATTATTCTTGCCTAAATGTGCCTCAGGAAATCTGCTTGAGCTCAAGTAATACAAAAAGTGACATTGCAATTTTAAAAGAGCATTTATGTGACTTTACTTTCTCTCATAGCATAACTCTTTGATTTAAATTGTGTCATTCATGCCTTTGTTTCAGGTTTGAGTAATTTGCTTTTGAAGGGTTTTTCACACACACAGTGAAACCAAACCAAACTGTGCCACCCTAACTGTTTAAACCCAGAGTGGACATTTGTATTTCTTGGATTGTTTTTGTTCATTTTAGTTTAACCTTATGCATGCATGAAAGTTATATGTGATATAATTAATGCCCTTGTTTGTCTTTCCTGTGCATGATAAGTGCAACCACAGTTCTAATAGTAGTGTGCAACAGTGAATCTCTGTGAAGCCAGCCCTAGTGTTGTGGTACTTATTGTTATGGTACTCAGTTTGGGTTTTTGGTAATGCAGTGTTAGTAATTGTGCCAACAGTTATTATTATCCAAGAAACGTTCTGGAGCATCCCAGTGTTCTTCTACCGCTCCTGTGCCCATATTAGAAAGAGAGATTCAGTTTCAAGGAAGTTGAGTACACTAACTCTTCTATCACTCTGTCAACAACAACCAGCCCCCCACTCCCTGAAGATACAGGGAGCCTGGCTGGACCGGCAAGACGTGGCAGTGTTTTGTCTCTTTCTCTTCCACTCCCCCTTTCCTTTTGGGACACCAGTCGGGGTTTCTGTGTCCACCAAGAAGTGCTGAGAGGTGTTCCAGGAGGTCGGGGGCATACCATCGCCCCTGCAGACATCCTGCTTTTTAGGTGAGTGGCCCTGTCTCAACAGTAAGGCACCTAAGAACAGCTTTAATATATCTAAATGTATTCCTAAGACATTTAGGGAGTATGTGATCAGAAGGTTTTCAACCTGTAACTCAGAAGGTTGCATTTATTGTTTGACCTGTCCCTGTGAGAAGATGTACATAGGGAGTCCCATCTACAAAGCCATGAAACGTGTTTGAGAACATATACAGTCCATTCACCAAAATGACAAACAATATTCAGTGACTAGGCTGTTTATGGAACTACATTTATACAATAGTGATTTACTCCAGTTGACGATACTAGAAAAACTATGTAGTTTTGGATCTACATGTATTCTTGATTTTGATGAGGGGGATTGAATTCTAAAGAAGAAATGGCAGATCATTTGGGTTAGTCGATATTTTGGTAACTGGAATTTTACTGCTTCTTTTCTGATGATTCTAGTGTTGAGGATCTTAACCCTTGTTTTTAATAGTTTATTTTTTCTCATTTTGTCACTTCTAGGTATCTTTACAGGACCTGATATGACCATTGTCAGTTAAGGGTTTTTATTTATGGACTATATTTGGCATTTGACATAAAATGTTTTGTTTTCTATTTTTCATTTGCTAACTGAGGCTTGACTGTCTCATAATTTGTTTCACTAGCTGACATGCTAATAATGGTTTACAGGTCACAATGATTTAGTTATTCAAGAATTAGCCATGCTATATATTTGTAATTTTTTAAATTTCTTCTGTATCAGAAGCAAATTATTTGCATACACATTCTAATATGCGAATACTTGTTTCTATTGTACGAAACCGATTTATATTTCTTATTACAAGTCATATACAATAATTATTAGTAATTGAACATTTTAAGATGGCCACTGCTTTTTGGACAATATGAGAGTATTTGTGTTGATTTGTCCACCATCTATGTTTATGTCGCCTTCACTATTTACTTTGGGTGTGATTGCCTCATTCCTTGACAAATGAGCAATGCTATGGGCGAAACGCATTGGACGGAGTTGTTGTTTTTTTTCAATAAAATTGCTGCAATGACCAGGGGTGCCTGAGGGATTCTTGGAATGATGAGAATTGTGTGATAGAGATCAAGAAACTATACACCAGAGAAAAGGCCACCATGGTAATAAATTAAGAAACATGCTAAAAACTTGATGATGCACCAATAACATTCACCCACTTAGCAACATCAAGGTGTGCTGTCTGAGATTATATAATCACCTCTGTTGAATAAGTCAAACACTTTTCCAAGTTCAGAATTCAACATCGGCTAGAGAGCGACAATTTGTTCCCAGATGTAGTCCCTGGCTATGGATAACCATCAAATTTCCAACTCAAAATAACTAAGGCAAATGGAGTACAAAAAAAATAAATCAAGTAGTCCCAAAGTACAGAAAAGAAAATGAAAAACTGGTTGCTAAAAATAGCACCAGAGCTCAGAATTAAACTAGTAATGAATGACGGGAACCAAGAAACATTTGAACTAGCATTATGGGCTAACCTAATGTAGTGTTTCCCAAATTGTCAGTCACGACTTACTGGTGAGCCATCAGCCTATTTTTGGTGGGTCACAAAAGTCCAACTGATAAATGAAGATGCCTTTAAATTATGTCTTTATCTTGTCACATTTCCTGCCCTTCAAAGACTGAGGTCAAATATCAAGCTATGTCTTCTGACAAATTGCTGTTTCTTTAACATCGGGATTGATGTTTACAAACTACTCTCACTTTGCAGTCAGAGAAAGAAAAGTAAAGTTAATTATGCGACAATAGGCCATATGTATCATGCATTTTACCGGTTGCAAACAGCCTGATTCACAGGATCTGCCTGTTTGCGACCAGTAAAATGCATTTTGGTATGTATGAATTCCAATTTGTGATTCGGTAACATGTTACCGAATCACAATTTAGAATTGTGAATAAAAAAGGAAAAGGTGTGTTCAGGGCGCTGGTTCCTAATACCAAATCACAGTGGTATGTAGGAATTTTTTGTGACAGAAATGCGGTTGCAAAACATTCCCATTTTACCACCTACTTCAAGTAGGTGGTAGTCCATTTGCAAATGGGAAGAGGTCATTAATGGACCCCTTCCCCTTTGTGAATGCATGCAAAAACATTTTTTTAAGAGCAGGCAGTAGTCCGTAGGACCACTGCCTACTTTTAAAAAATGATAAGAAAGCTTTTAATTTTCCTTTTTTAAACACGTCCTGTTTTCTTTTGAGGAAAGTGGGCTGCATCTAAAAAAAAAAAAAAACATGTCTTTATTTAAAAGCAATCAGAGACATTGTGGTCTGCTTACTCCAGAAGGCCACCATCCATGTGATTTTTGCGTTAGGTCACAAATTGAGACCTTCCTCATAAATAATAATGAGGTAGTTCAATTAACGACCCAATAGGAAATGTGATTCACAGAGAATCACAATTAGGCAGTCACTATTTGCAATGATGGTACATGGGGCCCAACATTGCTGGGTTACAGATATGTGAAGGGAAAGGCTATAGGATGTCATTATTGTAACATACAACAAAATTTGAATACCTGTAAATGAACTATATACATTCAGCAGATAGGAAAGCAAAAATGAAGCCCAATTGTATCTCATTCTAAGGTGTGATGGAAACAAAGATTTTAATAGGACCAAAACAAATCAAGACACTTTACTTGGTGGGGGACAAATGAGAAATATTCACTGAAACTCAAGTTCAACACATAATCATTTGTGAGCAATACATTTTTATCAGCAGAATTGTATATCTATGCAAATTTAGTGGTCCTTTCAATGGAAAATGTGCTGTCTATAAATGACAATGTGCTACTACACAATGCTTTAGTTATTTTAAAGAAGGGGATTAAAACTAGGTTGTTCACAGAAGTTTGTTATTCTAAAATTAGGTCTTGATGGGTTTTTGAGAGGAGCATAGCAGCCACAAGGGGTGAGTATAGGATATATACCTGCCTGTCACATGGCCAAGTTGATTTGTTCTGCCATCTCCCCTGATGATTGGAGATGGGCCATGTGTGACACACAAGAGAAACTATTTGTGCAGGGATGGTATTTGGTGCATATTGATGTGCTTTGCCTATTGGCCCAGGGACCTAGGACACAACAGAGTACACTCTACCAAGAAATTGCTCTCCAGGGACAAAACATGGCTGTGTGCATTGCTCAATCAAGTAATGTTTGTTGATGTAGTGGGTCTAAAATCTACGCAAGACACCACTAATCCTCAGTGTTACAGCACAAAATGTGTAAACTGATGACTCATGCATGGTCTACCTGTGATCATTATATATATTTTTTTAATATATGTGCATGCCAACTTGTGTTTGAATTTGGGCATATGTAATTGGACTACATTTCATGTGGTGTCACAGACAGGAGTGTGTCACCACTGGTTGGCAGTTCACACATATCTTCAAACATCAGAGCATGTCATTTGGCATGTACAAATACAGTAACAATGAGGGACATCACAGGTAAGACTACAGTTTTTACCCACAATGTGCATTTCCATGCCATTAATGTGGCATCATTTATCAAGGTGCTCTGCATATGTAAAATGAGGAAGGTTTGTTACCTGACTGTTGGCATGCATCATGGAGTGAATTGCAGTTATCTGGTAATCATACGTGGGTGAGTACAGCCATTCATCCATGGACATCTGGGTGTGCAGGACCAAACTGGAGACAGTGATGTACCTCTCCGCTAGACAACATGTTGGGGGTCTTCTACATGTACTTGAGAATCCCTGGGCCGCTACAACATACAAAGGACTAATGGTTTCTATCAATGCAGTCAGGGTATGTCATTGTAAGGGGTGCCATACAATAGAGGTGATTTCCTTGTGGCTAGCTGATTCTTTCTGTTGTGGATTTTGAAACATATCTCCATGACAATTCGCCCATTTTGTCTACCGTGTACATTTCTATTCCAATGTGTTGTATATATGAGCAACATTAGTTCAACTTCCATGACTCTGTTATGACAATTTACACATGGTGGAGTACGCATTGTTGATATGTTTCCAGTGCGACGTGAGTATTTCCATGTAATGTTCTTCAGACTACTGTACTGCTGTCAGCAACATGGCAGGAGTTTGGAGCATCCTTTCTTATTGTTGTGGTATTGTGTCAATGACAGACAGATGTATGCATGACCTTGTGTGGGACCTGTGCGAATGAACCTGCCATTGCTCTACTATTGTATGACAACAAGTAACCGAGGCGTGTTCCATGAGGCAAAGCAATGAAGATGGTGAGTTCTCTTACTTTTTGTTCAATGATTACTGTGATTGCACAACTTCGCCCATGCAATTGAAGCTGTCTGTGATTCAGATCTTCCTGTGGGGAACTGTTAGCAGTTCATGTGGCATGAATGCATATGGTGTGGTACATTTATGGTCCACTTTGATATAGTTTGTTGCTGGGGCCTACTTGGTATATTGATAATGTTTGCTAATCACAGTTGTTGTTTGAGTTTGATCAGGAACATGTAGGGACTGTATTTCTCTTTCTATTTGGAGCATCATGCAAAAGCACACCAGGAAGGCATTCATAGTTATGTGTTGCCTACAGAGATCTTTTCAGACTCTGGCCTCCTCACTTATGGCAGCCATCTAACCCCCACACTCCTCTCTCACGCCACCCCCCTCTTCCCAATTCAAATTCTATATTCCCCTACCTGTCCCAACCACACAGTCACCTTCATGCACCCAACTCAAAACACATGAGCAACACACATAAACACAAACATCACAAGACACACCAGCATGCAGGCATCAAACAGTCACCCACAGACACCACATCAGCCACCATTTTAACAGACACCACCCACCCTTACTGACACACTCATCACAACCACCATACCCACAGACACCACCACAACAGTCAGTGATATATCCACCACACCCACCGTACACACAGAAAACAGCTCAAAACCCACGGACCCTCACACCTCAGACACTATGCCCCCACACACCACCACAACACCCACAGACATATTCACCACTTCCACCATACCCACAAACACCACCTAAACACATCCAAAACATCCGCCATGCCCCTAGATACCACCCAACACACACCCAAATCATCTATAATATCCACCAAACCCATAGATATCACCTTAACAGACACACATATTCATAACATCCACCAAAACCACAGACACCACAACAACAGACACACACTCATCCACCACTCCCACATGACCCAGGACCTCTATCTCACAACCCCCAAGACACACAAATGCTCACACACGCACACACCCAAGGCATCAACACCCACAGACAACCCAACCACTCCCTCAACCTACAAATCTCCAACCCCTTCTGATGCCCCTTCCCATTTTCCAAAGGAGTGTTTCCTTTTTGAGCTTACCCTTTCCCCCGTTCCATCCATCCACCCTCCCAAACCCAAGAGGCCCCCACCCACATCCCAATCAATCCCTTCCACATTGAAGTCCTCCCCTATCACAACTTCCCTCCTGAAAGTACCCATATCCCTCCCCCAAAAAGAAGCCCACCCCTCTGAAAAATAAGCTCCCCCCAAACTCAAACCCATCCATCCCAATTCCAACACCACCCCACCCAAGAATGATCCCTGAGGAGCCTGCCTCCTCACTTGATGCCCCTTCCTGTGAAGGTTCTGTGGCAGTGACTGCAGTCAAGCTTGGGCACAGTCATGTGCATGGACTTCTATTTGGACTGGCCAAATGTTTTTGTTCTTCAGCATTTGATGTAAATAAACCCAAGTTGTTGCTTTGCTGATTATACATTTGTCTTGCCATTACTTTTCTACCTTTTTGTTGTTCCTGAATAACTTGCATTGCATGCCTACAGTTGTTTTCATTTTACCCTGATTGCTGAAACATTTGCTGTTTTCAAAATCTGACTTTCTGGCCAGTGCTGGTGTCTCCCAGGACAAGGGTAGGTGTTCACTGTATGGATATGTGTTTGTTAGTCCAACTGTGGTGTCATTGCATTGTGTTCTGTTTGTAATGGTAAGTATTTCATCTTATGTTGGCCAATGCTAGCACATATGGTGTTATACTTGTCCCCCTGATATGGATTGTAAATTAGTCTAATGTGTGGACTCTTGAGTTTTTTTGTCCACACATGGAGGGTGTTGAATTGTGTTATCTTCCTTTGCATTTAACTGACCATGTGTCCATTCTGAGGTGTGTACCTTGCAGCTACTTCATGTAGATGTATGGCCCATGCTGTTGCTGCTGTTGCTGCTTTATTTGCTTTTTTGACTTGCACTCACACATTTTGCAGATTGGCATGTCACTTGGCTCTACTATTGTTTGTCTCTGAGATACCTGAAGGGCCAGTTCATGTATGAATGTTGTTTTAGTTACATTTGGAAAGAGAAATGTGTTCCAGGGCAGCATCCTTCCAGGAGTGCTCCTGATGGCCCTATCTCTATTCTGCAGGTATTGTTTGCATTGTGAGCTTTGGATAGTTGCTTCACAAAATATTGTGTACCCCATTAACCTTCCATTGTGTTGCAATGTGGGTGAGGTGTAGGTCCATTATGGGGATGTCTAATGTGAGGGGTATTTGCGTTCCATAACACATTCATATATATCTGTCTTTAATCTGATGACAGTCTAAGGCATGTGAGGAATGTGAGGGTGTCAGTTGAATTGGTAGATGTAATGTGACTGTGGTGTTGCTGTTGTGTGACACAATGTTCTGTCCACTTCACTTTCTGTGTTCCTAAGGTGAGCAGACGTGTGTTTTTGTGGAGTGTGACGGTGCAGTCACCTGCCCAAAGGGAGCTTTTGATAGCTGTGTATGTGTCATTCATTGTGAATGGCTCCGACAGTGAACACAATGTCAAGTGTACTTGGGGGCATATTTATACTCCGTTTGCGCCAAAATTGCGTCGTTTTTTTTGACGCAATTGCGACGCAAAACTAACTCCATATTTATACTTTGGCGTTAGACGCGTCCAGCGCCAAAGTCCATGGAGTTAGCGTCATTTTTAAGCGTGGACACCTACTTTGCGTTAATTATATGCAAGGTAGGCGTTCCCGTCTTAAAAATCGACTCCGAGGCATGTGCGTGGGATTTATACTCCCGGGCAAAAATCACGCCCGGGAGTGGGCGGGTCAAAAAAATTACGTACGGCCGCTTTTGCGCCGTTTTTTTCCGACTGCAAAAGGCAGGCGTTAAGGGACCTGTGGGCTCTGAAGGAGCCCACAGGTGCCCCCCCATACCTCCAGGGACACCCCCTGTCACCGATGCCCACCCCAGGAGGACACCCAAGGCTGAGGGACCCATCCCAGGGACATTAAGGTAAGTTCAGGTAAGTGTTTTTTTAAAAAAAAATTGGTGGCATAGGGGGGCCTGATTTGTGCCCCCCTACATGCCACTATGCCCAATGACCATGCCCAGGGGACAGAAGTCCCCTGGGCATGGCCATTGGGCAAGGGGGCATGACTCCTGTCTTTGCTAAGACAGGAGTCATTTCTATGGGGGTTGGGAGTGAAAAAAAATGGCCCAAATCGGGTTGAGGCGAAAAAATTGCCTCAACCTGACTTGCCCCATTTCTTGACACCCAAGCTCCATATCCCCCTATGCCGGCGCTGCCTGGTGTACGTCGTTTTTTTTAACGCACACCAGGCGGCGCTGGCGGCTAACGCCGGCTAACGTCATTCAATAAATACGGCGCCCGCATGGCGCTTCAGAATGGCGTTAGCCGGCACTAATTTTTTTTACGGTAAAACTGCGTTGGCGCAGTTTTGCGTCAAAAAGTATAAATATGGGCCTTGGTGCCTGTAGTGTATGCCTCATATTATGTGGATGACAGTGCAGCAATCTGTTGTAGAGCTTAATGACACAGGTAGGTGTTTTGTCTTACTGGCGGTTGCATCCAAAAAAGTGTGGATTTTGGGCTCCATCGATGAGCAGCAGCAACAGCAGGACACGTGTCATGGGCTCTATGGCAGCACAGGATGTGTAAGACCACCTGCAGGTGAGTTGCTTCCATTATACTCTCTGTGTCTGCTTGGTGGGGCGTGGTGGTTGGACTGCCACAGTCACGTTGGTGGTGAGCAACATCATAATGTGTCTGACGGAAACAATTGCTCCATCAGCCTGTTTGGCCTGCTTCACCACCGCAGTGGTCTGTGCCGCCTGGTGGTGCTGGAGGGACCACAGCGGTCTTTCCTTTGGGGGACTGCCAATATTGTAATACAGTGGCCCAACCACCAAGCTGATGGCGGTCAGACCGCAACTGCCAACATGGCAGTGCACAGACCGTCAAACTCAGAATCAGGCCCTACATTTGTATTCCAGCATTTTGATCTCTAACATGAGGTACTGTAAATAGCACCTTTTTCTTGCTTATTGTTTGTAGGGTATACCTTGCATTCAAGAGATACACGGCTTACAAAATATTGTTGGCAACATGCTTCCATCATCTTTCTTCCACCACAGAAGATCATGTACTCAAACCTAATGTAGATGAGTACTAGTGTAAGGCACACATTATGTATGGCAATCGACAACACATATTCTCATCAAGTAAGCACAATATTTAAATCTAACTTTTCAAATGTTGTCTTCATATGGGCTTTTGTTTATTTAACTGAATGCAGCCACTTTATTAATGATAATTTTTTTTAAAGAAAGTTGAGCGAAATCAATGTAGTATAAACATTCCTGACTTGATTCTTCACTTCCACATTGGCTGTTTGGCAAGTGTGTTCTTACTATTTCAATCTCAAACTTACAGTGAGTACTGTCCTTCCATTAAAAACACCCAAATACAAATAGTGAGAACTGCTGCAGGTGCTGGGAGCTACTGAGAAACTACCTCTTGGATCACCACAATGAAGTGCCCCACCCCTTTAATATATGTTGGACTCGGCCCTTTTGCAGGGTCATCCCCAAACTTTTTGCCTCCTTCCTCCTATTTTTTCTGACCTGTTTTATTGGTTTTAGGACTCTGGGCACTTTTCCACTACTAACCAGTGCTAATGTGTATATGCACTCTGTCTAAATTCTATTGGTGATTGGTTTATCCATAACTGGCTTATTTCATTTACCAGTAAGTCCCTAGTAAAGTTCAACAGAGGTGCTAAGGGCCTTGAAATCAAATGCTACTAGGCCTGCAGCACTGATTGTGCTACCCACATGAGTAGCCCTGTAAACATGTCTCAGACCTGCTACTGCAGTGTCTGTGTGCAGTTTTAAACTGCCAGTTAAAATGTTCCCTTTTACTCCATGTAAGTCACCGCTAAGGTAGGACCTAGGTAGCCCAATGGGTAGGGTGCAATGTATTTAAACGGTAGGAATTGTAATGGTGTGTTTTACATGTCCTAATAGTGAAATACTGCTAAATTTATTTTTCACTATTGCAAGGCCTATCTCTCCTATAGATTAACATGGGGATTGCCTATAAATACCTTCTAAGTGTAATTTTCTATTTGCAGCAGATAGAGATGTGGGGTTTGGGTTCTCTGAACTCACAATTTAAAAATATATCTTTTAGTGAAGCTGGTTTTTAGATTGTAAGTTTGAAATCACCACTTTTAGAAAGTGGGTATTGTCTTGCTTGTTGGAAAATGAGTTATTGGTAAGGGCTGGTAGGTACCTACACTTAGCAATAGGCCACTAATCTCCTCTTAGGTCCAGTTAGGTCTCAGTAAATTAAACCCAGCTCAACCCTTGGTAACTTGGCAATGAGCAACAAGGCTTAACTTAGGAGACAGAGTGTAAAGCATTCAAATATCACAAAACAGTAATTAAATAAAACAAAGTAAACAGTTTGAAAATCTAAATCAAATTTATAAAAATAGATTATATTTTTATCTTTAACATGACACAATAATTAATAAAATCGGATAAGGGGAACCAGAGATATGAATTTTTAAAGAATTATTGTTTTCTAGTGACTAGAAACAAAAAGCGCCAACCAGGTCATCTGGTCGCACCTCGACCCGGGCAAAGTCAAAGTTTAAGGCCGAGCGCATTGGAGCCCGGCTCGGATACAGTCTGCGGGAGGCCTGGGTCAAAAGTTTACCTTAAGACTTAGTCGTTTTTCTGAAGATTTTCTTCAGCGGGATGAACCTGCCAGTCCAATCTGACCTCCTGAAACTCTTCCTCGGATAAGCGTCACGGGAGCCCTCTGTGGAGATTTTTACCTTCGGACTTACTTGTTTTTTTTAGGTTAAAATCCTTCGACCGGGGCAAACCTGGGTCTTGATCCGACGTCCTTGGAGCCCTCCTCGGATACGCTGGCTGGGAGGTCCCGGCCAACTTCCTACGTTCGGACTTAGTCTCCTTTTTGGAGATTTTCTTCACCGGGACGAACCTGCAAGTCAGGCCGGGTCGCGGTTGAGGCAAGCTGGCTAGAGTTGCTGCAGCGGGTCGGTACCTCTATGGAGCTTTTTTTCGAAAGTTCTCCAAACTTCTCCAAATTTCTGGATCTTCTTCCAGATGTTCCTTTAAGGTTCTTTTGGGGGCCACAGATCACCCCAATGTTCCAGAAGCTCTGAGATGATCCTTGGGGGTATGGACTACAACTCCCAGAATGCACCTGGTGCTAAATCCTTTTTGGCCACTGAACAGTGGTCAGCTGGTTGGTTTCTTCAGGAGTTGGTTCAGGGGACTCTGGTTAGCATTTTTTCACCTGTTGTAAACAGGGAGTCCCTCCTTGAACCAGTTGAAGCCAGGCAAAGTCCTTCTTGTGGTGAAACCCAAGTGTGCAGCTGGTGCAGTCCTTCAGAGTGCAGGGTCCAGGTGCAGGCCAGGGGTCCAGCAGGGCAGTCCTTCTTCTTCTGTAGTTCTTCCTGGTAGGGATCTGGTAGGGAACTGAGGTGTGGGTGCAGGTCTTCCAGTTTTATCCCTGCTCCTGGGTGAAAAACAGAGGTGTCCTGGTTCTCCAATCAGGGGAAAGGTCCTTCCCCCTGTGATGACCATTTCCTGGGAAGTGTGGCAAAAATCAATCCCAGGGGGCAACATTCCTCAAAAATCCATCATGGCTGAAAGTGATTTTTGGAGGTTACGTCTGGCTGAGCCCACCCACTGGTGTGGCTAAAAATCCTAAACACACCCATCTCCTGCCCTCTCCTAATCTAATCCAGGGGGCACCTAATTGTCTGGGGTTGCAGGATGTGGGGGTGTTGCTGGGTTGCTCCAAATGTCCTTCTCTGTCTTTGAAGACCAGTTTGGCAGCCCTCCCCCTTCCTGCCTCACCATATGCTGAGGGGAGATCTCCTCCCACAGGCACATCTCCTTGTGTGTAGCCAGGCCACTTCATACCTCATCAAGGCAGCCTGGCCAGGCTACCAGAGAATGGCCAATCAGAGCACAGCAGCAAAATCACTGCAGGGCTGAAGTTGGCAACTTTTCAGGTAAACTTTAAAACTCTTTACCTGAACAAGTTATATTAAATCCAACAACCAACTGGAAGTTGTGGGATTTTATTATAACAATTAATTTGATACCAAACTTCTGGTATCTGTTACTTAAGGGAACTTTTAAAATTAAAATAAAGTCTCCCCATTCTAGCCTATGGAGGCCATTCACTACAATGAGGGAAAAACAAATTTGGCTGTTTTTACCTCACCAGGGCTTATAAAACTATTTTTATAAGGTCCCTGCTTATAGTTACATGGCACCTAGCCCTAGGGGCACATGGGGCACACCTTAGGGGTGACATATATGAACAAATAAAGTAGTTTAAGACTTTGGAACTACCTTTAATTCCAAAGTCGAATTTGCATAAAACTTTAATTTAAAAGCAGCCTGCAAGGCAGGCCTGCCTTTAAAATGACACTGGGCACCTCAGCAGTGCACCTATGGATGCACTACCTATGCTGGGGTCCCTAAACCTACATGCCCTACCATATACTAGGGACTTTTAGATAGGTTGACTTAGCCAATTATAATTAGCCTAATGTGCATACTGATTCTATACAGAGCATAGGCCCTGGGACTGGTTAGCAGTACCCAGGGCACCATCAGAGTCGGGAAAACACCAGCAAAAAGTGGAAAATGGGGGCAAAAAGTTAGGGGGACTCTGCAATCAGCCCTGTTCTTTCACATTGCTTAACTATTCTGTGCCTCTGTTTGGCTGCTGAATCCATGTCTGGGTCAGACTGACAGTTGGACTGTTTGTGAATGCACTCTTGACAATAACACTAAGGGAGTTGAGGTGTGTCTTGAATATCCTGATGAGTCTTCATGGGCTACATTAGGAGGGAGGAGCTGTCACCTGCACTTGAAAGGGCTGTGTCTGTCACCTCACAATACAGTCTCCAACCACCTAGAGTGGGGTTGGGGCAGAGCAAGGTAGAGGCATGGTCTTTTGCACTACAAATACTTTCCTTTGACGTTTACCTACTTTAAAGGATGAAATCAGCATAAGTATTAGACTGCTGACCCCACAACTTTAGATTACTTCTGGATCAAAAGGAGCCCCTGCCAAGGAGAAGAGCTTGGTGCTTGAGGAGGACCTTACACTCTGCCTGTTATTTTGCTGTGCTGGTCTGCTGCTGCTCCTGCCTGGGGTGTGAAAGGACTGGCTTTCTGAAATCCTGCTTGTGAAGTTTCTCCAAGGACTTGGACTGAGCTTGCCCCCTGTTCTGAAGTCTCAGAACACTTCATCTGACAGCACCTTGGCTCTCTTGCTGAGACCCCTACCCTGCCATGTGGTGCCACATCCAGTCCCTGTACCCTTGAAAGGAGAAAATCTACACTCCAGAGCACAGCTGCAGAGAAATCAATGCAGTGCCTGTACTGCGGCTGAAAAATCAATGCAGCACAATTGAGTTGATGCATTGCCAGTTCAGCGTGGATTCATTGCTGTTGTGCATTCGGATGTTCCATGCATCGTCCTTGGGTGATAACATCTTCAACATCACCTCATGGACCTGAGGCTGTATATCCAGAAATCAACGCATTCCTTTCCTGCGATGAAAGAATCTATGAATCGCTTAGAAAGAAGCAACGCATATATTAATTCTTATGGAATCTTTTTACTTTAAAATTTGATATCTTTACTTGTGTATGTTGGATGTTTGTCGTTCTGGTCTTGTTTGATTTAGATAAATAGTGGCTATTTTCTAACCTGGTGTGGAGTCCTTTTGTGGTGTTTCCACTGTGTTACTGTGTGTGATAGACCAAATATTTTACACATTGCCTCTGAGATAAGCCTGACTTCTTCTGTCAAGCTAACCAAGGGGTGAGCAGGGGTTATCTGAGCTGTATATCTCCCTTACCCTAACTAGAGTGAGGGTCCCTACTTGGATGGAGTGTAAACTGGCTGCCAACTAGACACCCCATTTCTATATTTAGTGGAATTATAATAAATGCATTTGTATAAATGATATGTATATCCTTTCTTAAAATGTATTTGATATAATCACCTATGCCAATTTTACTTGTTTAGAGTCTATTCTGACTCTAATGCTGGCCGAACTTGTCACTAGGCCCAAGCGCACATCTTGCATTTTCCTAAAAAATGTGCTGCAATGTCTTTGTTTTTCTCTTTCCTGCAGGTGTCTTGTCATATGCCTTGTTAAGTTCGAATAGGGTTTTTGTGTATACTTTTCGAATTCTTAACTACTGAACTTTTACTTGAGATGTTGACTTTGGTACATGAAGATTGAGACAGTGGAAGAGACTTCCTTTACCAGGTAGACTGCACTGATACTACATCCAAGGTCTCCCGGATGGTTGCTCCTTTGAATGAAAGCTGGGAATCTAGGCATTTTACTTACTCCAAGTGAGCGATGTCTTTCAATTGTTTCATTTGGTGAAAACTAATGAGAAGAATCCTTCTAGAATCTTCTTTCATGCTTTAATCTTTAGAACAGTAGAGCAGACCCTGTCCTGACTTTACTGAGAGAAGACCTCTTATCATCTCTGCTGATTTCCCTTGCCCAGAGTGTTGAGCTTCATGCTTGAGCACTTATATTACCTTTTTGAACCCTAAACATGGTTCAACTGTTGATAACACCATCCTCATAGATTTTCCCTTGTCAATGTGATACTTTATTTAGAATAGATGCTGAAGCAATAGGGGAGTTCCTTTGTGGAACCTGCTTGGTTCATATTTTGAATGTTGTAAAGCTATTCTATTTTGTATATTCTTTCTGATTATATACAAATTGAGATTGGATGAACATTTAAATATGTATGTTCTAAACATATTGCTCTTCTAATTTTTCTGACTGATTTGACTTGTAACCTGAACTATTTATTATTAATAAATTACCCAAAGTTTGACCATCATCTTCTCTGTCATTTTTGTGAAACCACATTGGTTTTACTGTACTTGAAATGGACTGCCGATGTTAGTTACTTTCTTACACCTCAGGTAAATAATCAATGTGTCATACAATCATTGGGAGATTTTTTTGAGATTGAGATTTAGGAATCCCTGTTACATCACCCCAAGTGACTTAGGACCTGATTTAATTTTCGGCGGAGGGGTTACTCCGTCACAACGGTGACAGTTATACGGTCCACCGAAATCTAAATATCATTGTTTTCCTATGGTATTTAGATTTTGGCAGAAGGCATAGCCATCACTGTTGTGATGGAGTAACGCCTCCACCAAAACCTAAATCAGGCCCTTAGTTTAATGCACCCTGCTGGTACAGCACTGATACACTGTAGGTGTGCACATTGGAACACCACCTGTTTGGTAGCTCCTTCTCCTGATTTTCAATGTGAAGAAACATCGAACTGATCTAAAAGAAATGGCATTATAAAAATGGTGAGAAAAAGGACAAAGGAAAAATGTGTTTAGAATGGCACTCTGTGCAGTTCAAGTTTGACTGGGTCGCTTTTCATCCAACAATGGCATTGAACTACTAAGTCACCAAATGGCAGTGCTCCCCTTTGCCTCTCACTGTGAATATGCCAAATAGGGAGCACTGAGACTGTGCTGTATGTCAGCCTTTGCCTGGGTGGGCAACTGGTAAAGACAAGAATGTCCAAGAAAGGTTTGTGTCTCGTGACACCTTAACTACACTTCATGGAGTTCCCCCTCCAGTGCCCCTGTTATCAGGCAAATTTTGAAAAGGAGATCCATGTTTTTGGAAAGCAATAATGGGGTTAGCAAGGACTCATCAGGGTTCTGATCTGCCTGCTGGACACAAACACCTCTCCAGCAAGCATCTCTCACCTCACCCATCCTGATAGTTGAGACTGTGTTATCTATACTCGGTATGTGAGGCATACCCCTCAGGCTGGGAAGGGTGCTTCTAACACTTCTTAGTGTATGCGGAATAGTGTACATATTCCGAGCACTGGCAGGCTGTCTTTTAAATGTCTCAACTTGGACCAGTTCCTCTGCATAGTCCTCATGTGTGGTCTGATGCGGGAGAACTCAAGCAGGGATGTGAAACACAGAATGACCAAGTTCCCTTAAATAGACTGCGAGTCCAGTGTATGGCCCATGTTAGCCTAGTAGTGTGAGTATTCTATTGTGCCCGCACACTGCTACAGTAGCACAATCGATAAACCTCATCTAAAAGGCAATCAATACAAAGGGATATTTACCAGTGCCGCAGTGCACCAGGACGAGTTACAGACTGAAATCCAAGCATTTCCATAGCACTGACCTTCTCTCATACAATATACCCTGGAGGGTCCCAAGCGCTCTGATGGTAATTTTTTTTGTATTTTTAATAGATTTTCTAAATTTTGTGAGTCTTGATGGCTAAAGCACCTCTGTTTTGTGTGCTTTCCTTCTTACAATGCCAGCAGAGTCCAGCCTCTGGAACTATAATCTGTTACAACCTATCATGGAGCAAAACTGGACGTTGCTTACAAATAAAGCAAGCTCGGGCAGGACATCCCAAGCTTGCTGACAAAAAAAACACCTTCCAGCACATTTAGGCCCGTAGTTATACATTTGTAGCACCGCATTTACGCCGCTTTTTGACGCAAAAGCAGCGCAAACGTACAAAATACAATTGTATTTTGTAAATGCGGCGCTAAAAAGTATAAATATGGCCCTTAGTCTACTTTCTAGCCCATGTTAACTTTCTAATATCTTTTTCAGCTGTGTTAGGTCCTCGACTCACACTGAAGAATCTTTGGCTGTCCCTCGTTTTTCGCCACTTTGAACATCTCTGCCGAGATGCAAAAGAAACATTTTGCCTCATTACTTACAACGGCAAGGAACTCTTCACCTAAGAAACCTCTTTCTACTTTTTATGGAGACCTCCTTTGAACTAAATTGCTGATCTTTTTAATTTTTTTAATAACATTTTAATTGCTGTTCCCGTGGCAGCTACATTGTGCAAGAAGGTCATTTGTATTTAAATAGAAATTAACTCCTGCTTTTAATTTTTCGCTTCTCGTTTCTGTTTGCAGTAAAGCTTGAGTGAAAAGGATTCCTATCCTCAACCACTGTGTTCGATTGCGAAATGCATCCTCTATTTGTTAATAGAGCTGTATTTGTTTTTCAATTGCAAAGTTGGACACTGCCACCGTCTCGTGGTAACATTTCAGGACTTTTTGGTTTTCATTGAAATGCAGAATTTGGTCCAAGTTTTTTTCCTGGTTGAAATCATAACAGAAAAAGAGACACAGGTATTGTGCCTTCATCATGGCATGGAGCCCACCTCTATCCATAATCTGAAAAGCTAACAAAAAGGATCCACCCAGTTATAGAACAATTGCTTTATTGGACATTTACTTTGAGATAAACTGCGTTGTTGGTTGATGGGGAGGGGTGGAACCTTACTCAAGCAAAAGCCACAATGCCCATCAGAGTGAACCACAAAAAATCACTAAATGAACCTGTGCTTTACCTGTGGTAGCTTGCCACAAAAGCAGTCAGGTTTAACTATGAGGCAATGTGTGAAAATAAATGTACCACTCAAACAACTCAATCCCAAACCAATTTTTAGAAACATAACGTAATTTGTAATAAATTATTTGATATAAAAACAGCAAAAATCTAATCAGTAGAACCGGAGTTATGATTTTTTAAATTTTAAAGTGAGAAACAAAGGGGCATATTTATACTCTGTTTGCGCCGGAATTGTGTCGTTTTTTTTTACGCAAATCCGACGCAATGCTAACTCCATATTTATACTTTGGCGTTAGACCCGTCTAGCGCCAAAGATCTTGGAGTTAGCGTCATTTTTTAGCGTGGACACCTACCTTGCGTTAATGATATGCAAGGTAGGCGTTCCCGTCTAAAAAATGACTCCAAGGCATGTGCGCCTTATTTAAACTCCCGTGCAAAAATGGCGCACGGGAGTGGGCGGGTAAAAAAAAATGACGTCCAGCCGCTTTTGCGTCATTTTTTAGCACCTGGTCGGGGCAGGCGTTAAGGGACCTCTGGGCTCGGAAGGAGCCCAGAGGTGCCCTCCCATGCCCCCAGGGACACCCCCTGCCACCCTTGCCCACCCCAGGAGGACACCCAAGGATGGAGGGACCCATCCCAGGAAACTTAAGGTAAAATCAGGTAAGTCATTTTTTTTTTTTTTTTTGTGGCATAGGGGGGCCTGATTTGTGCCCCCCTACATGCCACTATGCCCAATGACCATGCCCAGGGGACAGAAGTCCCCTGGGCATGGCCATTGGGCAAGGGGGCATGACTCCTGTCTTTGCTAAGACAGGAGTCATGTCAATGGAGGGTGGGAGTCAAAGAAAATGGCGCAAATCAGGTTGAGGCAGATTCTTTGCCTCAGACCGACTTGCCCCATTTTTTGACGCCCAAGCTCCATTTTCCCCTACGCCGGCGCTGCCTGGTGTGGGTCATTTTTTTTTACGCACACCAGTCAGCTCCGCCGGCTAACGTCATTCCATAAATAAGGCGCCCGCATGGCGCTTTGGAATGGCGTTAGCCGGCGTTAAAATTTTTGACGCACAACTGCGTCAAAATAAGTTCAGATACATGAAATGGATTGGGCCTAGTCTCTGCTTACCTTCAGAATTAGAAAGAAATTGAAGAAAAATGTCTGAGAAGGTAAAGTTTAGTGAGGCAAAGCACCCAGTAGTGTCTGAGGAGGACACTTCGCTGTTGGGGTGCTGCTGGCTGAAATGGCAGTGAAGATTTCTCCATTTGGACTTAGGGACTGATTTAGAGTTTGGCAGTATGACGGATATCCCGTCTGTCATATTACAGTTCCATTATAGCCTATAGAATTTCTAATACGGCGGAAGGGATATCCGTTATGTTTGTGATGGAGTAAACCCTCCTTTAAACTCTAAATCAGGCCATTAGTCTTTTTTATGGAAGTTGAAAATCTGCAGCAGGATGAAGTTTCAGGCTGTACCTGATAGGGCCTCATGAAGTCAGAAACTCCTTCAACGAGGAACCACTGAAGAGGGTTTTTAAAGAAGGAGAAGAATGTAGTGGGACCTACTTCAAAGTCACGCCTACAAGCGGTATACCTTGGGTGGATTGGCAAGCAGGTCGTTACCATTCCCCTCTTGGTACTCAGAGCACTTTTTGACTGAAAAGTCCCAGGTTTTGGAATTGGGCACCTTTAGCACAATTTTGAAGAGTCCAGGACTGAAAGAGCACCATTTGGAAGAACAGGAGTCACTCAGGCTGGGTCCTGATGCAGGTTCAAGATAGTAATAGCTTTTCTGTCACTGAGGAACTGATCCGGAGGCTAGCCAACTAACCCTTGGAGTCACTCTTGAAGTCATTGGTCTATGCAAAAAAGTAGGTCTTGAGCAGCAGGGCAGCTTATGAGGGCACAGGCAGGCATCAGGCAGCAAGGCAGGCATCTTGGTTCAGCAGAGTAGTCCTCTGAAGTACGCAGCATGCCACAGACAGCACAGCAGTTCTCTGAATCCTCCACAGGTTCAGAAGTGAAGTGAAGAGTAGGTCTGAAGGTCCTAATTTTAGACCTAGTGCAAGCTCCTAATTAGAAGAAATATCTGAAGTCCCTCTGCCCCTGACAGAAGTGTCTGGAGTTTCCTGACTCCATGCCCTGGTCCGAGCATGTTTAGGGGCACAAAAGGCTAGTGTGAAGTTCTTTGTGTGAGGTCTTAGGCTGCTCCTTTGCAAGTAGTGCAAGTGTGGCTCTTCCCACTTCTCTTCCCCTATTCTTCCAGGATTCCATTGTCTGGCTCTCTATGAGGAAGACACAAATGCCGACTGACAACTAGACCTAATGATGTGACACAGAGACAGGCTGCAGGCACTAAATGGCTAAGGCAGGAAAACGACAACTTTCTACAAGTGTCATTTACAGAACAGTGACTTAAAATCTGACTTTACTATCAAAGCAGATTTTAAATTACAATTCCTTAGGCACCAAGCATGACATTTATACCTGCTCCCAAACAAAAGTTATCACTTATTCGATGTAATATGGTAACCCAATGTTATACTATGGAAGAGGTAGTATTGCAGTAGTGAAAAACTCTAAAATAAATTTACCAATACATGTGAAACTTAAAGTACATGTCCTACTTTTCGAATACACTACACCCTGCCCACTACGCTGTCCATCATCTACTTTGGAGGTGGTTTGAATGTATTAAATAGGAAGGTTTGGGCCTGGCAAAGGTTTATTTTGCAAGGTTGAAATCACAGTTTAAAACTGAACACAGAGGCTGCAATGGCAGGCCTGACACATGTCTGAAAGAGCTAGTTAGCTGGGTGGAACAATCAGTGCTTTAGGCACACCAGTAACATTTAAGCCAGCTCAGGAACCTAGGTGTTTGTAGTTTTAGGTTAAAATTGTGGGTGGATAGAAAGGCTTACAAAGGTAAAGACATACATTTGGACACTTTTAGAGAAAGATGTTGGCTTGAATCATTGGTTTGTTGTACTTAACTACTCAGACGGTGATTCTTTATACTATATGCACCAAAGAGACTGCAAATTGTTCATTTACAAGCTGGGAGGAGCTATTGAGTCTTCCCAAAGAGGCAAAAGAACAATTTCTTTGATGATTAAAATATTCAGATGTGGAATAGGAGAACATTTTTTGGAGAATTACCAAATTTGGTAATAAATGCGTATTGGTTTTCCTGCAATTTCAGAGTTCGTTAAACTGTAGGTTGAACAGGATGCTTTTTCAAGCAATGTAGAAGAAGTAGGGGCTCTTAGTGGTCTATCTGTTTGTCAGAAGGTTGTGTACCCAGGTCCTGAGGTTATTCATTTGGAGAGTGGATGCTGTGCATGCTTTTCTGCAGAATTGTCTAATTGCTCAGGCATTTCTTCACTCATGATGATACAAGGATTTTATGGCAAGTACCAGGCATGAAGAACCCAGTATTGTTGGTGGTACAAATATGAAGGTCTTATATATTCATGCATTTGTGATGGAAAGGTCTATCAATTTTCCAATTCTACTTCTTTGTTTTTCAGATTTGTTGAGAGGATGATTTAGAAAGTGATATGATTTGGTTGTGCAGGGTCAGTTTGTGTAAATGCCATGCAGAATAATGAGGGAACATAAGCAGTGCCTAGACTTGAGGCTCATTTCTGAATTCCAAGTTCGAGGAACTGGAAAGCAGGTAGACTGGAAAGGCAAAAATGGTTTCACTGTGATTTGGGAAGGTTGTTAGTCCTGTTCCAGCTCAAATAGGTCACATAGTAAACTTGTGGCTTATGTACAAAGGAGGTCCCGATGCTCCACTTTTCTTGCGTCGCCCATGCCCCACCTAATTTACAATACAGTGCACCATGGCAGCCGTTAAGACAATAGAGTCAACATTTTTTATGCTATTGTGGTGCTTTGCTGCACTAGTGTCAACATGTTTTTACACTAGTGCAGCAAAGCACAGGGAGGCCTATTGATTAAAATGGATGTGTCAAATTGAACACCTGCTCTGAGCAGGCATTAAAAATGACAGAAAAAATGGGGCAGTGAAATGTAAAATTTCACTGCACCATTTTTTGGACCACCCTGCGTTGGAAAGTCCCATGCATACATTATGCCTGGCACTGGTAAATTTGTGGCACAAGGTTTTACAAAGGGGCACAATGCAAGCATTGTAGCCCTTTGTAACTATGGCGCAGGAGAAAGGCCTCTGTAACGTGCCATAGCATTAAAACAAATGATGCTAGGGCGGCACAAGGTGGTACAAGGGGCTTGTAAATATGCCCCAAAGTATCTTAGCAGTCCCAAAACCTTAGATCAGGTAAATCTGAGTGTACAACAACTAAAACTCCTTTTGGTTTGTACTAAACCCAATTAATGATTTAGAAAAGAGTTTTCAAATTATTAAATGTGTTAAGTAAACATTAAGGAATCACTAATTGGCAGGGGAGTGTTAACAGCAGCCCTTTCAAATTCCTATTTCCTAAGGGGCATGCAAGAAATTTGGTTTTTAGTTGAATGGGGAGTGGACCCTGGTCAAGGAGCAACCACAGACCTTCTAAGATGAGGCACAAGTAAACCCTAATTTAACCTATGGTCACCCCTCTGGTAGTTGACACTGGGCAGTTAGGCTTAACTTAGAGGCAATGTGTAAAGTATTTGTACAACACTTCAAACAGTAATAAAGTGAAAAGCACCACACACACAGTATCACCAACCAGATTAGAAAAATAGAGTAATTTGTAAGAAATAAAACAAGATCGAAATGACAAATTCCAACCATAAAACTGCAACTCTGGATATTTGATCATACCAGACTGGGACTAAGTCACAAGTTCAGACACACCACGTTGGAGTGCAGGCCAGCTACAGAGACCCAGTTGGGCCTTCCGAACAAAGTATCTTAAATCCTGGTTTGGGGCGTGTAGTGAGGATCAATATCAAAGATGCCTTGCACAGCCAAAGCAATGCATTGGTTCTGAGGTGCGGCGAGGCTTATAGGTGGGGTTCTGTGTCATCATTGAAGACCCAATCAACAAGCGCTTGTGATGCAAAGTCCGGCGTTGCACAGTCAAGGCAATGCATCAGTTCGGAGGAGCTGCAAGGCTGTGATGCAAAGTCTGGCATCATTGTTAAGGCTGCAACTGATGAGGGATGTGAGGGCCCGCACCCTGCAGAGTGGCAGTCCTTTCAGCAGCACAGCAGTCCTGCTTCCTGGCAGAATATCCACAGGTCCAGAAGTGTGCTGAGGAGTTAGTTTCTGAAGTCATATATTTATAATCTTGTGCACTCCTTGTGGAAAGTGTTAGTAGCTTCTAGACAGTTGCTTTGAAGTGCATGGACTTTCCTGACTCCCCTGCCCTGGCTCCAAGCTGGATGAGGTGAAAATGTTGAGGTGAAAGGTCCTTTGTGTGAAGGCAAAGCATTCCCTATTCAGGTGCAAGTCGGGCTGTGCTCAGCTCAATACCCAACCCCATCCCGCCAGAAGATGGCCCATTGAGGCACACCTAATCCCTCTATTGAGTGACTGTCTGTCAGAAATTCACAAAGTCTAACTCTCAGTTACAGCCGGTCATGTGACACAAGACAGGCTACAGACACAAAAGGGGTAAGGGCATAAAAGTGCTGAATTTCTAAATGTGGCATTTTCAAACAAGCAATCAAAAGCATGACTTTACCATTAAATAGGGGGTTTCATAACAATTTCAAAGACAACAAACATGACATAGATACCTGGTCCCAATCGGACATTACAGCTTATTAAATGTAATATGGAGTCTTGAATGTTATTCTATGGGATGAGAAGGCCTCACAGTAGTGGAAAACAAAGGAGGTTTTCACTAGCAGGACATATAAAGTTAAAAAGTACATGTCCACCTTTAAATTACAAGACACCCTGCACCATGGACTACCTAGGCCCTACCTTAGTGGTGTATTATGTGGAATAAAGGAGAATTTAAGGCTTGGCAAGCGGGTTTGAATGACGAGTTGACTTGGCAATTTAAAACTGTATTTAACCCGAGGTGCAGGCCTGGGACATGTTTTAAGGTGCCTCTTAAGTGTGTGACAGAATATGTGCTACAGGCTGACTGGTAGCATTTCATTTACATGCCCTTGGTAAATGGCATATCACTCTACAAGAGACATATAACAAAATATGTCAATTTGGAATAAGCCAATTTAACCATGTTTTTAGGGGAGTGAACTCAAGCACTTTAGCACTGGTTAGTAGTGGTAAAGTACACAGTGCCCTATGGTCAACAAAAATAGATTCAGCAAAATGGAGGAGGAGAAGCAAAACATTGGGGAAAGTCGACCCTAAGCTGATGGGTCTAACAGTATGTATCAATGTTTAGTTACCATAATCTGGTACAAAATATTAATATTATACCACCAATTTAAAATTTACGGTAAGCTATTCACAAACAGAAAGGAGTTCCAAGGAGACACATCCCGTTTGAGAATGTTGGCATAAACATTTGTTATAAGTTGGCATTGTCCATGGATCCTCTGCTTACTCCTAAAAAAAGGTGTGTTTAACTTTTCCTTTTTTTAAACACATCCCATTTCCCTTTTAGACGAATGAGCTGCATTCAAAAAAAAAAAAAAGATAGCTTTATTTAAAAGTTAGAACTTTTGAAAAATGGCCCTCTCCCAAAGGTCATCCCAAACTGGCTGTTTAAAAGGAATGCACAACGTATAGCTGTCACCCACCCAGAAGTGTATTGGAGACAGGCTTCAGGCACATAGAGCTGTAAGAGCAGAGTCATGTCTACTTGATAAACGTGGCATTTCTAAAATAGTAATATTGAATCTGACCTTACGAGTAAAGAGGATGTATCATTGTAGGAGGCTGGCCTGGCTTACACTGGGTACCTTGTAGTACTTACACCTTGTGCCAGGTCCAGTTATCCCTTATTAGTAGATTAGTAGTGTTCTAGCAGTTTAGGCTGATAGAGGTAGCTATAGCAGAGCAGCTTAGGCTGAACTTGGAGACATCCAAAGCTCCTACTATACCACTTATATCATATAGCACTATATCAGAAGAAAACACAACACTCAGTTACTAAAAATAAAGGTACTTTATTTTAGTGACAATATGCCAAAAGTATCTTGGAGGATATACTCCCTTAGGGGGTAAGTAATATACACAAAATATACACACAAACGAAAATCAGGTAAGTAAACAGTTAGAAAATTAGTGCAAATACTGTAGAACACAATAGAATGCAATAGGAGACAATAGGCCTAGGGACAACACAAACCCTATACTCCAAAAGTGGAATGCGAACCACGAATGGACCCCAGGCCTAGTGAAGTGTGTAGAGGGTCACTGGGAGTGTAAGAAAACACTAAGGGTGTCCATGATACCCCACCGCAAGACCCTGAAAAGTAGGAGTAAAGTTACCCTACTACCCCAGAAAGACAGTAAAGTCGGGATAGGGGATTCTGCAAAGACAACAACTGACTGCAAAGCACTGAAGACGGATTCCTGGACCTTACGAGTAAAGAGGATGTATCATTGTAGGAGGCTGGCCTGGCTTATACTGGGTACCTTGTAGTACTTACACCTTGTGCCAGGTCCAGTTATCCCTTATTAGTAGATTAGTAGTGTTCTAGCAGTTTAGGCTGATAGAGGTAGCTATAGCAGAGCAGCTTAGGCTGAACTAGGAGACATGCAAAGCTCCAACTATACCACTTATATCATATAGCACTATATCAGAAGAAAACACAATACTCAGTTACTAAAAATAAAGGTACTTTATTTTAGTGACAATATGCCAAAAGTATCTCGGAGGATATACTCCCTTAGGGGGTAAGTAATATACACAAAATATACACACAAACGAAAATCAGGTAAGTAAACAGTTAGAAAATTAGTGCAAATACTGTAGAACACAATAGAATGCAATAGGAGACAATAGGCCTAGGGACAACACAAACCCTATACTCCAAAAGTGGAATGCGAACCACGAATGGACCCCAGGCCTAGTGAAGTGTGTAGAGGGTCACTGGGAGTGTAAGAAAACACTAAGGGTGTCCATGATACCCCACCGCAAGACCCTGAAAAGTAGGAGTAAAGTTACCCTACTACCCCAGAAAGACAGTAAAGTCGGGATAGGGGATTCTGCAAAGACAACAACTGACTGCAAAGCACTGAAGACGGATTCCTGGACCTGAGGACCTATAAAGGAAGGGGACGAAGTACAAAAGTCACGCAAGTGTCCAGGGGGGCAGGAGCCCACTAAACCCCGGATGAAGGTGCAAAAGGGCTGCCTCCGGGTGGGAGAGGCTGAAGATTCTGCAACAACAGAAGGTGCCAGGAACTTTACCTTTGGTCAGAAGATGTCCCACGGTGTGCTGTAGGATGCAGAGTTGTTTCCACGCAGAAATATCGCAAACAAGCCTTGCTAGCTGCAAGAGTCATGGTTGAAGATAATGGGTGCTGCCCGGGCCCAGGAAGGATCAGGAGGTCGCCCCTTGGAGGAGGAGACAGAGGGGGCACTTATCAACAGAGGGAGCCCATGCAGAAGCAGGCAGCACCCGCAGAAGCACTTGAACAGGTGTTCAAGAAACCTGAGCATGGTGGTTGTCACAACACAACAAAAGAGGGTCCCACGGAGCCGGTGGTCTACTCAGCGAGTTGAGCAATGCAGGACAGAGAGCTGGGGACCTGGGTTGTGCTGTGCACAAAGGAATCCTTGCAAAAGTGCACAGAAGCCCTACCAGCTGCAGATCATGCAGTACACAGGATTACTGTCTGGCGTGGGGAGGCAAGGACTTACCTCAACCAAACTTGGACAGAAGGACCACTGGACTGTCGGGGTCACTTGGATCCGCCTCCTGTGTTCCAGGGACCACGCTCGTCAAGATGAGAAGGGGCCCAGAGGACCGGTGATGCAGAAGTTTAGTGCTTGCGGTAGCAGGGGGAAGATTCTGTCGACCCACTGGAGATTTCTTCTTGGCTTCCAGTGCAGGGTGAAGGCAGACAGCCTTCAGAGCATGCACCACCAGGAAACAGTTGAGAAAGCCGGCAGGATTAGGCGCTACAATGTTGCTGGTGGTCTTTTTGCTACTTTGTTGCGGTTTTGCAGGCGTCCTGGAGCAGTCAGCGGTCGATCCTTGACAGAAGTCAAAGAGGGAGATGCATAGGAACTCTGGTGAGCTCTTGCATTCGTTATCTGAAGAGAAACCCACAGGAGAGACCCTAAATAGCCCTCTGAGGAGGATTGGCTACCTAACCAGGTAAGAGCCTATCAGGAGGGGTCTCTGACGTCACCTGCTGGCACTGGCCACTCAGGATGGCATTCAAGATGGCAGAGGTCTGGGACACACTGGAGGAGCTCTGGGCACTACCCCTTGGGTGGTGATGGACAGGGGAGTGGTCACTCCCCTTTCAATTGTCCAGTTTCACGCCAGAGCAGGGGCTGGGGGATCCCTGAACCGGTGTAGACTGGTTCATGCAAGGAGGGCACCATCTGTGCCCTTCAAAGCATTCCCAGAGGCCAGGAGAGGCTACTCCTCTCAAGCCCTTAACACCTATTTCCAAAGGGAGAGGGTGTAACACCCTCTCTCAGAGGAAATCCTTTTTTCTGCCTTCCTGGGACTGGGCTGCCCAGACCCCAGGAGGGCAGAAACCTGTCTGAGGGTTGGCAGTAGCTGCAGAGAAAACCCCAGAGAGTTAGTTTGGCAGTACCCGGGGTCCATGCTGGAGCCCCGGGGATGCATGGGATTGGCACCCCAATACCATATTTTGCTTGGGGGGGAAATTCAATGATCTTAGACATGTTACATGGCCATGTTTGGAGTTACCATTGTGAAGATACATATAGGTATTGACCTATATGTAGTGCACGTGTGTAATGGTGTCCCCGCACTCACTGTAAAATGGCTGTGAAATAACGTGGACGTTATTTCACTCAGGCTGCAGTGGCAGTCCTGTGTAAGAATTGTCTGAGCTCCCTATGGGTGGCAAAATAAATGCTGCAGCCCATAGGGATCTCCTGGAACCCCAATACCCTGGGTACCTAGGTACCATATACTAGGGAATTATAAGTGTGTTCCAGTGTGCCAATCAGAATTGGTGTAAATGGTCACTAGCCTGCAGTGACAATTTAAACAGCAGAGAGAGCATAAACACTGAGCTTCTGGTTAGCAGAGTCTCAGTGATACAGTTAGGCACCACACAGGGAACACATATAGGCCACAAACTATGAGCACTGGGGTCCTGGCTAGCAGGATCCCAGGGACACAGGCAAAAACAAACAGACACACAAGTAAAAATGGGGGTAACATGCCAGGCAAGATGGTACTTTCCTACAATCATTACCATTCCAAAAATATAAAACATGACCCAGCTACTCCTTTCTAATTAGGAATTATGTCCCTCATTACAACCCTGGTGGTAATTCCCGCTTACCGCCATGCTGACAGTCGTCAAGATACTGTGGCCACTACAGGTTTTACGACCCACATATCGTAATCCGCCACAATACAGACACCCACACAAGTCCGCCACACCAAAGGTCAGTGATAAACTGGCGATAGCAAAACCCACACCGTCACTCCAACAGAAATATGCCCACACTATCACGACCCACGAATCAACGCAGCGGTCATTCAACCATGGTAATCCATTGGTGGTACACAGCCGTGCTCAAAATACACACACATTTACAAAACACAACCACATTGGACAATTCAAAATACACACACCTGATACACATATACACACCATACCCACACACCCACACCACTATAAAGCACCCACCCACATTACCCACAACCCCTTCAAATGATTTTTTTGGAAGAAGCAGAGGGAGAGAGAATAGGATACAGAACACCAGCATCTACAGGCACACAACACCATCACTCATTCAACATCCAGGCACCTCAAAGAACACACACCAACACAACACATCACACAGCACAACAAACCTCACCTTACCCATCACCCACACCACATTATGGCACCTCAAAGGCACCCCAGGTTTTTTGAGGAGGAGCTCAGGGTCATGGTGGAGGAAATCATCCGGGCAGAGCCACAGCTATTTGGTGCAGCGACGTCCATTGCCAGGAATATGGAGTTATGGCGGAGAATTGTCGACAGGGTCAACGCATTGGGACAGCATCCAAGAACACGGGATGACATCAGGAAGAGGTGGAATGACCTATGGGGGAAGGTACGATCTGTGGTATCCAGACACCAGGTAGCCGTACAGAGGACTGGTGGTGGACCCCCACCTCCTCCCCCACAACTAACAACATGGGAGGAGCAAGTCTTGGCGATAATGCATCCTGAGGGCCTCGCAGGAGTAGCAGGAGGACTGGACTCTGTTAAGTCAAATCTTTAATAATATATCCCCCCACCCTACCTGTATGCTATCACAAACTCCTACCCCAACCCTCACACCCATCACCCCAACTCCCCACAGATACCCCTCTATCACAATCCACACATCCCAAAACCAAGCCCTGCATATACCACCAATGCATGGACACCCATCACCATAGCATGTCCAGTAGAGATACTCAACCAGGCCCCAAAACCACCAATCACACAAGGTCCAAGACAATAAGGCAAGCACAGGAGTAGAGAGTAACTCACCCATTGTATAAAATGGCACACACAGATACAATAACTATGCATTTACATCCCAACAGGACCCCTACCCAACGTCACCGGACAGGAGGTGCCAGACATATGCAGTCCCCCCACAGAAGAGGCCCACAGTGACGACAGCAGCTCTGCACGCCTGGATCAAGATGACCAGCCTGGCCCATCAGGGACCTCTGGACAGTCGGTTCCCCTGCCACAGTCACAAACCACCACTATACCTCCCCCCCTCAGGAAATACCAGCACAGAACCCACCCAGGAGGCCCATGCCACTGTCCCCAGGACACATCAATCCACCACTACAGGGACCCGAGGCAACCCCAATAACCCAAGACAATCAGGGACCTGGGGTCAGTGGCAGTGGGAACACGGCTTAGAGGACAGAGGCACCGGATAACAGGGAAGCTGGGAGGACTGCTGTGCAACAGGGGGAAGACAGGCCCAGGGAACCCATTCTCCACGAGGCACTCTCCAACATCATGGGAGCATACCACCATTCCCAGGAGACCATGGGCACGGTACTGGCCAAGTTTCAGCGGCTGCAGGAGGAACAGTTCCTGGGGATCAGGGAGGACTTGAAGTCCATTAACACCACCCTGGTCACCATTGCAGGGGTTCTGGGGGACATGGCCAACACCATGAGGGACACAGTTGCACACCAATGGGCCCCTGACACTAGCCTGAACAATGAACAGACCTCCGCCTCCGCCGGCGCTAGTGGACAGGAGTTCCTTCCACAGGAAAGACAGGCCACCAGCACCCCACTCCCTGCAGAAGGAGAACCACCCCGCAAACGGTCCCTGCAACCAGGAACAAGACAGAGAACATTGCCAAGACCCCCGCCAGGAAATAAGACTCTCCTCATTGTCTTCCTTCTGTCCCACTATGTCACCCTGACCACCTTGAGCTGCCATTGCTCCACTTCCTTGGACAATGCACCTGTGATACAAAGAGACTGGACTCTATCATGGATATTTCTCCACCATCACCCCAGCCCATTGCACATCCCCCTCTGCTTGTTAGCACTTAAATAAACACCCTTGAATCACAAACCAATCTGGAGTCAGTCTGTACTTTCACAAATGTGTTATTCTTCTTCAACAAATATCAATGTAAATGTTAATTTGCACATACCAATGTATGACAGCTGTTGGGCAGCAGTAAACATAGCAGAAGGCAGAATGAGATACCCAGATCTGTGAAATGGAAAACCAAAGTGAACTGTCAGGGTCCATACACAGAGGTAAAAAGGCAGAATCATGCAATGTCCTACTGTAGTCTGATATGAGAGGAGCAGTGCCAGTCTCTTACCTGTGTCTCACTGGAAGTATTGCACGATGATGTTGTTTCGGTTGTCTATATCTTCTTCTTCTGCCTCCTCTTCCTCACTGTCCACAGGCTCCACAGCTGCCACAGGACCAACATCAGGCCCATCCTCCTTCAGAAAAGGCACCTGCCATTGCAAAGTCGGTTGTGCAACATACAGCATGCCACGATGATCTGGCACACCTTCTTCGGTGAGTAGTATACAGAGCCACCTGTCAGATGGAGGCACCGGAACCTGGCCTTCAGGAGGCTGAAAGTCAGCTCTATTATCCTCCTAGTTCGCCCATGTGCCTCATTGTAGCATTCCTCTGCATATCAAGGGACAACTGTTAGACACACACCAACCCTTAGGGACTCTCCCATACCCAGACACCTATTTATACTGTGTGTTGACCTTGGCCTCACCTATTAGCCACACACGGTGCCTCTGGAGTTGCCAGATGACATAAGGGATGCTGCTATTCCTCAAAAATGTAAGCATCATGCACTGAGCCAGGATACTTGGCATTCACATGGGAGATGTACTGGTCTGCCAAATACACCATCTGCACAATCATGGAATGGTAGCTTTTGCGGTTTCTGTACACCTGTTCATTCCTGCGGGGTGGGATAAATGCCACACGTGTACCATCAATGGCACCAATGATGTTGGGGATATGTCCCAGGGCATAGAAGTCACCTTTCACTGTAGGCAAATCCTCCACCTGAGGGAAAACGAAGTAGCTCCGCATGTGTTTCAGCAGGGCAGACAGCACTCTGGACAACACGTTGGAAAACATAGGCTGGGACATCCCTGATGCTATGGCCACTGCTGTTTGAAAAGACCCACTTGCTAGGAAATGGAGTACTGACAGGACCTGCACTAGAGGGGGGATTCCTGTGGGATGGCGGATAGCTGACATCAGGTCTGGCTCCAACTGGGCACACAGTTCATGGATTGTGGCACGATCAAGTCTGCAGGCGATAATGATGTGTCTGTCATCCATTGTCGATAGGTCCACCAGGGGTCTGTATACCGAAGGATGACACCATCTCATCATCTGCCCCTATGGAGGAGAAGGGTGAGCAGAGGATCATACACCACAAAGCTTGCACAAGGGTGTTTTGAACAATTGTGATGTAATCAGTGTGTTGCACTGTCTGGCCGTATTCCTGGCTAAAAGTGCTGTGACACAGTTAGTTGCCCTGCCATGTGGCCCCCTGAAATGCTGCCTGACCTGTAAGGAGGGACAAGGGGAAATTAGGTAACTGTGCTGGCGTTGTGCAGCGTTGCGGTAGTCAGATGAAGACCACGACGCAATTCAGCATTGGTTATCATTGGGCCCTATGGGTTCCAGGAACCAATGACGATGTACGCCAAAGGTGACGGTACGCACCGCACGGACATGACTGCCATTTTCTATCTGTTCACTCGCTTGATACCTGACCTTCAACAGGAGAGGACCTACACTGCAAGTGCTGCTGTGACGTGAGTCTGGAAGCGACAATGGCTACAGTGTCTGGGGAAAGGGCCCCTGCCTTCACCTCAGAGGAGTTGGACAACCTGGTGGCTGGGGTCCTCCCCCAGTACATGCTACTCTACGGTCCTCCAGACAAACAGGTGAGTACACTGTGAGCATGATGGATGGGACATGAATGTATGGAGTGGGGTGGATGGAAGATACAGGGGTGGTCTGAGGCCAGCATGTGAGGATGGTCAGTGTATGTGTTTCTGGGCCAGGGTGGGAAGTTGTGGCCAATAAGTAAGAAGAACCGGATGGGGGTGTAAAATCCATTCTTACTTCACTTTTCCTCTAGGTCAGCGCCTACCAGAGCTTCCCAGGGTATTTGGCGTGCCATCGCCAAGGAAGTGCGGACCCTGGGGTCTACCATAGACGGAGCACCCACTGCCGCAAAAGATGGGAGGACCTGCGCCGCTGGAGCAAGAAGACAGCGGAGGCCCAGCTGGGGATGGCCTCCCAACGTGGAAGGGGTGCCCATCGCACCATGACCCCCCTGATGTACCGGATCCTGGCGGTGGCATATCCTGAGTTGGATGGGTGCTTGAGGGAATCACAGCAGCCACAAAGGGGAGAGTACAGTCTCTTTCAGCTGACTCTGTGCGCTGTATGAGGTGTCCGGGTGGGGGAAGTGGGCTGTAGGTTCCCCTAGGCCAGGGCAAACGTGCCAGGGTAGATCCATTGTTAAGCAGGCTCTGTGGCACTCCAACCCCAAAAGTGGTAGTGGCCTTCTACACCTAGTCAGGCTCCTGTGGGTTCCAGGTGTGCATCAAACGGGCTTAGGCACAGTCTCCTATGGGCATGTGATTTTCCTATGAACTGTTAGCGCATGGTCTAGTGCAAAGGGCTGCTCCCTGTGTGTTGTGTCCGCCAACGGTGGTGTTGTTGCTGGCACTGACCATGTGTCTCCTCTGTCTTTCCCCCGTTTTTGTTTTGTCACCCTGTCCTTGTGTGCATTAACATCATCTGGTGGAAGAGCATTGGCACTGGAGCAGGAGGAAGCTGTAACCCACATGGCCCACGAGGGTGAATGTATGGAGTCTGAAGGCACCAGTGGGACGGAGGGCGAGGGGAGCTCCACAACGGGGACAGGAGGAGACACCAGTGACAGTGACTCCTCCTCTGATGGGAGCTCCCTTGCAGTGGTGGGTACCTCTGTGCCCACCGCAACAACAGGTACAGCCGCCACCCCTGTACCAGTACCGCCCTCCCAGCAGCCCCTCAGCGTGTTTCCGGTGCCCGCTCACCCAGAAGGGTGGGCATCTCCTTCACCCCAGGCACCTCAGGCCCTGCCCCAGTTAGCCCTGCTGCCCTCATTGAGGAGGCTATTGCCCTCCTGAGACCCTCACTGTTGGGCAATCAACCATTTGGGTGTCGGGAGCCATTTGCAGCAAACAAATGCATACCTGGAGGGCATTCATTCTGGCGTGGCAGCCCAACAGAGAGCATTTCAGGCTCTGGCCTCAGGGGCGATGGCAGCCATTGTCCCTGTGCCCAGCCTCCCCCCTCCAACTTCCACTACCCAGACCCAATCCCCTCTACCTCAGCCTATCCCAAGCACACCATCAGACCAGCATGCACACTCATCAACACACAAAAGTGGCTCAGGCAAACATAAGCACCACACATCCCACAAGGAAGCCCAGACCCTGGGGGTCTACCACAGACGGAGCACCCACTGCCGGAAAAGATGGGAGGACATTCGCCGCTGGAGCAAAAAGACGGCGGAGGCCCAGCTGGGGATGGCCTCCCAACGTGGGAGGGGTGCCGGTCGCACCATGACCCCCCTGATGTTCAGGATCCTGGCGGTGGCCTATCCGGAGTTGGATGGGTGCTTGAGGGCATCACAGCAGACACAAGGGGGTGAGTACACTCTCATTCTGCTGATTCAGCGTGCATTGTAGGTGTCTGGGTGGGGGAGGTGGGCTGTGGGTTCCCATAGGCCCGGGCGAGTTTGGTAGTTAAGTTCCCTACTTCAGGCAGGCCCTGTGGCACCCCACCCCACCCCACCTGTGTACAGTGCCAACTACACCTAGTCAGGCTCCTGTGACATCCATGTGTGCAGAAATCGGCCATAGCCTTGTAAGCCATGTCCCAGGGATTGAATAGTGGACCCCAAGTGCACGGTGGCTTCTGTGTCTGTCGTGTCTGCCAACAGTAGCGGTATTGCATGCACTGAACATGTCTTTCTTCTGTCCCTCCCCCCCCCCCTTTCTGTGGTCTCCCTGTACTTGTGTGCATTAGCATCATCAGGCAGAGGAGCAGTGGCACCGGAGCCGGAGGGAGCTGCATCCCACATGGCCCTGGAGGGCGAGACTACATACTCTGAATTCACCAGTGGGACAGAGGGCAAGGGGAGTTCCACGTCGGGGACAGGAGCTGATACCAGTGAGACAGACTCCTCCTCTGATGGGAGCTCCCTTGCGGTGGTGGCCCCATCTGTGCCCGCTCAGCCTTTTCCCCATGCCCGCTCACCCGGGAGGGTGGGCATTACCTTCCCCCAGGCACTTCAGGCCCTGCCCCTGTCACCTCTGCTGCCCTCAGTGAGGAGGCCATTGACCTCCTCAGGTCCCTCACTGTTGGGCAGTCTACCATTTTGAATGCCATCCAGGGTGTAAAGAGGCAGTTGCAACAAACCAATGCATTCCTGGAGGGCATTCACTCTGGTCAGGCAGCCCTTCAGCGAGCTTTTCAGACTCTGGCCTCAGCTCTGATGGCAGCCATTGTCCCTGTCTCTAGCCTCCCCCCTCCAACTTCCTCCACCCAGACCCACACCCCTGTACCTCAGCCTATCCCAAGCACACATCAGACCAGCATACACACACCTCAACACACAAGGGAAGCTCTGGCAAACATAAGCACCACACATCCCACAGGCACTCACGCAAGCATCACATACATGCAGACACGCCAACATCCACTGCCTCCACTGTGTCCCCATCCTCCTCGTCTCCCTCCTCCCTCCCAGTCTCGTCTTCACTCACACCTGCATGCACTACATCCTCAGCCACTACGTCCATCACCAGCACACCCACCACCACACCCCGCTCACGTGCACTCACCACCCCCACTACCATTCATACATCCCCTGTGTCCTCTCCCAGTGTGTCTGTGAGGCCACCTCCCAAGGTGCACAAACGCAGCCACACACCCACCCAACAGCCATCCACCTGACGACAGCCTCCAGCCCATGCACCTTCACCCAAAGTCACCAAACGTACACCACCTACAACCACTACCTCTTCCTCCACTCCTGAACCCTCTCCAGCTACCTGTCCCAGGTTCCTAAGAAACTTTTCCTGTCCAGCCTTGACCTCTTTCCCTAACCTCCCCCACCCCGTCAGTCTCCTAGGGCCCGACTCTCCAGGTCCCAACCTAGCACCTCAGCCACAACATCGGCAGGACCAGTGGTGCCAGTAGTCACCGGATTATGGAGTGCACCAGGCAGCAGGGCAGGCAGTGTGGCAAGGAGCCAGAGCACGGACAGTCCCCGATTTGTCAAGCATAAAAAGTTGGACAGTGCCCGGCGGGAGAGGGGAAAGAAACCAGCCACCAAACCCGCTCCCAGGGGTCCAGTTGGGAGTGTGGAGACATCTGCAACACCATCCAAGGGGGAAAGGGGCACAGTAAAAGAGGCAAGTCTGTGAAGATCAGCACGCGGACAAGACCGCCAGCAGCCCCGCTGCCCAGGAAGCGACCGTCAGCAGCAGCCCCGCTGCCACAGACAGGACCGCCAGCAGCCCCGCTGCCCAGGAAGCGACCGCCAGCAGCAGCCCCGCAGCCACAGACAGGACCGCCAGCAGCCCCGCTGCCCAGGAAGCGACCGCCAGCAGCAGCCCGGCAGCCACAGACAGGACCGCCAGCAGCTGAACCGCTGCCCAGGACACCGCCGCCACAAGAAGCGCTGACAAGGACACCGCAACAAGCACTGCTGCCCAGGACACCGCCGCCACAAGCAGCGCTGCCAAGGACACCGCCACAAGCACCGCTGCCCAGGACACCGGCGCCAGCAGCCCCGCAGGCCAGTCAGCGCAAATGATTCCAACACTACTCAGCCCGCCACGGGCAGGATGAAGCACTCTGGGCACAAGGCCCCCTCCAGAACCGGTGGAGAGTTACATCCACTACCTCTGTCCTTGGCAGGATGAAGCACTCTGGGCACAAGGCCCCCTCCAGAACCAGTGGAGAGATACATTCACTACCTCTGTCCTTGGCAGGATGAAGCACTCTGGGCACAAGGCCCCCTCCAGAACCAGTAAATGTATATTGTAAAAATTAGCACTTGTATAGCGCACTACTCACCCGTTAGGGTCTCAAGGCGCTGTACTCATACCGCTATGGAACCCCTCCTGGCTTTTTCCCTGTGAGGCGCCCACTCCTGAGCACCCCCAGGGTGAAGCCAGGCATCCAAGCGCTGTTGGGGCCGTTGGGGAGATTAAGCAAGCTATTGCCCAGAGTTGCAGAGTGGGACCCATGAATTAGATTAGGCACCGAGGCGAGAATTATCTGGTCAAGGGGAATTGAGCCCAAGACCTGCCGAAGCGGGACTTGAACCCTGGTCTTGAGCCAGATCTCTGTTTCAGGGTCTGCCACTCTAACCATTGAGCCACACTTCTCCACTGGAGAGATACATCCACTACCAGTGGAGAGATACATCCACTACCTCTGTCCTTGGCAGGATGAAGCACTCTGGGCAGAAGGCCCCCTCCAGAACCAGTGGATACATCCACTACCTCTGTCCTTGGCAGGATGAAGCACTCTGGGCACAAGGCCCCCTCCAGAACCAGTGGAGAGATACATCCACTACCTCTGTCCTTGGCAGGATGAAGCACTCTGGGCAGAAGGCCCCCTCCAGAACCAGTGGAGACTGTTATCCACTTGAGTGACTGTGGCTTTGCACTCCCCAGGATTGAACAGTGGGCAAACCACCCACTGTAGAGACTTGAGAGACTGTGGCTTTGCACTCCCCAGGATTGAACAGTGGGCAAACCACCCACTGTAGAGACTTGAGAGACTGTGGCTTTGCAATCCCAGGATTGAATAGTGGGCAAACCACCCACTGCAGAGACCTGAGAGACTGTGGCTTTGCACTCCCCAGGATTGAACAGTGGGCAAACCACACACTGTAGAGACTTGAGAGACTGTGGCTTTGCACTCCCCAGGATACATCAATGGGCATGGAGCCCCCTTGTGGATCTGGCGTCGTGCACTCAACCGGCTGAGGTGCCCTCCCCCACCCTTCTCCCTGAAGTGCCTGTTTTATTTCTATCTGATGCCCCTGCAGTGTTCTCTCCATTTTGATTGGGTATTGAGTGTGGGCCTCGCCCATGCCTTTTGGGCCCAGTGATCCACGGACTATGATGGTGGAATCCCTTGGACTTGTGTTCTTGGTGTATATAATTCTTCATAGTGTAAATATGTATATATGTAAATATTTTTGATTACTGTATTTTAATATATTACAATCATTCGACTCATTTCCTTTTGTCCTTGCGTTCTTCCAGGGGGATTTGGGGGGTGTAACTGTGATGTATCAACATGTACTTGTGTGTGTGTTGTAGTGGGTGAGGGTGGGGGTTTTGTGTATTGCATGTGTGTGTCACAGTTTTTTCCCTCCCCCTCCCCTGTGTCGCAGGTGCAGTACTCACCGTGGTCTTCGCCACCGGAGTTCGTGTTCCTGGTAGAGGAGCAGGAAGATAAAGGCTGGAAGAATTTGGAGCTCCGGTTCCATGGTGTCCTGGTTCCTCGTGGGGTATGTAGAGGTGAACGTTTTCCCTTCGAAGTCCTGTTTCCGTCATGTTTTTGTTTGCGGTGAATCCGCCCCGGAAAAGGTGGTGGGTTGGTGGGTTGTAATTCTGTGGGCGGTACATTGTCCTCTGCCTGTCTGTTGCCGGTTACCGCTGCAGTGTTTGTTTGTACTGCATTGGCGGTCGGAGTGTTAAAGTGGCTGTCTATGTTGGCGGTTCAATTTTTTTTTACCGCCGGCCTGTTGGCGGTTTTACCGCTGCTTTAACACCGACCGCCAGGGTTGTAATGACCACCTATATCTTTAAAGTATTTTGAGAAATCCCCAATATTAACCTTTGAGAAGAGTAGGCCTCAGAGTAGTGAAAAATGACTTTGGGAGTTTGCCACTACCAAAATATGTAAAACTTAAAAGTACATGTCCTACCTTTTAGTTACATAGCACCCTGACCTATTGTGTACGTAGGGCCTGCTTTAGAGGCAACTTATATGTAATAAACGTTTTAGTCTTGGCAAAGGGGTTTAAATGCCAAGTCTCCACGTCAATCAAACTGCACACACAGGCCCTGCAGTGGCAAGCCTGAAACATGTTTAAAGGGCAACTTAGTGAGTGGCACAATCAGAGCTGTAGGCCCACTCGTAACATTTAATTAACAGGCCCTTGGCACATTTAGTGTACTTTACTAGGGAGTTAGAAGTAAATTATAAATGCCAATTGTAGATACATCACTATTGACATGTTTTAAGCAGAGCACACATGCGCCTTAGCACTGGTTAGCAGTAGTAAAGTGCCCAAAGTTCTAAAGCCAATGAAAGCAAAGTCAGAAAGTCTAAGATCAACTGGTTTTTCCAGTACTTCCTTGGTTCCTTATTGGATATTATCATTTGTGCATTGAGTGAGACTTGCTCGAGGGAAAGGTGATAGATGCATATATGTGATTAGAGCCTAAAATACCTAGGGACACTGACTATTGCCAGAGAACAAGGCCTGTGAAAGACTGAGATTCCTCCGTAATTCCCCTTCCCCATTTTCACCTGCAGAGATTACATTGCAGCGGTGGTTGTCACACTCCACCCTGTTCCTGCTCTCATTTGTGTGTGAGTTTGGAGGCTCATCATCTGTGTTTCAGTCACCTTCTACCCACATGCTTGTCAGAGTGTGATAATAAGTTTCTTTCTTTAGGGACATTACCTTTGAATTTCACCATGTCTTTACGTCTTGATTGTTTCCAAAGGGTGTCAGATATGAAGGCTCCAAGTACCCCCTGCAGAGTTTTTCAACCAGAATGCATGTGTTTATTTGATCAGCAGAACTAAGGAATTAGCAAATGACATTCTTATCTTATTTTGTTCTGTTGTGTATGATTAGATGTTTTAAAAAAGCATCAAAGTAGCACTCAGAGTTTACAAATGGTTGTGACATTGCAGTTGTTAATTTCTTTTAAACACCATCATATGCTGGTTCGGCACCTATTTTATCTAGGAGTGTTAGGTAGGTGATGCAGGAGGAGAAAACTGATGTGCATTTGGTGTGCATTTTGTGGTGGTTCCTTCCGTTCCAAGGCATACATGGTGCATCAATAAGAAGATATTTTGCAATTAGTTGAGTGTTCAACTGGATCAGACCACAGGAGTTTTGATTTCAAAACAGCTGAGTTTGTTGCCTGCAGTTTCTTTGGAAAGTTTTAAACTTACTACAGTAGGCCTCTTTACCTGGCCATGAAAGGTAGATATCCCACAGCCCAGTGCAATGAAAATCCGGATTTTATTAAGGCACAAGTTTAACCTAGGTTTTCTTCGCACAGGGCTGTGAAAAATCTAAACTTTGTCTAATCAGCACTACATTGAAAGAGCAGATTTTTTAATGGTGAAGCGCACCACGATGTGACAAGGGATAGGTATCCACACAAACTGCATCCGTTCTTTCTGCTCATGCATACATACACTCCTCTTCTACTTAATGTGAGTGCACATATTACCAGATAGGAGTTTCTATGTATACTACTCACACCAGACAGTGTGGTAGTTAAACATGTTTTTAGATCTCCCAAAGCCAGCTTATTCACCAACCAAAATGTAAAGCCTGACACGCTGAGAGAAGGGCAGCAAATGCCATTTTAAACAACAGGGAAAACTAGTGGATTAAAAAAAGTCTACAATCACCACAATCAGAAAAGTTTCTTTAAAGGAGGCTTGCCCTGTTTAAACGAAACCACTCGAATCAATGAGGGAATAAGTTATATAAACACCAACTTGTCTTCCTGAGTATCTCAGAACTTTCCATGTGTTCAATTATTTATCTGACAGGAAGCTTACATTCTCTAACAGTAATATAGTTTGGGGAGAAAAGAAAATGTATTAAATCCTAAAAAGACTCAAATGGCTCATTGATACATATTGGATCACCTAAGTTAGGTACACCGCTGTTATGGTAGGTATGAGTATATCTTTGAATTATTGCAGTTAGACTATGCAGTGTACTAACAGTAGCACTTGCAAAATGTTAAAAATTGGGATTTGGAAGAGAGAACACTCCATTAGGGGTACTTACAATCGAATTACGTAATTGTGTGTCTATTGCCTGATATGTCAATATGAGAAGCTCTATGTGGGGAGCACAATTCACCAAACAAGGAAGAGGGTGTTAGAACACATAAGGACAATTCGCCATAATGACCCTCAATATCCTGCTGTCTGACATTTTCAGGATTTCCATATTGATAATGAAAACTTGCTAAGATTTGTTGTGATCGAACATGTGGAACCTGACATATGAGGGGGGATAGAGAACGCAAACTGAGAATGTTGGAATCAATGTATATTGTAGATTTTAAAACACTTGCCCCTACAGGCCTGAACCCTAGAGAGGAAATAGCCATACATCTTGAATAAAATTGGTAATAAGAATGTTTTGAGAGCCTCCATAGATAATTAATGAGTGGTTTTACAGTGCAGATTTTAATACATTTGGTAACATGTTCTTCGTTTTTTTTGTTTTGTTTGCACACAGGTGGGAACACTGTTTGAGTCTCAGAGCAGCGTGCCAAGGATGCCTTATCACCTTACATTTTTCCTGCAGTCTAGCAGTTTTGTCAGTCAGATATATGCCCACAATTGTGGGATTATGCAACAACTATGTTAGACTATTTCAGCATATATATGCTGTGGTACTAGACGCATGTTTTTTCAGATATTTTGCTTGTGACAAACAGTCATTTGCATAGTATTATGAGATTGTATACAGCCGTTTCTATCTGGTATAATTTCCTGAACTTTAATGCTGTGGCAGCTATAGATATGCCCACTTGGACATAATTGTGGGACTACGTATTGGATGTATATGAGGCACTCGCTGTGATATACCCACCATCTATTTATCTGTTTATTGTGACATTATGTAAGTATATACAGTTATGTTATGTTTCATTAACAACATGTGGATGGCAATGCAGAGTAACATATGACAGGGTGATTACCTTCAATTTTGATGGGCTTTCTGCAATGTGACTGTTTCATGGCTGTAAATCTCTGTTTCACTTGGGTTTCACATACAAGGGAATGAGTTTGCTTGACAATACAAATTTCTTTGATTTTGGTTATTCATTTATTAGATGTACAGATGAACTACATCTTAAGATGGCTGCTGTTTTGGGTCTTATGATTGAACATATTTATGTCCTTTGTTAATGTTTTTTCTATTTGGGAAGGTGTTTGGTGCTAGCATTCTATCCATGACCAAGGTGACGGCTGAAACACGTTGGAGTGAAGCTTGTAATTTCTAGTAAACACATATACAGCAATTCAAAGGTGTCCATGTCTTCCCTGTGACAAAAGGAACATTGGAGTTATACTGATGGGGTACCGAAGCCTGACCTGGACCGCCATGGTACAGCCTCTGCACTCCGCACTTTTTGAGTGTACACAAACACCATATATATATATATATATATATATATATATATATATATATATATATATATATATATATATATTTTTTCAACCTCAGCGCAGTCTTCGAAGCAAAGCACTCTGGCTGCTGGTGCTGGTGTAAGGGTCAAGACCACGACCCTTAAAATAGAATCAAACAAACTGCTTGTGCTGCAATTATGGATCTTACTGGAGGTTTATCGGCATTCTTGTTTATTTTAGGAATGAGGTAAAACACAGATAGCTTTGGATGATCAACTTTCAAGTATCTATATTCATCTTCACTTATCAAACCTTGTTCTTTCCATACTGATAAACCTTTTCCAAATTCACTTTCAACATTCTGCACATATTCAATGCTGACCCTTTTGTAGGAACTTGCTTTATTTAATTGTACTCATTTCTGTATTGTTTTTCTATAACTCCTCATTGGTTCTGACTTTCTCATAGTGTGTTTATCTCTTAAATTGTTTAGATCTTTAAACACTGTCTCCGCAAATTGATCAATTAAATCCCCACAATATGGAGGTATGGTTGTAGATCTCTGTTTTAATTGTGAACCTCCTTCTTCACTCCTCTGTATACCTTCTGCTTCTAGTCTTTCAACTACTTCAGCTTCATCCATGGATTGTGTAGCATTGTCTTGTAATTCCCATAGTTCTTTCATCAAAAAGATATAATCGATTAGAAGATTATCATGTTCACCTATTTTCTCACCAACTGCTACTTTGGGTTTTTCTAATTATATGTATCTTCATCAACGTTAGTTTCCTCACAAAAAGAAACAGGTCTATCCTACTTTGTGCATAATCAAAAGAATTTTCTTCACAGTACGACAAACCCAGTTTAAGATTCTTGATATCTTCTTCTTTCAGATCCACCTCTGATAAATTGCATGAAAATAGTCTTGAAAAATATGCATTTTGGTTGAAATGATTCCGAACGGTATGATCATGTGACAAGAACTAAATTGTAAACAAAGATGGTGTCCACCAGGCCGACGAAGGCAGAAATGCCGAAGCGCATTCCTGTTGTGTTTCGTAAATAAAAAATAGCGAATACACACCTTGGAGTGTTGATCCTCTATTTTATTCCAAGAGGAAAGTGTAAATTTTAGAACGCGGTGGCGCGCATTATATATCAAGCACCACTGGCGCTCTGGTGCGGAGCGACCACGCCAAATTTGTGTTCATATATAGAGAGATATATGGATATATATGGATGTTATAGTTAGGTCACATTTTAAATATAAAAACCATAGAATTTAATCTGTTATAGTTAGAGCTATCTCAAGTAACTACAGCTCATGCCCCAAGGTAACTATAACTCGCGCCCCCTCTTACCACAGTTTTTTCATAAAAAATTCTACTACCAATATTACATTGAATTTATCAGTGATGTTATCAAAGATGTCATAAGTACCATCGTTTTGGGGATAATTAGCAGGCATTGGGAGGGTGCGAGGTATAGTTACCTTAGGGCATGAGTTATAATTACTTGAGTTAACTATAAGAGGTGATGTCTATGGTTTTGTATGTTTCAAATGTATGCCTAACTATAGTGTCCCTGTAACGTTTGTTTTTTAAATGAATTTCAAAGTTTTTTTTAAAATTCTATGTCCTAACTATGAAGTCCCTGTAACTTTTGGGTTTTTTCAGTGGAATTCTGTGGCTTTTTTAACGTAAAGTAATTTTCATTACTATATATTTATTATTCCAGCCACGATTGCACACAGCCTTCAGCCATGCATGGCTGGGGTTAGTCACAGTCCTTGGCTGCAAACTTAAAAAAACGGCACTGTACAAGGCCTTTGACATGCAGAGCCGGGGTTGGCCGCAGGGCCTGGCCTGTAGCCTGTCCTTCTGGCTAACCCCTATACCACCCAATCCCATGCTGCACATGGCCTTCGCCCTTGAGCAGTGGTGTTGGCCACAGGGCCTTGACTGCGGCTATCCTCTATAAACATCCAAACCTGTGCTGCGCATGGCCTTTGGCCGTGTGCAGTGGGAGTAGGCTGCAGGGCCTGCTACAACCACTCCCTCTCTGTCAGAGCAGTTTTAAGAGCTGTTAGATAGCTCTCATTCGCTGCGAGCAGAGTGTTTGATGTGACTTGGTGGCAGCTGCAAAGCTGCTACCAAGCAACAGCATACAGCTATGTCCCAGGGGTGGGCACCCCAGGACATAGCAGGAGCCAGCCCTGTGGGGTGGAAGTCCCCAGGGGCCATCACTGGCTCTTTGAGGGGGGCCACACGACCGCCCCCTCCAGCACGCAAACAGCCCTGGGGAGGTGGTGGTCCCTTGGGCTTAGATGGGCTGCGCAGTCCCCCACTGAATTTGTAAAGTGTCCTGATGGAGGTGGCAGTCGCTGGGCTGCAGGGGGTCCACATGGCCTACTCGCACTGATTTTTAAAAGTGCCCCGAGGAGGTGGTGGTCCTCGGGACTGTGGGGAGGTATGTAGCCCCACCTGCATTATATTTAAAATTGCCACTGGGAGGTGGTGGTCCCTGAGGCTGCAGTGGTCGGCATGGCCCTCCGTATACAAATCATGAATGCCCCCAAGACCTACCCCACCCGAAGGCTTGCAAAAAACAAGCGTGTGAGCCCACGCTTGTTTTTTTATTTTTATTATTTCTGTGAAATTTAGACGTTTTCATGAAATCATGGCAATTTTTTTTAAAGGTGTATTTCTGGGACACCGAGCCCCAAGATGGCTGTCAACACTTCCTGGTTTGAAGTGTTGGCAGCCAATCAGAGCTGTGCATTTCCCTGCACGAGTTTGTCATTATTATTCGTGAACACATCACAAAGGATCCGCATCCTTAGATATACAAATGTATTTTCCTTTTAATTTCTCAAAAACTACTAGATGGATTTACACCACACAGCAAAGGCATAATCTGTGTACCGAAAGCTAGTTTTCTGCCACATTTAGTGTAATTCCATACAGTGGTTCGGGCTTTAGTTGTGTCTAAATGTCCTATGGGAATTAACATGGGAAATGCAACTTTTTGACCACCCCTTCTTTTTCTCAGCCCCTGCTTGACATATCACCCCAACACTTTCTGTGTACAACAAGAATCACTGACACACTTTGTTGGGAAACTTTTCTGAAGATTTGTCAAATGGTGCCAAAGATATAACAAGTGGTTCTAACCATAAGTACCTAGCAGCGACCACCACTATGTGTAATATTTATTTATATATATATATATATATATATATATATATATATATATATATATATATATATATATATATATATATAAATATATATATATTTGCATCTCTGAGCTACTCTGACAGTGTGGTCCTCCTTTAGATTGTTATGTGTTTTCCCTCAAGAAAGATTACGTTAAAATTCTAAGTCTTCCTTGATGTATAGAAAATTGAACAAGGATGTTTAAATATTCCTCATTTATTGTTTCCACTTTATTTGGCTGGATGTAATCTTAGGTATAGGACTTGTCCAACATTGTCTGTACACTGTTTTATGCCACTTTGCTTATGAATAAATGTGTCCCTTTAACCTCTCATTATGGTCAGATATCTAACCCCAAATCCACCATGAAGCCAATTCAAGGCCGGTGCATGACCCCCCTTCACAATCATAAAAGCTTTACCATCCAATCCACAGCGGTTGCTTTGAGTATCGTAATCACTAAGGATTAGGCCAGCTTCCTGTTTTATCCTGAAGAACTACATATCTGCAATATTCACAATATTGAACCCAAATCACTCTAACTTTCTTTCCAGGTGCATGTTCCATTTTAAAATACAATAAATGAATCAATAAAAAATAATGTGCATGCAGAGGAGCTCCATCCTTTTTCTTCTGTTTTCTATTGTGAAATATATTACTGATGGACCAATATAAAAGATCATGTGAGGTGTAACAAGGCATTGTGAACTGTTTATGTTTATATTATGTTTCCAACAGTCCCTAAGAATTGTTAGTCCTATTTAGGGAGAGACTATAATAGATGGTTTTAGGTTCCTGCACAGATACCTTCTTCAGGAGACTTTATAAAATAATATATCATTTTTAGAAACATATTGTAGGAAAGGCAGTTGGGAAATGACAAGAACTAAGGGCCTCGTTTACAACTAAATTGAGCAGGGCAGCAGTGTTCCAAATTTGGCAATGCCGTGCTGCGTCACATCAGTAATGCAGGGATGCGCTGTATTTATGACAATATTGTGCACCCCATGTTTTCCCTAGAGCTGGTGCTAAAATTAGCTGCCTAGTACCAACGCAGGCTCCCTTGCACCCAGGGCGACCTAAGCCATGTGCTACAGTTTTTTTTGGCACCTCGCACCCCATTACCACCTACTCGGATTCCCTCACTACTACCCCGCAAATGTGCCACTCATCTTTCCATAGTCCCCCTTTCACATACCTTCATATTTCTTTTAAGGCGCTCGTAAAGGCTGGCTTTACGAATCCGCTCAGCTATCCATTTAAATTGTAGTTCAGATCTTTGCAGCAGGCATATTAACCCTCTACGCTACTTTATGGCGAGTCACAGCTGCTGCTAGACAAAACTCCCATCTCTATCCCTAGCAGGAACCTTAATCACAAGAGGTATCTTGACATTTTAATTGCTTGCTGAAGGCTGGACGCGCAAGGACCTTTTCAGCATGTGCTTTTAAATCCCAAGTTTCATAAGTTATTGCTAAACACTGCACCCTGCAGTGCACCACAGTGCAAGGGTGCCTGCATTGCACAAAATGATTTTTTATGTGCAGAAAGTTGTGCCTTCCTGCACCTAAACAATCAATAATGGTGATTTGTTATGCATTTAACAGCACACATAGAAATAGCAAATCATCATTATTTAATGATTTGACTTCTGCTCTTTCTATGTGTACTGAAAAATGCAGCACACATAGAAAAAGCACAAATGAGGAGAAATAAAAGTATTTCTCCTCAAAGTGCCATGCTAACACCACCCCTGGGGTGGCATTAGTTTTTGGCGCTGGCACAGGTTTATGATTTCTTCTAAATCTGGGGCAGCATCAAAATGCAATGGGTGCTGCGGTGGAACTCCCACAGCAACACCCATTGCACTCCCCTTTCATGAAAAATGATGTGTGTGAAGGGGCCATATTTACAAGGCTGCGTTAAGCCATAATAAGTGGCGTACCATCACCTTGGAAAAATGGAGCAGGGAATTGTGCCACCGGAGCATCACTAAAAGTGGCACAAGAGTCATGTAAATGAGGCCCTAAGAGTACCCTATAATCAGGGCTTTCACTTGCATTATATAAAAAAAACTTTGCACACTTCTACTTTGTTTCCCGTGATAACATAGACATTTCTAGAAGCAAGGGCATTTTTGCATATATTAAATCATTTTTACAAGAAACTTCATTTTATTGCACGTTGGAATGTAAAAACATGGTGTGAAATGACTCACTTCACAGTAAAAATGCACCTGGAACTCCCCCTCCAACTCAAGGTAAACTCCTTAATCCTTTGGAATAGGTTTTGGGTGTTGGATCGACAGAACAGGGGAAAGCAGTAATATTTTTACTTAATGCTGCAGCTGTCGATATTTCACAAGCTGTAATTCATAGATATAATTCCACACACTCAATTAGGAATATAGGTATTAATGTAACACCAATTACAATTACCTTCTCAAAATCAATTATTGTGCCACATTAATTAAATTGTGTAACCTTTTTTGAATGGATATCGGGTCTTATTTCATTTATTGGTAGAGCTGCATTATTCAGAATGTCTTATTTGCTGTTTTCGTGTTTTTATTTTCAAATGTCCCCATCAGAACATTCTAAAACATTATTTTTTAAGGTTTATTCATTGCTATTGGCTTGTTTTGGCTAATTTGTGATCCTCTTATCAGGCAGCGCTGTCAGACACCATTTTTTCCTTTGACCCCTTCGTTGCCAGGTCTTTTTTGGGCTATTTTGGGCAGTTCGCGCTTAGGCCCTCATAACCTTTTGTCCACATAAGCTATTCACGACAAATTTGCATCCTTTTCTTCCAACATTCTAGGGATTCTAGAGGTACCTAGAGTTTGTGAGTTCCCATGAAGGAGACCAAGAAATTAGCTAAAATGCAGAGAAAATGTATTTAAAAAAAAAAAAAATTGGAAATATGGTCTACAGAAGAAACTTGTGTTTTTTCCCTGAAAATTGCATCAACAAAAGGTTTACGGTGCTAAAATCACCATCTACCCAGCTTTCAGGAACAGGCAGACTTGAATCAGAAAACCACATTTTTCAAAACAATTTTGGCGTGTTAGTGGGACATATCCCATTTTTACTATTTTTTGTGCTTTTAGCCTCCTTCCAGTTAGTGACAGAAATGGGTGTGAAACCAATGCTGGATCCCTGAAATCTAACCATTTCTGAAAAGTAGACATAATTCTGAATTCAGCAAGTGGTCACTTGTGTAGATCCTACAAGGTTTTCCTACAGAATATAGCAGCTGAAATGCAAAAAATATTGAAATTGAGCTGACAAGACAGCCATTTTTCTCCACATTTTACTCTGTAACTTTTTTCTGCGATGTCAGAGTTTTTACAGCAACATACCGTTACATCTACTGGACACTTCTGGTTGCGGGGATATATAGGTCTTGTAGGTTCATCAAGAACCCTAGGTACCCAGAGCCAGTAAATGAGCTGCACCTTGCAATGGGTTTTCATTGACTACCAGGTATACAGAGATTCATTTGGTGAAATATAAAGACTGAAACATAGGTATCAAGGAAACCTTTGTATTTCCAAAATGGGCACAAGATAAGGTGTTGAGAAGCAGTGGTTATTTGCACCTCTCTGAATTCCGGAATCCCCATACTAGCATATGAATTACAGGGCATTTCTCAAAAGAACGTCTTTTTTACACACTGTTTTACATTTATGAGGAAAAAATGTAGGGAAAGACAAGGGGCAATAACACTTTTTCTGCTATTCTGTGTTCCCCCAGGTCTCTGGATAAAAATGGTACCTCACTTGTGTGGGTAGGCCTAATGCCCGCAACAGGAAATGTAATATGGACACGTCACATTTTTACATTGAAATCTGACCTATTTTTTGCAAAGTGCCTAGCTATGGATTTTGGCCTCTAGCTCAGCCTGCACCTAGGGAAACTTGTGCATTTTTTAAAACTAGACACCTAGGGAATCCAAGATGGGGTTACTTGTGGAGCTCTGACCAGGTTCTGTTACTCAGAATCCTTTGAAAACCTCAAAATATTGCCAAAAAACACTTTTTCTTCACCTTTCAGTGACAGAAAGTTCTGGAATCTGAGAGGGTCACAAATATCCTTCCAACCAGTGTTTCCCAAAGTCTCCCGATAAAAATGGTAACTCACTTGTGTGGGTAAGACTATTGCCCATGACAGGAGATGCCCCAAAACACAACATGGACATATCACATTTTCCTAAAGAAAACAAGGCTGTGTTTTTCAAAGTGACTAGCTGTGGATTTTAGCCTCTAGCTCGGCTGGCACCTAAGGACACCTACCAAACCTGTGCATTTTTGAAAACTAGACACCAGGAGAATCCAAGATGGGGTGACTTGTGAGGCTCTCACCATGTTCTGTTACCTAGAATCCTTTGCAAACCTCAACATTTGGCCAAAAAAACACTTTTCTCCAAATTTCGGTGACAGAAAGTTCTGGAATCTGAGAGGAGCCACAAATTTGCTTCCAACCAGAGTTCCTCCAAGTCTCCAGATATAAATGGTACCTCACTTGTGTGGGTAGGCCTAGTGCCCGGGACAGGAAATGCCCCAAAAGACAACATGGACACATCACATTTTCCCAAAGAAAACTGAGCTGTTTTTTTGCAAAGTGCCTAACTGTGGATTTTGGCATCTAACTCAGCCGGCACCTAGGGAAATCTACCAAACCTGTGCATATCTTAAAACTGGACACCCAGGGGAATCCAAGATAGGGTGACTTGTAGGGCTCTCACCAGGTTGTGTTACTCAGAATCCTTTGCAAACCTCAAAATTTGGACAAAAAAACACTTTTCCTCAAATTTCGGTGACAGAAAGTTCTAGAATCTGAGAGGAGCTACAAATTTCCTTCCAACCAGCGTTCCCTCAAGTCTCCCGATAAAAATGGTACCTCACTTGTGTGGGTAGGTCTAGTACCCACGACAGGAAATGCCCCAAAACACAACATTGACACATCACATTTTCCCAAAGAAAACAGAGCTGTTTTTGTCAAAGTGCCTAGCTGTGGATTTTAGCCTTTAGCTCAGCCGGCACTTAAGGACACCTCCCAATCCTGTGCATTTTTTAAAACTAGAGACCCGGAGGAATCTAAGGTGGGGTGACTTGTGGGGCCCTCACCAGGTTCTGTTACCCAAAATCCTTTGCAAACCTCAAAATGTGGCCAGAAAAACACTTTTCCTCACATTTCGGTGACAGAAAGTTCTGGAACTTGAGAGGAGCCACAAATTTCCTTCCACCCAGAGTTACCCCAAGTCTCCCGATAAAAATGGTACCTCACTTGTGTGGGTAGGCCTAGTGCCCACAACAGGAAATGCCCAAAAACACAACGTGGGCACATCACATTTTGCAAAAGAAAACAGAGCTGGTTTTTGCAAAGTGCCTAGCTGTGGATTGTGGCCTCTAGCTCGGCCAGCACCTAGTAAAACCTACCAAACCTGTGCATTTTTCAAAACTAGACACCTAGAGGAATCCAATATGGGGTGATTTGTGGGGCTCTCACCAGTTTCTGTTACCCGGAATCCTTTGCAAACATCACAATTTGGCAAAAAAATACTGTTTCCTCAAATGTCAGTGGCAGAAAGTTCTGAAATCTGAGAGGAGCCACAAATGTCCTTCTACCCTGCGTTCCTCCAAGTCTCCTGATAAAAATGGTACCTCACTTGTATAGGTAGGCCTAGTGCCCAGAAAAGGAAATGCCCCAAAACACTATGGGGACACATCAAAATTATCAAATACAAAACTACCTGTTTTTGAGGTGGGGGGAGCACCTGCGTTTTTGGTCCTGGGCACAGCAGTCATATAGGGAAACCTACCAAATCCAAACATTTCTGAAAACTAGACACCCGAGGGACTCAAGGGAGGTGTGACTTGCATGGCTCCCCCAGTGTTTTCCTACGCAGAATCCTCAACAAACCTCAAATTTAGCTAAAAAAACAATTTTTTCCCACATTTCTGCATGGGATTACCGCACCGGGACAAATTTCCTACCACCCAACGTTCCCCTCCTCCCGATGACAATGATACTTCACTTGTGTAAGTGGGTCAAGTGCCTGTGACAGGGAAGAAATTGAGGGGGAACCAAAGCGGGTCCAAAAGGGTAGTTTGAAAAAAAACATTTTTAGGCTGACAAGTGGGACAGAAGTTTTATCGGTATAGATGCTACAATGCTAGGTGGTAGGCATTTTGTGGATTTCTGCAGATTCCTGCAGATTCCGGAAGGTTCCTTCACAAAAATGTGGGAAAAATGTGTGATTTCCAGCAAAGTTGGAGGTTTGCGGGGTATTGTAGGTAAGAAAATGGGGTGGAGTGCATGTGAAGCACACCATCCTGGACTCACCCAGATGTTTAGTTTTCGTGTCTAGGTCTTGAGGATGTTTCCACATGGTAGTGTCCCACAGTCCAAAGTGTGGAGCCCTCACCATTCCAAGTGGGACGATTTTGAGAGTTAGACAAGCTCTCATGGCCCAAATGTGAAACCAAAACCCCAAATTATCAAATGTCCTCTTGCTTGCAATGGGATAAGATGTTTTAATGTGCGGGCGAGAGCTGAAAGACTGTTACCCCCTTCAGTTGGGGTGGGGGCATAACCATGCCCATACTGGTTGGTAGCCACCAGCCCACTATTTTTTTAATTAATTGACTGGCATCTAGTAGGCTTTCTGCCCACCCGGGGAGTGGATCAGGGGTAATTGCCCCATCTTCCCACCAGTGGGCAGAACAACTATGGCCCCATTTATTTGGGGTGGGGGTATGGCCATACCTCCCTCTTTTAAAAAATAAATCTTCTCTGGTCTCTGCTGGGATTTCTGCCCCCCGTGGGGACAGATGGACCTTCCAAAAATAGGCTGATCTGCCCCGAGGGGGGCAGATATGGCCAACAGTAATGTGCCCCCATGGGGACCAACCTTTGCCCAAAGGGCTGGCTCCCCCAAAAAACACACACATACACACACACCACTCCCTGGTGCCTAAGTGGTTTCTGCCTCCCCCCCTCCGCCAGGGGCAGATTGGCCTTATAGAAATAGGTCCAATAGAAATAGGCCCAAAGGGGGCAGAAATGGCCTAAAATAAATTTTCTCCCCAGGGGAGCGACTCTTGCCTAAGGGGACACTCCCCTTGCGTGAAAATGACACAAAAAAAATGTCCCTGGTGCCTAGTGGTTTGTGCCCTTAGGCCCAAGGGGACAGAAATGGCCTAAAAAGATTTTTCCTCCCAGGTAGCGACCCTTTGCCAAGGGGTCGATCCACATATCTAAAATAATATAATGATCCCTGGTGCCTAGAGGTTTCTGCCCCTCCTGGGTGCAGATCGTCCTAATTTCAATAGGGTGATGTGCCCCCATGGGGGGCAGAAATGGCCTAAAAATAATTGCCCCCCCCAGGGGAGCGACCCTTGCCTAACTGGTCACTCCCCTTATAATGATAAAAAAACAAAAAATTCCTGGCTTCTAATGGTTTCTGCGCGCCCGGGGACAGATCGGCCTAATTACAGTAGGCCGATCTGCCCCCAGAGAGGCCAGAAAAGTGCTTAAAAAAGTGCCCCCCAGGGAGTGACCCTTGCCCAAGGGGCCGCTCCACTTATTCATATATATTTTTAAAAATAAAATCCCTGGTGTCTAGTGGATTCTACCCATAGGCCGATCTGCCTCCAAGGGGGTCAGAACTACAATTTGCTCCCCCAGGGGGTCACGCCATACATAATAAAAAAATAATAAAAAAATATATATATATATATATATATATATATATATATATATATATATATATATATATATATATATATCCCTGGTGTCTATGGGTTTGAGCCCCCTGGAGACAGCTCAACCTAATTATAACAGGTCGATCTGCCCTGGAGGGGAGGGGGGGCAGAAATGGCCTTAAATTAATTTGCCCACCTCGGGAGTGACCCTTGTCCAAGGGGCCGCTCCCCTTATTCAATTAACTAAAAAAGAAAATTTCCCTGGTGTCTAGTGGGCATTTCTAGTGCCCAATCACATCGCGATTGGGCAGCAGAAATGCTGAGAGAGACATGAAAGGAGAGGAAAGGCCTTTCCTCTCCTTTCATGCCTCTCTCACCCCCTCCACGTGATCGGAGGAGAAATGCTCTTGCATTTCTCCTCCAATCCACGCTGGAAACTCAGGGGTAGGCCTCTAATGATAGTGTGCGACGTCATCAGACACCACAGGGGGTCTGGGATTAGGGGGTAGGAAACGATTCCCCTTCTATCCCTGCTCAGGGGAGAGGGGTGCTTGGCCATCGGGGGGAGCACTAGGGCCCATAGCAGGATGAGCTGGTCTCGTCTTCCACACCGGACAACCGTGGCCGAGGGTGAGACCAGCTCGTCCTGGGCACCCAGGGGGTTAAAGATACGTATTCAGACCTAGATGTGTTTATATGAACATAGGTGAATACTTATTGTGATGTCTGTGGCTCACTCTCTGATCTTCCAGGCGGAATTCAACCCAGTTTGAGCTCCTCGTTCATTGGCGAAGTGAAAAGGATAGGGTTACATTTTTTGAACATGCTTATGCAAAAATAATTAATCAAATGGACAAGTATAACGGTATTTGGTGTAACTTAGACTCATCGTATGTGTCTTCCTAGTAAACACTTGGCTCATTATTAACTTTGTATTAGATGTGTGTTTGTGTTAGATTAGGCAAGGGCCTACTTAGATATGTGCTTATCTGAGCTATTATTAATTTCGCTATAATGATTTTCTGTAACAATGTTACAATGTATGTTTCTTGCTTAAATGTTCAATCTATGACGACAATGTACTTGCTTTTATATATTTGTATGGTTATATTTTTTTTCTTGGTACTACCAACACAAATAAAACCAAGCATTTACAATGCAATGGGTCTCGCGCTTGCTTGAGTTAAAGCTATTAGCGTTGTAAACGCCTAACCTGACTTTTCTTGCTACATAGACAGAAAATGAAAAGTAAAACAGTTTCACATATGCCAGCCAATGGCCACCATGAGCACAAAGCTGACACACAAAAGGAAACCGAAGTTCGCTTGCAGTGAAACATATCTGCAAAAGTGCAATTATCCATGTAACCTGCAAAAGTGTAATTATCCATGTAACCAACAAAAGTGCAAATATCCATGTAAAAGGGTCGATGTCATGCAAAGCACTCGACTAGTGTCCACCGAGATTGCCATGCCTACGAAATAACGAGAAAAGGTAGTCCAGAAAACATATCGAAAACATGGAGCCTCGTATGTTTTCAGTAGTTGGGAGGTGCCCTTGAGGCAGGCTAAGCACCGGAAAAGGCATGACATATGCATGCCTTTCACTAATTAAATCAAGCAAATTTCAAAAGGCAAGCCCACGAACCAACCAAACTGATGGGCGTGGTAAAAGCCCACAGAGAGATTACACCGGGGACAAAGTGCACTACGCTCGACTCAAAAAATGCACAGGAAGACATTTAATTAATATTACAAGCCAGAACTGTGTTGGAAGTTCATGTGAAATTCTACAAAAAGTCTGCATAATGCATATTCTGTATATACCTAAATCAGAAATGCCTGATGAGCACTCTACTCGTGTCTTGCAGTGGCAGAACTTTGCTTAAAATGGCAGCTAGAAGTACTGCCTCCAGTGAACGATTCAAACTTCTAACAGTTGGAAGAACACGTCTTGCCACCTAGAATGTACTGGAGCTTCTCAAACTGCGTAATGACCTGGCCCTGGGTGAAAAGGAAATCAGCAGACTAATAGACCTTGTTAAGAGCTGAAAGCTGCACCATCTGCAGATTCGCTTTCACATCATTTGGACAGCTGCCTGACAGCCATAACCGACTCACAGTTTGCTACTTTAGATTGAATTTTGGGATGCACATATTCTTGCTGGCACTTATCACCGCGAGTACATTTTCTTATTTTATTTCTTTAAAAAACGTATGGAGGACATGTGGCACAATCTGAATTTATAACTAAGGATTTAGGGAGTGTGCTGCTTTTTCAAAAGCGTCTTGCTCATTTGTGCTGGATCATAACAACATAGCCTACAAAATAGTCCACAATATGCACTGATATTGAGAGTATGAATTTTACATCCATAACCACAGTACCCTGAGATGATATTTTTGAACAATGTATGTCTGTATTTGAAAACAAATGGTACCATGATGTAGAACAAAGCAGTATACTTACCAGCACATGTATCTGAGGGTTGTGCCTCTTGGCAAAATCGACAATGTTCACACTGTTGTAATAAAGGTTCTCAAAACATCCATGAAAGTTTTTGTGCAATATTGAGACCGATTTTCCAGGTACTGGAATCCCGCCAAAGCTGAGCTTAGAAAGAGAAAAAAAAATCAATAATAGTATTAAATAATTTTCAAACAATTTACTGACAAAGAGCACAAAGTCATTTGAGCCACAACGCTCAAACAGAAACTAGAAGCTGCTTGATTTATTGAATAACTCATTAGGCTGCAGCGCCATGCTCGCTTATAAGGCAGGCAAAAGAGCAGTCTATGAAGTGTTGGATCGGACAATTACAAAGGAAGGATCTCCACCCCGCAGGCGCTGGACATTTTGGGGTTATTCATGCTTGTGGTTCATTCAGATAAACTGCTTTTCACACAAGAATCTATTTCTTCTTTTGCCCCTGGTCTCTGCACACAATATAATTATCACAGTTGGAGTTCTGCAGCAGAGATACAGAGGAGATTCCGTCTGCGTTAAAACCTCCCTCACTAAAATAAAATTCCCTTTGATAGAATTATCAAATTGACTGAAAAGGTGATGAAAAACGGAAAACGGGCGACAGAGCATAGGAGCAAGGTGGCAGAAAAAGTGAGAGTGATGCTTGGAGGGTGGGGTGAATGGAGTTTTTTCATCCACCTTAGAAATAAAAAAGCTTGAAAAACTGAAGGATTAAGGGGGAGCCATTCAATAAAAATAATTGAGAACGTGTTTTGAGGGAGGAGTGTGGTACTGGAGTCAGACAGATATAAGACAGCAAAAGGGAAAGACAAAACGTGGGGGTGAGGATATGGAGACTGAGCAGGAAGGAGGTGTGGCCACTCGCCAGGGGCCACAGGGACAAGGGGACAAGTGGTAAGGGTTCAATCGGGGGGGGGGGGGTCTAATGTAAGGCCAAGCTCAAGGAGGAATAGTAAAGTAGCCAACCCTAGCTTCACAAAAAAATTTGAAGTGAAAGGGTGGGAAGTTAAAATGAATTCGCCAAATAAAGATAGAACAGGGGTTTGGGGAGAAGGTGGGCACCAGAAGAACAAACTAGAAATGAGTCGCAGTTTGCAAAAAATTAAGTTGGAATAGCATTATTTAGCAAGAAAGGCTTTCACCAGGTTGGTTTTGTCTGCCAGGTAAGTGTCACTCAATTTGAAATATTAGATGAAACAGGTTAGAAGAAAATATTTAGGCCCTCATTTCAACTTTAGCGGGCGGCAACTGCTGCCCGCCAAGTTGAAACCGCTGAGCAGCTGCCAATGCGGCCGCACTCCTGCTGGGTCTATTTTGAGATTCCCGCTGGGCCGGCGGGTGGAAACATGGTTTCTGCCCGCCGGCCCAGCGGGGATCTCGTCCGCAACACAGGAGCCGGCTCCAAATGGAGCCGGCGGTGTTGCAGCTGTGCGACGGGTGCAGTTGCACCCATCGCGCTTTTCACTGTCTGCAATGCAGACAGTGAAAAGCTCCATGGGGCCGTAGCAGGGGCCCCCAGGGGCCCTCGACTCCTGTTTCCGCCAGCCTTCTCATGGCGGTTCATACTGCCATGAAAAGGCTTGCGGGAGGGGGACTCGTAATCCCCTGGGCAGCGCTGGGGGATTACAACCGCCGGGACAAAAGTGGCGGGAAACCACCGGGACAAAATTGGCAGGAAACCGCCGGTCCCCGCGGTGCGACCGCGGCGCTTCCGCCGCAGTCGTAATGCTCAAGTTTGTACCGCCAGCCTGTTGGCCGTACAGACTCCAAAACAGCCCTGCCGGTCTTTGACCGCCAGGGTTGTAATGAGGGCCTTAGTAAGTGTTGGAAAGTGGATTATTGGTAAGGGCAGATGAGTACCTACACTTAACAATAGGCCACTAACCCCCTCTAGGTCCAGTTAGGTTTCAGTAAATTAGCCCCAGCTCAACCCTTGGTAGGTTGGCAACGAGCGACAAGGCTTAACTTAGGAGACAAAAGTGGTCATTCCGAGTTTGGCAGTCATCACCGAAGCCGCAAGCTGCCGCAGAAAGACCGCCAGTGATGGCGGAGTGAAGACCGCCATATTATGAGTCACTCACACCACACCGTCCAAAATACACCCAAAAAATGGCACCATCAGCAGAAATGATGGCGTAAAGGTGGTGGCTGCACCACCAGCACTTCCACGCTAAGAATATCCCGCCCGCCAAATAACGAGTCCCAAATCTGCACCACGGACTCAATACGGCAGAAATCCATTGATGGTCAGAACCGCAGTGGGGATAAAAGGCACCACCAACAGAACACTGTACCACATTGGACAACACCTGAGACACATGCACACACCAGCCCCCAGCACTACAAAACACACCCCCACACAAACCCAGAACCCTTTGCAACCAGAAACTCTGACAGAGCGAGCAAAGAGCGCACTGAAAGGATGCACTGCACCTAGAAATGACAGGCACCATCACACTGAAGACGCATCACACAACACACCACTGCCCACAAACACCACAAAGTGCACACACATATCACTACACAAACTCACATCAACAAGCAGCACATCGAGAATCCCTGCACAACAAACACCCCCACCCACAACACAACCACAATGGCACCACGAAAAAAACCATGATTCACAGAAGAGGAGCTCAGGGTAATGGTTGAGGAAATCCTAAGAGTGGAGCCACGACTGTTTGGAGCACAGTTGAAGCAGACATCCATAGCACGGAAGAACAACATATAGCAGAGGATAGTCAACAGGGTGCATTGTAGTGGGAAACCATCCACGCACAAGGGAGGACATTAGGAAGAGGTGGGACGTCCTTTGGGGGAAGGTACATCCCATGGCTTCCAGGCACCGAATTGCTGCAATGAAGACAGGTGGTGGCCCCCCACCGGACCCCCCAGAAATGTCACAGTGGGAAGAGAAGGTCCTGGCCATACTATATAAAGAAGGGGCGACGGTAATACCTACTGGACTGGACACTGGTAAGTCTACTGTACTCCCCCGCCAACATGTCCCCGTGCACAGCATGTACCCCCAACACCCTCTCAACTCCTCACACCACCCTAACGTGCACAAACGCACCATGTACCCAATACTCACCCTTGCATGCCACAGCACCCTACTGACACCATTCCCTCACAGACCCATCTAGTGCATGGATACCCCACACTGCAGCAAGTACCACATCTACCACTATGCAACACTCCGTACCCTAACATTAATGCTACATCCACATCACATCACTGCAATTGCACTTTAAACCATGTCACTCCTAGTAGGAGGCTGGCCTGTTTTGTAGTGGGTACCTAAGGTACTTACACCTTACACCAGGTCCAGTTATCCCTTATTAGTGAAATGTAGGCAGCGTTCTAGCAGCTTAGGCTGTCTAGGGGTAGCTGTAGCAGAGCAGCTTAGGCTGAACTAGGAGACATGCAAAGCTCCTGCAATACCACTATAGGTACACAGTACTTATACACAATAAAAGACAATACTCAGTGTTACCAAAAGTAAAGGTACTTTATTTTAGTGACACAAGGCCAAAAATATCTTAGAGGCAATACTCCCTCTGGAGGTAAGTACTATACACAATATACAACACAAAATCAGGTAAGTAAACTTTCATAGAATAGTGCAAATAGTAGAAAATAGAATAGATTGCAATGGGCCTGGGAGCAACACAAACCATATACTAAAATAGTGGAATGTGAATGTCGAATTCCCCCAAGGGAAGTGTAGTGTGTCGAGGTGTGCTGGGAATGTAGGAAAACACCAAAGGTAGGTAAAGTACCCCACCCTAGAGCCCAGGAAAGAAGGAGTAAAGTACAGCAAGTTTCCTCAGGACACACTACAAGTTGTGATGAAGGATTATGCTAGAACCAAGCAAGACTGCAAGTAATAAACAATGAATTCCTGGACCTGAAGACCTGTGGAGAGAGGAGACCAAGTCCAGAAGTCGAAGAAGAATCCAGGAAGGACAGGACCCCCTGCCAACCTAGAAGAAGGTGCAAAAGTGGACTCTCTGGTTAGAAGAAAAGTACAGAAGTGCACCAAAGAAGATGGCTGTGGGTTCCTGCTTGCTGCAATGGAAGTCCCACGTTGAGATGTTGGATACAATCTGTTTGCATCACTGGATTCCACTAACAAGCCTTGGTTCAAGCAAGTTTGCGGTTTGGATCAAAGAAGAGCTGCCTAAACCCAGGAGGGACCTGGGGGTCTCAACTCGGACTGAGGAGACAGAAGGGGCTCTCAGCACTTCAGAGAGCTCTCACAAGTCCAGGCTGCACCCACGGGAGACCAAGAACATGGGGACAAAGAAGATGCAAAGTGCGGTCATCGCAGAACTACACCGGAGGGACCCACGTCACCAGAGAACAAGTCAGAGAGCTGTGCGGCCAAAATGAAGTGCTGGGGACCAGGGCTACACTATGCACAAAGAACTTTTGGAAGAAGTGCACAGAAGCCCAAGGAACTGCAGAAGATGCTGTGCACAGGGGTACTGTCGCAGCATGGGGAGGCAAACTCTTACCTCCTCTAAATTTGGACAGCTGGACCTTTGGACAGTATGTGTCACTTCAGTCCACCACCTGTGTTCCAGGGATCACACTCATCGACAGGACACTGCTGTTCCTCAGGACATAGCAATCATGGACTCTTTCTCTTTCTGTTATTTGGTCCTCTGAGGTACCAAGGCAATGTGAGTCCCATCAATGGCCGCAATTACATGTGGGACATTTGATATGTTGTAGAAGGCTGCTTTTACATGCTTGAGTAGGGCACCCAGCACATTCTGCAACACCTTACTGAACTGGGGCTGTGAAAACTCTGTAGCCAGTCCCACTGTGACCTGAAAAGAGCCACTTGCCAGAAAATGCAGGACTGACAACACCTGGACTGTTGGAGGAATGGCATGGGGATTTCTCAAACCCGGCAGGAGGTCTGGCTTCATCTGGGCAATTCCCTGATGCACAAACAGTTCAGTTGATAGGTCAGGATGATGGGGCGCTCTTCCATGGTATCAAGATCTACAAGTGTCCGGTAAACTGGTGCATTCCACATCACTCCATTGTGGCAATATCTGTGGGGGGACACAAACAACAATCTGGGAACCTCTCACTATGTAGGGCACCAAGTATGACATACGACAGTCACGAAGTGTTATTCATACAAGCTGGCTGTCATGTTGTGGGAAGACACATTACTCCACACTCCATTCTTAACCAGTCAATGGCACATGATCCCTGTGGCAATGGACGTACACAGGACGTGTACACGTACACCTTCCATGTGTTCCACTATACTGATCATATATGCTGACAACTGTAGTGACAAATGTGGTGATGTCACCAGACACTCACTATATGTGTCATTATCCACAGCGTGTGACCTGATGTATCTATTTATGATGACATGCAGGTAATTATGCAGTGTGCACCCAGGACAGTAACGTCACAGACTAATATGGCATCCGCCTGTCCGGCTTGCATTGTTCAGCTAGAAGTGACCTTGTTCTGCCGGCAGAAATCATCATGGCGGAAGGCGGTCTGAACTGCCATGCAACTCCACATTGGTTTACATTGACGTCTATGGGAGTCTGGGACCAATTATGATCACCGCCAGCGGTGACGGTCATAACCTCTGCGGTCGTAACTGCCATTTTGTATGTGCCGGCTCACTTGACTCCTGGCTTTCTGGCAAGATAGACCTCCACTTCGTGTGCTGCTGTGTCCTGTCACTTCAAGCAAGGATCGCACGCACTGCAGGGGATAGCGCCCCAGCCTTCACCATGGAGGAACTGGAGATACTGGTAGAAGGGGTCCTACCCCTGTATGGGTGGTTGTGCGGTACTCCAGGGCAACAGGTCAGTACAACGTCCTTTGGCCCACATGTCGGGTGGTGTTTGATGATGTATGTGTGTGCATAATGACATGTCATGACTGAATAGGTGTTTAGCATGCACAGGATATGTGTGGAATATTGGCAGTGTGCATGTTCCCTGTTTGTTGTGTGTCACCAAAGCTTACTGCTGTATTTTTGTAATTAACATCATGTTCACCTTTTTCTGAATGTTTCCCATGCAGGTCAGCACCCACCAGAAAAAAGGGTTATGGAGAGCCACCGCCAAGGAAGTGCGGACCCTGGGGGTCCATAGCTGGCGGAGCACCCACTGCAGGAAGCGGTAGGAGGACCTGAGGCACTGGGCCTGGAAGACGGCAGAAGCCCAGCTGGGGATGGCCTCCCAGCGTGGGAAGGGTGCCCGTCGGACCCTGACCCCTCTAATGGCCCACATACTGGTGGTGGCATAACCAGAGTTGGATGGGTGGTTGAAAGCAGCACAGCAGCCACAAGGGGATGAGTGTTGACTGTCAGGTGACTACTGCATGATTGTGTACTGTGTTCCTCACTGGATTAGGAATTGACATAGTCAGATGTGATTTAGGGAATGCACAGTCCTGGTTGTGACACCCATCATGTAGGAGTGTGTGACGTTAGCTATGTTAAGCCATGCAAGAGAAGAAGTGGTGGTACTGTGACATACGTTCAACTGTAGGTATGGGTCGCTCATGAATGCAATTATGTCATTGGCTGCATACTCCAACTCTGCGTGTACTGTTGTAGTAGAAGGTGGTCATTTAGGCACTTTATATGGGTAATAACAGGCTTGTTACATGAACATTACAGTTGTTTGACTTGCTACATCAATGGACCTCTGTAGCACATGTACTCTGCACATTCCCGTCAGTTAGTGAGTGTTCCCAGTCCCTCGGTGCTCAGATTTGTATCATCCCGTAATGGATGACATGTGGATGGGTATGGTCCTGGGCTGGTTTGTTGGATAAGATATTCATGTAGTTGATAGCTATGTAATGGTCTTCATTCAGGTGTTTAGGCTGCAGGGATGAAGTGAGTTTGGGTATCGCTTCCATGACCCAATAGTAAATGATTGCTAAATGGTCTCTTGTTTCCCCAGCAGGGGCTGTAATTTGTATTGTTTGTATGTGTAGTGGATGTGTGGGTTAACATAATTTCCTTCCTTTCTGTTCCTCCCACCTTCCTTCTCTCTCTCAACCTCTCTCTATGTATGCATTAGCATCATCTGGTGAAAGAGGAAGGGCACTGGCGAGTGGGGATGCAGCAGCCCACCGGACCCTGGAGGCAGACACCAGTGAAGCCGAGGGGACCAGTGGGAAGGCGGGCAAGGGGAGCACCACAAGGGAGACTGGAGCTTCCAACACATCTGATTCTGATTCCTCCTCCGATAGCGGCTCCCTGGTGGTGGCGGAGCCATCTGAGACCACCCCTAAACCATTCTTGTCCGCCACCCTTCTTACCAGCACCACCCTCCCAGTTACACCCCACCCAGTTTCCCGTGCCCACTCACCCAAGAGGGTGGGCATCTCCTTCGCCACAGGCATCTCTGCCCCTGCCCCAGTCAGCCCTACTGCCCTCAATGAGGAGGCTATTGACCTCATGATGTCCATCTCTGTGGGGCATACAACGATTGTAAATACCATCCTCAGACTGGCATCCTGGATGCAGCAGTCCAATGCATTCCTGAAAGGTATTCACAGTGCCTTGTCTGGCCTACAGAGATTGTTTCAGGGTCTGGCCTCCTCGTTGACAGCAGCCATCGTCCCTTCATATTCTGGCCCCCCTCCAGCTACCTGTTTCCAATCCACAACCCCTCTCCCTACACCCATCCTAAGCACACCTACATACCAGCATACACCCACTACAACAGACAAGGTGCGCAAAGACAGTCATAGGCATCACAAACGTTCCCACAGGCATGCACACACACAACTCACATCTGCAGACATAACAACAGACACTTCCCCACCACCTCCTCCCTTGCAGTCATGTCTCCACTCACACCTTCCAGCACTGCATCATCACACACTGGTTGTACTACCATTCCTGTCATACCCTCAATCCCCACAACAGCAGACTCACAGGCACACATGCCACACACCACATCCACACTCACCACAACTACTGTCTCAGCCACCTGCAGCACATCCACCTCACTTGTTCACACCACTGCAACATTTACTCACACATCCCCATTCCTTCTCCCTGCATCTCTACCACCCTCCTCCCAATGTATGCACACTCACCCACCCACCCACCCAACATTTAGCCACCACACACATACAGACATTGCACCCACCAGCATCCACATACAGTACACCAACACATCAGACGAGCACTCTCTCTACCTCTAGTCCCAAACATCAATCATGTGACCGCCGCCTTGTACTAAGAAAGTTTTCCTTGTCATCCTTGACCTCTTCCCTACTCTTCTCCCACCCTGTTTTCCCTGTAAATGTAGAGTCCTCCTATCTCTCTCAGGCCCTTCCACCTCCCATTCCTCAGGTGCCCCCTATGGTGTTTCCCCTGCTCCTCCACCCAGAAAGAAATCCACCCCTCCCAGTTCCAAAGTCACCCCTCCTAAGCCAAAAGCGAACCGTGCCCTTCCACATCCAAGCATCCCCCATCACCCCAACGTCCCTGAGGTGCCTGCCTGTCCCATTGATGCCCCTATGACGTGGAGGCCGATTTGCTGTCAGGAGTCAAGTTGGGGCCATGATATCTGGACAATGTGTCCTGCATTACCAGACACTGAACTTGCCATTTGGCACATTTTTTTTATATAGTTTTTTATACATTTTGTTTATAAATACATCTTCCCACGTTGCAGTGCTTGGCAAGTTGAGATGCTTGTCCTGGTTTCCTTCTACATGGTTGTGTGACATCTCTGTACAAAGGTGTGTCAGATCTGTGTATGGATTGTGTCTGTGTTGTTGCATGCGCTGGGTAGATGGTTTGGGCCATGGGGATGTTGTGATGTGTGTAACTGCTTGCTTGTGTGATTGTATGAGGTGTTGTTTGCGTCCATGTGTATGGTGCTGCATGTGTGGATTTCCTTGACTGTTGGTTGTACGTGTTGGGACACCTGTATCATTGTTTGGATGTGTGTTCACAGCTATTGATTCTGTGCCATTGCTACATAGAGTTCATGGTGTGTGTGTATGTGTGGTGTCGCACAACGTGCCTGTCTCTGCCTGCATTGAGGGGTTTGCAGTCTAGCTGTCATTGTGTGGTTATGGGATGTGTTGGTGTGCTTTGTATTGTATGTTTGGCACATATCAGCTTGGCTTTGTCTGTGTATTGGGTACTTGCCATTGATGTATATTGTGTGTGCCTGTATGTGGCCTTAGCTGTCTTTTCGAGGAATGTGTGTTATGTATCACTGCCATTTCCTCCCCTCTGTGCTAGGCGTACTTATAGGTTGTTGTCTTCGTTGTTGTTGGTGGCCCTGAAGGTTTATGACAAGATACAACACTGGGAAGACTAGCAGTTCATGTACCATGGCAGCCGCAGAGGCGTCTCTGTGCCTGGAGGTGGGTTCCTCCTTTTGTACTTTCTGTTTCCGCCAGGTTTTTCATGGCGGCCAGCCAGCAAAATATATCCTGGTGGTGTGGTGACTCGGAATATGGCGGATGGGACATTGGCTTCCACCACCGGTTGCTGCTCATCGGCGGTGGTAGTGCTGGCAGTAAGTTGTCTGTGTTGCATTGGGTTCACCGCTTTACTTATTATATGGTAGACTGCACCGCCACCCTGGCGGTGGTCAAAAGACTGCCGCTGGCATGCTGGTTCAGTTACTGCCAAACTCGGAATGACCACCAAAGTGTGTAAAGCATCCAAATATCACAAAACAGTAATTACATAAAACAAAGGAAACAGTTTAAAAATCCAAATCTAATTTACAAAAATAGGAAATATTTTTATCTTTAATTTGACACCAAAATGAATAAAATCGAATGAGATGAAGCGGAAATATGAATTTTTAAAGAATTCGTGTTTTTTAGCACCTAATAACAAAAAGTGCCAATCTGTACATCTGGTTGCACCTCGACTGGGGCAAAGTCAAAGTTTAAGGCTTACCTCGATGGAGCCCTGCTCGGCTACAGCAAGCGGGAGACCTCGGTCAGAAGTTTAACTTTGGACTTAGTCGTTTTCTTGAAGATTTTCTTCCGTGAGACAAAGTCGCCAGTCTGATCCGGCCTCCCTGGAGCCCTTCTTCAGATACGCATAGCAGGAGACCTCGCTGAAGATTTCTACGTTCTGACTTAGACAATTTTTCAAGATGAAAATCCTCGTCTGGGTCAAACATGAATCTTGATCCGACGTCCCTGGAGCCCTCTTCAGGAACTCTGCCCAAGAAGTCCTGGTCAACTTTCTACATTCGGACTTAGTCACTTTTTGGGAGATTTTCTTCAGTAAGGCGAACCTGCAAGTCAGGCCAGGTCACGGTTGAGGCAAGCCAGCTAGACTCACCTCGGCAGGTCGACCCCTCTATGGAGCTTTTTCCAAAAAGCTCACTAATCTATTCCAATCTTCTGCATCTTCTTCCAGAAGGTCTTCGAAGGTCATTAGGAGTTCACAGCCCTCCCCAAGGTTCCAGAAGCTCTGAGTTGCTCCTTGAGGGTGAGGACTCCAACTCTCAGAATCCACCTGGCTCAAACTCCGAAATGGCCGCTGGACAGTGGTCAGTTTCTTCAGGATTCAAGACAAGGAACTCTGGTTAGCTATTTTTCACCTGTAGCAAACAGGGAGTCCCTTTTTGAACCAGTTGAAGCCAAGCAAAGCCCCTTTTGTGGTGAATCCCAAGAGTGCAGCTGGTGCAGTCCTTCAGAGTGCAGTGTCCAGGTGCAGGTCAGGGATCAATCTGGGCAGCCCTTCTTCTTCTGACGTTCTTCCTTGTAGGGATATGATGTGTGGGTGCAGCTCTGCCATATTTATCCTTGCTCCTGGGTAGAAAGCAGGAGGGTTCTTGGTATCAAATCACAGCAAGACTCCTTCCCCCTTTGATGACCACTTCCTGGGAAGTGTGGCAAAAATCCATCCAAGGGAGCAACATTCCTCAAAAATCCAACATGGCTGAAAGTGATTTTTGGAGGATAGATCTGGCTGAGCTCACCCACTGGTGTAGCTAAAAAAATCCTAAACACACCCATCTCCTGCCCTCTCCTAATCTAATCAAGATGACACCTAATTGTCTAAGGTTGCAGGATGTGAGGGAGGTGCTGGGCTGCTCCAAATGTCCTTCCCTGCCTGTGAAGACCATTTTGGATGCTCTTCCCCCATCTTGTTTCCCCCATTTGCTGAGGCAGATCTCCTCCCCCACGCACATCCTTTGTGTTCAGCACAGGCCACTTCACACTTCATCAAGGCAGCCTGGCCAGGCTGCCAGAGGCCACCAATCATAAAAGGGCACTACAGAGCTGAAGTTGGCAACTTTCAGGTAGAGTTTCAAAACTCTTTACCTGAACTAGTTATATTAAATCCAACAATTGTAAGTTGTGGGATTTATTATAACAATTAATTTGATTGCAAACACAAGGTATCTGACAAAAGGACTTTGTAAATTAAAATAAAGTCTCCCCATGTTAGGAGGCTATTCACTACAGTGAGGGAAAATACATGTGGCTACTTTACCTCACCAGGGCTTATAAAACAATTGTTTTAAGGTCCCTGCTTATAGTTATATTGCACCCAACCATAGGGGCACATAGAGGACATCTTAAGGGTGACTTACATGTAAAAATAAGGTCGTTTAAGACTTTGGAAGTGCTTTCAATTCCAAAGTTGACTTTGCATATACCTTTATTTTAAAAGCAGACAGCAAGGCAGGCCTGCCTTTAAAATGACACTGGGCACCTCAGCGGTGCATCTATGAGTGTACTACCTATGCTGGTGTCACTAAACCTATATGCCCCACCATTTACAAGGGACTTATAGGTAGATTGATACTGCCAGTTATAATTAGTCTAATTTGCAGATCCACTTTACACACCTGGCAATGGCCCTGGGACTGGTAAGCAGTCCCCAAGGCACAGCCAAGAGTCAATAACCACCAGTATCTATTCAAAAACTTTAGGTGTAACCAGGGCAAAAAGGAGGACTTTCCTACAGTAAGAAAAAAAATACTCAGGTTAGGCTTTCACCAAAATCAAATACAACCACCTTCAGCACACATACAAACAAATTATGGACAAAGCCTTGTACGGTGGCCCTACTGCAGTACTGAGATTGGTGGTAAAGTCCAACCTGGTAAGGTTCAGGGACTAGAGACTTACACTATGTATGAAAATAGTCTGTTATTTCAACCTTGTTTGAACTATTTTTATCCCAAATTGTCCCCAAACTGATCATAAACAGCTAAAGACAATTCTCCATCTTCTATCACACAATATCCCTCATCGTTTTTTCTAGGTTATAGAATCTGCAAGTTCACCTACCACTTTTAAGCCTCACTTGTTGCATCAGTCTTAAAACTTGGTTGTTAAAATCCTCCCAGAAATTTTGATCTTTAAACACCAGATGCATTTAAGATTAGATTTAAAACTGAGTTATTCATATTAAAGCATCTTCTTCTGTGTTCTATTTTTACACAACCTTGATGTTTATAAGAAATTGGGTTGTAGTTGTTAAGAATGTCAGTCCTTCACAAGTAATAAGTTCACAACTTTCTCTTTATTGTGACCCAAGAACCATATTGTAGCACTTGACTTTCACACCATTGTGGAGCAGAGCAGTCCAAAGCATTCTCAGGAAGGAGTGTGGGCTAGTATTTCCAGCTCACTGGTACACCACACAACAGTCAAGAAATCATCATCCAGTCCAATGCTTTTTCTTAAGAAGAAAAGAAAAGTAGTTTTATTACTAACACGCTACTTAATACCATGCATTACATTACAAATATATGTTATCTGGCAGATAGAAATACCTTTGGTGACACGGTCATAACAAGTGAAATTTTATCTTAGTGGGACCTGATCCCCATAACCACACTACTCCCACCTACTTACCAGTTGCAATATCACAACTTGGGTGTCATTATTAATAAGGGGGACCTACTTGCTTTTTCATGGTGTTACCACATTAGTAAAAACTGCGAAAATTATATAATCCACCACTGCAATACCACTGAAATCAATGGGGATAGAACTACATTCAATAGTATTCACAGTATTATAAAGCTTCACATTGTCAATCATCTACATTGGTTATGAAGCACTATATTACAAAACATGGTTCCCAAAGTTGTATTTCCACTTTTACTATGCTGCAACTGCATCTTTAGGACCAACCAAAAAGGAGTCTCTACACTCCAGTACCAACGCCAGGAGTGCTTTGAACATTACAAGGGTCTCCTAGGGTTCAGGGATTTAGGCCCTGATTTATACTTTTTTTGCGTTGCATTACTGTCATTTTTTGACGCAAAAGTGGGGCAAACTTACAAAATATAATTGTATTTTGTACGTTTGTGCCGCATTTGCGTCAAAATATGACAGTAATGCGGCGCAAAAAAAGAATAAATCAGGGCCTTTATCCTCAGGGTTACTTAGGGAAACAGTACTTGAGGGCAACTTCTGGATGGCTACTGCACCTCCTGCAGCCAACTAAGCACTTTAACAAAAATGTTGGTGGGCCCTCTTAGAGGTCTCTAGGGACAGTGTAATTTGCGTCAGGCCCCGGGGTATAATGCCTAAGGTATAATGCCGGGGTATAAGGTGGTTTTTCCTTCTGGCTGGGTATTCACTTGTTTGTGCTTTTATCAGGTCTACTGTCCTCTCTGTGCACAGGTTTTTATATAGGGGTTGTAAGTTCTAGAAACCAGCCACCCTTGGTCAATCCTATATTGTCACATCATAAATCCACCCTTGTCCCAATCCTCATGCACAACATTCTTAGAAATTTAAAGATGGTGATTTCAAGTGATCTATGAAAAGCTGTTTCCTGGAAGCCTCAGCTCCATCCCAACTGACACAACACCCTGATCGCTTCAAAGGGAAGCCCCTTCTGTGTTCGGCTCCCAAGGTCTGTCTGTCTTCCTTTGTTTCTGTGGTCTTGGGTTTGGGTTTTCCCAGCCCAAGTGCAGTGTGAGCAGTCAAATAACAGCTGCAGACTTGTTCTGTGCTCCCTTCCTTTCTCAAGAACAGGGCTAAAGCACAATAAATAGCTTTATTGTGTAGAGGACCTTGATCCTACAACTGACTAGCAGAGTAATTAACATGGCCAAATGTGAGGGCGAGGCAAGAGCTTAGATTTAGCATCTGAATATGACTGAGCCAGGGAAATATCATAATTCTTAAACTGCCATAAGAGGAATAGCTATAGCGAAAATGTCTGTTGATCTACACTTGGGATGCATGTTTACCGTCAGATACCTCACTGGACACTGTAGGTCTAAGTGGGGCACAACTGTATTTTTAGTTCCAATTTGCCTATAATGTGTAAATCAGTTATGCATCACAGACTTTCAGTAAGCACTGCAGACATACACTAGAAATGCTCACTCACATTATAAGGCCTACACCAGCTCAGTACCAATCCCTGAAATGTTCCTTTTGCCACAGTGTACCTGTAAACAGATCCTGTGCTGTGCAAGACTGCAGTCTCTAATGCGCTGCCTTCACACCTGAACACACAGATGTGTCTACGTATTTGCTTCTAACCAGCCCAGAGCCTCTTACCTTAGCTGAGCAGAACCAACCTTATTCTAAAAGGCAAAAGCTGATGGTTAACAATCTTAATCAATTTTCACTGAATTTATCATGAGTGAGACTCAGTTGGTCGAAAATAACTCACATCAAAAAGTCCAAAACCAAGTAGTACAAAAGTGAAAAAATCGAGAGAGATTAAATGAGCGGAATAAATTTGCTGCAATGTTCCTGGATGAAATGACACAGTGAATATACCACAGCACAAGCAGTTCAGTACTGGAGGCAGAACACCACCATCCAGAACACCATCATCATCCATGTTAAATTTGTTATATATCCCTGAATTCAAGATAAAAAAATGACACAGAAACACAATTATTTTACATTGGATGTTCAAAAATGTTCAAATGTTGCCATGCATAGCTTCACACACAAACCACAAACCATGTTGCACAATTTCATTCCGGCCCTGGTAAAAACATTTACTTGTTCTAAAATCCCTTTCTTTCACAATCATTTGAAACTCTAGACTTGTACACTTCTGAGATTCAAGAATCCTCACTCCTTTTTGAAATTGGGTCCCATTAATAAGAAATATTAATAATACCAATGTCTTGTTTCAATTAAATCCTTTATACACCAATACCAGTAGTGTAAATGGACACAGTCCCATGGAGGGTCATACTGCAGCAGTTTCCCACACTTTAATTATAATTAATACAGCAATATAATATAGGTATTTAACCATCCACATGTTTTGATGACAAAGTGTGACATGAATTTATGCCTAACTAATAGAAATGCATTAGATGGTCTTCATGGAATTAATTTCCGAACAATACCAGGTTGGCTGAAGACAAGGAAAGTCAATTATTCTAACAAAGATATGAAAATCTAAAATTAGTGCAAGAGACAACTTGAGATCTATGGATACCTCATTCTCTGTGTAATACAATTCGGAAGGCTGGATTGCTCTATCAATGACCCGTGGGTCAAACATGAGCACCCACACTGTCATCTGCATGTCACTTCTGATATGTTTTCCATTCTCACATATCTAGGACTTAACTTCAAATTTAAACAACATTCATAAGATACAAAATTGGAAGATGCATTAATTAGCATCAAACAAGATTAAAGGTTTTTCAATTCAAAGGCCAATTTAGGGATGGCATTTTGAACATCAAAGCCCTGGCATAGTTGATGGGTCTTCCGTAACCAATAGGATAGCGATTCTTAGGGCAACCCTAAAAACTATTGCATCAATTCCTTTTTGCCCTAGTGCAAACAATCCCACATTGTATCTAATTCCCAAACTTTTTACAGGTGTGTTCAGCAAGGATCACTATCTGCTGTAAGGCTACAGGAATATTCCTGCAGACATGGTTTCACTGCCACTGTCTTGGTTGACACAATAGGTGGCATGAGTGTAGTTTCTACATGAAATGTTTTGGCCTTATAGGAGAGTTCAATAAGATAATCAGGGATTAGCCAATTTCTACATGTTTTAGGGGTCAGAGCACATACATTGGACACTGGACAACAGTGGTCCAGTGTGCACAGTCTAGAAACCAGCAATAAAGTGTTGTTTTTCACAATGTCCAAAAAAATCATTTTGTATAACTCGTCTCACTAATAAAGTTAATACATCCGTAATGTAAAATGTCACAAGTGAGAATGTTTGTCATTTATGATGCTGCCTATCACATTGTGGATGAGCTTATGAGAAATGCATTTGGTGTGCGAATCAGCAGCCTTAAAATATATTAGTTTGCATGATTGTTCTGTGAAATACATATTGCAAACTTAGCCAAATTACGGGAATTTTCAGCTGATGTTTGCTTTATAATTTGTAACAATGCATGTAATTTAACTGTGTTTGAAGTGAATTCCAACATTTTTAAAGCATGCTTAAGTATGTTAAGAACGGAATAAACCATAACTTCACTTAAACTGTTCTTGTGTGTGTCTGAAAGGTCATGGGTTTGATTACGATCTTGACATATGGGATACTCCATCAGAAATCTGACAGGTATCTTAACCTTCATATCACAAGTTCCATAGGATATAATGGAACTTGTAACATTGCGGACAGGATATCTGTCATGCTTGTGACAGAGTATCCCATCCACCAAGATCCTAATCAGGCCCCATGTGTTTGTATTTACATCTTTACACACACGTTATAGCATAACTTCTTTATGAACCTATTTATAATTCTGTTGGGACTGAAGGTTATGCTATGTAATTACAGACCATTACATTTGTACAGCATATACACAAACAAGGTTGTCTCAATATCACAATTTTGGTTAACTTTCATTTAGCAGCCTTGAACTGTCTTTTTTAAATTACTTCACTTGAGTTATTCAGCAATGTCAGTCTGACTTGCTGTGCTTTTCTTTTTATAAAAAACAACTAAAAGCAAAAAGTTAAGGAAAGTGATGAAGAGGTGGAACAATCTCGACCTGCTGGATTACAGCTTTCTATAAATTATCCTGAAAGGGCAATGTCCTCCCATGGCTGGATGCAAACATTTGGAGTAATTTATTAGTACTTTGGAATTCTTAAAGTGTTCCAGGTGTTCAAGTCACAGCTTTCCAGGACTGTACACATTTACATATGCATGAGTATAAAAGTAAATTTGAACGGTATTTGCTCATCAGGAAAAAATTATTTTACCTGGGGAGAAACAGTTTTTCTTCACCCTCATACATTTGAGAGTGTTCCATTACCATTCACAACCAGGTTACAGATGTGACAGGGGTAAATCTTGACTCATATCAAGAATGTGAAAATACCTCACAATTATTTCTGAATGGCCACTGTAGCAAATTCACCTTTTTGCGTGGTCTCCCAAATTTTTCAATTGGTATGAACCCTATTTGTGCTGGCATATGTCGACTTTGAATATAACATTTAGTGACACAGTTCATGTACCCTATCCCATAATTGTACTGAGTTTTTTTCCTGCAATGGGATTATTCATCATTCCTGAAAGGCCAATGCAACTGAATGAATCAGTTGTGTGGAAATTCATATTCAAATGCAGGCTGCTGTGTACATAGGCTGCACTGTACATTTACACCACCCTCAAATATGACAAAAGTGTATTGGTCTGGCTGGACTGAAGTTTAAAAGCACTATGGTGACATATGGGAATGAAAAGTGCCTATGTCTTGTAGAAAAAAAAATACTTTTATATAAAAGCTATTTTGTCCTAAAGTGTGATGTATACGTCCACAGAGTTGGGAGTTTTAATTATATAAAATTAATTCTACATACAAAGTAAAGATACAATGTTTTTTTATTTCAATTTTATTTTATTAAAGTGCATAGTTAATCAAAACCGATCCACCATACAAATAAAGAATATTATACTCATAAATACATTTTTACTATGGACCCATAATTTTTTTTTTTTTTAAATGTCAATACACTCCTAAAACCATTTAGCCTATAACAGCAAGGAATGTAGTTTTGAAGTGCACCAGTGTTTAGACTATAGTTAGTATACACATCGGTTTCTGGGATTGAGCACACTAATTATTCATTGGGTATATCCTTATCAGTTCGCCAATATGATAATAAAGTGCAGAAAAGATATTAACCTAAAAAATGCTATGTACTCATCACCTGTCAACAGCCATATCCACTGCCTAAAGATTTATAAAAAAGGTGAAAAATAGTAATTTAAAACACTTTAAAAAAAACCTTTATCAAACTTTAAAAGGACTCATTTGACTGCCTCATTTAAATTCATCTTGCTTAGTGCGTACAATTATTTTTAATGTCAGGTGTAAATATTTTGTTAATCTTGCATCCAGAATAATATCAGATGATTTAAAACAGGTGATCACAGCTTGCCTACACGTTTGTATACTTCTCTGATTAAAGGCATCCTTCAGAAGTCTTCTGCGTTCATTTAGTAACCCCCTACATTGACAAACCAGATGGGTAAAGTCCTCCACCCTACAACCACATGGGATACATGGGGAATTTAAACCAGAACATTCCCAAGGGACAGTGTTAACACAACCTGGAAGAAGGCTGAAACAATATTTAATAAATACATCTTTTTTTTGACCAGCCCGACAACCGGTATAATTGATATTTTAGAGTTTTATTCTCATTTGTTATCATCCATGAGTGTGACCTGAATGCAAGAAGACCCTTATCCGTAATTAAAGATTTACTCTTCATTGTGCAGTTTATGATTTTCTTAAATACATCTTAAGTGAGACTGTTATCCCACAATGCCCAAGCTCCCAAATCATCCAGGGCCTGATCCAGATATTGGGGGTCATTCTGACCTCGACGGTAAAAGGCCTATACCGCCGGTCAGAAGTCCGCCATTCTACCGCCGCGGCCGCGGTAAACCGCCACGGTCATTCTGACCACCAACTGTGAAACCGCCAAAAACCCGACATCCAAGGAAGGCCGTCTCATCAGCGGGCCGCGGAAAACTGGAGATGACCAAACCTCCACCGCCACGCCAACACAAACACGCCCATGCCATTCTGACCCACCAATCCACGCGGCGGTCTTTCAACCGCGGTATTCCATTGGCGGTACACACCGCCGCGCTCAAAAAACACACCCCCATACAAAACACAGCCACATTGGACAATTTGAAATACACACACCTGACACACATACAAACAACACTCCCACACATCCAATCAACTATAAAACACACACCCACATCACCCACAAACCCCTACGACCGAAGATCAGAGACGAAGGAGAGAGAGACACATCACAGAATAGAGAGCTACATCACACAGAGGCACACTACACCATCACACACACCACATAGAAGCACAAAGCACCACACACCAACACACTCATCACCATATACACCACCCCACACCTCATCCACACCACCCCATGGCACCCCAAAGGCACCCACGCTTTTCGGACCAAGAACTCCGGGTCATAGTGGAGGAAATCATAAGAGTTGAACCCCAGCTCTTCGGCTCACAGGTGCAGCACACCACTATAGCCAGGAAGGCGGAGCTATGGCAGCGGATCGTGGACAGGGTCAACGCGGTGGGACAGCATCCCAGAAATCGAGACGACATCCGCAAACGATGGAACGACTTACGGGGAAAGGTGCGCTCGATGGTCTCGCGACACAACATCGCAGTGCAGAAGACTGGCGGGGGACCCCCACCCGCTCCACCCGAATTCACAGCATGGGAGCAAGAGGTACTAAACATCCTGCATCCTGATGGCCTCGCTGGAGTACACGGAGGAATGGACTCTGGTAAGTACAATCTCAACTACGTCACCCCCCCGCATGCTAACCCCCACCACCACCCTCACCCCCAAGCCCCCATCACACATCCTCCCTGAGAATGTCTCTCCAGCACAACCCACCCAACACCAACCCCTGCATGCCACCACAAACTATGGACACCCATCACCTAAGCATGACCACTGCACATACCCCCCCCCCAAACACCCCCACAACACCTCCCCCAAGGGAATGACAGCACTGGGGGACAAGGGCACCCATAAATCGCACGCAATAGCACACACAGAAACAATAACCATACTCTCTTACCCCATGCAGGACCCGAACGCCAACACACCGGCCAGGAGGGTCCAGAAATGTCCATCCCCCCCCCGGAAGAGGCCCCCAGTGATGACAGCAGCTCTGTCGACCTGGAACCTGATGACCAGCCCGGACCATCGGGGACCTCTGGACAGTCGGTTCCCCACACACAGGCCACAGCAGACCCAACCCCCTCTGGGAACAACATCACAGCTCCCACCCAGCGGGCCCATGCCTCTGTCTCTAAGACATGTCAATCAACGGTGTGTCTGCCACTACAGGGCACCCAGGCTAACCCACCACCCCAACAACAACAGGGACCTGGGGGCAGTGGTAGTGGGCACACCGTCAAGGGGACAGAGGCCGGGGGAAACAGGGCAACTCGGAGGGCTGCTGTGCGACAGGGGGGGGAGGAGAGGCCCAGGGAACCCACTCTCCAAGAGGCCCTCACCACCATCATGGCAGCCTACCACCACTCCCAAGAGACGATGGCGACGGTACTGGCCAGGTTCCAGGAGATCCAGGCACAGCAGGAGGAACGCTACATGGGGTTCACCAATCAACTCACCAACATCTCTACCGCTATGGGGAGCATAGTACAGACCCTCAACCGGATAGAAGACACGTTGCGGGACCATGTGGCACCACACAGGGCCCCTGTCACTAGCCCGGACCAGGAACAGCCTACCACCTCCGCCGGCGCTAGTGGACAGGAGGCCCCACCACAACGACAGGCCACCAGAACCCCACCTCCTGCTGAAGAACAACCACCCCGCAAGAGGAGCCTGAGATCCAAAAAAAAGACAGAGTAGGATGTCAAGACCCCCGCCAGCATGAGATACCCCCTGAAGTCATCCCACTGTCCCACATTGCCACCCTGTCCAACCTTGAACCGCCCCTGCTCCATCCTTCCACAGGCATATGGACAATGCACCTGTGAGACTGAGAACTGGACTCTGCCATGGACATTACTCCACCCCCACCCATCACCGTGTTAATATCATGTACCATTATCTAGCACAAAAAATAAATCACTCAATGCACTGAAATCAATCAGGAGTCAGGCTGTATTATTTACAAATGTATAACACATTACAGATCAATTATGTTCTGTTAAATTTGAGCTGAACACATACCGAGATCAATAAGCATTAGTCCATGGGCTAACCAAGCAGAAGTCATGCAGTGGGTCATACAGCACTGAAAAGGGAAGGGAAAATCAAACATCAGTTTAAAAGAACTGGGGGGTCATAGACAAATTTGAGAAGCAGGAGGCTTTCAGGAAAAGTAAAATGGCGTGGGTGATTCTTACCTGTGTGCTACTGAAAATACTGTTGGATAACTCTGTCCCTGTTGTCTGTGTCGTCCTCTGAGTCTTCCTCCTCTTCACTCTCCGCAGGCTCCACAGCTGCTTCAACACCACCATCTGGACCATCCTCCTGCAGGAAAGGCACCTGACGTCGCAATGCCAGATTGTGAAGCATACAGCAGGCCACGATGATCTGGCACACCTTCTTTGGTGAGTACATCAGGGATCCCTCTGTCATATGCAGGCACCTAAACCTGGCCTTCAGGAGGCCGAAGGTCCTTTCTATGATCCTCCTAGTTCGCCCATGGGCCTCATTGTACCGTTCCTCTGCCCTGGTCCGGGGATTCCTCACTGGGGTCAATAGCCAAGGCAGGTTGGGGTAACCAGAGTCACCTATTAGCCACACACGTTGTCTCTGTAGCTGTTCCATCACATAAGGGATGCTGCTATTACGCATCACATACGCGTCATGCACTGAACCAGGGAACATGGCATTCACATGGGAGATGTACTGGTCAGCCAAACAGACCACCTGGACGTTCATAGAATGGTAACTTTTCCTGTTTCTGTACACCTGCTCATCGTCTTTTGGGGGGACTAAGGCCACATGGGTCCCATCAATGGCACCAATTATGTTGGGAATATGTCCAAGGGCATAAAAATCACCCTTCACAGTGGCCAAATCAACCTCCTCAGGGAATATAATGTAACTCCGCATGTGTTTCATCAGGGCAGACAACACTCTAGACAAAACTTTTGAAAACATAGGCTGAGACATTCCAGATGACATGGCCACTGTTGTCTGGAATGAGCCACTTGCAAGAAAATGGAGGACTGACAGCACCTGCACCAGAGGGGGAATTCCTGTGGGTTGGCGGATGGGGGACATCAGGGCTGGCTCCAGCTGGGCACACAGTTCATGGATAGTGGCACGGTCAAGTCGGTATCGTAGTATGATGTGGCGTTCTTCCATTGTCGACAGGTCCACCAGCGGTTGGTACACGCGAGGATTCATCCTTCTCCTCGCAAGTCCCAGCGGACGGTGCCTAGGAAGGACAACATGGAGTATGGAGTCAAGCAAATCACAGGTACGTTCACCACAGCTTGCATAGCACACGATTATCTATGTATTGAAAGGCGTGTATGTGTGGCAATGCAAGGCCTAGGCCTGTGTGTCGCAGTAGAAATTATGCCATGTGGGCCCTTGAAATGGCGGCTGCCTGACCTGTGAAGTGGGACAAAGGGATGTGAGGTCAATGCGCTGGCGGAGCACACCGTGGCGGGAGGCGGTCGAAGACCGCTATACGCAGCCGCATTGGTTAACATTGAAGCCTATGGGTTTCAGGAGCCAATGACGATGTGCGCCGGCGGTAGCGGTACGCACCGCCGCGGTACGCACCGCCGCGGGCGTGACCGCCATTTTCTATCTGGTTAATCACTCGAGACCTGATCATCCACAGGAGAGGACCTATACTGCAAGTGCTGCTGTGACCTCGGTCTGGAAGTGACAATGGCTGCTGCGACTGGGGAAAGGGCCCCTGCCTTCACGTCTGAAGAGTTGGAGAAGCTCGTGGATGGGGTCCTCCCCCAGTATGCATTACTCTACGGTCCTCCAGACCAACAGGTAAGTACACCGGGTGCACATGGAATGGGCGATGCCTGTGTGGAGTGGGGTGGATGTAAGTTGGTGGGGTGGGGGGCGAATGAGGAGTGCAACGCACGACAGATGAGAGCATGTGCCATATGGCATGGTTGGGGAGGGGGGGCCAATCACATCTAACATGCAGTAAGTTGATGAATGTTTCCTTCCCACCCTGTACATGTCACATAGGTCAGTGCCCATCAGAAAGTCGAGATTTGGCGTGCCATCGCCAAGGAAGTCCGGGCCCTGGGGGTCCACGTCAGACGGGGCACCCACTGCCGCAAGAGGTGGGAGGACATCCGCCGCGGGACCAGGAAGACCGCCGAGTCACTGCTGGGGATGGCCTCCCAACCTAGGAGGGGTGCCAGTCGTACCCTGACCCCCCTGATGTCCCGGATCCTGGTGGTGGCCTACCCTGATTTGGATGGGCGCTTGAGAGCATCACAGCAGACACAAGGGGGTGAGTATCAGCACATTCTGCTATCTTTCTGCGCAGTGGAGGCGTCTGGGTGAGGGAGGAGGGTTGTGGGTGACATTAGGCCAGGGCGCTTTCTGTAGTGTAGTCCTCTCCCTTAGGCATGGCCCTGTGCTCCCGGCCCCCACCTCTGTAGGGTGACAAGTACAGCTATTGATGGTCCAGCCTCACACATGTGCGCGTTTGTCGTCTCTTGACCTGTTGTCCTAGTCATAAGTACTGAGTAGTGTACCCCGAATGCGCGGCTTAGTGCATGAGGCTCCTGTGTCTGTCCTCTCCGCCATCGGTGTTGACATTGCATGCACTCAACCTGGTCTTCTTTTTTCTCCCCCCACCCTTCTTCTTCATCTTCTTGTGCATGTGTGCATTAGCATCATCAGGCGGAGGAGAATTGGCATCGGAGCACGAGGGAGCTGCAAGTCACAAGGCCCCGGTGGGCCCAGGAACAGACACCGAGGGCACCAGTGATCCGGAGGGCGAGGGGAGCACCACAACGGGTACCGGTGGTGAGACCAACGACACAGACACGTCCTCGGATGGGTGCTCCCTAGCGGGGGCGGCAACATCCGTGCCCCCCGCCTCTACAGGTACAGCCGCCACCCAGTGCACCAGCCCCGCCCTCCCTGCAGCCCCTCAGCCTACGCTCCGTGCCCGCTCGCCCAGGAAGGCGGGCGTCTCCTTCGCCCCAGGCACCTCAGCCCCTGCCCCTGTCACCCCTGCTGCCCTCAGTGCGGAGCTCATTGACCTTGTGAGGACGCTCATTGTTGGGCAGACTACCCTTTTGAATGCCATCCAGGGGGTAGAAAGGGAGGTGCATCGGAGCAATGCCTACCTGGAGGGCATTCATTCGGGTCAGGCTGCCCATCAACGATCGTTCACTGCTCTGGCCTAAGCACTGACGGCATCCATTGTCCCTGTTTCCAGCCTCCCTCTTCTGACTGCCTCCACCCTGTCTCTGTCTCCTGTTCCTCAGCCTATCCCATCCACACCATCTGACCAGCCTGCACACACCTCAACACCCAAGGGCAGCTCATCCAGACACAAGCACCACAGATCCCACAAACACTCACCCAAGCAACACACAGATGCAGACATTCCAACAGTCACTACCACCCCTGTGTCCCCCTCCTCCTCGTCTCCCTCCTCCCTCCCTGTGACGTCTACACTCACACCTGCATGCACACCAACATCAGCCAGTGCTTCCATCACCACCACACCCTCCTGTACAGTCCGCACGCGTGCAGTCACCACCCCCACTGCCATTTACACGTCCCCTGTGTCCTCTCCCACTGTGTCTGTCACCCCCTCTTCCAAGACACACAAACGCAGGCAGCCACCCACCCAACAGACATCCACCTCACGACAGCCTACAGCACCAGCACCTTCACCCAATGACAGCACACCTGACTCTCCTACAACCACATCCTCTTCCTCCACTCCCATCACCACTTCTCCTACCCTTTACCTTGGCCCTAAAAAACTTTTCCTGGGTAATCTTAACCTCTTTCCCTCCGATGACCTACCCCCTCCATCTGCAAAGAGTCCCAAGAGCACCACAGCCACCACCAGCCCAGCTTCGAGTGTCACTGTTGTGCATGGGTTCTGGAGTCCACCCTTTGCCAGCAGTGACACCTCAATCAGCAGCAAGGACACATCCAGCCCCCCCCGGCAAGAGGACCAGGAAACAAAAGGGCCGCCGTGCGAGGACTGACACTGCTGCCCCCAAGGAGCAAAGTTCGCCCACTTCACCAGCCACAACATCTAGGGGAGGCAAGGGCCCGAGAGCCCCATCTAAGGAGCGAAAGGGCAGCAGGGCGGAGAAGTCAGCCAGCAGGAGCGCGGAGCAGGTGGGCCCCACATGCCACATCCCAGATGTAAAGGAGGACACCAAAGGGCCCAGGACTCCGTCATCGAAGGGTCCAGAAACATCACGCTCGTAGGGCGACTGAGCAGGGAGTCCAGCCCAGGTCTGGCTCCCTTGACCTACTGGATGTGCACCGCTGAAGAGGGCCCGCCGTGCAGAAGAGCACCGCTGAACAGGGCCCCGCCGTGAAGATAGGCACAGCTGATCTGGGCCCGCCGTGCGGAAGAGCACCGCTGAACAGGGCCCAGCCGTGAAGATAGGCACCGCTGAACAGGGCCCGCCGTGCAGAAGAGCACCACTGAACAGGGCCCCGCCGTGAAGATAGGCACCGCTGAACAGGGCCCGGCGTGCAGAAGAGCACCGCTGAACAGGGCCCCGCCGTGAAGATAGGCACCGCTGAAGAGGGCCCCACCGTCTCAAGCACCGCTCCGCTGGGCCCCGCCGTCTCAAGCACCGCTCCGCTGGGCCCCGCCATCTCAAGCACCGCTCCGCTGGGCCCTTCCTGTCAAGCACCGCTCCGCTGGGCACCGCCGTCTCAAGCACCGCTCCGCTGGGCCCCGCCGTCTCAAGCACCGCTCCGCTGGGCCCTTCCTGTCAAGCACCGCTCCGCTGGGCCCCGCCGTCTCAAGCACCGCTCCGCTGGGCCCTTCCTGTCAAGCACCGCTCCGCTGGGCACCGCCGTCTCAAGCACCGCTCCGCTGGGCCCCGCCGTCTCAAGCACCGCTCCGCTGGGCCCTTCCTGTCAAGCACCGCTCCGCTGGGCCCCGCCGTCTCAAGCACCGTTCCGCTGGGCCCTTCTTGTCAAGCACCGCTCCGCTGGGCACCGCCGTCTCAAGCACCGCTCCGCTGGGCCCCGCCAACTCAAGCACCGCTCCGCTGGGCCCTTCTTGTCAAGCACCGCTCCGCTGGGCACCGCCGTCTCAAGCACCGCTCCGCTGGGCCCGCCGTCTCAAGCACCGCTCCGCTGGGCCCTTCCTGTCATGCACCGCTCCCCTGGGCACCGCCGTCTCAAGCACCGCTCCGCTGGGCCCCGCCGTCTCAAGCACCGCTCCGCTGGGCCCTTCCTGTCATGCACCGCTCCGCTGGGCCCCGCCGTCTCAAGCACCGCTCGGCTGGGCCCTTCCTGTCAAGCACCGCTCCGCTGGGCACCGCCGTCTCAAGCACCGCTCCGCTGGGCCCTTCCTGTCAAGCACCGCTCCGCTGGGCACCGCCGTCTCAAGCACCGCTCCGCTGGGCCCCGCCGTCTCAAGCACCACTCCGCTGGGCCCTTCCTGTCATGCACCGCTCCGCTGGGCCCTTCCTGTCAAGCACTGTTTATGGTTCACTGTGCCCACCATGCCTCCTCCTTGACCAGTGGAGACTGTCATCCACCTGATGGACTGTGGCTTTGCACTCCCCAGGATGGCACAGTGGGCAGCCCACCCACTGTCATCCACTTGAGAGACTGTGGCTTTGCACTCCCCAGGATGGCACAGTGGGCAATCCACCCACTGTAGAGACTTGTGAGACTGTGGCTTTGCACTCCCCAGGATGGCACAGTGGGCAAGCCACCCACTGTAGAGACTTGAGAGACTGTGGCTTTGCACTCCCCAGGATGGCACAGTGGGCAATCCACCCACTGTAGAGACTTGTGAGACTGTGGCTTTGCACTCCCCAGGATGGCACAGTGGGCAAGCCACCCACTGTAGGGACTTGAGAGACTGTGGCTTTGCACTCCCCAGGATGGCACAGTGGGCAAGCCACCCACTGTAGAGACTTGAGAGACTGTGGCTTTGCACTCCCCAGGATGGCACAGTGGGCAAGCCACCCACTGTAGGGACTTGAGAGACTGTAGCTTTGCACTCCCCAGGATGGCACAGTGGGCAAGCCACCCACTGTAGGGACTTGAGAGACTGTGGCTTTGCACTCCCCAGGATGGCACAGTGGGCAAGCCACCCACTGTAGGGACTTGAGAGACTGTGGCTTTGCACTCCCCAGGATGGCACAGTGGGCAATCCACCCACTGTAGGGACTTGAGAGGCTGTGGCTTTGCACTCCAGGGACTTGAGAGACTGTGGCTTTGCACTCCCCAGGATGGCACAGTGGGCAAGCCACCCACTGTAGAGACTTGAGAGACTGTGGCTTTGCACTCCCCAGGATGGCACAGTGGGCAATCCACCCACTGTAGGGACTTGAGAGACTGTGGCTTTGCACTCCCCAGGATGGCACAGTGGGCAATCCACCCACTGTAGGGACTTGAGAGACTGTGGCTTTGCACTCCCCAGGATGGCACAGTGGGCAATCCACCCACTGTAGGGACTTGAGAGACTGTGGCTTTGCACTCCCCAGGATACATCAATGGGCATTGTGGCCCCTTCGTGGATCTGGCGTCGTGGACTCATGTGGCTGTGGTGCCCCCCCCTTCCCTTCCCCCTGAGGTGCCTGTAGTTTTTTCATCAGATGCCCCTGCAGTGTTCTCTCCAAAGGACTCAGGTCTCCTGTGTGGGCTTTGCCCTTGTGTCGCTACACTGTGGCCCACAGACTGTTCTATTTAATTTTGATGTAGAGGACTAATTGCCTCGGTTCTCCATGGCAGTGTATATAGTATTATTTTGGTATGGATATTTTGCATAGTTGACCTATATTTATCAGAGTCTATTTTTTATATAAATTTTTCTTCACAATTTAATTATGTCTTTGCATTTTTCAGGGGGGTTTGGGTGGTGTCACTGTGCATTGTAGCTCTGCATTGGTGTGTACATTGTTTGGGGGGGTGGGGGTCGCATATGTGTGTTCCCGTAACCTTTCGTCCTCCCCCCTCCCGTGTGTCGTAGGTGCAGTCCTCACCGTTGTCGTCTGCGCCGGCGTTCGTACTCGTGGTAGATGAGCAGGTAGACGAGAGCAGGTAGGATGTTTAATTCGGGTTCCATGCTGTCCTCCGTACTCGTGGAGTGTGTTTTGGTGAGCGTTTTCCCGTTCGTAGTCTGTTTCCGCCGTGTTTTTATCGGCGGGGCTCCCGCCCCGGAAAAGGTGGTGGATTGGTGAGTTGTGATACTGTGGGCGGTACATTGTCTGCCGCCTGCCTGTTGGCGGTGACCGCCGCGCTGTTTGTCTGTACCGCCGTGGCGGTCGGAGTGTTAATGTGGCGGGCTGTGTTGGCGGTTCCCGCCAGGGTCAGAATTCCATTTTTTCGACCGCCGGCCTGTTGGCGGTTTGGCCGCCGCTTTATCACCGACCGCCAGGGTTAGAATCACCCCCATTGTCTGGATGGAGCTGAGGAATTCAAACTCATCTCCTTCCAAAGAGCCTGACACAATTGATTCCCCTTTGTTTGTCGTAAATTCTTCCAAATCTTAATATACTTACCCTTCCTTGCTATGATTTGGTTCAGGTATCTGAACTCTAGCCTGACCTGAGCCTGAGAGGAATTTCCTCGAAGATAGAACAGGGACCTGAACACTTTTCCAGCAATCTGTTTCAGAATACTAGCATCTCTTCCTCGTAGAGCTTCACTTCCATAAATAATGCCTGGTGTTAATTTAGCAGCAATTACTTATAGAAAAGGTTGATAACTAGGGTCGTCTAGCGATCTTTGCAAAAGTAAGGAAAGCAAGCAACATCGCATTTCCTTTCCGCTGTAAATCCAATTTTGGGGGAATAAAAGATCCTCTCTCACCAAATAATACACCCAAATATCTATAAGATTTAACTTGTTTGAATTCTTGTCCTTGAAGGTGCCACTTGTACATTTTAAGAATTTTATTGCTTACTTCCATAACTTTAGTTTTTTCTCATTTATTATAATTCATTTTGCTTCAGCAAATTCAGCTAGTTTAGCAATGAGTCGATGTAATCCTATTTTGGTTTGGCTTAAAAGGATTATGTTGTCTGCATAAAGCAAGTTTGAGGTAAACATGTCTCCAATCTTTGGAAGATGTGCATTCACCTCGTCTAGCTTAACAGTCAAATCTGATAAAAAAAAGATTAGAAAGATACTGCACAAGCATGCATCCCTGCTTGAGACCTTGTTTTGTCTCAAATTTCCTCGACAGAAATGAGCCGCCACCTACCTTCACACAGACCCATATGTGTAGCTTATAGTATATCTGTATAGCTTATAGTAACTTGGCAGGAATACCCCAGGAAGCTCACTTTTCCCATAAGTGGCTATGCATAGCAGGTCAAATGCAGATTTAAAATCCACAAACCACAAATACAGAGGTTGATTTCTTTGCTTCCATTTATTAATTGTACTGGAAAGGGATAAGATATTAACTGTAGTTCCAGGCCCTTTAATGAAACCTGACTGATTGGCTGGGATAATATTATTATCAGTCCCCCAGCTCTGGAGATCCTGCATTATATTTTGCCTCAGAATCTGTCAGAGTAATTAAACGGTAATTCTCCGGGCAGGAACAATTTCCTCCTTTTTTATATCAGGTGAATTATTGCACCCCTCCAAGAGTTGGGATAGTTTCGAGCTCTATGGCTACCAGCCTTTCTTCCCAAAAAGCCAGGTTTGTTTTATATATGGCATTTGGGATCCTATTTGGGCTTGGAGCCCCTGCATAGTCTTAATAATCAATCTAGTAACCTGAGCAACATACAATGTTAGTTCTGTAGCTCCCTTTTAAAATTGTGGACCATTTTATCACCTCTCCTTGACGCAAATCGTCCCCTATGCCTCCCATATAGAGCACATCTTTTTTTAATTTCTTTAATTTGATTAAAGTGCTGGATTAAAAAAATCAGTCCAAGATGATTTTGAAATGTCCGAACCTGTTAGAATCATTGGAGCTTTATTTAGATCATTTACCATTTTTCCAAAACCTCTGTTTAGTCTTATATTCCCAGATTTGCTTCAGATAGGTATTATTAATAATTTTTAGATAATTTTGAGTTTGATCGTCTGTTGGTTGCTTCTTGGCAAATCTTAAAAATCTATTCTGCTTCCTTCTTGATAAATCAAAGGAAGCTGTGATTTTAATTTTATTTTTTACATTTTCACGAACATGACACTGATGGAATTTTTGAAAGCTTCCAGTAAGAAACCTAGCTGTGAATTTTACTAAAAAGGATGACCATATGGTTACTGGATCACCACTAGCGGCACTCCTACACTGAGCATACAGCTCAATTGATCTTGCACCTATAGAATCAATTGAGTCTTCCCACCAGTGAAGTTTCTTATAATTGGTGGTATTAATATCCCCAGGAAGTGTGGTTGCGGGTTTATGCATAGGGAAACAATAATTGATCTCTATTCTCTGTTGACCATGATCACTCTTTTCTGTCTTTGCAATGTGGTAGTCGAGTACTAAATTTAGTAGTGGCAATGTTACCGCTGTATAGTCAATTGTAGATTTGGGTTCCGCGAGCATAGCAGGTTACTGAGGAGGGGGGGCTATCTTGCTGAAATATCCCATTGAGGAGTCTGAGTCCAAGGGCCTCCAGATTCTTAACAAAGGAGACCTCCTTGGCATTGGTTATACCTAAACCTATAGGCCTCATTGATTGTTGTCTGATCCTCTCTTTCGTAAGGCTGCAACAATTTCAAATTAAAATCACCTGCTGCTGAAAGCTCTGGAGCACCTAGTTCTTGTAAGCATGATAGAATTATTACTACCAGTTTAGAGGTCATAAGTTTTCTAGAATAGCTGTCAGGATGAATATAGACATTAATAAGGTCTCCAAATCTTTTTGTGCCAATTTAGCAGTTTTACTACCACAAAATCAGCATTTTCCTCTTCTAGTTGTACACAAAATGTCTTTAGCCCTTCTGCTATACAAGTTGTTAGACCCTTCACCTTGGATGTCCAAACCTTTATATCTTTTGTGCGGAGGAAAAGAAACCCATGTAACCGTTTATTGTGAAGGGCTTTGTAGCCCAAGTCTCCTGTAATAAGATAATTTGAAAATCATTTAATAGAGTTGTTGAGTCCTTTAGTTGATTGTTAGTGCTAATCCCATTTACATTCCAGGAAGAGGTTTTAAGTTGTTTTTGGCGGGATCTTGCCTTATCAGATCACAAAGGTGGAATGTATCATTGTCCAGGACAGCTACCATTACGAAGAGCAGCTGATAACCACCCTAAACTTAAATGCTCAGAGTGGTATCTATTATCTAAAGCAGTGGGTCCCAACCTTTTAACTTCTGTGGACCCCCACTTTATTATTATTAGAACCCTGGGACCCCCACTGAATCATAATTGGAATCCGGGGACCCCCCAATAATTCAACACTGAAAGCTGAGGACCTAATCTATTAATATCATTGAATTTTCTTAGCAGTCGCGGACCCTCTGAGGAGGCTTCATGGAGCCCAAGGGGTCCCCGGACCACAGATTGGGAACCACTGATCTAAAGTGTATCTTGTCTGATGATAAATAGCTGGAGTTGAGTTCCCAATTGCAGTTCCAAGAACTGAGAAAGGTTGGTGTGGTCCTCTCATTTTGTTTAATTTTGGCAACATAATATGAACTTTTAAGGGGTCAGAATATCCTATCTGCTGGGGTGTTGTAAGCACAATTTCCCATTTCAGAAAGGAACTTTTTTCATTTAAAACGTTGCTGATGAGCTGAAATGTTGTCCAAGTCACCAAGGTGGATTCTTCAGTGTTACTTTCTTTCACCTCCGCCCCAGGCAAAATTCTATAGAACCAATGTCTGTAGTCTGGATATTCTTAAGGAATGGTATTTCTTGTTGGAGTTTTAATATATTTCCACGATTAATTATGTCATGCCGGCCCCTGGACTGGTATCGTGGAGCAAACATTATTTTTTTACCGCCTATGGGGAATCTGTGATACGGGCCCCCTTTAGGCACAACCTGTGCTGCTTCAAGGTGTAGGCTAATTTGATCCTTTTTCGGACCTCTCCTGGTGGCTTAAATAGGTCTGTTGGAATTTTTTGCTCATGCAGGGTCATCCCCAATCTTTTTGCCTCCTGCCTCCTATTTTTTCTGACCTGTTGCTGTTGGCTTTTGAACTCTGAGCACTTTACGACTGCTAACCAGTGCTAAAGTGCATATGCTATCTGTGTAAATTGTATGGTTGATTGGTTTATCCATGATTGGCATATTTGATTTACTAGTTAGTCCCTAGTAAGGTGCACTAGAGGGGCCAGGGCCTGTAAATCAAATGCTACTAGTGGGCCTGCAGCACTGGTTGTGCCACCCACATAAGTAGCTCTATAATCATGTCTGAGACCTGCCATGGCAGTGTCTGTGTGTGCAGATTTAACTGTAAATTTGACTTGGCATGTGTACCCACTTGCCAGGCCTAAACCTTCCCTTTTCTTACATGTAAGGCACCCCTAAGGTAGGCCCTCGGTAGCCCCAAGGGCAGGGTGCAGTGTATGGTTAAGGACATATAGTAATGTGTTTTACATGTCCTGAAAGTGAAATATTGCTAAATTCATTTTTCACTGTTGCAAGGCCTGTCCCTCTCATAGGTTAACATGGGGGCAACCTTTAAATCTGATTAAAGTGTAGATTCTCTTTGGGAGCGGATGGTCATTTGGAGTTTGGGGTCCCTGAGCTCAAAATTTAAAAATACATCTTTTAGTAAAGTTGATTTTGAGACTGTGTGTTTGAAAATGCCACTTTTAGAAAGTAAGCATTTTCTTGCCTATACCATTTCTGTGACTCTGCCTGTTTATGGATTCCCTGTCTGGGTCAGTTTGACAGTTGAGCTGTTTGCACCTCACACTAGACAGTGACACAAAGGGAGCTGAGGTGTAATCTGCATTTCATGATGAGCCATCTGTGCTAGGAGGGAGGGAGGAGTGGTCACTTAAACCTGAAAGGGCTGTGCCTGCCCTCATACAATGCAGTCTCCAACACCTTAGTGAGTGTCTGGGGCCCGTGGCCTGGGCAAGGTAGGATTTCACATTTAAAAGAGACTTTGCTTTGAAATAGGCCTACTTCAAATGAGAAATTAGGTATAAGAGTGGCATCCAAAACCACAGACTTTAGAAACACTTCTGGAAACAAGAGGAACCTCTGCCTGGAGAAGAGCTGAATAGCTGAGGAAGAAGAGCTGCCCTGCCTGTGACTGTGCTTTGTGGAGCTATCCTGCAGTTGCTGCTTCTGCCAGAGTAAGAGGCCAAAGACTGGATTTTGGGTGCCTTCCATCTTGAGAAGAACTCTCCAAGGGCTTGATTTAGAGCGTGCCTCCTGTTGTTTGAAGTCTCAGGGACGGCAAAGACTTCTCTCTGCCAGCACCTGGAGTCTCTGGAGAGACTCCTACTCTGCCCTGTGGTGCCCATCCAGTTCCTGGGACCCTGAGATGGCAACCTAAAAGGAGGAAATCCACGCACAGAGCGCTGTGAGGGGAAAAGATCGACGAAACTCTGTAGCTGGATGAAAATCGACACTCGCCGGAAACACGACCGAAGAATCAACGCACAGAGCAGGAGAAACGACATGCAGCATCGCTGATGGAGGCTGGGAGATCGCAACCTGCGCTGTGTGGTTTTCGCATAATCGTGTGGCTGGATTTCTGTTGCAAGTACTGCTTGGCATGTAAAAACAACGCAAGGCCTGCCCGGACCCTAGAGTGCTGACCAGATCGACGCATCGCTCTCCTGCGGAGAGAAGGAACGACGTGCCTTGACCCAACGAAAGGAGAAACAACGCAAGTCCCACTCGTGAGTGGAATCGACGCATCGCAAGCCCTTTTTGATGCACACTCGCCCATGCGGGTTATTTTTGACACACCTAAGGTACTTTTTCATGCTAACAGTGTTAGTGTGTGTTTAAAACTACTTAAAGGCTCTTTTTGCATTTTTATTGATAACTTGACTTGTGTATTATGGATTTTTTTCATTTTGTTCTTGTTTTGTTTAGATAAATATTTCCTATCTTTCTAAACCTGTGTTGTGTAATTTTGTAGTGTTTTCATTAAGTTACTGTGTGTGTTGGTAGAAATACTTTACACCTAGCACTCTGAGGTTAAGCCTACTGCTCTGCCAACCTACCAAGGGGGTAAGCAGGGGTTAGCGGAGGGTGATTCTCTTTTACCCTGACTAGAGTGAGGGTCCATGCTTGGACAGGGGGTAACCTGACTGTCAACCAAATACCCCATTTCTAACAAGGTCCAATCATCTGACCAATTTGTGGATTTGGCCTCTAATATGGGCCCTGCATTGACACCCCTTCCCTGCACCCTTGGCACAGTGATATCCAACTTTTTGATAACAGGACTGCTTTCCTTACTCTCAAGAGCCTCTACTTTATGTTCTGCTTGTATAAAAACACTTTCTATTGATGTCTTACTGGTGATCATTCCTGGACCCTCAGCATTTGTAATCTTGCTTCCCTGGGTTAATACCTACCTTAGGATCCACTCACCTTTGTTGTATTTTAAAATTCGGAGATTCCGGATTCACGTATACCCGACCCTTGGCTTTTTAGGGACCTAGATGTTCCTTGACTACTGATTCCCCCTGACATCGAATAGGCTTATAAGGTCCTAAAAGATCTTGAACACCCTTTTGAGTATTAAATAGCGGGAACAGCTTGGTAGCCCAAGGGCTGCTCTTTTTATTTAGATTCATCTCAGAGCTCTTTCTGTTCCCATTTCCTATTACAGAGGGGTATTATAATACTCCTCTCAGCATTGAGGGCAACAACTGGGGCCCACTTTATCTTTTTCCTAGCTTTTCATTGTTTTTTCTTTTGCCTTTTAGTAACATGTCCATCTTATTGCTTAGCTTGATCTTCCAATTGTTTAATTGGTAATGGTGGAGGGCCTCGGATCTTTTTAGTTGGCGGTTCCAGTATTATAGACGATCCCCTTTACTGGTGACTCAATACGACAAGTGTTATCATTAAATCTTCCTTCATAACAGCAGACATCCTCACTAACACTTCCTTCTTTAGTACCAGCTCTTTCCCCAATACAGTAAACATCGTCAATAAGGCATCCCACATTCGAACAAACACTAGCCCCTTGGTGATGATTTAAGGGGGTTACATTCTTATCATTTTTAACACTTGTAAGGTTAGCCTTCAAATCATCCATTAATGTATTTAAGGCCTCCAGAAGTGTTACAAGCTTATTGATTATTGGACCACAGGTACAGTCCAGCTTCATTGTTTCAGCATAATTCTGTGCTCATTTAACCAAGGCATTTAAATAGGCCATCTTTTGGTCAATCCCTGATACAGATTGAGCCATACCTTTCAATAAATCTACCTGCATATCCCATTTTGTGGACTGGTGGGATAGAGCATCAAGAGTTAATTGAGAGGTCTTAAAGAAAATGTTCCACACAGCGCTTTGATCTAATTTGCCGAGTGGGCTTTGTGAAAGCTGGGGATCCTCACTGCTCCCCTTCTGGCCAAGATAGTCACGTATTTAAACTGGTAATGGTCCACAGCCTTTAGGAATACTTTGACCATGAGATATTGAATTCTCCTGATTAACCGAAACATTGGCCTACACTACTTGTGTATTGGCCAACACTGTTGATGGCATAAAAGTTCCTGGGAGATTTTTTATAGCTGCAGATGTGTCCACCCTTCAAAGGCCCTTGGCTTGGTAGCATTGTTGTGGGTTCCATATCCTTCTTTATAGCATTGTTGTGGGTTCCATATCCTTCTTATAAGGTTCACCTCTAGTGGGATAGGATCTCCTTTTACTAAGGGTCCTCTCAGAATATCTCCTGATGGAAAAGTGGTGGCAATTGGGGACGGAGAGGATGATCATAAAGGAAGTAACTCTAAGTCACTGATAGAACCCCAGGTATTCTCTTTTTTCTCCAATAATTTGGTAACATTACCAGGAGAAATTATCTCAACCACCCCCTCCACTTCAGGCCCAATTCCCCCCCCCCTTTTCATATACAAGACTACTGTTTATTGGGGAAATTAGGTGTGGGAGAGCCACTGAGCCTTTAGGAATAGAAAAAAATGTTTCAACTCTGTCCTTCAAAAAGTCAAATTTGTAAGGAATCTTTAATGATTTTTCAAACATTCACGAAATAGGAGAAATTAAAGTATGATGCTCATCATTCCCTTTTATCCTCCCATTCTTAGCAGGTAGCAAGGGTGGAGATTTCTGTTTCCTCTCATTTCTCTAGATTGACGGATGAGTTACCTTTTCTTTCCCTGAGCACATCTTCTCTGACAGGGAATATTTCTTACAATAGATCTTTTATACACAGACTTCTTGTATCTGCCAGTTTCTAGGAAGAGTGAATGTGCTCCCACGCCTCGACAACTGAGGGGCACGAGCATGTGATAGAGATAAAATTGAAAAATAGGAGGCTTTACTTCACTTATTAGGAAGATCAGAAAATGTTACGTATGCTTCCCCTGTTCCTTTAAAATAGTCACCAGGATAAAATTCGACGTTGTAGACAGTTTGTGATCAGGGTTAGTTCTCCCAGGCCACAAGCCACAAACGTTTGAAACGAGCCGCTTCTGCAGCCTGAGGCACTTAACCCTGAGGGCTGGGAAATCCTGAAGGGCTTTTGCCTGCTCAATGCTGGAACGTCACCAATATACTCTGATTTGAAAGCGGTTGGACGCCACCGGTTCATTACATCCAATGTGTTTGGTACCTCAAACTAGGGACTGCAAATTTCTGCCAAAATGCACAGGTGCACAAGTGCCTTTCTGGGCCACTCTAGCACCCAGAGCCACATCAAAACACTTGATCCTGTCACACCTCACCTGCGTTATGATGCGTTACCACCAAAGTTCGAAGGCTCTTTTGGTCCTAGTTCCAGTTCCAGTCCTTGGGGTTGCTGGGGTTGCTGATTACCAGTGACCATTGTCCGATGATCTCTGGTGCCCACTACACGGAGGGTTTGGCTGTGTCTGTAAGTTGTCTGTACATTGTACCAGCGAGCAGGCAAACAAGCAGACAAATGGGCAAGTGGGCAGACAGGCAGGCAGCCAGACTGGTAGACAGGCGGGTAGAAGGGTCGTTACAACAGGTGACACTATGTTAACTCAGTAGGCATCAAAACTGCAGCACTATGGGCACCAGAAGCTCCAAATCCCCCCGAAGATGACCTTTGGATCCCGCGGCTCATGGGAAGCCGAGAAGCCACCACACCACACCACACCACACCACTGCAGCACCATGACCAGTGACCTAGTTCATGGTGCTGCATCTATCACAGCGGTCCACAGCGGTCCCATTCGATTAAGCTGTTGGTGGCTGGCGATGGTTGAAGCCGCGAACCCACAGTGGCAAACCCGGTGGTTCTACACCTCTGCACTGCCTCAAACCCTGACGGAGCTGACAAAGTAAAGATACATTTCTAGTGTGAACAGTTGCCAAAAGCTATTTGTCCCTGTATAAGCAAAACTACACATTCTATGAACAGACTTAGTTATGAGTGAAAGCCACTTTATTGAATGTTGCACTGGGATAAATATGGAACTGTCAATCAAAGTTATTTTAAACATGATATATAGATATAAGCCAATGGTAAAAACAGATTGCTGTTAACTTTGGCGGAAAAGTAACTGTATAATAGAATATTTTGAGCTGCTTGATAACACACTTGTTTGGAACATGTTCGCTTCACAACCATGCTTTTAGCGACTGAAAACACTTCCCTGGCTAGATTCTAACAATTCTCCTCCTAGAACAGAATGGCTTGGCCTCTGGCAGCAGCAAGGTTAAAGTTCTTCTTTCGGAAGTGGAGATTCTACATGTGGTTCTCCAAACAAGAGGGGTAACCAGTTATAGCACTGTCAGAGGTGAGGAAACCACATCTTCATAGGGAGTGGTGACTAGAAATATGGCCAATGTTCCAGAAGCTGGAAAAAAGCAAGGGGTATTTTGGGTGAGGAACTCTGGAAAGTTTGCAGTAACCTGACAAAAGGAGTGCTGCAAAATTACGGAGCAATTTTGTCACTGGTTATGGGACAGGTTAAAATTGGTGCCTCACCATAATTTCATGAAAATATTTTTGGAACTGCGAAGACAACATCTGATGAAAAGAAGATGTTCCTTGAAGAAAGAATCCTCCGGACTGTGGGGCGGTTCCTATTATGAAACAGGAGTGTGCATTTGGGACGGCAAAACTTCAGAATGTGGGGGACTGAGTTCTTTCACACCATCAGAAGCTTTTGGCCAGGTTTCTGGCTAGCTTGCAATGCCTTACCTAAACTCATAACCTTACAGGGAGAAGGTGATTTGTGGCAAACTGAAACAGAGAAGCCATGGATACATATGTTACCCTTTCATCATGTTAATCATGCATGACAAAGTAAAAACAGAAAGAAGATACATGCTGAGTTTTCAATATATTTATGGAAACTAATGTAATCTTATATAGAGACAATGAGCTGCGATAATTAGGCAGATGAAACAGAGCAACATAAACAGCATAAGGAACAGGGTGAAAACAATGAACATTCCCACCATTGTTAGCTGGTTTTAGAAATTCTAGAAATCCATACTCGGCCCTAATACACTAAAGAGGGCATAATTCTGTATGCCCTTCTGTCTTCCCAATCCAAAGGATTAGCCTTAACCTCATACTTGAAACTGATGTCAGGAATCAGGCTGGTGAATCAGCACCAGTCAAGCTGCATTGTCGAGCATAGCAGTCCCAAGATGGTCATGATTGGAATGGCCCACTGACCCTTCCAGTCGGTGTATTGCTTAAAAAAAAAAACTGCACTGTGACAGAAGATGCAGCTGTGACTTGATGCTTTATCTTGGTATTAAAATTAAAAATATCTGTTGTGGAAACTAGCAGCACAGCACCCAGAATATCTCATTCCATATGTAGCCTTGGAAGACGCGTTCCTGATTGTGTGTCAAGAAAGCTAACTAGAAACAAACATCATGTACCCTGCCTTCTTAGAATAATATTGTGTAAGTTTGTACATAAAAAATAATACTACTAAAACACAATGTAGCTAAAATGTACAACGTCTAAAATTTGCAATGTGAAAAGCTAAAAAATAGGGGGCACCAACTCGGTCCAATACAGACCTTTCTACAGAACCCCTAACACTACATGGCCTCTAGGGAATGAAACTTTTCTTAAAGCATCAAGAGATTACATCTTGTTGTTGCTTTGGGCATCGACAGGCAGAAGGCCTTCTAAATTAAAGGAGAGCCAGCTGACCCCCTATGTACTGGATTCTGCATGAATCGTGGCTGGAGAGAGACCTGATGCCCATACGCCTGCCCAAGGACATAAGGACTATAAAAGAGACAAGGAGAAATGTTTTATAGCAGTGAGAAGAAATTGGGACTTCATACATTTTTCCACCTTTCGGAGAATCAGGAAAAGGTGTTATGGTCTCCTGAGGGAGGGTACTCTATCAGCAGGCAAGATATACATGTTTGTCTTGCTTGAAACTTTCTTGATGTTAGGAAATATGGTTTAATCTTGCGGTGAAGGTATCTAGTCACATGTAGCCCTCTGTGACTGTACTTGTCATGACTTTGTGTAATGCTTAACTCCACTCTCAAATACCTATGGGCCTGGAAATTATCAACTGCCCCATCCATCCCTTTCTCATGACACTGCCAGTAACAGCATCATCTGCTCGAGTGTGACAGGAGTCATGCTGCCAGGATTGTGTATGTCATATGTGTGAAGCCCAATTGTTACCCACCACATCACCAGCACAGTCAACCCTGCATCTATGTGGGCAACCTACCTGAGTGGCAGGCTACAGTGGGATTTTTTGATCTAATGAAGAATTCAAGGATTCTGTGATTCAAGGATATACTCTCGGACTTGAGGATATCAGGAGTTTAGGATTTAGTGCATGATTGGAGGATTCTGCAGTCTATGAAATTCACATCCAAGGAGTGGCAAGGTGCCTGGCTTTCCTTCTTGTTGATCAGAAGAAATGTATGAATGGGCCCTGATCTACACCTATTTTCCTCTGCTTTGGCTCAGCTCTTCACCTAGTCTTCACCTTCACCCAGTCGAGATTTTCTGCAAAGGATGTGAAGAGCATCTTTCCTGACATTTTCTGTTTGCGGCCCTTTTAGAAATTCTGTCTGCAGCATTACCTCAAAGATTTTCCCTTCATCCTTGAAATTATTTATCTTCCCTGAGAGCTGTCAACAGAGGTCTCAGGTTAGTGATAGCACTGAAAGTTAGCTATTACTTGTTTGCATTGGAGGGCTCCTGTTGGGCCCATGTACTGTCCCCTGCACTTGTGCACTAGAATTCTGTCATACTTTTAAAATTTGCAATAAAATCTGTATCTTAAGCCTTTTAAGTGTTAAACCATGATCCGGTATGATACTTTGGTTCTGCTCGACGTGTTAAGGTTTGGATTATTAACAACTGCGTTAAGACATCAGAAAAAGACCAGTTTTGTGCTGATACTTTCGACATTACATAATATATGTGATATGTCATTGGTTTGTTGAGTGTTTATGGTAGTGAATCAATTAATACAGTAAATCTTGTGGGTGGCTCATTTACTGTACAATGTTACGATTCATGCAAAATCCATGTAAGAGATATAAATGAAAAAAACTGCATATATCTCAAGATGATGTATAAACAGAGAATGAAAGTAATCTTGTGATCTGTTTAGTATAACCAAGCCTTCACTGATGACAGACTGAAGAAAGTCAAAGAGAAAATTTTCCTGAGATGAGATGTGTGACTACAAACCAATAATACCTCTTGTGCGCCTCCACTTTCCCATCAGGGCTGAGTGCTGTCTTGGATGTGTCTGGCAATGTTGCTATGGAAGGAGACATGTTCGTTCCACAGCAACATTTGGATCTACAAGTAAGTACGGATGTGAGTCTAAGAGTAGGTTCCAGACTTACCAGCTAGGGGATTTCAAAAGCCAAATAAACAATAACAATGACAATAGGTATTTGCTTGTCATTGAAAATGTCTCTTTAGTCACTTGTTTATACACACAAACATACTCCATACAAACTCTGTCACTCATCCGTGCCCTTATGTATCCATTGAGCCACCCTCTGACTCATTCTCAAATCTGTTTGTTCAAAATTCACAATAAAACAGACATATTGAACAAGACATATGCACGATTAACTAAAAGAATAAAAAGGGGAAAAATTAAAATAAAATATTAGCACCTTCACATGGCAGACAATGCTTGGAGTAATCTTGACTAAAATATTAAACATTGTACTGGAAGGTCAAATTGTGCATAATGTATCATTATTTTATGGACGTGCATTTGCTTCTAAATGTGGTGGCCATCTTGAATGGTTAAACAATGATATGCTGTGAACAGTGCCATTACTAGCTTAGAAGAATTGGACACTGCATTCCATATGAAATAAATGACACAGGAACGACCATGTAGCTCTGTTTAGGGAGCTGATGGGTGCTCTGAAAAAAAGAAAGAACTCAAAGGGGGACCCTTAAAGGAGAAAATGTAAAACTATTGGACTGGCCCACTAGCACTGGCATTGATGCACGATTATTTTCATCCTGAAAATTGAAAACAAATTTTCTGGCCCGCCATCCCTGGCATTGATGCACTGTCATTTTCAGGCTGATTAGCACATCATCAAGTGAAATACCAGCAGTCAGAGAGCAATAGACCTAGGGCCAGATTTAAAGAAAAGTGGCGCAGCGCGGTGCTGAGCCAAAATTGGCAGCGCTGTGTCACTTTAGAAACGCAGGGATGTGCCGTATTTAAGGGAATACGATGTACCCCTGCATTTCTCCCTGCACTGGCGCTAAATTTAGCTGCCAGCGCCAACGCAGGCATCCTTCCACCATCGTGCAAGGATGTCTGTGCTGGGGGGGGGGTGATTGTTTAGTGCGCAAAGTTGTCCCTTCCTGCACATAAACAATCACTAATGGGACAATGCAGCACACACAGAAGTGCCAAAGCGTAATTTTCAAATTATTGTTTATGTGAAGGAAGAGACACCTTCCCGCACATAAACAATCGTTTTTGGTATTTTGCTTTTTCTATGGTTGCAGCCATAGAAAAAGCAAAAAACGAGGAGGAATAAAAGTATTCCTCCTCATTGCACCCTGCTGACACCACCTTGTAAATACAGCGCTGTGCTTAGCACCACAGGAGTGTCACAAAAGGTGACTCTCCTGTAGCACCAGGGGCCTATAAATACGGCCCCTAATGGCTTAAGTGGGCTTATTTACTGCTAATGTCTAAATCCTGTCATGGGCAAAATCTGAATGTGAATGGCACTGGCACAGGCCAATGTCTAAAGAGATCTGACCCATCTGTATGGGTTTTTGATACTGATGGAAGGATAGTTGAGTAATCTGCGCATTTGCCACTGCAAGAAAGCTGATCTCCCAAGCTCTGCTCACAAAGTGGAATATGTTGTAAAGGACAGCATGTTGTTTGTGAATCATTATCTTCTTCTTTCACATAACAGTAACCTGCCAAAGGTGTGCATCTTCAAATGTGATTGCAAACAATTGATACAGTCCATTGAGTATTGAAGGGAAAGACAGACATCCCTTTCATGACTTCTTTACTTTATGATTCACAGCTACCCACATAGTACACTTTATGAGTCCAACTGACATTTTTGATCCACAAAATACCATTTGCACAATACAACTTCCAGTTTACTGTTGCAAAGCCAGTGATTTTGAAATTCGAGCACCAACAATAAGAGTTTATTGTGCCAACTAGAGAACTATTAGAGCATAAGGCAAAACTCTAGGGGCCTAAGGGGTTCATTTAGACACTGGTGCATGGTCCACTTGCCTTGGCTACTGCCACCTTGGCAGAGGACAGTGTGCCTGCAAGGTGGTATCTCTGTCCTGCGAAGGAAGACTTCGCTGCAGATTTGCCCAGTAGGTGCCATGTTTAAAGCACCGAGTCAGCAAACATTGAGGCTAAGAGGAAAAAGACAGAAAGTGTGTGTTTGTTTTCGCTAAATAAAAAGCAAATGGCATAACACACAGGGAGTTTTGGACATTACGGGCAGGAAGATTCAATACCTACACACCAATAGTAATTTGCAGAGACGAGAGCACATGTAAAAGGGACAATCAAATATGATGAAGAAAAAAATCTCTTCTGAATTTATTGGAGTCTCTGCAGCGTGGAATTATGTTAATGCAGACAGATGGCTAAATTGGAAATATTTTATGCACGCATGCACGAGCAGCCAGATTAATTCAAGGTTCTATTACAGCGAGAATCCGTATAGTCACAATGTGGCGAATCCCCTCCATTGGAGTGAGGTTCCCTATATGTTTTCGGCAGTCAAAATGTTGAGTTGGAAATAGTGCTGTTTGACATTTTAGTACCCAGGAATGGCTGTGAACGGCAGACTTGCTTCATACACAAATTATTGGACAGGTCAACAGGAAATGATGTAATAATGAAAAGTATGTTTTGCAGCGATTCTGCAAGTGATACCTACATTCCCTTGAAACTACTGTAGCTGATTCATGGCATTCCGATGGAGACCCATGCTACTTACTTTATTGACAACATATTAGCAATACATTTTTGTGAAAGATACACAATACAAAACCTTAACAAAGGTACTGAGAAAGGATTGTGGACATCCCACAGATTATTATGTAAGAGACTTTAAAATACCATAATTAAAAACACTAAATATTGATATCATCCAGGGCACTACAATGTGGCAACTAATCGCTCAAGTGGGTGGAAAGCATGTATGAGTAAGTGAAGCAATACTAAAGAAGTACTCTTCCAATTACTCTTACATGTCTCTGTGTATCAGACACAAAATGTTCATTTTTAAACACCACCCAGACGGGAGAGAGACCATCTTCCTCTCCTGGGTGTTCCTGTATGTTCCAAGTCCCCCCTTTCCCTGTGACACAGAAGAGGGGAGACATTGCTGGAGTGTAAACGGCTGCAGTTTATTAACTTATACATCACAAATAGGCTTTTTCAGAGTCCTTCCAGTTACCCTCTGTTCGTTTGTTATGTTACTGGTCGTCAGTGTTCCTGCACAACCTTTTCTCACGAGGAGCACTTATACAGTGTTTCTATGACTAGGCTTCCCTTGCTACTGAATTGCAGTGGGCACCCCCCTGGGCTTGCTCGGGCTGCAGGTTCTGTGTCCGCCCACTGCTAACCCTTGTTGGCCTTTTGTCTGCTCCCTTGTGTCCCTGTCGTGAGGCATCCCAAGGATACTCCCTGAGCAGTTCTTGATCTTTAGGCTAATGTGCTATCTGTCTGGCTGTGTTTTTTCGCACCACGCCTAGCCCAAATTCAGCGGCTATTATGCCTGCTCCAGTAGTGTGGTGGGTCAAATCGTGGCGGTACTTGAAATCTGGAGTGCCGTCATCCACCCCTTTTCAAGCGTTGCAATGCCTGTTGCCTTAGTGCCTAATTGGCTAGTTCGAAACACGCTGGCTGAACACCATGCCTCTCTTTCGAAGGCTTGAGCCTCCCACAACCAGCTGGTCACGGCCCTTGGGCAGCGTTAGTTACGGGCCTCAAGCAGGTCCCTTAGGCTGAATGGCCCTTGAGCCAAACCCACGCAGAAGGGCAAGCGACCATCTACCTCTCCTGGCTGTTCTTGTATGTTCTAAGCCCCCCACCACCCTTCCCCTGTGACAAAGACGAGGGGAGACATTGCTGGAGTAAAAACAGCCACAGTTTATAAACTTGCACATCACAAACATATACATGCAATTTCAGCCCTCAAGTTCAGTGCACAATATTATTTTTGTCTGTGTCTTTCCAGTTACTCTGTGTTCACTTGTTACGTTACTTGTCACCAGTGTTCCTGCATAGCCTTTTCACATGAGGGGCCCTTTCACAGTGTTTCTGCAGCCAGGCTGCCCTTGCTACCAAATCACAGTGGGCAGCCCCCAGGCCTTGCCGGGTTTGCATGTGCCATGTCTGCCCACTGCTAACCCTTGCTGGCCCTTTGCCTGCTCCCTCGTATCTCTGACATGAGGCACCCCAAGGACACTATCTGAGCAGCTCTTGTTCTTTAGGCTTATGTGCTATCCATCTAGCTCTGTTTTTTCTGCCATGCTGCATGTGGTTACCACACCGCAGACAGCTCACCCTTTTGCCCTGCCCTAATTGAAGCCTATATGTTTTAATGCCCACAGGAGTAGGCCCTACACATCTTAGAAATTTGGCAGCATTCCAAGAATGCCCCTAGCCCACAGTGCTCCCTGCTGATGAAGGGCTAAACCCAGAAACACGTGTACAGGGATATACAGCACTTGCTGCACCTACAGAGGTGAAAGACTATTTTTACTTTTTGAACAGACTACGAATCGACTGAATTTACTATGATGCATTGGGGTCATACTTTGTTGATGGAGTACAGGCAGTGTGCTCCCTCTCTTTGAAACTGTCTTTTGACGACTCCCTTGAGCCACGGCTGATGAGCCTTGGGAGTCACCTGTGTGCCATTAGTGGTACTTAAACCCAAGAAGACATTTGGCAGCATTGTAAGCAAGCCCCTAGTCCATGCTGCTTCCTGCTGATGATGGGCTAATTCCAGAAATATGTGTACAGAGATATACAGCACTTACTGCACCTACGGAGGTGAAAGACTCTTTTTACATTTTGAACAGACTATGAATCGACTGCATTTACCATGATGCATTGTGGTCATACTTTGTTGTTGGAGTGCAGGCAGTGTGCTCCCTTTCTTTGAAACTGTCTTTTGACGGCTCCCTTGAGCCACGGCTGACGAGCCTTGGGAGACACCTGTGCGCCATGAGCGGTACTTAAATCTGATTAGATATTTGGTGGCATTCCAAGCAAGCCCCTAGTCCATGCTGCTCCCTGCTGATGACAGGCTAAACCCAGAAACATGTGTACAGGGACATACAGCACTTGCTGCACTTATGGAGGTGAAAGACTCTTTTTACTTTTTAAACGGACTACGAATCGTCTGTATTTACCATGATGTGTTAGGGTCATACTTTGTTTCTGGAGTGGAGGAAGTGAGCGCCCTCTCTTTGAAACTGTCTTTTGACAGCTCCCTTGAGCAACGGCTGATGAACCTTGGGAGGCACCTGTGCACCATGAGTGGTACTTAAACCCAAGAAGACATTTGGCAGCATTCCAAGCAAGCCCCTAGTCCACGCTGCTCCCTACTGATGGCGGGCTAAACCCAGAAACACGTGCACAGGGATATACAGCACTTGCTGCACCTACGGACGTGAAAGACTCTTTTTACTTTTTGAATGGACTAAGAATCAACTGCATTTACCATGATGCATTGGGGTCATACCTTGTTGCTGGAGTGCAGCCAGTGTGCTCCCTCTCTTTGAAACTGTCTTTTGATGGCTCCTTTGAGCCATGGCTGACAAGACTTGGAAGGCACCTGTGCGCCATGAGCGGTACTTAAATCTGAGAAAACATTTGGCGGCATTCCAAGCAAGCCCCTAGTCCACGCTGCTCCCTGCTGATGACGGGCTAAACCCAGAAACACTTGTACAGGGATGTACATCACTTGTTGCACCTACAGAGGTGAAAGACTCTTTTTAGTTTTTGAACGGACTACGAATCAACTGCATTCACTGTGATTCATTGGGGTCATACTTTGTTGCTGGAGTGCAGGCAGTGGGCTCCCTCGCTTTGAAACACCTTGCACATGAATATGTTCAGATTCTGCCTGGTTCTTTCCAATGCCCCATGATCCTTGGCTCCCCCTCCACTCTGGCATCATTATTATTTTGGACCACAGAATGTCTGCGGGGAATAACATTCATGCCAATGCATAAGCCCTGATGCAATTGCCTCAACAAGTTCTTACTACCCAGGCATGTTAGATCATTCAGCCCAACTGTATTGCCACTGCATCTGGTCTGCCTTCCTGCAGCAGTGCACTCTGAAAGAGGAAAGGAGCTGGTCCCACCTCATTTCCTACCGGCCCAGCCATAACAACGTCATACCCCGCAACCTCAGCCCCCCCATAGTTCTTCTGTGCCACCCATCAATATGCCTGCAAGATATAGGAGTGGCCCACAATCCATATTCTGTGCCATTCACCAGAGAGGACTGCCATAAAGAAAGAGAAAAAACAGGGGGGCTTAGTAGCCCACAGGCTGGATGTAACCTTTAAATGCACCTGATTCCCTGGGTCCCAATCTCCTTATCCGATTTTCAATGAGTCCATTCACTGGCATCGTCATGGGCACACCTATGCGGAATGCGTGGGTTCCAAACCTGTCAGGGAGGAGCCCAGCTATTGCGAATGCCATTTTCAGTACTGCTGTGAATTGAAAATGGCTGAGGCAGGAGCCGTCCTTATGCCTGAAAAGTGGTAAGTCTTTTTGGATGCTCAGTCCTATGTAATCCTGCATACTGGAAACTGGGCGTCCTCATCTGGACAGTAAAGACAAGAATATTTCCCTTTACCACCCTGGCCTGTCTTTTACCTGCTTCGGTGGATTGTCATGAATCTGTTCCCCATTAGTACATCCTGATCTTGGAGTCAAACCTCCCCGGGGCTTGACCTGGACGGTGCAATGACCTCACTGACCCAATAAGCCCCGAAGACAGCCAGTGTGAAAGATGCCCTGAACAGTACGTTCTTGTGCTTTTTCCTTCATACCTCTGGCAGACCTGCTATTAGCCGCCGTATCATGGAGAACTCAATAGGTAGGCACTGGTTCCATTGCTTGGGCTATAGTCCACCACAACTTTTCATGGCAACCCTGCCGTAGAAGGAATTGGTACGATCCGTCCCTGAGGGCAATTTTATGTAGTATACAACTGCACTGCAGTGAGCCTGTGCCCAAGCCCTTCTCCAACCCCCTCTAAAAACTCAGGCCCAGATTTACAAGAAAATGACAGAGCGAGACACTGTTCCAAATTTGGCAGCGCCGCGCTGCATCATTTTAAAAACACAGAGATGTACAATATTAACAACAAAATGGTACTCCCCTGTGTTTCCCCCTGCTCTTGCTCTAAATTTGCTGCCGAGCACCAACGCAGACATCCATGCACAGTGTTATGGCGGAGATTGTTTTTGTGCAGGAAGAGACACCTTCCTCCACAAAAACAATCTTTAATAGGGATTTTCTCTTTCTATGTGTGCTGCAGCATGCAGCATACATGGAAAGAGCAACAAAGAAGAAGAAATGAAAGCATTTCTTCTGATTGTGCCACATTAAACCCACTCCAGGGGGTGGAGTTAGATTTTGGCACTGCCACAGATGAACGATTCCTCGTAAATTCAATGGGTGTTGCTGTGAAATGCCCACAGCAAAACCTATTGCATTCTCCTCCAACGCAAAGTGCTGCATGTGAAGGGGGCATATTTACAAGGTGATATTAAGCCACCAAAAGTAGCTTAACGCCACCCTGTAAATATGGTGCAGTGAACAGCGGCACTGGAGCATTACAAAAAGTGTAAATCTCTGTTCCTCCTCAACAGTGACATTGCCCCACCCCTTTGAACTGGTGACCTCCTGAAAAACTTCCAAGCACTTACTGTATCTTGTTGCTGTTTTAGGGGCTGGACTGTTGCCCACCAACCTCGTCATGATCAATCCACTAGTCCCCACATCTGTCCGGGTATAGGTGTCATGCACAGGTTCACGTGAGGAGCCAGCTCCCTGAACTTCAGACATTGGAAACAAGCATCAGCCAGTGAGTTTTCATAACAAGGAATATGCCTAACCATTGCTGTAATGTTGTCCTTTAGCTGCAATGTTGTCCCCTTAGGTGGCATAAAAGATGGACCACCAGAAGGCACTGGGCTGTCCTGAGATTTAGCGTCTGCACCACCGCATGATTGTCAGACCATAGTGTGAGTCTGTCCCCCTAAACAGTGAAGTCAACGACTATGGGAAAGAGTTCTAGCACTGTGATGTTCTTGGTTACCCTGCACTTATGCCATGAGGTGGCCAGCGGGCCGCCGTCCAAGCTGATCCCAGGACTGCCACAAAATGTGTATGTGGGGTGTGTGTGTGTGTATGTTTTGGAATGCGTGCATGCGGGTGTGAGTCGCGTTGAATGCATGTGTGAATGAGTGATTGTGAGTGTTGTGAGGTGTGAATGCATGTGTGTGACAAGGTATGTTGGTGTGTGTTGCGGTGTGTGGGTATGTATGTGTGTAGGCATGGGTGATGGTGGGTATATGTGTGTGCATGTGAGTATATGGGTGCACATGTGGGTGTGTATATGTGTGGAGGCAGGAGAGGGTGGGGTGGGTGAGGGAGGACTCTCGGGAGGGGGAGGGGGCGGGGGAGACCCCTATCAGTGCCAGGGAAGGGATTCCCTGCCACTGATAGTGCCTACCTCCATGGTTTTCGTGGCAGTAAGCTTCGCACGAAAACCATGGCGGTAGGCCGGGTCGTAATCCCAAAGGTGGGACTGTACCGGCCGCCGGACTGGAGACCGAAGTCTCCAGCCCAGCGGCCATTACCACCCTGGTAGTCGGTGTGTTAAAGTGGCGGTCTATGATGGTGGTTACTGCCAGGGTCCAAAACCCTTTTTTTTTTACCGCCGGCCTGTTGGCGGTATTACTGCCGCTTTAATACCAACCCCAGGGTTGTAATGAGGGCCACAGTCCCCAAACAGGCCCACTGTGCTGTCCAGCCCACAAACCTGTTAATAAGTGTGAAAAGAAGGCACAGTCCTTTCTATTATTTAAATTGCAAAGGACTATTGTCTGAATATTTCCATGTTATTCCAATTTTAGATGCTTAGGGGCCAATTCACAATGGCATGTGACTTTATTATTACCACTTAAGAGTTCTACAAGATTATTGCTTTAATTATTACCTTTTTGAATAGGCCCTGAGATGTATAAAAATGTGGTAGCATTTAAAAAACAACAAAAGTTGACAATTGAAGTGTGACGTGTAAGCATGTGATGATAACAAATGTATTATATAGTTCCCCAATAGAAATGAAGTGGAAAGAAATATAAGGTTGTTAGAAATAGGGTCTTTGGTTGGCAGTCAGGTTACCCCTTGTCCAAGCAAGGACCCTTGGTGAGGGCAAAGGAGAATCACACTCATTTAACCCCTTCTCACCCCATTGGTAGCTTGGCATGAGCAGACAGGCTTAAGTTCAGAAGCAATGTGTAAAGTATTTGTACCAACACACACAGTAATACAGGGAAAGACTACAAAATGGACACCACACCAGTTTTGAAAAATAGGCAATATTTATTTAAATCAAACAAGACCAAGACAACCAAATTCCAACCTACACAAGTAAATATATGAATATTCAAAAGAATAAGAGTCTTGCTTCATAGTAAACAATGGAAACATTGATTTTGCACAAAGTACCTGGTTACCATAAAAAAATAAAGCTGCATGGGCGAGCATGTGTCAGAAAAGGCAGCGATGTGTTGATTCCTTTCTCGCAAGGGAGGCTGTGTGTCGTTTCTTTGGTCGGGACTGCAATGCATCATTTATTTTCCTCACAAGAGAGCAATGCGTAAATTTTAGGATGGGGCACCTCGGATCCGCACAGAGTCGGGTTGACTTTGAAACCCAGCGACGATGTGTAGAAAATCCTGTCGCACAGTGTTGTGTCATTATCAGCAGCCACAAGCGGGTGCTGCACGAAGTTTCTCAAGCCGTGATGCATTGATCTCCCAGCCACAATGTAGGTGGAGCATCAACATTAGCTTCAAAGCAGGCGACGTGTCGTTTATCAGCCGCGTTGCAGATGGTGTGTCAAATATTTACCCGCACGACTTTCTGTGTGTGGATTTTCAGCTCTTGTTTGCCAACTTCAACTTTTAACTCCAACTTTCAAGGGCCCAGGGACTGGATAGGGCACCATTTGGCAGGGCAGGAGTCTCATGAGTGAGTCCAGGTGCTGGCAGAGGAAGTCTTTGATGGCCCTGAGACTTCAAAACAGGAGGCAAGCTCAATTCAAACCCTTGGAGATTCCGCTCAAGCAGAAATGCACAACAAAGTCCAGTTTTGTCCCCTTTCACAGACATAAACAGCAACTGCAGTATAGCCCAACAAAGCACAGTCACAGGCCAGGGCAGCACATTTCCTCAGCTCTTCAGCTCTTCTCCTTGGCAGAGGTTCCTCTTGAATCCTTGAAGAAAATCTTGAAGAAATCTAAAGTCTGGGGTTTTGGGACCACTACTTATACCCCTTTCTGCCTTTGAAGTAGGGAAACTTCAAAGGAAATTCTCTGTTGTTCACAAGATCCTGCCTTGCCCAGGCCAGGCCCCACACACACACCAGGGGGATGGAGACTGTATTTTGAAAGGACTGGCACAGCCCATTCAGGTGTAAGTGACCACCCCTCCCTCCACTCTAGCACAGATGGCTCATCGGGATATGCAGGCTACACCCCAGCTCTCTTTGTCTCACTTACTAGAGGGAATTCACAGCAGCCCAACTGTCAGTTTGGCCCAGACAGGGAATCCAGAAACAGGCAGCATCATAGAATGGCTTAAGCAAGAAAATGCCCACTTTGCTCTGCATTACGTCCATCATCTGCTGTTTTTGCATGTGTCTCCCCAAGTAGTTAGGGTATGCCCAGACCTGGGTCCTGTGCTTGCTATGCCACCAGATTCAAGCTAGCCTGGCTGATGAAGGGTGATACCCTGAACCGGTCCCAGGATGCTTGTTTCTGGTCCAGGGAAGACCTGGCCATTCAGGCTGGACTATTCCCATGGGGAACAGGGTCAAGACTGATTTGCCTACGGCTGGTTCGAAACTAGAATAGCATGGCAGGCAAAAAAACTGATGGATTAAACCCAGATCTGTGACTGGAGGTGAATGTTTGATTTGCCCTGCATTCCATCCATCATCTGTTCTTTTTGTATCTGTTGTTTTTGCATTTGTTGCCCCAAGTGGGAAGGGTATGCCCAGACGTGGGTCCTGTGCTTGCTATGCCACTAGATTCATGCTAGCCTGGCTGATAAAGGGTGATACCCTGAAACCGGTCCCAGGATGCTTGTTTCTGGTAAAGGGAGGATTTGTCCTGGCAGTTCGGGCTGGTCTGTTCCCATGGGAAACAGGGTCACAACTGATTTGCATATGGCTGGGTCCAAACTGGAATGGAATGGCAGGCAAAGCAACTGATGGATTAAACCCAGAACTGTGACTGAGGTGAATGTTTGATTTGCTCTGCATTCCATCCATCATCTGTTGTTTTTGCATTTGTCACCACATGTCAGAAGGGTATGTCCAGATATGGTCCTGTGCTTGCTATGCCACCAGATTCAAGCTAGCCTGGCTGATGAAGGGTGATACCCTGAAACTGGGCCCAGGATGCTTGTTTCTGGTCCAGGGAGGACCTGGCCTGGCAGTTCGGGCTGGACTGTTCCCATGGGGAACAGGGTCAAGATTGATTTGCAAATGGTTGGGTCCAAGCTAGAATAGCATGGCAGGAAAATAAACTGATGGATTCAACCCAGACCTGTGAACGGGGGATGAATGTCTGATTTGCTCTGCATTCTGTCCATCATCTGTTGTTTTTGCACTTTCTAAAAGTGGCATTTTCAAACTGACAATTTAAAAAACAACTTTACCAAAAGATGTATTTTAAATTATGAGTTCAGAGACACCACACTCCATATTTCTATCTGCTCCCAAAGGGAATTTTCACTTTAAAGTTATTTAAAGGCATCCCCCATGTTAACCTATGAGAGAGATAGGCCTTGCAACCGTGAAAACCAATGTTATCAGTATTTCACTGTTAGGACATGTAAAATAGCATCAGTACATGCCTACCTTAGGGGTACCTTACCTGTATGAAAAGGGGAGGTTTAGGCCTGGCAAGTGGGTACACTTGCTAAGTCGAATTGACAGTGCAAGACTGCACACAGACACTGCAGTGGCAGCTCTGAGACATGTTTAAAGGGCTAATCATTTGGGTGGCACAATCAGTGCTGCAGGTCCGCTAGTAGCATTTGACTTACAGGCCCAAGGCACCTGTAGTGCACTTTACTAGGGACTCACTAGTAAATCAATTATGCCAATCAAGGAAAAAACAATCACCAGTACAATTTACGTAGAGAGCATAAGCACTTTAGCACTGATTAGCAGTGGTAAAGTGCCCAGAGTCCTAAAGCCAATAAAAATTGGTCAGAAAAAATAGGACGAAGGAGACAAACAGTTTGGGGATGGCCCTGCAAAAAGGACCAGGTCCAACAAAGGTCATAAGACGTAAATCTTTAGCATGATACCCTACATTATTTATGTGATTCTATCAGCGATGGTGGCCATAATTAAGTGATAGATACTTTCACATTCTGTGCACATGGTATGTATTGTCACTTGCAAGTATAACTGGACTTTAGGGTCAATACAGAATGTTAACATCTCACACAGATGTAAAATGTGATAAGCTACCTGTTCTTGAAACCCACTACATAATTTTTACCCATCGTTGCTCAGTGCATCTCTCGAGTGACAGAGATATTGATGGTACTGCACCCAGTGGGAATGTGGTGTTCCCCCATGTGAGAAGGGTGAACCTTGGCTAACATCCCTCTAGTATGGCAGGACTTCTATGTGAAATCCCACACTGCAGCCAGCCGAAAAGTCTAATTTTTAAATTTCCTACACATATACCTGAAAAAGGAGATATACTTTTAGGCAGGCTTTGGCTTCAACTGCATTGTTGTGAGTAATTTGGTTCTGGAAGTTGAAGGTGGAAGGGTACACAGGCCTTATTTACATTGGAGAACCAGACATGAAAATGAGTCTTGCTTACTGCTCCAGTCCCCTAGAAGGGTGGAGGTATGCTCATCTGTTAAACATCTATCAATGACAGGATATGAAATTGTGTGGCACAGTGTAAATGAGGAAACATACACCTGTTTCTGTTTCAGTCACACTTTTTTTAATCCACCTTAAAAAGGAATATTGAGTACAGCAGGTCTCCGGAACCTAACCCGCTGAGGATTCCATTTGTCCTCGCTGGAATCCACAACACTCCTGCTTGTGGTTTATGAAAAAGACCTTTAAACTTGTCACTGTAAATGTGCACAACTACAAGTACAAAGGCCACTTTGGTAAATAATGAGTGTGGCCTGCAACTAATTTGTTTTGCATTCCTCTGTGCTAGCCCTTGATGTGCTATCCATTGCTGGCTTTAAGTTCTTCGTGTTCTCAATTATGCTTTTAAATGATGTTTAAATGTTTTCTCTTGTACCTACCAGAAACGGCTACTTTTGCTTTAATAATATTGCCCTATGTGTGATGCTAAACGGTGCTTCACAAAGCAAAGCGACTCAAAGTCATTTGCATAAAATCCTCGTGACAAATGAAATAAGGTGCAAACAATGGGAAAGAATTTTATCAAATGGTAGTCCCACATGTAACGTGTAATTCCCACATAATTCCACTTTTTACATGGCTTGCCATTCGCTGGTTCTTCTCACTTGTAATTATGTACCAGAGAGTGAATTTCAAGCACAGGTCTTACACAAGACATCAATAATACACATTATACGATGTTTAGTGTTACACTAACAGTATCAATGTGCTCATTGACGTAATTGGTGTGAAAGTATATAACAATATGTGGCTGCACAATTTGTTACTGTTAATTTAGCTCTGCACTGCTTGAGGTGTGCTAATTCTGAGTTAAAGAGACTATTGGCCTAATTTAGAGGCGGATACCCTGTCTGCCATATTACAATCTCCACAGGCTACAATGGGAATGTAATGCAGCAGATGGGAGTTCTGTCACGTTTGTGACAGAGTAACCCCACCACAAAACTCTAAACAAAGCCTTATGTTTTTTCAAGATTTTAAGGGCTTTACTCCATTTTGTCAGGACAGCTGACACATGTACTGACCTTATGGAATAAGCATACTTAATGTAAAAATTTCCCCCTGCTTGGTGGTGATCTCTGTAACTTAAGAAGAGTTGCTGTCATATTTGCTCCTCCCAAGGCATGGTACGTTTGTTGAACGACCACCATGTTTCATGCAGATGCTCAGAAAACGTTCTTTGTTTTCAAGAAACACTTCTCAAAATGGAAGTTAATTTAATAAACTAAAGAAAATAAAGGCCTGACATCCTGTGCGTTTTCACTCAGTTTGTGGAATCATTTTTATTCTTTTATGTTTGGAACCATTAGGATTTCCTAGCGGCACTCAACAGAAAATAAAGTACAACAGAATATCTGCCCTATGTAGGGTCAATTATCTAAGGTACTCAGACCAACAGCCTGAAGATCATCAGACATCTGGTTTAAGGTTTCCACTGGCAGAGACAGCAGGGAGACGCCACTGACTCATGGCAGTCCACCTCATCATAATTAGAGCAGGTGGACAATCTACTGACATCGCCACATTTGTGGGTGGGTAATCGGTGAACCAATCTAAATAAACCCCTTTATATTGACTTTAGCTCAACAACTGCTCCAATTGCTATCCTTATCAAATTACACAGCAAAATAAATGAAAACAAAATGTGGTTAATTGTTATATATTTTGTTCCATAATATGCTCAAGAGAATATTTTGTCTTTCACACAGGCACAAACAAATCAGGGAACCAACTTAACTCGATCAGTTTATTTAATTATTCAGATGTGTTAGTTCATTTTATATTTAATATTTTTTTCAGTTGCAATTATTTTCTTTAATACTTAATTTGCTATTAATATTTTTCAGTTTTATACCTTTTATTTTATTAATTTTAATGGTTTGTCAATATTTGTTTTTTTAACGTGTTATGAAAGGAAGTGTTTTGTTTTGATTTAAAATATATTCTATTATTTTTTAAGTTTTTTTTGTTTCATTGTAATATAAAATTAGAATTTATGAAATATCATTGTATACGTTTGATATTTAATGAGTACACCTATCATTTTAAATATACTTAATTGTTTGTTCTATATTGATATATATATTTTTTAATTTAGGAGTGTGAACAGTAAATCTGACCACTACAAAGTCCAACACTTTCTCTACTCTTTGTTAGATTGGAGTGAGAATAGTTACTTTGACCCCTCCAACATCCAACGTCCAGCAATTTTGCTTCTGTTCCAATGGGGCTTTAGTAGTCCCACTCCAGAAACTGCTAATGACTCAAAAGTGGATACCTGCAAAGAATGAAGTCCCAAGAAGAAAGTCCAAGAAATAGTATGACAATGAATAACTGAGGTTCCAAGAAAAACAGATGAGATTCCAGTAAAATGATAACTTGAACATTTGACCTCTAAAAGCTTGAATGCAGCCCATTGACTAAAAAGGGTTGCAACAGCCAAAAACATGGCAAATCCATCTCTTAGAAAATCAGGTGACTTAACTGGATTGCAAGAGAATGCTCTGAAACCTTGCTTCATACACCAACTATCAAAACTGCGCAAATGGCAAGCGTATATATGTTCAAAGTTGAAGGCCTCTTGAACTATTAGAACTGGAATCTTCAGCTCAACAAGTTTGTGCCTTTAAACATACCCTCACATGCTCAAAATTTATAGTTGGAGGTGAACAAGTGAAGACACCAGGAGACAAAAAAGCCTGAGAAGATATGGTAAAATTGTGAATACCAACCGGAGAAGGGATGATACCAAATAAGAGATGGTTAAATTGGAATTACCGAAGTGAACAAACAGAATTCCAAAGAAGTGGAGGTACAACAGACATCAAGGCCAACATGAAACCTCTTGAAATACATCTGTGTTAGAAATGGGGTCTTTGGTTGGCAGTCAGGTTACCCCCTGTCCAAGCAAGAACTCTCTCTCTAGTCAGGGAAAATCACACACAATCCAAATGATCCTGTGCCCTCCCTCTGGTAGCTAGCCACTGAGCAGTCAGGCTTAACTTAGAAGGCAATGTGTAAGGTATTTGTGCTATAAATCATACAATACCACAATATAACACCACAAAGGTACACCACATAGTGTTTAGAAAAATATATAATATTTATCTGGCTAAATGCAGGTCAAAACGATTAAAGATGAAATAAGCAAATGCAAGTGTCTTAAAGTTGGAATATTACTGTAAAAGCAATAAAAAGTGTCTTAAGTTCTCCTAGAAACAACAAGTGTCACTTTCAGGGCAAAGTACCTGGTTCACATTGAAAAATTCTCGCAAGGGACCGCAGAGGAGGAGGTGCGTGGAAAACGGTCAGTGTGCGTCTGTTTCGCCCCTTCGCACACAGACTTGCATCATTATTTTCCACTCAGGGAAGACGTTGCATTGATTTCCAGCGCACAGACTTGGATCCTCTTTGGGTTGCGGGGTTTTTAGACGCCCTGGGGACAATGTGTGGAATCCTGGGCTTGCGGAGCAAAGTCACAGGGGCTGCGTCAATTCCGGTAGGCGATGCGTGGAATTGTCTTATGCACGGCAGGCGCTGCGTCGATTCCTCTCAGGAAGTCGGGCGGCGTCATTCCGAGTCGGCTTGCATCGATCCAGTAGGGCAGTGAGTCGAAGTTCCGGTCACATCGCTGGTGCTGCGTCGATCTTCTGTCGCGAAGTCGGGCTGTGTCGTTCCGGTCTCGGCGTGCAATTAATTTTGCCCCGCGAGCAGGCTGTGCGTCGTTCTTGGCAGTCGGTGCATCGAATTTTTGCTGCACGGGGATTTCAGCTGCAGGAGAGAAGTCTTTTTGGTCCTGAGACTTCAGAGAACAGGAGGCAAGCTCTATCCAAGCCCTTGGAGAACACTTCTGCAGCACAGCAAGAGAGCAGCAAGACAGCAGAGTAACAGCAAGGCAGCAGTCCTCTTCAGAAAGCAGTCAGGTGAGTCCTTTGGGCAGCCAGGCCGTTCTTCTTGTCAGGGTGCAGGTTCTGGTATCTTCTCAGGAAGTGTCTGAGGTGATAGGGCAGAGGCCCTGTTTTTATATCCAAATGTGCCTTTGAAGTGGGGGAGACTTCAAAGAGTGGCTTAGAAGTGCACCAGGTACCCTTTCAGTTCAATTCTGTCTGCCAGGGTCCCAGTAGGGGGTGTGGCAGTCATTATTTTGAGAGCATGCCCTCCACCCTCCAGCCCAGGAAGACCCATTCAAAATGCAGATGTATGCAATTGAGGCTAAGTATCCCGTGTTTGGGGTGTGCCTGAGTGAATGCACAAGGAGCTGTCAACTAAACCCAGCCAGACATGGATTGTAAGGCACAGAAAGATTTAAGTGCAAAGAAATGCTCACTTTCTAAAAGCGGCATTTCTAAAATAGTAATATTAAATCCAACTTCACCAGTCAGCAGGATTTTGTATTACCATTCTGGCCATGCTAAATATGACCTTCCTACTCCTTTCAGATCAGCAGCTACCACTTCAATAATGTATGAGGGCAGCCCCAATGTTAGCCTATGAAGGGAGCAGGCCTCACAGTAGTGTAAAAACGAATTTAGGAGTTTTACACTACCAGGACATGAAAACTACACAGGTACATGTCCTGCCTTTTACCCACACAGCACCCTGCTCTAGGGGTTACCTAAGGCACACATTAGGGGTGACTTATATGTTGAAAAAGGGGAGTTCTACGCTTGGCAAGTACTTTTGAATGCCAAGTCCAAGTGGCAGTGAAACTGCACACACAGGCCTTGCAATAGCAGGCCTGAGACAAGGTAAAGGGCTACTTGAGTGGGTGGCACAACCAGTGCTGCAGGCCCACTAGTAGCATTTAATCTACAGGCCCTAGGCACATACAGGTACTTACAAGTAAATTAAATAGTCCAATTGGGTATGATCCAAAGTTACCATGTTTAAAGGGAGAGAGCATATGCACTTTAGCACTGGTTAGCAGTGGTAAAGTGTGCAGAGTCTAAAAGCCAGCAAAAACAGTATCTCGAAAGTGGAGGGAGGCAGGCAAAAAGTTATGGTTGACCACCCTAAGGCTGTCAGGTCTAACACTCTGCATAACATGCCTGGAATTTCTGAAGTGCCTCTGGATTAAGTAATGCATAAAACAGCACCAGGGGCCGGACTAGATAACAGGAAATCTACTCCCCAAGCCTGTAAAGATTGACCCAGAGTGAAATTATTGTGAAGTACAGCATTCGCCTCGATTGCACAGTTATCTAACCATGATCATCTGAACACGTTGGCTATCTGCGAGAAAAGGATGCAGCTCAGGCAGAGCGCTATTGAGTAAGGGAAAATCAGATTCAGATGGTCTACAGCTCCATTTTCCTTCCCGGTAGATACAATGCTAGAAGACAGAGGAGATTTACCTCTGCCCACGGATATATTTCCTGAGATAACACAGATAACTTCAGACTCTTAGCTCACTCTGAGTGGGTGAAATATGAACAAAATACTTTATTGTCAGTCTTGATAGATGCTGCTTGATCCTGCAGAATAGTAGTAAAATGGAGTAATCTAGATGAACTGCTTTAAACTCTTTCTTAGAACACTGCCATATAGGTTGACTTATCAGAACTTTCAGAGTTGCCCCTCTCCGCCACCAAAGGCCACTTGCATTGGTGGTTAATACCATGGATAGGGGGACATTAGGAAAAATCAGCTGTGCATTTTTCCAGATTCAAAGTGACTAACACATTTCAGAATTCACTGGTACTCTTTCCTCATGATTCAGGGACACTAGAGACAATGCATTCCAAAACAAGGGGGGATTACATGCCCATTAGTAAAAATGGAGCCTAGCCCACAGAAGAATAGGCAATGTCAATAGCGTAATTACCTAGACTTGAAACGAGTGCTAAGCTGTTGTGGATCTACCACCGCAAAGAGCAGACAGATGGGATATCATTCCATGTTTGGTTGTTGTAGGAAGAAAAACTAGATTCAAGCCCAATAACAAAGATACTTCTGTGATGACGGATGAACCAGAATGTGCAGATTTGCATTCAGTGGAACCAATGAGAAAAGAACACTGCTTGGGCTTACTTACAGAAGAATTACCTGAAAGTATTTTATCTTTGAAATCTGATGAGGGATAAAGAGATTCACTTTTTTAGAAACAGCACTGATTTGTAGTCTTCATTTTCTCTACTATGAAGGAAATTGAGTAGCATCCTGATACCTCCTGATCAGGTGATACTGAGATGATCACAGCCTCAACAGTGTTCTTTGGTAGAGCTTTCTTATACAGAAAACAATGCCACATTAAAATTCAATGAACAACTTCATTGTTAGATCCGGAAAGAGATACGGCAAGTGAATATGACAGTCTGATCATTTACTTTCCAAGAGACAACTGTCTGAAATTGCCAAGTTTGGAGAAATAGCAATAGTCTTTCACTCACTGGCAGTTTGGACAAAATGGGGCATAGTCACACTTTAGGTGGGGGAGGGATTGATGTAGTGGCTGGCTAGAATCAAGAGTCTCCATGCCGGGGGCCCCTGACCACCACCTCTTTTATGAAAGGGCTAGTAAAAGAAGGTCTATACACCCCTCCTGATCCAAAATTGCTACCTCCACTACTATTAAGCAAAAGTATTCTCATCATCAATTTTCAGTCCTCCCTAAATTCTTAAGATCCTCCAATGACAACTAAGCATTTTGCTGCTGTAAAAGGTAAACATATAAGCAAGGAGTTTTTTAGGTTAAATCTGCTTTCCGTGTGTTCATCCAAATGTGCCTTCTTTCTGCGACACAAGGGTCACAGCATCAGCACATAAGCAATCAAAAGAACTTTACAACAGGAAACATGCGTGTTGTTCCATCATGGAGAGCAGAGATCTAAAGGCTTCCATGCTTCATATGCTCTTCCACAATATGCACATTTCTCAGAAGAGATTCAATGGTGTAATTTACATATGTACTGGCACTAATGTTCAATGTGATGGAGACTAAGAACATTTTACAGCAACTTCTACTTTTTTATCTACTGCATCGATCGAAGAGGCAACCTCAGAAATTATCATGCTTTGCAAAGAAAGAGCACCCATCAAAGAATACATATTAACAGAAGTAGAGAATTCCTTAATAAAGATCTGTAAGGCATAACATAAAGGGAAGATAAAAAAAAAAGATGTCTCTCAATCAAATTCTTACCGTTCATGTGAGAGAATTGTATGAACAGCTCCTTGAAGTGGCAAACTTTCAGGCTCTTTTATTTGCTAATATACAAAAATATCACCTTCCCCAGTTTGAGTAGGTGGCTCTGGAAATCATACGAATATCATATAAAGTGCACCCTCACCCCCTCCTCTTCAGGGCCTCCTGTGTCATTATTATCTTGCAAAGGAACCTTTCTTAAAATCCTGGGGCTGAATGTCACTTTCATCAGGAAGCTTTGCTGCTCCATGCTCAAACTCTTTCATGTGAGAAGACACAGAGGCATGTTCCTCTTTGTGTCTAAGCTTCCTAGAACATTCCTTGTTGTGCCATACTGATGGTTAAGTTGAAACAATTACCCAAATCTGCAGAGAAGTATCCAAGACCTCTGTTGATGACAAAGGGTACACCAGCTCAAACTCAGCAGAATGAGGCAATAAAACTCATTCAGCATGCCTGCCAAGACACAAGCTTGTGTGGCTATATCAAGCAGTTCTCACTTTGAACGGCTGCCAAGAGAAAACGTACTGTGCCCGACTGTAATCTTGCAGGTCTGTCTCAATGTTGAAGATAGGCACACTTGGTAGTTGTGCATATTTGTAGCTAAATGCCCTTAATGAAATTTAGAAAGATAGAAGGCTGGGACCACCAGTGAAGGATGTGAAAAGCTAAACCCACAAAGCATTTTTATGTCAGACTTCAGAACCCAGTATGGCATGGCTACATAAAAGATGTGCAGGCTGGTAAAATATGAATTATTAAACTAATGGGCTGCTAACATAGGTCCTAAGAAATGAGAGTCACTAAAAAAGGAGAAAACTGCAAAAAATAATACCTCAATAGCACAATTGTAAATATGACCCAGTGTCCTTGGACAGAAGAGAAACAGCAAGTGATGCTGTTGTTTCCTCCTTTTCTAGAGAGTAAGGAGTCTGGTCAGAGAGTGAGACAATGTTGGAGGTAGAAGAAAATTAAGCATTAATTGTTAAACTAAATTATTGTGGTGGAGCAAATTCTCATAGGATTTAAGAAATGTTTGCAAATTCCAAAATATATGGAGAATAAAGAAACCAGTGTTTTCCATAAAAACAATATGAGCAACAGACTTGAACTGTAGTTTTTAGGACCGGGGTGCAAGAGTGTCTGAACTGTTGTTATCTATCTGTGGACTTTCACCACGCCCTTCATTTTCACTCGTTCATGGACTTGCCGTTCCAAAATCTTTTGATGTAATTGGCAAATACTTTTTTCTTTTGTCTTTCCCCTTTGTGCACCATGGAAGACATGGTCCTCACTGCGCTGACAGAGCCAATATTGCGAACTCCATCGGAAGTATTGAAGTGCTAGTCACATTGTTCATGTTATTACCTAATCAGAATCATTTCTTTTAGCTCTTCCCTTCACATTCCATAGTTTTATCAAAAACACTAAAAAACACAGAAAACCCCAAGCTGGCTGTCTAGGCACAGCGGGAGAGCAATATTCACTGCACTTGGGAAATCCCAAACCTTAATGCTTTGCAAGCATTCTTTTTCACAACATTTGTGTGCCCATAACTCAGTCCGTGGTAGTCCAAGGATAATAGGACTACCACCAAAACATTCAGCATGATGCACTCTTTCTGTTTAAGTTATCTATGGATCCCCACACTAGGTTAGTGGGGATCCCAAAATAATAACCCTTCCCACCAATCAGTCCCTTTTTAAGCTCATTCATGGTTGGAAATTTTGTTTTATACCGGGGAGTAGTTTGTGTTTGGAGGGGTTTAGTATTGCAGTAGGTCTGATTTTCCTGAAAATGTGTAATGGACAATGCCCTTGAGAAGCTAAATATATGGTTGCCCTGCATTACTTTCTTCTATTCTGTTTTTATTTGGTGTTTCTTACAAATTATATTTTTATTGTGGTGTTCTCTAGGAGATGTTCTGAGCTGTATAGTCAACATACTACAATATTTGCTGCACTCAGTCATCCCGTAATGTTTTGCAGGGCATTCTTTTACAAAACATTTTTGCTCATAACTCAGTCTGTGGTGGTCCTAGGAAAATACAACGACCTTTGAAATGTTCATGACAACCTGCTCTTTCTGGCTAGATCATCTCTTAGACCCCACACTATGTTAGTGGGAACCCCAAAATAATAACCCCTCCCACCATTCAGTGTCTTTTTAATTTCTATCATGGCCTTGTTTTACAGCTGAGAGTAGTTTGTGTTTTAAGAGTCTTAATATTGGAGTAGGCCTCCTCGGCCCGGAAATGTGTAAGACACTATGGGGGTCATTATGACCCCGGTGGTGAGTGGTAATGTGGCTGCCACATACCGCCACATTATGAGAATGGCAGGTTGGCTGCAGCCAGCCCATCACTTCTCCACTCAGACTGTAATGGAGGTAGCAGCCGCCAGACCGGAGATGTCAATCTTCAGCCCGGTGCCAGCCATAGCACCACTGGTGAAATTTTGAGCCAGCCTACCACCATGGTTTTCTTGGCATTAGGCATGCCATGAAAACCATGGTGGTAAGCCCTATCGGTCACAGGGAATTCCTTCCCTTTCACTGGTAGGCAGCTCACCCACCCCCAACACTCTCCAGACAACCCCCCTCCATCCACACTCCCCCCTTCCGATTCCCTCACGCCCCATACACACGCACACCTGCAGACACGCACAACCGATACACCCACTCACTCACACTGGCATACACACATTGATACACGCATACATCCAGTCATGCTTGCACACATTCGTACACATATTCACACTGACATGCAGACACGCACTCACATTACCATTCTTACACGCATTCACACACATGCCTACACCCACGCAAACAACACTACACATACAGACACATTCATGCACACACTCAGACATTCATGCACACAGCCCTACACACACACACAACACCACCCACCCCTCTCCCCTGTCGGAAGCCCAACTTACCTTCTTCCAAGTGGTCTTCCAGCAGTGAACGGGAAGGAGCGCTGCTACCGCCAGCAGAGCCCATCAGCAAAACACTGCCAGGCCGTATTGCAGGTCAAGATACGGCTGCCGGTGGTCGACTGGCGTGGCTGTGCTGATGGTAGCAGCGCCACCTTACCACCGTCCAGCATGAACACTGCTGGATTTCAACCCTTCTTGTGGCGGAAGTCCGGCAGTGCTCATAATATGGTGGATGGATGGTAGCTGTGGTGGTGGTATTTTGGCAGCCGTCACTGCTGCGGTAGGTGGTTTTTACCTCCAATTACATAATTAGGTCCTATATCTTGTGAGGGCTAAAAATAAGACTGCACTTCATTACTTTCTTCTGTTCTGTTTTCATGTGGTTATGTTCTCCAGAGGCTGGTTAACTGAACATGCTGTTCTTCAGGGCCTGTTATGAACATTACAGTCAACATACTTTTGCTTCTCCTGGATGTCCCATCATGCTTTGCACAGCAATCTGTTACAAACATTTTTGCTCAAAACTCAGCTTGTGGTGGTCCTAGGACAATAGGACAAGCTTCAAAACCCTTCCCACAACCTGCTCTTGCTGTCTAGATACTCCCTGCGTCCTCACACTAGGTTAGTGGGGATCCCAAATTAATATCCTCTCCCACAACTCAGTTTTTTTTTTAAATCTCTTTCATGGCTGGAACTTTTGTTTTGCAGCTTAGACTAATTTGTCCTTTAAGGGTCTTGTTTGTAATATCATTGCAGTAGGTCTGCTAGGCCTGGATTGCGTAATGTACTATGCTCTTTAGGGGTTAAATATATGGTTACTTTGCACTACTTTTGGTCATTTTTTAGGTGGTTATGTTCTCTAGAAGTAAACTATATCGTCACATGACAATGTTTCTTACAAATGTTATTTTCATTGTGATCTATTGTATGGACTGCTCTGAGCAACACAGTATAATGTCAAAAGTTTATTTCTGACAAAGGTTTTAATTGGGTTTATACAATAAGTGCATATGTTTTATTAATCTCTCCTTATTGCAATTATGACCATGGCTTATGCCAACTTAACATCCTTTTTACACTATGACTGTTTGCAGTCTTAAAATATTTGAGTGAACCTTTTAGTTTGTTTCTCTTGTTACTCCTCAGTGGCTGTCTTGTGTCTTTTTTGGGGAAATTGTGTTAGCCAGTAAGCAACTCTAATGGTGAGGTGGTTAAAGTGGTATTCTATTGGAATCAGCTTGACAGATTTAAATTAGGATGCTAAATGCCAACATTTTCATTTTTGTCTGCAGATAGAGGATGAAGGTGAATAGAAGTGCTTTTGCACTGGAATTATGTGGAAGGAAAATACCAAACTATGAGGCAGGTTTGACCAATTTATGTGGCAAGAAAAGTCCAGTTATGAATTTACACCACCAATAGCTCTGACTCAAGCAAATGCGAGACCCATTGCAAATGCTTGTTAATGTTTGCTCTAACTTTCCCTAGTACTACCAACTTTTTCAAATATAACTACATGTATCTTTAGTTTCTATACTTCAGTTTTCATTTTAGATGTTCAAAAGTAAGTAATTGGACGAATCATTTCGAAATATGTTATTTGTATCAAATTTACATGATGTGGACTTTCTTTAGAGAATCCATTTGTATTTCGTGGTATGTGCTCTTCCTCATGGTAACAAATGCTCCTATTCCTTTTTTGGCATATTCTAACTACCGCATTATGGCTGGGAGAAAATTAAAATCTAATGTCTATGAATTTCGCTGCACCTGTCAGTGTCAGCATCCACGTCTGCCATGAGAACTGTAATGAGATTAGAAAGCTCAATTCTCCCAGGAGTCTTAGAGCCTCAGGCTCCCTTTGTAGCAAAACTCAACCGAGCTATAGCGTTAAAACGTGAGTGTAAGCAAACGTCGAAGTGTGAAAAGGTGAAAGGTTCGCTTCATACAACCATAGAAAGAGAGAATTAACCACTAGAGACAATTCTCAATTTTAGGTGGAACTATCACAAAGCTTTATGTTGCGACGTAGCCTACATGCTGTCAAATGAAAGAAAATGCAGATTCTCTTGTCATCTGTCTTTCGTTTTATGCACAGTAGTTTGCATATTGTGAATCTGTTCTGAAAATTCTGCACGCATTTGTAATCTTCGGGCCGAATTTATGAAGAGTTTGAATAGCTGAAAAGTCGCCTTTTCAAAGTGTTAAGTAGGAATTTACTTTCCAGTTTTCAAATGTTTTTAGTACTGTAAAATAACGATAAAGTAATACAAAGCTGCACCCCTCTGAGCAGATTTAGGAGCCCTTAGCACCACCATAGCGTATTATTTTTTCACGCTAAGGCAGTGCTAAATTGGCATTTTCCCTGCGCCATATTTACAAAGTGATGCAACGTCTGCATTGCACCACTTTGTAAACCCTTGCGCTACATTATGCCTACGCCAGGCATAATGTATGCAAGGGGGGGCGTTCCCTTGTTTGGGGGGCCAAAAAATTGTGCAAGGAAATTTAAGAGATTTCCTTGCGCAATTTTTTTCGGCACTTTTAACGCCTGCTTAAACCATTTATAATGGGTCCCTATGTACTCTGCATGAGTAGAGCCAAAAGTTTGGCACTACTCCTGCAGAGTACATCAATAGCATTAAATAAATTATGCTATTGTCCCCCACACTGCACCATGGTGTGCCATATTTTAAGAACGGCACACATGGTGGTGGTAGCAGGACGCAAGGAATGTGACGCTGCACTGGGTGCAGTGGCATTTTCCTTAAATTTGCCCCTACATTGCTTTGAATTACTTTGGGTCAAGGGAGTCTCCCAGATGTGGTTCCTATTGAACAACAAATGAAACAAAGACTTGTCTACTAACATTTATGGACAGGGCTTTCGGGCATACTTACAAGCCCCTAGCACCACCTTGTGCCTCCATAGTGTATTTCATTTTATGCTAAGGCAAATCTAAGGTGGCTTTTCCACTGCGCCTTATTTATAAAGTGGTGCAATGCTTGCATTGCTCCACTTGGCAACCCCTTTGTGGCACATTATGCCTGTGTCAGGCATATTGGATGCAAAGGGGGCGTTCCAAAGCAGGGAGGTCTGAGAAAATGGCACAGTGAAATTAACAACATTTCACTGTGCCATTGTTTCTATCATTTTTAACTCCTGCTCATAGCAGGCATTCAAATTACGCAATTTAATCAATGGGCCTCACTGTGCTTTGCTGCACTAGTGTCAACATTTTTGATGCTAGTGCAGCAAAGGGCCACAGTAGTGTCAAGAATTCTGTCCTAACGACTGCTATGGTGTGCCATATTTTAAATACGGTGCAACCATGGTGTCATTAGGTGGGACGGGGCAGAACAAGAAAAGTTGCACATCAGGACTGATGTGCCACTTTCTTGTAAACATGCCCCTTTGTGCCCTAAATGTATGCATTCATGAGGCAAGGTGACAGTAGGAGAAAGTTTTATTTTCTCCAAACTTTGCCTAACCTGCAGGTGTGATGCAATGTACATCACGCATGCAAAGTAGCAATAGGCTTTAGCAAGTATAAGCACCGTAAGCTGTACTGGGAGAGTTGTTTACTAGTGAAAAACATATGGCAGACTCAAGCATGTACCTTTGCACTGCGGTGCCAAGGTGTGTATGTGGCACTAGGAAGTCAGAAATTGTGGCAATGCCAGTAAAGAAAGCAGCAGGGCCAAAACTTAGTAGATATATCACTGGCTGCACTCTTCCTTTCGCGCAATGCAGAGTTCGACTGCTGTGCTTTATTGGGTGAAAAAATAGTACATTTTCCACTCTTTTCCAATGCTAATAAATGTAAGGACCTGAGACATGCAACCATAAATATCCAATCTCAGTGATAGACCACTTTTCGTCCTTTCTGGCCAAAGTCAAATTATGGAATTCCACCAAAAGAGGTTAAACTATGGAATATATAGTAAACTTTCAAATCACATTGAAATTGTGACATACTTATGATATTTACCTATCAACATGATTTGATGTTAATTCATGCTGTATCCATTCCTCCGTCTTCTTCATACTGTCCCTTCTACTTCAAGAATCTCATGCTTGTCAGTAGATTTTGAAAAAGGAGTGTGGAATCAGGTTGATGGAATTTAGGGCCTCATTTACAAGAAACTGACACATCAGCCCTGATGTGTCAGATTTCATGCACTGCCTAATGATTCCCCAATGATGCAATGGATGTGCTGTATTTACTATACTGAGCTCCATGACAGATGTTTCCACTGATGCGTCAGAAATTCTGACGCATTGGTCGCGCTAAACTGACACATTGCCAAAAAATGATGTTACTCCAACAATGTGTGCAAGACTCCCATAGATAAAAGCCCTGTGGCAGGTATAAGGGCTGCTCTGAGCAAGCATTATTTTGACGCAGTGATGTTGCAGAATGACGCAGTGAAATTTCACTGCATCAGTTCTGTGCGGCTTTTTGCCTGTGAATGCCTACCTTGCATACATTATACCTGGCACAGGTATACTGTAATGCAAGGCTTTAGAAACTGAAGCATTGGGTCCAATGCGTCCAGCTGTAAATGTGGAGCAGTGTAAAGTACTACTAAGCACCTCAGAGTCAAAACAAAATTACGCAATGGGTGGCACAAAAGTCTGTAAATGAGGCCCACAATGTGCTAATATAGCCTTCGAACCCGTCATAAGGGCTCCACTGGCTATTAAAGGCCGTTCCCGCGTTAAAGGGAGAGGGCCTTTAATAGCCAGTAGAGCCCGCTACAGCGGGTTCTAAGGTTATTAGAACATTCTGCCATTAGAGGGCAGAATGTTCTCATAAATAAAACAAAGGCTTCACAGAACCGGAGGGGATTAAAATACCCTCAGGCTTTATGAGGTTTTGTTCACAGCTGCTGCTGTGAACAAAGAAAATTGGAATGTTTACGTTCCGGGCTTTTACCGGCCAGTAAAAGCCCGGAGCACTCCATTGTCTCTGATGGAGTGCAAACATTCCAATGTTCTAATATGGATTACGTTTTAATTGTGGCAATTGAATCATTCGCTTCTGCAAGCAATGAGAGGGGGGGTCCCAGAGGCCTCTCTTCCCTGAAAGGCTAATTGTCCCAATGAGAATGTTGAGCAAGGGGAGATGAGTGTTGGATTAGTTGTGAAAAAATACAAAGCTCTACAAAATTGTCTGATAAGTTAGAAAGGCTGTTTAACTTTTGTAAAATTTCTATTGGGTAGACTGGATAAAGCACAAGTGCATCTTCAGCTACATTTCAGCAACATTCACACAAGGGGTTACAAAACCAATCCTATGTTGCTTGTTTTCTGGTTCAGGAAGGACCTAGACTAGTAGTTCAGGCTGGACTGTTCCCATTGGAGCAGGGTCAAAAATTGCCATGCATTTGGCTGGCTCCAAACTGAGGAACCTTTAAGTACCAATATCCAGATTTACTATGATTTTGCAAGTTTCTTTTTTGCATTCACTAAGCCACACAAAGCCACTCTGTGTGGTTTAGTAAATATAAATTAACACGACACAGTGCACAGCTCTGACTTGTGTTACTTTGCGTCGGGTATGCATTACATGGGTGGAGTATAGGCATTCCCATACATCCACCCATTTATCATGACCCAAACTCAGATACACAAAGACTTGTAAATCTTGGCATGCACAAAAATGGTGCACCTATCTCACAGAAACATAACAAGGAGAAATATCTTTATGTATCCTCATTACTTCCTCTTAGTGTGTGTAAATAGAAAGAGGAATAGGTGTTTAAAGATTGTTTTTGTGTGAGAAGTTATCCCATTGAAACTTTCTCTAAGGATAAGAAGTGTTTTGGCAGGAAAGTACAAATCATCCAGAACTCGGTAGCAAGACTCATCCTCAACTCCCACACCAAACTCACATCACACTAGACCTCAGGGAAAACACCTCCAGTAGGCCCTGTAAAACCCTTGTTTCACTTTTAGAGACCCTCAGATGAATGTCAGAACTTACCTTTGTAGACAACCTTATGTACTTTAGAGAGTATCAGCCACTTTTCAGTCACCCACATTTGGTTTGTCTACACCAGTCGGCCGGCCTCCTTACACTTGAGGACATCTGGCCCTCAACAGGCAACATATACCTGGTCCTCAGTTACTGTGAGGTAAGTTACTCCCTGTAACCCTTCTTGCTACTCATGTGGTAGTGTGGACCTTTTAGTGGAAAAATCTTTAATCACAAAAGCTAACCCTTAAAGTTTACTAGCGCACCAAATACGTGGAATAATGTAACTGCCTGTGGTCACACGACAACACACACTGAGGGGAAAAACCTGTTGGAAACCCAATTGAAAAACGAAGATGAATGCAAAAAACTGCACAAATCGTATGGCTGATTGATAAATAACGCACTGGAAAGAACGTCTTGCGGGGAACCAAGATACAGGTGACAGAATGGTCAGTGGCTGTATGAGATGGCAGTTGAGGTTGCAGCACCATTTTTCTTAAAACTGCCCCTTATTCTATAGACCAACCTGAGACAGAAAGCAAGTTACATAGCAACCATCCCACAACATACCGAGTAGAATCTGAGTAAGATGCATTTAGGTAATGATTAATACAGGGCTAGTTAGTAGAACTCAAACCATTTGACACACTCAAGAACATTAGGAAACTAGGAATATATTCTAAAGATTTTGTTTCAAGATATTAGAATCTTTCCTAATGCACACAATATGAATAGTAACTATTAGAAATATAAACAATATACTAGTGACACATTTCTTCAGAAGTGTGAAAAATTAATAGTTATGTATCATATTGGTAAAATCCTAAAGTTTCCTTTGAGTCCTTGTTTACAATCCCACCCTCACTTCTTTGGCTATCTAAACTAATCTTAGCAATAGAAGAAAGTGTCTACCAAAGACTTTTCCTTTCCTATTGGAGATACTGTCTGATTTCCTTGTGATTTTGAAAGTTATAATTTAAAGAAGCATTTCCTTCTGTACTAGAGATGCTGTCTGGTTTCCTTGGGAATTTGACAGCTATAATTTAAAGGGATTTTCAAGAACATCTTTCACGTAGGGATGCTTACATTTCCCTAATGTTTTTTCTGTTTATTTGTGACTTAAAAGTATTATTATTATTATGTACTCTGCACTTCTGTTTTCATGGCATTTGACATGTATTCTGTCCTGCTTGATTTTTATAAATTTGTAATAAAACTCTTTCACTTTTTCTCTGATCTAGAGCTCAGTTATTGAGTGGAACCAGTGACTTACTTTATTACTCTGCTAAATTAACGTTGGGCCTGATTCTTTAAAGCAAGATTAAGAGAGTATCAGAACCGCCATAGTTAAAACTTAGGATGATCAGTTTTTGGGGTGCCTTGAAATTTGGGTTTTGGGATTCTGTTCCCACAGCTCTAAAGAAAGGGTCTACTTTGACTTACAAAAATGGTTCAGAACTTCATATGTTATCTGAATAAAGAAGCAGTGTTCAGTAAACTAGCACTGTCCTATTTTAATCTACATCTGTAGACATGCAAATAAGCATGCTGAATGAAGGCTAAAATGTGCCAACGGGTGGCCTTCAGCAAAGAAAAGTGATTCAGTGCGGTATGGCCTCAACCTCCTGTCTCTGGTAAAAAGTTCCTCTCTCTGTCACACACACTGCCATTAGCTTTTACACCATATCCGATAATTATGCAATATTCTTAAAGTAAACAGTTAGCAGAAAAATTCTTGGTTCCGAATCGCTTACTGATACTCTATGAAACTGTACTTTTTGTTTAATAACAATAAAGAAGAATTGAAAATATAAACTCCTGTGAAATCTTGTTCATAGCTTCAAAACAATTATGGTAACAGAGAACTCTGCTAAGACAAAATAACATGACTGTATTTAAGCAAACTTGACTATCACATTGCAAAGAACAGTGAAATGTATACGTGTGCACTTTATTTCACCATTCACATCTGAATATCTAGCATATGTAATTCAAGAAGTAGAATACCTGAAAAAAGAAATTATAATTACAAAATTCCCAGAATTATGCAAATAATTATATTTCATTTTTTACCTATTGTAGCTAGATACAAAATTGCAAAAAGAAAAATCAAAAAAGGTGAAAATTGTCCCCTTTTAAATCCATTTCACTACAATAATTTCATCATCATAGGGTTTGAAAAAAACAAAATGTGCATATTTTCTAGCTGGAAGTTTTATCACATTTCTCCAAATTCTAATAATAGAGTAGTTGCCACAAGTCAGTCAAAGAATACAAAAGTTGGGACCATTGGTGGATATCATGCCAATAGCGATGATATAGGTGAGGCCTGTAGAACAGCACAAAGTAAAGCTGTAACTGTAGATCCAGTTGATGTGGAGGAGAAGGTAGCACATTAGGCAAGGCAGGCCCAATCAAACCACAAAATGCAGACACTGTTGCTAGTCTAACTCTTACTAGGATTGACTTGAAAGGTGAGAGTCAATCCTAGCATGTGCTGTTAGAGCCTGAAAATTGCTCAACATTTACTGCATGTCTTATGATCGCTAGCCGCATTGAAGTAGTATACGCTTGATGCATATACAGTGGTTGAACCACTTCTCCTATGTTAAGTGATAGTACTGGCAGTTATTCCAGTGAAACATCCATGTAGACAGTCTAAAAACAGTCCATGCACCAAAAATAAGATCTCAATTGAGGAACTTGAAGTTTGCGAAATTATAATCTTCAGTGTTCAATTATCTTATTCAGTACTCCTCCGACATAGAATGCATGGGTCTCACAACTTTAGTGTTCAGTCAGGCAAATATCAGCAACATTCTTTACAAGAAAGAAAATGAGAATTGCACAACCGGCTATCAGAACTGTTACTTAAATTCCACAGGACAGATTCAAAAAGATCAAACTGAAGAAGGAATGAATAAATCAAAAAATAGTTTAGAGCTCATCAATAGGCCAAATCGCATTGTTTTAAAAACACAGGTGCTACCTGTTGCTTTTAATGCCTGAATGATGGCATACAATAGATTAGAAACATCTGTTAGAAACTGCATCTGCAAATGTATTTCAAATGCAGACAAGAATGTTTGTAAAGCAAACGTTTCTGCTGCAGAAGCTGATGACAGCTCTATCTGTTTTAGGATTGTAACAAGCATATTTCATTTATCAAAGAATGTATTTATTACATCTATGGCCAGTCAAGGAAAATTATTAAACAACGTTTTTTGGGGGAGAATGAAATGCAATACCACAATATTTTACAGTTTTTGAACAATTAACACAAAAGCATAACTGGGAGTTAACCTAGAGCAACTTTAATTTGTTATAATAAGATAAGACTTGTTCCATTGTAGTATATTATAGGAGGGAATGAATGGGACAGGTGCTGAAATAATATACAGACAAGGCGGGGCGTCAAAGGGTTACAAGCACCTTTCATAGAACAATAGAGAAGTGTGTGTTCAATTTGAATGGTGCACACAGATGTTCTTACGAATTTAGTTATTGGTTTTTTTGTTGAACAGTGAAAATCAAAAGAGAATTTCAATGCATTGTAAAAGACGGCATTGTGTATTTTTCCATATCAGCCTAGGGATGTGGGATGCTGAGAATAAAAGAAATTAAAGGCAGTGATTGGCAAGGAGATTACTGCTTCTAAAAACTGCATAAGACATGGATCTTCTGGGTACTCTCTATCTCTTCTATTGATGAAAGAACCTGCAGAGCTTCTGTTTTTTAGCTATTATCTGCCTTTAAGTCAAGCTACAGCAATTAAATACAGCAGTTTCATTTATGAGCAGCAAGGGTACTTTATTAATTTTCAAAGTTTTTAATGCCCAATTCAATAGTGTTATTACATATGTTTGTGCATGCCTTTGCTGCAGGAGATTCAAATCTTCTTTCAAAAGACTAAGGCAGATAAAATAATGGTGCAAATTGTGTATACTCCTTGAGAAAGTGTTTGAAAAACAGTCTCAATCATGTTAAAAAGTAGTATGCATTATTTCTTTAGCAACCTTCAGATTCTTTCTGCGGCTTCCCTTTCAGAATATGCCTGCTCAATTTTAATAACAGCATGTAAAAAAGTAGTTATAATCTTTCTTTATCACTGGGTGTTGACCTGCTTTGACACATTTTCTTTCACAGCACTTAAACTGGAATGAGTTAGCAACCTTTAGCAAAGCCTGCCAGCAGTGTACACTTACCGACCATATGGGAGAATACATAATATATCAGAGCTTTAGTTGTTTACTGATGGATCATCAGCTTTGGAAAGAATTTTAATCATGAATGCACTGTTATCTATTGGCCATAGGCCATACCATCTCAAATGAGTAAAGTTAAAATATTTAGGCCATCCTACACCATTTCATGTTGTTCGGATTCAGTAGAATTTATTTTCCGTTTGTATTAACTTTTGCAATTTATAATGCTGTTAGATCATTAACAAATAAAAATCTTAAGCGTGTTGTTTGCTTTACTGTTTTATTTAAAAATATAATTACTTTAGAAATTATGCATGCTCTAAATAGAGTATCTGTGCATTTAATCCAGCAAAATGTGGTTCCTCACACACTTTTTTCAATTATATTTTTATTCTATTATGCATAAACCAGAACTAAAAATGAATCACTAAACCAAATAGAATAAACAACTCCGTGATGGATAGACAGATTTTTTATGTTTCTAGGCAGAAGGGTCAGACCTACCATCCATATAAAAATAAGGGAACCTTTTCTGAAAGCTTCTGGGACAATTCATAGGTGGAGCCCTACAAATGCTCCTACCTTGTATAGGTCTATGTATTTCACAAGTACTGCTTGATCTACAAATATAATGCAGTCCATAGTGATGAAAACAAAACAGCTCCTGATGTGTTACATCATCTTAATAGGGATCTTCAATGTACAAGGAGGTGCAGGAGGCTAACTTGACCATTAACTGTTTGACAGTAGTAATCTCAATGGAATTAGCGAAATAACTGGCAGTATAATGTCTTTCATAGATATGTCAGATATTTTAAAAACATATAGAATTTGAATCTGTCCTACAGGACCCATTAACTGGTAAGGTTCTCTAAAACAACACAGTCCAGCACAGGGTATGCAGTGATGTTCAAAGCATGATACTCCCCTTGTGTTCTGTGAGAAGAAAACGTTTTCTGCAATTCCTGAACTAGAAGAACCAGTACAGTGTTATCAGGATTATAATTCCTATGTGCTAAAAGTGAAAATATAAGTCAAATCAAATCAAATCATTAACATTTATAAAGCGCGCTACTCACCCGTGCGGGTCTCAAGGCGCTAGGGGGGAAAGGGGGGGTTATCGCTGCTCGAACAGCCAAGTCTTTAGGAGTCTCCGGAAAGCGGAGTGGTCCTGGGTGGTCCTGAGGCTGAGCAACATTATAATCCACATTGGGATAGATATATCTCCAGTAGCGATCCAGATGTAAGACCAAGGTGGAAAATGGTATCTGTCAGAACCAACAGCAACCAAGAGGCCATCTGTAGCATTGATGAACTAGAGAAGGAATTACTATTTCTCTTTTTTCAAAATCTGTAACAAAGTCAATTTCATATAGCACAATTTTTGCAGTGCATCACATCAATTGATGTGAGCTTGGCTAGTGATTCATAATAAAGCATTGTTGCAGATTTTGGAATTATTGATATTGCAGCAACAAGCTTGTTTGTTCAATATGGCGTGTGGTGTAAATCTGGAGATAAATCAAAATCACTGGTTGCCAGAAGTGAGCTACAGATTTGGTTGGGGTAGTTCTTCCAGGATAACAAAAATGTGCTAATCTACTCCAGAGACTCCTTTGGTGGCCATGGGGGCCTGGTGAACAAAATCAGCCAAATTCTGATTTTTATTTTGGTCAATCAATACCATCCTGTTCTTTTCTGCACCAGGAAGTGGCAGCAAGATTACTGTTTGAGTGCATTCTGCTCCAGAATCTGGAATAGGTGGTTGGTAGGATGGTCTGAAGTCTTGGTTGCTAGGGATCCTTTCCTCAACTAGCTCTCCCACTTTGAGCAGCTACAGATCAGCAGCTTTAGAAATTTCATATTCATTAGTGGCAGAGTCAAAATTATCCATGTTGGATAATTTAGTACTAGTTTCTCAAACAATCTGTAATAAGCTGAAACAGGACTATACGGAATTTGATTATTAGTTATGAAGACTGAGAATCCTTAACAAGAAATAGTTCTTGCCTCTCTCAGGTAGTGAAGCAAAGCTGTTCAAGGCCCACTCAGGGGAGGTGATGTGGGCATGCAATCCCAATTTTCTGGCACACAACAACACTCAATAAATTATTATCAAGTCAAAAAGGAAAATTTTATCATATACACACTACTAAATACTATAAACTGCATTACAAATATGTACAACAGGTAAATAGAAATACCCTTGTTGACACCCTCATATCAGCTTTCACCCCTGGAGGGCCCTGAACTCCATAATCACAATACCCCCACATATACCAGATACAACATCACGCTATCAGGGTATTTATTATATTTAAGGCAGGCCTACTGACTTTGTCAGGGTGTCACCACAATAAAAAACAGGCACATGTTATAGTTCACTATGATATCACCATAAAAACCAGTAATCACATTCACAATCATTTTAAGCATTGAAGTGTTCACTAATAAAAACTGCAATAAATCATTTCCATTCAAATCAACCCTAAGCATGTGTGTCTGGATCTTTTTTTACGGCTAACAGGCCACAAAATTCAGCCATAAGACCCACCACAAGGGTTTCTACACTCCAGTTCTCAAGAGCAAAAGATTCCGCTCTGGAGTGCTTAAAATGAAGGAAACTCTCTCAGGGTTATTGGTTCAATCTGCCCCAAAACCTAAGGTGACTTCTAAGACCAGTGTGTGGAGGGGAATTGTGTACCTTCTGCACCCGCACAATATGTTTGAAAAATGTTGGTAGCACAATGCCCAGATTGGAGCACCACAGAGAATATATGTAAATTAAGCCCTATGAGTGCAATATTGGGTAGGCGGGGAGCAGTGTACATTTTATTAGCACACTTCTCCTGCTGTTGTATTATTGTACTGCACTGCATTAGATGCCTTTTTCTCTTTTTGTTTTTTTTAAATCCTGGGATCCTGGGGGTGCGTGCCCACTGGGCACCCAGGTTTTGTTGAGAGTAGTTGGGAGCAGCCCAGGGAGCCCACTTTCAGCTGCCCCAGCGGGTACCCCACTGTTGCACACACTTCAGGTGCAAACGACAGGAGCCAAAATTCTTTCTATTGTTCCCACAGTGGTAGTAGCAACCCTCCTATCCCTGGCTGTAGCAGGAGTGGCATTGTGAGGCTGGGCATGCTCCACCACATGTATATGGGCATGGCAATACGTCTAGCAGGGAGGATTGTGCTCGGTCTTTGGCTGTGCATGGTGTAAGTTAGTCACAAGATCAACCACCCATACATAGCCAACCCACCACAGGTACCAGCACCCTCACCTTTTATTTTAAAATGGTTTTCTGATTGAGCTGGACTGCTGCGGGAGCCAGCATGGCTGTGCAGTTATAGCTAGGACCAGGTTTTCATAGGAAATTGGGGGTATATTTATGAGCCCTGCAGCATCACGCTTACAGCACACAATATGGTGCAAGCATGACACAACTGGAAAATAGAGATTTATGAAGCCACACAAGGCCAATTTGTGTGGCCCGGAATGGTTCCATAAATCTGGAGTAAGGCAATGCAGCACAATCACTGTGTTGTCTTACTCTGTCCTGAGAAGGGGTTCCATGGGTGTTGCATGGGTATTTCTCATTCAGCTCCCATGGTCTTTGCCAGATTTCCCATGGCATTCCCAGATTTACCAGAAGTGGTACACCTGGGCATTTGCCAAAAATATATGCCTTCTTAGGGGAGGTGTAACAATGGGAAATATCTTAATTTCTCCTTGTTTGTTCCTCTATCTATTGTGCTTCACACAAAGAATGAGAAATACGCTTCTCAGGATCTTCCTGCATAAAAAGAATCCCACAAGCAATGCTGGCATCCTTGCACCATGGGGCAAGGTTGCCTGCGTTGGCGCTAGGCAGCCCATTGTGTTCCAGTGCAGAGGATGGACAGCAATGCTCTGTATTTCCATAAATATGGCTATTCCTGCCTTTCCCCGTGACCCAGTGCAGAAAAGTAAGGTGACTTGCTGGGTTGCACTGTGTCACATTCTCATGAATTCTCATAAACAGGCCTACATATTTTTTGGTTTGCTAATAAAGTTGATAATAACTTTTTGTGTTGTTTGACAAACCTTCACAAAATTCTCTGAATGAAAAGTTCAACCACTTCAGCTATTTCCTGGAAATCTTTGCAGTGATTTGTCAAGTGGGACAGAGTAAAAGGGGGGTCCTAAAACACATTTTACTCATACACTTTCCTATAATAACTCTCATCACAGCTATTATTGAGACTGCTGAATGAAATTTCACTTAATTTGGCAGAAAGCATAATTTGTACCCAGAAATAATGTTTTCGGGATTAGGTGTAAATCCATTCAGTATGTCCTGAGAATACAAGGTTCAAAATGTATAGATATTTATAGCAACACAGTACTGCTGTGGTACCACAAGCTAAAAGGTCATGGTCTGATTAGCTGGGCACATGATGAACGTAAAGCTGTGATTACTATTTTATTACTCAGGAACTTGGTCCCCATGCCATTGAAAACAAACAAATAGAAGGAATAAGGTGCCAGAATAGGGTCATGGGCACCTTTACTCCTTATCCTTATGGTGTCAAATTTGATCACTGCATCATTCTACTGCAAAAATACAATGATGCCCAGAGCAGAACCCTGTGAAATTTCTTGCTAATACTACAGTACCACAAGCTAAAAGGTCATGGTCTGATTAGCTGGACACATGATGAACATAAAGCTGTGATTACCATTTTATGACTCAGGAACCATGGCACTGTAAAAAATAAAGGGGCGGCCTTGGGGCCCTGCAAAATTTTGAGGTTGGAGGGCAAGGGGGTTTTGGCTGCCCTCTGTAGATAATACTACTAATCAGTTTCTTCTTTTTATTTCCTCATTTTAAGACCATCAAATATGAAGAGTAAGACTAAGAACACACAATTCTATTCCAGGGCCAAAGAAGATGCTGCTACTACCATCACAGAATGTACTCCCTAAGATACCGGTACGTCATGGTTATTTAATAACTCTTTTTAATTTTTAGTGTATTGTCACCTTGCAATCCTCATTCTGTTTTCTTTTATATTCCCTTATGTTTCTGCAATCTTCAGTGACTTTCATTACCTCCATTTAAGTTATTTTAAGATAGCAAACTCTTCCTTAACCCATGTTTTTACTTCTCCTCTCCCTTTTTTAATCATTTTTTTTCTATTCTATTTCTTCAGATTTAGGAATAAAACTTTCAAATTCATACTTTGGCTAACAATAATTTCATTTTTGTTTGGTGTTGATTTTTACTTGTGTCAAACTGTTGATGGTAGTGCATTTTTGTAGTCTTGAACCTGCCCTGGCCAACCCCAAGGAGCTGGGATGGGGCCATTATTCTATGGGAGCTATACAGGAGTGACAGGAGGAACAAAGGGCTACTGAGATGTATGTTAAGTAAATTTCCTATTTAATGCCAACGTCTGTGTTTATAATGGCATTACTTCCATGATCTTAAGCCCAGTCTCCACTACCTTTTATGTTTCTGCCTCTCGGCCATTTTAATGAATGGGTAGAAGAGGAGTATGTTACCAAGTACCCACTGTTAATCCATGCCTTCTATCTTCTATTCTGTCCCATACAACCAGGCATGTGCCACATTTCACCTCTACCTTCTTCCTAAGTTTCATCTTTTATCATCTCAAACACTGGTCACCTAACATTTGCTTGCACCCACCCTAACCCAGGAATATTATTTGTTATAATGGCAATGAATTAGTGTGGAGGGCACAGTGGGATTTGGAAGTGGGATTTGGACAGCAGATTTGGTTGGGTAGGGAAACATCAGGGCCACTGAAATTGTTATTATTATATGCCAATAGTTGTCCAACAATACCGTTGCATCACTGAAAGCGTAAATTTAATGTACATATATTTCTATGGCAACACAGTTCTTTTTGTAATTTGATGTAAATCTGTTTAGTAGTTTTGTAGTTATTAAAGAAAAAAAATATCTATTTATCTCTCTCTCTCTCTCTATATATAAATATATATATATAATTATATATATATATAATTATATATATATATATATAGATATATAGATGCAAAGGGTCCATGAATCGGAGAAATCTCATGTTGAGATCTCATTGGCTGCCAGCAATTCCACCAGGAAGTGCTGGCAGCCATGTTGGGACTTTCGCCTCAGCCTGGGTCCATGAAAAATGTAAAAACAATTAGGTGTGGGGCAGGGTAAGAATACCCTGATATCCTAGGTTTAGTCGTGAAAAGAACTAAAGGTTACAGAGACATTATAGTTAGGTTCATATTTCATACACACAAAATCATAGAAAGTCAGCAGTGATAGTTATACTTATGTTAAGAAACTATGGGCCTGATTTAGATTTAAAGTTACTTTACTGCACAAGTTATAGTTTCTGCAGAAAGTATAACTATAACTGCTGAATTACTGTGGTTTTGTGTGTGTACAATGTGGACCTAACTATGACATCTCTGTAACTAGCTTTTTAGTGAATTTCTAAGATTTTTTAAATTCTATTTCTTTACTATAACATCCTTGTAACATTTTTAGTGAATTTCTATGTTTTTTACCGTACAATGCACAGTGGGAGGCTGGCCCCTCATACAGCTAACCCCACACCACACAAGGCCTGTGTGTGTGTGAGATATATATGTATATATATATTCAGTAAAAAACAAAGGTTAGAGGGACATTATAGTTAGGTTCAAATTGTACATGCACAAAACCAAAGAAATGCAGCTTTTATAGTTAAAGTTATTTCAAGTAACCATAACTCATGCCCTAAGGGAACTACATAACTGTAACTTGAACTCTTACCTTGCAGTTTTCCCATCAATAATTTTAATGCAAATGTTACAGTGATATTATCAATGCTGTTATTGGAGATGTCATGAGTGATGTAATATCAGAGGTAATTAGTAGGGCATGGCGCGTATTATAGCGTGAGTTATAGTTGCAAATTGACAAACAGATCAGAAATACTTGCAAGCTATTTTTAAAGTTATTGACAATGGAATGCACACACTTTCTAAGAGAATGAACTCATTAAGCTACATTCTGTCATCAGCCTTAGAACTCACAAAAAGAGACCCAGATTTTTTACAGCTCAGGCAGGCTAAATTAGGAGCAATTATACAATTGAATTGGGCATTACAAACTCTTAAATCAGGTTTTGTGCCTTGGCAACTTCCCAATGAAACAGCCATGTTTGAACCATATGATCTGACATTCACTCAAAAAGCAAAGAATCTACATACACACTATTCAGTATACAACATGTCATATATGAATATCTATATATTAGAACATTTTGAAAATGCTCCATTTAAAATCATGGACGCTACCCCGCAATACCTGGTTAATACACAGCGTCATTCCACTACCCATTACAATGTTTCATTTTCGCAACTGTTAGAAATATAAATCCATTGGCTGGTATGAAACTATGCACAATTCTCATTCCTTCCATTCATATACATTTTCTTTTTCCCACTTCTGTAGTTGAAGATGGCCCTGTATGCATTAGTAGAGAAAATTGTAGAAATCCCCTCAGACACTCCCTACTGTATGACACTATATCATTACATGGAATGTGTAGCAATTGGATTCCTGGGTTAAATTCTCTTTTATCATTTCCCCCACTGCTTCCATTCCCACACATGATGAACTTCTGAAGAACAGTTCTCAGTTATTTCTAACAAATGTTACTTGCTGTGGTTTAGAACCTGGCCAGCCATACCTGATACCAGTTTCAGAAACAATACAGTTTTGGGAAGGACCTGGTACCCCCCACCCCAAAATATAATTAGGAACACCTGTATGCCTAGAATAAACATAAAATACATGCATTTTGATGATCTAAACAAGCTATTGTATGTTCTATTGCAAAATGAAGTCCTGTTGACTTCAGTGTTTGAAACGTGTGATCTGCACAGCTAGAACTGCTTCAAAAATTTAGAAGTTGTTACACATGCAATACCCAACACATTTTGCTGATATCATGTAAACAATATTTAATTTGTCTTTAACATCTGGTGTTGTGCATCTTTTTAAGAACATTGGATCTAGTCTGGTGACTTGATTTAAAGCAGCATTGGGACTGATTCTACCATTTATTTTTCTCTTTGGTCTCTAGTCTTTTTGAAAGGTTTCCAATCACTATACTGCTAATCAGCTGTGGTATTAACATTGTTCTCCTGTTTCGACAAGGAAGTCAGCAACATGGAGTAGCTGTATCCAGCTGAACAATGACACAGAGAAACTCTTGCATGTGGTATGGGATATGCTGTGCTAGCTGAACTCAGCAAGAACTATCTGGCTGAAATCATCTAGAACTACAGCTGGAACAGCCCCCAGTGGCTTATCTTTCTATGGAAACAATCATCCAATCTCTACACGAGCACCAGAGAAAATGCGGAGCACTACATCTGTCCCTTCTACAAGATGCTACTTATGACAGAGTGATATCACCCTGACAGTTTTCAACACAGCTCTGGACGAACAGCTTAACTTATTGTTATCCTTCGAGCCCCCTAAGGAGGGGCCGCATTTACCATTGAGAGCCTCAGATGAGCAACCAACTGCTGGTTCATCGAATACACAGATTACTAAGATTACATTTTACTAACAACGAAAATACAATGTATGGTTTTCTTAAAGATCACACATATGCTGTATGCGCATATGATAAGGAATGCACTCAACACGTGAGTAGACCAACAACACATACTCACCAAATATACCACAAAAGCCTGCATGAACTATGAACTGAAGAAAACTTTTTCTATTTAATCGACTCTCTTTTTTGCTTTGTATTTTTTTTTTATTCTGCTTATTTTTAAAGTGGTCTATTTCTTATCAACACTGGTATGTTTTATTGCCTCCATGCATAAATCACTTAAGATAGATTACACTACATATATAATTATAGATTACCTAAAATAATGCAAGGCTTAAAAGTATTCATGCTTCATTAAACATATTATGCATGACATTTTTTTTCCATTCAAATATATGATGTATTAATTGCCTTTGTGTTGTACTATAAATATACCATGTTCAAATGTGTACCTTATTCTTGGTATTTTAGATCCCAGTAACCATACAGCATGGATTTCTCTATACATTAGCAAAATCCCTACTTGTTAAATATGCCCCTATGATGTCACATTCAGATGTACAAGTGGGGGATGATGGCTCCATTTTATGTAGGCCCTGATTCCATATTAGGTAATAGAGGCCACCATCTTCTCAATCTTAGATGATGGAAATCACCATATTTCCTGACTTATGCAGAATCATTTTCATGTCTGCCATTTGATACAGATGTCCTCTGACCTTCTCTTTCTAAGAACTGTGAATGTATCAGATCATTCGACTAATGACATATTTATAACACCTTATGCAACAATAGTCTGGGACAAGCGTCTACAGTTCACCTTGTCAAGGTTAAATAAGAACAAAAACAGACATAGCTGAAATAATGTAGTCTGAATTGATGTCCTTTTAACTGATATGTTTGTAAAGAAACATCTTTGATGCACATAATCTTTGTCGGACATTCCTAAACTTATGTAAGAAATTCAAATTTCTGATAAGATTGTTGGGCATATTTAAGAAAAGTGGTGCAACGTCTAGTGCAGCGCCACTTTCCTTGCACCCCTTGGTGCCCCCTACCACCATCATGTGTGCACTGTATCTAAGATACGGCGCACTATGGTGCAGGGTAGGGGGACATTTGATGTACTCTGCAGGACTAGTGCCAAAATAATGGCTGCTACTTGACCACTTGCCAGGAAATGCCCTTCACCAAGATTATCTCACAAGACTTTGCCAGAGTCGGTCTCACCTACTGCCAGTGCACTTTGCAAATGCCACATCTCTTATGAAGATGATAAAGCAATGTCCCAGAGGAAGGCTGCTACAACAGTGTATGTTTGCCCTTTGCAGAGAATAGTGCTTTCATGCCTCCACTGATAAAGTCGGTTTTGCTGTTAACAAGGTATGCAATGCACCTTTTCTCTTTAAGAAACTTTGGACAGCAAGTTTATCTGCATTCTATGATCTCTTAGTGTAAAGCACAGAAGCGGGTGTTAAGGTGTTCTAGATTACATTTTAACCATGTTAGAAATGTTCATTTTGTTTTTGTGATTTATAAGTGAGTACTTGCTGCTTTTATAATATTCTGTGTGATTGTCTCAGAGGTACTGAGAAACAAGTTGTTCCTGTAGTAATAAATAATTGTACTCAAAAGTATTCTTTCTTCTTAGTGCAATTTATGTGTGTGATATTGTGAATAATGAAATTGGTTTGTTTCTGTTATCACTGTGCCCCTGATCCCTTCATAGAGATTGTTGGTAATCCAAAAGCAAAACTTATATTTCAATAAAACAGTTGTGATCTGTGGGGGCTGCAATAATCTGTCTATCACATTCATCGTTGGTGCATTGAACTGAGTTCACCCATGTCACCTGTTGGTGGGAAATCAAACCACGAAGAACCACACCAAAGTTGTGGTTTGTGAAACCATTTTGTTTGATACAATCTGAAACATCATCAGCATCATCTTATCATATCATCAATACCATCTACCACGTACAAATGTTAGACACTAGACTACTTATATTCAAACAAATACATAATATGCCGCCAAGGTACCAATGAAAGTCAGGGGCCAGGCAAAGTATAACATGGGCTCCTAAAAGGCCATAGAAGTCAATGCTCCAGGCAAAAGATGTCTAAAAGAGCCATAAAATGATTAATAATCAATCATACACTAGCTCCACAAACGATGGTTGTCAACATAAGCAAAGGAGGATACAAGTAGAACAAAATTAGTATGACTGCCCTGCTCTGACAATGCTCCTTCAACAAAACTTGGAGAAATGCATGGAAAGACTTACAAAAATATATGCCTAAAATATGACTCTGCCCATCTGTAGGCCTTTGTATAAAACCACTATAGTAGCAAAAATAATGTAAAAACTTCCAACCAAGATAAACATATGATAAAAGGACAGCAATATGAAAACTGCCATTTAGATTTGAAATAAACTTTAAGATGCTCCAAACACCACAGCCTAAGACAGCAAATAGCCCTGCAAAATACAGCTATCTTACACATATACACACTCCAACACAAAATGATGTGGATGCAAATGAGGAAGAAGATTACAGAGAACAAAGGAAAATGTCTGGTTAAATGGACCTGGACTCCTAGCGCCACCCCTCCCTACCCACCAACAAACACATGCAGACAAGCCTATATTTACCATGAGCTCCAGGGCCCCCACAAGGCCCTAAAGTAATAAAATCTATCTCTAGCACAGCAGCAGTGAGAAGTTGAAAAATGCATTACTATACTAAAATGGCCTACAGTATACTAGGCCAAAAATAGTAAACAACCAGAGTATATTGACAAATCTGAACGAAATTCCCAAAACTTCAATGATAGATAACAATAATAGAACAAAAGTGATGCCTGCCCTTCCTCAAACAGCAAACATTTTGCAAAGTATTACACTGAATTTACTTTATCCCAAAAATGCCAGAGAGATTGTAAACAAAGGATGAGTATTGTTTTACATCCAGAATCCAAATTCAAAATGACTAAACAGCTGGGACAGGAAGAGCAAGATAATACCCTATGAGCAATAGCTTCATTATGTCACTTCCTCTGTTAGCATAATAACGAGAAATTTGCATTTTGTGCTCACAAATTACCCCAACATTCCACTAGGTGTGGGCAGAACTCGCAGAGTTTTGCTCCACAAAATTCTGTGAAGTGAAAACAAAACTTTGCAAGACTGTGCACAGAACTCCATGAGCAGACAGAAGTGCTTGTCTGCCCGTTCCTGCTGCTTTTTCACAGGCAAGTAGTGTGATCCGAGCTTCTGTGCTGAAAAATCAAAGCGAGCAGCACCATACAATCCACATGGACGCAATCATTTTATTTTACGTGCTTCCTGTTCTCTGCATGGTGCTGGGCATGATTTTTGGATCCATTTCAATCCACCCTCTATCCTACTTATCCATCCCTCATACCTTTGTTTATCACTGTGTATCTGTTCGTTTTATGTTTTTTTCTTTTTTTCAACTTTCCCGTGACTTTTTGTACCTTTTTTGTTTTTGCTTTATATTTCCTGTGGTTCTTCCTTTCTGCTTTATCTTTTCCTTGTTTGCTACTTTTTGACCCCATCACCATGTAGGAGGAGCACCAGGGAGCAAGCGATGGCACCAGTGTGGCTGCTACAATTCTCCCACCTTACTATCACTTGTGCTGCCAAGGGTTACAGCCCCACCTCATTTATTCTGAGGCAGAGATGGCTGCACTTGTTTTTTATGTGCAGCACCACCTCTCCTCCATACTGCAAGCAGGTGCCAGGTCTGGGAGGGTGTACGCCCTGCAGGAGCTTCAGATGCTTTTGGGGGTGCACCGGTGTGTGTGCTGTAACCCTGGTGTGCACGGTGCAGCAGCTGACGCACTTCTAGGCAGACATCATGAACCATGAACTTGCTCAACCTGCTGGGTGTCAAGGTTGCAGGCTTCTGTGAGCAATTATTTATTGTTTGTTTTCCAAAATACTACATTTTTTTCCAATAGCATGCTGCTCACACTCAAGGGTAAGTTAATTTTACGTAATGCTACAAATATTATGTGATCCAGCTTGAGATAGCCAGTTGCTCTTTGCTATCTAATCGCACTTGTGGGTGCTCGCTTGTGCTGAATATTTAAGAAGTCATGGAGACTCCTCTGTCCTGTCACTAATATAGCGGTAGTAATATCAGTGAGTGAGTGTTCTTTATATAGCTCATACAGTTCTAAACTCCCATAGATGTGTAGTATGAATCTATGTATTGAAAAGGGAGACTGAGTTAGCCAATCGAAAGGGGTGAGAAGCAGAAATTATTTGTTGCTTTGCATTAGTAATTCCAAATGTATTTAGGTTTAGGAAACTAGTAATAGGGATTAGGTGTAGGGAATTAGGAATAATTCAACTCAATACTAGCATTATAGGTGATCTGATTTAGAAAAGTTCAATGCTATTGCATTTGCCATTGCCTGTCAAAATATGTATGGGGAGATTAACTGTACCACTAATCTATTTTTTATCTACTTTATTTCTTACATCGGCACCCAAGGGCAAGAAGAGGGTCAAGATGAAGGTGCTGCCACCACAAGTGCTGTGATGGGTGGAAGTACCACAATCCTTTCTTTCTATATTTCAGTAGCTGACTTCTTCCTGTCTGTACTAGTCTGTAGCTTTTGTCTGCTTTCTTAGTAAGCTTTCCCTCTCCCCTTATACATCTTCTGGACTGGAAATGTAAGAATAAGAGAACATATTTTAGATACTCTACTGTGAGGATTGCAGACCAAAGTAAGCAATTTTTCTCTAGGCCTGCTTGTCATACTCAAAACAGTAAAATGAGAGAGTAGCCTTGGTCATGGTGGACCACCTACAATGTTGCGCTGTGTTTTCATTCATTTCATACCAGCTGGTTCCGTGACAGTGCAGCATGGGAGGAAAGTAGAGTCCTCATTGCATTTGCCAACCAAGACCATAAGTCCTTCATTGACCAATTTATTCAACCCTTTCATTGTGGTTCAATTGCTCAGCGTCATCATAGCTCTGCCCTTCCATTACAAAATGTTTTTGAGTGGCTTGACTGCCTGGATTTCATAAGATTTCCAATCAGCAAAATGCCCAAAGTATTTGCGATAGACAATACTGCTAACCAAACTGTAGTGATTTATTGCAGTTGTATTTTGCTCAAATAAAAATAATAAAAGGAGGTATATATGCATCTAAAAATGTTATTGTTTTTTCCAGCTGCACAGACCAGCAGTGCCGGGGCCAGTGGCTGTGCCAGTGCACCAGACGTGGCAGGGGAGGTGGTTAGAGGGGGAGTACCAGCAATGGCCGGGACCAGCAGTGGTATGTCACACTGCTTGCTTACTGACAACAATTATTAGTATACTCACAATATTTGTGAAGCAAGGCAGATATGTATCCCACCCATCGTCATTCATCACCTCCATGCCATTGGTAATTTGCTACCCATCACCCAACGGCAGCATAAGTAAATGCGGCACTGCAGTGTTGGCTGTGCAATGCTCATCTGATTCAGTTCATGTGGTATTTACAAAGCTTTCAATGCATTGCAAACCCTACACAAGGTGTGTTTCCCTCCCAGTGCGCACTCAGCCCCCTTCTAGAACTTCCCTCCTTTATTCTTTCCTATGTTATTTTCCAGCCTACCAAAAAATGGAACAATCCATTTATGGCTTGTGCCACATTTTTCTGATTTATTCGCATATATTTCATGGCTTCCAAAACAGATTTACATCTGTTCACACCCCCCACCCGGATACCACCCCACCAGGCATAAGTTGTATATTAGGGCACTGTACTCACCCCCTTGTGGCTGCTGTGATGCCCCCAAGCGCCCATCTAGCTCAAGATAGGCCACCACCAGTATGTGGGCCATCAGGGGGGCAGGGTTCCACGGGCACCCCTTCCTCGTTGGGAGGCCATACCCAGCCCAGCGTCTCAGGTCCTCCCACCGTTTGCGACAGTGGGTGCTCCTCCTCCCGTAGACCCCCAGAATCTGCATGTCCTTGGTGATGGCATCCCATATACCCTTCTTTTGATGGACACAGAGAAAGGTATTATTTTGACAGTCCTGTCTGTTACACTCATGGCCCACCATGTCCCTTTCCATCCCCATTTGCACACACATGGCCCACCATAAATGCTGTACGCTGCCCAGGGCCCATCCAGCAATCCCCCCACATTAGGCTTTCACACACAGCACTCCATACATTCACGCCCCATGCATCGTACTAACAGTGTACCCACCTGTTGGTCTGGAAGCCCATACAGCAGTCGGTACTGGGGTAGGACCCCAAATACTGTTACAATCACAACATTCATTGAACTGTAGTGGTTGGAATGTAGAGAAAATGACCAGCTGCTTACTCTTGTGGCCCATAGATTGCAACCACTGCAGATGAATAGCAGATGGAGACATCACCCCGTGCATAGACCTCTGGTGGACTTGGCAACAATGGAGGACAGGCACATTATCCTCACCTATAGACTTGACAGGGCCACAATCACTGAGCTGTGTGCCCAATTAGAGGCTGACCTAATATCTGCTATCCATCACCCCACCGGGATCCCCCCTCTTGTGCAAGTGCTACCAGTGCTCCATTTCCTGGCAACTGGCTCATTCCAAGTGACAGCGGGCTTGGCAGCAGGAATGTCACAGCCAATGTTCTCAATACTGCTGACCAGAGTGTTGTCTGCCCTGATCAAACACATGTGCAGCTACATCGTTTTCCCCTAGGTGGAGGATTTGGTTGGCCACAGTGAAAGCTGACTTCTATGCAATGGGACATATCCCCAACATCATTGGGACAATAGATGGAACACATATTGCATTTGTCCCCTCCCCCGGCGAAATGAACAGGTGTTCAGAAATCGAAAGAGTTTTCACTCCATGAAAGTGCAGATGGTGTGCCTGGTGGACCAGTACATCTCCCACATCAATGCAAAGTATCCTGGGTCTGTGCATGATGCCTTCATCCTGAAGAATAGCAGCATCCCAAATGTGATGGGCCAACTACAGAGGCACAGGGTGTGGCTAATAGGTGAGCCCTGGTTCACACCCAGTATATGTTGGTGTATGGGTATGGTGTGGGCTATAAGGTTAGTGTGTGGCTAACCCTCGATATTTGTAGGCAACTCTGGTTACCCCAACCTCTCATGCTACTCACCCCTGTGAGGAATGCCAGGACAAGGGCAGAGGAACTTTACAATGAGGCACATGGGCAAACAAGAAGGATTATAGAGAGAACCTTTGGCCTCCTGAAGGCCAGGTTTCATTGCCTCCATCTAAGAGGTGAAGCCCTGTGCTACTCACCCAAGGAGGTCTGCCAGATCATCGTGGCATGCTGTATGTTGGATAACCTTAGCTTGCATCGCCAGGTGCCTTTTCTGCAGGAGGAGGAGGCTGGAGATGGCCGTGTGGCAGCAGTGGACCCTTTGGACAGTGAAAATGAGGAGGCAGAGGATGAGGATGACAACAACAGAAGTGCAATTATTTGTCAATACTTCCAATGAGACACAGGTAAGACAGTGTTGATACACACATAATTGACAGTATGATGTGTGACATTGTCACTGGCCGGCTGTGTATTCCTATTTCTATGCCCACTCACTGTACCCTTCGGCATCTATTTTCGCAGATGTTGGTGCCCCACTATTGCTCCAGATGTGTTCAGTGCAGCCAACTACAGGTCTTTCCAATGTAAACATTACTATACAGTTGAATTGCAATGCCTGAACCTTTGTTAAACGAATACCTTTAGATAAAATCTGACATATGCCATACTTGTATTTTATCAAAGTGTCTTTATTGCAGTGCTCTGAAGAAGAGGGGGTAGTGCAATGGGCTGGGGTGATGATGGAGGAAAGTCCAGGGTAGAGTCCAGTCTATTTGTGTCACAGGTGCATTGTCCAAGGGGACATAGGAAGTAGAGCAATGGCAGTTCAAGCTGGAGAGGGTGACAGGGTGGGACAATCAGGAGAGTCTTATTTCCTGGTGGGGGGTCTTGGCAATAGACTCTGGCTTCTGCCTTGATCGCAGGGAACATTTGCTAGGTGGTTCTCTTTCTGCAGGGGGAGGGGTGCTGGTAGCCTGTTGTTCCTGTGGCGGGGCCTCCTGTCCACTAGCGGAGGTGGAGGGCTGTTCGGTGGTTTGGCTAGTGTCAGAGGCCCGGTGGTGTGCCACTGCCTCCCTCAGACTGTTGGCCATGTCTGCCAGCACCCCTGCAATGGAGACCAGGGTGGTGTTGATGTCCTTCAAGTCCTCCCTGATGCCCAGGTACTGTCCCTCCTGCAGCCGCATGTTCTCCTGCAAATTGTCCACTATCTGGCCCAGCGCATTGGTGTGTTGCCCTCTATGGTTGTTATTGCCCTGGCAGCTTTGCTTTATTTGAGTTGTTATTTGGTGGGCTAGCGGATTGACTCTGGTGTGCATGCTGTAGTGATAGGTGTCCATGCAGGTCTGTGAGGGGTATCCATCCATTGGTGTTACATGCGGGGCTTGGTATTGGGATGAGTGGGTTGTGATGGTGGGGTATATGGGAGGTGGTGGAGTGATGGGAGTGAGGGTAAGGGTGGGGGTATGTGATGGCATGCATGTCGGGGGTGATAGTAATAGAGATTTGTCTTACCAGAGTCCAGTCCTCCTCCTAATCCAGCCAGGCCCTCAGGATGCATGATTGCCAAGACTTGCTCCTCCCATGTTGTAAGTTGTGGAAAGGAGGTGGGGTCCACCGCCAGTCCTCTGTACTGCGAGCTTGTGTCTTGCTGCAATGTAACGTATCTTCCCCTGTAGGTTGTTCCACCTCTTCCTGATGTCATCCCTTGTTCTTGGGTACTGTCCCATGACATTGACCCTGTCCACGATTCTCCGCAAAAGCTCCATCTTCCTAGCAATGGATATCTGCTACACCTGTGATCCAAATAGCTGATTTCCTCCACCATGACCCTTAGCTCCTCCTCAAAGAATTTGGGGTGTCATTATGGTGCCATGAGTGTGGTGTGGGTGGTATGGGTGAGGGTGTGTAGGGTGATATGTTGGGGTGTGTGTTGTGAGGTGCGTGTGAATAGGTGATGGTGATATGTGGCTTTGGTTGTGTGTGTGCTCTTGCTGTCTCTCTCTGCTGGCAATTAGTTCTAGTCGTGAAGGGTTGTGGATAATGTGGGTGTGTGTTTTATAGTGGTGTGGGTGTGGTGTGTGTATGTGTGGCAGGTGTGTGTAGCTTGAATTGTCCAATGTGGTGTTGTTTTGTTAGGTTGTGTGTATTTTGAGCGCAGCGGTATGTACCGCCAATGGTTTACCGCCATTGAATGTCCGCCTGGGTGATTCGTGGGTCATAATGTTGTGGGCGTAGTTCTGTTGGTGAAATGGTGTGGGTTTTGCTACCGCCAGTTTATCACTGACCTTTGTGCTGGTGGACTTGTATGTGTGGCTGTATAGTGACGGATTGCTATGTGTGTCATAATATGGTTGGCGGTTATCCACCGCAGCAGTGTTATATTGGCGGCAGTCGGCATGGCGGTAAGTGGGATTTACCGCCAATGTCATAATGAGGGCCATAGTCATTGATCGGTCTGCACTGCTCAAACAGGTGATGCCACATGTATTAGTTTGAGTTCCAACGTGTTGGCACATCCTGTATGACAGCTTTAATTGGTACTCCATTAGCACACTGAATGATCCTCAACTGCTTCCTGGCTTTAAACAAATGGCTGAATTCAGTGCAGATTCTTCTGCAGATGGTCAGCATGTTTTTTTTTTTAAAGTCCTGCATAACCAGGTTGATACAATATGCCAAACACAAGACCCTGAAATAGTCACCATCTGCCATGGCCTTGACTATATTACTGCCATTGTCCGTGGTACCAAATCCAATTGTAAGACCTCTGGGTCACAGCCAATCAAATACCTCGCTGTTAAAGTCCTCTGAAATGTTTGCAGCTGTACAGGATTTCTCCATGGTGAACATAGCTACTGTTGAATACCGCTGAATGCCCTTAAAAGCTTCTTCAGCATTGAGACCTGTAGATAGATGCGTCCTAAACCCAGCAAAAAAGATCCAGTGCGCAATGATACTCATGTAATCAGTCACTTGACAACTGGTCCAAATGTCTGTCGTCAGGTCAATAGTGTGAACAGCACTAAGCTACAAAGCTTGTCCATCTAAAGCCAGCACATTGTGATTGAACACTGAAACAGCAACTCTGGCACAATAGATCTGACAGAGAACCCTCCATTTCAGCCGATGGCCACCATGAATTCTAAAACTCACACTCCTTCCACAAAAGAAAAACAGAGGATGTCCAGCCCTAACATTTTAGACACTTTCACATTGTACGAATGTGGCATTGGTGGGTGGCATTCATAGGGTCCCTTCTGCCTAAACATGCCCATAACAGTAGCCAGGATTTTTTTCTTTTCTTTTTTCCACAGACGGAATAACTTCCAAGAATTGGAAGGTGGTAGAATCAATGTGCATCTTGGGGCAGTCACTGTATGTTGTGGTATCTCCATCTGAGTCTTGTGCCATTTTGAGGTTGCTGAGGTGGGTGATACTGGCACACTGCTGGGGACAATGCTGCTTTGTGTAAAACTGTCACCCTCTGCTTGCGCATCACCTTCACCTCCCACCATAATGCCCTTCTCTCAACACCACTACCACCTTCAGCAATTTTTTAAAGGTGCTCATCCCATGGGACTAATTGCTGTTTATTTTCATATGGGTAATTTGGCCTTTAGTAAAATAGTGTCATCCAAGCTAACTTTGATGAAAAATTTCTTGGCAAATGGAGCATATGCCAATGTTATCATCCGGCTTGCTAAACATAAAAAAGTTGCAAACTGGGGACAAGACCTTTTTCGAGGATCTCTGCTGCCACAGCCAATGCCTGAAGAACTTGAGGTAGGTCTGTGTGTTGATGATTGCTTCTCTGCAATGCATACTTTGACTGAGGTAGTGGTGGATGTATGTCTCAGCAGGGGCCCTACAAATATGGAGGCTGGCAGTGGTGTTGGTACCTATGCCACATTCCTTGGAGCAGGTTGTACAGGACAGGTAATGTTTGTATCCCCTGAACTAGCTTCTATGACAATGAGTGGCTCATCCTCCTCATCCCCTTCTATATGTGTAAGGCACTTTCATTTTCCCTTGTCTCTTGTGGTGGGTATTGGACTCAACCAGGGTCCAATCCATGTCCAGATCATCAGAATTGGACTTGGAGAAGATGGTGGGGTACACTTCCTGTTTCTTGCTGGAGATTGGGAATCCAATGGTTCAGGAAGAGGTACATCTTATTCAGCAGGAAGTGTAACCTTCTGTTCTGCTCCTCCTTCGGGAAGATCTATTATTGCTGGCTGAGACTCCTGTTGCCCACTCTGCTCAGTTTCCTGAGACAAATATGAACAGGAGGCGTAAGTGAAAAATTGAAAAAATGCATAGAATATTAAACATTGTTAATACATACAGTGCAATGATCGTTAAGCATAATAATTAAACTAATATTAAAGAAAACATGCAGCCTATGGGAAAAAGACACTAACTGCCTACACAAAACAGCTGTCAGCCACATGGTCTAACAACAAGCAGCAAGGAGGCATGGACACTGAAGAACACATGCAGGCCTATGAACAAAGCGCACTAGCTGGCTGCACACAATGGCCGTCGGCCACATTGTCCAACAACATCAACAACAGCAAGCAAGGAGGCATTGGGGAACAAGAACACTTGCAGGCCTATTGCAAAATCACACTGAAAGCCCATACAAAAGGCTGCCAGTCTCATGGTTAAACAACAAATAAGGACTCAGGCATAGACAACAAAAAACACATGCAGGCCTATGGAACAAGCACACTGGCCGGCTACATAAAATGGCACCCGTCACAGCTATAACAATTTCACAATGCACATTTTCCCAAAACATCAAATATTACCCCAACAAAATACACTTTTTGTAGAAACAATACCATGAAATAAAAAAATATCCCATATTTATAATTTGATGTAATACTATCCCTGGCCTAAATAATGTTTCAATTCAACATATACAACAGAAGTGGTTGTTCAGTTCTGGTTGGACTGCCCCTGGACAGACAAGCTCATATTGTAAAATAAATAAGTAGTGCAAATTTACCAAACAAGGAGAAAATGTACCAAACTGTGCAACCTGTTCCTCTTACAAAAGATACAAAATTAAATGCAAAATAATAACTAGGCCCCTACTGAAACTCCAGGACATCCACAACAACCAAATTTAAAAATCAAATAAAAGTAAAATAACTACTGGTGCATACGCCCTATCAAATAAATAACACCCTTATACAAATTATGCAGCAGAAATGATCATTCCCCGTCCAAATCCAAGTGAAACGGGATCAGGACATGGGCAAAGTACTGGAGGAGACTGCTGGACAGGAAGAGGAAGTTGGAGATTCTTGGGCACATCCTTCCTGTTGACAAAAAAGTAAAATAAAAAATAAAAACGTTTTGCACTAAAAACAACCTGAAAATCTGTTGGAGTAGAATATTAGCTTGAAAATGTCTTCTGGAGTGAATTGAGCTGCTTCTCCAGTAGAAAATCTGCCTGAGAAGCAGCACGGTCACTCGAGTTCACCAGCATCACAAAAATGGTTCCAGAAGGCTCAGTGACAGCCAGAAGCTGTGTCAGTAGCCAACAAGTCTTGTATGTGCTGTTAGCCACCAGAAAATCTTGTGGTGCTTGCCAGTGGGCACCAAAACATGCCTTACATGTGCAAACGGAAAAATAATTTTGCCACACCAGATGGTGGATTTCAAGAGGAACTGCACGTTATACGCACAGTGCAGAGTTCCTGAATTCTGCAAACTCTGCAAGTGGAGTTATATTTTTCCCCCCAGGGTACCATCCCTCTGGGATAAAAAATCAATACAAAACGAATTTTTGAGTTAATTGTTAGCTGTGTTCACGTTAAGCAACTGCTGCTGGCATTCATGACAGTCATGCTGTTACTGTACTCTTTAGATATGATTTATATCTAAACAAACACTTCATTTAGAAGACATGGTGTAATGGCATAATCATAGGCATTACCTGTCACATATATAACGTGAAGCTCTGCAGATTCTGTGAGATAGTGCAGGCCTGCCGCTAATTACTGCTGGGCCTACAATTTGTGCTCCATTTTTGCACCTTCCTTGGCTAATGAGCCAATGCTCTGATCCCAGTGTTAAAAGGCAACTCCATTCTTCAGGCTAAAAATATGGCAAGAGGGAGCCGAGGTAGTTAGTTCTAACCAATAATCATTTAACTGCACGGTGTCTGTTCAGTGCCTCACATTTCTACAGCAAATACTTTATTAAAAATGACGATCAAGTGCTGGGACGTACGTGAAAATAACGTGTAAGATCCATTTCATTATAGAAGCTAAAGTGATGAGCATGAAAAATATTGTCTTCAATTTGCCAAATACCCAAAAGAAAAAATAACTGACCCTGACCTAGACTCAAAGCTTTGATCTTTTTCCGAACTATCAAATTCAGAATTGATCAGTAAAGTTGCTTTTGAACATTTCTAGATGTGAGACATCGAATACACTGCCCTCCAGTAGGTTGGCGGCCCGGCTAGCAGGGTTGCTTGCTTACACTAACAAAGCCACATCTTAATATAACAGCTCTGTTTTTCGTTCATTTGGCATAATCTATTGTTGGTATGCTCAACAAGTTAACACAACATAACGTAACCTATTACAAAACACACCAGAGATAGTTATGTACTAATAGCACAGTACAGTTATGCCATATATTTGAATCCAACTTGCTCACAGGAGCATTTTCCACTAAGTAATACTGAAGATTACTTTACTCTTACACACATTAAGACTGATCTCTGAGCATAGTTCCAACACAGCCTAAATATGGAATTATCTGGCCAGTCAGGTATTCAGCATCAACAGCTACTAACAACTATTTACAATGCAGATGTATTGGTCAAGTAGCAACGCACCAAAGACAACCTAACAAACACACATGCATTTTCGCCCTATTGTGCTCATTAGGGTGAGTATGCTATTAACACTGGCATGCTCACCTTCATGGCCACACACCTCTGCATAAATGAATTTTTTATTTCTAAAATATTTCTGAACTTTCATTGATAGCAATCAGGTTCAAAAGTCGTTCAAGCCTCCTAACACTCAGCATGGGCACAACAACGAAGTGTTCTTTTCCTGCTAATGTTGCAAAAACCAACATCTGGGTCAGTTTTCTTCTCAAAGGAAAACTATATCTTTGCTGACAACATTTAAATTAGCTGAAAGCAGCTCTAATTCTTACCATCGGTAAATAGGATAATGCTGGATGTAAGCCAAGTAACTCTGTAACATAATGTTGACTCTACCCAAAAACATTCCTGACCAACAGGGAACACAAAGTGAAACTCTGATAAAGGATAACATAACAATTTACTTTTGCAACTCACTCAATTTAGTGGTCCAATGTACACCTTCTTAAATACCTAGCCCATACATTTAAAAATGTTGAATGTGCTGAAATACAAATTTCCCTTATCAATTATATGGTAGCCGATGTACAGTAAATATCGGCTTGTACAGTTCTGACTTTCATTGCTCTCATAAGAAATACATTTCAAGCCATGTTTATTGTCATTAGACATGTTTGTCCAATTTACAGGCCACATACATGAACACATTCTTTCAAATATTGCTTAATATCATCATACATGCTCTTTCACCCTCCTACTGCAGGCACAGTAGAATAGAATTGTGGCAGTAGACCGTATGATTCGTCCTTCACCGCTAAGCTAAAGAATACTAGGCCTGGACATATCTGCCACCCTAGGAAATGTCAAACATTCAAACTGAGAGAAATGTCACCCTATTGTGGACTATGTCAGGTAATAAACACTCTTTTCACATGATGAAGAACAGATACAAATCAGCATCATGCATACACCTCAAGAGAGTACTTCATGATAAGTACACGGGGCCTGATTTAAGGTCTAGGGTTGACCTGCCACCTTCCCTGCCGTCACTGCCATTTCTCCTGGGGAGGAGCATCCACCACAGTTAGAGATCTCCACCTGAGTGGCACGGATGTTTTGGCCGAAAATTAATCAGCCAGTATCGCAGGTGAACTTTCTGCAAACAAGAATGGGGTTCAATAAAACATAGTTTACAAATAAAATGTGTTTAGTTAGCATGAATAGGTTGTAAACAATATAATTGAACTGAATCTTCATTTAATATAACAAAGTTGTTTGAGTTTACATCACAAGGCTTAAAATTCACTTCCATCATTTGTACTTTGAACATTTTTAAATGAACATGTTTTCTCGTTTCTCTGTTTGAGCAGCTCTAGTTAAAAATCTAGTTAATCTAAATAAAAATCAGCATTTTATAAAAATACCCTTAATTCAAGTTGTTTTACAGCCTTGCTTTTCCTCTACATGTTGGAGGAGCATTTGGCGTTTTTGAATCTTTGCGAAGCACAACAAATTACTGGTCAGCCTAACACCGAAATAATCAAAGACCTTGGCCTGTTCCAAGATCCTTCCGCAAAGCCTCAGCTTTCCTTTTAATGATTAATGTGGCTAAAATGGACATGAATTCAGTTTTAAAGCAGATCATTTCTGTGCCAAATTGAACGCACGATTCTGAAAACCTGTTTAGAATATTTTGCAGGCCTAGCGGTGCTCCTGAAATCAACAGTGTATCATTGTCAAAGAGAAGCTCTGGTATTAGTTTGCCCCCACCCTTGGAGATTCATCTCTACAATCTTAAAGTGCTTCAATTAACTTAACCCGTTCACAGAAAAAGTGAACAGGGTTGGTGCTAGGACACAACCTTAATGAATCCCTCTTCTCTTGAAATATCTATTTTCATCTTTAAAACCACCTCCCCTGCCCCACCTTACTTGTACAAATTTGCCTTAAAGCAAATTTACTATAACTTGTAGCAGACCTGATGGCATCCCCACGTCCCATAATGCAGCCCACAATTTGTCACGGGGAATTAAATCAAAAGAGGACTTAGGTGCACAAATACAACATAGAGGTGCCAGTTACCAATTACAACTGTCTTCCAGATTATCTTTTTTTATTGCATTTTTAAAAAGACGCTGGAGGAGAATACATATTAAACGGACAACTTTGCCTTTTGCCCCTGAGAACAATGACACAGTTCATCAAAATATTCATCCAGAATTACATTTTACAACCAACTGTGAAAATAAACAGTGACAGAGCCTGAAAAACCTCACTAATGTACAGTTTCTAAAGTGCTTATCGTGCTTCTACTTTAGCGACTGACCCAATCTCGCTAAACTTGCAACCAAAAACAGAAATCAAGCACAAAAATACCAGACACATTTCCCCGAGGCCCTCCTCCCCATTTCCTGAAAGATCCTGCTATTACATGATACTTAAAATACAATCCATGCAACGTCATGCCCCTCAGATTCTATATTCTATGCGGGTTGGTCCATCCCAGAATAGGAGGCCATATTTGATCACCCTTTTTCTTAACTTTTTTGCCCTCACAGCGATATAGAGCCTTTTCCAGACTAAAGACAGCAAAAAATCAGGACAATCATTGTGAGAAAGGTGGAGGCCCCAGATCAAGCCAAGCTGAAGCTACATATGAACATAACACTGCCACAGCTAGAAACAAAATCGGCTGGGATGACGCTGGGACAACCTCATTATAAACTCCCAAAAGACCTAATTGAAGAGTTAGAGGAACTTCAAACTTTAGCTTGCTAGCTAAGAATGTTACAATCTCCTTTTTAAATGAGTCTTACTTCGGTAGGAGTGAAACATATGTATTAGGCCCGATTCCAGATGCTGGCACTGAGGACGACTTGTGCCCGACAATCCCCCCCACTTTCTGAATTTTGCTGGCATGTAGTACAAATCAAAAACTGTTTTATAATGTTGAGGCTGGAGATTAGCTGACCATAAAACAGTACAACCGAGCTCAAGAGACTGCAAAAAGCAACTATCTTGGGAGCCCAGTGTTCTCTGTCACTCTTCAGAGTTCAACGCACGATAGATCTGACTGATTGAACATTCCCCAAATATATCGAGAGACAAAGAATTCCTATGTAGTGGGGTATAGTGGCTCAGTCTCCCCAGCCCCAGTTTCCTTCGCAGGGTGACCTAGATCTCACTGGCTGACAAGGCATCTTAAAACAGACCTACTTAAAATAACTGGGTTCAACCTGATGAGGAAACCACCCACAGGCTTTCTCCCCAATCACTAAAGCTCAGAGTCGGGGAGATGGTCCTCTCACCCAATTATCCATGCTACCATTCAAGACCAGGGCCTGGGAGGGTGAGAAACTTGAGGGCCCTTCTTACCTTGGCATAATACCACAAAAAAAAATGCAAACCAGCTCATCCAATACTTTGAACCAGGGGGCCGCAAATTCAAGAGGGAAAAAGTACAAACCTTTAGGCAACAATATCATTTTAATTATATAACATCACCCTAATATAGTCAGATGTCGATTATACAACTTTCAAAACTTGCTTTTAGCCTTCCTGATGATGGGTGCCAGGTTGTCCTCCACCACTTGGATTAGATTTGCTGTGATTGTGACTCCCAGTTTCACAGCTTCGTTGACGAAACGAGAGTCTGAAAAACTCGACTGTCTGTTAACAACGATCTGGGTCTTATTCTGGTATAATAAATAACCAGAAAATTTAATGAATGCCGCAGCATCCCCTTCTACATATTTTAGAGTCCTCAGGAACAGGAGTGACAATCACAGTGTCCTCTGCATATGCAAGCACTTTTGTTTCCCAATCAAAAAACACACTGGGAATATATATGAATTTGCCTCCAGTTTCCTAAGAAAGGGATCGGTATTTAGGGCAAATAGAAGTGGGGAAAGCAGGCACCCCTGCCTAGTACCCCCGCTGAATCTGAAACTGATCAGATAGGTCTACCATCATCTGTACTCTAGCAGTAGGTCTAACATATACTGCCCCCGCAGCCTTAATGAACACCTGACCAATAACTACCCAGCCCATCACCTGCCACAGATACCTCCAGGAGATCCTATCAAACGCTTTCTATGCATCTAATAAAATCAATGCCATAGGGTTTCTGGCAATGGCTGCAGCATCAAATAAAGTTAACACTCTGCGGACATGGTCTGTGGTTCTTCTCCCTGGGATAAAACCATGTTGCCATGGAGAGACCACCTGCCTGTAACCTGAATAAGTCTGGAGGCCAGGACATTAGAATATAGTTCGGTACTGTTATTTATCAGAGTAATCAGTCTTTATGAACATGGCTCAAAAGCAGGTTTCCCCTTCTTTGGAAAAAACACAATGTTAGATGTAGCCCAATATTCTGGGCCTAACCCCGGCTTCTGTATTTTAAGAAAAAGTTCCACTAGGCCTGGGTCAATAGCAGAAAAAAAGACATTATAGAACTCAAGCAGGATTTTATCAGGGGAAAATGGCATTCCCAGTTGCAAGACTAATGAGGGTGGCACGAATTTCTCCATCCTCTGGGGCATTCAGAAAATCACGATGCTCAATTTCTATTTTATTCTCGGGGGAGTCTCCGAATATTGCCAACCATAGTGGACATTTTCCCTGCTCTTCTGTATAAAGCCCTTCTAATATGCTCTAAAAACCTCCTGAATCCATTCTTGTTGAGTAAACAAGTTCCCCAGATCATTCTTAATCCCAGAAATTTCACCCTGGCTCTCTCTTTGTCGCGAGCAAACTGCCAACAGGTGACCCACCGTCTTGTTAAATTCATAGTATTCCTGCTTCCAGGCTAACTGTTTCTCAGCCACTTTTTTAGATGAGATATTGTTGATTACTGTCTTCGCCACTGTCACTTTGTGCTGAGCCCTATTGAGGTCCACCCCTATTGCAGTCACCAAAATAAGGGAAGCTTCTGCTTCCCCAACAATCTATACAATTCTAGAAGGTGATGATTAGATTTGTTCTGCCAGCTCAGACGGAAACTGAGCATTTCCCCTCCAACCCCCGCCTTGTATGTGTCCCAAATTATCCCAAATGAGGCATTTTCTCTATTAGAATTGAATAATTTAGGGATTCAGCTCTACACATGCTGGATATAATTCTCATCATTCAACAAAACTCTCTCAAATGACCAGCTGAACCCCCCTGCACCTGACCCTCCATCCAGCTCTCTAGGACAAATAGACTTTTCTATCTTTCTACTTTTCTGTCTAGCAATCTGCCAGAAGACTAGAAGAGATTAAAACATAATCAAACCAGAAATGTTTACTGTAAGGAGCAGAAAAATAAATATATCCCGGGTCTGGGTCCTTTACCATGTGCCATACATCAATCAACCCATGATCCTTTCCCAGACACAGTAGTGCTCTAAAAACCTAAGGCTTCCTGCCACAATAAGCCTTAATCCGGCTATCCAAGAGGCCCTCAGATATACTGATATTAAAATCCCAACAAATTATAGTTGGAGTTGGTCATAGAGCTAGTTCTACTGTAAGCCCCTCAAAAATAACTGCGTCATCCAATGTTGACCCATAGACGGACAAAGAGTGAAAGAAGTTTTATTATCTTAAAAAGCTATAGTCCAGCCACCATGTTTATTGGCAAGCCTATGCTTAAAAACCCCTTGGTTCCTCCAAGCCAGAATTGCCACTCCCTGCATCTTTGTACCCTGGGTCGTGTTGAGTATCAAAGAGTAGCCTAGGGATTACTGGCAGTTTCTTTCGAGCCCCTTATAAGTGTGTTTCCTGCAGACAAGAAATATCCACATGCAATCCCTTGAGGTCAATGGATACCTTCTGTCTTTTGTCTCCATCATTCAATCCACATATATTTAAAGTATCAATGTGGAGGTGGGCCATATCAAAGTTGTTGAACTTCCCATCCCACTGGCAAAGACCATTAGAGGGTTTGTGACCTCCTTCAGAAATACTCCTTCATCAACCTAGTAGGCAACAGAAAAAACAAAAGCTCCTCCTCTTGTGTTGAAACCCCATTCCCCATCCCAAAAACTCCCAGCCCCTTCCCTCACTCCCACACCATCTTTTCCCACCCTCCAACCCCCCCAACCCCTGGAAGCAGTAAGGCCTCCCAGGCCTGACCGATTGCTTCTGAGATCACCCTCGGAGCTGTCCATTCCCAGCCACCAACATCAAAACTATCTCCCCAGTTGAGTGCTACCAGAGATAATAAGACTGAGAAGAATAAAGCAATAGGGTAGGATATATAAAGTCATGGAGAGGACCCTCCACAAGAAAAGGGACTTCCAAAACCTCAAGCCAGTGTTCAAAGCCACCCTTCCATAAACCGGAAAAAGCTGAAAAACAACCTTTGGCTAAGACAGTTAGTTCACCGCCCAGAATGGCAAAACGGCAATCAAAAAGAATAGCCCCCAGAAAACCACCTGCTACCCTGTACCCCATACCAGACACTCTGCCCACTCCCAAATTGACCCTTTCCACTTAGAAACCAAAACATAGGATACTGCAAAATGACTACTGCCCTGATGTTATCTCCTTCAAATATTCCTTTGCCTTGATTTCAGAGGTGAATGTCTGAGAAGAACCCTGAAAGTTGACCTTCAGTCGGAATGGGCTAAATAAGAAGGTCTCCCCCCTCAGCATCCTGAAATGGCTTAATCAACTGTCACAGTCTCCATTTCTTCTCCACGGTTGTGTGACAAAAATAAGGTCTCATCAAGTAAGATGACCATTAGAAGAGCATTTTGGGCCTGGTCAGGCCTTTTCAAAAATAGCTTGTTGCAGCAGCCAATGGCACTGTCTTGAGGCGGCCTCTGCTTTTTTGCCATCGGGGGAAACAGTGGACCCTCTGTAACTTTAGCTCCCAGTTCCAGGAGTCTAGTTCTGAGAAGGGCCCCTTCAATAAGGCAATCATTCTTGACCTGATATCACCACCTTAAGCCCCTTCTGTGATGTCCAAGAACCATCAATTATTCCTCCTTTGTCAGTTTTCACAATCTTCTATTTTCCATAGCAAATCAGCCAGTTGAGAATCATGTGCATTGGCTTGACCTTGCAGACTCCAGTGTATTAGTATGGTCTTCCATAGCAGATATTAAATTCTCAATCTCGCTGCATGTTTTACTAATCTTTCCTATTGTGACTTACAGCTTCTTGATAGCCACCTGTGCTCTGTGGCTATCACTCCGCATTTCGCCCTGCAATTGCTTAATGGACTGGTACATCAAGCTCAGAGAAGGCTCCTCCATTTCATTAGTGGGGGTCAGATGTGTGATGCCCAGGGGAGGGAGTGCTGATTGCTCCCTCTTGGTTTCTGTGTAGACCTGCTGTGTCGCAGAATAATCCCATTTCAATGAACATGAGGAGTGGCCCTTTTTCCCCACAGAAGTCTGACCAGCCTGCTGTTGGAAAGTGGATTTTTGGTAAGGGCACTTAGGTACCTACACTTAGCAATAGGCCAGAATACCCCACTAGGTCCAGTCAAGGTCTCAATAAATTAAACCTTGCTCAACTCTTGTAAGTTTGTCCTACGAGCAGTTAGGCTTAACTAAGGAGATAGCTGTGTAAAGCATTTCACATTGACAAAACAGTAAATAAGTAAAATATAACACACAATAATAATTCAACACCAATTGATAAACATAGGAACTATTTTTATCTTTAAAATGACACTAAAACAGCAAACATTCAATGTAGAGAATTGGCAATATGAATTTTTAAAGTTTCAATGTAAAAAAGTGCGTAAAAATCAAAAGCCCCAACTGGGGCAATCTGGTTGCACTTGACTGGGGCAAAGTCAAAAGTTGAGGCTGACAGCGATTGAGCCCTGCTCGGAAAAACTGAGCGGGAGGCCTTTGTCAAAGTTTTACCTATACACCTAGAAACTTTTCTGAAGCTTTTCTCCCTCGACGTTGTGCGGTCCTCTCCAGCAAACCAGTTTCAATGCGACATCATTGTATTGCCTTTCCGTGAGCCCCGGTCAAATCCTGGAAATCTGGAGCTCTGGAGCTTTCAGTGGGACGTACCTGAAATTCAGGCCGGGTGGTGGTTGAAGGTAGCCAGCTTGACTCTTGACTCTTGGAGTCAGTCGGTACACTTATCAAGCTTTTTCTCAAAAAAGTTTATCCAAATTTATCTAAACTTCTGGATATTCTTCCAGAAGTCCTTTTTGGGTCCCTGAAGTGTTCCATTTGAGCAGTAGATCAGTCGACCAGCAGCTCAGAAATCAGTGGCCTGGGACTCAACCACTGCTGACAGCACTAGGACACACACTAGAGGGCAAGTGTGTGCGTCGGTATGCTTCAGCCACAATAATTTTGTCCGCCACTAACAACCCCACCCCATTTCACACACCCTGATAATGAGCACTCCCTCCTTAACTCTCACAGTGCATCTGACTCTGGAGCTGGCGAGGAGGGACAGGTGAGGCGCATTATGTGGTTGCCATCTTGCTTTCACCTGTCTTCAAGATTAACAATAAAAAAGGGACACCTATCTAAAGTACTAGTGTGTGCGACCTAAAGCCAGCCTGCAAATGAGATAGTACTCTGTTGTCCTCCAGCCAGGATTCTATCTGTACCAAAAACTGGCTGCACTCTATCAATCAAGTATATATGTGTATATATATATATATAAATATGTATATATTTATATAAATATATATATATATAAAAGTATTCCTTAACGGACATGTAAATTTGTGAACTGGCCTATGATAGTTAAATTTCCTTGATATGGGTTCTCAAGCAAGGTTAGGGTAAAGATAAATTCCCTATAACTACAATTTAAAGACTCCCTAGCAGATTGAACAAAAGGACATCCTATCCTCCTGCCATCATTAGAAGAAACTATTGGTAAATTCAGGGGCAGATTTATGCACTCCCTAGCACACCCCTCCAGCCACCATGTGTGCGTCATATTTAAAATACAGCGCCCCATGGCGCAGGGTAAGGGGCAATAGAATCATTTTTCATGACCCTATTGATGTACTCTGCAGGAGTAGTGCCAAAATGTTGGCGCTACTCGTGCAGAGTACATAGGGGCCCATTCTAAAGAATGGAAGCCCACTTTTAAAGCCTGCTCTTGAACAGGCATTAAAAGTGCCATAAAAAATGGCTATGAGATTTTTTTGCGTCATTTTTCCCACTTCACTAATATCCCCTTTACATACATTATGCCTGATGCAGGCATAATGTAGTGCAAAGGGTTACAGAGTGGCACAATGCACAGGGATTTTGGCCTCGTTGGGCCACATAAGGTAAAAAATAATTACGTTAATGTGGCGCAAGGGCATTATAAATATGCCTCTCAGTGTGCTACAGTAGATGTCATTAGGTAAATAACGGATGTTAGTTAATTCCATGGTCAGTGCATTGTGATCACTACCTGATCCCTTTATGAAGTCATATCCTGTACATTGGGCAATAGGTCCCTATCAACCATGATATCATCTATCCTGGACTGGGTATTTGCCCTTTTAAAAGTATAATTTGCTTCATTGTCTAAGGGTATCTGCCCATTACATGCGTGTAGGCCATAAGGTAAGGAAATCGGACGTAACCTGCTGGAAAACTTTTGAGCACAATTAATGGGGGAGGTCGGTAATCTTGGAAACCCCCTTTCCGTTTCTTCCTCTTGTACAAGATCTTGTATGTAATCTATGAGCTCATAGGTCTAATTAAAATCTCCAGCTAATAAGATATGGTTCCCTCTGTTTGTGTTCTCCAAAAAGCAGTCAGGGTTGACTTTCAATGATTTGATTTCAAGGCCCAGACTGATAGCACAGTCAATATCTAGCCTCCTAATTTTGCAGGCCAGATTTATGAGATCAGTAATCCTCCAGCTGGTCGACCTGCCCCTGATGCTAAACATTGATGAACCCCACCCTAAACGTTATTGTAATGTCCAGATTTCTTGAAATAGGCATATAGGAAATGTAATACCTGGCAGCCTTAGGGTGGTCATCCCCCAACTTTTTGCCTGCCTCCCTCCACTTTTCTGACACCGTTTTGCTGGTTTTAGGACTCTGCACACTTACCACTGCTAACCAGTGCTGAAGTGCATATGCTCTTTCCCTTAAACATGGTAACATTGGTCCATTACCAATTGGCATATGATTTACTTATAAGTTCCTAGTAAAGTGCACTACATGTGCCCAGGGCCTTTAAATTAAATGCTAATAGTGGTCCTGCGGCACTCATTGTGTTACCAACATAAGTAGCCCCTTATACATGTCTCAGGCCTGTCATTGCAAAGCCTGTGTGTGCAGTTTCTCTGCCACTTTGACTTGAAATTTAAAAGAACTTGCCAAGCCTTAAACTCCCCTTTTTCTACAAATAAGTCACCCCCTAAAGTAGGCCCTAGGTAACTCATAGGACAGGGTGCTATGTAGGTAAAAGGCAGGACATATACAAATGTTTTATATGTCCTTGAAGTGAAAAACTCTTAAATTAGTTTTACACTACTGTGAGGCCTGCTCCTTTCATAGATCAGCAGTAGGACTGCCCTCATATACTTTTTGAGTGGTCATTTCTAATCTTGAAGAGGTAAGCAGGTCATATTTAGTATGGCCATAATGGTAATAGAAAATCCTGCTTATTGGTGAGGATGGTTTTTGTATTACTATTTTAGAAATGCCACTATTTGGAAAGTGAGCATTTAAAACTATTTGTTCCTTACAGCCTATCTCCCATCAATCCCTCCAACTTCAAAGGCATTTTGAGGTATTTAAACTGGATCTCTGACCCCTGGCACTTCTGCACCTACACCTGCTCTCTGCCAGAGGAGCTTTGCTGAGAAGGGCTGCTATTCTGCTGTTGCCCTACTGCCCTGACTGCCCTCTGCCTTTGCTGAAAAGACTCTGCCTTCCCCAAAAGTGCTCTCCAAGGGATTGGATTTAGCTTGCCTCGTGTTTCTGAAGTCTCAGGGCCAACAAAGACTTCACCTCTTAAAGAAACTCCTTGTGCATCGAAAATCGTCCCAGCGCCTGCAAAAAAACAGTGTGAAGCCTGCATTGCAGCTGAGAAATCACCGCACAGCTAACATGAACGATGCAGTACCAGCATCCAGACTGGAAATTCAACGCAGTGCCTACACCTTGCGATGGAAAATTAGAGGCAACGCCTACCGGATCGAAGCAGCACCTGATCCTTCTTCAGCGTATCAAAAATTTTCAACATATCATCCATAGGTGTCAAAATATCTCTGCATCACAGTGAGGAACCAAGACTGCGCACTGAAAAAGGACCCAATCCCCTTACAGCATGGAAAGAATGATCCACCATCTGTTACGTGTCTGAAAATTTGACGCAACACCTTATTTTTCCATGCATCTCCTCCTGTGGAGTCACTATGCATCGTAATATTTGTCGCATACTACTGTGTGTTACAAAGAGACAACTGTTAATTTCTAAGGATTGAGACTCTTTTTAAACCTTTTAAAAGTGATATTTCAACTTGTGCTTATTGGATCTTAGTCATTTTTACCTTATTTTATTCAGATAAATATTACCTATTTTTCTAAACCTGTGTGGTGTATTTTTGTGGTGTTTTCACTGTGTTACTGTATGATTCATCACACAAATACTTTGCACATTGCCTTCCAAATTACGCCTGACTGCTCAGTGCCACGCTACGAGAGGGTGGGAACAGGATAATTTAGATTGTGTTGTGACTTACCCTGACTAGGATTATGGTGACTACTTAGACAAGGTTGTATACCTTTGCCAACTAGACCCCATTTCTAACAGGAAAAATATCGATGAACTCTCCTTAATCTAGGTCATTCTTTTTAGAACTTAATGCTGCAATATTCCATGAAATCACATGAAGTTGTAGTCCATCATCCTTAACTTGTGATATATCATGAGACTGGTGTGGTTTACCCTTCTAAAGAAGCCTCTCCACATCCACACAGTCATTTAATTCACTCCTTCTCCCAAGAGAGAATGGAGGGTGAAGTGCATCTATTGGCACTGGAGGAATCCACTCAGATTGCAGACTCAGACATTCTGCAAGTCAATCAATCTCACCCAACCCATCATTGCTACATCTGGCTATGTTAGTCATTGTATGGTTACTGGTTTGTAACATTGGATGCTCAATGCTCTTTATGCCTAGGAGGGTGTCCTACTGAGGGTGAATTACATTTAAACTGTATTGATTACACCCATGGGACACGAGGTGTGCAAATCCAAGTTCACCAAAACATTTACTGACATTTATCTCCCTAACAATAGGACTATATAATTAATTAGCCGTTTCTGTGTAGGGCAATGTTTTGCTTCTAAGATTTCAGATCCTATCAGACAAAAACATTGCCTAAGATTTCGTACCTAGTGAATTACTTTGTTTATCAAGGACCCACCACTTTCTCTGCCTCCTGAAGGTAAGCTAGGACCATTAACCATATATTACTGATTCAGGTAGGCCCCTGGGAGTTATACTTATTCTGCTGCTCCTCCAACGTCTATACGGAGTGACTCCTAGTTCCCTCCAGTCATCCTGCAGCCCCATACAAATATACTGGGATTGTGGATTTTGAGTCATTGTACTTCATCTGCTTACGTGATTCCCACCACATGCTGATACACCAACTGGGGTTTTAGGTGTTTGACAAGGTGGTGTGACTGCTCTATTTTCACCAGAGGCCCCCCAGTTAATATTGACTGGAGGCACATTCCTACTGGGGATAGGGTGTAAATGATCATGTGTACCCACAACCCTCCTTTGATTCCCTTCAGCTGAATTCCCATACTTTGGTTTTTCAAGCACTTTTTCTTGTCATGATACAAGCATTACAGATCCCCAATGTAGCTGTTGCTCCTATATTCTGGATCAAACATCTCAGTTCTAAAAACTTTTGTAGGGTAACGATTCCCCCCAACTTTCCAATAAGCTCTCTGAGTTCCTCTGTCGAAGTATTCTTATTTTGTGTACACAATGCTACATCCGCACATATAACTTTATCATGAGGAGTTATACAGGCTCCCTCAATGAGGGGACTAAATCGGTTCACAGAAGGTATTCCACAAATAATATATGTAATAACATGGGCGTCATCACTGTTCAAATTATAGCACTTAAGAATTGTGGAAGAGGCAGTCTGGGATCCTACACCCTTAAGTACTGGGACACTTCTTTTGGCAGGATTATCAGTCGATTGGGTAGGAGGTTTGGCCACCTTAAGTCCCTCTTTAAAAATACATGCTATTTTTGGCCTTGTATTACAGCAATCCATTTGTTTCCCCTTGTTAAGGACTGATTGACTTCTTCAATTAGATTGCCAATGTCTTCTATTGCACAGTTTCTTGCTGTGTACCGAGCAGGCATTTTACTTTTTGTCGTACCTAGGGGTCTACTCTGAGCCTTTCTCTTCCCCATAACTTTATCAGACAGAACATCAGGTATTTTTAAAACATATTTATTTTAGTCCATGCCCCCTCTGCAGGGAACTAAGATGTGCTTCTAAGATCTTATAAATAACCAACAGAGAAAGACTCCAAAACCATCAGTCTTCCCACCCATTAAGGATTAACAGGAAATCACCATCAACAGACACCAGCTACAACCCATAGACAGCTGTAAGAAAATGTAAAGTGGGTGGCCCTGCCCTTTCGCTTCCTGGCACAAACAGGCTATGATGGGCCTGGTATTGAGGTGGGTCATAGTCCCACCCCAGCATAGAGTCAATTATGGCCATGTAGCGTTTCACGCTATGGGAGTGATGAAGCGCTTTTAAGGGCTGTTTGCAGTGATGTGGTAATGGCTGGCTAAGATGGACCTGGTATTGGCCCGGGCCCAATCACAGGTACTTTCCTCATGCATCCCGTGCTGCGAGTGATAAAGTGTTTTTAAGCACTGCTGGCAATGATGTGGTAACGGCTAGCCTACCTCCTTGGCACGTGTGGTGGTACTGGGGGATGCAGTCCCACCCCAGCACAGAATCAATTATGGCAATGCAGCATCCCATGCTGCAGGAGTGATAAAGCACTTTTAAGCGCTGAAGGCAATGACAGGGTAGTAGCTGGCCTGCCTTCTTGGCAAGTGTGTTGGTGCTGGGGGACATAGTCCCACCCCAGCACAGAGTCAATTATGGCCATGCAGCTTCCTGTGCTGTAGGAGTGATAAAATGCTTTTAAGCACTGCTGGCAATGACGAGGTAAGGGCTGGTCCTGCCTCCTTGGGAAGTGTGGTGGTGTTGGGAGACATAGTCCCACCCTAGCACAGAGTCAATTATGGCTTTGCAGCTTCCCACACTGTGGGAGAGATAAAGCTCTTTTTCACCCTGCTGGCAATGATGTGGTAATGGCTGGTCCCGTCTCCTTGGCAAGTGTGGTGGTGCCATGGGACATAGTCCCACCCAAGCATAGAGTCAATGATGGCCACGCATCTTCCCAATGTGGTTTATCTCTTTTTCGGAGTAATCATCCTTTGGTGCTCATGCCAGGCCCTTGATTCCAGTTTCTGGGAGAACAAATTAGCATCAACAATGCCAAGTTGTACACCAGGTTATTGGAGACTGTTCATTTACACCTTTTGATTTTCATCAACAACATCAGCCTTTTCCATTTCTGCGCCTCTGGATTTAATGCTGAGAGCCATAATACTAGGTCATATCAATCAATTCAGTGGGGGGCAAAGGCAGCAACTGCAGACGGGAAGTCAAAGTTACTGCAAACCCTGAATCTGGAACTCAAACATCTTCTAACTGAGACTCACTGGGGTCAGAGCCTATCTGCAGCCCCTCTAATCCCCTGCCCAAAAAAGAGCGCATGCCAGTCCAGTCCATGCCACTCTGAATTGGCTACCCAACTTAGACAGTATGATAACAAGAATGCAAAAGACAGTTAGTAGCCCAGAGGCTAGAGCCTCCTCAAAAGGTAAAATTTACCCTGGCGAAAGTCAAGGCTGCGATGGACAGGAAGGATCCAGCAAACAACACCAAGCAACAAACCATCACTGATTGCTTTATGGGAGAAACTCAGGCAGCAACAAAGGTTGCAGTGGAAGAGGTCTCTCAGCCATTGAAATTATTAAAGGTCACCGCCTAGATAAGTTGTGTCTCGTCCGAAAGCCTTCCTGACCTACCTGACTTACATGACAGATTTGGAGTCAGAATCAATCTGTGGCAAATTCGAGATATCTCAAAAGGCTCTAGTGTCTAGCACAATTAGAGGCCACCACTCAAGCCTAGGTAATTCAATTGATGACCTAGAGCTCTTTAATAAACTCAATCTTTAAACACAATATCAGCATTCACAACAAAAAAGGCGGAGGGTCTGTCAGAGGGGCAGAAGGAGAAACACTCTGCTACCTTACCACCAAGATCGATGAGGCAAATGGTACAAGCAAACCCCTCAATAGAATTGTCCATTCAAACTGATTCAGACACCCAGAAAGATGCTCCACCTACCTATCTAGTACTCATTGCAATGAATGCAATAACCAGTATGCTAGTGAAAATGCCTGACTCCTTCATATCCCAGTCCTCCAAAATGGATCAACAGATACTATCAATCAAAGAGATGGTGAATAACATCAAAGATCTAAAAATTAACATGACAAAAGAGAATCTGTACATCTCTGTCCCTGAGCCCTTGGTGGAGAGGGTACCACAAACTCTGCTCTAGAGAACTTAATAGACACCTTGCAACTGTTACCACACAAATTGAAGGTCCAAATGAATGGGGCACAAGAGATCTACCTATGAAGAGAATTCCTTCATTAGAGTCTCCTCTCATATTCTAACAAAATAAAAACTGCAGGGAAAAGCCCATTTTATTGACAACGTAGGGAGTGACAAGTCAGCCAGTGAAGTCCCCCTGGCCATCTGCTCCTGGAATATTTCATGATGGGATCACCAGTGCAATGGGAACTTGGTCTCCTTCTTTAATGATTTTCTAATAATCTGCGGGAAAGTTGGACAATTTCTGAAACTATGCTGCATAACTTTCTCCAAGAGGAGGCCTCTCAATACTTTTAAAAACAGAAATAGGATAAAGTAGCATTCAAGTCATTGCAAACGCAAGAAATATATTAGCCGTCAAAGTAATATATCACATGGGCATATGGTTATGTGCAGGGAAGGCTTTAGAGCTGGTGGAGCCCCTTTTTTTGGCGCCACCCCATGTCCACCTCTCCGGATTCACTTACTATCACCTGGGAAATGTGCCCCTCATCTCTACAGACCCCCCCTGTCCCATATATTAATTTGTTTCAAAGCCCTTGCAAAGGCTGATTTACTAATCCACACACTAATCCACTTGGCTGTCCACATAAAATATAGTCCTGTTCTTTGCAGCAGGCATATTAACCCTCTTCGCTACTTTATTAGGAGTAAAAGCTGCCACCAGACAGAACTTCCATCTCTCTCCCTAACAAGAACATTATCACAAGAGACATTTTAATTGCTTCCTGAAGGCTGGACGCACGAGGAACTTTTCAGCAGGTGCTTTTTAATCACAAGTTTCCTAAGTTATTGCTAAACACAGCCCCCCCAGTTCAGCGCCCCCAATCCAGGTCGGCACCCAGAAGAGGCTTCCCCAGATCAAAATTCCAACTACAATCTTCTGTTAGAAAATGAAGAAACGATCAGCAAAGCTGATCTGCACTACCCTTGCGGACCTGTGATTGCAATACCTGAACGGGAGATTCGTTAAGGACCAACCAGCGTAGGCCATGTTTGACAAAGATGAGATAAAATCACCAATTGATCATACATTTGCAACTTTAGCTGACTTTTATAAAATATAGGAAGCCTACATAATACAGAGAACTGAAAGCCACCACAACGCTCAGCACATAACATTATGGAATCACATCGAAGATTTATCCTGGGACAATCAGCGAGCGATCTAACAGCAGTTAAAGCTGGGAAAAAGAGTATATGGTCATGTTCCCTAAATAAACATCTACAAGAATTATGAAGTCAACCGATCTTTACTGATCACATGAAAGAAGCTGTTGAGACAATGAATTGTCAGGTATGGAATCTTGAATAGTGCACTGGTTTAGTAAGAGACATATTTGAGTTTCTATCACCAAGCCAAAATCCTTCCTCCCTAAAGAACCAGCTAAAATCCAAAAAGTTAATAAAAAAGCAAATTCTCAGAAGGCAACTAAAAGTCCTATATAAAATGGCTTCATCAAAAAATGCCAGAAGCTAAAAATCTATACAATTAAGAGAAAACACAAATATTCTCTATGGATCGAACTATACAACACAATACACACAAAAAATAGAAGTATTTTTTGGGAGCTAGTCAGTCTGGTGACCAAGTCGATCAGATCAGGGGAGACTATCATTTTCCAAAATCAGGATGGAAAGAACACATGGAATGTCTCCAAGTACTTTCCAGAACAACATCAGAGGCCAAGACAGATATGTCCTATCACCTGGGGGGGTGGGTGGGTCTGGGGCGGGCTAAATGCCTCATATCCGCATTCACCAACTCAAGAACCTAGCGCCCAAATGGCCTCTCTGTGGCAATAATGACGAAATACACTGCTGCCTAGAGTGTGCTAGTAGCTACTATAATCAGTTCAGTGCCACATGCTGAGCAAATTCTGCCATCGTGAAAGGTTTGTATAATGCATGGCACCAAAGAGCTACAGGCTGATTGCTCTGCTCGCTGCAGAAGAGAAACATTTTGTTAAACATTTATTAACTTTTCTATAGAAATGGACCAATGCAGCAGGGAGACTACCATTCAACCAAGCCAAATTCTGTAGAGATTGCTCCACCATCTATAACATCATGGCGTTGATCATTCCTACTCAGAGAGCATTAGGAGATAAGGGTAAGAATCTATATGCATGTTTTGTCAACTTCTCAACGGCAGGGAAGGAAAATTCGAATGATAATCTCTACACTTCCTATTGTTGCAAGATTTTAAGATTTCACACATTGTGTATGGTTTTAAATAACTGGCCATGTGATGACATGTTTTACCTTTCACAATTAAAAGAAGGGAAGGAAAATTGTACGTGACTTAACCTGTAGAGCAATATAAGGTATTTTTTAAACATTTTTTATACATGTTTTTATTTTTTTATTTTGGGAGGGTGATCAATATTTTCACTTTAATGTAAGGTTTTAAGGTTTTATATATTGTATATGGTTTTAAATAAGTGAAACAGTAAAATATTATTAAATTACATTACAATACTAGGTCGTATATGCCAGCTGAGGTTTTTGTGAAACTGAAACACTCACCTCTGCCACCATTGGCTCACCATGGGAGTACACTGTGCAGTGCCAGCAACCATATCTCAGAAGTATATATTGTTGGTACAGGCAATATCGAGATGAAACGACATCCTTTGAGCATTATTTTAAGAGAACCACACCCCTCAGTATCTAGATGTATGTGATCCTGCAATAGCTTCAAAATACACCACAATGTATGGTAATGGTAATCATGAAGATCACCATGGTGTTTCTATCCCTAATTAACACCTTGACCATAAAGGTAGACATGGAAAATACTATGGAACTGATTTAGAACTTAGCATACGTTTGTCTGTCATAACGGTGACCGATATCCTGTCTGCTGAAATCTAAGTCCAATTGGACTTTCTTTCTGAAGAGAATAGCAGGCCACTCTCGGTGATAATCATTGAAATAAGCTAATTTTCAGACTATGCAGTAAAAACCCATGAGTATGACTGTAAAATCTAAAATTCCTGCATCTTCAGTTAAATGTCACAGTTGCTTTCTCTTTGAAATAAAGCTAGAGATTCAGCCAGGGAGGGAGCATAAATGGTAAGCAGAATACCTTTTGCAGCATCACACTATTCTCACATTTTATCTGTATACTTCTCGTCTGCCAGTGGCATGATGGCATCTGTCAAACTGTACATTGCACGCTAGCACGGGTTTCCGAAGATCACAGGACATATATAGTTCTCTTTAAAGACAATAATAGAAAGGTGCCATTTTGGGCTATATAAAGCCAATGACATATTTATTTTGTTGTTATCATTTTTCTAGGATGCTCATTGCTTCTCCCGAAGAACAGGTTAAACTAGGCCACACCACGGTAATTTCTATTTGACCTGCTAACGCCAATTTTACTTTTTCTTATATAATAATTGATCAATTTGTGAATATATTATAGCAAGGCTGATTGGTTTATTTATATTTTTTGCATTTGTAAAAACACTTGCAGAAAGAAAGTGGTGACAAGACATACCCAAGTGGGTTGCACAAATGATGTTGGACTCTTAGTTCACATCCTCCTATAAACAGTGGCTTTCTCTTCAGCTGTAAAGCTGGTTACAAGCTCGCTTTTTATTTCATTTATTTTTATATTAACTATTAATATCAGCTAATAATATTTCCTGCATCCCCTTTTTTAAAGTTTATGTCATAATATGTTAAGCTAATATTGTTACGTTGTAGATGCCGGCAATGCAATCATTTATTTAAGTCTTCTTCACAATTAAAATTATTAACATGCATGCGGAAAGGCTTGTTATTTAAACATATCAATAATAAAACAGCCACATCATTGAGAGATTTGTAAATGTAAAATGTTTACTTCAAGCTTTTGTGGCAAATGCTTGCAATATAGCAACGTTTTTGTTATTGACAGGCTAATTAAAGAAAGCATGTGGTATTAGGCCAAATCTTACCATATTATAACCAGAAAGTCATAATATGAACTTTTAAACATAAAAACCCAACCCCTATATGCCCCGTCCTGTCAATATTTCATAGTTTCTGCATTTCAGTATAGAACTAGTGTAATATTACTTATGGGTTATTTTACATTGCATTTGAAATCCTTCTTGGGTTGTAATAGTTTAACTTTCTAATCTAAACGAGCTGGCATTGACAATGATGGAGCAGTTATTCAGAATGTGTAATTTATCTATTTATGTTGGTCAGTAAATCTAGGAGGCTTATTAAAAAGCCCCTCTGCGCCACCAGAACATCACCTTTACTGACAGTCTGGCGATGCACACTGCAGGGCCATATCTACATGGCCACATAATGCCACTCTGTGTGGCTTTTCATGGCTTCATAGATATGGACTGAGGCAACGCAATGCAAGTTGCTGCGTTGCCTCACCCTGTGACAGGGAGGCATGCCATGACGTTACAGTGTGTGTTCCCAGGTAACACCCATGGCATTTGACACATTCCCGGATTTACAAGATTTCGTAAACCTGGGAATGCGTCAAAAGCCTGAGCCTTCCAAGGGAAGGGGTAAGAGACGAGCAAAGAGGAGAAATACCTTAATGTTTCCTCGTTTTTCCTCTTTCAATGTGTACTGCATTCTGCAATGCAGACACCCTTGCGCCATGGTGCAAGGCTCCCTGTGTTGATGTATGGCAGCCCACTGTGCACCAGCACAGGGGAAAAGGACAGGAATGCACCTGATCTCATATATACTTCACATTCCTTCTCTTTTCTTTTAATGCAGGGCAGTGCAGCAAGAATCCTGGTGGTGGTGCCCTGTGCCAAAACCTCATAAATGAGGCCCTAGGAGTTTTGTATCAGGTTAAATGATGCTGGCAGTCATGATTGGCTAGCAGTAGCTTTCAAGGTATTAGCTAAACATAACTCCAATAACTGCTTATGTTATTTATTAGTATGCAAGCTGCAAATCATATTAAAATATATGGCATGAAGTACACAAACATACTGTCCTTATATGATGAAATAACCTCAGATGAGGTTTTCATTATCCTTGTCATTGTACAGTTTGATGTTTTTTTATGCCTTATGCTAAGGTGGTCTGTGATACTATCCAGCCAAGTGAGCGTGTTGTAGCACACTCTAGATAGAACATACTGGACAGATAAAATCTGATTTATAATGAGCGATACTGACTACCTGACTGTTATGTCCAACATGGTGGTGCCCTTGAAATTGTTGCTAGCCTTGTCCCAGCCACTGAGGAGAGCTCTGCCTTTCAACGCGATACATTTTCTGCTCATAATGTGGCTAAGAAGCAATGAGGTAGAAAGATCACTGTGACCATAATCTTCCCCCATTCCTCTAAGTCTCAAGCCTGATCTACTTGTGGTCATGGTAGCTGCTTTCCAGACATTAGTATAATTTGACTGGCAGTCCAAAGCTGTGGCAGCTATTGTAGCCTTTAAATTGGTATCAAGGGAGTTCACACATCCCGTTTAAGGTAGGGAGCAAAAACAACAAACAATTGCCAGACTTGGTTACGCAGGAATATGTGTGACATATCCTGTCAGTGGGCGAGTCCCTGACAGCTGGAGCAGGTGGGAGGATCACTAGGCAACATGTGTTTGCATGAACTAGAACATAAGAGAGTTGAAAGTGCTGGCACTATGTTACACAAAGCACCCAAAAATATTAAAGAAACAAATATTTTAAGCCCAGCTACCACTCAGGTGCTCAGTCCCACCCTTGGCACCCATACCTAATGATATGGTTGGGATTAAGGGGGTAGCTCCTCTGTGTCCAGAATGAAGGACTGTATGACATCCAGTCTCAGGTAGTTGCAATTTAACAGGTGCTGCACACAAAACCACGCAGAAGAAAGCACTTTTGACTCTCTCTTTGCAAAATACATAGGGACGTAGTTATGGGAGACTTGCACAGCCACTGCATCGCTTTTAGTGATGCAATGGTGGCGCAAACCTTTCAGCCATATCTATGACGTCCTGCAAATCCACTTTGTATGGCTTGAATGGCCTCATAGTTATGGAGTAAGGCAAGAAAGCACAAATCGTGTGTTGCCTTATTCTGCAGCACACATTGGAAGAGGAAAACACCTCCCAGGATTGTGTCTGTGCAGAAATGTGCCCCTTCCTGTAGTAATAAAATCCTGCATGGAGCACAAGTACCCTTGCACCATGGTGCAGGGGTGCCTGTGTTGACGCTAAGCTGCTGAAATGGCACCACCACGGGGGGATAAGACATGAATGTGCGCATGCCATAGATACAGAGCATTCCTACCCTTTCACCTTAACAGAGGAGAGTGCAGTAAGGTGACTTGCTGTGCTGCTCTGCACCAAATCCCCATAAATCTGTGCCATATTGGCACATTTATAAGAAAGTGGGGCATCATAGATAATACACCACTTTTATTTATGATACGGTGCAACATGGCAGTCTGTATCATAAATATCATAAATGGTGGTCATTAGGCCAAGAGCGGCAGAATTTTTGACACTGTTTTGGTGCTTTGCTGCAGTAGTGTCAAACATTTTGATGCTAGTGCAGCAAGTACAAGGAGGCTCATAGGTTACTATGGGTGCGCCATTTTAACACCTGCTTTGAGCACGCATTAAAAATGACGCAAAAAATGGAGCAGGGAATTCCTGTGAATTTCACTGTTGCAGGCCTCTTAGCGCCGGAACACCCCCCTTGCATACATTATGCCTGGTGCAGGAATAATGTGGTGCAAGGGTTTACAAAGTGGCACAATGCATTGCGCTACTTTGTAAATATGGCGCTGCAAAAATTCCTCCTTAACGCCACATTAGCGTAAAACAATGACCCTAATGTGCCACAAAGAGGCGTTAGGGGTTTGAAAATATGCCCCATAGTGTTCAAAAGTGAATAGAGGAGGGGCATGACAATACATAGATATTTATCTTTAAAACAGCTGCCATGTTTCAGGAACCATTATAAAAGTAACTGACGCAACCAGAATAATAATATCATAACAAGCCATATTTATATCGAAGTACTAAGTAAAATGCCATAGAACATTCTTTTCTGAAACGACATTATCACCCTTCGCTGGTCCTGTAACTGTTTTAACCAAACGGCTAAATATTGTAAAAGAAATATGCACACCTCATAATCAATATTCAGATAATTGAAGTCTCCGGGAGTGAGGAAATGGTGCGTGTGTTTATCCACTGTAAAGTTGACTTGTCTGTGGTAGCGCTCGATGAGAACGGCATGCCAGTGCTGATCGTCCAACAGGCTGCCCAGGGTAATGTTAATTTCCGAAGTCGTGGATCGATGTTTAAGATCCCCTTTAGAAAGAAAAACCAGTGCAGGATTACTGTCACTGCCGGCTGACAAATGAGCATTATAACAATTGCAGAAACATGATTTCAAAATAAGAATCATCAGTTGATAACATGCTGCATCATTGACGGAGGCAAGCCTTTTTCAGTAATTATATATATTTTCTTTACTTTATCCACTATTTCCATTTGAAAATGGGGACAGACGATGTACATACTGAGAAAATAAGGTGCAGTTCAAGACTTTCAGCCTGCCCCCCATCTGCTTTCCTCAGTGACTAAATACCACCTACAAAAGCAACATAAAAATGAATGCAAATTCAAACCACCGAGACATGATGTGTGCAACAATTATTGAGAGGCTCCACCCTGCGAAATTAAGACTAACGTCGGCAGTACTCATTCTGAGACTTCGGGGCAATATCCAAATCATGGTATAATTTGCTTACCAGTAACTATACACATCTGATGACTCCCTGGCTTATAACAACCACTATTGAATCTGTGTAACATCCTGGCACACTGTTTTCTGCCGCACTTAATTGTAGAATACAAAAATAGATAAAGGGCAACGAGACTCTACACAGGAGCCAAGTAGAACTGTTCCTAAGGCATGGAACTCTTGACCTTTACTACACCATATACACATTAATAAGTAATTATGCCTACAGAGCACTGAAAGGAAGACATGGCCATGTTCTGTTAACTTTCAAAAGTAATTCTTGTCAGTCTGGTGCACAAGACTCTACTTGAAAATCGTATTGCCGGATTACAAGGCTGGTGGTCAGACTGCAGCAGTTAGATCCTTTTTCATATTTAATGAGACATTGGGAGTCAGTTATGTTCCTCCTGAACTGTCCCTGTTAGAACCTGTTATTACACCCTGGAACCGGAAGTATCTGATATGGAAGGTATCCATTGGTTTGGAACTGCAGCCAGGTTCCATGTGTCATCCAGTACCACTGCCCTTCAGTGGTTAATCTGAATTTGGGGCATTAGACCTGGGCATCACAGTATCAGCTCAAATTCCTAATTTCCTGAAAGTGAAAAATGACAAAATTTCTATTATATTGTAATTATTAAAGTACTAGATTGGCACTGATATCCCTTAGTAGTAGATTATATGGCTGTCAATGCCACTAGGTTACAGAGAGAAATGGAGTGTACATCTGACTTTGTTAATTCACTGGTGGCCCGGTAGGCCACAACAAAAATGCAAATCTGGTGATCCTTACTTCTTCACTGATACTACTGGATTAGGTCATGGTACTGTTCAATAATTCTCAAGTCTAATTTCTTCACAACTTCTGATTTGGTGCACTCCTTCAGACATCTGATAAACCTTGCTTTTCAATGCTAATCTGTCCTCTGATAAAAGACAGTTATCAACTGAGGAGTCACCAAAAAGAGATTGTAAAATTATCCCACAACCTCTATACACTCCTTTTTACTGCTCAAGGCCTGTAATTCACATAGGGAACACTGCCCTGGCACACATTTAACTGGGTTCACTGAGCACAGAACAGGTTAGTGCACACTATTATTGGTAATGTGCTGCCTCCAAAGCAGTCACAGACATGCCATCATTGGGTGCAGCGTATTTAAAAGGAAGACTGTCTGTTTGAAGCAGCCGGTCCACCTTTCACTTTACAGGTGGCAACTCACCTTTCATTACAAAGGTGGAAAGAGATACCCCTCCATTAAGATGCAGTGACTACACCCACCTGCAGTGAGATAGCCCTGGGACCACTGTCCTTTCCTTCATGAGGCACCCTCAGATTCACTGACTGTGCACCACCTCTTTGTGTTGCACAATCAGTGCAAAACCTAACTGCTATGTTGCTACTGTGTCCATGTCTGCAATGTGGCATGAGCACAGAGGTAAACTGTTCCCTGATTTGCGTGGTAGCACACCCTATGCATGTAAAATAATGCTCCCTTGCAATTTGCATTACTGTAGGGGCTATACAAGGATTTGCAGCCTCTTCTGTGATACCAAAGGACCTGCAGATAGAGAAAGCATGCAAAGACACCTGTTTTTACACAATGGCACTTTCTGTAAGTAGGCCCTAGGAGCCAGTTCTGGTAAAAGTTGTATCTCTTTCTTAGAACCATACTTGTCATCACTGTGCAATAAGTCTGGAAGCTGTTCACTATCTTTCTCCCTCTCTTCCTTTGCCATATCCAGTGTGTTGACTGTGAATTTCATTCTGAGCTGTGGCTTAGGGCCTGAACTAGAGTTTGGCAGAGAGGGTACCCTACCACAAACATAACATTGTACCCTGTCCCTAAAACCTTTAGTTCACCTGTCCTAGTTATAGAAGGCCAGACCATCAGCTTTCCACTGGAGGTGCCCCAGTTGGCTTTATCACCAGAAAGCTTTCTAGTGTGACTTGAGAGAGTGATGGATGTCATAGCAAGGGCATCAGGCTGCCTATTATATTTAGGGTTGAAGTTCTGGTGTCTTTTTCTCTGTTTGTCCCCATTAGGGAAGATCTAGTAGTGACAAATAGAAATTGAACAAATGATGACTCCCCCAGCCAAGGAAAACACAACCTAGGTGTGGGAGTCATTAGTTATAATTTTTTAAATAAACAATCTCTCACTCTGAACACACAACTTGAGGGAAGTTGTTGGACACTAAAGAGGTGATATTTACTAATCCCACTCCAATGTGAACCAACTTATATAAGGTGTTGAACATTAAAGGGGTGACAGTTATTATAACCATTTTGGGTGAAGGTTTGGAATATTAAAAGGGTGACATTTGCTATTCCCAAGTAATATCTATATGAATTTGAGGGACGGCGTTGGACACTAAGGACTTCAAATTTACAATAACTACTTCAAAGTAGAACTTTTAACATACCATATTACAAAATTAAAAAATATTGCCTACACAATCATTACTCCACATTCTCACATTTTTTAATTCAAAGTTAACAAAAATGTAATGTAAAAACATATTAATGTAAACTACAAAAGTTTATATGAAGTTCTACTTTAAAATTTAAAAACAATATTTTCTTTACTATTACAAATTAAAATATTGTTCAAAATATTACTCCTTTCATAAACTTTAAAAAATAAAATGATATAAAAATCCACAAAACAGAATTTGCAAGTAATATTTTAAGAAATAATTTTTTACGTTTTTAAATATTCAAAAATGTTGTAGTTTAATTTAAATTATTTTAACAAATTATTTATAAAGTTAGAAACAATACTTAAAATGAATTTCATATTTTTAATGTTAACCTAGCAGTAATTCAAATCATACTAGTTCATTTAAACATTGTTATGGAAATATAATTTTTATTTAAAAAAAAACATTAAATATGCCTTAATTACCATCAAATTTAGAAATAAAAAATAAATAAAAAACACTTAACAAATAAAAACTTTAATTTGCATATCTTTAAATGTATAAACATACAATTCAAAATTATGACATATATTTTTGAAAAATCTCCCCACCCTTATCCCCTAAAAACCCAGCACTTCCCTCTACTGAAAAATATAATAATAGATTATGAGCATTAACACAATGAAAATTTCATAAACAAAAAAAACATACTAAACACATTGAAAACCATCATTAAACACATACAATCAAAAAACTTAACATACGTTATATTCTAATTAGCACTAAAAATTATAACATATATAACAATATTTTCTATATCGATATTAAATGCAACAATATTAAAAACAACACTAAAAATTATATTTTTACCTTTAATATTCATGTCTGAAGTCCTGATATTTGTGACACAATATGTTTGCAGCGGGATATTATTTTCTGATATTTTGTCCAAACACAATTCAAATTATATGGTATGTGCTAAAAGACCTTAATTACATTCTTCTCTTCTTTTTTTCAACATATAAAGGAAGAAATGGACTAATCAATTATTTTTTATTGTCTGATCTAGGGGAGAAACGTGTCATGGGATTAATATGCATATTGTTGGCAATATTGCCTTTGGCGACAACAAATTATGCTGCTGTTGAGAAAAACAGCTGAGGTTTTAAAGAAAGTTCATGGCTTACAGGTGACCTCCTTTCATTTGACTGTGTAGGTTACATTGTGAATGAAGTCAACTAATACAATATAAGAAGTGAACTGGTAAATGAAAAAGACCACAAAAAAAGTCTGGTTTTTTTTTTTCATTTCCTTCTCCTCAACTTTTTTACATTGTTCGGTCTTGCCTAATAGACATTCTGTTTGTTTGGAAGTCAGTGTAAGGAATATTAATCACAGGTGTTTGCTAGTCATGTGGACCTGAGTAGATTTGAAAGTAGAATGGGGATTCCTGTACTCCTATCGGGTGTGTGCTTGAGTTGGTCAACTTAATTAGGGACTGATTATGCGTTCGGTGTTCAGACCGCCACAACTCCAATACGGCAGTGATGAGGTGGCCGTCTAACGGACAGCCTCACCACTGTCGTATTACGATGTTTCCACCAGGCTGACTTGTGGAAACATCATAATAGGACATTTCTGATGGTCAGCTTGGTGGAAATAGTGTGGCAGCATTGAACGGCATTGCACACAGCATCCTCAGAATGCACACTGTCTGCACAACAGGATGCTGGCAGGGGGCCCCTGCACTGCCCACAACATAATTGTGGGCAGTGCACGAGCCCCCTGTGGCCCCCAGAACTTCCTTTCCACCAGCCTTTCTACGGCAGTGCAACCACCATGGAAAGGCCGACAGAAAGGGATATCATGATCAGCACAGTGGTACCGAACTTTGGCTGACCACAACTTCCACTGCTACCAATGTGTCTGGATCCCTGATCCTGGCAGAGATGGTGGTCATCCTGGCAGCCTGACCGACAGGATCATAATGTGGCAGTCAGACTGCCAGGAGTGTGTTGCGCCCATGAAAAAATCGTAATAAGGCAGGTGGGAAGACGGCCAGGTCCACAGCAGTCTCCTCACCTTGGGCCTGTTGGGCGAGTTTTCCAACCGCCAAACTCTTAATCAGGTAATTAATTTTTTTCATCTTCATCAAAAGCACATCATTTTAAATGTAGGTTTGCAAAATTCTCAAATTGTGATTCCCTAAATGAAGACTTGGGATATGTGACCCAAAATAAAGGTTTATTTCGAGCCTAGAAAAGCATTTATGAAGGAGACCACTAGCTACTGTAGAACTGATTCACTCAGTATCAATAGTGAAATTTATTAGCTAAACACACACAGTTAAACTGTATTGCCCAATCTAGAAGTTGTTTTTTGAGTATGTGTCATACTTATTACTTATGTGTAGCTAACCTTCAAAAGTAAGATATGTTCAATCCGTGAAAAAAATATTTCTATCAAGGGCCAGATGTACCAAGGGTTTCAGAGTTCACAAACCTGAATCAGTGAGTCAGAGATTTTTCAAATGCATAAAACACTTTTTCTTACGTATTAAATTAATACGGTCTGAAACGCTAACTGTTTTTAGAGATGTATTCCTAATTGACATTTATAAGGGACACATTTTAGTTGTCCTATTCAAATACCAGTTCAGTATTCTTTCTATCAGTTGTTGCCAAAGTAATCTGGTTCTAAACCAGTGAAACGTTACCAGCTCACAAGATGGAGTGGTACCCCATTTGCAAAGGGAAGAGGTCCCCTTAGGTTAATTTTCAATTGGTAACCATAAAAAGCTTTTTTTTTTTAGGATAGGCAGCAGTCCGGGTAACTACTGGCAATTAATATATCTCATCCTAGCTTCCTTTAAGGAAACAGGGCTCCTTTAAAAAAAAAAGGTTTACCTAACCGAAAATGAGACCATCATCCCAGTTAGGACCACCAATCTCAGTGAGTCACTATTTGTGACTTATCTCAGAAATATTCATGACATAGGTCAGATGTATTCCTCATTTTGAGAAACTACCTATTCATACATAGGTCATTCACAAAATAATTTTGTAGATAGAAAAAGCTGGTACACAATTACCAACTGCTTCATGTAACCACATTGTTAGTACATCTTTCACATTCAAATATTTGACTATTTTCAATCACAATATTGCTTAGGTTAACATTATGCACTAAGGTGGTATATGGAAAAGGTGAACTTGCATGCTTGTCACATTAAAACGACCTGCATGGAAAATTGTACTATGTATTAATCCAAGCATCTCGATGTGTGGAAATCTTAACCTTGGAGCAACTCTCTAACAAAGAATGTTCAAGTGTTCTACAACTGACACCTTTTCTGAACACATTTTTGTACAATCTAAAGACTATCCACAAAAGATGTAACTGTAAAAACTACCTTTGGCATAAATTGACATCTAAATAGACAGGTTTCACCCGAAGGTGAAGGTTCTGTGTTAAAAACTGAGTTTGCCCTAATATTAATAGCAGTGAAGCACACCTGTCAGGAGATCCCAGGGGAAAAAAAGTTTTGTGTAAACGTTGCAGAAAAATTCTTGTCTATTTTGTAAAGGTGTCTATAATGTGCTTCAAATGCTGAGATTGCCAATTTTATAACTCTGTTTAAAAATGTTGAATAAGTCATTGTTTTTATTACTACTGGGATACAAAAATAAAATGTGTTTTGCAGCAACTAGATGTTCCACTGCACAGCAGAAATTAAAATGTCATTGTATAACCCTTTACATTGACTACCATCGTCACAGACGAGTTATTTAAATAATGCTACCTATTTAAAATTGGTGAAGTACAACTGCATGTTTTATTAACTTTTTGTATCAACAGTAGTAGACACAATGGAACATTTGTGATTGCTCTTAGAACACTGTGATGGTGCTAGCAATATAAAAATATTTTTTTCACACAAATAAATATTTTCATTTGACAAATGCCTAGCAAGTAACAAGTCAACAAGGCAAAGGGGAACAAGAAGGTCAACAACCAGAGACTGGAAAGGGTAAATGATAGTTTTAAAATGTGAAAGGCAGTGCTTCATTTTAGCTGGGGGTTGCTGGTTGGGTCATTCACCATTTGTTTAGGGGACTGACACTGATCTTTGCATCAGATATTTACCAAATGCAAGCGAGGTAAAAACAGAGAAGGTTGGAAGGACAAGGGTAAGAAAGACATCAAAATCTACACATAGGGAGAACGCAGGAACCTGCAAGAGTGAGATAAAGAGCAGGGAGTGTGTGGTAGTGGTTAAAGAGGCATGAGTTGGATTTAAGACCCAATCCTTGGCCTTCAGGTGCCAGTGGTGGCTGGTGACTGAAAGCAGTGGTGGGGCACAAATACAAGACGGAATTGCACCTTGTGTGTGAGCCTCACTACCCACTTATTTACATTCCACTTCCTCACCCACTGCCTTTGGTCACCTACCCGTTCACTCATCCACATTGCCATCCACTGCCATTCACACAACTCTTATACACAGACACCCTCATTTTCTCAGCCACTCAGTCAAGCCCTGCAAACACTTATTCAAACAAAAACACATTGCCTCACCCATCCAGTATCCAGCAGTTTCAGTGATAAAAGCTACACGTTTATTTGAGCTGCAGATTACATGTTTAATATGACATATCACGTCATTAGTCTGCAGAAGAAATAAAACGAGCAGAACTAGCCATGATAAATTACTGGAACCATTACTGCCTTTGAGAGATGAAATCACCTACAGAGGCAGTGAAGGGAAGGGAGAGGAGAGCTGAGAGAACAGATTTTTTTCTTATTGTCTGTAAAAAAAGATAAAGCTCCAATTTACTTGTGTGCAGGGTTGTCTTTGGCATTATTATGACTTCAGGTCTTCGGGTCATACTCCTGTCTCCCAGAGAGAGCCCTGGATGGAGTTATTTATTGTATTTATTCCATTTCTCTGCCACAAACTGCTTGTAATGCAGAAAAAGGGGATTTTGTTTGCGCAATGCCACATTCTTTTAATAAAATGTGACCTCTAGTACGTAACATGCTAGAGTGGGGTGTGGTCTGTAAGGTCTTCTGATCACACCCCATCATTTGAGTATATAGGAAAGGGTGGATAATAATATCGGAGTGGCATGAAGTTTTCAGAAACCCGGGTTGAACAAAAAACTGTCACACTGACAGCTTTTAAGAGCAGCCTCGCGGAAATCACTTATGAACTTAATGAGACAAAAGAGTTTTTAACTCAGCAGAAGATCACTAAACATCAGAAGGACATAGTTAAGTTCAACAGAGAAAAGGTCTACCCTTATATTAAGGATGACTATGACGTAGATACTCAGTCACGTTCTTCAGATGAATCAACCTCCTCATACAAAAAGCCACAAAATCTTAGTAGTGGTTCATCATCAGATGGATGGAGCACTGATGAGAATACACTGCAACCCTTTTACAACTATCCTCCTTACCCTGTCAGTCATTCTATGCCTTGGCAACCACCCTACCCATTTTTTCAACCTCGCCTATTGATGCCATTTGTGCCTTTTTTAGGCCACGGCCGGGGCAGAGGCAAAGGCAGAAGAAGAGGAGGAGGGAGGCACGTTCAATGGTCTAGGGAAGAACCACAAATGGTAACCAGGAGTCAAACAAAGAACCCCACGCCGAGAACTTAGTTGTCAATTTGTCCAAAAGAGAACTCTCAGTGGATGAGTCCAATGGCGTTAATAGAGGCATTGGCTTTGTTCCAACTCCTAACGAGGATTTCTTTTGTTTACATATTGAACTAGCCCAGTGTTTTCGAAAGATCCGTCTCCATTTTTTCTTTAAAGACAAACCAGCTGAACCACAGGCACAAGACTCAGGTTTAAAGAAATCTTCAACCTTTGTGCCCCCGTCAACCACGATGCCTAGTGAAGTGTTAAACTTTGAAAAGGCAGTACTAGCCGACGTGACTCGTTTGTGCCCTAAACACCCTTACATCAATATCCCCGAGAGAGAGAAGTGGGCTTTACAACATTTAGCAACTGATCATAATATTGTTATCAAACAGGCTGACAAAGGTGGTGCAATTGTGATTATGGACACAGCTGATTACAGGCGTGAATGTTTACGTCTTTTGAGTGATACGACCTACAATGTTAAGATTACTAGTGACCCAACTAGGAGACTACAGACTCAGATTAGAAGCCTCTTGGAGGAAGCTTAAAACAATTTATGGATTTCCTTTAAGGAGGCTGATTTTCTTGACACGGTTCATCCTAGAACCCCATATTTTTATTGTTTACCTAAGATCCATAAGGGCGTAAGACCCCCTCCAGGACGACCGATTGTATCAGGTATAGGTTCCGTCCTCGAACCATTGTCAATTTTCTGCGATCATTTTTTGCAGCCCCTAGTGAGAAATTCTTCCACTTACCTACAGGATACTAAGGATGCCCTCAATTTGATCGAATCTATCAGTAAGACCGGGGGGATACAAGGTATTATTACCTTAGATGTAGAAGCACTATATAAGAATATGCCCCAAGAGGCCACTTTGCAGGTTATTGAATCGTCACTTCAGAATGACTCTACTCCCTATTCCACGCCTATAGCCTTCCTTATGCAATATGCCTCTTTGGCCCTGACAGAGAATTATTTTCAATTTGAAGATCAACTTTTCCATCAGATTAGGGGGACATCGATGGGCAGCACGTTTGCACCGAGCTTAGCCTGTTTGTATATGTATGACTTTGAAAAAAAGCATATTTTGTCACAAACTAATCCTTTTCAAAATGACATTAAATTATGGCGGCGCTATATAGACGACATCTTGGTCATATGGCAGGGACCCTTATCAATAGCAGATGAATTCACAACTTGGATCAATACTCTTGATCCTTACCTGAGATTCACTGCTACTGTATCTCCCACTCACCTACCCTTCCTGGATCTGATGATCACCATTGAGAATGGCGAGCTGTCAACTAGTACATATCACAAACCAACAGATCGTAACAGCCTTCTGTTGTATGAGAGTCACCATCCTAAGGCTTTAAGAGACAATCTACCTGTGGGCCAGTTCCTACGGCTCAGAGGGAACTGTAGCTCCCCACGAGAATTCCATCGACAAGCAAGCACTCTCCAAACTAAACTCTATGAACGACACTACCCGACCAAGATTATAAATCTGGCCCGTAAGAGAGCCAAAAATAATCAAAGGGAATGGCTATTGGCAACTAAGGAAAAGGTTCCACAGACATGAATAACTTGTGTCTTTACATTCACTCCATTGTCCAATAACATCAAAAAATTGGTTAATAAACGTTGGTCGATATTGAAGAGTGGGGGTACTGAAATCCCAAAACCACTATTTGCCTTTAAACGCACAGCTAATATTAAGGACATAGTGGTTCACACTCGCCCACTTGTATCCCATGATACCCCAATGCAAAAAACATTGTGGGACCTCCCTCCCGTTGAAGGCCACCATCCCTGTGGTAACTGTAATGTATGTACATTAACTAGACGAACAATGTCACTTGACCTTGACCCTATTGGTAGGTGGCATCTAAAAAAACATACTAATTGTAACTCTAAGAACTGCATCTATATGATAACTTGTCCCTGTGGACTGCGTTATATTGGGATGACCACACGACCAGTTAAGATACGCATTAACCCCTTCGCTGCCAGGCCTTTTCCCCCTCCTGTGCCGGGCCTTTTTTTGCCTATTTGGGGCAGTTCGCGCTTAGGCCCTCATAACTTTTTGTCCACATAAGCTAACCAAGCCAAATTTGCGTCCTTTTTTTCCAACATCCTAGGGATTCTAGAGGTACCCGGACTTTGTGGGTTCCCTTGAAGGAGGCCAAGAAATTGGCCAAAATACAGTGAAAATTTCGTTTTTTTCAAAAAAATTGGAAAAAGTGTCTGCAGAAAAAGGCTTGTGGTTTTTCCCCTGAAAATGGCATCAATAAAGGGTTTGCGGTGCTAAACTCAGCAGCTTCCCAGCTTTCAGGAACAGGCAGACTTGAATCAGAAAACCCAATTTTTCAACACAATTTTGGCATTTTACTGGGACATACCCCATTTTTGCAGTTTTTTGTGCTTTCAGCCTCCTTCCAGTCAGTGACAGAAATGGGCATGAAACCAATGCTGGATCCCAGACACCTAAACATTTCTGAAAAGTAGACAAAATTCTGAATTCAGCAAGGGGTCATTTGTGTAGATCCTACAAGGGTTTCCTACAGAAAATAACAACTGAAAAAGAAAAATATTGAAATTGAGGTGAAAAAAACATAAATGTTTCTCTACGTTTTACTCTGTAACTTTTCCCTGCAATGTCAGATTATCGAAAGCAATATACCGTTACGTCTGCTGGACTCCTCTGGTTGCGGGGATATATAGGGCTTGTAGGTTCATCAAGAACCCAAGGAACCCAGAGCCAATAAATGAGCTGCACCCTGAAGTGCGTTTTCATTCTATACCGGGTATAAAGCAATTCATTTGCTGAAATATAAAGAATAAAAAATTGCTATCAAGAAAACCTTTGTATTTCCAAAAAGGGCACAAGATAAGGTGTTGAGGAGCAGTGGTTATTTGCACATATCTGAATTCCGGGGTGACCAAACTAGCATGTGAATTACAGGGCATTTCTCAAATAGATGTCTTTTTTACACACTCTCCTATATTTGGAAGGAAAAAATGTAGAGAAAGACAAGGGGCAATAACACTTGTTTTGCTAATCTATGTTCCCCCAAGTCTCCCGATAAAAAAGATACCTCACTTGTGTGGGTAGGCCTAGCGCCCACGACAGGAAACACCCCAAAGCGCAACGTGGACACATCCTAAATTTTGGAAAAAAACAGAGGTGTTTTTTGCTAAGTGCCTACCTGTAGATTTTGGCCTCTAGCTCAGCCGGCACCTAGGGAAACCTACCAAACCTGTGCATTTCTGAAAACTAGAGACCTAGGGGAATCCAAGGAGGGGTGACTTGCGGGGCTCGGACCAGGTTCTGTTACCCAGAATCCTTTGCAAACCTCAAAATTTGGCTAAAAAAACACATGTCCCTCACATTTCTGTGGCAGAAAGTTCTGGAATCTGAGAGGAGCTACAAATTTCCTTCCACCCAGCGTTCCCCCAAGTCTCCCGATAAAAATGATACCTCACTTGCGTGGGTAGGCCTAGCGCCGGCGACAGGAAACACCCCAAAGCGCAACGTGGACACATCCTAAATTTTGGAAAAAAACAGAGGTGTTTTTTGCGAAGTGCCTACCTGTAGATTTTGGCCTCTAGCTCAGCCGGCATCTAGGGAAACCTACCAAACCTGTGCATTTCTGAAAACTAGAGACCTAGGGGAATCCAAGGAGGGGTGACTTGCGGGGCTCGGACCAGGTTCTGTTACCCAGAATCCTTTGCAAACCTCAAAATTTGGCTAAAAAAACACATGTCCCTCACATTTCTGTGGCAGAAAGTTCTGGAATCTGAGAGGAGCTACAAATTTCCTTCCACCCAGCGTTCCCCCAAGTCTCCCGATAAAAATGATACCTCACTTGCGTGGGTAGGCCTAGCGCCGGCGACAGGAAACACCCCAAAGCGCAACGTGGACACATCCTAAATTTTTGAAAAAAACAGAGGTGTTTTTTGCGAAGTGCCTACCTGTAGATTTTGGCCTCTAGCTCAGCCGGCACCTAGGGAAACCTACCAAACCTGTGCATTTCTGAAAACTAGAGACCTAGGGGAATCCAAGGAGGGGTGACTTGCGGGGCTCGGACCAGGTTCTGTTACCCAGAATCCTTTGCAAACCTCAAAATTTGGCTAAAAAAACACATGTCCCTCACATTTTTGTGGCAGAAAGTTCTGGAATCTGAAAGGAGCTACAAATTTCCTTCCACCCAGCGTTCCCCCAAGTCTCCCGATAAAAATGATACCTCACTTGCCTGGGTAGGCCTAGCGCCGGCGACAGGAAACACCCCAAAGCGCAACGTGGACACATCCTAAATTTTGGAAAAAAACAGAGGAGTTTTTTGCGAAGTGCCTACCTGTAGATTTTGGCCTCTAGCTCAGCCGGCACCTAGGGAAACCTACCAAACCTGTGCATTTCTGAAAACTAGAGACCTAGGGGAATCTAAGGAAGGGTGACTTGCGGGGCTCGGACCAGGTTCTGTTACCCAGAATCCTTTGCAAACCTCAAAATTTGGCTAAAAAAACACATGTCCCTCACATTTCTGCGGCAGAAAGTTCTGGAATCTGAGAGGAGATACAAATTTCCTTCCACCCAGCGTTCCCCCAAGTCTCCCGATAAAAATGATACCTCACTTGCGTGGGTAGGCCTAGCGCCGGCGACAGGAAACACCCCAAAGCGTAACGTGGACACATCCTAAATTTTGGAAAAAAACAGAGGTGTTTTTTGCGAAGTGCCTACCTGTAGATTTTGGCCTCTAGCTCAGCCGGCACCTAGGGAAACCTACCAAACCTGTGCATTTCTGAAAACTAGAGACCTAGGGGAATCCAAGGAGGGGTGACTTGCGGGGCTCGGACCAGGTTCTGTTACCCAGAATCCTTTGCAAACCTCAAAATTTGGCTAAAAAAACACATGTTCCTCACATTTCTGTGGCAGAAAGTTCTACAATCTGAGAGGAGCCACAAATTTCCTTCCACCCAGCGTTCCCCCATGTCTCCCGATAAAAATGATACCTCACTTGTGTGGGTAGGCCTAGCGCCCGCGACAGGAAACGCCCCATTAGCGCAACGTGGACACATCACAGAAAATAGACCTGTTTTTAGCAAAGTGCCTACCTGTAGATTTTGGCCTCTAGCTCAGCCGGCACCTAGGGAAACCTACCAAACCTGTGCATTTCTGAAAACTAGAGACCTAGGGGAATCCAAGGAGGGTTGACTTGTGTGGCTGGGACCAGGTTCTGTTACCCAGAATCCTTTGCAAACCTAAAAATTTGGCTAAAAAAACACATGTTCCTCACATTTCTGTGGCAGAAAGTTCTGGAATCTGAGAGGAGCCACAAATTTCCTTCCACCCAGCATTCCCCCATGTCTCCCGATAAAAATGATACCTCAATTGTGTGGGTAGGCCTAGCGCTCGCGACAGGAAATGGCCCAAAACACAACGTGGACACATCACATTTTTTCATAGAAAACAGTGCCTACGTGTGGATTTTGGCCTCTAGCTCAGCCGGCACCTGGGGAAACCTAGCAAACCAGCGCATTTTTGAAAACTAGAGACCTAGGGGAATCCAAGATGGGGTGATTTGCGGGGCTCTGACCAGGTTCTGTTACCCAGAATCCTTTGCAAACATCAAAATCTGGCTAAAAAACACTTTTTCCTCTCATTTCGGTGACAGAAAGTTCTGGAATCTGAGAGGAGCCACAAATTTCCTTCCACCCAGTGTTCCCCTAAGTCTCTCCATAAAAATGGTACCTCACTTGTGTGGGTAGGCCTAGCGCCCACAAAAGGAAATGGCCCAAAACACAACGTGGACACAACATATTTTTTCACAGAAAATAGAGGTGTTTTTTGCAAAGTGCCTACCTGTGGATTTTGGCCTCTAGCTCAGCCGGCCCCGGGGGGGGGGGGGGGGGAAATGCCCTAAAATAAATTTGACCCCCCAAACCCCTCCTGCTGAGGTGCGACCCTTGCCTACGGGGTCGCTACCCCTGCGTGACATTGGCGCCAAAAAACAAATTCCCGGTGCCTAGTGGTTTCTGCCCCCTTGGGGGCAGATTGACCTCAAATCGACCAATCTGCCCCCAAGGGGGGCAGAAATGGTCTAAACACAGTTTGCCCCCCAGGGGAGCGACCCTTGCCTGATGGGTCGCTCCCCATCTCTAAAAAAACAAACATACAAAAAAAAAAAACTCACAAAAAAAAATTGCCCTGGCGCCTAGAGGTTTCTGCCACCCCCGGTGGCAGATCGGCCTAATAATAGGCCGATCTGCCCCCAGGGGGGGCAGAAATGGCCTAAAATAAATTTGCCCCCCGAACACCCACCCCCCCCCGGAGCGACCCTTGCCTACGGGGTCGCTCCCCCTGCGTGACATTGGCGCCAAAAAACAAATCCCCGGTGCCTAGTGGTTTCTGCCCCCTTGGGGCAGATTGACCTAAAATCTACCAATCTGCCCCCAAGGGGGGCAGAAATGGTCTAAACACAATTTGCCCCCCAGGGGAGCGACCCTTGCCTGATGGGTCGCTCCCCATCTCTAAAAAAAAAAAAAAACACAAAAAAAAGATTTGCCCGGGCAACAAGAGGTTTCTGCCCCCCCCCTGGGGGCAGATCGGCCTAATAATAGGCCGATCTGCCCCCAGGGGGGGCAGAAATGGCCTAAAATAAATTTGCCCCCCGAACACCCACCCCCCCCCCCCCGGAGCGACCCTTGCCTACGGGGTCGCTCCCCCTGCGTGACATTGGCGCCAAAAAACAAATCCCCGGTGCCTAGTGGTTTCTGCCCCCTTGGGGCAGATTGACCTAAAATCTACCAATCTGCCCCCAAGGGGGGCAGAAATGGTCTAAACACAATTTGCACCCCAGGGGAGCGACCCTTGCCTGATGGGTCGCTCCCCATCTCTAAAAAAAACCAAACAAACAAAAACAAAAACACAAAAAAAAGATTTGCCCGGGCAACAAGAGGTTTCTGCCCCCCCCTGGGGGCAGATCGGCCTAATAATAGGCCGATCTGCCCCCAGGGGGGGCAGAAATGGCCTAAAATAAATTTGCCCCCGAACACCCACCCCCCCCCCCCCGGAGCGACCCTTGCCTACGGGGTCGCTCCCCCTGCGTGACATTGGCGCCAAAAAACAAATCCCCGGTGCCTAGTGGTTTCTGCCCCCTTGGGGCAGATTGACCTAAAATCGACCAATCTGCCCCCAAGGGGGGCAGAAATGGGCCAAACACAATTTGCCCCACAGGGGAGCGACCCTTGCCTGATGGGTCGCTCCCCATCTCTAAAACAAACCAAACAAACAAAAACAAAAACACAAAAAAATTTTGCCCGGGCAACAAGAGGTTTCTGCCCCCCCCTGGGGGCAGATCGGCCTAATAATAGGCCGATCTGCCCCCAGGGGGGGCAGAAATTGCCTAAAATAAATTTGCTCCCCGAACACCCATCCCACCCCACCCCCACCACGGAGCGACCCTTGCCTACGGGGTCGCTCCCCCTGCGTGACATTGGCGCCAAAAAACAAATCCCCGGTGCCTAGTGGTTTCTGCCCCCTTGGGGCAGATTGACCTAAAATCGACCAATCTGCCCCCAAGGGGGGCAGAAATGGTCTAAACACAGTTTGCCCCCCAGGGGAGCGACCCTTGTCTGATGGGTCGCTCCCCATCTCTAAAAAAACAAACAAACAAACAAAAAAAAAATTGCCCTGGCGCCTGCAGGTTTCAGCCCCCTCTGGGGGCAGATCGGCCTAATAATAGGCCGATCTGCCCCCAGGGGGGGCAGAAATGGCCTAAAATAAATTTGCCCCCGAACACCCCCCCCCCTCACCCCCCGGAGCGACCCTTGCCTACGGGGTCGCTCCCCCTGCGTGACATTGGCGCCAAAAAACAAATCCCCTGTGCCTACTGGTTTCTGCCCCCTTGGGGCAGATTGACCTAAAATCGACCAATCTGCCCCCAAGGGGGGCAGAAATGGTCTAAATACAATTTGCCCCCCAGGGGAGCGACCCTTGCCTGATGGGTCGCTCCCCATCTCTAAAAAAAAAACCAAACCAAGAAAAAAAACACAAAAAATTTTTTTGCCCTGGCGCCTAGAGGTTTCTGCCCCCCCTGGGGGTAGATCGGCCTAATACCAATAGGCCGATCTGCCCCCAGGGGGGGCAGAGATGGCCTAAAATAATTTTGCCCCCCCACCCCTACACACCCCGGGGAGCGAGCCTTGACTACAAGGTCGCTCCCCTTGTGTGACGGCCCAAAAAAAATATCCCTGGTGCCTAGTGGTTTCTAAAATCGGCCGATCTGCCCCCAAAGCGGGCAGAAATGGCCTAAATACATTTTGCCCCTCCAGGGGAGCGACCCTTGTCCAAGGGGGTCGCTCCCCATCTGTAAAACAGAAAAACAAAAAAATCCCTAGTGCCTAGTGGTTTCTGCCCCTCTTGGGGGCAGATCAGCCGAATCAAAATAGGCTGATCTACCCCCCCAGGGGGGCAGAAATGGCCTAAAATAATCCCCCCCCCCAGGGAGCGACCCTTGCCTAAGGGGTCGCTCCCCTTGCGTGAAATTCACGCAAGAAAAAAAATTCCCTGGTGTCTAATGGTTTCTGCCCCCCTTGGGGGCAGATTGGCCTCATCAAAATAGGCCAATCTGCCCCCCTTGGGGGCAGAAATGGCCTAAATATAATTTGCCCCCTAGGGGAGCGACCCTTGCCTAAGGGGTCTCTCCCCACCTAAAAAAAAAAGAAAACATAACAAAAAGAAAAAAAAAAAAAAAAAGATCCCTGGTGCCTAGAGGTTTCTGCCCCCCCTGGGGGCAGATCGGCCTAATAATAGGCCGATCTGTCCCCAGGGGTGGCAGAAAAGGCCTTCCCAAAAAAATGCCCCCCCTGGGAGCGACCCTTGCCAAAGGGGTTGCTTCGTTGCGTGACATTCGCGCGCAAAAACAAACTCCCTGGTGTCTAATGGTTTCTGCCCCCCTTGGGGGCAGATTGGCCTTATCAAAATAGGCCAATCTGCCCCCAAGGGGGGCAGAAATGGCCTAAATATATATTGCCTCGTAGGGGAGCGACCCTTGCCTAAGGGATCGCTCCCCACCTAAAAAAAAAGAAATCATCACAAAAAAAAAAAAAAAAAAAAAAGGTCCCTGGTGCCTAGAGGTTTCTGCCCCCCCTGGGGGCAGATCGGCCTAATAATAGGCCAATCTGCCCCCAGGGGGGGCAGAAAAGGCCTTCCTAAAAAAATGCCCCCCTGGGAGCGACCCTTGCCCAAGGGGTCGCTCCCTTTTGCCAATGTCAAGGAAAAAAAAAAAAATCCCTGGTGTCTAGTGGGGTTTCAAAAGCCGGATTGCAAGCAATCCGGCTTTTGAAACCTGTGAGAGACTTCAAAGGGAAGGAAATACATTTCCTTCCCTTTGAAGCCTCTCGGGGCCTCCCCCATGGGATTGAAAACGCGATGGGGGAGACCCTGTGACTAATCAGCGCGCGCTCGCGCGCTGACGTCACATGGGGGGTTTGGGGGGTCGGGGGTGGGAGGGGAAGGGCTTCCCCTTCCATCCCTGACTTGGGGGGGGTGGGTGGGAACCCCACAGAGGGAGCGCTAGCGCTCCCTCTGGGCTGTGTGCCGAGGACGTAGTGGTTACGTCCTCGGCACAGCAGCACTGTGCCGCAGGACGTAACCACTACGTCTGCGGCACAGAAGGGGTTAATGAACACAGGAGTAATATCAGATGTCGCCGGGTGACCACTAAACTGTGAGCGCACTTTATAGACACCTCTCATACCCCAGATGACCTTTGGTGGGTGATCTCGGAAGCCCCTAGAGTGAATGACCCAGACTTTCTTTTTAGAACTGAACAGCGGTGGGTCTTCAAACTAGGGACCTCTATACGGGGGCTTAATGATGGAATACCATGGACCTTGCTTTCATCTTAGCTGACTCTCTCTAGGGCCCTTCCAGTTAAAGAATGTTTCTTTAAGTGTCTAATCACTGTTAATCTGGAAAGAGCCTCTGTAAGTAAATGTCTTCGCTTTAAACGTGATTAAGTCAGAGAGCTCAACATCCCCTCTATTGTTCATATATTTTTTTTTAATGTTTATCCCAGCTGACAAGAGTTTTTTTTAATAATCAAACCTTTTTGATTACACGTTTGCTTGATACACTACACCTTTACCGCAACAATGGCAGTGCAGGCATAATAGGTGACACCGGCCCTTTAATTAAGACTGAGTCCGTTTTTTATTGCTATGACCGCCGAGATGCGTGTGAGCCGGTATTCTCTTCCGGGTTCTCGCTGCGCTTATCTACCACTCCGTCGAGCGCCCAGCCACTTTTGTTCAGGAACGCTGTTAGGAGGGTAGGTTAATTGACCTACGAACGTGGCACAACTGTAAGTGCTTTTTTCATACTATTGGGTTTAGTGGGTCTATTTTACTTCCCACCATGGGTCCTCCTCCTAATACAAATCCATGCTAGTTTGTCTGTTCGCAACTGATCCGTTGACGAACTTTATGTACCCCCAATATTGACCTATCCGAGACTCGTTTTTGATAACAGCCCCATACCAACACCCTTGATAAGTTCAATTTAGGGCATCTATCTCCACCGCATAATCGAGTAATAGATGTCGACATTACAACGGGGTTTCTCAGTTCTTTAACTGGACAATACTGAATTTTCTCGAATGTTTGACGTACATTATTTAAGTATTTTTACATTTTACGCATTATGCAATGATAGAACTGACATTGTTTTGGGTAATTCATCCCTTATAAACGTATGTACTGGTTGTATGTGACATTATAATATTTGTTGGCGTTTTACACAACTACTGAGAGATATTGTTGATAACATTATTCTTCTCATGACTACCTCTTATAAAGAATGTCAGTTCCAGTTCCTGACATGTGATTCCTAGGAGCTCTAACCTGAGACTGGGGATGGTAAGCCCTATTTATACTGTTATGCGAATTATGCACCAAATCACTTTATTCACAAGTGCACTTTATTTTGGGCATTAATTCTATTTGTGTTTTCTTTATTTTTTACGGCGACCTTTTTTTGACCTAACAAGTAAATTATAATTAAGTGACTGTTTTTTGTTTTTTTGTTTTTTGAATCCCCCTCCCTATTTGGGTTTGCACTAATTTATAGTTTGGAGAAGTTGTTTATTTTTCTTGGTCCTGATGAAGCGTCAATGGATCCGGGTGGACCACTAGACGTGAAACATGTAGACCTCACGACTAGAGGCACCAAAACAGGTCTAGTCCTCTCGCATTTTTGTTGAGAGTATGTGAGCATTATTACTCACCCATTTACTCCCACCTTGTTTTTAATCTTGGTCTCCATCCTATCAACACTTATTAAACTTATGATGAATGTTCTCGATGGATAACCAATTTTACTCTTCCTCTCTCCATTTTGCTCAGGTACTTGAATCTAGGCACCTTACCTATATGATCTGATTCCATCTGCTACTTTCAGAGCAACACGGTTAAGAGCCCCCTTCGGGGAGCCCGTTAGGCATTGCAGCACCGGCCTAACGAGGAGCTTTCCCAATGATGAAGCCAGTCATCCAGTGTGATGCATGAGAGTTCTCGCTCCTGTAGAATTAGGTCCTCTTTCTTCTTCCTCATTCATTGGAACAGTGTACCCTTTCTATTTCTTATGAACAAAAAACACTCCAGGCTATTTACTATCAGGGCTTCTGGTGGAGGAGGAGATAAGCCAGGGACGTCACTGCGTTCTAAGAAAATGTAAGGGCTTTGCGTGGGCAAGCCCTGTCAGCCCTACTGTGCAGCTTTCAGCCACATACTCACGCAGGCACAGTGGGGCTTTTGAAAGTGCACAACTTTCACTCGAAAATGTTGTGCAGAAAATGTTTTACTTTCATCATGTAATTAAATATATGCTTCGCTAGAGAGGCCAGAAAAGGCTAGGGACACAGCCCTTTAGCCCTTGAACACCAGCCGCCCCTGTCAGGTGCACTGATGTTTAATTGCACCGGTTGCGAGTTTTCTGTGCAGAACTCTGGCACTCTATTTTTTATAGATTAAGCACTGGAGAAAGGTCAAACAGATACTTCCCCCTCCCCAGCCCCACCCTGAAGAGAGGTGGATCGTGGCATGCCCGATAAAGGGGCACCTGCAGGTTTTTCTAGGACAAGGCTTTGCATTCCTGAACTGTGTGCCTAGATTCAAATTATGGAAAACATCCAAAGGGTGCAATTGATTGACCATTGAGCAGAGTCAGATACTATGAGTAGCAGGGAAGTAGCGAGCCAGTCTCCCCTTGTGCCATTGTGAATATTGTTGCTAACCCTTTAGGTTGTGCTGTAACCAGAGTTTTCTCACAAACTGTGCTTAATAGTGATATGGCCACAATCAATACCTATAGAGCTATCCATTATTATAAACATTGCATAGGACTCGCTTGCCAACACTAATATCTACAGTACCATGCATAAGGCACTGCTAAAACCGCCAACTATGACGATAGTATTGCAGCAAGGGCACAAGAACGTATACATTGTACCACTGATAATCCTTGAGTGCCACGGTATTTATATTATTTTTTATAACTCCATCAGTGAGCGGTAATCGCTTAGGCACAAAAGGAAGTACATACTGTATATGCAAGAAAATGCATTTGGCAAAAATATGTGGTAGTTTCACTTTTTTACATAATCTGTGGAGCTCAATCTCTGCGCCATAGGAGAAGCATGCAAAGTATATATTTAAAAAAATGTCAGGGGCTCCTTGAAACACACAACGCAGAAAAATATTTCCGATATTTTAATCCTGAAGCCATTTTGAAAAAAGTTGCAGGCATATACATAAAAGTGGAAAACCATAAAACAAAATACCTGACTGTAGTGTGCTTTATTTATACCACAGTGGATTAGTTCGAACTCAGCGATCTTGCATTCAACACTACATAAGAGTGAGGTATAGCTTTTCGCTCCTGCTATTCAGATAAGGGACCTTGTTGCCCGTACTGCCTCCAATCGTCAGGCACCAATAAGGTGAAAAAAATAGAGATCCTCTGCATCTCTATCCTTAGTACAAACTTACAAATAACCCCCTTTCTAATTATTAATTGGGGTACCTGAACCACGTATTCATTTTAGATAAAAACAACACTCACGTGCCCTTTCTGACCGTGATCGACAGTTTATGTACAGTAACACGTGGCATAATGAGGATTCAATTTAATAACATTTAATAAGCATTCACAAAAGCCTGCAGTGTGTTTTTTTTGTATGGCATAATTAGATGTATGTACTGTATTGACACTCAGATGATAACTGCAGTGAGAATAGGGTGTATTTAAGATTACCATTCAGACTATTATGTTCTGTTTGATGGTTTACATCTATACCTTAATGGTGGGAGGCTGTAGGCACAGTCCATCAAGATATCATCACTGTTTACCCAGCCGTCAATTATTAAGTGTCTGTAGATACATCAGTGAGATTGTGGTATCCCTCATTCACCCCTGTCACTCAACTGCCAATCCCTGTGAGAAATGGATGTTAGTAAATTGCTGTCTGATTTTTACTGGCAGGGGAAAGATTGTCGGTGGTCTGGGTGCACAGGTTAACAGCTCAGAGCTTCTGGCAGAGAGCTCTCTCACCTTCCCTGGTGTTCAGAAAATCTTCAGTGAATTCCACAGTGCAGCCAACTGCTAATGCATGGGAGGACACTGGGTAAACTGCAGAGGTTTCATAGCACGAGGAAGTGGGAGACAGTTCTAACACTTCCAAAATCCAGAGCATGACAGTCTCTAGATTGTTTTCCCATAAATGTACACCCTCCCTCCTTGACAAAAGGGTAATCCCAACAAGGAATACAGGCAAGGAAATGTGGCATGACAGGATGCAAACATGTAGGTCCTCGCCTTAAATCAAATGAATAATGTATTTCATACTTTTGGGCTGTTTACTTGGATTAGTCTGTCCAAAATATATGTCAAAGTATAGTTGTGTATGCACCTATTTAACAGGCAGATGCATAGGAAATGAATTTCAGTGTAAGCTGGGACCCAATTTAAGTTTCCTCCGGGCTCTTGAAAATGACATGTAACATGAGCTTGTCTTTTAGTCCATTAAAAGAACCGACTCCAGAATTGAGTGCTTCCTGCAAAGGGGAACTTTGAGTAGATTTGGATAAAGCTCATGACATATGTCAATCCTTATATTTACCATTGGTCATGTTTCAAGAAATCAAGGCTGAGGAGCAATCGGCTCATGGTTTTTTCTAGACTTTGTTGGTAAAGCATGACATTTTTAAAGGCATAAGCAACTTGGACACTCGTGGATCAAGTGGTAATCTCACTGCCTTATGGATAGAATAAAAGGCTACCTGTTTGTTACATAGAAATGGTATACTGTATGTTAGTGTTGTGACGTATTCAACAACAGTTTATACAGTAACATAATGATTTGAGTAACCCACACACTGGGGCTTTTTAGTAATTGGAAACCGATAGCTCTTGGTCACATTTTGGACATCTAGACCATTGTGTAGGTGCCTAATTCATGCTAGGGAAGAGATGCAAAGATTGTATTGCTCTAATGCAAAGTAGTTACACCCCTTCAAGGCTTCATGAACCCGTAAATGCTCAGGAAAAAGAGCAGACCTTGATAAATGCTAGATCCAAAGTATATGGTGTAGGAAAATGTTTCCAATGTCTTCATAGTCAATGTAAAAAATTCCAATTAAATTTGTCTTGCAATTTATTAAAACTCGAGCAAGGAACTTGGAGAATAGGTGTGGTATGGTCATGGATGCATTCATGGATGCTGAGGTGTAGAAACTCTCTGGCACCAGCATTCTGGACATTCTCTAGACTGTTGTGTATTTAGATGTTTGCCCCTTGGAAAAATCTAATGGTGTAAATGTAATGGGAGGATACAAAGGCAGTGGTGGTGTGTCTTATTTTGTGGGGTAAAAAGATTGTGGGGTGGTGAAGGAACCAAATTCTACAAGTAAGGATTCCAATCTTGGAGGATTTGAGCTTAATGAGGTTCAGAATGCCCCGGTAGTCCACCACGAGAGGGCACGGACCTGGGGCACAAGGCATGAGTCACTTTTCATAGTCAGGATGGTCTGAGTGTCATTAATGTAGTTGTATTAAGTGAGGTTAAAATGCAGTGATTCCCATGTGGGCTTCCAGATGTCCTATGCAGAAATAAGGGAGGATTCTGTGCTTCATCCAAGTTATAAACCTGTGTGACAGTAAGAAATCATGTTGGTGTTTTTTCCGAGGAAGGCTGATACCTTAGTGAGCAATGGCCTTTCAATGGGTGTGCCAGTGAATGGCTGGGATTTTGTTTCTAAAGAATGGGTTTGATATTTCATATCTTCAGTTAACTATGAAAGTTGCCAGACAAAAAGGAGGAGTTGACAATGGTTTTGGCTGTATATTCTGTTACCATAGTGAGTAGAATGTCATTGATGCCCTGTTTAGTGCAGGAGAGCGAGTTGTGCCAGATTGCTTCATAAACAATTGAAGGTTATTCTTCTTGAGTAAACTGATTCTGTGGAATATAACTTTGAGACTAGGGAATTGAGGCCCATATTTATACTTTTTGACGCAAATCAGCGCAAGTGGAGATTTGCATCAAAACGTTTACCGACGGCCAACACCATTACAACACGCCAGACGGGTGCCTTATTTATGGAATGACGTTAGCCGGCAACGCGGCCTGGTTAGCGTTAAAATAAATGACTCTAACCGGGCAGAGGAGGCGTAGGGAAGAATGGGGGTTGTGCGTCAAAAAATGGTGCAAGTCAGGTTAGAGTCAAAAATATTGGCTCAAACCTGACTAGCGTCATTTTTCGACTCACAGCCCCCATGGAAATGACTCCTGTCTTAGCAAAGACAGGAGTCATGCCCCCCTGCCCATCTCCATGCCCAGGGGTCTTCTGTCCCCTGGGAATGGTAATTAGGCACAATGGCATGTAGGAGTGGCACCTGTGAACTGCTTCCATGGTCAGAGACCATGGAAATGAGCCCACAGGTCCCTTAACGCCTGCCCTGACCCAGGCGTTAAAAAATGACTCTAAACTGGTTTAGAGTCATTTTTTAAGGCACACCCCTCCCGTGCATCATTTTTGCACAGCAGTATAAATAAGGCGCAAAGGTATAGAGTAATTTTTTGCCCTAGAACGCCTACCTTGCATCTCATTAAGATGAGAAAAAATGACTCAAACTCCATAAATTTGGCGCTAGACATGTCTAGCTCCAAAGTATAAATATGGAGTTAAGTTTGCGCCAGATTTGCGTAAAAACAAATGACGCAAATCTGGCACAAACAGAGTATAAATATGCCCCTGAGTCTTGAGTGGTGTATGATGTGAGAGTGTTTACATTATTGTGCTCAATGTGCAGATGGTTTGGTGATCAAATAGTTTGCAAGACTATCAGATAGGATTTGTGAGTGGAAGATGACAGAGTTGATGCATTCTAGTTCAAGGAATACAGCACTGCTGTTTTTTAGTTCTCTGGAAGAGGATATTTCTTTGTGATTGTTTGTACTCTAAAGAACCCATTTGAGTTTTTGATGATGGCTTCAGAGAAGCTGCAGTGGTGTTGATAGAGATGCTTGTTGTTCACGTTTTATGTCTTCCCCCAACTTATTTCAAATGTATTATTTTCAGAATTTACTGCTAAGACAGCCCTAAAGAACCAGAATGTCTTTCTGGTTATTCTCATATATCCCTCCTCTAGCCATAAAACATTTAACACTAAATTAATACAATATAAATTGTGAAATTCATTACATGCAAACTAGATGATTCTTTAAGGTGATTTTAGTTTATGGCAGGATGACAACATCCATAGGATTCCCTCTAAGTTAGAAAACATCTACATAGTAATGCAGTTGATAATCTGTATATTAAGAGCAACCCTCTAAATTAAGTTCTTTGGAACAATGTTGATGAATTTAACTTTACTGTTATTCCTCTGAATTGGAGTTATCACTTTGATATGTTTTTTCCATTTCAATGTCCATGACGGGCGTGAGGACAAAAACACTGCTATGAACAACAGCAGCTGAAATTCTGATGAATCACATTGTTCCCATGCTCCTGTGATAGGATTTTTACCTGAATAGTTCTTATTTATGTGACCAGGAAAAATGACACAATTATGGGAATTTCGCATAAGGAGCGTAATGTGAAATAAAAGAAATTATGCCGGCATCACAAACGTTTCCCACAGGCCATGTTGGGCTCTTGCAAAGGATAGTATAAGGGAAATTAATTAAGTTTACTATTTTTTTTTAACTGTTAGAAATATTTATTGTAAAACATAATTTTTAAATATACAATTATATTTATTCCTTACCTAGAAGTAACAAATGTAAATATTACAGCCAAGCAACTCATCAAAATCAATGTTAATAAATATTTTAATATTTTAAATATATTAATTCAGTGTATAAATATTTATTTTAAACATAAGATGTTTTAATCTTCCTTCATGTTTATTTCTGACTAAAATGTGACACATTTGTTTAATTAATAGTTATATGTCTCATTAATGTAAATTATATTTTATTTGTTAATTAAAGTTTAGAAAAGTGTGATTATTTTTTAAAATATTAGCACATGTAATTATTAATTTTGTATATTTTAACTCTCACGTACATATTGAAGTTGAAATATTGCAATATGTCCACATTATTTTCTATGGGATGTTACTTTAAGTCCCAGTCTCCGTTATTTCCTATTGAAGTGTGCGGCTGTGTATGGTGCTAGACGTACTCCAGGGGTGGGCACAAGCACATTTATACCTGTTTAATGACCTTTATTAGAAGTATAGTTTTGTGAATAGCAAAGATTTTACTCTTTTTTTCGGCATGTGTTTATATTAGCATGCCTCTCCCTGAAAGCCTTCTGTTTTTTAATAATTGTTCCCATTTTCCTACCTCTACCACTGGTACCACCCACATTTACACCTAAATTGTATTCTTACCTGTGGGGACATCACTATCATGTTGGTGGAGATCTCCACATAAAAAATATAGGAGGCACGGAGGTGTCCTTAATTAGGTTTGTGAATCCTATATTTTAGTACATGAATAGTAGCACTTACCTTTTCTGGTACTACAGAAGGCTGTTTGTGACTAGGTCCTAGTAAATGCAATTTATGATCACAACATTCCTTAAATAATGGTTCTGCGAATCATTATGAGGAATTTTCTATCGTAATCACATTTTTGTACACTTGAGGATTTTGAAATATCCCCCACTGCGAGACGCTTTCAGTTTATTAGTAAGCCATTCATTCTATAAAACAATTCAGCATGACAACAGGCTGAAAGTTCTACTGCCATAGTTACCTATGTTGATTAGTAAAGAAAGCGAGCCCTGCATAAGCAGCAGTGTAATGTGGTCTCCATTCTGCTCTCCTCCGTGAAGTAAAATCCCATCACGTTGCGTTGTTTTAAACTTCAACGATATCACATCTTTCGTAGTACTCGTTGATTTCTGATTAAATCGATAGAGGAGGCAGCTTTGTCCATCAAAATATACAACGTCAGAACCTAGAAATGGAAGAATAAAAATATGATTACTTGAAAATAAAAATGTCTCACACTCTTTCCGGCCATTTAAGAGAAGCTATTAAAAAACACATTTCGATATTATACAGTGCCTTGTTATCAGCGGGTACAAACTCAGAGGTAGTTTATTCTCCAGCAGACTTTTCTGCAACACATTAAATGTATTGCTGGAAAGACATCTTGGTAAAATCAGAGGTCAATGGAATAGCCTGTTTCAGAGTGAGGAAGAAATCAAACTCTTTCTGCGCCTGATAGATAACGTAAATAGTGCCAAAGAAGGGCAAATAGGTTTGTGTAATTTCTCAATTTTGAACTCTATATACATCGATATCAGGTTGACTTCTGCTTTAATAAAGTGCACCTTCCTTCACGTGACGAGAAAAGCTAGTCATTTTCAAGGTCAACCCCATCCATTTTTCTTGCAAAAATACAATTGCGATTCAGCCCAAATAATCTCAAATCATGCCAGTCCAAATCAATTTTATATTGAAGCCAAGATTGATAACACAAAGCCGTACTAAAAAAATCACTTCACGAAGACAAACACGAGTTAATAATAGTCACTGAAAGAAGCAGTTATAAATAGAATGAAGATGTGGGGATAACTTGCTAAAATTGGGACTAAGCTCATTTTTTAGTTCACTCAATATTCTTGAACGAAGCAATGTAAATACACTGTGAAATTATTACCACAGCTACATTTCAAGCTAAACGAGTTGCCAGGGGCCTTGCTACCAGAAACATAAGTCCACTTCATGTTCTATTCTAATGGAGTAAATCTCCCGTTGTGGTTTTAACTGGTGTGCGTATTTTGTAAGAGCACCTTCTGTCACCTATGTGTTTTAATAAATATATTGCACTGCTAAAAAAAAGTGAAACAATGAATAAACATTACGCACAAATCATAAAAACAACATGCTCTCATGAGGAGAATAGAAATGGCGGAGATGTCCTATACTAGGTAATAGCAGAACATGGTGTCAACGAAAATGATGAATTGCGTGTTTATATTGCAATAAACCTCCACCGGCTCTGGAGAGTCACAGACAGTATTTTGCACAGTCACGTGTGTGACAATCCTATTACCTCAGACATTTCTCGTTCCTCCAAAATGCGGCGTTAGTACCTATTTTATTAGTGGCAATAACATGGTTGTATTTTAGCCATAAGTGGTGAAAAATGTTCTGGCCTTGGGAACGCTAATGTGCAGAAGCTACGAGTTATTTGCAACCGTAAATGTAACGTGTAGCCTGCGTGATTGTGATGGCTGTGGTAATTTATGGATCGATTTTTGACTTCTGCATATCTGGTTTCACCAAGCATTGTTTAATGTTAGCTAAACCAACTTATCTCCTTCCTCTTCCTCTAGGTACAGCCATTCGACTCTATATAATTAGAGACTGTTTATTATTTCATTAGCTTACTTTTAATTTGTTTAAATGACTTAAAACATGGGCAAGGCCTGCGAACGGCTTTTAAAAACACCATGGGCTCAATTCGGGCTCAAAAGTGTAAAAGCTAGGATAACTAGATTTTGAAAACCAAAACCTGAGATATTCCACAAACATAGAGATAGTACTACAATTTTGCATCTACCGGGGTGCACAGATTTTCCTTGACAGCACTCACCAACATATAATACGCAAGGGCATTTACGGACAACTTTCAAACGCAATATCATGTGTTTATTAAATTAGCGTGGACAACGAATCCTGTAGCGATACACAAGAAAATTTGCCTTTCCCTGTGTTCTCTCCTACCCCTCTAAATTGCGATACCTGCCATGTTTAGTGGGATCTGCCTGGGGCAGTTCAATTCAGTTCATCAATCTTTATTCAGTTAAAAAAAAAAACATAAAATATCATAAACATTAATTCAACGCTAAAATTATCTCACAGCAAAACATTTTAGATTAAAATCACAAATCAATACAGTATTTCAATCTTAGAAAATAATAGTAACCTCTAAAAATGCGTACTGCATAGGTAAATATGGGGCCCTTACATAGGCCCATATTTATACTTTTTTAGCGCCGCATTAGCGTTTTTTTTTACGCAAAGCGGCACAAACGTACAAAATACAGTTGTGGCCCATATTTATACTTTTGACACAAACATGTGCTAGCGCAGGTTTGCTTCAAAAAGTGTAACGCCGGCTACCGCCATTCCAACGCACCAGCCGGGCGTCATATTTAAGGAATGACGTTAGCCGGCGCTGCGGCCTGGTTAGCGTCAAAATAAATTACGCTATCCGGGCAGCGGAGGCATAGGGAAGACTGGGGGTTGTGCGTCAAAGAATTGTGCAAGTCAGGTTAGAGTAAAAAAAAATTACTCTAACCTGACTAGCGTCATTTTTTGATGCACAATCCCCATGGAAATGGCTCCTGTGTTAGCAAAGACAGGATTCATGCCCCCTTGCCCAATGGCCATGCCCAGGGGACTTCTGTCCCCTGGGCATGGCCATTGGGCACAGTGGCATATAGGGGGGGGGGCAAGTTAGGCCCCCCTATGCCACTTAAAAAAAAATATATATATATATATACTTACCTGCACTCACCATGGATGGGTCCCCCCATCCATGGGTGTCCTCCAGGAGTGGGCTAGGGTGGCAGGGGGTGTCCCTAGGGTCAGGGAAGCGCACCCGTGGACTGCTTCCATGATCGGAGACCATGGAGATGAGCCCACAGGTCCCTTAACGCCTGCCCTGACCCAGGCCTTAAAAAACGGCGCACATCCGGCTGGTTGCCATTTTTAAAGGCCCACCTCCTCCTGTGTGTCAAAATGAGGCGGAAGGATAAATAAGGCGCACATGCCTCAGTCTAATTTTTTTCAGGGGAACGCCTACTTTGCATGTCATTAGCGCAAGGTAGGTTTTCACGTCCAAAAAATGTCTCAATCTCCATAACTTTGGCGCTGGGCGGGTCTAGCGCCAAAGTATAAATATGGAGTTGAGATTGCACCGGATTTGCGTAAAAGAAAATGACGCAAATCCAGCGCAAACAGAGTATAAATATGCCCCTGTATTTTGTAATTTTGCGCCGCTTATGCATCAAAAGATGAAGCAAATGCGGTGCTACAAAAGTATGAATATGGGCCATAGTTTAGCATTTCCCTCTCCTCAACCAGTCCATCTTAATATTTAAGAACACAAAGTGTTGTGTACAAATGTAAACAAAAACATGAACAAACTGCTCCTAATTACCCTAAACTCAATCTGATCAGCCGTCCCTCCAGTGGAAATAAAAATACCCTTATACACAGAAAAATAACTGATATATTCAGAATAATCATGATAATCAAAACTCGCTCGAATGATCAATTTCTTAGTTAAAAATCATAACTACAAATTTTGCGTTTTGGGTGTAACAGATGCGATCAGACTTCATTACCGCGGGAGCACTTATTTCTACACTAGGTTCTTCACTTTCATGATTGCTGCAATAAATGTATAAATCATTATGCAAATACATTCCATCTGTAAAAGCTGCAAATAAAACAGTGTTAGCCTACAGCTTAAAATGTCCTCAATAACAGAATCAAAAGTTATTTTCTAGGTGCAGCATACAATTTGCAAAAAAAAAGAGAAAATGCAAGATAAACTGTCTTGAAAATGATTCGCAAGGGCAAGGATCAAGTGCAGAATCAAGATATGCATTGCGAGTGCACACAACCAAAAATGGGCTATGTTGAACCTAAACCTTATTAGATAAAATCTTTATGAGTGCCTGAATAAGAAAAGAAGATACGGTTTCATAAAATCTGAAGTTACTAAAGAACTGTAATCGGACACCCTCTTCGTTCTCATCTTTGAACACTCTCTTCATCTTTTTACATGCAACGAGGAAATCTTGTTTCAGGTGGTGCTTAGAAGTAATATCCTGTAGAGTGTAAAATCAGCCAGCTCTCCCTAACATTGGAAGTTGGGATTTAACATATCTCAGCCACTAAATGCTTATCCAGACATAGACAATCCTTGATTATTTGTTGACTGAGAGAGGTTGTCTGTTTGGACCAGATTGCATGCCATAACATCAAAGTTGCTAGCTTAATACAATCTTCTAAACTCACCAGACCTAAATCCATGTGGCAAAGAAATATAGGGAGGCTAATAGGAACAGACTAGATAGAGACTTCTCAAAAAATGTTGTCATCCACCTGTATGCTGGAAGTATCGCAGTATGCCATCCTCCCCCCCATAAATCATAACTTCCAAAGGTTTGGAGCCCAGCATCCCTGCAAATCTAAAGAGCTCCTCAACTGTTTGGTCAAAACGTAACTTTCTGACCTTAATTACACTTGACCATGTACCTTTTTTGTCAAATGGTATGCCTAGATAAGTGAATGTTGGAATATAAAGAGGTTTTTCAGCATTAATATAGTGTGGCCTCAGTCTGGAGCATGTTTTACCTACTACAATATGTGATTTAGAAATATTAGTTTTTAGGCCCACATCACTCATAAATAGGACACATCTATTCCACAGTTTTTGTAAGCACACACCAGTTATTGACAGTAGAACACAATTGTTCTCATAAAGCTGGATAAGGATCTTCCTGGAGTCCGCCTTCGCCGAAACTGCTTCCCTAAGGATAAAGTATTTGTCTAAATCATGTATGTACAGGCAGAAAAGAAATGGTGCCAGTACACAACCTTGCCTCACTCCATGCTTCATTATAATGGGAGAGGTGCATTCTCTATTTGCCCCTACCTTACGCATCCTGTTACATATTCATGTAGCTGAGCTACGAAGTGAACTAGTGCCATTTCAATTCACATTTCTATCATTTTATGCAAGAGTTTTCCTCTATCCAACCAGTCAAAAGCTAAGGTTAAATCCATTAAAGCTAAATGGAGACTTTCTTTCTTCACCATGATATATTTGCTGAAGACCAAGTGGAGATTAGGACACTGCTCCACGGTGCCAAGGCCATATCTAAATCCATACTGTACATCAGAGAAGCTGCTCTTTTCTACCACCCAGGTTTCCAGCCAATTCAGTATTATCCCGACCTTGACATTACTCATCGAATTGATTAAGGGAATTGGATTGTAACACCATGGGTTCTGCGCTATAGCCCTTTTTGAATAAAAGGACTAGAATGGAGTTTGACCATGATTTTGGTGGGCCAGCAATAACAGATGTTCGTTAATAATAGAGCCCATAAATCAAAATTTACCAGGAAGAGATCAACTGGCACCCGATCGGGACCGGGGACCTTGTCTCTGGTGCACTGTTCTAATGAGTGGCTGACCTTTTTAAGAGTTAATAATCTGAGCTGCATGCCATCTACGGATGGTTTACACAGTACTGTCTCCATGTGGCCATCAGGTTCAACATGATTGCCATTTATGTTGGAAAAGTGCTCTACCCATTTATGTGTTAAAATGGTAGTATCTATAGGAGTGTTGTGGTTATCTCCAAAATAAGGGATGTTAACTGTACCCCAGAAAAGGCATGTATCCTTCCTTATGCGGGTTTCATGTCATTTTTTCCATGCTTCATGCCTAATAGCCTCCTTCCTATGGCAAATAGTTATTTTGTAGTTTTGCCTAAAGAGTCTCACCATCCCCCTATCCCAGGGCACTTGTTTTAGGGCTCAAATAAGGTTTCTGTGTGCCTCTGAACACATGCCATTAAACCACCACTGCGTCATGGGTTCTCTGGCTCTACTCTCAATTGTTGAAATTTCAGTGACAATATGGCAGATGTTAGCAAAAGCCTGCAGCATGCTCTTGGGATCTACTTCACTATCTAGACAGACCATTACCTGCTCCCTGCTTCTCTCTAATAATTATTTTAATACAGCCCCAGTATCCACATTAGCCCATTTGCATAAGATTCCCTTATTCTTTTTTTATACTATTGGGATGGTCGTGGATGGGGATGTATCTGGGTGCTTCTCATTGTCTATATCAAATGAGATAGAGAAGGGATAGTGTTTGCTTAAGCAGGTATGTAAGATTGAAAAATCAGTGGCCTTAGGCTTCTAATTCTGAGAGACTGCAATGAAATCATTGACTGTCCTGTCCTCTTCTCGTGTAGGTAGCCTATCCTTCTGTGGAGTGGGCTATAAGATCAATAGTAAGAAAGGGAGAGAACAAATTCAGAATAAAATAAAAAATATCTCAGCCGGCAGTATGCTCAAAATGGGAACAGTCCTCAATATCACATACCATTGTCCAACCGACAGTATTTTCAGAAATTGGGCAAAACCTACAGTTAACACTTCCCCTTCCCCCACACACACACCCACCCAGATCAAGATGAAGTCCATATTGGGCTCACTCAAGATCTTGTTAATGGTCTGTTTGAGGGAACCACCGATGTCTTTATTGCTAGTGATGAAGTTATTATGATAAAAATGTACAATAAGCACTGTTTCTTTAGATTTATGCATAAGGTGGATGGATTGGAGATGAGTTGAGTCGAGGTGCATTTTAATAATCTTCTTATCTATTGTAGTTGAGATCAAGGATAACAGGACACCTCGATGACACACCCCTTGTGGAAGTGCAGCCATGGTGTGAATCGAGGAAAACCCATCTATGTGTACTGTTTCACTGGCCCAAATCTATTATAAACAAATAATATTAAAAGCCTTAGTTAAATCATTCCAGTCAACAATCTCCATCTTACTAAGAAGACCAGCCACATTTTAAATCACACATTTAAAACCCCATGTGGTATTAAATCATGTTTGGGTTCTACCAGCTGAACCACAATATCTGGTGTTAGCCCAGTTCAAGAAACTTTAGGAGAATTGATATTATTAATCATCGTTTCTGACTGTCAAGCCACAATAGGGGCTATGCTCAAAGCTTTCCTTCTCAGGGACTCTGCTGTCATTTCAGTACTGATATAAGGTCCTAGGGGGAATGTAGCTCCATCCACAAACATGTCCCCAAGAAGTGTCTGTTCTTCAATATCAAACATAGGATTCCTGCCCTCAGGTCACCAGGAACATGGACTGGAACCCAGAGAGATCCTTGTGTGAGATATTCAGTCAACATGTTCAAGAGTCGAGAAACATTTACATGTTGATATCCATAAGGTCTAAAAACAGGGGACTCATAGGGAATTTTTATATCTTCTAGCAGCTGGCTTGTAAAAATAGCCCAGGGGCACCGACGTAATACTTCTGGGAGTAAAACAGACAGGAGACAGCCTTTCCAACAGTGGTCCAGTAACAAAGTTTTCCTGAAATTGATCACTATGCAGACCCCCAATCCCACTTTTGGGCTTAATCCAACCCAATAAACATATTTCACATTAATTATGTTTTTAAATAAGGTTTCACAGCTGTATAAATTGGATGATTTTGCCTACCGGTATACTACTTTATTTTTTAGCTGGAAGTTTTCCCGAGCCTCGTCAGGATTGAGGGGTGGAACGTCATCATAGAAAGAGGATCAGGAACCTTTGAAGATCAAAAAGGTTTGCAGTTGCACATTCAGTTACTGACATCACCAGCACTGTTCTTAATTGTATTTGGGATAATGAACAGTGCAACAATACACTTAGTTTAAACAAAATAAGTGGTTTTAGAGGCGATTGATATTTATATACCAAAGAAAGACCTCAATCCATCAAAATGCCATATTTCTACCTTTAATAAACAAAGAGAGGGTGGAGAAGGCTGCCACAAATCACCTTTAACTGTTTGGGTTATAGGTGAGGTATTGCTAGTGAGCTGGAAGGGTTGGGACTACAGTTGCAACTTGTTGTAGGATAGGCATAGTCACCTACAAACATAAATACTGTCATCTTTGAACCAGCAGTCTTGCCCAGAGCAAGAGCCCAAACTACGACAGTCATCTAGAAAGAACAGAGACATACGTTTTACTATATCTCAATTTTGCTTTTAATCATTGGACACTACTTGGCAAAGTAGGCAGATCTTGCAAAGTGTTCTATGCCAATGAAAATTAAGAGGAAAAATAGGGAACTGACATTAGAAAGATGATTTTCAGATCAATATAACAATGGGTGTTCTCTTTCTTCTGTGAAAACCAAGTTCATTTTGTGTAGAATCTACCCTAGCAACCATATCACTGAAGTATGCTTTTTAGACTTTAGAAGCAGGGCAGCCAAGTGTCTTAGTGAAGAAATGAAACCAGAAATTTGGATCAATTTTATCTGTATCCATTTTCAGAGTCAGAGTGAGAATGTATTCCGGAGATTTTTCCACTGTATAAATTAGGGGCCGGAGATCACAAAAACTAGGTTTATGAGCTAACCATTTTAAATGCCTTTTGGGCGTCAAGTACTTCTTTATGTGGAGGATATCTTCCAGATCGCTGTGCCTCAGAAACAATAGAGCACTTCTTGGTCACTGTTACAGCTTTTGCTTGGTTTGCCTGCTAGACACAGAGGGCCTCATTATGAGTGTCTGCGGTGGCGGCCAGGACCGCCACTGTTGCAGTGGTCTGACGTCCACATTAAAACCAGACGCCAGGCTTCTGCCAGCCCTGCCACAATCCATGACCCTGGCGTCCTGGTGGTGGCAGAGATCGTAATCCACCAGGGTAGTGCTCAAAGCAGCACTGCCCTGCAGATTACAACCTAGTTCTCTGCCGGCCTTTTCATGAAAAGGACGGCAAAGAACATGTGCAAGGGGCCCCCCTGCCCAGCACCAACTCAATGTTCACTGTCTGCTTTGCAGACAGTGAACAATGCAAGAGTGCTGGTGCACCATGCAGGCTACAGCATTGCTGCTGGCTCGATTACGAGCCGGAGACAATGCTGTAGCCTGTTTCCCGCTAGGCCGGCGGGTAGAAACTAAGGTTTCTGCCTGCCTACCTAGCAGGAAACTCTTAATGACTCCGGCTGGGTGGTCACCACGAGGACAGCGGCCACACTGTCGGGAGTTTGGCAGAGGGGTTTTCCCATCCGCCAAACTCTTAATTAGGGCCAAAGCCCCAAGAAGCATGGAACAGCAGTTCTTGTTAGCCTAGCAGCCATTGGCTGCAGTAACCATGTAACTTTAGGCTAGAAGGAAACAATTGTGGGGTTTATCCTATAGGTACATGGAGTTTTGCCTAAGATGCTGAGCCAGACACACAGTGGGAGCTCTAAGTGGGCACTGGAGCTATATGGATTTTGTTTGCAGTTGCAGAGAAAACAAAAACAAGTAATGACACTTAGTAAACAACAACAGTGATAAATTATGCCAGTTTGTTGAAATGATACTTTGCAGAAACTTGAAGTGCACATATTTGCCTTTGCCTTTGTAAGAGTCGACTGGGCATACCTACCATATAATTATCCAATGCCTTCGCATATTTAACTGTGTTCAGATGCATCAGCTTTTTTTCATGACATTTTCATTTCAGCTTCACAAGCTCCTAACAGTCCACCTGTAGCTTCTTGCAGAAGCTATCCTTCCTGCCTCAAACCTGCATGGTGATCTCGTGGCCTGACTCTACCTTTGTGATCTGTGAACCATACAAGTCGCTAATAGATTTTTCAATATTTGAAAACTTTTATAGCCTTTACTGGTCTCTTATCACAGATGTTAAGATGATGTAGACTAACCCTGTAACAATTGTAGTTTTTTTTATTCAATGTGCTTTTATAACCTAAATCATTTCCATGATATTGTTTCTATAGTATCGCATTGTTACATTCCTATAGCACTTCCCTACCTCTTTTAAAAGCCCTAAAGCATTTGCCAGATGAGCATTCGAGTAGTTACTACTATAGTGAATTTATGGAGAACAATTTTGGTTGAAATGCATTCTCGTTGTGTTGCATAGTGGTGTCATGTGTAAGGCCCAGAAAATGTGCTCTAAATTTTGCAATGCAGCACATACCCCTGACTTTTTGAAGGGTTGGAGAAAATGTGTTGATTAAGGTGTCATCTATTAGTGTGGAGTTTTAGTATCATGAATGAGGCTCAGAAATCATACTTCAGACTTTGCACAACAAGATATCCTGGTGATTTACTGATGGTTATGCCAAAAAGCTTCAAGGTTGTTTTGATGGTGGACTTGTGGAAATTAGGATGACTTTTAGACAGTAGCCAAAAATGCCAAATGTGTTTCTGCAAAGGCCTTGGTGGTACATAAACAGTTTTTCCAAAGATGCCAAGTGTAGGCTCAGCATGTATGATATATGCACATGCATGCATGTTAATTAGGACTTACAAAGTGAAAAGAGATAAGGTTGGATCTAACCATATAAAATGTGAGACACCAAAACCCATGATGTTGGCAAATACAACTGTGATTAGGGTGAATCCAGCTAATGATCCCAAATGTCCTGTACCACAACATGAACTGCAGCCTTGACAAGTTTCCTCTCTTACCGAGCTGCCTTAGTGTAAAAACACTCCTACTGTGTCTTTTGCTGCAGTTCCCCTAAAGATAAGCACTTTTCTGTGCTCAGAATTGTCCCTTTCTGATTACCAAACCTAACAGACCACTCTGACCCACAGAGGATAGAAAATACCACCATTTTGGTACACATCTGCTCCTATCTTTTGTGTCTGCAATGTCCTTTTCTCTTAAAAGTAACAAGTGCCATAGAAATTACTTATAGGCTTTTGTGCCTCAGCAGTGGGTTGCATTGATAGAGAATGCTTTGAGGTGTGTCTGTTATCCACTTCTACCTACAATTATTAATGTGTGGGACACCCCAATTATCACTGAGTCACAGGAGGCTTTGCTAGAGGTAAGGCATTAAGAAATTGATTTAATTGTAATGGGCTGCCAAGCCACTGAGGCTGTAAAGTCCCTCTTCTGCTTCCAAACATAGGCCTGCATGCCATGTCTAAAGTTCCTTGCTGACATGATGGCACATTGGCCCTCATTATAACATTGGCGGTAAATCCCACTTACCGCTATGCTGACTGCTGCCAACATATCGCCATGGCGGCAGATATCCGTTCACCATATTATCACACACACACCAACCCGTCACTATTCAGCCACACACACAAATCCGCCAAACCAAAGGTCAGTGATAAACTTGGGGTATCAAAACATTATGACACACGAATCACCACAGTGGATATTCAACGGCGGTAAACCATTGGCGGTACATACCGCTGCGCTCAAAATACACACACACTAACAAAACAGCACACCATTGGACAATTCAAACTACACACACCTGACACCCATACACACACCACACCCACATGCCCACACCACTATAAAACACACACCCACATTACCCACAACCCACAACCCTTTATGACTAGAAATAATTGCCAGCAGAGAGAGACAGCAAGAGCACTCACACAACCAGCATACCACCATTACCTATACACCACCCATGCAACTTACATCACACACCCCAACACATCACCCAAAACACCCTCACACACACCACTCACCACTCACACTACACTCATGGCACCACAACGATACCCCAGATTCTCTGAGGAGGAGCTAAGGAATAATGGTGGAGAAAATCATCAAGGTAGAGCCACAGCTATTTGGATCACAGGTGCAGCAGATATCCATTGCTAGGAAGATGGAGCTATGGCGGAGAATCGTGGACAAGGTCAACGCCGTGGGACAGAACCCCAGAACAAGGGATGACATCAGGAAGAGGTGGATCGACCTACGGGGGAAGGTGCGTTCCATTGCAGCAAGACACCAGCTCACAGTACAGAGGACTGGCGGTGGACCCCCACCTCCTCCTCCACAACTAGTAACATGGGAGGAGAAAGTCTTAGCAATCATGCAAACTGAGGGCCTGGCAGGATTAGGAGGAGGACTGGACTCTGGTAAGTCAAATATCTATTACTATCACCCCCCTACCTGCATGCCATCACATACCCCCAACCTTACCATCACTCCACCACCTCCCACACACCCCACCATCACATCCCACTCATCCCAATGCCAAGCCCTGCATGCCATACCTATGCATGGACACCACTCACAGACCTGCATGGACACCTATCATTATAGGATGCACAATAGAGACAATCAGCTAGCCCACCACATAACAACACACACAAGGCAAAGCTGCCAGGGCAATAACAACTATAGAGGGCAACCCAACCATGCACAATATGTCACACACAGAAACAATAACACTGCATTTACATCCCCACAGGTATCCCAGCCAATGTCGTGGGAGAAAAGGTGCCAGCAACATCCAGTCCCCCCACAGAAGACAGCATCTCTGCTCACCTGGACCTGGATGACCAACCTGGCCCATCAGGGACCTCCAGACAGTCGATTACCCAGGTACAGTCTCACATGACCACAGAGCCTCCACCCTCAGAAAACACCACCACAGCACCCACCCAGCGGGCCCATACCTCTGTCCCCAGGACACGTCAATCAGCAGTGTGTCCACCACTACAGGGACCCCAGGGCACCCCACAAACCCAGGACGATCAAGGACCTGGGGTCAGTGGCAGTGGGCACACGGTTCAGGGGACAGAGGCACAGGGGAATAGGGAAGTTGGGAGGACTGCTGTGTGCCAGGGGGAGGAAAGGCCCAGGGAACTGACTCTCCAAGAGGCACTCACCGCGATCCTGGGAGCATACCAACATTCCCAGGATATGGTGGTCCAGATCTGGGACAAGATGCAGGAGAACATGCGGCTGCAGGAGGGACAGTGCCTCGGGATCAGGGAGGACTTGAAGTCCATTAACACCACCCTGGTCTCCATTGCACGGGTGCTGGCAGACATGGCCAACAGTATGAGGGAGGCAGTGGCACACCAGTGGGCCCCTGCTACTAGCCATGCTCTTGAGCAGCCCTCCACCTCCACTGCCGCTAGTGGACAGGAGGCCCCACCAAAATACCAACAGGCCACCAGCAGCCCTCCCCATGCAGAAGGAGAACCACTCCTCAAACGTTCCCTGTGATCCAGGCAGAAGCCAGAGACTATTGCCAAGACCCACGCCAGGAAATAAGACTCTCCAGAATGTCACCCTTGTGTCCCACTCTGTCACCCTGTCCACCTTCAACTGCCATTGCTCCCCTTCCTATGCCCCCATGGACAATGCACCTATGCTACAAATAGACTGGACTCTAACCTGGACTTTCCTCCATCATTACCAAAGCCCATTGCACTTTTCCCTTTTCGTCAGAGCTCTGCAATAAACACACTTAGAAAAAAAACAAATATGGAGTATGTCAAATGATTTCAAAATGTATTCGTTTAACATGGTTCTTAAATTGCAATTCAACTTTACAGTAGTGTTTACATTGGAAAGTCCTGTAGTTGCCTGCAGTGAACACACCAGGAGCAATAGTGGCGCACCAACATCTGGATAAAGAGATGCCAATGGGACAGTGAGTGGCCATAGCAGTAGGAATGCACAGCCTGCCAGTGACAATGTCACACATCAAACTGTCAATGAATTGTGAAATAACAATGTCTTACCTGTATTTCATTGGAAGTATTGACAAATTACTGCACTTCTGTTGTCCTCATCCTCATCCACTGCCTCCTCATCTTCACTGTCCAGAGGGTCCACTGCTGCCACACGGCCATATCCATCCTCCTCCTCCTGCAGAAAAGGCATATGGCATCTCAAGGCAAGGTTGTACAACATACAGCATGCCACGATGATCTGGCAGGCCTTCTTGGGTGAGTAGCACAGGGCTCCACCTGTTAGATGGAGGCACCGAAACCTGGCCTTCAGGAGGCCAAATGTACAGTCAATAATCCTTCTTGTTCACCCATGTGCCTCCTTGTAACATTACTCTGCCCTTGTCCTAGGATTCCACACAAGGGTCAGTAGCCATGAGAGGTTGAGGTAACCAGAGTCACCTGCAAATATTGTGGGACAACTGTTAGCCACACACTAACTCTTATGTCCCACACCATACCCATACACCAACATCCACTTGGTGGGAACCAGGGCTCACCTATTAGCCACATGCAGTGCCTCTGGAGTTAGACCATCACATTTGGGATGCTGATATTCCTCAGGATAAAAGCATCATGCACCGAGCCTGAATACTTATCATTGACATGGGAGATGTACTGGTCCGCCAAACACACCATCTGCACATTCATCAAGTGATAACTTTTTCAATTTCTGAAGACCTGTTCATTTCACAGGGGGGACAAATGCTATATGTGTCCCATGAATCGAACAAATGATGTTGGGGATATGTTCCATTGCATAGAAGTCAGCCTTCACTGTGGCCAAATCCTCCACCTGGGGGAAAGAAATGTAGCTGCTCATGTGTTTAATCAGGGTAGACAACACTCTGGTCAGCACTATTGAGAACACTAGTTGTGACATTCCTGCTGCCAAGCCCACTGTCACTTGGAAAGAACCTGTTGCCAAAAAATGGAGCACAGATAGCACTTGCACAAGATGGGGGATCCCAGTGTGATGGCGGATAGCTGGTTTCAGGTCAGGCTCCAATTGGGCACACCGCTCTGTGATTGTGGCCCTGTCCAGTCTATAGTTGAGGGTAATGTCGCTGTCCTCCATTGCTGCCAAGTCCACCAGGGGTCTGTACACAGGGGATGTCTCCATCTGCTATTCATCTGCAGTGGTAGCAATCTATGGTGTAAAATAGCGAGCAGGTGGTCATTATCTGTACATTGTAACCACTTCAGTTCAATGCAAATTCTGATTGTTACAATATTTTGGTGAAATATGTCCAGATTGTGAAATTGTGAACTGTGATGCAGTTCGGATCCATGGCCTACCCCCCTAGAAATGGCGTCTGCCTGTCCAGTATGGAGGGACAGGTGGAAATTAGGTAATTCCGATTGGGAACCGCCGTGTAGATCCTCATTGGTTATCTTTGGGCCCTGTGGGGTACAGTGGCCAATAGTGATCTACATCAGCAGTGACGGTACACGCCACCGTGGACGTGACCACCATTTTCTATCTGTTCACTCACTTGCTACCTGACCTTCAGCAGGAGAGGACCTACACTGCATGTGCTGCTGTGACCTGTGTATGGAACCTACCATGGCACGTGTGACTGGTTAAAGGGCCTCTGCCTTCACCTCAGTGGAGTTAGAGCAATTAGTGGATGGGGTCTTACCCCAGTACCGACTGCTGTATGGGCCTCCAGACTAACAGGTGAGTGCACTGTGAGTACGATGCATGGGGCATGAATGCTTGGAGTACTGTGTGTGAAGGCCTCGTGTGGGGGGTTGGTGGATGGGCCATGGGCAGCGTGCAGCATGTATGCTGGGTCATGTCTGTGCTAATGGGGATGGGAAAGGGCATGGTGGTCCATGAGGGTAACAGGCGGGACAGTCTGACTAATACCTTTCCCTGTGTGTATTTCTATGCAGGTCAGCGCCCATCAAAATAAGGCAATAAGGCGTGCCATCACCAAGGATGTGTGGACCCTGGGGGTCTAAGGCAGGCTGAGGACCCACTGTTGCAAATGGTGGGAGGACCTGAGACGCTAGGCACAGAAGACGGCGGAGGCCCAGCTGGGGATGGCCTCCCAACAAGGAAGAGGTGCCTGTCGAACCCTGACCCCCCTGACGGCCCACACATGTGCTTATGTGCATCGGGTGGAGGAGCAGTGGTGCCTCCAACGGATGGAGCTGCATCCCACAGGACCCAGGAGGCAGAGTCCACAGATGCTGAGGGCACCAGGGGGACAGAGAGTGAGGGGAGAACCACGACGGAGACTGGAGTGGACAGTTTGGACACGGATACCTCCTCCGATGGAAGCTCCCCGGTGCTCACCTCTGTGCCCACCCCAGCAACAGGTACAGCCACCACCCCCGTATCAGCACCACCCTTCCAGCAGCCCCTCAGCGAGTTGCCCATGCCCGCTCACCCAGGCAGGTGGGCATCTCCTTCACCCCAAGCACCTCAGGCCTTGTCCCAGTTAGCCCTGCTGCCCTGAGTGAGGAGGCTATTGACCTCCTGCGATCCATCTCTGTTGGGCAGTCAAACATTGTGAATGCCATCCAGGGGCTGGCAGCCCAAATGCAACAGTCCAATGCATTTCCTGGAGGGCATTCACACTAGCTTGGCAGCCCAACAGAGATCAATCCAGGCTCTGGCCTCCTCTCTGATGGCAGCCATTGTTCCTGTTTCCACCCTCCCCCCTACAACTTCCTCTACCTAAACACATTCCCCTCAGCCCCAACCTATCCCAAGCACACAGGCAGACCAGCATGCACACAGGACAACACACAAGAGTGGCACAGGCATACACAAGCACCACACTTCATCCCACAGGCACTCACACAAACACCATCCAGATGCAGACATACCAACATCCACTGCCTCCACTGTGGCCCCCTCCTCCTCCACCTCTTTCCCAGTTGCGTCTCCACTCACACCTGCATGCACTACATCCTCATCCACTACCCCCTTCACCAGCACACCTCACTGGCAGTCAGCACCCCCACATCCATGCACCTGTGTCCTCTCCCACTGTGTCTGTGCCCCCTCCTCCCAAAGTACACAAACTCAAGCACTCAGACACCCAACAGCCACCCACCTCACAACAGCAACCAGTCCATGCACCTGCACCCAAACACAGCAGACTGACACCTCCTACAAGCACTCCCTCTTACTCCACTCTCAAACCTTCTCCCTCTTCCCGTCCCAATGTCCTTAAGAAGCTTTTCCTCTCCACCATAGACCTCTTACCCACCCTGTCCTTCATGTTAGGCCAGGGTGGTCAACACCCAGGCAAGCACCTCAGCCACCCAGTCCACGGGCACAGTAGTGTCCCCAGCAACTCCAGGTGGGAAAGGATCCCGGCCTCGACCCAGCCAGACGGAAAGGGTGCCTGCCCCAAGTGCTGCAGGAAGGAAGGGCAAGGATCCAGCCCCAGGTGCTGCAGGAAGGAAGGGCAAGGAGCCAGCCTCAGCTGCAGGAAGGAAGGGCAAGGAGTCAGCCCCAGCTGCAGGAAGGAAGGGCAAGGAGCCAGCCCCAGCTGCAGGAAGGAAGGACAAAGAGCCAACCCCAGCTGCAAGGGGCCTGCAGTAAGGATAAGGGGCCTGGTGCTGGGACGCAGTCGGAGAACACACCACCAACCATGTTGATGCAGCTGTCCGAGGCTGCAGCGGATGGGCTGGAGCGTCCCCCCACAACTACCACCAGCAGCACCAGTGGGCAGCCGTCCGAGGCTGCAGGGGATGGGCTGGAGCCTCCACTCACCACCAGCTCCACCAGCAGCACTGCCGCTACCAGCAGTGGGCAGCTGTCCTAGGCTGCAGGGGGTGGGCTTAAGCCTCCCCCACCACCAGTTCCACCAGCAGCACCGCCACCAGCACTACCACCAGCAGCAGCAGCAGTGGGCAGCCGTCCGAGGCTTCAGAGGATGGGCTGGAGCCTCCCCCCAAAAACTGCTCCACCAGCAGCACCACCACCACCAGCAGTGGGCAGCCGTCCGAGGCTGCAGGGGATGGGCTGGAGCCTCCCCCCACCACCAGCTCCACCAGCAGCACCGCAACCAGTACTACCAGCAGCAGTGGGCAGCCATCTGAGGCTTCAGGGGATGGGGTGGAGCATCCCCCCACCACCAGCTCCACCATCAGCACTGCCACCAGCACTACCACCAGCAGTAGCAGCACCAGTGGGCAGCTGTCCGAGGCTGCAGGGGATGGGCTGGAGCCTCCCCCCTACCACCATGAGCAGCAGCTGCAGCAGCAGCACCACTGCCACCACTGAGCAGCCGTCATCACAGGCGGAAATTCTGTAGACCTGCGTCCATGGGCTGTTGTGTGGCCTGCCCGCTGCAAATTCAGTGGGTATGACAACCACCTGAGAGACTGCGGCCTTGCACTCCCCAGAACAAAGCACAGGGCACGATGCCCCCTCCAGAACCAGTGGAGAAGCCATCCACTCACCCCATCCTCCTCAGGATGAATATCACAGGGCACAATGCCCCCTCCAGTGCCAGTGGGCAAGTCACCCACTTGAGAGACTGTGGCCTTGCACTCCCCAGGACAAAGCACAGGGCACAATGCCCCCTCCACTGCCAGTGGTCAAGTCACCCACTTGAGAGACTGTGGCCTTGCACTCCCCAGGACAAAAAGCAATGGGCATGTTGCCCCCTCCAGGACCAGTGGTATTGTTCCATCTGCTGGCTGAGGTGCCCCTCCATCCCCCATCCTCCTGAGGTGCCTGCCTATTTTCGACCTGATGCCCCTGCAGTGTTCTCTCCGTGTTGTTGCAGGAGTAAAGCAGGGCCTTGGACTTTGTAATGTGGCCCTGTGGCCCACAAACATTGAGGACTGGGCAGTGTCCCTACAACTGTAAATATGTATATACTTTTTGATTTGGATGCACGTATTGCTACTATTTTATCTTATTACAGTCTTTTTGATCTATAGTAGTTGTCCTTGCATTATTCTTGAGGGGTACCTGGTGTATATGTTATGTTACTGCAGCTGTATGTGTGTATGGTGTTGGGGTGGGGGTGTTGCGTGTTGCGTGTGTGTGTCACTCTCTTTTTCCTCCTCCCCTCCCCTGTGTGCTAGGTTGCTGTACTCACCGTGGTCATCTTCGCTGTCATTGGTGTTCGTAGTAGAGCAGCACGTAGAAGATATTTGGGAAGATATGCAGCTCGGGTTCCATGGTGGCGTAGTTCTTCCCAGAGTCTCCACAGGTGAGTAGTTTCCCTTCTGTGCAGTGTTTCTGCCAAGCTTTTGATGTCGTTGGTATCGCCCCGGAAAAGGTGGCAGATTGGACTGTCTTAATACAGTGGGTGGAACACTGTCTTCCACCTGGCTGTAAGCGGTTACCACTGTGGTGCCTGTTGCTTCCACCCTGGCGGTCGGTTTTTTAAAGTGGCAGTCTGTCTGTGCTGTTTCCGCCAGGGTCATAATTTTGTGGTATTTACCACCAGTCTGTTGGCGGTATTCTTTATCACCAAACGCCATAGTTGTAATTAGGGCCAGTGTTATTTTTAACAAACGTTCTCGCACCAGTGCAGCAGAATCATTTCCTAAATAGGGCAGGCCTTCCTGCAGTCCAAAGTAGATGGCCACCACATTTCTTGTGCTAGAACAAACCAAGTCTCTGCTGTCCAAAAAGAAGAGAATCCTGTGGTCTCCAATGTGGTAGGGGATCATGATTGTAGCTGATGAGACACATTGGTGGCTGATTTGCATAAACCATTCTCTAAATGATGCCCTAAGCCATCAGACTTGTCATTTAGTTATTTATCTGATAACTTTACAAAAGTCATTTTAGCAATGTGGTCAATAAATGCCCAATGTGCTTATTGATTTTTTTTTCTTTACAACAATCATTTGATTGAAGATTGTCCACGTTCAGCAAATGTGCACATGCTTTATATGTATTTGTAAGCATGCAATAAAAAACATTTTTCTTTTCAAGTACATACCTAGCGTTTGCTGCTGCATGGCCATATTTATGACCCTATTATGTTGCAGTTTTTGCTTCAAATATAAATGGTGAATTCTTCTTTGTTGGCTTACATTTGTAATCTGATTGTTGTGCTCCTTTTGTACTGCTTGTACCATCTATCTGCACATTGCAGCAGACTTACAGAAGGGACAGATTTTGTAATGCACTTTTTTATAAATTAAAATTCAGTGGGGTGCTATTCATCACTTTTCAACAGCTCAGAGTCTGTTGCCCTTCATCATTGCCCTCTCTAGGGATGATCTCTTACCCCTACTTAGAAGTGTCAATGCCACCTCACTCTAAACATCTTCCCAGAAGAGACATGCCTTTAAGAAACCTATACTAGACCCTGCTGACCTAGTCAACTACCATCCCATCACTCATCTACTATTCATCAGCAAGGTCACTGAAAAAACAGTTCAACTCCAAGATCACATTAATGCTAACCATTTCCTGCATGACTACTAGTCTGGCTTCAGATCACGCTGCAGCATGGAAAACCACTACCTTACACATTATAGAAAATGCCCTCTTGACCACAGATGAAGATGACTCCTTTCTCCTGATATTGTTAAACCTCTCAGCTGCCTTCTATTCAGTCCTACACTCATATGAAAACTGGAGTCTTGAATGGAATTCACCAGCAACGTACTTCTCTGATTCTCCTACTACCTTTCCAACCTAAGCCCCCAATCAGACACGTGGAAGACAGAAGAAGGACTGCACCTGCTTTTTAACCCCAGAGCTGGACCTGCTCTCCCTTCTACCCAGGATAGCTAAGGGAAACCCAAATCTCTGCTGAGTTCAGCAGACTAGTTTCAATTGGATTCTCCCTGGACCCTTCTCTTGGCGTCTGCAAGACTAAGTCCAAACCCCCAAGTGGAGAGCAAAATGTCCTTGTCCTGAACCCTTGACCGGTGTTATAACATACTCTTGCCTCCTCAAAACTACAAGACTGAATATTTGAATACTTTTTAAAAACCTTTTACCAAAAGAAGCTGAGGCTACTACAGGACTGCCAGTGAGCCAAAGCTGCCGACATTGAACCGCCAGTCGGATTCAGCTTGCAGGGTTGCTCCGCTAAAAGGCATGTTGGCTCCCAGAGGCTTTTTTAAGCCTGAATGTAGATGACTTCACCAGGACCAACGGTGAGTAGCACCCAATTTTCAAAGACCCCTTCCTGGGCCCAGACTTCACACGTTCAGAGCTTTTCCATCACTGATGTTAAGAGCCCCAAATTTCTTGCAGGAGCTGAAACTCCCACCAGGAACCCAGGACATAGTCACCTGCCATCGATGAGCACCTCTTGGGACCAAGCCATGTTATTGTATTTTTCTTTCTGCTTTTTAAATGTTTTGTTACTGATAAATGTTTTACATATTTCTCCTGAGTTGAACGAGCCTGCCCTGTGCCACAGCTACCAAGCTCAGGTTTAAATTATTGAGGCCCAACTGAAACTGGTACAGGATTGTGTGTGACATTGAGAGAGCGTAGCTTATATAATCTATATTAAGCTGAAATGTTTATGAATTAATGTGTGATAATGCTGCATAGAAACTGTAATAGTAATTTTTCTTAAACGTGCACTTGAAATGTGACCACAGGGAGTGGCCGCCAATGTATATGTAGACTAATAATGATGACCAAAATGTTTATATTACGTTTAAATAAGTTTATACTAATGTTTGCGTTATTGAATCTGTGCTGAAATCCTCATAGGCCTTAAGTTAGCATGAGCCGAAGCTTAGTTGCTTGGCTCTCATATTAAATGCCTTTTTCTATTTTTCAGTATGCTGACTCACAAAGGGACACGACCCTGCGTGTTCTTTTTCTTCAAATTAGAAGACGAATGTAACCATGTTAGATCCGTTCTCACAGCCTTTTCTTGTTTGTAGAATAAATGTTAAAAGTAAATTGAAACAGTGTAGATGAATGTAATGTACAAGGTCATTCTAACCGGTGAAGACAATGGAACTGCTGACCAAAAGATGTGCAAAGAATTACAGAAGGATGAAATCATACCGGACGTGCCACCTCTGAAGACGTCAATTATGAAGGCCAATCAAAGACTTGTAAAATAATATGGGGTGAAGAGTAAGGTTACCTAATGTGTATTCTGATAGGTTAAAGATAGTGGGGTATAACAGATGAACAATAGAATTTTGGGCGAATGTACAATGGAAAAGGGATAAAAACCCATGTCACGGGGAGTCATTTAGGTGGGTTAGGGAATGCTATTGATTTTATCCAGAAACTCTGTCACTCTGTTTGGTGACTTGGTGGTTTACTTAAAACCATCCTTGCCCTTAGATTTGTCTATATTACACTTTTCCTCCTTATGAGGGAAGTGCCCTTTTGCCCCGGAGCTGAGTTCTGACAGATGGCGAATTGACTGATGTCCTGAAGACGAAGACTGAACCTGTGCGCTGACCTAAACCTTGGAGGGTAATTATGACAATGCAATTGTGATTTGTCTGTTTGCTTTTCGTTTCTAGGTACCAACTGCTTACTTTTGACAGAGACCTCAGTTAGATGTTTTCCAAATTGGAGCTCTAAATTGTTTTGCATGAAGCCCAACATGTGAATGCTAATCAGTGGTTAGGATAGGTGTTCATCAAACTGGCGCAAATAGACAAACGACAGAGACCATGCTTTGTTGAACTGACGCATTATTGACGCTCTGCAGAATTTGATCTATGTTCACGCCGTGTTATGTTTTGATGTTTGTGATTCTTGCTTTAATGAAATCTGATCAAAGTTGCCATACCGTGACTATGCTATTATGTTTCTTGGTGTTGAGATTAACGCATCTGCTTTTAGACTGTAATTAATAGGGAATAAAACTTATAAAATTCTACTAAACAAGGTTTGGTTATTCATGGCTGAAAGGTCATGGTAGCGTCTTTGAATTGATTAATGACTTTGACTAAAGTGAAATGTATTGTTGTGATAAATATTGATGACATTATTGATGTATTGATCGACATATTGATTAGCTATCTCGTCCTAAGGTGTCTCTCAACTGGGTCAAAAGATTCATTGGCCTAAAAAGAGTCCTGATGTGTAATAGATTATCATAAAAGGACGTGTTAACAACATCATTACTTGGTGAAGACTCCCATTTGCTCCGACTAATAATTCACATTCTCACAATAGAATTATAAAACTATGGGGGTTATTCTAACTTTGGAGGAGTGTTAATCCGTCCCAAAAGTGACGGTAAAGTGACGGATATACCACCAGCCGTATTACAAGTTCCATAGGATATAATGGACTCGTAATACGGCTGGTGGTAAATCCGTCACTTTTCCGTCACTTTTGGGACGGATTAACACCTCCTCCAAAGTTAGAATAACCCCCTATGTGTTATAGTTTAAGGTGCAAGGGAAGAGAATTTCCTTTACAATAGAATTATAAAGCTATCTGTTATTCTTTAAGGTGCAAGGGAAAAGAATGTCCTTCACATCTGAACGTAATATATGCACTCTGGGAAACTAAGCAGGACACGTGCAAAAAGAGCTGATTTTCTAGATTGACAGTTATGGCAATTTTGAATAGTAAGCTTTGACAAAGCCAATATGTCTGGCTTCTACCTTAAACTTCCTCTTCATTGATTAAGGGTTTTGTGTGCCCATGTGTGGTATGGTTCAAGTCGGTGAGGTCAAGAATTAGTCAATAGGTGGATGCGTGGATGAATGACCACGTTGTGATAAGTTATTGAGTGTGTAACGATTTACTTGTGTTACCTCACTCAGCAATCAACAATACAACACACATAAATTTACCAATCTATGAAGAAGCATTTAGTTATAAGCTAACCCTCCGGGCCTGACTTTCCTATTTATGCAGGTATAGCGAAAAGAAGAATCCTCTTTGCTGTTTACCTAGACCAAATGTAGCGGGACATAGCTCAGATGATCTTTCTCCCATTACAGCTGTTTTTGTAGGCAATGCAAATGTAAGCACTAACATTTATTAAGAATAAGGCAGGGAACAGATTTAGAGGTTTCATCTCTATTTTAAAATATGTATCCTCAGAATATAAAAAATGGTACAGTCTATCATCATTGGTACTACTTGTTCAGCTCCAATTAATGCATCTGCATCCTCAGAATAGGAATATTGGGGCAAATAGAGAGTGACCTGCCCTGTATGGTCCTGGAAGTTTTCCCAGCAATGCAAGCTGAAAACATAAATAACATTCAACTTGTGCAAACTTCTCTAACTCAATATGAGAAGAGCCCAATATTACCAATCGGAATACATTTTAGTACTTTACAAACTCTGCACAATAACACAATGGCAACTAATGTTGCTGTTAGAAATGTTTTTTTTGGTTGGCAGTCAGGTTACCCCCTGTCCAAGCAAGAACCCTCACTCTAGGCCATGCGAGGCCGTGCGTTGAGGTTCCGGTCGCACCGCAGGCGTCGCACCACCGGCGTTGTGACGAGCGTCGTCTTTCTGGATCGGCGTGTAGTGAATTTTTCACCGCGGAACGAGCTGTGCATCGAAAATTTCGGCGCACGAAGAGTTCAAATGAAAAAGATAAGTCTTTTTGGTCCTGAGACTTCAGGGAACAGGAGGCAAGCTCTATCCAAGCCCTTGGAGAGCACTTCAGCAGCAAGGCAAGAGTTCAGCAAGGCAGCAGAGCAACAGCAAGGCAGCAGTCCTTTGTAGAAAGCAGTCAGGTGAGTCCTTTAGGCAGCCAGGCAGTTCTTCTTGGCTGGATGCAGGTTCTGGGTCAGGTTTCTTCTCCAGCAAGTGTCTGATGAGGGAGGGCAGAGGCCCTGTTTTGTACTAAACTGTGCCTTTGAAGTGGAGGTGACTTCAAAGCGTGGCTAAGAAATGCACCAGGTCCCCTTTCAGTTCAATCCTGTCTGCCAGGGTCCCAGTAGGGGGTGTAGCAGTCCTTTGTGTGAGGGCAGGCCCTCCACCCTCCCAGCCCAGGAAGACCCATTTAAAATGCAGATGTATGCAAGTGAGGCTGAGTACCCTGTGTTTGGGGTGTGTCTGAGTGAATGCACAAGGAACTGTCAACTAAACCTAGCCAGATATGGATTGAAAGGCACAGAAAGATTTAAGTGCAGAGAAATGCTCACTTTCTAAAAGTGGCATTTCTAAAATAGTAATATTAAATCCAACTTCACCAGTCAGCAGGATTTTGTATTACCATTCTGGCCATACTAAATATGACCTTCCTGCTCCTTTCAGATCAGCAGCTGCCACTTCAACAATGTATGAGGGCAGCCCCAATGTTAGCCTATTCAGGGAGCAGGCCTCACAGTAGTGTAAAAACAAATTTAGGAGTTTTACACTACCAGGACATAAAAGCTACACAGGTACATGTCCTGCCTTTTACCCACACAGCACCCTGCTCTAGGGATTACCTAGGGCACACATTAGGGGTGACTTATATGTAGAAAAAGGGGAGATTTAGGCTTGGCAAGTACTTTTAAATGCCAAGTCGAAGTGGCAGTGAAACTGCACACACAGGCCTTGCAATGGCAGGCCTGAGACAAGGTTAAGGGGCTACTGAAGTGGTTGGCACAACCAGTGCTGCAGGCCCACTGGTAGCATTTAATCTACAGGCCCTATGCACATATAGTGCACTCTACTAGGGTCTTACAAGTAAATTAAATAGCCAATCATGGATAAACCAATCAACAGTACAATTTACACAGAGAGCATATGCACTTTAGCACTGGTTAGCAGTGGTAAAGTGCTCAGAGTTCAAAAGCTAACAAGAACAGGTCAGAAAAAAGAAAAAATAGGAGGAAGGAGGCAAAAAGTTTGGGGATGACCCTGTCAAAAAGCCAGGTCCAACATGACCCCCCACCAGCCTAAAGCCAGGGGAGAACAATCACTATTCTGATGTACTTCCCTGTTTGAGGCGACAGAACAAGGACCCAGGCCCACAACAGCAGGGGCATGCTCCAGTTCTTCGCCTTCCTGACTCCAATTGGATCCCTCTGTCCATACTCTCAGGGCCCACTAAGCCAACCCATGGGGAACCTTTCTCCTTACCTGCGGATACCATTTGTGCAGCACCTAACCTTACTTTGCTCACAGACGTATCCCAGGAGCAGGAAAGTACCACCAGGACCAACACAGTGGTGTTGCCCACCCTACCCCCAGGCGGTGACACTTGTCCCCTCCTCAGGGATAACTCTGTCCACCCGGACAGCAAGCCACAGTGGTTACTGACAGCTGTCAGGGATGAGAGCCAGGCCCCAGGCCTCTCAAAGCTCTCCAACCACTGTGGCTGTGGAAAGTGGGGGGTGGTAGCCCCAGGTGCTGGGCACCCTTTAACCACTCTCCCTTCCACCAGGTCAGGGATGACAGCCTGAACCTGGTCCTCCCCTCTGGGGCTCTGTACCCTCCCTCCTGGAGTGGTACTCCCAGAGTCCAACATGGTCAGGGTGCTTATAGAAGCCGCCCTGCACCATTCCTCCACCAGTGCAGGGCTGTTAACCTGCAACTGGCCCTCCAACATGGGGTCTGTACCTTCAGGTTGGACTAGGGCCCGGGGTGAGGCTTCCCTCCCCCTGTCCTCCCTTCTGGGGTCCAGCACCCTCCAACTAGGGGTGACCTCCTCAGAAGACAACATGGTAGGGGCACTGTTATCAGTAGCCCCTCCCTCCAGGTCCGGGGGGACACCCTGAACCTGGTCTTTCAGCCCTGGGTCTGTACCCTCAGACTGGATCACTGCCTGGCAAACCAGGACTTCCTGGGGGGCACACCTACCCCCCACCAGGTCAGAGTTTAACCCCTGCACCTGGCCATCCAACCCAGAGTCACCACACTGAGGTTGAACAATTGCCTGGCACACCAGGACTCTTGGGGGGCACACTGACCCCCCACCAGGCCAGAGTTTAACCCCTGAACCTGGTCATCCAACCCAGAGTCACCACCCTGAGGTTGAACAATCGCCTGGCACGCCAGGACTTCCTGGGGGGCACACTGACCCTCCACCAGGCCAGAGTTTAACCCCTGAACCTGGTCATCCAATCCAGAGTCACCACCCTGAGGTTGATCATTTGCCTGGCATGCCAGGACTTCCTGGGGGGCACGCTCACCCCCCACAAGGGACACACCGTCCCCAAGGGCTACACAAGAGTCTGGTTGGCGCAGGTCTCCTGACCTCTGCCCATCTGGCAGAGTCTGGATCTCCCCCAAACCAGAAACGGTTTCACCTGGGTCATTCCTGGGGGGCTCTGCTCTCAGAGCTGACCCCTGACTCTCCAGGACCTCCACTGGGGTCCGCAACCCCCTCTCAACCCTCTGTCTGGACTTCTGCACCCCCTCACTAGGAGTGGTACTGCCAGACACCAGAACTGGTGGGATGCTGGCTACAGTCACCCCCCCCCAAGTTCTTCTGACACTGCGGGCCTCCCTCAACAGGTGACCCTACGGTACAGGCTAGGCTTCCCTCCTGGCATTCCCTCATGGAACCCTCTAGGACCTGGGACCTACCTGGGACACTACAATCCTCTCCCACCTCACTTGGTTGGGAAAAACCTAGACCACTCCCTTCAGGAGCACCCCCAAATGCCTCTTCAGACTCTCTGGTATTCACCCAAAAGTCTGCCTCCATTGTAAGCTCCCTGGGGTCAGAGAACTCACACTCCACCTGGTGTTGGCGTAGCTCTGGAAAATAAGGACCAGACATATGCTCTCCAGCAATTACATCACTCTGCTCTTCACATGTATTAATCACAGTACCCTTCACCCAACCATCCAGTGACTCAGCCTTGAAAAAGCACTCTACATCACCCTCCTGAGACTGATGAGACAGTATCTGACTGTCCCTGACACTCAACCCATACTCTTCTGGGATGTCTCCACACTCTATATCCAGGACGTCCACCAGGGGGGAACCCTTTTCCCTGTCACTCTCTTCTAGAGCCAGTAAAGTGTCCCTCCACCTAGTAGGAATATGACTCCCTGTGCCAGTTCCCCAATCCTTCTCAGGGACCCTGTGCATAACAGGAACTACCTCATACTCTTGAACCGCCTGGGGTGTGTCAACTTCCTTCTTCAAGCTGGGCACCACATCTCTGGGCTTGTGCCCTTCCTCAGCAGCACTGGATGAAAGATTTTTGCTGCCACCATCTGAACTGGACTCAGCCCTTCCGGCTTCCAGTTTCAGCTCTTCACAGCTCAGCTCCTGAGCTGCAATCCTTTCTTTTTCCAGGGCTAAGGCTCTTGCTGCCTCAGCCCTTTCAATAAACTCATCTAGCTCTTCCACCCGCCGTTCTTGAGCTAGGAGCCATTCATCTCGCACTGGTTCTCTTTCCTCATCTGAGTAGTACTCCTCCTCATAATCATTCTCAGGGCTATGATTCCTTTGGTTCTTTGCTGCCTGTTCCTCTGCCCATTGTGCTTCTCCCCAGGCTACATAGATATCTAGCAGTTCCATCTTAGTGGATCTCCTTGACATGGGAACTCCCCATTTTCTGCAAAGCCCCCTCAGCTCAGCCTTAGTGAGGGATTCAACAGGTACAAGGTTTGACACATCGTAGTCTTCTGTGAAGCTGGAATCCATTCCCAATCTGGCAAGGTATCACAGGCAAAACCAAAAATCAAAGTCCAAAATCAATAATATATCCAGGAGGACATCAGAAAACCAAAAGCAAAAAGATGAAAAATCAGGTTGACCTTTAACTGTGGGTAGGTAGTAAAATACTTTGCTACTGTATGTCACTGTACAAATACAAGTCCTATCCTCACCGCAGATCACCAATGTTAGAAATTGGGTTTTTGGTTGGCAGTCAGGTTACCCCCTGTCCAAGCAAGAACCCTCACTCTAGTCAGGGTAAGTCACACACATTCCAAAATTATCCTGTGCCCACCCTCTGGTAGCTTGGCACGAGCAGTCAGGCTTAACTTGGAAGGCAATGTGTAAAGCATTTGTGCAATAAATCATACAATAAAATAATATAGCACCACAAAAATACACCACACAGTGTTTAGAAAAATATATAATATTTATCTGGGTATTTGCAGGTCAAAACGATCAAAGATGCAATATGAATTTGTAAAGATATCACTGAAAAGTGATATGAAGTGTCTTAAGTCTTTAAGAAGCAAACAAAGTCTCTTTCAAGCACAAAGTACCTGGTTTGGAGTGGAAAATCTCCGCAGAGGGCCGCAGAAGAGGAGATGCTTTGAAAAATGGTGTGTGGGTCGGTTACGCCCCTTCACACACTGACTTGCGTTGTTATTTTTCACACGGGGAGACATGTGTCGTTCTACGGGAAGAAAAATGGTGTGTGCGTCGGTTTCGCCCCTTTACACACGGACTTGCGTCGTTATTTTTCACTCGGGGAAGACGTGCGTCGTTTTCCGGCACACGGACCGTCTCCTTCTATGGATTGCAGGATTACCAGATGTCCCAGGGTCTGTGCGTGGATTCTTCGGCTTGTTATCCGGCTGCGCGTCGTTCCGGGAGGCTGTGCGTGGAATTTTCCTTCTCACGGCAGGGATCGCGTAGATTTCCCCTCTGGAAGTCGGGTAGCGTTGTCCATGCGAGGCCGTGCGTCGAAGTTCTGATCGCACCGCAGGCGTCGCATTGAGCAGCGTCTTTGTGGATCAGCGTGCGCTGAATTTTTCACCGCGGAACAAGCTGTGCGTTGAAAATTTTGCCGCACAAAGAGACCAAATGAAAAAGAGAAGTCTTTTTGGTCCTGAGACTTCAGGGAACAGGAGGCAATTTCTATCCAAGCCCTTGGAGAGCACTTCAGCAGCAAGGCAAGAGTTCAGCAAGGCAGCAGGGCAACAGCAAGGCAGCAGTCCTTTGTAGAAAGCAGTCAGGTGAGTCCTTTAGTTAGCCAGGCAGTTCTTCTTGGCAGGATGCAGGTTCTGGTTCAGGTTTCTTCTCCAGCAAGTGTCTGATGAAGTAGGGCAGAGGCCCTGTTTTATACTAAATTGTGCCTTTGAAGTGGGGGTGACTTCAAAGAGTGGCTAAGAAATGCACCCGGTCCCCTTTCAGTTCAATCCTGTCTGCCAGGGTCCCAGTAGGGGGTGTGGCAGTCCTTTGTGTGAGGGCAGGCCCTCCACCCTCCCAGCCCAGGAAGACCCATTCAAAATGCAGATGTATGCAAGTGAGACTGAGTACCCTGTGTTTGGGGTGTGTCTGAGTGAATGCACAAGAAGCTGTCAACTAAACCTAGCCAGACGTGGATTGAAAGGCACAGAAAGATTTAAGTGCAGAGAAATGCTCACTTTCTAAAAGTGGCATTTCTAAAATAGTAATATTAAATCCAACTTCACCAGTCAGCAGGATTTTGTATTACCATTCTGGACATACTAAATATGACCTTCCTGCTCCTTTCAGATCAGCAGCTGCCACTTCAACAATGTATGAGGGCAGCCCCAATGTTAGCCTATGAAGGGAGCAGGCCTCACAGTAGTGTAAAAACAAATTTAGGAGTTTTACACTACCAGGACATATAAGCTACACAGGTACATGTCCTGCCTTTTACCCACACAGCACCCTGCTGTAGGGATTACCTAGGGCACACATTAGGGGTGACTTATATGTAGAAAAAGGGGAGTTTTAGGCTTGGCAAGTACTTTTAAATGCCAAGTCGAAGTGGCAGTGAAACTGCACACACAGGCCTTGCAATGGCAGGCCTGAGACAAGGTTTAGGGGCTACTGAAGTGGGTGGCACAACCAGTGCTGCAGGCCCACTAGTAGCATTTAATCTACAGGCCCTAGGCACATATAGTGCACTCTACTAGGGTCTTACAAGTAAATTAAATAGCCAATCATGGATAAACCAATCAACAGTACAATTTACGCAGAGAGCATATGCACTTTAGCACTGGTTAGCAGTGGTAAAGTGCTCAGAGTTTAAAAGCCAACAAGAACAGGTCAGAAAAAAAAGGAAGGAGGCAAAAAGTTTGGGGATGACCCTGTCAAAAAGCCAGGTCCAACAGTTGCTAAAAGCACATTGTACAGGTGCATGAACATCAGAGCTGCGTTGGAGCTCCCAAAAAGCGTTTTCTAGAACGTGAGTAGGAAACATTAAGAAAGAGGCATAAAATCCAAAAGATGTTTACATCTTATCAGCACTATCACAAGTGACATAGATTTTGTAGTGGTAATTCCAGATTTATCAGTGCTGGGAATACCAGTTAGTCTGGACGTGCGTAATTACCAGGGATTACCAGGGGAAACAGCTGTTCTTAGTCTGATTCCCCCAGTAATATTTACATTTTTCTCCGAATTTTAAGAGCTAGTCTGAAAGAGGAAACAAACAACTCCTACCGGCCTAATTATAATTACCATAAAACGTTTAAGGTAGTCCTGGTGGAAACATCAGAAGAATATAAGTTACACCTGATGAGCTGAGCTCGAGGTCTGCTTTTTTTGTGACTTATTCCACCATCATGAACGTTTATGGAGGATACTTAGACATTGTTAGTATTGAAAAATATTAGAGGGAGAGATTCAAAACTGATAGAGGCAGGTAAAAAACAAACAGTATTTTATGGAAAGTAACCTGTACTTTTTGAAAACTATACCTCAGGACCAATGTGAACGGTACAACACTTTCACTTTGAACAATGGGCAAATCTAATTGGACATTTTCCCAGTTAAGGATTAACTCTTGAGCTGCAGGCTTCCAGAGCAACTTCCAGTGGCAGTGTGTGGCTGGTGAGTAGTAGGATTCTACCTTCAGTTTGTGAATGCTAAATGCAAGCTAGTTTGAAGGAAATATATACATAAATTCCAACTGATTCCCTCCTCCTGGATGAAAGATGTGCAATATTTGTGTAATTTCCTTTTGTGTATTTACGCCCAAATTTAGAAATATTATGCAAAATTATTTGTAATGCAAATTACCCGGGCCACCCAGCACTACCATGCACAGAAAATGTTCTGCTAACCTTCAGAAATCATTGAGCTGTTGAAATGTTAGCTCTTTTATGAAGCATACAAAAATACAATCCCAAATCCCCACTTACCACTTTGTTTGATTTTAGGGAGATTGCTTTACCCACAGTACTGCAATTGCCTTGGTGCGTAAACTTAGCAGTGCTTATACTTATGTTTAATCTGGTAGTAAAGTACTTCAAACTAGACATTTAAGATTATGACCCCATTTGCCTCACCCAGCCGAGACGCAGAGAAGTGGTGGGTGCCTGGTTAGAATAGCTTCAATCTGATGCTATGAGAGCTGTGGTTTAAATAATTGTATTTTGTTGGGAAGATCGGGATGGGGTGCTTGGAAGCTGTCTGCTCCTTTAGAACTGGAGAAGTTGATGCGTTCTCATTGGGAAAGTGACAGCTCTGAGCTGTCGGGAGTTTGTGTAATCTCAGGTATTGCCAAAATGACACAGGAGCTTTTGCAAGCCTTCTGCTATTGAGTTAAAACAGAGGAAATTAAGGAGAATATTTACAAGCCGCAAACGCCGCCGGGAAGTCACTTTTTTTGATGCTCTAGCGGCGAAGACTCATATCTATGAGGCCACGCAAAGCCACTTTGAGTGGCTTTTCATTACCTCATAGATATAGAGTAAGGCAAGTCAGTGCAAGTCACTGCATTTCATTACTATGCGTCAGGGGGGTGTTCCAGGGGAGTTGCAGAGGGTTTTCCCACACAACACCCATGGGTTTTGGTGCATTCCCAGATTCACAAGTGCTTCTTAACCTGGAAATGCATTAAAACGGAACGCCTCCGCAGGGGAGGCATAATGAGGAGAAATACCTTTTTTTTCTCCTCATCTTTTCCTCTATGTGTGCTGCAGAATGAAGCGGAAAATCCTCCATGGATTGTTTCTGTGTAGGAAGGTGCCCCTTCCTGCACAAAAAGAATGCTGCATGCCACTGAGGCACCCTTGCCTCATTGTGCAAGGGTGCCTGGGTTGGTGCTAAATGGTGCCAGAGCAGGGAGAAAGGACAGGAATGCACCATATTCTATAAATGTGGTGTATTCCTGCCCTTTACCTGTGGTGCAGAGCAGTGCAGAAGGGTTACATGCTGCACTGCATTACTCGGCACCACTATTCTAGTAACTTTGCCCATAAAAGGGAAAGGCTGATGCATATAAATCTAGCTAAAATGAAAAGAAAATATTGTAGGAATTAAAACAGAAAGCATTATTACGATAATGGAATATCCAAAGATGCATTTGAAAATAGTGGCACTTGGTATACAACACTAAGGCCTAATTACAAGTAGAAGTATCATTTATTACCCATGATAAATAACAATACCATGGGTGTGTTATTTATCCGGGTGCAATAAATAGCACCTAATACAAGTTTATGGGGAATAACATGCACCTTTTGTTGTTTAATGCACCAAAATCCACATGATACATTAAATACTCTGGGGCATATTTATGAAGTGCAGCGCCACTTTTCTTGTGCCTCTTAATGGCCCCCAACACCACCATGTGTACGCCGTATTTAACATATGGTGCACCATGTCGGTAGTTAGGGAACTAGCGTCAGAGCTTAGGTAGGAACTAACGTCGGCGCTTTGCAGGATTAGCGTCAAAAGGTTTGACCCAGAGGCCCAATGTAACCAATGGGAGCCTGCCTTCTTTAACACCTGCTCACAAATCTTTAAGATTTCTAAGGGCCATTTTTTTGCCCCCCCGCCACACACTTGACCCCCGGCACAGGCATAATGTAGCGCAGAGGGTTACAAAGTGGTGAAATACAAGGCATTGCGCCACATTGCGAATATGGCAAGTAGTTTTTAGCCAGCTAATGCCGCATTAGCAGTAAAAAAAAATATGCTAATGTGCTGTTAGAATGGCCGGTAGGCCTCCTTAAATCTGGGCCTGTATGTTTTCCCCTCTTTAATTTCGACACGTTTGACCAGCCAAAATGTATCCAATGTTATTTACCTCAACTCATAATTATCCAATATGTTAAATAAAACCGAACTCATAATTCCATTCCGTGCATAATTAAGGGCTTACACACAGGACAGAATCAACCACCCAACTTGTAATCAGGCCCCTAGCATCAAATAGTGAAGCAAAACGACTGGGTAAAGGATAAGTGTCCATTTTGTTTGCAATCTTTCGAAACAAAGAAGCATCAAGAATAGAGAACAAGGTGCCATACCTCCAGAAGTACAAATTAATTCATCTCCTGCTGTGAGGAAACAAGTAACAAAGTTGACGAGCTGGTTTAAGTACTGCATAAAGAATATCATTTGCAAACGTATTGTGGTAGCAAATTAATTCTTCAAAAAGTATGCTTCTTGGACGGTGGCAATGTTTAAGAGATTATTATTTCAGTTGCGGGTCTCTTGTTGGCTTTGTTCAAACTTCTGGAGAAACAGCATTATCGTCCTGCTCTTTCAAAAGGTGATGATCAATGACCATTGGTTTTGTAAGGCTATAAACCTGATAAGTGTTAATACATACTTATTAAGCAGTAGCGCACCTGCTAGAAGAATCCAATATATACTAGGAAGTGAACCTATCACTGCATCACTTAAAAGAATCTTGAGAGTGCGCCTCTCTATCGTTTATCAGACAATCTCCCGGCACTTTTCTATAAACAAATCTGCAGTAAAGAAAAAACCCTTTCTAAATTTCACTTCAGGTTTTATTTCAGGCCTACGTTCTGGTCTGCAAGCCATAATTATGGGCAACGCTGCAGAAGACTGGTCTAAATACAAATCTGAATCATGTAATTTCTAATCTTGGTATTCCTCAAGTCTCCCTGTCCAGTATGGTACAATGATACACTGACAATAACATTTCGGATGAATACAGTCCTAAAACGGCTGCTTATTTGGCACAAGTCTTGAGTAACTTATTTCAATGATTAATATGAATGTTGTGAGAGAAGTGACAAAAGACATAAAAAAAATAATGATATGCAAGTTCATCATCTGAGGATTCAGTAATATTGGAATAGAGTAGCATTGCAGTTGAACAGTTGATTCTGTCAGTGAACACTGAAACAATCGAGAAATAAAAATCAATAAGTGTAAGTCTAAAATCATATTCAGAGGCACACCATCAAAACTAGATGCAAATGAAGAATTTCTCACAGGAGGTGGATTTCTCAAGAAAAAGTAATTCAGCATTCAGTATCTCCTATCCTCTCAATGGAGACTAAAACAATGGTCCAAATTTAAGAAAAGTGGTGCTGCGGCCAATGCAGCACCACTTATCTTATGCCCCTTAGCACCCCCCTCCCCACTGCCACCATGTTTGCGCACTATGGCGCAGGGTTGGGGCAATAGCATCAAATGTTTTGATGCTATTGATGTACTGTGTAGGATTAGTGCCAAAATGTTGCCGCTAATCCTACAGAGTACATAGGGGCCCATTGAAAACACTGGTATGCCACATTTTAACGCCTGCTCTGTGCAAGCGCTAAAAATAGCTGCAAAAAATGGCGCAGTGAAATATTTCAGACTCCACTGTGCCATTTTTGTGGTCCCCCTAATGGGGAAACACCCCCCTAGCATACATTATGCCTGGCGTAGGCATAAATTGGCACATGGGGTTACAAAGTGGCACAATTCTTGCATTGCACCACTTTGTAAATATGGCTTGGCAAATTTTGCCTTGTTGGGCCACATTAGCATCATAAAAAAGTAAGCTAATGAGACACTATGGGGCGCTAAGCCCTTCTAAACCTGGGCCAATGTATTTTTGAAGATCAACATGGTACTGCTCAACTCAGCATAGTAGATCAGTTATCCAACTGATCCACTAATTATAATCTGTTTCCGTAGGGAGTATCTTTCATGGAATACAAGTATAAATACCCATATGCTAATTTAGACAAAAATATTGGTTTCTTTCATTATTCTTTTTAGTGGTAGTATAATCACAATTCTAAAATTCCATACTGTAGAAAAACGGCTCCTTTTGCATGATGCCCTCCATTGTTTTGGACTGTGACTGCTGGTTTTTTAACTCTGGGCAGTGGTATTTTGTTAACCAGGCCCCACTGCATGGGGCTGACCCCTAATACATGTTGAGATTGGCTACACTTCTAACTGGCACATTTACCTTAACTGTAAGTCCCTAATATAGCCTTAGAACCCACCGTAGCGGGCTCTACCGGCTATTACAGGCCCGCTCCCCGCGTTAAATGCCCGAGCCGAAGGCGAGGGCATTTAACAAGGGAGAGGGACTTTAATAGCCGGTAGAGCCCGCTACGGCGGGTTCTAAAGCTATTAGAACATTCTGCTACACAGGGCAGAATGTTCTTTTAAAAAAAAAAAAAATGTTCACGGAGCCCGAGGGGATTAAGATCCCCTTGGGCTCCGTGAGGCTTTGTTCACAGCTATTGCTGTGAACAAAGCGAACATTGGAATGTTGGCGCTGCGGGCTTTTACTGGCCAGTAAAAGCCCGCAGCACTCCATTGTTTTCAATGGAGCCCCCAGCATTCCAATGTTCTAATATATGGTACAACACGTACCCAGTGTTGGTAAGCTAAATGCCACTAGCGGACTACAGCACATATTGTGCCACCACTAAAGTTGCAATGGAAAACATGGCTAAAGGAGTGCCACCAGTAACCTGGCTGTGCTAGTTGAAACTGCAAATTCAAAATCACCCCTTTTTGCAGGCCTGAACCCTCCTTTCAAATATTAATGTCACCCTTAAGCAAGCCTTAATGTCCAATAGGGCAAGGTGCCTGGTACTCAAAAGTCAGACATGTAACCGTTTGATATAAAACATGTCCTTACAGTAATAAAGCCCCAAAAACTATTTTCACCATGGCAGGGTTAGCTGTCCTTAGATAAGCATTGGAAGTTAATATTTAAATGAAATGCTGTTTCCTTCATCTAGGAACCAGATAAAACAGTTAACATTCTAAATTTTGTATTACAGATCCAATTTGTTAATCAAGTCGTATTTGTACTAAATATTTCACAAAAGGTTATTTTGTAAACCTGTAACCTGCCTAAAGCTTCTAGAAGCCAATTTGCCTGGCATTCTATCATCCAGGAGCTAAATACATACTGGATGTAAAGAGCTTAGGCCAACGAAATGGGTGTGGGGGTAGAGGTTCACCATCCCTTGAAAGGATGGCCGGGGGACTGTGCCCAGTCCCTTGTATATCTTTAAAGGATACCTACCTGTCACTGGCAGATGTATCTCACACCTGGGCTTTCCTCCCTTTTGTCTTCCTAGTTAGCCAGGGTCCAATCCTAAAGGGAAAGGAGGTGCACTTTTTTTCCTATTGGATGGGGAGGAGGGGGGATTCATCCCAACCCACAGTCTATTGCCAGGCATAAATGTGTCACCCCAGGATACATTATTCAGAACACTACTCGACCTGTGGAAAAGAGAAGAAGGAGTGCACCTGCTGTTGAGACCTTTGAATAGAACCCTTAAATCTGGGCATGCGCCCACCTCCGGCCACAGCAAGGAACAGGACTCCAGGGGTACGTTGACAGATCTCCTGTTGACCTACAGGGACTCAAAAGCAGCAAGAAGCCCCTTTGCTGAAGGAGTCTAAATGACCAGTTACACCAGCAACAGCCCTGGACCCTGCTGGTGGTTTCTGTTGGAGTGAATGCCTTTCTTGAAGTGCTGGAACCCATGACTGGTTTCAGTGTGTACTCTACCTGCCTAACTCTCAAACCTGTTACTTAGAAATGTATTTAAGACTTTTTTTCTGGACAACCAACAGAAGACAGGGGCCAACCTGCTAAGCCGATCCACCAAAGGTGCATCCCCAGTGGGCCTGACTTCACTGTACCTCCTGCTAAGGTCTTCTACGCAGCAGCAAATCTGCTTCAGCATGCCCAATACCAACCAGCATCTGACAGCATGAAACCATCTGCAGGTACAGCCTTCAGCCTGCAACTTTGCCCCCTAGAAGACATCCGACTGCAGAAAAGAGTATAAGTATGAAGGTAGACATTGTTACTGGCCCGAACGTCGAGCAGCTTCTGATTGCAGCCAACAGCTTCTTCAAGGTAAGCTCCAGACATTTCTCACTTGGAGCTTTTCCCACCTCCATCAATGACTTCACCAAGGCTTGTCCTTCATTAGCCCATCTTTGGATACAGCCTGCAGCCTTGCCCTGCTGATGACTCCTCTTTCTGTGAAAGTTTCTAAGTCCAAATGTAACTCTTTGATTTGACCAGCGCTCCATAATGGTTAGCTGCATACCTCACCCCTGTCCTGGAAGAGAGTGACCAGTTGCCCACATCTGTCCCTTTGAGTCTTTTGGCGCTATTTTTATTTTTATTGCTTTGAAGTCATTTTGTTCATGTTAATATTCTATACTTTTTCTAAATTTGAGGGTGATTTCTATAACTTTTTAACTGTTATGGTACTTCTGAATGCTTTACACATGTTCTTACTTTGAGCCTGTCTGCCCTGTGCTGTAGCTACCAGTGGGTAAGCTCAGGTTTAAATTACTGAAACCTTTACAGGACCTTAGAACAATAGTGACATTATTATCTGTGGTGGGCTACCATCCACCCAACTAATGATCCACTTTCTAACACATACAATAAAACCCAATAGATATTAAGACATGTTTTATCTAAACAAAACATAAATACATCTATTTTATTTTTTAATTTGTCAAAGTTGTACGTACAATCATAGTTCCATAACAAATCTGACCCCACAGAAAACAAATTTTTCATGAACTGATGCTTCATCAGGGCTCTTGAAGGGTCAATTTTGATTTGGGAAGTTATATTGTCTCTAAAATCGCCTGTAGTAGTTTGAAGTACAAAAAAAGAAAGGAAATCAACAAAGAAATATAAAACAAGAAAGAAAACTAGGTACGATTTTCACATTACCCAGTACAGGTGAAACTCGTCATAAAGAACCTATTTATGTAGTTTTCTGTGAAATTGCCTCAAAACGATCTTTATAAATAAGTCATGCAAGGACTTAATGAGAGCTTGAATTGCCATTTATTGGAAAGGATTCAATTAAAATGTTAGTTTAAGTTTTCTGAATACTGCAGCAATGCCACAGGCATTATGTATTTTCAATAAGAAAAGATCAAGGTCTAGAACTTGTATACACTGAAATAAAGTTAAGAATGTCAAGGTGGGGTTAGATGAAAGACAATATTAGAAACTCAATGATTTGAGTCACTAAGAAACCAGTGATGTTAATGTTTTTTTCTCCCTTGCCATTAACTTTTTCTTTTTTCTTATGTTTTTCTTTCCTTTCCCTACTGTATGTTGGTGCTTTACTGTTTTACTCCAAAACTCAGATGGGTGAACGCAGACCGAAAAACTGAGCCTGGCAAGTGAAGCTCTTTCTTATATAGCAAAATGCCATGACTGACACTCCAGTTACCAAAAATGAACGTCTCGTGGGCTGAAGCAAAATGTGAACGGTTATTGCAAATATCCAGTGGTGAAGAGGAGTGACCAATTTGATGCAGTGCTCTGGACTGACATTTCCATCAAACAATGACTAAATGGGAGTAACACAAAGCTGTTAGAAATGTGTTCTTTTATGTGTTATTATTTTTATGACATGCATTTTGTCAGATAATTAACGGTGTCTTTACAACAGACCTAAAAATGGGTGTCAAATTAAATAGAACAAGTGTGGCCGCTGCCTGATCAGCAGGCCTTAAGCCACTGCAGAGGTCAAACACAGCAAATGTATGAAGCAAACTAACAGAAAGTTGGGGAGAGGGGCGAAAACATGATGGATTTTCTTGCAAGTGGTTAAACTATAAAGGGATAACGAGTCATTTCGATGTATGATAGTGCATTCTTTCAGCTTGGTTACAGTTAATAAAACTTAATTCTACTTTTTTAAGTGAAAGCTGAAACCCCTCCAATAGTAGATTTGTTTAGCTTGACAGTCTTTAAGGGAGATTTATTGCTGGCAATCTATGTCACCCAGGTTAATCAATAATAGAATGTGCTAAATGATGGCAGGTTAAGGGTTTGCAGAGTCACTACAGCAAATTATATATATTTATGAAGCAATTTGTGCGAATGTGAACTTGACACAGCATAAACCTAAATATTAATGTTGTCTTTTATAAAATCTGAACGTTTGTGGATATTATAAATATTGTGGAAAAATACAACCTCTTTAAATACACATTAGTTTATATCAGTAGTTTAAGGATTTACAAGACCTCGCAGTACTTCACAAATCTCATCAGGGTGTTATCAGCTTTCACTGATGTAGACCTTGATTGTGAAAACGTAGGTTCTACTGAATATGTACAGTCACAATATCTCTTCTATTGGCCACCACAGGCAGGCAACCGGCCCGCTTCACCTGAACTCTGATTAATTACTCATGTCTCACCAGAACTTACTTCAGTGAAGTGCAGATTTATCCTTTTAATTAAGAGATAAAGACACTCAACATGCCTATAATTTGCACTGACAGACACTTGCAGCACCACAAAGGAGAAGATAAACATCCGAGGCCAGGCTACATGCCTGACTATACTTTAGCTTATTTATGAGCCCTTTCCAGATGAATTGTCCTGCCTAGATGCCTCCAATTTATCAAAGCACCTCAACGGAGCTAATTAGGGAAGGTTTAAACCATTCAGAAACATTGTAGGGCAGATGTGATTCGGAAATATTTTTTCTGCTGAATGAAAAATGGTGTCAATGAAATTTTGTGTAGAAAGAAAACACCAAAGTAATGTGTTAAAAATAGTTAGCTTCTCTCTCCACTCTCTAACAAAAGCATAACAGTGACAAACAAATTTAGGACTTATGATAAATGTTTCAGATGGCAGCATGGCGGAAGCCCATAATATTAGGGTTATAGGACCTTCCTTTTGGTCTATTTAATTGTCAGACATGTCTACTTACTGTAGGCGCAGCCGTAGGCTTCAATCCTCATCCCGATTCTTCCATTAGGGTTCCAGGCCAGAGGGACGAAGCGCAGGAACCGCGCCTTAATGGAATGCTGCAGCTTGTAATTCACAACATTGTCTGCATTTGTGTTTCCTGAGAAAGCCTGTCCAAAAAAATCAATAGATTAACAGAGACAATACGCCATGGCTATTTAAGTTGCTGTTTCGTTTTCATTTTAGCAGCATTTTTAACACATCTTGTGCTGTTAAGGTGAACGATCACATGTGTACAAACTCTAATGTACTCGTTTATTACATACAATGCACTGTCAGACATCCTATTTGAAAATAAACACTAATGCTAAACCTTCTCGGATGCCCAACGCAATGATGACTGAGAGATGGATAATCGAAAGAAAATAAGACATTTGTACATAAAATTTTAATAGATAGGGAAGCCAGTAAAATTGCATATAATGAACGATTGCATGATGTACAGAGACAAAATATGTTTCGGTCAAATAGAATGTGCTTTCGCTTGCAACATAGCTTCAGCATTTAGGAAATTGCTTAACTGCTGATTATTTATGTCACTTTAACTCGGGTGACAGAAGATCACTGTGTGTTACCACAAGCAAACGTTTGAAGAACCCAACACAAAAGGCTGAAAAGCCATGCAAATGTCAGTGTGTGCTTTTTTGCCAACTGAGAGAAGATCATATAGTCCAGTTGCCGTGGGGATGATCCATTTTTTAACATCATGTTATTTTCTGGCATCTAGATTATCCTGTTCAACTAATACAAGTAGCTGACAGGGTTTGTTGGTCATAGCCCAGCAGGTCAAATACTCACTCTCCAGTACTGTACATCGAAGATGATCACTTTCCTCTGTTATCAGAGTGTTGAGCTCCAACCAACAGAATAAGCTTCAAGCATTTAGAGTGAAAGGTAAAAACTCTTGTGTCCTTCAGCCACTAGCTTACTCCTTCAATGGTAACTGTGAGGGCTGGGCAAATGTATTTTATTAGCTCTTGGTAAGAGGAAGCAAATCCCGGGACATATCTGCTGGTTGTGCCAGCAATAGACTAACAAAATGGTTCCTAACCTTTTGATGCCTGTGGATGCCCATTGTATCGTTAATGAATCCCGCTGACCCTGACTGAATTGGTATTGGAATACGGGGAACCCCCACTGAGTCATTACTGGAAGCTGGGACTCCTGCCTAAGCAGTGTGGATGATTTGGACTGCAAAATAATACACAAAAAATACAGAGACAAGCATTCCATCAAACAGATACACAAATGATAACACATTCTATTTAATTTGCAAACAAATATAAATGAAAAAAATAATTTTAATGAAAAGGTTGGAGCTTTTCTAAATTCAATTGAAGCCACACATTGTCCATACTATATTCTGTTGGATGCACCTGCACTGCTCCCAGGAATCATTCTGACAATGCTAATTTAATTTTTAGTCTCCAATTTTAAATTCCTTGACATTTACAGTATGTTAAAAAAATTTCAAATGCACTTTTAGCCACTTTATTAATCTGTTAACATTATTTAATTTTCTAAGCAGTCACACAGCCCCTGAGGAGGCTTCGCGGACCCCCAGAGGTCACCGGACCACAAGATGGGAACCACAGGTCTAAGGGCTAGATGTACAAATCCTATTTGCAGTCACAAATGGCCTGATTTGCAGAATAGGTTAGTCTGCAAAAGAAAAAAAAGCCTTTTTCTCATGTTTCAAACCCAGATTTTAATTCAATAGCACATTGCTGAATCACAATTTAGGTTTGAGACCTAATACCAATTCAGTATTTGAAAGGGGCTTATTTTGGGCCTCCGTTCAAAATACCAAACCATAGTAGTACTTCCTAATGTTTTGCACTCACATGTGGTCGCAAAACATTTGATCTTTATCACCTACTCAAATTTGGTGGTAACCCATTCACAAACAGAAAGGGGTCCATTTTGGGCCCCTTCCTCATTGAGAATGATTAAGTGCAATTTTTTCAGAGCAGGCGGTGGTTCAACAGACCACTTCCTACTTTTAAAAAATACAAATGAAACATTTTTAGCTTCTATTTTTAAAAAGTCCTGTTTTCCTTTGAGGAAAAACATCTCCATTAAAAAAAATATTGCTTTATTTAAAAGTAGTACCATACATGGTGGTCTGCTGACTCGAGCAGGCCACTATTCCAGTGATGGCAGCAAACCTAGTGGGTCACAAATAGTTACATACCTCATTAAAATTGATGAGGTAGGTCGATTGCACCCCACTACGCATCAGTAATTTGTAAAATGACTGATTAGTACTTCGGCATGGGTCACTTCACAAATTACAACACTTTTCGCAAAAATTCTGGTCGCAAATTGCAATCAGTATTTTGTGATCAGGTGCATGTACACCTACCCCTAACTGTTAATGCGAACTAAATATGTTATAACATAGTGGCACAAGGACTTCTGCAAAATTACTGGCTGGTGTGTGTTACACTAGGTCTAGTTTGATGGGATGTCTTTAGCCAATCACACAGCCACTATCAGTCGAAAACAAGGTCTCCCATATGAATAGTTGAAAGGGTGAGCAATTAGATTGGTGAACAGTATCGTGCAGCAGTATAGGAATGACATACAGCAAAACACTTGCAATATTCTTTGTTTGTGCATAACATCTTCTAATTTGATTAATTCACATTCAGAGATGTTTTTCTGCCTTTTTTTCATCTTGCTGCCCAGAACTAAAATTAATTTATCCCACTATTAGTAGTAACCCATCTAATGATGCAGATGTTATCAGTGCATGCACAGTGAGTTAGGCTGCAAATGCTACTTTCATCAGTCATCATGCCAACAGTCCTCTTTCCGCTGGACACTGAGTTTGTCCTCCAGATAGTTCCTTCTTCTCACCTCTCCTGGCAGTTTTGCAGCACAGCTTTACATTGCACTTGGCTTAGTCATAGACTCAAGGGGAGCAGCAGTCCTACACAGGGTTTTCTTCCAAATCCAAAGGAAAAACACTCTATTGTCTCCAGAGAGCTGCTAATGTGTAATGTAATAAGCAACTGTTAAAAACCCAGAGCCAATTACACGGTGTGCTATGTGCAAACACCATATTCACAGAATATCAGTGCAGAATATACCTGCCATAATATCCTTTTACTAAACGTTAGAGGAAAGCACCAAATGTTTTTGTGAGTTATAGTGAAAACACGACCTGCATTTCCCAGCCCGGTACACCACAAAGGTGGATGTTACACATGGTCTCAGGGGTGGAGGCACAGGACGGAGAACCTGAGAAGAGGTAAACTGTTTTTTAACCACAGAAGCCACTAAAACCAGCTACTACTGCAAGATGACTTAATTTACAAATAACATTTTTGGGGCTTTGTCTTTCTGGAAGAAGCAAGGTTGAACAGTCAAGACAGATGTGAGGGGAAGCACAATGCTAAGGTGCAAAATCTATTGCCTAGTCAGCATTGCAGCAATTTCAAATGAGAGATAAGACTATGGGCCTGATTAAGAGTTTGGCAGACAAGTTACTCTGTCACAAATGTGATGGGAATCCTGTCTACCATATTACAAGTGCATGATATCCAGTGGCACTTGTAATATGGTGGAGGGGATATCCTCACCTTTGTTATGGAGTAACCTGTCCACTGAACTATAAATGAACTCCAGTGTTTAGTTAGGTACCTCTACTTAGTAGCAGTGTAGAGTGCAATGAATTCTTTGAGACAGTAAATGGCAGTAAAACAATGTGGATAATTATGGGCTCATGACTTAGGGCCTCATTATGAGTTTGGCGATCGGTAAACTTCATCCGCCAAACTTCCAACATGGTGGCCGCCACATAGGTGACTACCTCCCCGTCAGAGCTATTATGGGTTTCCTGCTAGGTTGGAAGGCTGAAACCTAAGTTTCCGCCAGCTGGTCTAGCAGGAAACAGGCTACAGCATTGTCCCTGGCTCGTACATGAGCAGTGCAGGGGCCCCCCTGTGGCCCCTTGCACCTGTTCTCTGCCAGATTTTTCATGGCGGTGTTACTGACATGAAACCGCTGGTGGAGAACAAGGTCGTAACCCCAGGGCAGCTCTGCTTGCGGTGCTGCTCTGGCAGATTAGGGCCTCCGCTAGCTCCAGACCGTCAGGATACAAGATCCTGGCAGAGCTGGCAGTTCCCTGAAGGTCTGACCACCAGGGTTGTAATTTGACGGTCTATAGACTGCCACATTCGTAATGATGCCCTAAATCCACACACAGTAACAGGATCAAGGTAAGGGTGCAGGATGCAATGTATCCTAAGCACATTATCTGGTTTCTGCAAGTATGTAATATTGCCCCATAAAGTGTTCTTCAAGTATCTCTCAGTTTGTGCATGCAAGCCGGCACATAAATGATTCTGGGGAGTCCATTGGTTCCTCCATCAAATGAGAGATACTTTTGTGAAAAAAAAATGATGCTCCATACTTGTTTGCTCCAAATACTAGATGAGTTTATGTTACCATCACATTCTAAAGATGGTCTTCACTCTGATTTAGGCACTAATGATACATAACTTCAAGAAATACACAAACCACAATTCAAGGAAAACTAATTTGGCTAAATATCTACAAATGTTTGGAGAAACTGATAATGAGAAAGTATGAAAATATCTAGGCCTGCATATACAAATATTCAGAATAAGAAATCATAAATTGGGACTAACAGTGATTCACAGTTTGCGATTTCCTATTTGGAATGTAGTAAAATCAATTTGGTAAACGTTTTTGTACTTCTACTTATTATGTTGGTATATTGAGAAGCAACCTATGTACTAATCGGTCACATATGGACCACTAACTTCTTCTAAAAATATCTTAATCCACATTCACCAAAAGGAAGAGGTGCTTTAGCGACCATCAAGATAATGGGGGTCATTCTGACCCTGGCGGTCGGTGATAAAGCGGCGGCCAACCCGCCAACAGGCTGGCGGTCCAAAAAATGGAATTCTGACCCTGGCGGGAACCGCCAACAGAGCCCGCCACTTTAACACTCCGACCGCCACGGCGGGACAGACAAACAGCGCGGCGGTCACCGCCAACAGGCAGGCGGCAGACAATGTACCGCCCACCCTATCACAACTCACCAACCCGCCACCTTTTCCAGGGCGGGAGCCCCACCGATAAAAACACGGCGGAAACAGACTACGAACGGGAAAACGCTCACCTCTATACACTCCACGAGGACGGAGGACAGCATGGAGCCCGAATTGAACATCCTACCTGCTCTCGTCTACCTGCTCATCTACCACGAGTATGAACTCCGGCGCAGACGACAACGGTGAGTACCGCACCTACGACACAGGGGAGGGGGGGAGGAGGAAGGGTTACGGGCACACACATACGCATTACACCCACCCCCCAACTATCTACACACCAATGCAGAGCACCAAGTCAAAGTGACCCCACCCAAACCCCCCGGAATGACGAAAAGATATGATTAAAGTGAGAAAATAAATTTATGTAAAAAATAGGTTCATTGAAGTCATGGTAAAATAGGAAAATGAAAAAAAAAAAATCCAAGTGTAAACATTGCGTAACCGATAAATAGAGGCAATAAGTCCAGCACAGTCACTGAAATTGCAAATGTCCGTGGGCCAAAGTGTATCAACACATTGGCAAAGCCCACACAGGAGACCTGAGTCCATTGGAGAGAACACTGCAGGGGCATCAGATGATAAAACTACAGGCACCTTAGGGGGAAGGGAAGGGGGGGCACCACAGCCACATGAGTCCACGACGCCAGATCCAAGAAGGGGCCACCATGCCCACTGTTCAATCCTGGGGAGTGCAAAGCCTCAGTCTCTCAAGTCTCTACAGTGGGTGGCTTGCCCACTGTCATATCCTGGGGAGTGCAAAGCCACAGTCCATCAAGTGGATAACAGTCTCCACAGGCAATGGAGGAGGCAGGGTGGGCCGAGTGCAGCGTGAACATTAGCACGACACAGAACCGGCACTGTCATTGGGCCAGCGGTGCTTGAGATGGCGGGGCCCAGCGGAGCGGTGCTTGAGACGGCGGGGCCCAGCGGAGCGGTGCTTGACAGGAAGGGGCCCAGCGGAGCGGTGCTTGAGATGAAGGGCCCAGCGGAGCGGTGCTTGAGACGGCGGGGCCCAGCGGAGCGGTGCTTGACAGGAAGGGCCCAGCGGAGCGGTGCTTGAGATGAAGGGCCCAGCGGAGCGGTGCTTGAGATGAAGGGCCCAGCGGAACGGTGCTTGAGATGAAGGGCCCAGCGGAGCGGTGCTTGACAGGAAGGGGCCCAGCGGAGCGGTGCTTGACAGGAAGGGGCCCAGCGGAGCGGTGCTTGAGATGAAGGGCCCAGCGGAGCGGTGCTTGAGACGGCGGGGCCCAGCGGAGCGGTGCTTGAGATGAAGGGCCCAGCGGAGCGGTGCTTGAGACGGCGGGGCCCAGCGGAGCGGTGCTTGACAGGAAGGGGCCCAGCGGAGCGGTGCTTGACAGGAAGGGGCACAGCGGAGTGGTGCTTGAGATGAAGGGCCCAGCGGAGCGGTGCTTGAGATGAAGGGCCCAGCGGAGCGGTGCTTGAGATGAAGGGCCCAGCGGAGCGGTGCTTGACAGGAAGGGGCCCAGCGGAGCGGTGCTTGACAGGAAGAGGCCCAGCGGAGCGGTGCTTGAGATGAAGGGCCCAGCGGAGCGGTGCTTGAGACGGCGGGGCCCAGCGGAGCGGCGCTTGAGATGAAGGGCCCAGCGGAGCGGTGCTTGAGACGGCGGGGCCCAGCGGAGCGGTGCTTGACACGAAGGGGCCCAGCGGAGCGGTGCTTGAGATGAAGGGCCCAGCGGAGCGGTGCTTGAGACGGTGGGGCCCAGCGGAGCGGTGCTTGACAGGAAGGGGCCCAGCGGAGCGGTGCTTGACAGGAAGGGGCCCAGCGGAGCGGTGCTTGAGATGAAGGGCCCAGCGGAGCAGTGCTTGAGATGAAGGGCCCAGCGGAGCGGTGCTTGAGATGAAGGGCCCAGCGGAGCGGTGCTTGAGATGAAGGGCCCCTGTTCAGCGGTGCTCCTCCCGGCGGTGCCCTGTTCAGCGGTGCCTTTCTGCGCGGCGGGGCCCTGTTCAGCGGTGCCCTTCTGGACGGCGGGCCCTGTTCAGCGGTGCCTTTCCGGACGGCGGGGCCCTCTTCAGCGGTGCCTTTCTGGACGGCGGGGCCCTCTTCAGCGGTGCCTTTCTGCACGGCGGGCCCTCTTCAGCGGTGCCTTTCTGCACGGCGGGGCCCTCTTCAGCGGTGCCTTTCTGCACGGCGGGGCCCTCTTCAGCGGTGCCTTTCTGCATGGCGGGGCCCTCTTCAGCGGTGCCTTTCTGCACGGCGGGCCCTCTTCAGCGGCGCCTTTCTGCACGGCGGGGCCCTCTTCAGCGGTGCCTTTCTGGACGGCGGGGCCCTGTTCAGCGGTGCCTGTCTGCACGGCGGGCCCTCTTCAGCTGTGCCTGTCTGGACGGCGGGGCCCTGTTCAGCGGTGCTTGTTCTGTAAGTCAAGGGAGTCAGACCTGGCCACGACTCCCTGCTCAGTCGCCCTCCGACCGTGCAGTTGCTGGACCCTTCGGTGACGGTGTGCTGGGCCCTTGGGTGTCCTCACTCACACCCGGGATGGGGCTTGTGGGCCCCTCCTGGTCCGCGCTCCTGCTGGCTGACTTCTCCGCCCTGCTGCCCTTGCCCTCCTTCGATGTGGCTCTCTGGCCCTTGCCTCCCCTGGATGTTGTGGCAGGTGAAGTGGCAGAACTTTGGTCCTTGGGGGCAGCCGTGTCAGTCGTCCCGCGGCGTCCCCTTACTTTACGGGTCCTCTTTCCAGGGGGGGGCTGGCTGTCCCCTTGCTGCTGACCAATGTATCACTGCTGGCAAAGGGGGGACTCCAAAAGCCATGCACTACGGTGACCCTTGAAGCCGGGCTGGTGGTGGCTGAGGCGCTCTTGGGACTCTTAGCAGATGGAGGGGGGGGGTCAGGTGAGGGAAAGAGGTCAAGAGTGGAGAGGTAAACTTTTTTAGGACCAGGGTAAAGGGTAGGTGTAGTGGTTATGGGAGTGGAGGAAGAGGAGGTGGTTGTAGGAGAGTCAGGTGTGCTGTCCTTTGGTGAAGGTGCATGGGCTGGAGGCTGTCGTGAGGTGCTTGGCTGTTGGGTGGGTGGCTGCCTGCGTTTGTGTGTCTTGGAAGAGGGGGTGACAGACACAGTGGGAGAGGACACAGGGGACGTGTAAATGGCAGTGGGGGTGGTGACTGCACGTGTGCGGACTGTACTGGAGGGTGTGCTGGTGATGGAAGTACTGGCTGTTGGTGGTGTGCATGCAGGTGTGATTAGAGACGTCACAGGGAGGGAGGAGGGAGACGAGGAGGTGGGGGACACAGAGGTGGTAGTGGCTGTTGGCATGTCTGCATCTGGGTGTTGCTTGGGTGAATGTTTGTGTGATCTGTGGTGCTTATGTTTGGATGAGCTGCCCTTGGGTGTTGAGGTGTGTGCAGGCTGGTCTGATGGTGTGGGTGGGATAGGCAGAGGAACAGGAGACAGAGACAGGCTGGAGGCAGTTAGAAGAGGGAGGCTAGAAACAGGGACAATGGCTGCCGTCAGTGCTGAGGCCAGAGCATTGAACGATCGTTGATGGGCAGCCTGACCCGAATGAATGCCCTCCAGGTATGCATTGCTACGATGCACCTCCCTCTCTACCCCCTGGATGCCATTCAAAAGGGTAGACTGCCCAACAATGATGGTCTGTAGGAGGTCAATGACCTCCTCACTGAGGGCAGCAGGGGTAACAGGGGCAGGGCCTGAGGTGCCTGGGGCGAAGGAGACGCCCGCCTTCTTGGGCGAGCGGGCACGGAGCGAAGGCTGAGGGGCTGCTGGGAGGGCGGAGCTGGTGCGCGGGGTGGCGGCTGTACCTGTAGAGGCGGGGGGCACGGATGTTGCCGCCACCGCTAGGGAGCTCCCATCCGAGGACGTGTCGGTGTCACTGGTGTCACCACGGCTCCCCGTTGTGAAGCTCCCCTCGCCCTCCGTATCACTGGTGGCCTCGGTGTCTGTGCCATGGCCCACCGGGGCCTTGTGAGTTGCAGCTCCCTCGTGCTCCGGTGCCAATTCTCCTCCGCCTGATGATGCTAATGCACACATGCACAAGAAGATAAAGAAAAAGGGTGGGGGGAGACATAAAAACAGGTTGAGTGCATGCATTGTCAACACCGTTGGCGGAGAGGACAGACCCAGGAGCCTCATGCACTAAGCCGCGCAATCGGGTACACTACTCAGTACTTGTGACTAGGCCAACAGGTCTAGGGACAACAAACGCGCACATGGGTGATGCAGGACCATGGATAGCTGTACTTGTCACCCTACAGAGGTGGGGGGCGGGGGCACAGGGACATGGCTAAAGGAGAGGACTACACTACAGAAAGCGCCCTGGCCTAATGTCACCCACAGCCCTCTTCCCCCACCCAGGCACCTCCACTGCGCGTAAAGATAGCTGAATGTGCTGGTACTCACCCCCTTGTGTCTGCTGTGATGTCCTCACGCGCCCATCCAAACCGGGGTAGGCCACCGCCAGGTTCCGGGACATCAGGGGGGTCAGGGTACGACTGGCACCCCTCCTAGGTTGGGAGGCCAACCCCAGCAGTGACTCGGCGGTCTTCCTGGTCCCGCGGCGGATGTCCTCCCACCTCTTGCGGCAGTGGGTGCCCTGTCTGTTGTGGACCCCCAGGGCCCGGACTTCCTTGGCGATGGCACGCCAAATGTCGACTTTCTGATGGGCGCTGACCTATTTGACATGTACAGGGTGGAAATAGAAATATCATCAATTCTCCGCATGATAGATGCGATTGGCCCCCCCTCCCCAACATTGCCATGTGGCACATGCTCTCATCTGTCGTGCCTTGCACTCGTCATTGTCTCCCCACCCCACCATCTTACATCCACCATACACAACCCAGGCATAGCCCATTCAACGTGCACACAGTGTACTTACCTGTTGGTCTGGAGGACCGTAGAGTCGCGCATACTGGGGCAGGACCCCATCCACAAGTTTCTCCAACTCTTCTGTAGTGAAGGCAGGGGCCCTTTCCCCAGTCACAGCAGCCATTGTATCTCCCAGACCGAGGTCACAGCAGCACTTGCAGTATAGGTCCTCTCCTGTGGATGATCAGGTCTCGAGTGATTAACCATATAGAAAATGGCGGTCACGCCCGCGGCGGTGCGTACCGCCGCGGTGCGTTCCGCGACCGCCGGCGCAGCTAGTCATTGGCTTGTGAAACTCATAGGGTTCGATGTTAACCAATGCGGCTTTGCGCTGCGGTCTTCGACCGCCTACCGCCACGGTGTGTCACGCCAGCGCATTGACCTCACATCCCACTGTCACACTTCTCAGGTCAGGCAGCCGCCATTACAAGGGCCCACATGGCTTAATTACTACTGCGTCACACAGGCCTAGGCCTTGCATTGCCACTCATACAAGCCATTCAATGCATTGAGAATCGTGTACTGTGCAAGCTGTAGTTACGTACCTGTGGGTTGCTTGACTGTGTGCTCCATGTTGTCCTTCCTAGGCACCGTCCGCTGGGACTTGCGAGGAGAAGGATTAATCCTCCCGTGTACCGACCGCTGGTGGACCTGTCGACAATGGAGGAACGTCATATAATACTTCGCTACCGACTTGACCGAGCCACTATACATGAACTGTGTGCCCAGCTGGAGCCAGCACTGATGTCCCCCATCCGCCAACCCACAGGAATTCCCCCTCTGGTGCAGGTTCTGTCAGTCCTCCATTTTTTGGCAAGTGGGTCTTTTCAGACAACAGTGGCCATGTCATCAGGGATGTCTCAGCCTATGTTTTCTAAGATTTTGTCCAGAGTGTTGTCTGCCCTGACGAAATACATGCGGAGCTTCATTATTTTCCCTGAGGAGGGTGATTTGGCCACTGTGAAGGCTGACTTCTATGCCCTTGGACATATCCCCAACATCATTGGTGCCATTGATGGGACCCATGTGGCCTTAGTACCCCCAAAAGACGATTAGCAGGTGTACAGAAACAGGAAAAGTTACCATTCGATGAATGTCCAGGTGGTCTGTTTGGCTGACCAGTACATCTCCCATGTAAATGCCAAGTTCCCTGGGTCAGTGCATGACACGTATGTTATGCGAAATAGCAGCATCCCTTATGTGATGGAACAGCTACAGAGACACCGTGTGTGGCTAATTGGTGACTCTGGTTACCCCAACCTGCCGTGGCTACTGACCGCAGTGAGGAATCCCCGGACCAGGGCAGAGGAACGGTACAATGAGGCCCATGGGCGATCTAGGAGGATCATAGAAAGGACCTTCGGCCTCCTGAAGGCCAGGTTTAGGTGCCTGCATATGACAGGGGGATCCCTAATGTACTCACCCAAGAAGGTGTGCTAGATCATCGTGGCCTGCTGTATGCTTCACAATCTTGCATTGTGACGCCAGGTGCCTTTTCTGCAGGAGGATGGTCCAGACGGTGGTGTTGTAGCAGCTGTGGAGCCTGTGGAGAGTGAAGAGGAGGAAGACGACGGGGACGACACGGACAACAGGGACACAGTCATACAACAGTATTTTCAGTAGCACCCAGGAAAGAATCCCCCACGCCATTTTACATTTACTTCTGGCCTCCTGCATCTCTACTTTCTGTGTTTCCCCCCAGTTCTTTTCAACTGAATTGTGACTTTCCCTTGCCTTTTCAGAGCTGTATGACCCACTGCGTGACTTCTGGTTTGTTCGCCGATGGAGTAAAGCACATTGACATTGGTATGTTGTCATCACAATGTAACTGAACAACTTTGAACCGTTAAGTGTAATACATTTGTTAAGAATACAAGCAGACTCCTGAGTGTTTTAAGTGCAATTAGTGATTTATTTAAAGTGCTACATATAGGTCCATGATAGTAAAACGGTGATGGGTGGGGGTGGAGTGATGTCCATGGCAGAGTCCAGTTCTCGGTCGCACAGGTGCATTGTCCATATGCCTGTGGAAGGATGGAGCAGGGGCAGTTCAAAGGTTGGACAGGGTGACGATGTGGGACAGTGGAATGACATCCGGGGGGATCTTAGGCTGGCGGGGGTCTAGGCATCCTACTCTGTCTTCCTTTGAGATCTCAGGTTCCTCTTGCGGGGTGGTTGATCTTCAGCAGGCGGTGGGGTTCTGGTGGCCCGTTGTTGTGTGGGGGCCTCCTGTCCACTTGCGCCGGCGGAGGTGGTAGGCTGTTCCTGGTCCGGGCTGGTGACAGGGGCCCTTTGAGGTGCCACATGGTCCCGCAATGTGGTGACTATTAGGTTCAGGGCCAGGACGATGTTCCTGAGCTCCTCTCTGTACCCCATGTACCGTTCCTCCTGTTGTGCCTGGATCTCCTGGAACCTGGCCAGTACCGTCGCCATCGTCTCCTGGGAGCGGTGGTATGCTCCCATGATGGTGGTGTGGGCCTCTTGGAGAGTCGGTTCCCTGGGCCTGTCCTCCCCCCCTGTCGCACTGCAGCCCTCCCAGTTGCCCTGTTTCCCCGGGCCTCTGTCCCCTGGACGGTGTGCCCACTACCACTGCCCCCAGGTCCCTGTTGTTGTTGGGGTGTTGGGTCAGCCTGGGTGCCCTGTAGTGGCGGACACACCGCTGATTGACCTGTCCTGGAGACAGAGGCATGGGCCCGCTGGGTGGGAGCTGTGCTGATATTCCCAGAGGGGGTTAGGTCTGCTGTGGCCTGTGTCTGTGTGTGGGGAACCGACTGTCCAGAGGTCCCCAATGGTCCGGGCTGGTCGTCAGGTTCAAGGTCGACAGAGCTGCTGTCCTCACTGGGGGCCTGTTCTGGGGGTGGGATGGACATATCTGGACCCTCCTGGCCGGTGTGTTGGCGTTCGGGCCCTGCAGGGGTGAAAGAGTATGGTTATTGCTTCTGTGTGTTCCATGGTGTGCGATTTGTGGGTGCCCTTGTCCCCCAGTGCTGGCATTCCCTTGTGGCAGGAGTTGTGAGGGTGGTTTGTGGAGGGGATGGGTATGTGCAGTGGTCATGCATAGGTGATGGGTGTCCATGGTTTGTGTTGGCATTCAGGGTTTTGTTTTGGGTTGGGTGGGTTGTGCTGGTGAGACATTGGCAGGGAGGATGTGTGCTGGGGGGTTGGGGGTGAGGGTGGGGGTGTGGGTTGGCATGCTGGTGGTTGGGGGGGGGAGTAGTTGAGACTAGACTTACCCGAGTCCATTCCTCCGCCTACTCTAGCGAGGCCCGCAGGATGCAGGATGTTAAGGACCTCTTGCTCCCATGCTGTGAATTCGGGAGGGGTGGGTGGTGGTCCGCCGCCAGTCCTCTGCACAGCAATGTTGTGTCTTGAGACCATCGACCGTACCTTCCCCCGTAGGTCGTTCCAGCGCTTTCGGATGTCTTCCCGGTTTCTGGGATGCTGTCCCACAGCGTTGACCCTGTCGACGATCCTCTGCCATAGCTCTGCCTTCCTGGCTATTGTGGTGTGTTGCACCTGTGTGCCGAAGAGCTGGGGCTCTACCCTTATGATTTCCTCCTCCATGACCCGGAGTTCTTGGTCCGAAAACCTAGGGTGTCTTTGGGGTGCCATGGGGTGGTGTGGATGAGGTGTGGGGTGGTGTTTGTGGTGATGTGAGTGGTGGTGTGTGGTGATGTGTGCGTAGATGTGGTGTGGTTGATGATGTTGGGTTCCTGTGTATGTTGGGGTTTTTGATTGCTGTTCTCTCTGTCTCTCTCTCTCTCTCTCTCTCTCTCTCGCCTTCTCTCCGATTTCCAACTAGTGGGGGTTTGTGGGTGATGTGGGTGTGTGTTTTATAGTTGCTTGGATGTGTGGGGGTGGTGTTTGTATGTGTATCAGGTGTGTGTATTTCAAATTGTCCAATGTGGCTGGGTTTTGGAGCTGGGTGTGTATTTTGACCGCGGCGGTGTGTACTGCCAATGGAATACCGCGGTTGAATGACCGCCGCGTGGATTCGTGGGTCGGAATGGCATGGGCGTGTTTGTGTTGGCGTGGCGGTGGAGGTTTGGTCATCTCCAGTTTATCGCTGCCCGCTGATGAGGCGGCCTTCCGTGGATGTCGGGTTTTTGGCGGCTTGGCAGCTGTGGGTCAGAATGACCGTGGCGGTTTACCGCGGCCGCGGCGGTAGAATGGCGGTCTTCTGACCGGCGGTAAGAGCCATTTACCGCCGAGGTCAGAATGACCCCCAATGTCTTCTTTGAGGTAGTGGTAAAGGTGATGGGAAAATATTAATGTTTCACACTGGATTTCTGTCACAAAACATCAATACATACCATAAAAAATCGGTATTTAACATGCCCCTTCCAAATAGCTATTGCTTCTGCTTACCTGAAGCCACTTAATAATTTAGGAAAACATTTCCAAATTGTTGCAAGGGGTTAGTATATTTCAAAAAGGGTGTTAGCGTTCACAAACCATCTGATTTACTAAATCAGAGTGTTAGCAAATGCAGAGGTCCTTTAGTACATGAGTCCCCTAATCAGAAGACTATGGAAACTAGATTTATATTGTTTCTAATATTAGAAAAGCCAACCAAATATTTGCACGCTCCTTAAAGTTTTCAAACTTTCTGCCTTGCAAAACAGGCCGAAATTAAAGTGTGCCAGCACTTGATTTCAAAGAATGCAACCTTCTTCTCTTCTAGCTTCTGTTCTTTGCAGACAACAGCTATTAGACCATCATGTTTAAAAACACTTTAAGCTGCTACAAACCAGATCAGCAGCCACTACCCCTGATTTAAAGGGAGTCAATCCAGGATGCTGACTTCCTCTGCTCTGCAAAGTTACCCAGGCCAGTAACGATTTTGATGGAATGGAAAACAGATCTTCTTTTTCTTGATCAAGGAGGAAAGGGATTTAATCTTGATCGAAGAAGCTTCCACATAACTGTAGGAAGATTAACCATACTGTTATTGTATCGGGGATGGGCAGATACTGGTCTGTGAAGGTCTGCTGTAAAGAATTACTCTAGCACTCGTAAATTTGTATTATCTTAATTGTCCTTCTTCCTGTGTGTTTTGACTATAACATTTAAGCCAAAGTGTTTTCAGACAGGTTTATTAAAAATGTAATACCTATATTCAGCATTACTTCAGCCAAGACCATATGTTAATCAACAAAGCGACTGAAACCCACTTTTTATAGTTAACCTCTTTAAAATATAAATTAGAAAACATAATTACTCATTTGATTGCAGACTCAACCATTTTAAACTGGGGGCTTTTGGGGAAATCCCTAAACATAGATATGAACTATTCCTTTTACAGGGTTAGTGGCCCACAACCATCTATTATCCACATAGAAGGTGGCGAAAATACCAGCATAGGCAATGCAAAGACTTGCAGAGACGTTAGCCTTTCTCCCAAGTCCTCACTTTAAAAATAACATGGTGATTTTGATGAGAGTCTTCCCACCTGCCCACGGAACATTTTGCTGGTATTCATGTTTTAATAAACTGTGGGTCAGATTTACAAGGCACTAGTGCCACTGGAGCGTCACTTTTAGTGACGCTCCAGTGGCTGTATTTACTGCACCATATTTACAAGGAAGCCTTAAGTCACATTTTATGGCTTAACACCTCCTAGTAAATGTGGGCCCCTCTGATGCAGTTTTCCGCGGAGAAGGGGCGTGCAATGGGTGTTGCTGTGGGGTTCCACCACAACACTCATTGCTTATGAGGCTGCCTCAAATTTACAAGAAATCATAAATCTGTGGCAGCGCCAAAAACTGAAGCCACCCCTCGGGTGGCGTTGTCATGGCACAACGAGGAGGAATACTTTTATTCCTCCTTCTTTTTGCTTTTTTGTGTGTGCTGCATTCTGCAGCATGTATGTTTGGCCGGCTGTCTCGGACCGGCCAAACATACATGGGCACTAGGCTCTCTCCAACCCGGCACTGTGTTGTCGGGTGGAAGAGAGCAGGCAGAGACTCTTACTCTGCCTCGGAGCACCCTGGTTGGGCGCTCCATCCAATCCTAACGCTGCTTTCATGCTCCCATCAGCATGAAAGCAGTGTTAGGCTTGGATGCAGAGCAGGCTGGTGTACAGCAGATTTTGGTTCAGAAACCATGGTATTTATCAAAATATACCTCTGGCAAGGATCATGTAATGTATGCGTTGCACATTTCTAATGGGTCGCACAGAAAAGCCACACGCTTTCTCGGATTTAGAAATTATATTGCACTTGTTTATATAACTTGGTCAGGGTTCATCACAGACTTGCTTAATCTGCCATTTTGAATTTAAACCGACATCTTTTTTTTTTACAGTGTTTTCAGACTCAGCGTTGTTTCGCAGTGAGAGTCACTTTCACCCCATTAAATACCTCAGCCTCCAGCAGTTGGCACATGGAAATTATGGCCGCTGGCATGCATTTTCTCTCCTCGCCGCACTCCGTATTAAGGTTATGCGCGAACACAGCAGCCCCGAGGAAGTGCTACTAAAGGACCTCGTTAAACCAAACGATTAAAGCTGTTAATAATCATGAAGGGTCAGCCGTCCGCATGCCCACATCACTTACCCCATAATGTTTTATGGGCCTGCCCTTATGGGGCCCGAGAAAGGACGAGATATCCTAAAACAAGCAGATATCTCTTGCAGATTATTCAAGCCAGACGCCGCCTCTCCACTGCGGGTCTGCAGGTTGCTCAAACTGGTGTGATTTACACTGAATGAGCCTCTTAGACGGCTGGCTGAACCACAACTGAATCCTCGGAGAGTATATGTTATTTATGATCAATAGAAGCTTTTCAGAAAACCATCACTATTTAAGAGCTGCTTGTCGTATGCACAGAGCTGCACGTCGTATGCACAGATTAGCAGAATGGGTCCAAATGTACATTTTTGTTGGCCTGCTATACTTTCAGGTAGCACTGTCTGCTCATGATTATGCGTTTTATTTCTTCGATGCTTTGACACAGTTAAGTTCAGCTTGGGGGCACAATATGCCATTTGCAAAAGCAAAATCCTCTCCAAGATTCACAGAATTAGGAATGCTAGTATTTTACCTTGACAAATTAGCCTTCCTCAAATGGGTATTCTGCCAGAATGATGACATTTCTGAGTTCTTAAATCGAGGATTACTGGGAGGATTGAGGCACTCCCAGAAGCACGTGAATGCACCAATATTTTACAGTTTAAATGCCTATGATTTATCTTGTCAAATGTACCAGTACATGTGTTTTTCAGGTCTAGAGGAGACAGAGTAAACCCCCAAAATTAATGGATTTGGCGAGTAAAGGATTGTTTCATATTTTTCATTTAGAGGAAATAGAAGAAGGGAGCTTGATTGTTTTACATGTTTGTGAACTAAAATAGTCAGACATTTCCTGCGAACATTTTTCAAACTTTATTTTTGAATTCTATAAGTTAGAAATCAACCCAAGAGATCTTTTCAAAGACGATTTTTCCTTCTCAAAGTCTTTTTTCCGAGTATTAATCAGACTTTATGGGTACACATTCATAACCTCAAATAATTCACTCGGTTGACTGACATTCAATCCAGGCACTCAAAATGTTCTACCTAGCATGGGGGGGGGTAGGATACATCAGGCTGGACGTACAAAAGTGGATACCTTGAGAAACGTGTCATAAAAGTGGCCGAAAGAAATGCAAATGATGATGTTCCTCAAACACTGCCATTTCGAGACATTCACTAAAGGCTAGTCTCACACTACCACTCTATTTTAAATTTAAAGGTAGCCTACTGTCCGCAATGTGTGTATATCGAAGCACACCCATTATTTTTATCCCTCCACTCTCACACCTTTCTGAACTTTCAACATCATCTAAATCTCTTATATATTCATCACTGCCACATAAAAGGAATGCAACTTGTTACTATTCAGTGTAGGTTCAATGTGTACTGTTAACAAGGAAATCACATCTTTCCTTTAGTTTATCCTTGAAAAGGAAACCAAATTGTTGCTCTATGTGCCATATCACAATAACAAAGAAAACTGTGTGTGTTTGCGTTTTATAGATATTACTTCAAGGGTAGCTTTAATCCTCTGACCCAGCTCATAGCCACGTAAAGGCGAGGGGTGGAGACATTGCAGGTCAAACACTTTCATGAACTCCAAGACTGTCATTAGCCTTTTGACCTACAGGGTATATCTTTCCCACATGTGGACAGACATGCTTCTCTAACATCAATTTAAAATATACCTGACGACAAGCAATACGGAGATTAAAAAACGGTCTCCACATGTGAAATAGTTTCTTGATATTCGCCGTTTAAGGACACTGTATTAAATGCAATAGCAACACCCAACCGCACAACAGACGTTTCTCGTTAGATATGATGACGACTATTAGTCAAATGCACCTTAATGCAGGATGAATCTGAGTCAATACGACAATCATGCAAGAAGGGGAATTTACATGGACATCTCCTCTGGTGGCCGTCAGTAGGCTCATGAAAATAAGAGAGAGGCCATGAACTGTTGCGATCTCCCTTGCAGCATCATACCTAAAATGCAGTGGATTAGTGTGCACCCTGGTGGGCTCTAATTGGCCTGAGCACACAGCAGGACACCTTCCTGGGGGCGTCCATTTAGTGACATCAATAATTACCAAGCTATGAATAAGTAAATACACCTCGCAACAAAATTGGAGTCTAGATTATAATTTCATAGACCCGAATAGAGACAAAAACCTATGCAATACTAAGGAGGAATTTAGGAACAAAAATGGTGTGTAATCACCAGACTGTGGGGTTTCTGGTTGGCCTAAGGTATGCACCTAAGCCAGGCAGAACCCACCCACTAAAGTCAGTCCAAGGGAGTTACACACCCAAGATAACCCCTGCTCACCCTCTTGGTAGCTTGGCACTAGCAATCAGGCCTATCCTAGAGGCAATGTGTAACGTGTTTGCACAACACACACAACACACGTGATACACTGTCCCCACCACAAAGCAAACACAACTCCAAGTTATATAAAAAGAAACTGTATTATATACAACATCATTAGACCAAACACAACTTGTCACTAATACCCTGCTACCCAAGCAGTTGTCAGACATTACACAGTATTAATACTCTGTGAAAGCCTGCAGTAGTCAAACAAAGCACATAAGTTACTGGTTATTCTGCAACATAAGCAGTAGTCAGGAAAGAAATCACGAAAATAATGCTCATATCATGGTAAAAACACATGTCACCAGAAAGGCATTACGTCACAGTAAACACATTGCTAAAAATACGCTTGCCTTAGAGAACATACCCTCATAAATGCCCAAAACAGGCACATCAGAATATTAGAGAACACATGGCAAGTCATGCAAAGTACATCATCATAACTGTGCATAGGGCAGTAAGCGCACCATCAGCGGGCAAGGCAATATCCTGAATGCACCTCAAGTAAAACATTCTCCAAATGCATATCCCTTAAAACATTACATATTCCCTCACAGTATCTTAGCCAGGCCCTTCAAATATGATACTTTGGGGAAGGTAGCTGCGATGTCCTAGGGATTACAGGAGCCCGGAAATTTGAAGAGCGTAAAGATAATTACCCCCAGTTGCCTTCCTAGTAAAGGTAGCAGCGCACCTACACTCCCGATCCAGGGTGGGGAGGACACATGTACCCCATACAGTACAAGAGTTCCTCTGCACTTATCAGGGGGGAGTTGCAGCCCCTCTCTCCTCACAGGGGCCACAACAACAAAGTACACCCCTCGTCCGGGGGTGACGGCGACAAAAGGCACTTCACACCCCTTCCTCAGTGGGGTTTACCAGTCGTGGTCCACATCCTCGTGGTCGGGCTGTGAGCTGTGGGCCCTGCATGCCTCCTGTGTGCAGCACGGCTCCTTCCTTCTCGTCTGTTTGAGCCACAGCAGTGATCTCCACACAGCAGGATCTGGCTTGTGCTCCCGGGGCACTTCTCAGTAAACCGCACCCCAGGTGACCCACCAGGAGCGCACCAGTTCCCACCTTTGCCTATCCCATGTCCCAGGGGCACATTGAGGAGTGCGATTAGTACGCAATGAGGAATCCCGGGTTGCGGCAGTGATTCCCTCTCTCAGCATCTACGAACAATTGTTTCTCAAGGAGCTACGACAACAAGACAACCTGCTCTTCAGGCAACAAGAAAATAAACATAGGAGCGCTCTGAAGGCACTTAGCAAATGAAGAGAAGCACTCATCAAGCTCCTCATGTGCTGCAGGCAGCCAGCTGCAGGGGGCAAGAGGCACAGCACCCAGCCCCTGGGGACACAAAAGTAGAGCACAGGGCCGCAGGGCCCAGCAACAGGCCAGCACAAAGGGTATGCAGACAGTGGCAGTTCCTCCTAATGACCCAGCAGGTCACGGGTCAGCACAACAGCAGCAGTCCAAGGTGGTTCCTGGTGAGTCCCTCCATCAGCATTCTGTGACCAGTTCCAAGTATGTTAAAAGTATCTCTGTGTCTCTTTTTCATGGGGACAAATCTGCTGTACTTATACTAAATTTTGCATAACACTAACAAAGAGGGGGAGAGGAGGTTCCCACCAGTAACAACTGGTTCCAGGGGTGTCCCCTCTCTCCTCCAGCACAGGCTCTAGACATCAGTTGGGGGTAAACGAGCCCTTTGTGTGAGGCCAGAACACAGCCTTTACAAATGCAGTTGTGCCCCACCTCCCCTTCTCTCAGCCCAGGAAGACCATTCAATATGTAGATGCACCTCTGTGACACCTCCACCCTCCCTGTGTACAGGCTGTCTGAAACGTATGCACCAAGCCCAGCTGTCGCTCTGCGCAGATGTGGATTGGAGTAAGCAGCAAAATACCAGAGTCATAAGCACAGAGAAATTCTAAGTTTCTAGAAGTGGCATTTCTATAATGGTAATAAAAAATCCACCTAAACCAGTAAAGAGCATTTCTCACTTCCATTACAACCATACCAAACATGCATATGCTGCCCCTCATGAATCAGAGAATATCCCCTACACCTAAGGCAGGGCACTTCCAATGCAATCCTATGAAAAGGCAGCACTCACAACAGTGAGAAACCAAATAGGCTGTTTGTCACTACCAGGGCAGGCCACACAACCAGGCACATGTCTTGCCTTCTACATACATAGCACCCTGCCCATAGGGCTAGAAAGGGCCTACATTAGGGGTGACTTACATGTAGTAATAGTGGAGTTCCAGACCTGGTAAGTAAATTTAGATGCCAGGTCCCTGTGGCAGCAAACTGTGCACGCAGGCCCTGCACTAGCAGGCCTGAGACAGGTTTGAAAGGCTACTTTTGTGGGTGGCACAAGCAGCGTTGTAGGCCCACTAGTATCATATAATTTAAAGGCCCTGGGCATAGATACCACTGTACAAGGGACTTACAGGTAAATTAAATATGCCAATTAGGTGTAAGGCAATCATACCAACTAGAAGGGAGAGCACCTGCACTTTAGCACTGATCAGCAGTGATAAAGTGCTCAGAGTCCTAGAGCCAACAGAAGAGGTCCAAAGAAATTGGAGGAAGTACACAAAAAGTTTGGGGATGACCCTGCAAAACAGGCCAGGTCCTACACTGGGGATTACCAGATTGAGCAGATGGCCATTGTGGAGGCAATAACACAGTAATCACCAGCAGTAAAACATGGGAGGCATAGGTAATTGTCACCTCATTTGAATTGGACCAGCCACCTCTGTAAACAACAACTATAATCAAAAAAGAAGAAAGCAGAAGGAAAAAGAGAAAACCAATCGAATACTGCAGAAGCACTTTTAATAACCCAGCCTCTCCTTCAAGAAACACCACACCAGTGATTACATTGTATTTGTGTTACAACACATGTGAAGGTATAATAAATCAGGATTCATTGCAAAATACACACATTCTTTATTATCATTGGTTTATACAATGCAAAATACAAACATCAATCGGTTAAAATTCTTAAATCTTTAAAAATACTTAAACACTCAAATAAAAGTGATTTGTTGAATAGAAGACTGTATCAGAGGCTTAATTGGCTCTTATGTGATTGAGTGAATAGGTAGGGCATGTTCAATTGTTTGTAATTCACCTGCATACACAGAGGAAATACACGCTTTGCTCCTCTGTCAATGCCTTCCTTGTTCCCATGAACCTTAAACTACAGAGGTGCGAAATGTGAGTGCTTCCGTGTCATTAGATGAAGTTTTGGTAAATTTGCACAAAAGTTCATGTAATTATGCAAAATCCAATCTGTCATTTTTCACTGTATTTCAACCTGAAATGTGTCTTTGCATGAATGTGTTAAGCAATGACTCATTAAAAGCACCTTAAACAACAGACACTCACATTCTGTCCCTGTGTGTTTGTGCTAAATTCTGACTACATACTATGCCATTCAGGCTACATGTTTGCTGCAAATGGTGCATAATTACGTGAAGTGGTATAGTTTTGGGACTTTCATGTGCAAAGTGTAACTCAGAATTCACAAAATTATGCAAATTATGCCCAAAGAATTTTAAACCACTAAATTCAAAATTTGTGTGAAATGCCAAACTTCCACAGTAATTCTTCCAAACACATATCGGTACATCCTAGCAGAGTCTCGTCTGTTCAGGTGTTATGATGATAGAAAGCTCTGACGTGCTCAAAGTCCAATCTTAATAGCACTTTTTTAGTTGGAACAGCTTAGCTGCAGCTACCTATAGTTCAGCTTGAATATAATTAGCAAACAACAACCACAGTTGATTATCCACAGAATGATTCAATATATATCAACAGCCAAAAGTTGTACATTCTACCTAATCTTGTACCCAACAGCTAGATTCATGACTTCATGCTTCAATCAAGTATTCTGCTCCCACTGACTCAAGGCTCATTCAGAGCTTACCGTATTGCTTATCAAGATCGAAATACATTACAAACAAATGCAAAACTGCATTGAAATGTAGTAATGTCAACATCAATCTTCTATAGCTCATTGTAACATTACAATGCCCGCAAAAGTCACACACTAGCTGCAACATCTTCTCATGGTTTGTGGGTACAGCGTTATATAGTACTGAAAGCAGTTGTGTAGCTACATTGCTATGGGCCCTAGTTGCAGAAAAGTAACTAAGCCTCCTCATTAGGATGACATCTTGGTCTGTCAGCTACCCCGACACTCCTCAACCTCCTTTGACAGAGTCTGAATCTGCCAGATCAAAACTCACTACGACTCGTACACACACACACTTGAATTTCCACTCCCTTCACTGCATTTCTACAACTCAAAGCCATAACCCTAAAACGCATTATGAATGCCAATAGGTTTGGCCCTTGTAAAGTGCATGCACACAAAAACATATGCAGGCACCCCACACTTACACTGCTGCACATACGTGGGCACATCCTTCATGTTGCATTCACATAGCTTCGGACCCCACGCTGCACTCACACATGCACAACTTTCAACCTGTAGACCACTTACCATCCATTGACAAAATACATTTTTATCCTGCATGCACACAGGCACATCCCTCAAAATGCACTCACAAAACATGGTGGCTATCATGTACTCATACAGGCACACTTCTCACACACAGGTACACTGCTCGATAGAAAGGAGCAGAGTTTGGGCAAATGGTGGCATAGAAGACACAGATTGATTATCTGGTGCATCAATCCTCTAGTGTAATTCAAAGCTCTTGTAGTAATCTACACTGAATCCTGACTGTCCAGTGAGGGTATTTTAACTCCCATCAATCACCCTTGGATTAGCACTTCAGTCTATGTGAGTCTGATCTTTGTAGACGTTTGTGGGGAAGAGTCTTGGAATCAAACAAAAGTCCCACTTGCCTTCTAAGAAAAAACAAAAGAGGTGTTTTCCTTTGTAGTTCAATGCTAAAATAAAAAAGATACAAATAAAGAAAAAAAAATCAGTTTGGTGTTGGGGGGACAAGAGCTGCAATAAGCAGATTAAAAAATAAAGCTATGCACCGGTATTCCATCTTGGAACAGTTAAAAATGATAGAGCATGTAGAACACCGTTTCAAGATGGTAGCATATTTTGGAAGCTTGCAGCAATGATGTCTGGTGCTCTGCCTGCTGCTCTGTGTAAGAACGTTGTAGTCCAAGGACAGCAGAGCTGCTGGTACTCTCATTACTGAATTCGCACTAGTCTGCATTTGCAAGTGAACTACTAAGAGATGAGCTAAAGGAAATATCTTCTGAGGTCCAGGGTGGAGGTGATGGGATCTCACTTAATTTCACTCCAAGGAATTCCACAGAGTTACATAAAAATTTTGAAATTCTGCAGAGTTCCTCAACAAGTGGAAAAAAATGCACGTTGCTATACTCACACTGCCATTTAGTGCCAGTAATGTGTTCTGCACTGAAACATCAGTGCGATTGGCAAAACGCAGTGCACAAGAGCAAGAAGCCATTCAAGTTGATTTTGCTGCCGCTGCAGTAGAAAATCGACTTGACAAGCAACCCTCCGACTGCTCCTGCAACTGCTTGTGGTAGAAAATTGTGGCGTAAGATTTCATAGTGACACACAAAGGAATGCCAAATCTCACTCGCACTCACCATCTGACTTGCTTGAGCCTCGCGTTGTTACAATTGTCATCATGTTGCTCAAAGTGGAATGTGGCAATTGGGGGAATATGACCGAAACTCCACATCAAAAGAGTAACATAGATTCACCAAATTTCTCCGACACAGTAAGCAGGCAAAATACTGTTACTCAGACTACCAGACATCCTGAGGACTAGCAGTTGTCTACTAGGCAGAGCGAGATATTGGCAACAAAGCCAATGGCTGAAGAGGGCAAATGTACTGGCCAATTGTATGTATGCTGTTTGGAAGTGCTGAACTAATATGTGAATGACACTCTCTGATGAATAACTGAAGTGGGCTTACCTTAAGCTCATTTTCTCTCAGCACAATTATATATTGTGTTTGAGAAATCATAAGGCTGCAGAGACTACCAAACCAGTCTTTTTGTTAGACTTAATTCACACAAAAATAGAATAGATAGAGTAAAAGGAGTAGGAGTGCAGGAGCTTCTTGGTTCATACGCAAAACATATAATGCACTGGTCAAGAGCATCACAATCTTCCCTAAAGACATGGAATAAGGGTAGCACTGCAGTGGCAGCCAGAGCAAACTGCATTCAAATTCATGGAACAAGTATGGTACCGCAGGGCCAATCAGTGTAACCTTCCTTCAAAAACATGGAATAAGTGTGGAGTGCAGGGTCAGTGCAAGCTTGCTTCAAACACATGGAAAAAATGTGATACTACAGGAGTAGCCACTGAAAACGTCCTTTAAAGACACTGCACAAGTGTGATATTGCAGGGCAAATGCAAGCTTCCTTACAAGACAGGAAAAAGTATGACACTGAGTAGCACAATTTAGCGTCTTCCTTGGATAATAAGAAGCAGAAGCATTTCAGATTTAGTTCAAATGTAACGCACAACACTAAGGTGTATGAATGCAAGATTCGCTCAAACACATAGCCAGATTTTCACACACAAAATAGGATCAGAACCAGGAAGGTTTACATCCTTCCCTCAAGCCCATAGAGCACATACTGATCTGGTCAGAAAAAGTGCAAGCTTCCCTCACATGAAGAGTACATGAACAGCATCACACACAATGTTCTAGATTTGACAGAATTGTATGCTCCCTCTCACATGTTGCAGAGGTACAAGATGATTATTAGCAGTATAAGCTAAGCTATCTTCAGATATACAATACAGGTATCACACTAGCAGCATCATCTAAGCTTATTTCAGACACAGAATCCTCAGAGTAAAGAATATAAGCGGGTGAGTCATTGAAAGCTCAAGCCAAATGCTAGACTTTGGTTCAGTACAAGGTCCTTTTGTGTCCTCAAAGTGAGCTTAGCTTTCTTGTGGTTTCTGCTAGCTACCCAAGCGCTCACCTCATGCGTCAAGAATGAAAGACAAAGCATTACATTTTGACATCAAACAGGAGTGAGAAGAGGATAAAAATCTATGTGGCTGAAGTACACAATGTGAGAACAGAAAACCTGGAATCAATCCAGGCTTGACCACGTGACCAAATTGTGTGATTGTTAGCAATTATTTTACTATATTGTACCTCTTATATTTTCCATTTTGCGTATGAGAAAACCTTGAAATATATGAGAATGAGTGCTGTACACAAATCTGTTGAGGCTGATTTAATGGACTATAATGCTGCTCCATGTAAAATAAGAATGTGGCCCAAATATAGGGTTCACATGAAAGCTGACTTGCCTCTGAGTTCACCAATGGAATTGTCATCAGAATTGGGAGTTGGGCATGAATAAGTGCCTCTGGAAGCAGTGATATAATTTGATGTCCTTAGCTCAAACGCTTGTCAAAGAGGCATACTTTCTTCAATTTTGAAGACAAGTTATCATATTTTGCCTAATATTTGTTGCATGCTTTCAATGCCAAATGTTCCCATAGGTCAGCTCTTGCCTGGTTCTTAGAGCCTAGGCGGGCTTTTAGGGACAAGACAGACCATTAACACAGCTCTCACTGCTAATATGTTGGATTGCTCACCTCTACTACAGCAGTGTGTATAACAGTTACTTGTGTTCTACCTCTCTCAGTAACGCTCTTTGAAGAGTAACATCTTGTTTTCTGATATTCTGATCAGTTTCCATGGATCTCAGCAGGATAACTATTCCTACTTTTGGTTTAAATAAGGAAGAAGTGGTTTAAAGTTACCTGGTCATTTTTAGGCATAAAATAAAACAAACAATGCTCAAATCACTAATTTTCCCAGTTCGAGCACTCGGTCCTAGGTAAGTCTATATTCTTTTACTAACTGCCATGGTCTGCCCTCCATCCGCTTGGCTGTATGCATTCATTACTGTGACTGTCTTGTTTTCAGAAGTCACCTAGCAGCAAGGGAACAATTTATTCTTTGACCGCTGCAAGTGTAAGGCAGCCAGAGGGTAAAGCCACACTCTGCATTTAAAAGAGTGAACATGTGTATTGTTCAGCCATTCAGTGTGCAAGCAATGAGTCTTTCGTAGTGCCCACTCAGATGCTCCAGTAAATGTTGATGCTGGGAGTCTAACTCATGTAGCTGAGGAAATTGAATGGAGCTAACAATGGGCTATTTGTGCTTTAGGAGCTCTAGAGTCCCTAGTAGGCAGTGACACTGGGGCAAGTTTTAGCCTAATGGTGCTGCCATCAATGTTACATAACTGATCTCATATAGAATCTGAAAAATCCAAGCATCACACAAAGAACATGTGTTGCAAATGAGCCACACCCATTCAACAGCAGAGTGGTAAGGGTATAATATGAAGCTGTTGTTGCATTTAGGAGCACACTGTCACATATATATAACTAAAGCATGATGTGGTAGCCACTGTCATTAGCAGACGGCGCATTTTCTTTTGAAATGATTACTAAATTTGCACAGACATACACTTTTACTGATAAAGCTATACAGCACACAAGAGAGAATGTGTGCCTTTGAATATTTGTCATTTGTGCATCACCAAGTAAAGTGTCTTGATTTGTTTGGAATCTATTAAAATCTTTTTTCCATCACACTTAAGAATTAGAAAACAAACCCTCTTCATTTGTGTTTTTCCGTTTATTTCAAAATATTTGCACCACCCAGCATGGTTATTTAGGTGCCCTCTCAAGCCCTCCCACCCCTGGGCTTAGCGCCGGCTGCATCACTGCCAGCTACGCCTCTGTATTACCCAACCTTTTCACCTTGCTCTATGGCATTCTATTTCGGCTTTTAGCTGAAGTTGTGTTTATCCTTACTCTTAGATATGTGTTAAAGCTGTTAAGAGTGCCAAGAAATGTTTTATGCCTGCTGATTAATAAATATGCCATAACATAATAAAAATACTTTTGATGTCTTTCACACCTGTGGAAAATGGGCCATTGTTTTTTGCTTCGACTGTTTTTGTTCGTCTTGTTCTGCCACCTGTAGGCAAAATAAGTCATATGGGGTCTACCAGGACCAGAGAGGATTTAGTTTTGATTTTTCTGTGTGTGCTGCTTTGATAAATTAGGTAAAGCAAGCAACTTTCCAACATGGGTATGACTGCAAACCGAACTTAAAAATCAGCTAAGGTCGTGTTCATAGATTTCTGATCAGAGGCTTCTGAATTTCAAAGCAGTATGGCGTCTTTTTAACCATAAAGAGACCACCGGAGAGATCAGTGCTACCTTTTCTTTTCTTGCTAATGAAACCTCTGAAAACCACATCTGCACCCTGCACTTCTCATTAGCTTCAGGCCACGCAGATTGATCCAACAGTTTTCATGTTGTCACTTTAACTGTACAGGTGGATCTCTATTTCCTTGACTGAGGTAGAAGCGCTTTGCCTTCTGCCAGTGACAAATCTCTAATCAAGTATCTGCAATAAATGTGCATCACACGGTGAAACTTGTATACAATCGATCAATAGCATTCGACATGAGAAAGGAACACACGCTGCTGCCCCCGGTAGTAGGAAAACAAGAATGCCATGCACGTCAGAGCATCAACAAATGTTGCTACAAAGAAAATACCGATTTCACTGAGTTAGGAGTATTTGCATTTGGTAGGGCACTTTGTGAAGCACTCGAGTAGTTCTAAAGGCAAAGTGTTCTGTAATCCATGCACCACTAGGGCTAGAGGAGCAGGCTGGTCGACCAAAGGATGAAGGATGAGCAGGATCAGAGGTTACGAAGGGGAGCACCATAAATCAAATGGCCTCCTGGGGAGGCGTACAGTTTAGTGCATTTTCAGGTTTACTGAGCCTTGTAAATCATAGAATTTATTAAAACCCATGGGTGTTGCTTGGGAAAACCCACTGCAACGCCCCTGGAATGACTCACTGATGCTTTGAAAGGCAAAGCAGCAACTTGTGCTGCGTTGCCTTACACCATATCTGTGAGGCCATGAAAAGCCACACAATGGGTCTGCACTTTGTGCCATTGATGGATCACAAAAAGTGATGCACCTGCAGTGCACAGGGCTTATAAATATGCCCTTGACTGTAAGTGCACTAAGGCCCCTGTTTAGGTTTTTGGAAATATGTATACAGTTTTCCTCAGCAAAGTCTCACCTTCCACTCCTTGGGTGGAAGGTGGAGACTGATTATGTTGTCACTACTACACAATTCCCTGACTCTGGCTTGATATCCCAGCAACTCAGCAGCTTACTGTGGCATAAGGGTAAGGAGACAGTGCTGGGATTTATACCTGTGTGGAGGTAGTTCTTCTGCCAAATGGGCTTAAGTGTGTATTACTATAACACAACTTCCCTTTTTACACGTGGATGAAAACTTTTTTTTTTCATAGAATTTTAAATTAAGAAAAAGAGTAATTAAAATAATTAAAAAGATGATTTTAAAATATTTTCGACGTTTCAAAACTAAACATTTAAGCACAAATGCTTTTAGCATCAGAAAGTGCTCCTTTATTACCGATGTCGCAGAATAGGGCGTCTGGAAGAATGGAAGGTGAAATGAAAAAAGCATGTTCAACAAAGTTTAAAAATGGAACTAAACTATATTTATAAAAATACTTTCTAGTGTCAGCACAGCAAAGGGTAAGTAAGAATGTGTAAGTCATACTAATTCAGGTTTTTTTTTACTCCCCACAAAGAGAGCAAACTAAAAAATGAGTTACACTGAAGTATATCTGAAGTGCCTATGATTTATGTAATGACTTCATAAAATTATGGTAAACCTGAAAACTGTGTAAGTACGTAATAGCTGTCTTTACTCAGAAATGGTTACAGAAATATATGTTTTTCTTCTAAGCACCCTCTAAAAATACTGATGTATCTTAGGGGACCTTTGTATCATTTCAGTGCATAATGGCTACTCATTGTTTTAGTCTGTGGCAGTTTGCCAGGGTCAACATATAGGGGGTGATTCAGACTATGGCGGACGGCGGAGGCCGTCCGCCATAGTACCGCCGCCAAATGACCGCACCGCGGTCAAAAGACCGCGGCGGCCATTCAGACATTTCCTCTGGGCCGGCGGGCGCTCTCCAAAAGAGCGCCCGCCGGCCCAGAGGAAATGCCCCTGCAACGAGGATGCCGGCTCAGAATTGAGCCGGCGTAGTTGCAGGGGTGCGACGGGTGCAGTTGCACCCGTCGCGTATTTCAGTGTCTGCAAGGCAGACACTGAAATACTTAGCGGGGCCCTCTTACGGGGGCCCCTGCCGTGCCCATGCCATTGGCATGGGCACGGCAGGGGCCCCCAGGGGCCCCGCGGCACCCCCTACCGCCATCCTGTTCATGGCGGGTTTCCCGCCATGAACAGGATGGCGGTAGGGGCTGTCAGAATCCTCATGGCGGCGGAGCGCGCTCCGCCGCCATGAAGGATTCCCCCGAGCAGCGGTAAGTCGGCGGGAGCCCGCCGACTTGCCGCTTCTGACCGCGGCTGAACCGCCGCAGTCATAATGCTCGTGGGAGCACCGCCAGCCTGTTGGCGGTGCTCCCGTGGTCGGTGGCCCTGGCGGCCACCGGCCGCCAGGGTCAGAATGACCCCCATAGTCTCATATTTGTTATGTTTTCATGTAAGGCAACACAACTACTTCCTGCTCTGCATGAAAGGGAGAGGGCAAGAGTGTGCCATATTTACCATTATATGGAACATTCCTGTCCACGCTTTGCACTGGCGCACTCAGTGCAGCCTAGAAGCAACACAAAAACAATAAAAATGAAGGATGTAATGCTTGACATAATCTCAGCCACAGACAATCACTCGATGCGCATCCCAATACAAACATTTTTGCCCACCATGTCACCTCAGTTTCAACCCAGCCATATGCAAATCAGTTATGACCCTGCTCCTCCCTGGAACAGTCCAGCTTGAACTGCTGGGCCAGGCCTTTCCTAAACCAGAACACAAGCAACCTAACTCCAGTTTCACCTTAGTTAGGGCTCTTCATCCAGGTATAGCTTGCTCCAGTGGAACAGTGAGCCAGGGACCCACATCTGAGCAAACCCTGTGCACTTAGGTGAGCAAGTGCAAAAACACAAAGATGATGGATGGAATGCTTAAATTAATCTCAGCAACTGGCAATCAAACTGGACTGCAGCCTAATCCATCATTTTCTGCCCACAGCCATATGCAAATCAGTCCTGAGCCTGCTCCTCAATGGAATACTCCAGCCTCAACTGCCAGGCAAGGTGCTCTCTGAAATGGAACACAAGCAACCTAGGACTGGGTTTGCCCTAGTGTAGGAAACCAGGATGTTGCAGGTTGTCCCACCACTTATTTCCGCAATTTCGATAACTAGCATCTGGTTTGTTACTCTGGTAGTGCACTGGGCTACTGCTAACCATGCCCCAGTGCTCTATCCCTATAAATGAGGTAAATGACAATTGTAATCCAATTGGAAAGGACTTTAGTGCCCTTGTAAGTCCCTGGTAAATGGTACCACTGTTACCCTGGGCATGGGTAATAAAAAGTGTCCCTCAGGGCTTCACCATTTATTATGCCACCCTAAAGGACCCACGCTTGAACACATGTAGACTGCAATGCAGAATGTGTGAAATGGTGCAAACCATTTTGAAAAAAAACTGTTTCATTGTACACACCCTATGTGCAGTCCCCACTACCACTGCATGTAATTTAAGTAAGTCACCCTTACAACAGGCCATAGAGCCCTTAGGCTCCTGGCACCTGTGAAAATACCAAATCCGTTGTGACAATCTAAAATCACAAGGAAATGTTTCACCTGAATAACATGAGGTTTTTTCCAGTGCATCTGTTTGGACAGATTAGTTTACCTTCAGAGAGGTATTATAACCTGTGAAGTTAAATGCCTAGCCAACTTTTCATGTGCAGATGGCATATTTCCTCAACAAACTCAACCAAAACTCTCCTGACTCCGTTACCTTACATCGAGGTACGACCCTTCCCCCCCTAAAAGATTATTTTTCTTTCCTCTTTCTATGTGTTCCGGCGCTCTGCAGTGCTTTATCCTTTAGAGTTTCCTTTTTCTGTCTCTGAAAATCGAGTCTTTGGCTGACAGTAGGGCATTCGTCATGGTGGTATGTTTATTTAATGCAGCAGGTTTACCTCCATGTTCTCCTACATAGCAAATTAAAAGATGAACTTTGCTGTTGCCTGCCCTTAGTAAGTAATCTTACAAGGGGACGCGTATAGGCCGATAAACCTTTTGGATCACATGGAATATCCTAATTACGTAGTGACCAATGGCTTCAATAATCATCATAACCAATTAATAACATTAAATCAAAACAACTATAACTTATGAATAACCATAACTCGGTAAAGCGTTTAACAATTTTTATTTCCCTGATAGTTACAATACTAAGTCATCAAATTAGATCAAACTTTAGTTAATCCACACAGAATTAGTTCATTAATCACCATCAATATCATAAACTAATCAGAAACTGAGAAAACACATGCTAAAATGCTTAAACATAAGCCAGTAAAGATGAATACAACAACATTAATAGCAGAGTCCAACAAGCAGTTTGTCAGTCATTTGTCACTGTCAACGTCACCCCTAGAAAGTCTACCTAACCCAGATTAGCATTGGCATGTGGGGCTTCATGCAAAACAATTTAGAAAACATGAATTTGGCAAAACATCTTGCTATGAGAAAAACTATAAAAACAGCGCAGTTGGTACCTAGAAGAAAAGGCACAAGTTAATCAGTCACATTGTCATAGCTACCTATCCACGGAATGTATAAGCAACAAAATCAGTCTTCGTCTTCAGGTCATCAATAGATCAGCAACGCATCAGGCTCTCAGAGTATGAGCCCAAAGGCAGAATCTCGAACCGCGTCTCCTGATGTCATCAACGTCTCACCCCTATTCTCCTGCATCTGAAGTTTTAGCCCCTTGTCATTACTTTTTATTAGGGTCTTCCAGTCCATCCCCCTTATTCCCAATTGGTCAGTCAGTCAGCAGATATGACTCTAACCTATAATATTAATTTTACGAATCTATGAATTTTGATATTGCTCCTTTCACAGCACACGGATTGGTCCATTTTACGATGTCCTCATCATCCAGCTCTTCAGGTATCGAAAATGTTGCATGTTCTTCTTCAGTCAGTGCTCTCATTGGTCAAGTCCTGGGAAAGTACATTGAGCCTACTCTACACGTAATTGTATCAAATCATCTTCATCATTTCCTGTCTGTCTGTACATTGCAGAAAATTCTAGCTAAGCAACTTTAACATCAGGTGGTTCAGGGTCAGGTTAAGACATCAGCTTCTCTGCAGTGCATTAGAAATTCAGTTTCTTGTGTGAGGCCTGGAAAGGACTAGGCCTTAACCGCAGCTAAGTTAACTCTACAAAGTAATGCACAACATAGGTTATATATCTTAATATTACATATTACTACATTATTCACACACTTTTAGTTATTTTAGTACAACTTGGTATAAGTGGCTGCCACTCCCTGTGGTCACAATTTTAAAGGTGCACTTTATTTTCTCTACAATTAATTTCTCTACGAACGTTTCATTAATCAAACGACATAAACATTCATTAATAATTTCTAATTAGCAGACAGTCCCTCCTCTGATGACTAAATATGTCATCACACCTTTCTTTACCCACATTTCATAATTCTGTCTCAGCTGTATTTTGCCTTCTTCTCAAATTTCCCCTATAAATTCTTCCCCTGTTTTTTTCTTCCCTCCTTTGATTATTTTTAGATCTCTTCAACTTTATCTTTTACCATAATTGACATATATCCACGCACACAAATCCCTCCACAACACTGGACCAGCCTACCTCAATGAAAGAGTGAACTTCCACATTCCCACCCACCACCACCGCTCCGCCGCCCTCGCCCTCACCACAGTTCCCCGCATCCAACGCACCACCTCAGGAGGCAGGTCCTTTTCCTACCTCGCCCCCAAAACCTGGAACTCCCTCCCCACCAACCTCCGCAAGACCCAGGACCTCCTGTGTTTCTGAAAACACCTCAAGACATGGCTCTTTGAACAGTAAAACGGCAGCCCATCCCCCCGTTTTTCTCCCCCCCAGCCCCCAGCTCCTTGAGACCCTTACGGGTGAGTAGCGCGCTTTATAAATTTTTTGATTGATCGATTAATTGATTGATATAAATGAACAACAATGCCTAGCATTAATCATCCTACAGACCCCGCTAAAAGAATGTCTAAAGCAAGCCTATTTTGAAGCGTCATAGCTCTAACCGTGGCAAATTCAGTATCTAACAGGAGTATTGCCCCTGTAAAATTTGTCAGCATGTTATCCACAATAGTAGACAACTTTCGTATCTTGATTGCATTTAAAATAACCCCCACTGAAGGAATCACTGCACCACTTTCATATTTCATTATTTCACACATTTTTAGTTATTTTAGTACAGCTTCGTATAAGTGGCTGCCACTCCCATGGTCACAATTTTAAACGTGCAGTTTATTTTCTCTACAATTAATTTCTCTACGAACTTTTCATTAATCAAAACACATAAACATTTATTAATAATTTCTAAAGAGCATATTTGCCTCAACACTGTATTTAGTTTCATTGCACAGTATGTTTTCATTAGAAAGACCAACATATCTGGATTCAAGAGAAGATTGAGAAGGGTGTTATGTCTGCTTGAATGAGTGTCATTATTATCATTATTATAAATTAAAAGGGTCACCTAAATCAGTAAATAACTTGCGAACATATGCTAATCAGTAATTTATCTGACTATGTAATCATATAAACATGTGCTGAGGCACACTACGATTGAGAGGATGGAGCAATTTGAATGAACATAGTTCTATTGCTCTGATCTGGGAGGCAGAGTAATCATTTTCTAGCCTGAATATAGGCTAGTCATACATTTCCACATGAAGATCCATTCCTCTAAACAATGTGGTTGTGCTAATTGAGATACAGCAAACTTATTTTCAGTGTTTGCTCTTTTAAGAGCGTTTTCCTCTGTCATCCTGCTCTTCTTTTATCATTTTACATGCGATGTTCCTAGGCTTATTAATATTTTTTGTTTGGTTTGTTATATGTGTGTTTTACGTGTTAGATCTCAATAAGGAATGTGGAAGTGAAGTACAAATTTGCCACGCAACCATGTCATTGTCACTGTTCTGCAATCTTATAATGTCCTTTGTCATTTGATTATCGTTAATTATCATGTGCTATTTAGATTTTTGTTAAAACTACTATGTATGCACAGTTTACCTACTTGTGTTACAGGCAATTTAGAGTAAAGTGAATCGGTAAACTAATGATCACACCTGTGACTTCATGCAGAAGGGCTCATTTATCAACATCACAAATGACACAAGAGATGCTGTGTTCCCATAATCTAGTCACCTTTGCTTGTGACCCAGAGAGATTATTGCATTTGATAAACCAGAATTGCAGAGGACATCTAAGGTGCAGTACTATAGCCATTTGTTGCAGAGAGAGAAGTTCTATCCTGCCTTTGCATAATAAAGCAAACATTAATGTCATATAAGCAAACTGTTAATTGTAGTCAATATTTCATAAAAATGGACACAAAATTACTACATCAATTTGATGAAACATTTTAACTGTACTCTTATATTTGAAATTGGCAAATGATGATCTATGGATCTGCATTTATTGTGCAGAACAAATAACCACACAATCTAGTTGCAGAGAAGTGGTGGACGAGGAAAGAGATAAAATAATTCACACAGTTTTGAGAAACATATGTCATTCACACTCGCTACCCAATAATAAACTGTGTTCTGTAAAATAAAGGCTCATGTTCATCCTGGCAATAACTGGCTGCCTTGATTCATTGTATCAGTTGTTCAAACCTGTAACATTCACAATCCTAGTGGTTACAAAGGTTGTATGACCAAATACGGTCTGCGAAAATATCATGACAAAAGAATATTATTGTGTGACAGAATATCCAGAAAAAAACAGGTAAGTATGTCAAAATATACATTTTTTGAGCATTTTCCGTAATTAAATTTAAAATATTAAACACCAAAATAATAATATAATTAAAATATATACATATATATATATATATATATATATATATATATATGTATATATATTTTAATTATATATTTAAACTTACAACAAGTGTAGAATACAGCATATGGCCACCGACTTTGAAGGACCTTGCTCAATAACAAAAAATCCTTAAGCACACACAATTTGTACAGAGTCTAGTTAAAATTAGTTCCAAAGTTCAGTGATGTCACTTGATGATATGCTCTTATATATACTTTGTAGTGTGATTCATAACTGTAGTGGCCTTTAACCTAGGCTCAGTAACTGTGCATTGATTATGTATGTAATTTGTCTGCACATGGGTTTCCACAAAATGTCACACATTGGGTCTAATGTGGACATATGTATCATGTCACAGGGTGATAGCACTGATGAGGATATCTACTTGTCCTATGTAAAATGGAGGCATTGCTTTGTTCCAGCCTTGATAAAGTCATGGGGCAAGGCATCCGATCAAAGAAACATGTGTTTGCAGTGGGAAGTGGAGCAATATAGATTGGACATGAGGCAGGCATCACTGAAAACATAAAAGTGAATGCCAGAATTTCTCTTTCACCCTTTGTTTGAAGCCTAAAACTTTGCTCAATAACCGGGACAAGGACAGGTGAAGTAATGTGCATGGAGTTATGCATTAGCCAAAAAAGTTGGCCCCACTTGAGATTATGTTGGAAGAAACCTCTGATGCTATTTATGGGATTACCATCTGAAAAACCCGGGGCAAGGCAGAATACCAGGCAACCTATACACTAGACTTTATGTAGGGGTGTCTTATGTCAATAGACACAAAAAATGCATTCTGGTGTCGGTGATATATTGATTTCATGGTATGGTGCAGAGGGTACTTGTAATGATTCGCAAAACTACAGGCTCATAAGTTTATTTGACAGTCTGCAGATATTTTTTTCCCACCAGGTACTGCGAAAGTTACTGTAGTGATTGACAAGATTAAAATCTTACCAGTTTGACAAGTTAGCTTTCGCAAAGAAAAATCTGTGTCACCTTGGGCAAGGTCCACCTCTATGTGACGTTTGCTGATCTTTAATCTGAATCCTAACCACAAGGTCTGGAATATTCTGGAAAGAATGGGTGTAGCAAACAGCATTGTATCCATGTTAACAAAGCTGCATAGTAGCAGTTCATCCCCAGTGAGATGGGAAGTAAGGGTGAAATAACTAGTTATAAAATAGTTGAGAAGTGGGTTTGGCAAAGATGTGTACTGGCCTAATTCACTTTGATATATAAATAAATGATATGGTGAAATCTAGACATTCCAAGCAGTGATGCACCAGAAGTAGGCTCTTCAAGGGTATCAATGCTGTTATTTGTGGATGAAACACTCCTAATTTACCGGATCCTTTCAGCTCCTGGTTGACTGGTTTATGCATTGAACAGATGCTAGAATTTATCAGACCTGTCAGCCTTAGGGTGGCCTTCTCCCAAACGTTTTGCCTTATTCCTCCTGTTTTTGCTGAATTTGTTGTTATTGGCCGTAGGGCTATGCACACTTTACCACTGCCAGTCACTGCTAAAGTGCTTGTGCTTTCTCCTTTAAACACAATTACTTCAGCTTACACCCAAAATACATATTTAATTTACTTGTAAGTCCCTAGGAATGTGGTACTACATGTACCCAGGGCTTGTGAATTAAATGCTACTAGTTGGCCTCCAGCACTTATGGTGCCACCTATTTAAGTAGCCCTCTGAACATGTCTCAGGCCTTCCACTGCAGTCTGTGTCTGCACTTTTTAACTGCTATTATGACCTGTCAAAATAAACCTTTTTCCAGGCCTAAACCTTCCTTTTAATAATTATACATTAACCTCTAGGGTAGGCCCTATACACCCCAGAGGGCAGAGTGCAGTGAATTCAAAACATTGGACAAGTACTTTTAATGTTTGCATGCCATGGTAGTGAAGGGACCACCTCTCCCTTAGGATAATATTGGGTTACCTTATCACAGTTAATAAGAGACAACTTACAATTGGGAGCAGGTTTATATATTTAGTTTGTTGTCTAAAGAGTTTAATTTTCAAACCCTTTTTAATGGTAATGCCCGATTTTGTCACAATTCTGGAAAAAAGTACTTTTAGGAAGTTAGAATTTTCTTGTCTTAACCTGTAACCTGGGTCACATGATCAGGTGTAACTGGCAGGGGGTCTTTGTGTATTGCCTCCAACAGTGGGATAAAGGGGGAATAGGTGCTGGCACAATGGGCCGTCTCTGAGTTGTTAGGGAGGAGGAGCTGTCATCTATCACTCCTGCACATCACAAGGTCTCTGCACACTCACAAAGGTTTCAACACTTGTTGTTTGTGCCCTGGGACAAGCTGGGACCAGAGCTAGGAGGCAAGGAATGTCAAACATTTCTGGAGGTGAAAACCTCCATAACTTTCTCCTACTTCAAAACTGGCACCATCTATAAACAGACTCAATTCTCCAGTACACCTCTGGATCAGTGGAAACCCCAGAAGGATTGCTGTGCTGCTCCACAAGAAGGACTGCTACTCTGCTGCCCAGCTGCCTGAGTGAGAAAGAGTGAGAGAGATTGGATCTGCAGCTTGAACCCAAGACCACCAGAGTGACTCCAAGGGCTAGTTTGCTGGCCTTCTGGACCCTTGGAAGAGGGACTAAAGGCACCATGCCAGCCCTTCTGTGGTCCTACCTGACCTGTCTGGTCTAAGCACTGTCTCACAACACCTTGGAACCTCCAATGACTAATGCTTCATGAGGCAGGACCTTGCATCAAAGCTCTTTAGCGCCTCAGAACGGCTATATCTTGATGCAGGACATCGCATCACAGCCCCACTGCTCATCGGACTGCCACTGTGCGACGCATACTCTAGATGAGATCTTACAATGCTCCACAACTCGTATTTAAGGTACTTTGTTCAGTGGGCTTAACTTCATCCCTGTACCTGGCCAATGCTCCATCACAGTCAACCTGAAGTTGTGACTTTGTCCCGGTCCAGCGCAACCAGATAACCACAGTTGGCATTCCTCATGGAATAGAGACTTCCAACCAAAAAGGGCACAAAAAGTTGGAGTTTCAGAAATCTCTGCAGGCCTGGGTAGAGGCTCACCAGTTGTTGACAGCATTAGATGAACAGGACGACCAAGATAATCAGGAGGTCCTGTGTTCAGTACACATGGTAGAGGGATGACTTGTCCCCTGAACTGGTACTCCCTGCCAGAGCGGCGAGCACTGTGTCTTCACAAGGCCTGCCCCCAGAGAAGCTAGTCGACAGGAAGGCAGAGAGGGAGTTTCAGCTGTATTTGGCAAAGCTAAAGAGTGAGGAAAAGAAAAGGGCATTGGAAAAGGAACTAGCTTTAGATCAACTGACTCATGAAAGGATCCTCAGAAAGCTGGACATCTGAACTAGACAAGCAAAGTCCAGCAACAATAGTTGCAGTAAACAACCACTGTGCCCACGAGAGAGAAGAGGGTCCACATTCCCAGGGATCTGGTGCCTAACTTTGTTGTAGGGGGATGACAATGAAAAGTGGCTTGAAGTCTATGAGGTTGCTCTGAAGTTGCATAGAGTCCCTGAGGAAAACTTTGTAGCCACTCTTTAGAAGTATATACCTAATGGTGGGTGGAATGTGCTACAGGCCATAGGAAAAGGGAAAAAGATGAGGTTATCCCCTTCAAAAAGGACAGCCTTATCAAGAGTTATGGCTTCACACCCCAAAAAGGACAGGCAGACATTTAGGGGTGGCCAGAAGCTGCCCCAACAGTCTGGTGTGGATTTCAAGAATTCCTTTTGCAAGGCACTGGATGTTTGGGTGAAGGACAGTGATGATTACAAGGAGCTGTATAATCTGTTTGCAAGAAAGCATATGTTCAGTAATTGTTTCTCAGAGCTGCACCAACACCTAGTGGACATTAATCTCACTAACCCTATTGAGCTTGCCAAAGAGGCGGACCACTGGCTCTGCACTAGGGTTCACAAGAAGGTATCGGGGAGGGATCATCCGAAGGCTGGTCAGAGGTTCCACCAGATGAAGGGGGGTGAAAAACCTAAAAATAAGGATTTGTCTAGAGGCCCCCAAAACTAATTCCCAACTGAACCATGGTAACTAGTCCCAAATGTGAACCAAAGAAGGAGTTCTTTGATAAAGTGACAGGGACATTTGCCCCCCAATGTACTTAGGCCCATATTTATACTTTTTTAGCGCCGTATTTGCGTCATTTTTTGATGCAGAAACGGCACAACCTTGCAAAATACAATTGTATTTTGTAAGTTTGCGTCGTTTTTGCATCGAAAAGCTATGCAAATGCAGCACTAAAAAAGGATAAATATGGGCCTTAGTGTTATAAATATGGGTGCCCCAAAGCAGGCACCAAATGTCTCAAGAGGCCACAGCCCCCACCAGTGGGCAGACACCAGGGTTGGCAAGTGTAGTGCTTCGGGAAGATGTCCTTCCAGTTAGTCTGGAGGAGAGGGCAGATGTTACATTAGTGTCCCAAGACTTGGAGCACACTGCACACTGCCTAGAAGGAAGTGGGGCTGAGGCCACACCTGGGGATGTTAGACTTGCCTGAATGGGCCTGCATGAGCAAAAAGATAAATGGCTGCCGAAGAAGAGAGTCCAGTTAGCCTGGAGCCTGGAGAAAAATAACCAGACAACTGCCAATATGTGGCAGGGCAAAGAGTGTGGGAAACCAGCCCCTGAAGTTCCCATTGTCCAGGTTAATGGGCCCCTGAAGAAGCCACCCGTGAGATTAGTGGAGAGGACACTGCCGACCTTGGAGACCTATCTTAGCTTGCTGGATGGCAAGTTTAGGGTGGGCCCACCAAGGAGGAATTCTGCAGAAGCTGGTGATTTGCCAGACACATTCTACGGGTCCTGTTCCACCTGTCAGGTTAGCAGGTAAGTAGGGAAAAACCTGAAAGCTCCCCTGGTTTCCTTGCCTATAACTGGCACTCCCTTTGAAAGGACAGCCATCAACATTGTTGATCCCTTGGGCTCCAAGACAGCCTTAGGTAAAATGTTCATCCTGGTCTTGGTGGTCCATGCCACACAGTACTGAGAAGTCACTCGTCTGAGGTTAGTTACGCTCCTGCGTTGGTTAGGGCCCAGTTGGGGACTGTTACCCACACAGGTTCCCCAAGGAATTGCTGCTTGACAGAGCTACTGTAATGTCATGAGACTAGATGGGCTAGGACCCTTGCAGTTCTGGGCAGACTTGAGAGACAGTTCTTGTAACTTGCTATGTATTAAGGTATGGTTATTAACTGTTATGATGTAATCAGTGAATAGTGTGTGATTGTATGGTGAGGTGAGGAATAAAGACATCTAATCTAGAACTCTGTGTGTGATGTGTTCTTTTGCATGCTCCGAGGCTGGGGAGGATGCTACAACTGGCAATGAGTAGGGGATATGTGACCCAAAGAAGCAAAGCTGCCCTCTCTGAGAATTTCCAATGACACAGGAATCTGCTTGTGCATGCAACATGCGCTCTATTTGATGAGAAGTAGGTCAGAGTTGGCGTGTGTGGAGTCGAAGCCCCACTCCAGCCGTTATATGGTTAAGTATTTAAAGAACCTTGCGGTGACGGAGTCAAAGACGTTTTGAAGAAAATATTGCAGACTGATGCAATATCACACTGTTAAATAAAAAAAGTAGTAAGTTCAAGTCTATGCCGAATTTTGACTACAAAAAATGTAAATTTTCAATAAAGTGAGACAGCAAACTGGTGAACTGAGGGATGAGTTTGTTGAAAGACTTGGTGTGCTCATCAAACACTGCAAGTTTAGTGAATTTAATGGTGACAAAGCTATACTCCTTTGAGTCATCACTGGTTGTCTGTTGGACTCTCTCAGAAGACGCTTGTTGAGAGAGATGCTCAGTTTAGAAAAAATAATAATGGCTGCAAGAGCCGACTAAAATTATCAACAAGCTGCTGATAAGGAAGTGGGAACAGCCAAAAATGAATCATTGTTGGTCATGAAAAGCAAGCACAATTACAAGCAGATGCACACAAGTTCACGTCTTCAAAGAAGTAATAACTGGGTTTTCATATCCCCAAGAAGATAAATATCCAACCATAGGACAGGCATTGTGGAAAGGAAAATCACTTCATAAAGGTTTGAAATGAGAAAGAGAAACCAAATACGTCACAGTGAGAAGAGAAAATGGATTCCGGAAATTTCGAGATGCATTCTCGTCATGCCCACAAGGCCAGGAAGCAACACCAGTTATGACAAGTAGAAACCAGACAATGCGATTATCATCGAGCACGTTCTGCAAAGGCTCTTCAATATCAATATAAAGGACCAGAAGATGGGTGTGCGATGATGATGTTGACCAAACGATTCGAGGAGCATGTTGGTTTAGCAGCGTGCAAGGAAGAACAAAAGACAGAAAGAGATCATCCAAGGAAACAAACATGTTAATTTGGACACTGCCTTAAGATTACAATAAAGTCAATGGTTTCTCCATAACCTTCATAATAGATAGTGGTGCATTGGTTACCAACATGCCAGTCAAGAAGTTTAATAACCTGTCTCCTGCGCCACACCCTAACCTATTAAACATGAAGATATATATGTGGGCTGCTTCCAAATCGGTGTAAAGTCAAAGGTCATTCATAGCAACTAACCTATACAAAGCAGTGTCTGTGAAAGCATCAGTTCATGTGCTTCAAGGAACTTCATCCAGTGCATGCCTGCTCAGCATTGCCACTGCTGACATATATCAGCTAATATCTCTGAATTACAACCTGCACACTCATTTTGAAATTGTGAGTTAGTTTACATCATTGGTTCATGGCTTTGGAAGCCTGAAAACAATGAAAGCATGACTTCACATGAACAAGGACATTTACCCTGTTGCCCAACGGCAGTGCAGAATTGCCTTCCATTTGCAAGAAGCTGTTGAGAAAGAACTGAAAATGTTGTTCAAGCACACCAACATTGAGCGCTCCACTGGTCCTACGCTATGGGTTTCACCCATAGTGGTGGTGCCAAAAAAGGACAGTGGAGGTGCAGTGCACAACTGTGTTGATGTACACCAGGCCAACAAAGCAGTTGAGAGAGAAAGACATCCTAGCCCACATATAGCAGAGATGATCATGCAATTGAATGGTGCCAAAGTTTTCTCTCCCCTTGACCAAAACAAAGGCTACCACCAAATAAAGCTGGAAGCTAAAGGTACATCACTACTTTTTCTACTCATATTGGTTTGTTCAGATTGAATTTTGGAGCGTTGTTAGCTGTAGAAATATTTCAGGATGATATATGACACACTGGTGTTTGGAGCTCCCCAGAGAGGAGCATGAGTAAGCGCTCACACAAGTGTGCCAAAGGCTTGCTCATGCAGGTCTCACTCTGAATGCAGCGTATGCAACGTGTCAAGTGTGAGTTTCACAAGAACAAACTTAAATTGTTTGGCACATATTCTCTAATGGGAAATTACTCCTGGCCCAGATAAAGTGCAAGCATTGTAAGCCACTTGCCCCACATAAGATGTCTCCATGCTGTGATCCTTTTTGGGCATGGCCAGTTTTTGAGGTACATTTGTAACTTTACTACAGTGAGTGCCCCATTGAAGGAACTGATGAAACAAAATGTTCCTTTTCAGTGGTCTGCTGAATGTGCTCGAAGTTCCGAAAGAATAAAGCATGAGAATGAAAATGTGACTGAGATAGCCTTTTTTGACCCCAGGTTACATACTGAGATTTACTGTGGATGCGAGCCAAGTGGTGCTAAGGGCAATCATTGCTCAACATAATAGTCCTCCTAATGCTCAGAGACACATTGTGGCCTATGCCAGTTGAAGCCTGTCTGACACAGAACGTGCCTATTCTCAGGCAGAGGAGAGTCTGGCTGTAGTGTGGGCCTGCCAACATTTTCATGTATTGTATACAGAAAATGTTTCACTATCATTACAGACCACCAAGAGCTTCTCACTATTTGAACCTGAAAGCCAAGATGTCGCCTCGCATTGAGAGGTGGGGATTGCGACTGCAAGAGTAAGACTATGGGGGTCATTCCAACCCTGGCGGTCGGTGTTAAAGCGGCGGCCAACCCGCCAACAGGCAGGCGGTAAAAAAAATGGAATTCTGACCCTGGCGGAAACCGCCAACAGAGACCGCCACTTTAACAGTCCGACTGCCACAGCGGGACAAACAAACAGCGCGGCGGTGACCGCCAACAGACAGGCGGTAGACAATGTACCGCCCACCCTATCACAACCCACCAATCCGCCACCTTTTCCGGGGCGGTAGCCCCGCCGATAAAAACACGGCGGAAGCAGACATTACGAACGGAAAACGCTCACCTCTACACACTCCACGAGGAATCTGGACAGCATGGAACCCGAACTACACATCCTACCAGCTATTGTCTTCCTGCTCCTCTACCAGGAGCACGAACGCCGGCGCAGAAGACAACGGTGAGTACTGCACCTACGACACAGGGGAGTGGGGAGGCAAAAAGATTACGGGGACACACATACGCGACACACCCACCCTCACCCTCACCCACAACTACATACACATCAATGCAGAGCAACAACTCAGAGTGACACCCCCAAACCCCCCAGAAGAATGCAAAGACAAAAAATAAATGACCATGAAATTTGAAGTATATTGTACGGCTAAGTTAAAAAATATATCAAACATCTATAACTATATATACATTTGTAAATTGTCCAGTCCAAATTGGGTATCAGCCATTGTTCGTGGGCCAATGGGCCTAAACACATGGGCAAAGCCCACACAGGATACCCGGCTCCAACGGAGAGAACACTGCAGGGGCATCAGATAGCAAAACTACAGGCACCTCAGGGGGAAGGGAAGGGGGGGCACCTCAGCCAGATGAGTCCACGACGCCAGATCCACGAGGGGCCTCCATGGCCACTGTTCAATCCTGGGGAGTGCAAAGCCACAGTCTCTCAAGTCTCTACTGTGGGTGGATTGCCCACTGTGCCATCCTGGGGAGTGCAAAGCCACAGTCTCACAAGTCTCTACAGTGGGAGGGTTGCCCACTGTGCCCTCCTGGGGAGTGCAAAGCCACAGTCTCACAAGTCTCTACAGTGGGTGGGTTGCCCACTGTGCCATCCTGGGGAGTGCAAAGCCACAGTCTCACAAGTCTCTACAGTGGGTGGCTTCCCCACTGTGCCATCCTGGGGAGTGCAAAGCCACAGACTCACAAGTGGATTACTGACTCCACTGGTTCCGGAGGAGGCATGGTGCCCAGAGTGCTTCGTGCAGCCCTGCCCGACACAGATGCGGGCCTGCCCCTTCTGCCAATGGGCCAGCGGTGCTTGAGACGGCGGTGCCCAGCGGAGCCGTGCTTGAGACGGCGGTGCCCAGCGGAGCGGTGCTTGAGATGAAGGGCCCAGCGGAGCAGTGCTTGAGATGAAGGGCCCAGCGGAGCGGTGCTTGAGATGAAGGGCCCAGCGGAGCAGTGCTTGAGATGAAGGGCCCAGCGGAGCGGTGCAGAGACGGCGGGGCCCAGCGGAGCGGTGCTTGAGATGTAGGGCCCAGCAGAGCGGTGCTTGAGATGAAGGGCCCAGCGGAGCGGTGCTTGAGATGAAGGGCCCAGCGGAGCGGTGCTTGAGATGAAGGGCCCAGCGGAGCAGTGCTTGAGATGAAGGGCCCAGCGGAGCGGTGCAGAGACGGCGGGGCCCAGCGGAGCAGTGCTTGAGTTGAAGGGCCCTGTTCAGTGGTTCTTGAGATGGCGGTGCCCTGTTCAGCGGTTCTTGACTTGAAGGGCCGTGTTCAGCGGTTCTTGAGACGGCGGTGCCCTGTTCAGCGGTACTTGACTTGACGGGCCCTGTTCAGCGGTTCTTGAGATGGCGGGGCCCTGTTCAGCGGTACTTGAGATGGCGGCACCATGTTCAGCGGTTCTTGAGATGGCGGGGCCCTGTTCAGCGGTACTTGAGATGGCGGCGCCCTGTTCAGCGGTTCTTGAGATGGCGGTGCCCTGTTCAGCGGTTCTTGAGATGGTGGTGCCCTGTTCAGCGGTTCTTGACTTGAAGGGCCCTGTTCAGCGGTTCTTGACTTGAAGGGCCCTGTTCAGCGGTTCTTGACTTGAAGGGCCCTGTTCAGCGGTACTTGACTTGAAGGGCCCTGTTCAGCGGTTCTTGAGATGGCGGTGCCCTGTTCAGCGGTTCTTGAGATGGCGGTGCCCTGTTCTGCGGTTCTTGACTTGAAGGGCCCTGTTCAGCGGTACTTGACTTGAAGGGCCCTGTTCAGCGGTTCTTGAGATGGCGGTGCCCTGTTCAGCGGTTCTTGACTTGAAGGGCCCTGTTCAGCGGTTCTTGACTTGAAGGGCCCTGTTCAGCAGTGCTTGCCTTGGCAGTCCTTGCCATGTTCAGCGTTGCTGGAGTTGGCGCTCCTTCATTGCCCAGCTGGGCTGTGGCCTGCGCTCCTTCATTGCCCAGCTGGGCTGTGGCTGGCGGGGCCTTCCTGTGCAGCTGGGCATGTGGCTGGCGGGGCCCTCCTGTGCAGCTGGGCTGTGGCTGGCGGGGCCCTCCTGTGCAGCTGGGCTGTGGCTAGCGGGGCCCTCCTGTGCAGCTGGGCTGTGGCTGGCGGGGCCCTCCTGGGCAGCTGGGCTGTGGCTGGCGGGGCCCTCCTGTGCAGCTGGGCTGTGGCTGGCGGGGCCCTCCTGTGCAGCTGGTCTGTGGCTGGCGGGGCCCTCCTGGGCAGCTGGGCTGTGGCTGTCGGGGCCCTCCTGTGCAGCTGGGCTGTGGCTGGCGGGGCCCTCCTGGGCAGCTGGGCTGTGGCTGGCGGGGCCCTCCTGTGCAGCTGGTCTGTGGCTGGCGGGGCCCTCCTGTGCAGCTGGGCTGTGGCTGGCGGGGCCCTCCTGGGCAGCTGGGCTGTGGCTGGCGGGGCCCTCCTGTGCAGCTGGGCTGTGGCTGGCGGGCCCCTCCTGTGCAGCTGGTCTGTGGCTGGCGGGGCCCTCCTGTGCAGCTGGGCTGTGGCTGGCGGGGCCCTCCTGGGCAGCTGGGCTGTGGCTGGACTTGTCGGGCGTGCTGCCCTTGCCACCCTTCCCTGCTCGTCTGTGGCCCTTTCCTCCCTTTGTCGGTGTGCCAGGTGGCACCCCACTCCCAGACAGTGCCAGGGTAGTGCTTTTGGAGCCTGCTGTCTTTGGCCTCTCGCGCCGGGCACTGGCTTTCTTGGCTTTTTTTGCAGGGTGTGGGCTGGCCGTCTCTTTAATCCTAGCCGAAGTAGCTGGGCTTGAAGGTGGTGGACTCCACAATCCTTGGACTATTGTCTTTGTAGGTCCAGGTTTTGTGGTGGCTGAGGTGCTGATTGGAGCCTTATGAGATGGAGGGGGTGGGTCAGTTGATGGGAAGAGGTCAAGGTTGGAAAGGAAAATCAATTTAGTAAGACAGGGACGGGTAGTTGTAGTGGGTATGGGAGTGGAGGAAGAGGATGTGGTTGTAGGAGAGTGAAGTCTGGTGTCTTTGGGTGCAGGTGCTTGTGCTGGAGGCTGTCGTGAGGTGGATGGCTGTTGGGTGGGTGGCTGCCTGCGTTTGTGTGGTTTGGAAGAGGGGGTGACAGACACACTGGGAGAGGACACAGGGGACGTGTAAATGGTAGTGGGGGTGGTGACTGCACGTGTGCGGAGTGTTCTGGTGGGTGTGCTGGTGATGGACGTAGTGGCTGAAGATGTTGTGCATGCAAGTGTGAGTGGAGACATCACAGGGAGGGAGGAGGGAGACGAGGAGGAGGTGGACACAGAGGAGGCAGTGGCTGTTGGCATGTCTGCATGTGGATGTTGCTTGTGTGAATGCTTGTGTGATGTGTGGTGCTTATGTTTGGATGAGCTTCCCTTGGGTGTTGAGGTGTGTGCAGGCTGGTCTGTAGGTGTGTCTGGGATAGGCAGAGGTACAGGGGAGTGGGACTGGGTTGAGGAAGTTGGAGGAGGGAGGCAGGAGACAGGGACAATGGCTGCCGTCAGTGCTGAGGCCAGAGTGTTGAACGATCGCTGATGGGCAGCCTGACCCGAATGAATGCCCTCCAGGTATGCATTACTCCAGTGCACCTCCCTTTCTACACCCTGGATGGCATTCAAAAGGGTAGACTGCCCAACAATGAGCGTCCTCAGGAGGTCAATGACCTCCTCAATGAGGGCAGCAGGGGTAACTGGGGCAGGGCCTGAGGTGCCTGGGGCGAAGGAGATGCCCACCTTCCTGGGTGAGCAGGCACGGGGCGAAGGCTGAGGGGCTACTGGGAGGGCGGAGCTGGTGCACTGGGTGGCGGCTGTACCTGTTGTTGCGGTGGGCACGGATGTTGCCGCCACCACAAGGGAGCTGCCTTCCGAGGACGTGTAGGTGTCGCTGGTGTCACCACGTGTCCCCGCTGTGGAGCTCCCCTCGCCCTCCGTCTCACTGGTGAAATCAGAGTCAGTTGCATGGCCCTCCATGGCCATGTGAGATGCAGCTCCCTCGTGCTCCGATGCCATTTCTCCTCCGCCTGATGATGCTAATGCACACATGAACAGGAAGACCACAAAAAAGGGGAGGGGGAGAAAGAAAGACATGTTGAGTGCATGGATTACTGCTACCGTTGGCGGAGAGGACAGACACAGAAGCCCCCTGCACTACGCCGCACACTTGGGGTACACTACTCAATCCGTGGGACATGGCCTACAAGCCTATGGACGACTACTCCACACATAGGTGACACAGGGCCATGACTAGCTGTACTAGGCAACCTACAGAGGTGGGGGTCGGGGGTACAGGGCCATGCCTAACGGAGGGGCCTAGCCTACAGAAAACGCCCTGGCCTAGGGATACCCACAGCCCTCCTCCCCCACCGAGACACCACCAATGTGCGCAAAATCAGCAGAATGTGCTTGTACTCACCCCCTTGTGTCTGCTGTGATGTTCTCACGCGCCCATCCAAATCGGGGTAGGCCACCGCCAGGATCCGGGACATCAGGGGGGTCAAAGCACGACTGGCACCCCTCCTACATTGGGAGGCCATCCCCAGCAGAGCCTCCGCGGTCTTCCTGCTCCCGCGGCGGATGTCCTCCCACCTCTTCCGGCAGTGGGTGCCCCGTCTGTTGTGGACCCCCAGGGTCCGGACGTCCTTGGCGATGGCACGCCAAATGTCGATTTTCTGATGGGCGCTGACTTATGTGACATGTGCAGGGGGAGAAAATGAAACAAACATCACCTTCTGCATGCTCGATGTGAGTGGCCCCCCATCCCCACCCTTGCCATGTGGCACATGCTCTCATCTTTCGTTTGATGCATGCCTCATTCGCTCCCCTCCCCACCATCTTTCATTCACCCCACTCATCCCAGGCATTGGCCACAAACCATGGTCCCAGTGTACTTACCTGTTGGTTTGGAGGACCGTAGAGTAGCGCATACTGGGGGAGGACCCCATCCACGAATTTCTCCAATTCTTCAGAAGTGAAGGCAGGGACCCTTTCCCCAGTCGCAGCAGCCATTGTCTCTTCCAGACCTAGGTCACAGCAGCACTTGCAGTATAGGTCCTCTCCTGTGGATGATCAGGTATCGAGTAATTAAGCAGATAGAAAATGGCGGTCATGCCCGCGACGGTGCGTACCGCGGCGGTGCGTACCGCGACCGCCGGCGCACATCCTCATTGGCTCCTGAAACACATAGGGTTCAATGTTAACCAATGCGGCTTTGCGCCGCGGTCTTCGACCGCCTACCGCCACGGTGTGCCACGCCAGCGCATTGACCTCACATCCCACTGTCGCACTTCACAGGTCAGGCAGCCGCCATTTCAAGGGCCCCCATATCTTAATTTCTACTGCGTCACACATACCTAGGCCTTGCATCAACACTCATACAAGCCATTCAATGCATTGAGAATTGTGTACTGTGCAAGCTGTGGGAACTTACCTGTGGGTTGATTGACTCCGTGCTCCATGTTGTCCTTCCTAGGCACCGTCCGCTGGGACTTGCGAGGAGATGGAGGAATCTTCCCGTGTACAGACCGCTGGTGGACCTGTCGACAATGGAAGAAAGACATGTCATACTGACATACAGGCTTGACAGAGCCACTATACAGGAACTGTGTGCCCAGCTGGAGCCAGACCTGATGTCACCCATCCGCCAACCCACAGGGATCCCCCCTCTAGTGCAGGTGCTGTCAGTACTCCATTTTTTGGCAAGTGGCTCATTTCAAACAACAGTGGCCATTTCATCAGGGATGTCTCAGCCTATGTTTTCCAAGGTGTTGTCCAGAGTGTTGTCTGCCCTGCTCAAACACATGCGGAGCTACATCGTTTTCCCTGAGGTGGGGGATTTGCCTACAGTGAAGGGTGACTTCTATGCCCTTGGACATATCCCCAACATCATAGGTGCCATTGATGGGACCCATGTTCCTTTGGTACCCCCCAGAGAAAGTGAACAGGTGTACAGGAACAGGAAAAGTTATCATTCCATGAATGTCCAGGTGGTCTGTTTGGCTGACCAGTACATCTCCCATTTAAATGCCCTGGGTCAGTTCATGACGCGTACATCATGCGAAATAGCAGCATCCCTTACGTGATGGGACTACTTCAGAGACACCGTGTGTGGCTAATTGGTGACTCTGGTTACCCCAACCTGTCCTGGCTACTGACCCCAGTGAGGAATCCCAGGACAAGGGCAGAGGAACGGTACAATGAGGCCCATGGGCGTACTAGGAGGGTGATCGAGCGGACCTTCGGCCTCCTGAAGGCCAGGTTTAGGTGCCTCCATATGACAGGTGGATCCCTAATGTACTCACCAAAGAAGGTGTGCCATATCATCGTGGCCTGCTGTATGCTTCACAACCTGGCTTTGCGACGCCAGGTGCCTTTCCTGCAGGAGGATGGTCCAGATGGTGGTGTTGTGGCAGCTGTGGAGCCTGCGGAGAGTGAAGAGGAGGAAGACGAAGAGGACGACACAGACAACAGGGACACAGTGATACAGCAGTATTTTCAATGACATACAGGTAAGAATCAACACCGGCATTTTACATTTACTTAAAGTCTCCTGCCTCTCTACTGTCTGAGTTTCCCCCCAGTGTATGTTAACTGAGTTGTGACTTTCCCTTCCAATTTCAGAGATGTGCGCCCCACTCCGTGACCTCTGCTTTGTTTCCCCATGGACTACAGCTGTGTGACAGTGGTATGTTGTCATCACAATGTAACTGGACATTTTGGCACGGTTCTGTGTAATACATTTGTTCAAAAATACAGGCAGACTCCAGATTATTTTTGTGCAATAAGTGTGTTTATTAAAGTGCTCAATTTTGGGTAATGGTTGGAATTCGGTGATGGGTGATGGTGGAGGAATGTCCATGGCAGAGTCCAGATTTTCAGTCTCACAGGTGCATTGTCCATATGCCTGTGGAAGGTGGAGCAGGGGCAGTTTAAGGTTGGACAGGGTGACAATGTGGGACAGTGGGATGACAATCAGGGGATATCCTTTCCTGGCGGGGGTCTTGGCATCCTACTCTGTCTTCTTCCTAGATCTCAGGCACCGCTTGCGGGGTGGTTCTCCTTCTGCAGGGGGTGGGGTTCTGGTGGCCTGTTGTTCTTGTGTCGGGGCCTCCTGTCCACTAGCACCGGCAGAGGTGGTAGCCTGTTCTTGGTCCATGCTAGTGACAAGGGCCCTTTGTGGTGCCACATGGTCCCGCAATGTGCTGACAATCTGATGGAGAGCCACAACGATGGTGCCCTTTGCGGAACTGATATTTCTGAGTTCTTCCCTGAACCCCATAAACTGTTCCTCCTGCAGTACCTGGATCTCCTGGAACCTGGCCAGGACCGTCGCCATTGTCTCCTGGGAGCGGTGGTATGCTCCCATGATGGAGGATAGGGCCTCTTGGAGAGTGGGTTCCCTGGGCCTGTCCCCCCCCTGTCGCACAGTAGCCCTCCCAGTTTCCCTGTTTCCCTGGGCCTCTGTCCCCTGGACCGTGTGCCCACTACCACTGCCCCCAGGTCCCTGTTGTTGTTGGGATGGTGGGTTAACCTGGGTGCCCTGTAGTGGTGGACACACCGCTGATTGACGTGTCCTGGAGACAGAGGCATGGGCCCGCTGGGTGGGTGCTGTGCTGGTGTTCCCAGAAGGGGGTAGGTCTGCTGTGGCCTGTGGCTGTCTGAGGGGAACCGACTGCCCCGAGGTCCCCGATGGGCCGGGCTGGTCATCTGGGTCCAGGGAGACAGAGCTGCTGTCATCACTGTGGGCCTCTTCTGGGGGTGGAATGGACATTTCTGGACCCTCCTGGGCGGTGTCATGGCGTTCGGGTCCTGCAGGGGTATAAGAGTATGGTTATTGCTTCTGTGTGTGCCATAGCGTGCAATGGGTGGGAGCCCGTGTACCCCAGTGCTGGCATTCCCTTGTGGGGGCTGTTGTGACGGTGGTTTGGGGGGGATGGGTATGTGCAGTGGGCATGCTTAGGTGATGGGTGTCCATGGTTTGTGGTCGCATGCAGGGCTTGGTGTTGGGATGGGTGGGTTGTGATGGTGAGACATTAGCAAGGAGGATGTGTGATGGGGGTGGGGGGAAGGGTGGGGGTATGGTTTGGCATGCCGGTGGGTGGGGGGGATGAAGTAGTTGAGATTAGACTTACCAGAGTCCATTCCTCCGCCTAGTCCTGCGAGGCCCTCAGGAAGCAGGATCGCCAAGACCTGTTCCTCCCATGTTGTAAATTCTGGGGGTTGAGGTGGGGGTCCGCCGCCAGTCTTCTGCACCGCGATGTTGTGTCTGGATACCATGGAACGCACCTTCCCCCATAGGTCGTTCCACCGCTTCCTGATGTCGTCCCGATTTCGTGGATGCTGTCCCACAGCGTTGACCCTGTCCACTATTCTTTGGCATAGCTCCATCTTCCTGGCAATGGTGGTGTGCTGCACCTGTGCCCCGAAGAGCTGGGGCTCTACCCGAACTATTTCCTCCACCATGACCCTGAGTTCAGCGTCTGAAAACCTGGGGTGTCTTTGGGGTGCCATGGGGTGGTGTGGATGAGGTGTGGGGTGGCGTTTGTGGTGATGAGTGTGGTGAGTGTGGTGGTGTGTGGTGTTTTGTGGGTGGATGTTGTGTGAGTGATGGTGTTATGTGCCTGTGAATGCTCTGTACTAGCTGGTGGTGTCTCTCTCTGGCCCTAGTCAATAAATGGTGGTCGTAGGGGTTTGTGGGTGATGTGGGTGTGTGTTTTAAATTGTGTTGGGTGTGTGGGAGTGGTGTTTGTATGTGTATCAGGTGTGTGTGTTTCAAAATGACCAATGTGGCAGTGTTTTGGAGCTGTGTGTGTATTTTGTCTGCGGCGGTGTGTACCGCCAATGGAATACTGCGGTTGAAAGACCGCCGCGTGGATTCGTAATGGAATGGGCGTATTTCTGTTGGCGTGACGGTGGAGGTTTGGTCATCGCCAGTTTTTCGCTGGCCGTTGGTGTGGCGGACTTTTGTGGATGTCGGGTTTTTGGCGGTTTGCCTGTTGCGGGTCAGAATGACCGTGGCGGTTTCCCGCGGCTGCGGAGGTGTTATGGCGGCCTTTTACCGCCGAGGTCAGAATGACCCCCTATGTGATTGTACGACCCAGCTGATTACTTTTCATGAGTACTTCTACACAAATGCAGTTTGACATCCAAAACAGCTGAAGAGTACATTATTTCATTGTGATGTCCAGCACACCAGCAGCTTTATCCATCAAACAGATTATTGCTCCCACAAATGCTGATAAGAACGTGATCATTCTCAAAGACATAATTTCAACTCAATCATGGAAGAATAGTGTTCGACCTCTTGATGACAATATTGAGTTTCAGAAATTCAAAAGCATACAGGACGAACTGTCCATGACCAAGGAAGGTATTGTGTTGAGAGGCTCAAAAATCATCATTCCTGAGCGCCTAAGACAGCAAGACATTGCATTAGCCCATGAAGGATATCATGGTACTGTGGCCACAAAGAGAGGCCTAGGAGATTCAGGCCCATATTTATACTTTTTGACACAAATCAGCGCTAGAGCAGATTTGCGTCAAAAAGTTTACCGCCGGCTAACGCCATTCCATCGTGTCAGCCATGTGCCTTATTTATGGAATTAACTGGCGCTGTAGCCTGGTTAGCGTCAAAATAATGACAGTAACTGGGTAGCGGAGGCGAAGGAAAGACTGGGGTTGTGCGCCAAAGAATGGTGCAAGTCAGGTTTGAGTCAAAAATATTGGCTCTAACCTGACTAGCACCATTTTTTGATGCACAACCCCCATGGAAATGACTCCTGTCATGCACTCCTGCCCAATGGCCATGCCCAGGGGACTTCTGTCCCCTGGGCATGGCCACTGGGCACAGTGGCATGTAAGGGGGCCCAAGTTAGGCCCCAATATGCCACTTAAAAAAACATATGTATATATACTTACCTACACTTACCTGCACTCACCATGGATGGGACCCCCCCATCCATGGGTGTCCTTCAGGGGTGGGTGAGGGTGGCGGGGGGTGTCCATGGGTGCAGAGAACGGCACCTGTGCACTGCTTCCATGGTCTCCCACCATGGAAATGAGCCCACAGGTCCCTTAATGCCTGCCCTGACCCAGGTGTTAAAAAACAGTGCAAATCCGGCTGGGCACCATGTTCTAAGGCCTGCCTCCTCCTGTGCGTCATTTTGATGCCGGAGAATAAATAAGGCCCACATGTCTTAGAGTCATTTTTTGCACAGGAACGCCTACCTTGCATGTCAATAGCGCAAGGTAGGTTTTCATGTACAAAAAATGACTCAAACTCCATAACTTTGGCGCTAGACGGGTCTAGCTCCAAATTATAAATATGGAGATAAGTTGGCGCCGAATTTGCGTAAAAGAAATGACACAAATCCGGTGCAAATAGAATATAAATATGGGCCTTAGTGTGGTTCTCATGCCTAGACAAGCGAGTTGAGAAGAAACTAAAGGAATGCCATCTTTTCAACTGCCTTTCCCCTAAAGTAATGCAACACCCACTGGTGATGTCTGATAAACCTATACATGCTTGAGAAAAAGTTGTAGTTGATTTTGTAGGCCTTTAGGAAAAGGATACCATGTCATGGTAGTCATTGATGAGTATTCATTCTTTGCTTTAGTGGAGAAATAGTCATCAACCACCAATGACAATTTATTGGAATGGCTGGACGACATCTTTGCAGTGTGGGACATCCCTGTCATTCTCAAATTTGACTATGGGCAAGTATTCAAAGAGTTTCTAGTCAAACTGAGGCCCATATTTATCCTTTTTTAGCACCGCATTAGCATCATTTTTTTATACAAAAGCGGCACAAACTTACAAAATACAAATTTTGTAAGTTTGTGCCACTTTTGCATCAAAATGTGGTGCAAATGCGGCGCTAAGAAAGTATAAACATGGCCTGAATGTCAAGCAAAAAAGAGTACACCTCTGTGGCTCCAGGCCAATGGCACTGTTGAACAATTTATGGGCACCTTCAAGAGGGAGAGGGTGATTTAATGAGCATCGATGGAAGGGATCGAGCTGAGTCAAGCCCTGTGTGAAGCCCTCCATGCTTATCACTCAACTTCTCACTCCATAACTGGTGACAGTCCTGCCACATTGCTGTTTTGAGAGCCATCAGAACCAAATTGCCTTACTGGACCTATCCTTAAAAGCTAATAAGGTTAATGTCCTGGACACTTCGCAAAAGTGCAAAATGAAAACATATGCCAATCAGCGTCAATGAGCTCAGGAAACAGGCTTCAATGAAGGTGACTGGGTCCTGGTCAATCAGAAACAAAAGTGGAAAACTGAATCTTTGTTTGTAGCCAATTCTCTGAGGGTGGTGATGTGCAAAGGACACATGGTGACAGCACATCAATCCGGAAAGTCCATCACATGGGTCTCATCACATTTTAAGAACCTACCTCGATGTTTGTCAGCTCCTGCAATTATGGATGAGGAGAGTCCACCTGAAAATCCAGATCAAGCATCAGAATCTCTGTAATCGGTGCATGACCAGAATGCATCTCAATTACCTCATACCACTTGATCAGGCAGACTAGTGTGAATGCCACAATGACTTATTAAAGAGATTTGATATACCTATGATTTGCACTTTTTATTTAACAAGGGGGGAGATGTAGTGTTGTGAGGCTAAGGCCCAGATTTAAGAGGGACTAGCGCCTCCTTGCACCACATTAGCATCATTTTTTTTCGCTAATGTGGCTCAAAGAGGTCAAAATTGCTGCACTAGATTTACAGAGTGGTGCAATGCATGCATTTTGCCACTTTGTAACCCCTTGCGTCACATTATGCCTGCAGCAGGCATAATGTATGCAAGGGAGGTATTCCCCCATTAGGGGGACAGAAAAAAAGGCGCAAATAAATCTAACATATTTCTTTGTTGTACTTTTAACACATGCACAGAGTGGGAATTAAAAGGAGGCACACCATTATTTATAATGGGCCTCAATGTGCTTTGCAGGATTATCGTAAACATTTTCTTAAATATCTTAAATACGGCGCACACATGGTGGAGTTAGGGGGGCATAAAGGAGCGCAAGAAAAATGGCGCTGCATTGGATGCAGCACCACTTTTCTTAAATCTTTCCCTATCTGTGCTAGGACCCTTGCAGTTCTGGGCAGAATTCAGAGAGAGATCACGTGACTTGCTGGGATGTGTTAAAAAGTGTGTTTAATAATGGTTATGACGTAATCATTGAATAGTGTTTGATTGTATGTTGATAATTAAAGACGTCTATTCTAGAGCTCTTTGTGTGGCGTGTTCTTTTTCATGCTCCCAGGCTGGGGTTAAGGTACAGCTACTAACTAGGGATGGGCAAGAAATTCCAGTCTGCCAGCAGACATTACAGAGTTTGACGACTACGCATTCGGTTTACAGCACAGAGTTCTGGCAAAACTTTGCCAACTGCCACATGGAGGAGTTTTTTCTTGTTTGTGGCTCTCCAACGTTAAGTTGGCGAGCGTGAAAAAGAATTTGCATCCCCTAGTGCGATTTTAAGGTGCTACAATGCCTCCTCGCAAGATTTCTCAACGCGGGCAATTGTGGCAAGTCATGACCGTTTGCACTGAGAAAGCTGCTGCTTGAGTAGAAAATCTACTTAAGCAGCAGAAAGAAGCAATACTCTTTGGTATGCCACATGGTGCTATTTCTGTTGACTTTACAGCATAGCACAAGCTCCCAGCGCTAACCTGGTAGAATTTGAGCCTGGCCAGAAGTTGTGTGTTAGGGAGCCCATAGCTCTCCAAGATTAATAGACAGGCCCATTTCAGGTGAAGAAGTGGAAGAAGGAGGCCACCTACCTAGTGAATCTCAGGAGCCCAAGCTATCCCAAAAGGGTGTTCTACAGAAACCACTTCATACCAAACTTTGAGAAGTCTGATGTCACCATGCTCCTGGTGACAGATTACAGAGAAGAAGAAGAGAGTGCGTAACTGGAGCAATACAAAGCATTGCCTACTACCAAGGATACCTACTGTTGGAAAGACAATATGTTGTTGAACCATACCCCTAAGTTCCTCACAACCATCGAAAGCAGAGGTTGCAGGGGTGCCATTTCAAGCCAGAAACTCTGCCCCCAATTAGACTGGAAAAAAACAAATAATAAAATCTAGGGTCTATCCATATTACACATTAAGTTACTAGCACAGAGCCATTCAAAGACTGGCTGAAGACAAGCCTTAATAGGTCTACATACAGCTTCAGCCCTATTTCAAAAGAGAGGAGTAGCTAAGAACTATTCGAGTAAGACCCCATCTTGAGTCCAAATGATCCAACCAATAAAGCTAGTGGGTCAGTTAAACAGTGGAGTTCTTATCTTCTGTATTCTGACTGTCAGAAAATGGGTTATTGGTTAAATGGGTGAAAGCTCCACTCTAGCAACAGCCACATTCCTTCTCAAGTTAAACGACAAATGTCCCAAAATTAGCCTGCCCATAATCCTCTGGTAACTTAATATTTATGAGGCATATAAACAGCAAAAAAGTTAAAATATATAAAAAATCCCAAACTAATTTTGAGAAATTCGTGAATTACTTAAATTAGGGTAAATTGTAATAAAGAAAATGATACTATAATAACAAAAATACAATCAGTAGAACTGAAGATATTCAATTTTAAAGTTTATACTGTAGTCTAAATAGCACCTACAAGCATAAAGCACCACTTGTAGTCATCTGGCTGTGCTAGATGGGGGAAGTCACAAGTTCAGGACATACTGGAATGTGGACTCGATGCAGGGACCAGGTTAGTCCTACTGAAAAAAGTTACTGTCTCAAAGTTCGGCATGAAGCAATCCATTTGTGGTGAAGGAGTTCACAAGTAGCAGGGGTTCATTGCTTTAGCACAAAGAGCAAGCTATGCAAAGTGTGTTGTTGTGGCTGTAGTAAGAAGAGCCGGTCGGGCATTGTTGACGGACAATGCTGGAGCTTTATGTTGGCAGTCACAGAAGGCTATTGTCACTGTAGAGAGAAGTGCAGATCTCCCACTGCCAGTCATCGTTGTAGTGCAAAGAGCAGGTCTTTACTGCAGCTTCATATTGGCAGTCATCGCCAGTGGCAGAATATCTATGCACAGAAGCCCTTTTACAGTCAAAAAAAGCCCAAACTTCAGATTTCACCTCTTCTTCTTAGAAGGAGTTCAAACCAATGCCAGTCAAGTGTCCAGCAGCTCTCTGTGACTAGGAACCTTCTCCAACAGTGGCCAGCAGGGTTCTGGCAGGTCCAGTTCCAGGTCCAGGTAAGCCCAGTTGCAACATCTGCTGGGCTGTTGAAGGGAAACTTTTTTAAATTCAGTGCACCCTGACCTATGAGCCTTTAGAGTCTACTTTAGGGTTGACTTATAAGTATCAAACAGGAATGTTTAGGCCTGGAACAAAGTTTATTTTGACATTTCAAGATGGCAGTTTAAAACTGCACTTCAGGATGCAATGGTAGGCCTAAGACATATGCTATAACGCTCCTTTAGTGGGTGCCACAATGATTGCTGCAGCCCCTTTAGTAGCATTTAATTTTCAGTCCCCAGTGACATGTAGGACCAGTTATTAGAGATGTACACGTAAATGATATATGCCAATTAGGTGTAAGCCAATTTTACCATGTTTGAACAGAAGCACTTTAGAACTGATTAGCAGTGGTAAAGTGCACAGAATCCTTATGACAACAAAAACTAATTCAGCAAAATACAAGGTGAGAAGGCAAAATGTTTGGGGGAATATCACGCCAAGAATATCAGGTCTAACACTGACTCTCAATTTTTAAGTTGCCAATATTTTTTGACACAAAAGTCTTGTATGGCAATATCTGTATTCAATATTTGGCAGAATAACAATCACAAATGTGTGAAGCTAGGCAAAACAAAGTATTACAGTGTCAGGTGATGAAGTCACAACACAGTAAAATAAAACAAAAATTAATTTATTTGGCTTGCTTGTGACCTGGGTATCTTTGAGACACCAGGTCTGCAGCTCTGCATGGACCAATGACTCTGCTCCTTCTCAATCATGCTTGTGCAAAGCAGTTGGCTCCTAGAGGCTGTGTTTAATCCTTGAGGTGCAGGCGGCTTCCACCCTGTAAACCTGTCAAGAAGGCTAGCAAAGCTTCATCTTGGTGTTCAAAGTTGTTTCCAGCTTTGAAGAAGCGTGTATTACTCAGGCAGCTCTACATTCTGTAAGCACAACTGTAGGAATCACACTGGTCTGTTCAGTGTTGATGCTCTTCCTCGTGCTCAAATAGCACTGCAGCTTTTTTAACCTGTTCTTGGCAGTTTGGAAGCATCCTATGACTGCTTAGAGCAAGAGCACTTCTCCATTTTGATAAACTAACAACCATGTTTATGCAAATAATTCTTCCTCAAACAGGCTTGTGTGAAGGTCTTTTGTTGCCATCATCCCAGAATACCTGTGTGGCCGTTGACCTGCATTCCATCTTCAACAAGCAGTGGCCTGCTCTGGCAGGAAGCCATGTATAATCCACTCAGACCGATCTTCGGAAAAAAGGAAACAGGAGAAGAAGTGGTGAATAGGTTCCTCTCGGGGTTCTGTCTTCCAACAGGTTGCAAAAACAATTTACATGATTATAGATGTGTATTTGATCAGTTAATGGTAATCGACATGGCAGGTACTCCAACAGGGATCATGAACAGGATTGTTCTGTATGTCCAATCTTCAGTGTGAGTACATCTGCTTTAAGTGGCTGGTTGACGGATATTAGGACTTGGTACCAGTGTAATGGGTGAACACTTCTAACATCACTGGTTTGTCGGTATTCACAACAGTTGGGTAGGCCAATTCTCCAAAACTGGCGGAGATCTAGGGCAAGGGGTTTTGACACAGTGTTTTGTTTCCAAAGGTATATCGTTTTTAAACATATTTCCCAATGCTGATATTAACTTGCTATGCGTTTGGGTTTGCAAAAATAAAATGCAGATGCACATCTGCACTCCTCAAACTCTACGAGGATTTCAAGAATGTCACAACTTTTCACAAATCATGGGCGTAATCCTCTAGTGTTTATTTCTGAGTTTTCAGCAAACGTTTTGGAAACTGGAACCAACGAGATGTGTGCTTTTTAAAGCAACATGATTCCAAGGTGTGAATTAATGGGAAATACTAAAGTGGGCCAATAACTTGCACCAGGAACATGTTACAGGATTGTTCTGTAGTAGATGGGGTAACATTTCCGAGTATTTGGACTAAATATGTTTGCTTTTTAGAATAATGGTACATTCATAGTGCTTATGCCAGCCTCAATGTGGTTTGGCAAAAATTAGGAAATAAAGGCCCATATTTATACTTTTTGATGCTAAACTGCGCTAACGAAGTTTAGCGTCAAAAGATTTTGCGCCGTCTAACGCCATTCTGAAGCGCCATGCGGGCGCCGTATTTATGGAATGGCGTTAGCCGGCGCAAGCGGACCGGCGCTGCCTGGTGTGCGTGGAAAAAAACCACGTACACCAGACAGCGCCGGCGTAGGGGGAAAATGGCGTATGGGCGTCTTAAAATGGGGCAAGTCAGGTTACGTCGAAAAAATCGTCGTAACCCGACTTGCGCCATGTTTTTTCGACGCCCATCCCCCATCAACATGACTCCTATCATTGTAAAGATAGGAGTCATGCCCCCTTGCCCAATGGCCATGCCCAGGGGACTTCTGTCCCCTGGGCATGGTCATTGGGCATAGTGGCATGTAGGGGGGCACAAATCAGGCCCCCCTATGCCACAAAAAAAAAAAAAAAAATACTTACCTGAACTTACCTTAATGTCCATGGGATGGGTCCCTCCGTCCTTGGGTGTCCTCCTGGGGTGGGCAAGGGTGGCAGGTGGGGTCCCTGGGGGCAGGGGAGGGCACTCTGGGCTCATTTTGAGCCCACTTGTCCCTTAACGCCATGCCTGACCCAGGCGTTAAAAAGCGGCGCAAAAGCGCCGTTTTTGGCCACGCCCACTCCCGGGCGTCATTTTTGCCCGGGAGTATAAATACCACGTAAAGGCCTGGGAGTCATTTTTTAAGACGGGAACGCCTCCCTTGCATATCATTAACGCAAGGAAGGGGTTCACGCTAAAAAATGACGCACTCTCCGGGCACTTTGGCGCCCGAAGCGTCTAACGCCATAGTATAAATATGGCGTTAGTTGGCGTTAGTTTAGCGTCGAATTTGCGTCGAAAAAAACGACGCAAATTCGGCGCAAACGGAGTATAAATACGGGCCAAAGAATGCATAAATCTTTCCGTTGGACGCAAGCCACACGTGTGCCTGAGTGTACATGAATCTATACATGCACAAAAAGAGGTGAACATTCACCTGCATGTTGGTGCTGACCCAGATTTACACAAAACAAAGCACTCAAAACACAACAAAGCACACAAGAATCAGTTCTGTCCAAGTCCGTTATTAAGCAGGCAAGACGACCTCATACTCAGTATGAACACTTACCCCAGAAAATCTAGGTTTGCTTCTTTAAAAAAGATCAAAATAAAAAAGACAATTTGTTCAAATCTTTAAGTTCAGGCATTTGCTCAGGATTTCGATCTTCTCATTAAATGAATAAAACCCTCCATTTCTCCGTTCTTCCGTAGCTGGGCGTTAGTAGTTTATTTAATTTTATTTTTAGCTATTTAAAAGGTCTCACTTGTAAAACGTGGCAAAAGTAATTGTTAGGTGTTGTTTTGTGTAATTTAATAAAATAATCAAATAAATAATGTAGGTACGTGTTGTATGCACAATATTTGCTCGAAACAGATCGACAGCAATATGTTAAAGAGGCAGATTTAAGAGCCCCCTGCGCCACCTTAGTGTCGTCATAGCGTAATTTTTTTTAAACTAAGGCGACGCTAAAGTGGCATTTTCCCCGCGCCATGTTTACAAAGTGGCGCAATGCATGCAGTGTGCTACTTTGTAAACCCTTGCACCTCATTATGCCTTCGCCAGGCATAATGCATGCAAGGGGGATGTCCCCCCGATAGGGGGGAGAAAAAATGGCGCAAGGAAATCTAAGAGATTTCCTTGTAGCATTTTTTTCGGCACTTTTAACGTCTGCTCAGAGCAGATGGGGCATACCATTATTTATAATGGGCCCCAATTAACTCTGCAGGAGAAGTGCCAACATTTTGGTTCAATAGTGTCTTTCACATTATCTACAAAGTATGGGTTGCTCAGCATTTTAGTAACAATTAGGCAAATAAAATCATTGTTTGAGTCAGAATCCTGAAAAATTAACATTTGCTTCTGGAGTTGGAAATTGATTATCAACACTATGAAGTTTATAGGTATCAGTGGCAATGCAACTTGCACTAAGTACCGAAAAAGCTCAAGGTTGTGGATATATACAATCGTTTTGAGGGTATGTTCCTCTCTTGAACACGCACATTAAAAAAACTTGCTTTTCCATTAAAAGAAGCAGAAGAGAACAGCAACATATCCCATGCAATATGACCCTCGTACATGCCCAGCTAAAAGACATACACTGATTAAAATGGGACACTGCACAAGGAGGTTTTTATCTGCCACTATTCCACACACACATCTCGGGACAAGCCAACTCAAATTGCATCAAATATTCTAACCTGTGCCAAATCGATGAACAGCACTAACCTTTCCAATTTCAAATCGTTGATGACAACTGCAACTTAGCTCATAAATAAACAAATTACCAGAAGTTTAAGGAGGTAATGAATTTGTGATGTAGACACCCAACAGAAGCATGTTGAGCAGGACAAAGAAATCAAGGAGCTACGTTCTACCAAAAATAAATATATTAAAATAGTCCTCTGCAGCAATTACATCAAAGTACCCTACTTTCTGAATCCTTGCTTTCATCAAATCCACATTGAGGGAATAGCAGATACAATATGCTACCCTATGCCACATGCTGTCACTATGCAGGAAGGCAAAAGTTCCCATGGCACTTGTTTAGAGATGTATGGGGATAGTAAAGATGCTGAGGTGTAATAGGAAAATAAAATTGCCACCTTTTCATGGCCATGGATCATGGCATACCCACTTTATGGGATCATGATAGGAACTAGGACAAGAGATTCGTGAGATTAATATCATTGAAACTGGACAAGATGGCATGCACAGATGAAAAATACATCTAAAACCGATGTTACTTAAGGAAACATAAGCACGAATCAGTAAACACTAAAACCGTGTAACAGAGGGACTGGTTTCAAGGGATTTTGGGTACTCCTCTCCATGTTTCAAGTTAGCACCTAAAAGAAATTCTGATTAAACTAATGCTCAGGAAGGACATACCGAGCCATGCAGACTCAACCACCTTACTAGGGCATAATTGTTCACCTTTTCTACCTCTCTTGTGGTGTCATTAGGGACCGTATCAAGCAATAAAGGTATACGTATTGGTGTTCTGGAATGCATCAATAGCCCTAAATTATTAATAGAAATGTATTCCTTTTCATTCAATTGCCTTTCATAGGCCTATTACATAAGTGGGTCCCTAAACCACATCCAGATGGAACACGAAATTAAGTACTGTTGGGGAAGCAGGCACACACTTGTTCTTATATGCATGGAGTTCTGACCAGAATTTGAGATTTGTAAGTATGACAGTCCTCCCAACCGCCGGTCCCTATTTTGAATATGGTATTGCTGGGCTTGAAACTCTTTAGACTCACATTTGTGAGAGCCATGGTTTCCTGAATGAGACACAAATTATTATCTTTTCTACCACTCATATCTATCCAGTTTAAGTAGAAAGTGGAAACAATGCTAAGGGTAGCAGTTTTGATTGTCAATGAAAGCAGGAGCCCAAGGTTACATTCCATGGCCTTTTGGTTAATGGCAGAAGTCACTTTCATTGACACTATCTCCTGCTTCAAGTTCTGAACTGTCAGGCCATTGCAAAATTGTTGCCCTTTCTTGAAGTATATTTTATTCTGGCCAAAATATAAAGTAACTATCAGTGCTTGCAACAGAAATTTATGGTGTGCATGGAGAACTGCGCCAAGCAGCTCAAATCTGATTTTCTATGTGTTAGAAATGGGATTTCTGGTTGGCTAGGGTATGCACCTCAGCCAGGGAGAACTTACCCACTCTAGTCAGGGCAAGGGAGTTACACGTCCAAGATAACCCCTGCTCACCCGCTTGGTAGCTTGGCACGAGCAGTCAGGCTTAACCCAGAGGCAATGTGTAAAGCGTTTGCACAACACACACAACACACATGACGCAATATCCCCACCACAAAGGAAACACAGCACCAGATTATATAAAAATATACTGTATTGTACACAAGGCAATTATCAGACCAAACATCACATATCAGTACTATCCTGCTACCTTAGCAGTTGTCAGAACGTTACACATTAGTTATTCTGCAAACTAGCAGTAGTCACACATAACACACAGGTTACTCAGTATTCTGCAACATAAGCAGTAGTCAGGAAAACACGTATTACATCACAGCACTTGTCATAAGAATATCATAAAATGCCCATAGTAGGAACATTAGAAAACATATGGCAAGTTAGAAAAACATATTAGCAAGCATGTCCATAAAAGGAACATTTGCATACACATATGTAAAAACATCAAACCCAGTTAGGTAATATATGAATCAAACAAAAGTCTGTAGAAAGAACTTTGGATTGCAACTATATTGGTCCTTTAAACAGTACCTGGTTGGATGACGGCACCTCCAGTTCCTAAAAGGCGAACAATGGGGCCCCCGGCGCTCCTATGCGCAAAACAGCGGCCTCCCTTATACTCTGTGGTCAGAGGAGGGCGATATGCACTCCTCTCTTTTATAGACAGGCCCCTCTGGGGAACGTGATTACTGGGGGCCCCCCAGGGCCTCAATCGGCCCTCACAAGCGGGGCCAAAGCCAGCAAAAACAACTTAGGGCAGGAGGGGGGCACCACGCACCCCCTCCGGTTTAATGACAGGCCCCTCCCGGGACCTGTGATCTCTGGGGGGCCCCCCGGGCCTCCACTGGCCCTTCCACCAAGGGGGGGGCACAATAATGCCCGTTTTACCTAACAGCAGAAAAGGAGCGTCCTGCTCCTAACGCAGAGGCCAGGGGGAAGGGGGCACTCCCCGCGCCTTCCTCTGGTCCTGCCGTGAAGCCACAAGAAGATCAGACCCCTCCTGGGGCCCGAGCAGACACTCGCCTGCACCCGATGCGATGCGCAAGTGTTCTTCCAGCTGCTAGGTGCGCTAACTGCAACTTCAGGTCCCTCTCTTCCTGCCTATCTCTTAGCTCATCAGGTGTCAAGGAATGAGAGGTAGCCCTGCTTCTTACACTGGACCCAGCAAGGGACTCCCTATCACTGGGGTCTTACCTGTCAACTGGCGTCCCAAACCGGTCATTCTCACCCTCCTGATCAGTCTCTCTACCACTCTCTAGGGATGAGGTCTGGGAGCCCTCCCATTGGGAACCCTCGCTACACTCAGGATCCTTTGGGCACCCCCTAAGCACACTCCCTCTCTGGGTATATGTCACAAACCTTTCAAAGAAATTCAGAGATCTCCTGAGGTCCCCTTCTACAGGCAGCCCTCTCTCTCTCTACAGAACCCCTCTAATTCCTCCTGTGTGTAAAACGGCAGGTCCTCTAAATCAAAGGTAAGCCCCATCTTGAAAAAGTACAAATAACTCAAATGTGACAACCACAATATATTGCGCAGAAAGTTAATGCAGCCCCAGTGTCAAAAAGTGCTGCATTGCTTAGAACCATCCCCAGTGATAATGTTTGCAAACGTGAACAGAACGGGGATGCAGCAACTCAAAAATACCTAGAATTTGACACAAAGGCAACCAACAACAACAACATAATCTGGATTTGCATGCAGTCCTAATTCCAACTCAAACCAGGCACAAGGTATGAGCAAGTGAAATATTGTGATAACTACCCCGACAATCTGTAATTTATTTATGTATAATTACACATTTTCACAGTTTATCCTGTCCCTGTTGTCATTGCGCAGGAATTTGTATTCAAGGGTGTACTTCATGCAAACTTTCCATGCAACACACTGCTGTCTTGCCTCTGCATTGTAGTGCAACACTTAGCACCATAGTAAACATCATCTATGTGTGACTTTGTTGGGTGCACTGTGCAATTATTTACTCATTTGTGCAATGCAAAGGTGCAATTTTTCATTCCGCGCTCCAATGCAAATACCCTGGTGTACATGACCCATTCTGTGTTTCCTGCTGGAACAGGAGGTGATGAGAAGAAGCAAGCCCATCAAATGCTTTACAACAGTGCTCTGCACATGTAGTTCATACCTTTAGAGAATTGTCAACTTCCAGTTTGTTCACACTCCTTTCTACTTCTTGGCTTCTACACAAATGAGGTGATTATGGCCAAAAAAAAACAATTGATTAATGTGATTGAGGCCTCTGGTCTCTGACAATTAGAGTGAAAAATCAAGTTCATGTCAGGATAAGTCTTCAATATATTTCTATTTCATTACACTAAGCCTTCAATCAAAAGTCACATTATATTAATTGGCAGTAGGTTTAGCAGCAAGTAAACGAAATGCCATACTTCTTCTGGAAGAGACGTACTGCAGAAAAGTTTCTAGTACACCACTTGGTTTATGTGAAAAATAGCCTCCTTGTTTAAAGAAATAGAATGGTTATTGCAACCCTGAGTTGGATCACAAACACTATATGCAAAATATATGCGGTGCTCTTTTTTGAGGTAATCGTGGCATACTTACAAGGACTTGGAGTAGGGCAGGGCAGTAAGCCTTTCTGATGAGCGGCCCTACGCCAATTTGAAAGGGCAGAAATGCATTATATATATGTGAACGGTGCATTTCTGTCCTTTCCCCTTGTGCTGGGGCACAAATTGCTGTCTAGCACCATTGCAGGCACCCTTGCACCATGGTGTTAGGCTGTCTGCGCTTCTGGCACAATTGTTTTTGTGTAAGAAGGGAGACCTTACTGTTCAAAAACAATCCTGGAAGGCATTTTCCTATTTCTGTGTGTGCTGCAGAGGACATAACAAGGAGATATAAAGACATTTCTTCTCCTTGCGCCTGCCCTGGGGAGGCGTACAGTTTTAATGCATTCCTAGGTTTACAGATTCTTGTAAATCTGGGAATGCATCAAAACTCATGGGTTTTGTGTGGGAAAACCCCCTGCAAAGCCCATGAAACGCCTTTCTGATGCAGTGTAAGGCAACGCAGAGACTTGCACTGCGTTACCTTACACCATACAGTATCTACAAGGCCATGAAGAGCCACGCAAAGCAGCTTTATGTGGCCTTGTAGATATGGGTCTGCACTATGCGCCTCTGGTGCGTCATAAAAAGTGACGCACTTGTGACACACAGGGCTTGTAAATATGCCCCTTGATACTCATATGCTGCAGACAGCACAGCTCTGAATTTTGAGCTGTAGTTGTCTCTCTTTATCCAAACGGTGATACATGCAGTTCATGGACTACAGACACCGTGTTAGAGAGTTTCCAAGTAAGTGTATGCGCTATAGACAGCATAATCACATTCATAAACAGGCACACAGCTCCTTGTGCACCTCCACACACATTTCTTATACAGCCCTTGATTGCTCTTATCGGGATCTAAAATACTCCAGTGTGAATTCTAAATTCTTCAGCGTTTTTCATCACAAATGTGCCCTAAAATTGAGTAATGATTGGCACTTGCTTCTCATTTGGTACTATACCATATCACAACTTTCGCCCAGACTTACATTGAAAGCAAAATGCACTCAGCTAGTGACAACGCGAACTCGAATTTCAAATGCATCCGTGTTATTCTCCTGTAGAGTTCTAAAGGACCCGACTAGAAGTCCACTAAGAAATATTATCATTATTGAATTTGTCTGTCAAATGCCAAACACTTCCAAAAACATTGGATATATGTGGATATTTTCAGTGGATAATTTACAAGACGTTGACAGCTATATCTAGATTAAAGTTTATAGTTAGATACAACGTTTCAGAGAGAGTCGAACAATAATAAAAATAATAATAGCAGTAAGAGGGAAGGCTGTGTTCTTCTTGTATTAGAGGCTTCTGTTCAGTGCCTATCAAATAACTCTGCACTGTGCCTAAATCGTGTCGGTCTTTTTTCTAGCTCAGATAATTATACAGAACATAAAATGAGGTATTTGTGGAATTCACAGGTGCAGCTGAATCTAATATTATGCCAAAAGAGTTTTTCGGGAAGTCAAATTTTGCCGTAAAAAAATAACATTTAAAAATGATGTCAATTACCGAAGGTCAGACCCTTTCTTTGAAATAAAACGCTTACTCGCTAATACAAGAATAAAAACACATAAACGGAAAAGCAGTAATCAGAAAAGGGCATAAAATGATATCCCAAATATGCTCACTGCCCCTAAAGTGTAATCATAGCGGCAATAAAACAAAAAAAAAATGTGAACTGCAGCCATCTTTAATAGCAATGCATAATTTGAGAGTTCTTCCGTTCACACAGCTGGGGATAAGAAAACAATGAGCCAATTTGGGTGTAATGTGCTTGGGCTTGATGTGAAATCAAGCACATAAGTCACACACTTCAGACTTAAAACTACTGAAGAATTAAATGCGTGATTTTTTAGATACGATCTGCTGAGCCAGAACCAATTATGCAGAAATGTGCCTGAAATTCACGCATTCTGGCATGTAGCTTGGATGTTGTCTTTAAAAATGTATTGATGTTAAATTCCCTAAAGCAGATATGCCCATCTGGCAAAGAAATAATCGGGCATGCAAGTGCCATTCTGAAAAATGAAGGGTAAATTAAAGCAACAAAAAACATTTAGGAGTGCAGTGGCCAAGATGAAATCAACAAACAAAGAAATCATATTTGGGCTCAGCTGTTCTGTATGAGCTTCAATGCACATTTTAACGTAGGCAGAAAACGCATTTAATCACGTTACAGCGATTCTACATACAGGAATAGCATATTGAATGCAAACACTTTTGTAAACATTTTTCTCTGCCACGCTTAAGTCCACCTAGTCACGCATTATGAGTGGGCACTTAATCACTCAATTCTGATTAGATGGATAACGAATTAACTACGATTCACTGGAATCCAGTAGATCTGTTTACTTTCACATGGAGATTTTGTCGTTCTGGTTGGCAATTTTTTACTCACTATTTCACTCTGGACAGAGACCTGTGACATGCAAATCAGTCTGAGTCCTAGCCTAGTAGAAACCAAGCCAAGCCTCGTCCAGATGACATCACATGCACCTTAGACTAATTTCAGCATATTTAGGCCTTGTCAGTGAGATATACTACGAGTCATGTGGCTTTGTGAGCACAGGACCCGTGTCTGGCCACACCCATTACATTTACGGAATCTATTTTAATGAAAAACAGCAGATGAAAGGAATGCTGAAATTATTCTCAGACACTGGCAATCCCTCTGGGCCTTATTCCTCTCCATAGAATTTTACCCAGAATGCTAGTAGGCCACTCTAGATAGAGACCTGCCATATGCAAAACAGTCTTGGTCCTGCTCCAATAGAAAATGTTGTAAGCTGGGTGGAATACTCACCCTCATAGTTAAATGCATACAGTCTTTCTTGGCTTGAACCCCAACACTCCCCTTAGTATAAGAGTTTTGTGAGGAGTGATTACCTTGACAATGGTGATGTACATTATGGGCATGATAGAAGCAAAACTTCAAATAAGATAGATGCTTGGACATTTATTCATACTTACAGCACAGGGATGTTCTCTCTGCATAGCCCCACACCCTATGCCAGACTTAGGAAAGAGAGCTGCAGCGCCAGCAACAGCCTTTGATGGGTCAAAGTCTATGTGGAATAAATATTCCACCATCAAATTATTATGGGAGTTTGACTGTCACTATAGATGTTATATGTTGTACTAGCTGTGTGATATGAAGTACCTTGAGATGTAAATGAGCACCTGTCGAGGTGCACTTCAATTTAATTGGTTCTGTCGACAATTTCCCACAGTAGAAAATAACTTAGTGGCCTGTTGGCCTGGAAGCATCCATCAGAGATAATTGAAAAGGCCACTTGCCGACCTCAATGTGTTTGTGCTAGGCAGCATAGTCAGGTCAGAATTCTTTCTGGCAGGCCAGCTAAGGTAAAACACAGATTTTTTCTGGCCTGCTGGCTAAGGCAAAACACCTATTTCTTCTGGCATGCAATAAGCTCAAGCTACATTTTCTTCAGGCACAGTGGCTAAGAGCAAGCAAAGAAGGCTTTCTGGGCACAGCAGCCATGTACACGTCACTCTTCTCTATGGATACTAGCTTAGACTGGGCTTCAGAAATCTTTGGGTCACATCATCACAATTCCTGCCAGAAACCATGGGAAAGAGTCTGTAGCCCGCTAACACCAGGGTACACAGATTGCACTCCAGTCTTCCTCTTCTGAAATACCCTCCCAGAACCAGGATCTTGCTGCACTCGGCTCCTTTTGGAGGCCTATCAGGCTCCTTCCCTCACTTAGCAGGCAGGCTGGCTTCAGGGTGCTTCAGTTAATGTAAACAGCTCTTCTAGCAAGTGGTTGACTCAGGTGAGTTCCCCTTATATATGGGAAACCGTCTGTCAGGTAAACACTACCTCTGGTTGCACATCAGTGCTCACAAAAATCTACAGAACACTTGTTTCCTTGGCCACAGAGATCTTTAAACTGGAGCAACTAGTAAGTTAGTGGGGTTCTACTTTTATACAGATGTGTATCCACTGTCTGCACTTTCAGAACTGGTGCTGGGGTGGTTCTCGCTTCATGTGCCTTTTACAGGCTGTGCACCAGACACCACCTTTGTGTAGAGTGATGCTTGTCACCTCAGGGTTTTCTCAATACTGGAGAACCCTCAACATAGGCATAAAGATGTGCATGGTTCCTGCACCTGGCTTTCAGTAGCGAAATGAAAAGTCTGATCAGGGAAAGACAAGAGGCTGGATTTCAGCTAAGTGTCTTTTTCTCCTTACACAACAGTCAATAGTCACATCCTTCATCCCCCACCAACTGCCAAACGTTATTGCTTGAGGAAGACTTATCTACTGCGCGAGGCCCAGGAAAAGGCCTAATGAAAATCCTTGTCTGCTCCTATAACTTTAGTTTCTAGACTCCCACCTGTCAGAATCTGGAATTTCATCAAAAAATTTCACTGTCTGGAAAAATTTCCAACGTGTAAGAAAAAGACCAGGCCAGGGGTTTCGAAAATGGATCCCACAGGCCTCCATTACTGTGACTTACTCAAATATACCATACATGTACCATATAGGCTATGCACACAGGCACATGCAATATACTCTTGGTATATTATTGCTAAGAGCTCGGTGGGAAGAGCATAGAAGTTGAACTCTACATGAGTCAGCCAGTAGTTACCACTCCAGTAACACAGATGAAAAGGCTTGACCACAACCAAGGAGCCATAAAACATGGTATGCTGCCACTGCCATTCTATGTGATAAACCCTTGAAAGGGAAAGCAGCTGTACACCATGTAAGAGATATTTTCATCCCAGCACTCTGTTTTTCCAGTTTTTGGGAGTCTGGGATAGGAAGTAAGACAAAGCAAAAATCTTGATGTTGGTTGGGCGCCTTTGGACAATGAAATAGGTTAATCTCTGTGATAAGAAAGTGTTAGGTTTTAATTCCATCAGGTGCTTTAGTAACATGTAACATTATTGTGAAAACTGCTAAGAGGAGAAGAAGTGATCAAAGACTTAATGCATAATGATAGTTTTCAGTCTTGCCATAAATTTACTGTGTTAAACTTACAACTGCTAGACATTGCCTTTGCCGCAACCCAGCCATTCCAAATATGTAATATATCTAATACAGAATTTACAACTCTCCATAGTCTATCAGATTCTGTTTTGAGCTTTGCTGTGGCAGTACAATCAGAAAAGAGGGAAGAACTAAAGATCTTCCTGGGGCTGCAAATAGACCTTTGGTTGTTTGCTAAAATTACTCTTCTTTCCGTATGGCCAGTTCCTCTGATGCCTCTATGGCTATGCTGCTGCATCTCTTTTTTAGCTTTCCCACATGCCAGCAACCATTTGGAGAACTATGAATGTCTCATCAAACCTTTTCATCCACAGAAGGAGCAACATCATATTGTTGCTTACCTGAGGCACATACACTACCCACTTTTTGAATGGTGCTCCTTGTATTGCCTGATGCCAGTAATTTATCACCCTTAGCTCCAGCATTTCTCGAGTGTTTCATTAATTTTCATTACCAACTTTGATCCCAGCATTCTGAATTTAAGCAGCTTGCAATACAAAGGTACATGTGCAGAGTTATCAGGGAGGACCACAACACTGTTTCTCACCCAATCAAAGATTGAACCAACATGTTGGCAGCTATTTTTCAGCTGGTTAGAAAATTGTGAATATTTACTAATGAATGGATGGAGTTTAGGGGTTTACATGCAAATACTAAAAAAAACACAGAAAAAAAATGAAGACAACTTCTACTTACAAAAGTTACACCAATTAGTGACTGCACTTGATTTCCTATCCACTAGAATTTGGGAGATGGTAAATGAAGAACACTGTGGGGCTCGTACAGACAGGCCAGTCATGCAATCTGTGACAAGGAGTGAGATACATCACTAGCCGAGTGCAGCAGTTGAGCACACTGCCACACTTTGAGGAATTTGCTGTTGCTACTTGTTAGAAATGGGGTCTTTGGTTGGCAGTCAAGTTACCCCCCTGTCCAAGCAAGGACCCTCACTCTAGTCAGGGTAAAGGAGAATAACACTCAGTGACATAATACACAAAATCTCCACCAACACCAACAACACCCTAGACAACGCTGAACACCTACACTTTCAAATACAGATCAACACCAACACCACCCTTAGAGGAACCCTCATCTACAGACCACCTGGACCTTGCCCCCATTCTGTGACACCATCGCCGATACCATCAGCTCCCACGCCCTCACCTCCACACACTACATACTCCTTGGTGACCTCAAGTTTCAACTGGAAAGCACCCACGACTGCAACACCACAGCCCTGCTGGACAACCTCACAAACCTCAGCCTCAAGCAACTGGTCACCTCACCAACCCACTCAGTGGGACACATGCTAGATGCCATCTTCACCTCCAGCAGCCACATCACCTTCACTCACACCACCAAACTCCACTGGATTGACCACCACTGCGTCCACTTCTCCTTCATGAAACCCACCACCCACTACCAACAACACACTACACCCTACTGCAAGTGGAACAAGATCTCCAAGGAAAACCTGATCTCCAACCTTGCACAAGCTCCACCTCCCATCACCAACGACCCCAACACTGCCGCCCACAACCTCACACGATGGCTAGAAACCTGTGCTGACTCCTTTGCCCCTTAGAAAACAAACAACAACACCCGCACCATCAAAACCACCCCCTGGTTCACCATAGAACTTCAATCTTCCAAACAAGAATGCCGAAAAATTGAGAAAGCCTGGCGCCAAGAACCCTCAATGAGCAACTTCTCCGCCCTCAAAACAGCCATACGCAAACACAACCAACTCATCCGGAACAGCAAACAGTCCTTCTATAAAGAACGCATAGACAACACACTCCCAAGACCTCTGCAACTCCCTCTCCAACTACTTCCACCACAAAATTGCAGACATACACAACAGCTTCACATTATCAGCACCCACCACCGACACAACCAACACTACAACACCCTGCCGCACCAACCGACTGAACACCTGGACTCCCACCAACGACAAAGAAATCGGCAAAACCATGAACTCCATCCACTCAGGCTCTCCAAAAGACCCGTGCCCCCACCACATTTTCAACAAAGCCAGCCAAATCATCGCTCCCCAGCTCCGTGCCATCATCAACAGTTCCTTCGACACTGCAACCTTCCCAGATATTTGGAAACACGCCGAAGTCAATGCTCTTCTCAAAAAACCCAAAGCAGACCCGGAAGACCTCACAAACTACCGACCCATTTTTCTTCCCCCCTACTCCACAAAGGTCACTGAGAAGATAGTTAACGCACAACTGTCTCGCTTCCTATAAGAAAACAACATACTCTACGCCTCCCAGTCTGGATTCTGCAAGAACCACAGCACTGAGACCACCCTCATCGCCTGCACAGACGACATCAGGACCGAAGTGGACAAGGGTAAGAACGTCGCCCTCATCCTCCTAGACATTTCTGCAGCTTTTGACAAGGTATGCCACCAAACCCTCCACACATGCCTTTTCGATGCTGGAATTCGCCACAAGGCCTTGGACTGGCTCACCTCCTTCCTCTCAGAAAGAGCCTAAAGAGTTCCCCTCCCTCCTTTCCGGTCTACAGCCACCAAGATCATCTGTGGGGTCCCCCAAGGATCCTTTCTCAGCCCCACCCTCTTCAACATCTACATGGCTCCTCTCGCCAACATCCTCCGTCCCCACGGCATCACCATCATTCCATACGCTGACGACACCCAGCTCATCATCTCCCTCACCAGGAACCCAGCCACCGCCAACATTAACCTGCACGCTGGACTCCTCGACATCGGCAAATTGATGACAACAAGCCACCTCAAATTGAACTCAAACAAAATGGAGATCATCATCTTTGGCACCAACAAGACAGCATGGAATGACTCCTGGTGGCCCACCACCCTCGGACCACCTCCAGCACCCACCACCCATGCACACAACCTTGGCATCATACTGGACTCATCCCTCTCCATGACGCAGCAAATCAACGCCCTATCATCCTCCTGTTTCAACACTCTGCGCATGCTACGCAAGACTTTCAAATGGATACCTTTACAGACAAGAACAGTCACCCACGTCCTTGTTAGCAGTAGACTGGACTATGGCAACGCCCTCTACGCAGGGACCACAGCCAAGCTTCAAAGAAAACTCCAGCTAATCCAGAACGCAGCTGCACGTCTCATCCTCAATCTCCCTCGCCACAAACACATATCTACCAACCTCAGATCCCTACACTGGTTGCCCATCAACAAAAGGATCATTTTCAAAGTCCTCGTCAACGCTCACAAAGCCCTTCATGACACTGGACCGGCGTACCTCAACGAACGAGTAAACTTCCACATACCAACTCGCCAGCTCCACTCCGCCGTCCTCACCTTCGCTACAGTCCCCCGCATCCAAAGCACCACCTCGGTTGCAGATCCTTCTCCCACCTCGCCGCCAAGACCTGGAACTCTCTCCCCACCAACCTATGCAAGACCCAGGACCTCCTAACCTTCAGAAAGTACCTGAAAACATGGCTTTTTGAGCAGTAACCGCCCTCCCTCCCAGCGCCTTGAGACCCTACCAGGTGAGTAGTGCGCTTAAGAAATTATTTGATTGATTGATTGATTGGTTAACCCACGCCCACCCCCTTGGTAGCTTGGCATGAAAAGGCAGGCTTAACTCAGAGACAATGTGTTAAATATTTGCACAGACAAACACAGTAATACAGTGACCCACTACAAAAGGAGACCACACAGGTTTAGGAAAATAGTTATTATTTTATCTAAAGAAACAAGACCAAATACGATAAAAATCCACAATATACAGTTAAAAACATGAATTTAGCACTTAACAGCATGAAAACAGTGCCTTGAGTCACATATACTGCAAGTTGGTATTATGCGGCGTCATGACAGAGTCGTTTCCTACAATGTGAAGCCAATGGCGCCGTTTACAGAGTCTTCCACCCCCAGATAAAGTACCTTAAGAAACAAGTAGGAAACAGGCCAGTGCACAGAGTCGGGGTGAGCGGCTTCGCTTGGTCTGATGCGGCGTCAGATCCCTTGCCAAGGGGCAGAAGGACAGTGGCGTCGGGTCCTCACTACAGGGCAGTGGAGGTGAAGCAGTGTCAGATGCGAAGTCGGCCCCTCAGTTCCAGAAGATGCGAAGTCCAGTGGAGTCACAAGGCTGAGGGGCAGCCTCACTGGGTCGCAATGATGTCACAGGGCCGCAGGTGCTGTGATACCATCGGGTTGTCACGGACATTGGACTTACAACACCCCAGTGTCAGTGAAGTCAGGCGGGATCAGTGGCTGCAGCGACGCGAGACCTACAGCTTCATCAACTTCTACGAGGTCCATGGCCTCGGGGCAGGTGGCATCATGGTTCCGGGGTAGCGGCGTCAGCTTACAGGGTTGTCAGATTCGTCGAACTCAGTGAGGTCCACGGCCTCAGGGTAAGCGGTGTTTCGGTTCTGGGCAGCGACATCCTTTGTGAAGTCGCACTGTGACATCCGGCGTCACTAGACTGTTTTGTCTCCAGGAATTCACTTCCAGGGGTCCAGCAACTGGAATGGCACCCTCTGGCAAGCGAGAGTCCACAGCAAGTAGACTCAGGTCTGGTTGGTGAAGCCTTTGCTGTCTCTGAGGCTTCAAAACAGGAGGCAAGCTCTACTCCAAGCCCTGCTCAAGCAGGAATGCAACAAAATCCAGTGTCTGTCCCAACACACAGGCAGAAGCAGCAACTTCAGGCTAGCCCAACACAGCACAGACACAGGCCAGGGCAGCACTTCTCCTCAGCTCTTCTCTAGGCAGAGGTTCCTTTTGAATTCTTGAAATACTTATATCCCTTTCTGCCTTTGAAGTTGGAAAACTTCAAAGTAAACTGTTGAGTGTCTTTAAGATCCTTTCTTGTCCAGTCCAGGCCCCAGCCGTACACCAGGGGGTTGGAAACTGCATTGTGTGAGGGACCACTCCTCCCCTTCCTCATAGCACAGATGGCTCATCGGTATATGCGGGATACACCCCAGCCTCCTTTGTGTCACTGTCTAAATAGAGGTGCAAACAGCCCAACTGTCAAACTCACCCAGACATGGAATCCACAAACAGGCACAATCACAAAATGGTTAAAGCAAGAAAATGCCTACTTTCTAAAAGTGGTATTTTCAAACACACAATCTAAAACCCAAATTCACAAAAATATGTATTTTTAAATTGTGAGCTCAGAGACCCTAAACTCCAGAATTCCATCTGCTCCAAAAGGGAATCTGCACTTTAATAACCTTTAAAGGAAGCCCCCATTTTAACCTATGAGAGAGATAAGCCTTGCAACAGTGAAAAATACATTTTTCCAATATTTCACTGTCGGGACATCTAAAACACATATAAGTACATGACTCACCTTTAACATACAATGCATCCTGCCCATGGGGCTACCTAGGGACTACCTTAAAGGTGCCTTACATGTATAAAAAGGGAAGGTTTAGGTTAGCAAGTGGGTACACTTGCCATGTCGAATTGCCCGTGCAAGATTGCACCACAGACACTGCAGTGGCAGGTCTGAGACATGTTTAAAGGGCTACTTATGTGGGTGGCACACTCAGTTCTGCAGGCCTACTAGTAGCATTTGATTTACAGGTCCTGGGCACCTCTAGAGCATTGTACTAGGGACTTGCTAGTAAATCAAATATGCCAACCATGTAAAGCCAATTACACATACATTCTACATAGGAGCACTTGCACTTTAGCACTGGATAGCAGTGGTAAAGTGTCCAGAGTAACAAAACCAGAGTCCAGCACACATCAACAACCTGGGAAACAGAGACAAAAAGTTAGGGGAGACCACACCAAGGATGCCAAATCTAACACTACTAGAGCACTAAATATAAGAACTGTATGTAAGAAAGGTAGAGTTTGTTAAGAAAAATTTAAAACATGTACTCTCTGGAACAGTGGCTGTGAGAGGCTATTAATGAGTGGCATGTATGTGATGTCTTCCTTCCTGTGAAGGATGGGGGGAGATAGAGTGGAATGAGTGGTAGCACAAAACCACATTGTGAGAGAGGGGTGTTGAGTTCTTGCAAAATCTTGCCTTAAATTAATGCTCTTCGAAAACAGCAGTTCACATAGTCTGTCAAAGGGCATGACGGTGAAGACACCCTACTTGATTTGGTGTGGCAGAGATGAGATCTATGTCTGCCATCAGGAAAGGACTTTGCTACCATTGTCCTAGAGTCTTTCTCCTTCATTCACTTCCCTTCATCCTGCTACTTTTTTATGAGGCCCTCCGATGGTGCATGCTGTCACCCTAATTCATTGACAGAGTCTGTCAATTACTGCCTTCTCTACTTCACTGAGGGTGTATTGAGAAGACCATGGAGTTCCTTGTAATGTTCACCTAAAACGGTCCATCTCTACCTTAGTATAGCTCCTTTCCGTCTTGAGCTGGCTGGCTACATCTTTCCTGGAGTTGTTGTTTGGCATCCTGTTAGTGAGGTAGTCTAAGGGGAGGAGAGCAAAGCCTAAGGTATGTGTCATATTTTTGTGAGTAAATATGTGTCAGGTATGTGACATTTGGTTCTAGTGTATTTTGTTTCCCTAGTCCCTTTCATTTGGAGTTCTCTGCATTGGTGGTGGAGTTATTCGCCTCTTCCCCAGCAGCAGAGATGCCCCCTTCTGGAATAATGAACTCCCCAACAGGCATATGATAGAAATCTCACCATGAAGTTACTGGTATTTAATTTATGGTCATCATTTCTATCATTGGAAGTTAGACCTCATTGTGTAAAAAGGTAGACACTTCTACTACTTTGTGGGGATTTCAGCCCCCAAAATATTGCATATCATCTGCCGGATATCTCTACTGAGTCACAGGGGAAATCTATGGATCTCTACCTGTTCTATTGGGAAAGGTCCAGCCCAAACTACCAGACCCATGTTCTTCATTTGTTTCATGGTTGTGAACTAAAATAAGCAGCAATTTCTGCTGTTACATATTTTATGATATGAGATGGAGCCTCCAGTAGTATTGTATGAAAGAGTGTAAAAATGTGACAACTGATTTATTGGCTTTAACTTTGGGTAAGAGATGAAATTACATTAATCATCAAACCATATAAGCATTGTAGCCTATTCGCAAAGACATGTTGGAGTACATAACATAGTACCATTCTTATGTACAATACATGCTCTTTTGAATTGTCCACAATGGGATTAACAAGGGAATATTAGAGGAATATTCACATACTATTTGCTAAAGTTGGAATGACCGCACCCTCTACACATTTCCTAACTGTAAGTTGAACATTTCTAGGCCATTTCACTAATACATGGTTTTGGGAATCGGCCACAGTGAATCTAGGCCAGCTACTTTAAATAAATGGTCAATTAAAAGGTCCAAGTGTATTTGCAGGATGGCCTAACAAACGAAATAGTTTGTGCATGTTATTTGGTTATGCAAGCTAAAGCGTTTACACCAGGAGTAACTAACCAAATCAGGATTTACTGGTGACGTGGCATTTAGGGGGTTTAGAAACTAGGGTGTTTGGGAGGGGGTAAGAGATTCATAATTCATTACACAATATGTTTGCTGTCAGACAAGCATTTTCTCTAAAAGAAACTCTGAAAAAAAGTGAACACACTCTGTTTCCATTACAATCGCAACAAAAAATACTTTAGCAAATATTAGTGTATTTTCTTGATGAACTTCAAAACATCAAAAAAGGTTAAAACTTTCAAAAAAATATATATTTTTGTCTCAGATAATTTTTGCTGTTACACAAGCCTGCTCAGGAAGGAATTATACCAAAAAAGACCTACAGTAAGTCAATGAAAAGAAACTTCAAACTAACTGATATATTTTATGAGAAGAGAGTACAGTTTAGGTAGTTTAATAGAATTACCTAGATAGGCTACTGACATTTTGATGGTTCAACATGTTTGGGAACATCACAAAATCACAATATATGACCCATTTTGTAAACACAATTAATTGGGTTTTTTTCGGCCATCCTTGTACTAAGCCTTGTCAAGGACAATATTGAATCGGCCTGTCCTTATAAAAAAATGAACATAGCACATAGTAATCCAGATTCGGTGCTGCAAGGACACTGAACATCAACGTATTCCAATAGCATGCTTCTTTTCTCCTCACACTGTACCATATTTACTACTGCCAGGCTTCAAACATTGCATTTGTAAATTATGAATCTAAATATATTCCTTCAATCATAATTTGGCAAGGCACGTTCATTTATGCCCTAGATTTCCCCTTTGTGTAATGTAATATCTTTGTCCACAAAACATACCAGTCCCATTATTTAGCTTGCAATGTTCATTTCTCAATGTCATTCTCTAACAAATCTTTTTCTTTTTGCTGTGTCCACAGTTGCAGCCAATTTTGCATGATAAGCAAATATGAACAAATTTCCGGTTAAGTATGTTTCTAGATAACGCATATAGCTGTTGCAACGAACAGACTCCTGCTCAGATCACTTGGGATTGCCATTTACTATTTCTCTACAATCAGCATTCTGCCCCTTGCTTCCTTTTCTTCGACCAGTTTCTACCCCCTTTCTGTGGAATCATTGGGGGCATCACTGATGCAGTTTCCATTCCGCATGCCGTGGGAACGATTCTAATCACAACTCATATAGATTAGTTACTTTCACTCCATCAGTTCAATGGCGACAGTGTGCCTATCATGTCCCTTTTATTTACTTGTTTTGGTAATATTTTAAAGTGACTCTGTGTAGGCAGCCAGTTTTCAGTGCACATTTTGTTTTTAGAAAGGCCCAATACAAGTGTATGAAGCTTTCAATCAAGGTAATTTTCATCGTTTTATGGCAAGTCACTTGCATGAATAACTATGTATTTTGCATGACAAGTCAAGAGTTACATTTGGTTATTCTTTAAATTGATGTAACATTTGTGCTAAAATTATGCTTACTGATAATGTTCACAACATTGCTGAATGGACCAAATACTTGTCAATTGGCAGGAAAAACAGAGATTATGCTGTTTGGCAATATCGAACTGCTTTGAGCCTCCGATTGGTGGCCTTCTGAACAAGGCACATCCCCAACACCCAACTGGTGGTCAAAAACTTGGGAGTCTGCCTTGACCACCCCTTTCCATGAAAGAGCAGCTATTGTCCATCACAGGTTCCTGCTTTCAAATGACGCGCCTGCTTACAAGAGCTTTCCCTTTCTTCCCACTCATAGGGAGGAAAACCCTAGTTCAGGTTCTTGTTATCAGTCGTTAGGATTATGGCAATGCCTTATTGGCCTGGCAAATGAGACGTTGTTATGAAAACTATAAGTTGTGCAGAACACTGCAGTACGTATCATTTGCAACCTTTCATCCGGGGCTGCATCCTCTCTTCTCCTGTGGTCCCTTCTTTGGCTTCTGCTGCGGAAGAGAATTGGTTTTAAAATCTACTGCCTAACTCACAACACTCTGATATGGAAAGGTCCCAACTACCTATATTCGAGCTAATCCTCTATCACCCTTCTAGACTCCTAAGATCCAGTGACAACTCGATCTGGGGGCAGGTAATTTTCATACCTCGCCCCTTTCTACTGGAACAAGCTGCTGCTTCACATTCATACATGCAGTGACCACCTTCAACTTAGGAAAGCACTTAAGCCAGCACTGTTCTAACTTAGCTGCTCCCACTGGTCTGCGACCTGCTGCTGCGCTGAGATATCCCTCCAGAGGTGATTTGTGCGCATTATTAATTAATATAACGTAGCCATTGAATAAGCTCATTGTGTCATAAAGATGTAATTCGTATCAAGTTAAATGCCTCAATTATGTGCCATTAATCTTATTACTCATATTATCCTTCTACCACAGGGATACTAGTGCCTCTCTGACAACATAAAAAAATCAAACTCACCACTTTAAGTGTCAATAGAGGTTATTTGTACCCAGAATTATCTTGAGTTGACTAGCAAAACGAGATTCTGAAGATTTGTTCAGTCTGGAATAAGGAAGAATGGTCAGCATACTGAGATTATCAAGAAGTAATCTTCACTGCTCATCCTATCCCTAACATAATTGGGGTTCTGCAAATTTAGCCAGGACCAGTCAGCATCAATTACCCAGTACAGATTGTTAGACCTGACAGCCTGAGGGTGGTCACCCCTAACTTTTTGCCTGCCTCCCTCCACTTTTTGGACACTGTTTTTGCTGGCTTTTAGACTCTGCGCACTTTACCACTGCTAACCAGTGCTAAAGTGCATATGCTCTCTCCCTTTAAACATGGTAACCTTGATCATACCTGATTGGACTATTTAATTTACTTATAAGTCCCTAGTAATGTGCACTATATGTGCCTAGGGCCTGTAGATTAAATGCTACTAGTGGGCCTGCAGCACTGGTTGTGCCACCCACTTAAGTAGCCCCTTTACCTTGCCTCAGGCCTGCCATTGCAAGGCCTGTGTGTGCAGTTTCACTGTCACCTCGACTTGGCATTCAAAAGTACTTGCCAAGCCTAAACCTCCCCTTTCTCCACATATAAGTCACCTCTAATGTGTGCCCTACGTAACCCCTAGAGCAGGGTGCTGCGTGGGTGAAAGGCAGGACATGTACCTGTGTAGTTTACATGTCCTGGTAGTGTAAAACTCCTAAATTAGTTTTTGCACTACTGTGAGGCCTGCTCCCTTCATAGGCTAACATTGGGGCTGCCCTCATACTGTATTGAAGTGGTAGCTGCTGATCTGAAAGGAGTAGGAAGGTCATATTTAGTATGGCCAGAATGGTAATACCAAGTCTTGCTGACTGGTGACGTTGGATTTAATATTACTATTCTAGAAATGCCGCTTTTAGAAAGTGAGCATTTCTTTGCACTTAAATCTTTCTGTGCCTTACAATCCACGTCTGGCTGGGCTTGATTGACAGCTCCTTGTGCATTCACTCAGACACACCCCAAACACAGGGTACTCAGCCTCACTTGGATACATCTGCATTTTGAATGGGTCTTCCTGAGCTGGGAGGGTGAAGGGCCTGCTCTCACACAAAGGACTGCCACACCCCCTACTGGGACCCTAGCAGACAGGATTGAACTGAAAGGGGACCCGGTACACTTCTTAGCCATTCTTTGAAGTCTCCCCCACTTCAAAGGCACATTTGGGTATAAAACAGGGCCTCTGCTCTACCTCATCAGACACTTGCTGGAGAAGAAACCTGAACCAGAACTTGCATCCTGCCAAGAAGAACTGCCTGGCTGCCTAAAGGACTCACCTGACTGCTTTCTACAAAGGACTGCAGCCTTGCTGTTGCCCTGCTGCCTTGCTGAACTCTTGTCTGGCTGTAAAAGTGCTCTCCAAGGGCTTGGATTGAGCTTGCCTCCTGTTCCCTGAAGTCTCAGGACCAAAAAGACTTCTCTTTTTCATTTGGACTCTTCGTGCGCTGAAAATTTTGACGCACAGCTTGCTCCGCGGCGAGAAAATCGCCGCACACTGACGCTGATTGACGCAACACCTTCGGGGCGACCGGAACTTCGCCGCACGGCCTTGCAAGGACAACGCCGCCCGACTTCCAGAGGGGAAATCGACGCAACGCCTGCCGTGAGACCGAGAATTCCACGCACAGCCTCCCAGAACGATGCACAGCCGGAAAACAAGCCGAAGAATCGACGCACAGACCCCGGGACATCTGGTAATCCCGCGACCCACAGAAAGAGACTGTCCGCGCGCCGGAAAACGACGCACGACTTCCCCGCGTGAAAAATAACGACACAAGTCCGTGTGTGCAGAGGAGAAATCGACGCACACACCGTTTTTCCACGTATCTCTTCTTCTGCGGCCCTTTGCAGAGATTTTCCACTTTAAACCAGGTACTTTGTGCTTGAAAGAGACTTTGTTTGCTTTTTAAAGACTTAAGACACTTTGGGGGTCATTCTGACCCTGGCGGTAAAAACCGCCAGGGCCAATGACCGCGGGAGCACCGCCAACAGGCTGGCGGTGCTCCCATGGGCATTCTAGAAACGGAAAACCGGCGGTGCACCGCCGGTTTCCCGCTGCCCTGGGGAATCCTCCATCTGCGCCGCCATGGGGATTCCGAGCCCCATACCGCCATCCTGTTCCTGGCGGTTTTGGCCACCAGGAAGAGGATGGCGGTATGGGGTGTCATGGTGCCCCTGGGGGCCCCTGCAGTGCCCATGCCAATGGCATGGGCACTGCAGGGGCCCCCGTAACAGGGCCCCACAAAGATTTTCAGTGTCTGCCATGCAGACACTGAAAATCGCGACGGGTGCAACTGCACCCGTCGCACCCCTTCCACTCCGCCGGCTCCATTCGGAGCCGGCATCCTCATGGAAGGGTGTTTCCCGCTGGGCTGGCGGGCGGCCTTCTGGCGGTCGCCCACCAGCCCAGCGGGAAACTCAGAATAACCGCGGCGGTCTTTTGACCGCGCAGCCGTATTCTGCCGGCGGGACTTTGGCGGGCGGCCTCCGCCGGCCGCCAAGGTCAGAATCAGGGCCTTTATCACTTTTCAGTAATATCTCTACAATTTCACATTGCATCTTTATTCGTTTTGACCTACAATTATCCTGATAAATAGTATACATTTTTCTAAACACTGTGTGGTGTATGTTTGTGGTGCTATATTGTGTTATTGTATGATTTATTGCACAAATACTTGACACATTGCCTTCTAAGTTAAGCCTGACTGCTCGTGCCAAGCTACCAGAGGGTGGGCACAGGATAATCTTGGATTGTGTGTGACTCACCCTGACTAGAGTGAGGGCTTTTGCTTGGACAGGGGGTAACCTGACTGCCAACCAAAAACCCCATTTCTAACATTGGTGATCAGCGGTGAGGATAGGACTTGTATTTGTGCAGTGACATACAGTAGCTAAGTATTTCACTACCTACCCACAGTTGAAGGTCAACTTGGTTTTTATCTCTTTTTGCAAATCCGTTTATTTCCTGACAATTTTCAAAAACTAAATCCTCACTCAACATGTCTCTGACTGGGTCTCAGACAGGGGACTTTGACCTAGTCCAGTTGGATACATATACGGTCAAACAACTAAGAGGATTCTGCAGGGCATTGAGGGTACCCACCCAAGGGGCCTCCAGAAAGGAGGACTTTCAAGTGGCGCTGAGGGCCTGGGCAGAAGCCCATTTAGAGGATGATGAGGAAGAGGAGCCAGAAAATGGCCCCTCAGAGGAATTTTCACTATCTGTGGATGGTGTTACCACTGCAATTGTGCACCCTTCCAGACCAGGGAGCTGTGTCTCTGTGCAAAGCCTGACCGCAGAGGAAAGGAGAGAAGAAAGGGAGTTCCAATTGCAAATGGCAAAACTGAAAATTGAGGCTCAACAGGAGGAGAGAAGGGCAGAAAGAGAAGCCAAACAAACTGAAGCTGAAAGAACAGCCAAACAGATTAAAGCAGAAGCTGAAAGGGCAGCCAAACAAGCGGAAGCTGAAAGAGCAGCCAAACAGGTGGAAGCTGAAAGAGCTTTGGCTGAAAATAAACTATTGTTGGCTCATGAACTGAGTCTCAAGGAGCTGGAGATCAAGGCAAGACAGTCTGAATCCAGCAATAATGGTGGCAGCATACTGACAGGACCTGCTGGAGAAAAGAAGGTTCGTATACCCAAAAATGTGGTGCACAGTTTTGTGGTGTGAGATGACATAGATAAATGGTTAGCTGCTTATGAAGTTGCACTAAGGGCTCATGAGGTTCCTGAAGGGCAATGGGGGGTAGCTATGTGGGGTTATGTACCGCCATTGGGGAGGGATACACTCCTCACATTGGATCAACCTGATCAAAACACATACCCACTTCAGAAAGCCATTTTACTTTCCAAGTTTGGGCTGACCCCTGAGGGATACCGTCAGAGGTTCAGGGACAGCACCAAACAAACCACACAAACATGGGTAGATTTCTTTGACTTCTCCAGTAAGGCACTGAATGGATGAGTGCGGGGCAACAAAGTAGCTGATTATAAAGGTTTATATGACTTGATTCTAAGAGAGCATATGCTTAATACTACTTATACAGAGTTGCGCCAGCACTTAGTGGATAGCAAGCTGACTGATCCCAGGAAGCTTGCTGAGGAGGCGGACCTCTGGGTTAGCACCAGAGTGTCCAAGAAGGTACCTGGGGGGGACTCCCACAAAGGTGGTCAGGGTTCCCAACAGAAGAAAGAGGGGGGAGATAAACTTGCAGATAAGGAACTCTCCAAAGGCCCCCAAAAGAATCCCCAGGGAGGGGGTGGCAACCCTTCCTTTTCCAAATTTGGGAAAAAGCCAGGGACATATGACAGGTCAGGGAAACCTAACCCCAAATGCATGGAGTGTTACCAGTATGGTCACTATAAAGGCGATCCCCAGTGCCCCAAGAGGGCACCGTCCACTACCGGACAGGCACCTGGGTTGACTAGTGTAGCGCTCGGGGGGAGATGGACCCAGATAGCTTTGGGGAACAGGTAGAGATTTCCCTAGTGTCCCTGGGAGAAGGAGAAATGGTGCCCAATGTCCACATGCCCAAAAATACTTCCAAGTACCGGCAGTGGGTCACCATTGATGGGCAGAAGGTGGAGGCTCTGCGTGACACAGGAGCCAGTATGACTACTATCAAGAGTCAGCTGGTGTCAACAGAGCAGATAGTACCTAATACATTCCACCAGGTCATAGTCGCTGACAATCGCGAGAGTCACCTACCGGTGGCTCTGGTTCCCTTTGAGTGGGGGGGGTCTATGGTACTCTGAAAGTAGCTGTGAGTCCTGCCATGCCTGTAGATTGTCTGTTAGGCAATGATCTTGAGCATACTGCTTGGAAAGAAGTGGAGCTCAAGTCTCACCTGGAGATGTTAGGGTTACCTGAGTGCGTCTGCATGACCACAACGGTCCATGGCTGACAGAGAGGGAAGTCAAGGGCGTCTGGAGCCTGGAACGATGGCCCAGAGAGCTGCCAAGAGGAGGGACCAGGGGCATGGGAAACCGGCCCCAGAAGTTCCCGCAGTGGCTGACGGGGCTCCTGAGGAGGAGGCTCCCGAGCCAACTGGGGAAGACATTGCCACCCTAGGTGACTTACCTGAGCTTGCTGGCTGGCAAGTTGAGGGTGGACCCACCAGGGAGGAATTCTGCAAGGCGCAGAAAGAATGTCCCACTCTAGAAGGTCTGAGGAAACAAGCCTCAAACCAGGCGGCAGGTGACACCTCTGGCGATCACCACCTATATTGGGAGAATGATCTCCTCTACAGTGAGCGTAAGGTTCCGGCCTTTGGGGCAGCACGTACGCTGGTGGTCCCCCAATGTTACCGAACCTTCCTACTGGGTCTGGCTCACGACATTCCCCTGGCAGGACATTTGGGGCAAGGCAAGACCTTTAACAGGCTTGTCACCCACTTTTATTGGCCCAAAATGAGGACACACTCAGATAAATTCTGCAGATCCTGTCCTACCAGCCAGGCCAGTGGTAAAGCAGGAAAAAGGGGTAAAAGCCCCCTGATTCCACTTCCTGTCGTTGGCACCCCCTTTGAAAGGGTGGGCATCGACATTGTTGGTCTCTTGGACCCCAAAACTGCCTTAGGCAACAGGTTCATCCTGGTTTTGGTGGACCATGCCACCCGTTACCCAGAGGCAATCCCTCTGAGGACCGTAACTGCACCGGTGGTGACCAGGACTCTGATGGGGATATTTACCCGTGTGGGATTCCCCAAGGAGATAGTGTCTGACAGAGGCACTAACTTCATGTCTGCATACATGAAGTCTCTGTGGGATGCGTGTGGTGTAACCTACAAGTTCACCACACCCTATCACCCCCAGTCTAATGGTCTTGTGGAGAGATTCAACAAGACCCTGAAAGGCATGATTGGTGGCCTCCCTGAGGCCATGAGGCGTAAGTGGGACCTCCTCTTACCATGCCTTCTCTTTGCTTACAGAGAGGTCCCCCAGATGGGGGTAGGGTTCAGTCCCTTTGAGCTTCTCTATGGGTACCCTGTCAGGGGACCCTTAAGCATTGTCAAGGAGGGATTGGAGAAAGCTCCAAAGGCACCCCCTCAGTACGTGGTCAGCTACATGTTGGCCCTCCGCAACCAGATGACCCGCTTCTGGAAAGAGGCCCAAAGTAACCTTGAGGCCAGTCAAGAGGTAATGAAACACTGGTATGACCAGAAGGCCACCCTGGTAGAGTTTCAACCTGGAGACAAAGTGTGGGTAATGGAGCCAGTAGAGCCTAGAGCTCTCCAGGACCGCTGGTCTAGCCCATTTGAAATCAAGGAGCGGAAAGGGGAGGCCACTTACCTAGTGGACCTCCAAACCCCTAGGAATCCCCTAAGGGTGCTCCATGTGAATCGACTAAAGGCTCACTGTGAGAGGTCGGAGATCAACATGCTTCTGGTCACAGATGAAGGAATGGAAGAGGAGAGTGAACCTCTCCCCGACCTCCTCTCTCCCCAAGAAGGTGATGGGTCAGTAAGTGGGGTCATTCTTTCTGACTCCCTGACTCTAAACCAGAGAGGAGACTGCTATGAGCTGTTTGAGCAGTTCTCCCCCCTGTTCTCCCTTACTCCTGGACTGACCCACCTCTGTGTTCATGATATTGACACCGGTGACAGTCTCCATGTGAAGAACAAAATTTACAGGTTGTCGGATAAGGTGAAGGCCAGCATCAAGGAGAAGGTCTCCAAGATGTTGACTCTAGGGGTTATTGAGAAATCCAGTAGTCCCTGGGCCAGCCCAGTGGTGTTGGTCCCTAAGGCTACCGCACCAGGTGCGAAGCCAGAACTCTGGTTCTGTGTGGACTACCGGGGTCTCAACTCAGTCACACGGACTGATGCTCACCCCATCCCCCGAGCTGATGAGCTCGTTGACAGGCTGGGTGCTGCCAAGTTCCTGAGTACGTTTGATCTTACTTCGGGGTACTGGCAGATCGCCCTGACTGAGGGGGCTAAGGAAAGATCCGCATTTTCAACCCCTGATGGCCATTACCAGTTCCGGGTGATGCCGTTTGGATTGAAAAATGCCCCCGCTACCTTCCAACGGTTGGTTAATGGGGTCCTAGCTGGCAAGGATGCCTTCTGTGCAGCCTACCTGGATGACATAGCTGTCTACAGTTCCAGCTGGGAGGAACACCTGCTTCACCTCAAGGAGGTGCTTCAGGCCCTGCAACAGGCAGGCCTGACCATCAAGGCCAGTAAGTGCCAGATTGGGCAGGGTTCCGTGGTGTACTTGGGACACCTAGTGGGTGGTGGCAAGGTGCAGCCACTCCAGGCCAAGATTGAAACTATCAAGGCCTGGCAACCACAGCGAACGCAGACTGAGGTGAGAGCCTTTTTAGGCCTCACAGGATACTACTGCAGATTTGTCAAGGGCTATGGTACCATTGTATCACCCTTGACAGAGCTCACTTCCAAGAAACAACCTAGGTTGGTGAATTGGACAGAGGCTTGTCAGAAAGCCTTTGATGCCCTGAAGGAAGCCATGTGCACGGCCCCCGTGCTCAAGGCCCCTGATTACTCCCAGGAATTTATCGTGCAGACAGACGCTTCAGAGCATGGCATAGGGGCAGTCCTAGCACAGCTAAATGAGGAGGGCCGAGATCAACCGGTAGTCTTTATTAGCAGAAGGCTATTACCACGGGAACAGAGGTGGAGTGCTATTGAGAGAGAAGCTTTTGCTGTGGTCTGGGCACTAAAGAAGCTAAGACCCTACCTGTTTGGGACTCACTTCCGGGTTCAGACAGACCACAGGCCCCTCAGATGGCTCATGCAGATGAGGGGTGAGAATCCAAAACTCTTGAGGTGGTCCATTTCCCTCCAGGGGATGGACTTTACGGTGGAACATCGCCCAGGGGTTGACCACGCCAATGCTGATGGTCTCTCCAGGTACTTCCGCCTTAGCGATGAGAGCTCCCAGGAGGTCGGGTAGCTCTCCCCACTTTCAGCTGGGGGGCACACATGTTAGACCTGACAGCCTTAGGGTAGTCACCCCTAACTTTTTGCCTGCCTCCCTCCACTTTGTGGACACTGTTTTTGCTGGTTTTTAGACTCTGCGCTCTTTACCACTGCTAACCAGTGCTAAAGTGCATATGCTCTCTCCCTTAAAACATGTAACCTTGAATCATACCTGATTGGACTATTAATTTACTTATAAGTCCCTAGTAAGGTGCACTTTATGTGCATAGGGCTGGTAAATTAAATACTACTAGTGGGCCAGCAGCACTGGTTGTGCCACCCACTTAAGTAGCCACTTTTCCTTGTCTCAGGCCTGCCATTGCAAGGCCTGTGGGTGCAGTTTCACTGCCACCTCGACTTGGCATTTAAAAGTACTTGCCAAGCCTAGAACTCCCCTTTTTCTACATATAAGTGACCCTTAATGTGTGCCCTAGGTAACCCCTAGAGCAGGGGGCTATGTGGGTAAAAGGCAGGACATGTACCTGTGTAGTTATATGTCCTGGTAGTGTAAAACTCCTAAATTCATTGTTACACTACTGTGAGGCCTGCTCCCTTCATAGGCTAACATTGGGGCTGCCCTCATACACTGTTGAAGTGACAGCTGCTGATCTGAAAGGAGCAGGAAGGTCATATTTAGTATGGCCAGAATGGTAATACAAAGTCCTGCTGACTGGTGAAGTCGGATTTAATATTACTATTCTAGAAATGCCACTTTTAGAAAGTGAGCATTTCTTTGCACTTAAATCCTTCTGTGCCTTACAATCCACGTCTGGCTGGGCTTGGTTGACAGCTCCTTGTGCATTCACTCAGACACACCCCAAACACAGGGTACTCAGCCTCACTTGCATACATCTGCATTTTGAATGGGTCTTCCTGGGCTGGGAGGGTGGAGGGCCTGCTCTCACACAAAGGACTGCCACACCCCCTACTGGGACCCTGGCAGACAGGATTGAACTGAAAGGGGACCTGGTGCACTTCTTAGCCACTCTTTGAAGTCTCCCCCACTTCAAAGGCACATTTGGGTATAAAACAGGGCCTCTGCCCTACCTCATCAGACACTTGCTGGAGAAGAAACCTGAACCAGAAACTACATCCTGCCAAGAAGAACTGCCTGGCTGCTCAAAGGACTCACCTGTCTGCTTCCTACAAAGGACTGCTGCCTTGCTGTTGGCCTGCTGCCTTGCTGAACTCTTGTCTGGCTGTGAAAGTGCTCTCCAAGGGCTTGGATAGAGCTTGCCTCCTGTTCCCTGAAGTCTCAGGACCAAAAAGACTTCCCTTTTTCACTTGGATGCTCCGTGCGCCGAAAATTTCAACGCACAGCTTGTGCTGCGGCGAGAAAAACGCCGCACACCGACGCTGATCAATGCGACGCTCTGGGGACGACCGGAAATCCGACGCACGGCTTCGCAAGGACAACGCCGCGCGACCCCTAGAGGAGAAATCGACGCGACGCCTGCCGTGAGATCGTAATTTCAACGCGCAGCCCCGCAGAACGACGCGCAGCTGGAAAACAAGCAGGAAAATCCACGGACAGACCCGGGACATCTGGTAATCCCCGCGATCCACAGAAAGACACTGTCCGCGCGCCGGAAAACGACGCACGACTTCCCCGCGTGGAAAATAACGACGCAAGTCCGTGTGTGCTGAGGAGAAATCGACGCACACACCCTTTTCCACGCACCTCTTCTTTTGTGGCCCTCTGAGGAGATTTTTCAATGCTAAACCAGGTACTTGTGCTTGAAAGAGACTTTGTTTATATTCTAAAGACTTAAGACACTTTATACCACTTTTCAGTGATATCTCTACAATTTTCCATTGCAACTTTATTCTTTTTGACCTACAATTATCCTGATAAATATTATATATTTTTCTAAACACTGTGTGGTGTATTTTTGTGGTGCTATATGGTGGTATTGTATGATTTATTGCACAAATACTTTACACATTGCCTTCTAAGTTAAGCCTGACTGCTCGTGCCAAGCTACCAGAGGGTGGGCACAGGATAATCTTGGATTGTGTGTGACTTACCCTGACTAGAGTGAGGGCTTTTGCTTGGACAGGGGGTAACCTGACTGCCAACCAAAAACCCCATTTCTAACAAGTAGGAATGCACCAACTAGGCAACCGGGATTTTCTGTTCATGCGTAAGGCAGCCCCTAGGACAAGGGTCACTCTCCATTATTGGGGCATTCTTTTGCCTGTTTTCTGCCCTCAGGCTGACCTGCCCCATAGGGGGCAGAAATCCACTAGACACCAGAGATATTTGTTTTACATGTGAGAGAGCAGCCTTTGAGCAAGGCGGGCTACCCATTATTGAGGCATGATTTGGTCCCCCCTGGGTGCAGATCGGCCATATATTTAGTCCCATCTGGGCAGAAAACTACTACACGGATATTTATTTTAAATATTGGGGGGCGGCCTCTTGGGAAAGGACCACTCCCCGTTATTGGGACATGATTTTGGATGTTTTGTGCCCAGTCAGTAAAGATCGGCCATATTTTTAAGCCCATCTGTCCCCAACGATGGGGCAGAAATCCACTAGACACCAAGGATTACTTATTTGGGCAAAGGCATCTTCCCATTGGGGAAGTGGTTTGGTTGTTTTCTGCCCCTCCTCCCCCCAGGGGCGGATCTGCCAGTTTTTAGTACAATCTGCCCCCAAAGGGGTGGAAAATTACTAGACACCACATAATACATTTCTAGAGAGATGTCTACTTGTTGACAACCATTCATGATTAAAGTACTTCACCTGTGACTTTTTTTGGTGAGGATGCTGAAGTGTGCAAACCTGTGTGCAATAAGCACATGGGTGGTGTAGCTAGAGTAGACCATAGGTTGGAGCCTCACAGTGCTGTTTGTAAGTCATACATTTGGTATTAGAAGTTGGTGGTCCATTTGTTTCATTTGACAACCCTCAATACTTTGTTGAATTTAAAGATTGTTCTCCAGATTCAAAGATGACTTTTATTCAGTTTCAGCAGTCTATAATAGGCAGCTTTGTTGTAGTGGAGCTGGCATGTGTTTCTAGAGCTGGAGTGGTGGAGAATGTAGCTAGACTGAAACACCACCACTGTCCCAATTACATTTCTCCCACACCCAACAAAGACTATCCCTGTAGGAGATGTAGAGTCTGTGTCAGAAGAACTGTATGAAAGGAGAGTCATATACATTGCCCAGAGTGTCCTTCAAATCCTGGAGTATATGTGCCTCCTGTTTTAAATTGTACCACACGCAACTCAAGTATAGGGTACAACCATGAGAGTAGAAGTGAAGTGATCAGCCTGTATCATTTTATATTTTTTGTTCAGTTTCACGTAGTTTGTCATAGTTTGTTCTATTTAGATAGAAACGTTGTGTGTGCAGTCATAGTTGTGTTTTCTTCTCCTTAAAGTTAGTTTGCGTTTTCCTTTTAAAAAAAATAACTATTTGATGATGGTGTTCATGGACTGGTGCTTCACTAGTGCTTGTCTGGCAGTGTGCATGGGCAGGCACTTGGCTGACGGTGTATGAACTGTCCCTTGGCTGGTGGTGTGTGTGGACCGGTACTTGGCTGTCTTTGTGTGTAGGCTGGTGCTTGGCTGGGAGTGTGTGTGGAATGGTGCTTCGCTGGCGGTGTGTGTGAGCTGGAATTTGGCTGAGAGTATGTGTGTAGTGAGTTGCTGCTGTCCGCCACGCACACATTGCCAGCCAAACCTCATTCTATACACTCTATCAGCTGCCAGGCAATTTGATTGCTGTGTCAGTCCTGTGGGCATATGAAAGTGATGGGCTCTTGAAAGATGCTGTTTGTTGATGTGAGTGTTGTAATGTGCTAGGCCCGCAGCTGGCGGTGTGAATGGTTTTGTGTGTGTCACACATGAAAGGTGCTTGAATGACCTGTGAAAGCTGTTGGTGCCTTGTTGTGACTTTACAGCTCACGAGCTGTGAGTCATTTGTGCAAAAATTCTGAACTTTAAATTATTAACACTAAATTTCTTTTTTGTGAAATCTTTTGTTAATAAAATTAAAAGTTTGAAGTTTTCACTCACCCTTCTGCTCAATCCACCCAGTATGTGTGTGTACTTAAGGAGTCACTGGTTGTGTAGAATTATTAGTCTTTTATGTCTTTCTCTGTAAGAGCGTACATTGTCTCTAGGGGAAAATCTACCAAGTCTAGATATTTTCATAAACTAGAGCCAGGGGACTCCAGGGTGGCTTGCAGGGATCTATAAATGTACTGAAATTTGCTAGAAGCCTCAAACTGACTTCTATTCAGAATTCCCACATATTTCTTGATAGAAATGGTGTGTCAGATCTGTGGGTAGGCCTTGTGCCCCCAAAAGTGTGTGGTCCAAGTTGCAATATAGCAACATAAACAAAAGTGTTAGCTGTGGTTTTTTGGCCTGGGTTCGGCAGCCACCCGGGAAAACCTACCGAACTCAGGCATTTCTGAAAACTAGACACCCAGGAGAGTAAAGGGCGGTGTGCCTCTTGTGGATCCCTTAAAGTTTTCTCACCCACAATGCTGTGCAAACCTCAAAATATGACTAAAATTGCATATTTTCTTTGCATTTCTGTGCCATATTCTTCCAGAATAAGAAGGAATCCATTAAATTCCTACCACCCAGAGTTGCCCCACTTGTCCCAATAAAAATGCTTCCCTACTTTTGTCACAAGGCCTAATGCCCACGGCAGGAACAGATCAAATTAATATCATTGGCGGTCCTTGCAAAGGGACAATCGTTGACCTTGGTTTGATCAGTTCCTGTCACTAGCACTAGGCTCAGCCATTGAAGTTGGGCAGATATTTAATTGGGATAAGTGAGAGAATGGAGGATGGAAGGAATATTTGGGATTCCTGCAGATTCCACAACTTTCAGTCATAGAAATGTGAGAAAATGTGTTTTTTCAGTCACAGTTTTGAGGTTTGCAAGGGCTTCTGAGTAGGAAAACCTTGTGTAAGCCACACAAGTCATCCCACACTGGATTTTTCATGTGTCTAATTTTCAAAAATGTGCAGGCTTGCTTGATTTCTCTAGGTTCCAGTTGAGCTAGTTTCCAAAATATCCAGCAAGGCACATTGCAAGAAAAATTTCATTATTCAATGGAAAATTGTGACGTGTCCATGTTGCATTTTGGTGTCTTTCATGGCACGGGCACTAGCCCCAAACAAGTGAGGTATTATTTTTATTGGGAGACTTGGAGGAATGTTAGGTGGTAGGAAATTAGTTGCTCCATCCAAATTTCAGAACTTTCCAAATGTGTGGTTTGCAGTCAAAGTTTGAGGTTTGCAAGGGCTTCTGGGTAGGAAAACCTAATACATGCCACATAAGTCAACCCACCCTGGATTTTCCCAGTTTTCAAATATGTGCAGGTTTGCTAGGGTTCCCTAGGTGCTAGCTGAGCTAGTGGCCAAAATCTACAGCTAAGCACATTGCAAAAAAAAAAAAAGGTCAGTCTTCAATGGAAAATGTGATGTGTCCATGTTATGTTTTGGTGACTTTCACGTTGCGGCAACCAAACCTACCCACACAAGTGAGGTACCATTTTTGTAGGGACATAGGGGAACACAATGAAGTACAATAAATGTTATTACCAATTGTATTTTTAAACATGTGTGCCTTTCAATTGTAAACTAGTGTTTAAGAATGGATATTTTGAGAAATTCCCTCTAAGTCACATGTTAGTATGGTACCCACAAATTCAGACATATGCAAATAACAACTTCTTCTAAACACTATGGGGCTCATTCTGAGCCCGGCGGGCGGCGGGAGCCGCCCGCCTGGAGGGAGCCGCCAAATGACCGCACCGCGGTCAAAAAACCGCGGCGGCCATTCAGACATTTCCTCTGGGCCGGCGGGCGCTCTCCAAAAGAGCGCCCACCGGCCCAGAGGAAATGCCCCTGCAACGAGGACGCCGGCTCAGAATTGAGCCGGCGTAGTTGCAGGGGTGCGACGGGTGCAGTTTGCACCTGTCGCGTATTTCAGTGTCTGCATTGCAGACACTGAAATACTTGGTGGGGCCCTCTTACGGGGGCCCCTGCAGTGCCCATGCCATTGGCATGGGCACTGCAGGGGCCCCCAGGGGCCCCACGGCACCCCCTACCGCCATCCTGTTCCTGGCGGGAGACCCGCCAGGAACAGGATGGCGGTAGGGGGTGTCAGAATCCCCATGGCTGCGGAGCGCGCTCCGCAGCCATGGAGGATTCCCCCGAGCAGCGGGAAGTCGGCGGGAGACCGCCGACTTTCCGCTTCTGACCGCGGCTGAACCACCGCGGTCAGAATGCACGTGGGAGCACCGCCAGCCTGTTGGCGGTGCTCCCGTGGTCGGTGGCCCTGGCGGCCACCGGCCGCCAGGGTCAGAATGACCCCCTATATGTTGTGTCCATGTCCTTGATATAATTTTTCACTCTTTATCTTTGACAATACCTTGCAAACCATTGCAAGGTGCAGCTGAATTATTGGCTCCGGGTACCTCGATTCCTTGCAAAACCCACAAACCCTGTATTTCTTAGCAATCAGAAGGATCTAGCAAATGTAATGGTATACTGCTTTAAGAAATCGGCCATTGTGACTAAAAGTTATAAATAAAAAGGTTGTCAAAAATGGCTGTTTTTTCCAAATTTTAAAAATGTTTTTTTAAAACTTAGGGGCATATTTACAATTAATATTTCTTGTACCCCATTGCACTCCCTAGCGACATCACGTGTACGCCGTATTTACAACATGGCTCACCATGCCACATGTTAGGACAGTAGTGTCAAAAATGTTGACCCTTATGATGCTAATCCACCAAAGTCAAGGGAGGCCCATTGAATACAATGGGAGCGTCACTTTAATGTCTGATGCTAAAAATGGCGCAGTGAATGAAATCTTTTAGATTTCACTGTGCCATATTTCTAGTCCTCCTACTGGGCAAAAGCACCCCTTGCATACGTTATGCCTGGTGCAAGCATGATGTGGTGCAGGGCTTACAAAGTGGCGCTATGCTTGCATTGGGTCACCTTTTAAATATGACCCGATGAAAATGCCTCCTTAGCACCACATTAGCGTAATAAAATGTCGCTAATGTGGCACAAGGAGGCACAAGGGGCTTGTAAATATGCCCCTTAGCACATTAGGAAAACTTTGAAGAATTAACACAAATCACCCATTGCTGAATTCAGAATTTTGTCTACTTTTCAAAAATGTATTGCTTTCCAGGATCCACCATGGGTTTCGCATACATTTCCACCACAAGCTGGAAAGAGGTTAAAATAATAAAAAATAAGAAAAATTGGTTATCTCCCAGTAAAATGTCAAAACTGTGGAAATATATATATATATTTTAATAAAGTCTTCTTGGTTCTGAAAGCTGGGAAGATGCTGATTTAAGCACAGCAAACTTTTCGTTGATGTCATTTGCAGGAAAAAGAACATACACTTTCTTCTGCAGCACTTTTTCCCCATTTTTCCCAAAGAACAAAACTTTTGCTGTATTTTGGCTAACTTCTCTGGCCCCTCCAAAGGAATCCACAAACTGTGGGTACCTTTAGAACCCCCAGAAAGTTGGGACAAAGAACAGAAATCTTGTGTGGATAGCTTATGCAGGAAAAAACTTTATGGAGGCCCAAGCATTAACTATCCCAAATGCCCAAAAAAGGTTTGGCACGGGGAGAGGCTTAGCAGCAAAGGGGTTATTAAGTTCCCAGGGCCTTGCACATGTTATTGAAACTATTTGCTAGGAAAATATTAGAAACCGCCACAGAGAGCCCTGAAGATGAGCCTTAAAGTAACATTATCAGGATGATATTAGAACCAAATGCATTAGCAACTACATCATGAAAAACTGCACATTATACAGACGCATAAAACCACACAGATGTACAGATGCTTAAGAAAGTGAAACTTTCTATAAACAAAATAGAAACACCTTGACATTTACACTCAAATGAACAAGAAACATTTCAAGCAAATTGGTTCTTCAACAAAAAATTGCCTCTTCAAACATTTTTAAAGACAATCCCCCTCACAGCCTTCTTTGTTTACTCATAGGAAAGTTTTCTCTTCTGTTTTGGGAATACTCAGTCTTTTTACATGCCTACAACACAACTATGTACTGGACATTTTCACAGAAAGTGACTTTTTTTCTGGAAAAATAGTAAGGTAAGCTTTCAAGAAAAATGCTAAAACTCGAATGAGACCTCTAAAATGACTGACAAATCCGAGTGTTGCAGTAACCTTAACAACGCATTTTTCTTGGACTAAAGCATTTTACTGATACAAATGATGAACATGCCTCCTATCTACTGGCAGATACTGAGGAGTTGCAGACAGAGAAGATGCACCAACTGATAGGCCTCAGAATCTCTTGACATTGATAGACAGCCACATTGCATCCAAAAAAGAGGTGAAGTTATTCGAAACATAATTTATTTGCAATCTGTTTGCAATACACTTAACACAAAAAGAGAGTCAAGAGATTTAGCCCATAGTTTTAAAGAAGAAGGGCATACCTATAGAGATAAACTACTTGGTGTTACTCTAGTAAAGGTTTCTGCATTAACAAGAAAATCAATTATAATGCAAACTCATTTGGGGAGTGAAGGCGCACCCTCCTTCACTTGTGGGAAAGAAAGGAAAGTGAGGTATGCCACACGGGAATGCAAACAAAGGTCACTTGTTATACCTCTGATGCTGCAGCAGGTGAATGCAAGACAGATTCTATCTCACACCAGCCAACTCATTAGAGAGTGGCTGCAGTCATGATGCTGATGCAGGCATTATCATTAATATAGCCATCGATGACATGAACAGAGTTTGAAGAGGTACAGAAGAAATTGGACAAATTACGTTATTTTATGAAGCAGAGGGGGAATGAAGAAAGTGTATCTGCATCTTCGGGTGTACGGAGAAATTAGGTATTAAATATCCAGTATAATATAGGGCATAAATGGGGCTGACACATTTGAAAAAGAGATTGCCCTCACTGCTCTTGATCTAAAGAGGGTATATGATATATTAGAGATTTGTGGGAAAAGTGAAAATACCTTGTGCTTGGCATTTGTAAACCAACGACGATGGTCACTACTAAAGAGCACAAATCAAAATAACTTCCCTAGTTCCCAGAGGTGTGCACATTTATCAAACAGCAGGAAATGGTGGGAAGGGAATGAGACCAGAATATTATGTGGAGTAGTTTAGAGACAATGAAAGTACAGAGGGCACAGAACAACAATTAGTAATGACTTTTTGTGCCAGAGGACAATCACTCACTAATGAGGGAGGGCGAACAACGTGACTTATCGGAGGAGAATATTAATGGTAGCCATCACATAGAATAAACATCGAAGCATCTGCGCTGCTAAATACTAACATGAGACAGGAACACATCATGAATGCACCTCTCAACAATGCACAGCAGGTAGAGGTCTTGTGACTGAGAATTGGTGTACGGTTTGACTTAATGACTGTGGAAATTACTACTGCTGAAGATTAAGATTATAGTGTGCTAGAACATCCAGCAAGTTGGCTGTGAGGGACCATTGGGAGGGTGCCAGGAGTACAACTGTGTTGCCTAACGGGTACATAAAACAAAGGTCCTATGATAGTTCAGGAAACAGTACAAAGGACATGCAATTTAGTCATAATAGGGTTTTCTAGCAAAAATGATAGATTAATGACCATCCTTGATCTGATTGTGCATCCAGTATATTTTTCATATTTTCTTGTACTCACACTGCACATCTTCTCATTTTCTGACACAAGACGTCTAATTTGTTAAAACATATTACAACAATTATTCACTTTGTAGAAGAGACATTTGATGTATTATGTGAAAGAGCACCCTCAGCAGACATCACTTGTAGATGGTTCACTAGACCAAAATATAGTGTCACACTGCATGATCTGCAGGGCCTGGCCACGTCTCTTCAAATGCTTCACAGGTGATCTACGATAGACTTCCAAATACGAGGCTTAAGTTTGCTCAAGCTCATCACTGCGGCACTAATTGGGAAATTGAGATTTTCCTAGCCTTGGTGTCTGAAAGGCTAGATTTTATTAAAGACACAAAGGTGAGTATTATGCAGTCTTTTCTTGCTTTAATTTTAACAGCAGCCAAGAAAGAAAACTACATTTCCCAAGAAAAGAGAAAGCAAAAACTACAAAGTGACATCACAATGGGGGGAACAACCAATAGGACGCCAAGTACAGCTATGAATATATTGACTGCGAACAACAAGACCTCTTTTCTTGATGCGAGAACTAAAGAGGAGAAGAAGTAATGAATAAAACAGCATAAAATATAGCCATAACAGTGAAAATGTCCATAAAGCAATCTTGAAGCTGGCGAGCGGAGAGATGAGCCCAGGAAGAAGAGCGGTTGAAGAAGCAATCTTGTTCTAAAGGGAGAACACCATGTGGATTAGGCGGAACCAACACTGGAAGAAGGAGTTGGAACTAAAATAAAGAAACAGGGAAGGGTTAATAAAATGGAGGGATAATAGTTGCCTCTGTGTCTTTAATAAAATCTAGCCTTTCAGACACCAAGGCTAGGAAAATCTCTATTTTATTACAAGACTGGAGGCTCGTATTATGCATGTTTAAAACATAGCAATAACAAAATCTGAAACATGAGAAATTGGTTTACAATAAAAGGTTCTAAATGTGTTTTCATTGGACCAGTCTGCAGACCTGAGAATATCCTGCAATGAGGCTCCAGCCCAGAAAGCCCAAGAGGCCATAGCACCTCTAGCAGAATGGGATCCAAAGGAATCGACGTTGATCCCAGCTAAAGACATGATCCATCTGATCCAACGGGCTAAGGTAGGGGAAGATTCAGGTTTATGAGGCTTTTGGAAAGAAATGAGTAACTGGGAGGCTAAGGATGATCTCAGGTCTGCAGTACGATTTACATCATTCTTTAAACAAGTTGCAACACACAATTTGGGTTGAGGGCAAAAACGGATAATGAACAGAGGCAAGGTTAGTCTTAGTATGCCTTCAAACCTGAAAAGAAACACCTAGAGGAGAAAAGGAGGACACATCCAAAGCTTTAACATCTGAAACACGTTTAAGGGAAATCAGACATAAAAGCATAGTCAATGTTGCAGACATTTGGCTAAGGGAAAGGAAAGCATTATCCGGCCAGACAATGAGGAAGTTTAACACCAAATTAACATCCCACATTATGCTGTACTTAGGAGATGGTGGAAAAACATATCTAACTCCCTTCAAAAGTTGACAAACGAGAGGGTGCTCACCAATCGGTCTGCCATTGACTCTATAGTGTTCAGCAGAATTGGCTGATCTGTAAGTATTAATAGTAAGGTAACCTTTACCCTGGAAAGCCAAAGAAGCAAGGAAATTCACAACCAACACTACATCAGCTGAAAGGGGATCCAAATTCCTGTCCATACACCAGCTGCTCCAAGCGGCCCATGCAGATTTGTAGGCCTTGGTGGTACCAGGGGCTCTAGACTGTTGGATGAGTTTGAGAGCATCTTCAGAAATTCCTGGGGTTCTCCAGGATGACCCGAAATCTTCCAAGCTATGAGAAACAAGGAGTTGTCGAGGACCATGTGGTGTTGTTGACCTTGGGGATCCAACAATAAGTCGGGGAAATGAGGAAGCCAGACTGGACGGTCGGCTGCTAATTCCAAAAGAGTTGGATACCAAGACTGTGCTTGCCAAAAGGGGGGTTATGAAAACCAGAGTGGACTGCTGTCTGCGTGCCTGTGGAAGGGCTTGAGAAATCAAAAGTAAAGGAAGAAAAGTGTAAAGAAGAGATGATGGCCAGATCTGAAGGAAAGCATCTGTGGCGAGAGCCTGCGGATCCGGTCTCCAGCTGAAGAAGAAAGGAAGATGGGAATTGAGGCGTGAAGCAAAAAGATCTATGGAAAGGTCCCCAAAGATGGAAATAAGACGATTGAACACTGAAGGGTGCAGATGCCAATCGCTGGAATCCTGAAGATGTCTGGAGCACCAGTCCGCGACTGTATTAAATTTTTCTGGCAGGCAAACTGCCCTGACTTAGATGTTTCGAGGAAGACAATATTCCCACAGATGCTTTGCTAGGGTTGATAAATTCTTGGACCTGGTTCCTCCTAGATGATTGATGTACCTGACGGCAGTGAGGTTGTCCATTCGGAGAAGAATGGTGCAACTTACCTTGTCTTTTGTATAGGAGCGGATGGCAAAGGGACCTGCAAGCATCTCTAAACTGTTTATGTGCAAGAAGGACTCCTTCTGAGACCATGCGCCTCCAGTCGAGAACCGACCACATCTTGTGCCCCAACCAGTCCGACTTGCATCGGATTCTAATACAAGATCTGGGGCGGAAGAGAAAATAGTTCTCCCGTTCCAAGCATCTAGGTGCGTCAGTCACCAATGTAGTTCCTCCCTGGACTCGGGGTCTAGGCAAGACCCTTGTGAAGATGGCGAATCTTCAAACGCTGAAGGGCGCGATAATGCAGGGGACCTGGGAAGATAGCCTGAAATGAGGAAGCAAGAAGCCCTACCAGATGTTTTGAGAGAGACATGATGAAGAGATAAGGATTGACGAATTTCCTTTTTGATTAGGGAAATCTTGTGCTGGGGAAGTTGAAGAATAGAAAGAGTAGTGTCTATGAGAAAACCAAGGAATTTTAGTTTTTGAGTGGGAACGATGGCAGATTTCTGAAAATTTATGAGAAACCCTAACTTGAGGAGAAGATTTTGACAAAGATGTAAGTGGGAAAGAAGCAGATGTCTGTCCTGTGCCATAAGGAGAAAATCGTCTAGATAGAGGATGAGGCGGACACCTCGAGATCTGAGGGAAGCTGCTACGGGATGGGGATCTTGGTGAAACACCAAGGGGCCGAAGAGAGGCTGAAAGGAAGGACTTTGTATTGGTAAAAGGAGTCTCCCCATTGAAATTGGAGATATTTCCTGTGAGAGGGATGAATTGGAACCGTAAACTAAGCATCTTGAAGATCTAATCTGACCAACCAATCGTTTTGAAGTAGAATGTCCCTGAGGTGGAGGATAGTCTCCATTTTGAAATGGTGAAAGATTACAAAATTGTTGAAATTCTTGAGATTTAGAATTAGCTGAAACTTCTGGTTTTTCTTTTGGACCAAGAAAATGGTGCTGAGAAAACCGGAAGAGTCTAACTGAACTTGCTCTATGGCCTGTTTGGAGAGGAGAGATTGAATCTCGTTGTGCTGGTGTTGTTCTTGAGAGAAAACCAAGGGAAGAGGGAAAGAAGATTAGATTGGGGGTGAAAAAATTCTAAGAGGTAACCCTGAATGGACTGAATCACCCAAGGATCTGACATGAGAAGCAACCATGAATCTATGAACAAAGCTCATCTGCCTCCTACTGGAGTTAGGCCAGAATTGAAAACACTTAACGGACAATTTTTCTTCTTTATTGGAGTATCCTCTGCTCCGGTAACCTCTTGAACGGCAGGGGTAGAAACTTGGATTATATCCTAAGTAGGCATCAGGCTGGTACTGCTGAGTGTAGGAGTCTTGGTTGGGGTATTGACTCCTGAGGTAGCGGCCGGCAAAGCGACTCCTGCCTTTGCCGGCCCTGGAGAAAACCCGGGACGAAAAAATCTTCTTCAGAGAGAGTTGAGCCTTATCTAAAGTGGCAAAGGTGGAGACATATTTGCCAAGTTCTTTTATAAAGGAATCTCCAAATAATAGGCCATTACGCGAAGGACCCTCTTCTTTGGAGGCCAGTGATGCCAATTTGGCGTCAATCTTCAGAAGAAGACTCTTCCTTCTTTCAATTGATAACTGGGTGTTTGCATTGCCCAGCATACAAATAGCACATTGTGCCCAATTAGAAAGAACCACAGGGTCTATAGGAGAATGCTCCATTTTTGCCTCTTCTGCCAAATCAAGAATCCTGGTTAGAGGACCCACTAAGTCAAACAGCTTATCCTGGCAACCAGACCAGGCTCTATCCACACCCTTTTTGGGGTCTTTGCCAAATTTGGTAAAAAACATAAGCATGTTTAGGTCAATAAAAGGGATAGCGGTAACATTGGTGGATAATGAAGGACGGGGACACTCAGACTTTAGTTTATTCCTGGTAACCGTGTCTATGGAATGACATAAATAAAAAGAAACACATTCTGCGACATGGACGGTAGGAAACCATTCTTTAGAGTTGGGATGTACCATGAAGGAGGGGTTGAACATACGTTCACCAGAGTGATCCACTAAAATTTGAGACACAGGGTGAGCAGCACCACCGTCAGAAGGAGAAATTTTCCACCTTTTCTCCGGAGGCCCATAAACATATTGATCAACAGATCTATGTACATCATCAGTATAACTGAGGGAGTCATAATCATCATCATCATCCGTGTCTCTCAAATGGGTAATGTGGATGAGGAGGAAGGGAGTCCCGATTTAGGAACCTCTCTGGTGGTAGGACCAAAAGAAACAGAAACATCTTTTGAGGGCCCAGAAGGGAGGCTGAACGTTTCTTCCCTTTCATAGAAGGCACCTCATTCGTAGAAATGATTTTTGAAAAAGAGGCTTCTAAAGTTTTTGACATATCCAAAATTGAAACAGACACAGCCTGTTGGACAGAGTCTTTTATGAAACTCTTTAAGGTTTCCTGGAGAAATTGAGTGTCTTCTTCTTCAGACATATTGAAGTAAAAGTCAAAATATATATAAAAATAAATAGAAACTGGTAAATAGGCTAGGAGAGGGGGAGTGGACTGGGGATAGAGGCGTGTCGAGTGAACAAAGAAAATCCTAATGCAACAACAAGCGCAGTAACCTAATATTAAACCCCTTCCAGGGGGAAGGGGCCAGGAAAAAGCAAGGCGGAAGAGCAGTCGTCGTAGGGAAGCGACCGGAGCAAAAAGGCTGAGGCAAGAGGTTGAACGGTACAAAGCATTTCCAACAGCCGAAGACGACCGTTGGAAGACGCGAGGCTACACAGAAGCATGCGCGCACGAGAGCTAGAGCGAGGATAAAGCGGAATAATGAACACAACAGGTAAACAGTAAAAATAACAGTAACTATTAATAAATATGCAAAATACTGAATATGAATAAAGATAAAAGGTCTGAGTACTTATTTTGACTGCGAGCAGCAAGAAAAGAGGTTTTGTTGTTCGCAGTCAATATATTAATAGCTGTACTCGACCTCCCATTGGTGGTTCCCCCATTGTGGTGTCATTTTGTAGTTTTTCCTTTCCCTTTTCTTAGGAAATGTAGTTTTCTTTCTTGGCTGCTGTTAAAATTAAAGCAAGGAAGACTGCATAATATGAGCCCCCGGTCTTGTAATAAAATTGCTCACACCTGAGTAGACATCTTTATAATAATGCTAGCTTTAAAAAAAGGTAAAACAGGGCTATTTTCGTAAACAATTTTTTTTGGTAAATTTTCAAATTGAACACAACAACGAGGCTTTGAAGCCCAGACACGAGTGCAGCATGGTAGTAATGAAATATAGGACCAGAGGGCTGGAGAAAACGTACTATGCACAGGAAAGAGACTTGTCTCCTAAAGGGGACTGCTGCATACCTCATGCCTTAGGCTATCGTCAGAAATTGGGTAATTAATTTGCAAGAGTGACTGCTATCAACTTAATAAACACAACCTAGTTAGGCATTGCACATTTGCTCGAGAAACATATGGTACGCTGTAGTGACTTACCAGTTTATATTTAAACTTTTTTTTCTTAGCAATTATAATGTGGAGCCATTGTTTTTGAACCTGCCCGATAGGATAAAGGAACTTTACTTTGACTTTATTACGGACTATTACGACACGTAGGCCTATGGTGACTAGGTATAATTGTCTTTTAACACTCGCTAAAAAGGTTGTAGCACATTTGTGTGCATGGCCCGTCACAATTCTTTACACGTTGTATTAGAACTTTTTCATAATATTTCATAATATCGGTTTATTTTTATTTTTTATTGTTTTAGCATGATGTAAGCATGTTAAATTAACGTGGTTTATTATCAGTCAATCAATATGGTGACATTTTGAAATTGGTCTCCATCCCTAATGCACTGTGGTGAAGGGTATATTATGACTGAAAAAAATGTGTGTACTTATGTTCAGTTCTTTCTTTTTGTGATTGTAGGCCTGAGGAAGTCATGGGGTCACTCCCCTAGACGAAAAAAGTGTTGGCTGGGGTACATTTGAAATTTCCATCATTTCACTTATGAATACACAAGAATCTGTTTTGAAACCAATAAATTCCAGATTGATGAACTATACAGATGAACTACAATGCTTATTAACATTTTGCTAGAAGATAAGATTCTGATTATGAGCATTTGTCTTGGACTTAAATATCTCATTGGTTTTTGACTGAGCTTTTTACAATTGAACTTTTGTACTATCAATTGAAGTTATGTACTAATTTGATGTAGCGTGTGCCTCTATTTATGCAACTTTGTGAAGCATTTAGAACATGCTTCTCCAACGAATAGCACGTAAGCTACTGAAGCCCTTTAACAACCTCCAAGTAGCTCTCCTGTGTGCATCACATCTGTTAGAAATTGGGTTCTGGTTGGCTAGGGTATGTACCTCAGCCAAGCAGAACCTACCCACTCTAGTCAGGGCTAGGGAGTTACACGTCCAAGATAACCCCTGCTCACCCCCTTGGTAGCTTGGCACGAGCAGTCAGTCCTATCCCAGAGGCAATGTGTAAAGTGTTTGCACAACACACACAACACACGTGACTCAAAATGTACACCACAAAGTAAACACAACACTGAGCTATGGAAAAATAATCTGTATTGCACAAAACATAATTAGACCAACATTACACGTAAGTAATACCCTGCTACCTTAGCAGTTGTCAGAATGTTACAGAAGTTACTAATATTCAGCAAGAATATGCAGTTGTCACATTGAAACACGTAAGTACTCAGGATTCTGCAACATAAGCAGTAGTAAGGAATTATAGCAAAAGATATATGCACTTGTCATGAACAATTCCTAAATACCCAGAAAAGGAACATTACAGAATATCTCCCAAGTTATATAAATACTGTTAGACCTGACAGCCTTAGGGTAGTCACCCCTAACTTTTTGCCTGCCTCCCTCCGCTTTTTGGACACTGTTTTTGCTGGTTTATAGACTCTGCGCACTTTACCTCTGCTAACCAGGGCTAAAGTGCATATGCTCTCTCCCCTAAAACATGGTAACCTGGAATCATACCTGATTGGACTATTAGTTGACCTATAAGTCCCTAGTAAGGTGCACTCTATGTGCATAGGGCTGGTAAATTACATGCTACTAGTGGGCCAGCAGCACTGGTTGTGCCACCAACTTAAGTAGCCCCTTCTCCTTATCTCAGGCTTGCCATTGCAAGGCCTGTGTGTGCAGTTTCACTGCCACATCGACTTGGCATTTAAACGTTCTTGCCAAGCCTAGAACTCCCCTTTTTCTACATATAGGACACCCTTAATGTGTGCCCTAGGTAACTCCTAGGGCAGGGTGCTGTGTAGGTAAAAGGCAGGACATGTACCTGTGTAGTTATATGTCCTGGTAGAGTAAAACTCCTAAATTCGTTTTCACACTACTGTGAGGCCTGCTCCCTTCATAGGCTAACATTGGGGCTGCCCTCATACACTGTTGAAGTGGCAGCTGCTGATCTGAAAGGAGCAGGAAGGTCATATTTAGTATGGCCAGAATGGTAATACAAAGTCCTGCTGACTGGTGAAGTCGGATTTAATATTACTATTCTAGAAATGCCACTTTTAGAAAGTGAGCATTTCTTTGCACTTAAATCCTTCTGTGCCTTACAATCCACGTCTGGCTGGGCTTGGTTGACAGCTCCTTGTGCATTCACTCAGACACACCCCAAACACAGGGTACTCAGCCTCACTTGCATACATCTGCATTTTGAATGGGTCTTCCTGGGCTGGGAGGGTGGAGGGCCTACTCTCACACAAAGGACTGCCACACCCCCTACTGGGACCCTGGCAGACAGGATTGAACTAAAAGGGGACCTGGTGCACTTCTTAGCCACTCTTTGAAGTCTCCCCCACTTCAAAGGCACATTTGGGTATAAAACAGGGCCTCTGCCCTACCTCATCAGACACTTGCTGGAGAAGAAACCTGAACCAGAACCTACATCCTGCCAAGAAGAACTGCCTGGCTGCTCAAAGGACTCACCTGCCTGCTTTCTACAAAGGACTGCTGCCTTGCTGTTGCCCTGCTGCCTTGCTGGACTCTTGTCTGGCTGTGAAAGTGCTCTCCAAGGGCTTGGATAGAGCTTGCCTCCTGTTCCTTGAAGTCTCAGGACCAAAAAGACTTCCCTCTTTTACTTGGACGCTCCGTGCGCCGAAAATTTCGACGCACAGCTTGTTTCGCGGCGAGAAAAACGCTGCACTCCGACGCTGATCGACGTGATGCTCTTGGGACGATCGAAGATCCGACGCACGGCCTCGCAAGGACAACGTCGCCCGACCTCTAGAGGAGAAATCGACGCGACGCCTGCCGTGAGATCGTAATTTCAACGCACAGCCCCACAGATCGAAGTCTAGAGGAGAAATCGACGCGACGCCTGCCGTGAGATCGTAATTTCGACGCGCAGCCCCGCAGACCGACGCGCAGCCGGAGAACAAGCAGGAAAATCCACGCACAGACCCGGGACATCTGGTAATCCCTGCGATCCACAGAAAGAGACTGTCCGAGCGCCGGAAACGACGCCGACTTCCCCGCCTGGAAAATAACGACGCAAGTCCGTGTGTGCTGGGGAGAAATCGACGCACACACCCTTTTTCCACGCACCTCTTCGCTTGTGGCCCTCTGAGGAGATTTTTCCACTCCCAACCAGGTACTTGTGCTTGAAAGAGACTTTGTTTATATTCTAAAGACTTAAGACACTTTATATCACCTCCCTGTGATATTTCTACAATTTTACAATTTTTCAACTTTATTTCTTTATGACCTACAATTATCCTGATAAATATTATATATTTTTCTAAACACTGTGTGGTGTATTTTTGTGGTGCTATATGGTGGTATTGTATGATTTATTGCACAAATACTTTACACATTGCCTTCTGAGTTAAGCCTGACTGCTCGTGCCAAGCTACCAGAGGGTGGGCACAGGATAATCTTGGATAGTGTGTGACTTACCCTGACTAGAGTGAGGGCTTTTGCTTGGACAGAGGGTAACCTGACTGCCAACCAAAAACCCTATTTCTAACATTGGTGATCAGCGGTGAGGATAGGACTTGTATTTGTGCAGTGACATACAGTAGCTAAGTATTTCACTACGTACCCACAGTTGAAGGTCAACTTGGTTTTTATCTCTTTTTGAAAACCTGATTTTTTTCCTGACAATTTTCAAAAACTAAATCCTCACTCAACATGTCTCTGACTGGGTCTCAGACAGGAGACTTTGACCTAGTCCAGTTGGATGCATATACAGTCAAACAACTAAGAGGATTCTGCATGGCATTGAGGGTACCCTCCCAAGGGGCCTCCAGAAAGGAGGACTTTCAAGTGGCGCTGAGGGCCTGGGCAGAAGCCCATTTAGAGGATGATGAGGAAGAGGAGCCAGAACATGGCCCCTCAGAGGAATTTTCACTATCTATGGATGGTGTTACCACTGCAATTGTGCCCCCTCCCAGACCAGGGAGCAGTGTCTCTATACAAAGCCTGACCGCAGAGGAAAGGAGAGAGGAAAGGGAGTTCCAATTGCAAATGGCAAAACTGAAAATTGAGGCTCAACAGGAGGAGAAGAGGGCAGAGAGAGAAGCCAAACAAGCTGAGGCTGAAAGAGCAGCCAAACAGATTGAAGCTGAAAGGGCAGCCAAACAAGCGGAAGCTGAAAGAGCAGCCAAACAAGTGGAAGCTGAAAGAGCTTTGGCTGAAAAGAAACTATTGTTGGCTCATGAACTGAGTCTCAAGGAGCTGGAGATCAAGGCGAGACAGTCTGAATCCAGCAATAATGGTGGCAGCATACAGACAGGACCTGCTGGAGAAAAGAAGGTTCGTATACCCAAAAATGTGGTGCCCAGTTTTGTGGTGGGAGATGACATAGATAAATGGTTAGCTGCTTATGAAGTTGCACTAAGGGCTCATGAGGTTCCTGAAGGGCAATGGGGGGTAGCTATGTGGGGTTATGTGCCGCCATTGGGGAGGGACACACTTCTCACATTGGATCAACCGGATCAAAACACATACCCACTTCAGAAAGCCATTTTACTTGCCAAGTTTGGGCAGACCCCTGAGGGATACCGTCAGAGGTTCAGGGACAGCACCAAACAAACCACACAAACATGGGTAGATTTCTTTGATTTCTCCAGTAAGGCACTGAATGGATGGGTGCGGGGCAACACAGTAGCAGATTATAAAGGTTTATAAGACTTGATTCTGAGAGAGCATATACTTAATGTTACTTATACAGATTTGCGCCAGCACCTAGTGGATAGTAAGCTGACTGATCCCAGGAAGCTTGCTGAGGAGGCGGACCTCTGGGTTAGCACCAGAGTGTCCAAGAAGGTACCTGGGGGGGACTCCCACAAAGGTGGTCAGGGTTCCCAACAGAAGAAAGAGGGGGGAGATAAACTTGCAGATAAGGAACTCTCTAAAGGCCCCCAAAAGAATTCCCAGGGAGGGGGTGGCAACCCTTCCTTTTCCAAATTTGGGAAAAAGCCAGGGACATATGACAAGTCAGGGAAATCTAGCCCCAAATGCATGGAGTGTTACCAGTATGGTCACTACAAAGGCGATCCACAGTGCCCCAAGAGGGCACCGTCCACTACCAGACAGGCACCTGGGTTGACTAGTGTAGCGCTCGGGGGGGAGATGGACCCAAATAGCTTTGGGGAGCAGGTAGAGATTTCCCTAGTGTCCCTGGGAGAAGGAGAAATGGTGCCCAAGGCCCACATGCCCAGAAACACTTCCAAGTACCAGCAGTGGGTCACCATTGATGGGCAGAAGGTGGAGGCTCTGCGTGACACAGGAGCCAGTATGACTACTATCAAGAGTCAGCTGGTGTCAACAGAGCAGATAGTACCTAATACATTCCACCAGGTCAGAGTCGCTGACAATCGCGAGAGTCACCTACCGGTGGCTCTGGTTCCCTTTGAGTGGGGGGGGTCTCTGGTGCTCTGAGAGTAGCTGTGAGTCCTGCCATGCCTGTAGATTGTCTGTTAGGCAATGATCTTGAGCACACTGCCTGGAAAGAAGTGGAGCTCAGGTCTCACCTGGAGATGTTAGGGTTACCTGAGTGGGTCTGCATGACCACACGGTCCATGGCTGACCGAGAGGGAAGTCAAGGGCATCTGGAGCCTGGAACGATGGCCCAGAGAGCTGCCAGGAGGAAGGACCAGGGGTGCGGGAAACCGGCCCCAGAAGTTCCCACAGTGGCTGACGGGGCTCCTGAGGAGGAGGCTCCCAAGCCAACTGGGAAGACATTGCCGCCCTAGGTGACTTACCTGAGCTTGCTGGCTGGCAAGTTGAAGGTGGACCCACCAGGGAGGAATTCTGCAAGGCGCAGAAAGAATGTCCCACTCTGGAAGGTTTGAGGAAACAAGCCTCAAACCAGGCAGCAGGCGACGCCTCTGGCGATCACCACCTATATTGGGAGAATGATCTCCTCTACAGTGAGCCCAAGGTTCCGGGCTTTGGGGCAGCACGTATGCTGGTGGTCCCCCAATGTTACCGAACCTTCCTACTGGGTCTGGCTCACGACATTCCCCTGGCAGGACATTTGGGGCAGGGCAAGACCTTTAACAGGCTTGTCACCCACTTTTATTGGCCCAAAATGAGGACACACTCAGATAAGTTCTGCAGATCCTGTCCTACCTGCCAGGCCAGTGGTAAAGCAGGAAAAAGGGTTAAAACCCCCCTGATTCCACTTCCTGTCGTTGGCACCCCCTTTGAAAGGGTGGGCATCGACATTGTTGGTCCCTTGGACCCCAAAACTGCCTTAGGCAACAGGTTCATCCTGGTTTTGGTGGACCATGCCACCCGTTACCCAGAGGCAATCCCTCTGAGGACCGTAACTGCACAGGTGGTGGCCAGAACCCTGATGGGGATATTTACCCGTGTGGGATTCCCCAAGGAAATAGTGTCTGACAGAGGCACTAACTTCATGTCTGCATACATGAAGTCGCTGTGGGATGTGTGTGGTGTAACTTACAAGTTCACCACACCCTATCACCCCCAGTCTAATGGTCTTGTGGAGAGATTCAACAAGACCCTGAAAGGCATGATTGGTGGCCTCCCTGAGGCCATGAGGCGTAAGTGGGACGTCCTCTTACAATGCCTTCTCTTTGCTTACAGAGAGGTCCCCCAGAGGGAGGTAGGGTTCAGTCCCTTTGAACCTCTCTACGGGTACCCTGTCAGGGGACCCTTAAGCATTGTCCAGGAGGGATTGGAGAAAGCTCCAACGACACCCCCTCAGGATGTGGTCACCTATATGTTGGCCCTCCGCAACCAGATGACCCGCTTCTGGAAAGAAGCCCAAGATAACCTTGAGGCCAGTCAAGAGGTGATGAAACAATGGTATGACCAGAAGGCCACCCTGGTAGAGTTTCAACCTGGAGACAAAGTGTGGGTAATGGAGCCAGTAGAGCCCAGAGCTCTCCAGGACCGCTGGTCTGGCCCATTTGAAATAAAGGAGCGGAAAGGGGAGGCCACTTACCTAGTGGACCTCCAAACCCCTAGGAATCCCCTAAGGGTGCTCCATGTGAACCGACTAAAAGCTCATTTTGAGAGGTCGGAGATCAACATGCTTCTGGTCACAGATGAAGGAACGGAAGAGGAGAGTGAACCTCTCCCTGACCTCCTCTCTGCCCAAGAAGGTGATGGGTCAGTAAGCGGGGTCATTCTGTCTGACTCCCTGACTCTAAAACAGAAAGGAGACTGCTATGAGCTGTTGGAGCAGTTCTCCCCCCTGTTCTCCCTTACTCCTGGACTGACCCACCTCTGTGTTCATGATATTGACACTGGTGACAGTCTCCCTGTGAAAAACAAAATTTACAGGTTGTCGGATAAGGTGAAGGCCAGCATCAAGGAGGAGGTCTCCAAGATGTTGACTCTAGGGGTTATTGAGAAATCCAGTAGTCCCTGGGCCAGCCCAGTGGTGTTGGTCCCTAAGGCTACTGCCCCATGTGCGAAGCCAGAACTCCGGTTCTGTGTGGACTACCGGGGTCTCAACTCAGTCACACGGACTGATGCTCACCGCATTCCCCGAGCTGATGAGCTCGTGGACAGGCTAGGCGCTGCCAAGTTCCTGAGTACGTTTGATCTTACTTCGGGGTACTGGCAGATCGCCCTAACTGAGGGGGCCAAGGAAAGATCCGCATTTTCAACCCCGGATGGCCATTACCAGTTCCGGGTGATGCCGTTTGGGTTAAAAAATGCCCCCGCTACCTTCCAACGGTTGGTTAACGGGGGTCCTAGCTGGCAAGGATGCCTTCTGTGCAGCCTACCTGGATGACATAGCTGTCTACAGTTCCAGCTGGGAGGAACACCTGCTTCACCTCAAGGAGGTGCTTCAGGCCCTGCAACAGGCAGGCCTGACCATCAAGGCCAGTAAGTGCCAGATTGGGCAGGGTTCCGTGGTGTACTTGGGACACCTAGTGGGTGGTGGCAAGGTGCAGCCACTCCAGGCCAAGATTGAAACTATCAAGGCCTGGCAACCACCGCAAACGCAGACTGAGGTGAGAGCCTTTCTAGGCCTCACAGGATACTACCGCAGATTTGTCAAGGGCTATGGTACCATTGTAACACCCTTGACAGAACTCACTTCCAAGAAACAACCTAGGTTGGTGAATTGGACAGAGGCTTGTCAGAAAGCCTTTGACGCCCTGAAGGAAGCCATGTGCAAAGCCCCCGTACTCATGGCCCCTGACTACTCCCAGGAATTTATCGTGCAGACAGACGCTTCAGAGCATGGCATAGGGGCAGTCCTAGCACAGCTGAATGAGGAGGGCAGAGATCAACCGGTAGTCTTTATTAGCAGAAGGCTATTACCACGGGAACAGAGGTGGAGTGCTATTGAGAGAGAAGCTTTTGCTGTGGTCTGGGCACTAAAGAAGCTAAGACCCTACCTGTTTGGGACTCACTTCCGGGTTCAGACAGACCACAGGCCCCTCAGATGGCTCATGCAGATGAGGGGTGAGAATCCAAAACTCTTGAGGTGGTCCATTTCCCTACAGGGGATGGACTTTACGGTGGAACATCGCCCAGGGGTTGACCACGCCAATGCTGATGGTCTCTCCAGGTACTTCCGCCTTAGCGATGAGAGCTCCCAGGAGGTCGGGTAGCTCTCCCCACTTTCAGCTGGGGGGGACACATGTTAGACCTGACAGCCTTAGGGTAGTCACCCCTAACTTTTTGCCTGCCTCCCTCCACTTTTTGGACACTGTTTTTGCTGGTTTATAGACTCTGCGCACTTTACCTCTGCTAACCAGGGCTAAAGTGCATATGCTCTCTCCCCTAAAACATGGTAACCTGGAATCATACCTGATTGGACTATTAGTTTACCTATAAGTCCCTAGTAAGGTGCACTCTATGTGCATAGGGCTGGTAAATTACATGCTACTAGTGGGCCAGCAGCACTAGTTGTGCCACCCACTTAAGTAGCCCTTTCTCCTTGTCTCAGGCTTGCCATTGCAAGGCCTGTGTGTGCAGTTTCACTGCCACATCGACTTGGCATTTAAAAGTTCTTGCCAAGCCTAGAACTCCCCTTTTTCTACACATAGGACACCCTTAATGTGTGCCCTAGGTAACCCCTAGGGCAGGGTGCTGTGTAGGTAAAAGGCAGGACATGTACCTGTGTAGTTATATGTCCTGGTAGTGTAAAACTCCTAAATTCGTTTTCACACTACTGTGAGGCCTGCTCCCTTCATAGGCTAACATTGGGGCTGCCCTCATACACTGTTGAAGTGGCAGCTGCTGATCTGAAAGGAGCAGGAAGGTCATATTTAGTATGGCCAGAATGGTAATACAAAGTCCTACTGACTGGTGAAGTCGGATTTAATATTACTATTCTAGAAATGCCTCTTTTAGAAAGTGAGCATTTCTTTGCACTTAAATCCTTCTGTGCCTTACAATCCACGTCTGGCTGGGCTTGGTTGACAGCTCCTTGTGCATTCACTCAGACACACCCCAAACACAGGGTACTCAGCCTCACTTGCATACATCTGCATTTTGAATGGGTCTTCCTGGGCTGGGAGGGTGGAGGGCCTGCACTCACACAAAGGACTGCCATACCCCCTACTGGGACCCTGGCAGACAGGATTGAACTAAAAGGGGACCTGGTGCACTTCTTAGCCACTCTTTGAAGTCTCCCCCACTTCAAAGGCACATTTGGGTATAAAACAGGGCCTCTGCCCTATCTCATCAGACACTTGCTGGAGAAGAAATCTGAACCAGAACCTACATCCTGCCAAGAAGAACTGCCTGGCTGCTCAAAGGACTCACCTGCCTGCTTTCTACAAAGGACTGCTGCCTTGCTGTTGCCCTGCTGCCTTGCTGAACTCTTGTCTGGCTGTGAAAGTGCTCTCCAAGGGCTTGGATAGAGCTTGCCTCCTGTTCCTTGAAGTCTCAGGACCAAAAAGACTTCCCTCTTTCACTTGGACGCTCCGTGCGCCGAAAATTTCGACACACAGCTTGTTTTGCGGCGAGAAAAACGCCGCACTCTGACGCTGATCGACGCGACGCTCTTGGGACGATCGAAGATCCGACGCACGGCCTCGCAAGGACAAAGCCGCCCGACCTCTAGAGGAGAAATCGACGCGACGCCTGCCGTGAGATCGTAATTTCAACGCGCAGCCCCACAGATCGAAGTCTAGAGGAGAAATCGACGCGACGCCTGCCGTGAGATCGTAATTTCGACGCGCAGCCCCGCAGACCGACGCGCAGCCGGAGAACAAGCAGGAAAATCCACGCACAGACCCGGGACATCTGGTAATCCCCGCGATCCACAGAAAGAGACTGTCCGAGCGCCGGAAAACGACGCCGACTTCCCAGCGTGGAAAATAACGACGCAAGTCCGTGTTTGCTGGGGAGAAATCGACGCACACACCCTTTTTCCACGCACCTCTTCGCTTGTGGCCCTCTGAGGAGATTTTTCCACTCCCAACCAGGTACTTGTGCTTGAAAGAGACTTTGTTTATATTCTAAAGACTTAAGACACTTTATATCACCTCCCTGTGATATTTCTACAATTTTCCATTGCAACTTTATTTCTTTATGACCTACAATTATCCTGATAAATATTATATATTTTTCTAAACACTGTGTGGTGTATTTTTGTGGTGCTATATGGTGGTATTGTATGATTTATTGCACAAATACTTTACACATTGCCTTCTGAGTTAAGCCTGACTGCTCGTGCCAAGCTACCAGAGGGTGGGCACAGGATAATCTTGGATAGTGTGTGACTTACCCTGACTAGAGTGAGGGCTTTTGCTTGGACAGAGGGTAACCTGACTGCCAACCAAAAACCCCATTTCTAACAAATACATATTAGCTAGACATGCCCATAAAAAGGAACATTAGCACACATATGTAGGAACAGTAAACAGGTAGGAAATGTAAACCATCCAAAAGTCTGTACTAGGCTCCTAGAGCCTAGATTCTCTAAAAAGTACCTATTTCTGTAGTAGAGGCACTCCCAGTGCCTAGACAAGCAAGAGGGGGCCCCGGCGCTCCTGCGTGCACAACGGGTGCCACGCGATGCTCCTGGGGGAGAGGGGCGGTTGGCGCCCTCTCATCTGGGTAAAGCAGGCCCCTCCGGGGACCCGTGCCTTAGGTGGGGGCCTGCCTAAGCCCTCTCACACCCTGTCCTCAGGGTGGAGGCCAGGCGAGACCCAAACAACTGCGGGCGAAGGGGAAGGGACCTCCGTCGAGGTCTCCCTTCCCGGAGAACAGGTATGCCAAGAAAAAAAATGGAGTGAAGAGAGGAGCGTCCTGCTCCTACGGCAGAGACTGGGGAAGGGGGCACTTCCCTCACCTTCCCCGAGTTCTGCGCTTCTCACAATTCTGCAACTCGGACCCCTCTGGGGGCCCGAGAAAGCACTCGCCCGCACCCGATGTGGTGCGCAAGTGTTCTCAGGGTTCCCGGGCCGCCGCAGTGATTTCTGTGTAGATCCAAGGCAGCTGGAGCCCCGGGGGCGCTCCTGGGAGTGGACTGTGCCCCGGGGCACCGACAGGAGCACGCTTTCTCCATTGGGTTCTTCCTTGTGCACCGGGGGGACTAGGCTAGCGCGAACCTCGCGCTAAACAAAGTTCAAAACCCAGGGCTGCGCGGTGAATTTAAATGGCAGAGAAGCGCTTCTGAAAGCGTAAGGGCACTTCCATAAGCCCGGGCTGTGGCAGTGATTTTCTTCTGCAGTTATAGAGAGCGCTCTTTCCAACTGCTTAGGCAAGGTTGTAGAGTTTGTTTGCAGGGGTCAGGGGCCACAGCACCCTGCCCCTCGGAGCAAGCAAGAAAATAAAAAGCACAGGGTTGGTGGGCCCAGGTACAGGCCAGCACAAGGGGTGCAGGTGGTGGCAGTTGCTCCTAGTGACCAGGCAGGTCATAGGTCAGCACAACAGCAGAAGTCCAAGGTGGTTTCCTGGTGAGTCCATTCATCAGCGTTCTGTGTCCAGTTTCAAGTTCCAAAACTGTTCAAATTGTGGGGAAAATTCCCTGTACTTATACTAGGGTTACAGTGTGTTTTACAATGGTAGGGAGAGGAGGTTCCAGCCAGGTACAACTGGTTCTGGGAGTGCCCCCTCTCTCCTTTCAGCACAGGCTCCAAACATTAGTGGGGGGTTAACAACCCTATTGTGTGAGGCCAGGGCACAGCCTTTACAAATGCAGGTGTGCCCCGCCTCTCCCTTCTCTCAGCCCAGGAAGGCTTTACAATATGTAGATGCACCTCTGTGTCACCTCCACCCTCCCTGTGTTCAGGCTGTCTGAGAAGTATGCACAAAGCCATAACTGTCAGACTGCCCAGACATGGATTGGAGGCAAGCTGCAAAACACCAAAGTCATAAGCACAGATAAATGCACACTTTCTAGAAGTGGCATTTCTGTGATAGTAATAAAAAATACACCTACACCAGTAAGCAGCATTTCTCACCACTATCACAACCATACCAAACATGCCTACGCTACCCCTCATAAATCAGACAATACCCCTTACACATAAGGCAGGGCATTTCCAATGCAATCCTATGAGGAGGCAGCACTCACAGAAGTGAGACACCAAGTTAGGCTGTTTGTCACTACCAGGACAGGCCACGCAACATGGCACATGTCCTTCCTTCTACATACATGGCACCCTGCCAAAAGGGCTAGCTAGGGCGTGCCTTAGGGGTGACTTACATGTAGTAAAAGGGGAGTTCTGGGCCTGGCAAGTAAATTTAGATGCCAGGTCCCTGTGGCAGAAAACTGCACACACAGGCTCTGCTCTAGAATGCCTTAGATAGGTTTGACAGGCTACTTCAGTGGGTGGCGCAAGCAGTGCTGCAGGCCCACTAGTAGCATTTAATTTACAGGCCTTGGGTATAGGGATACCACTTTACAAGGGACTTATAGGTAAATTAAATATGCCAATTAGGTATAATCCAATCATACCAATTTTGTAAGGGAGAGCACATGTACTTTAGCACTGGTTAGCAGTGAAAAAGTGCTCAGAGTCAAAACATCAGCCAACAAAGGTCAGAAAAATAAGGAGGCAAAAAGCAAAAAGTCTGGGGAATGACCCAGGTCCAACAACATCCTTCTAAATAAAATATCTTGCTTAGTTAAAACAATATATTACACCAACATTTAAAAGAGTATTTGAGATGAAAATGTGTGTGAAAGCAGAAATCATAAGCTAATGTTTCCCTGCACTAGCAGAGTTGTCCCCACAAACTCTAGATCCATTTTCCAGGACTTTATGAGTGTGGGGATGCCATTTTACACGTGTACTGGACATAATGGTAACTCCGAACCTAGGCATGTTTGGTATCAAACATGTTAGAATCATACCCCAATACTTTTGCAAGTATTTGTTGTATGATTCCATGCACTCTAGGTGCTCCTTAGAGGACTCCGAGCATTGCTCTTACAGCCTTCTGAGGTTTTCCAGGCAGCCCAAGCTGCGGCAACCTCACACACAGGTTTCTGCCCTCCTGTCGCTTGAGCATCTCAAGCCCAGGAAGGCAGAACAAAGGATTTCCTTTGGGAGAAGGGTGTTACACCTTCTCCCTTTGAAAAGTAGCTGTTACTGGGCTTGGGAGGGGTAACCTCCCCTATCCACTGGTATGCTTTGAAGGGCACATTTGGTGCCCTCCATGCATAAACCAGTCTAGACCAGTTCAGGGACTTCAGTCTCAGCTCTGGCACACAACTGGACAATGAAAAGGGGAGTGAACACTCTCCTGTCCATCACCACCCTAGGGGTGGTGCTCAGAGCTCCTCAGAGGGTCCCTGGGTTTTGCCATCTTGAATTCAAGGTTGCCAGGAAACTCTGGGAGCATCTGAGTGGCCAAGTCAGGCAGGTGATATCAGATCCCCCTCCTGATAGGTGATAACCCAGCTACCTGACCAGTCCCCCTTTCAGGGCTATTTGGGGTCTCTCTTTCGGGTGGTTACTCATATTCAGCTTGCAAGATTCCAGCAGGATTCCTCTGCAACCTCCACTTCAACTTCTGACCAAAGAAACTGCATCTGGACTCTCCAGGACCCGACAATCAGCAGCAAAGACGATGACTTCGCCTGCAACATTGTTTCCACTGCTGCTTCCAGCTTCTGCAACATCACCCTGGTCATGCATCCTCTGAGGACAGCCCATGTTCAGTCTGCACAGGAAAGAAGAAGGGCTCTCCCTTGCAGTGAAGGAGTTCCTCCCCTGCATCTGCAGGCACCAACAGCAATGACGACTATCTGTGTGGATCCCCTATCCTGCTGAGCTTCATGGATCCTGCATCATGGGTGGTGGTCGTACATGGTCCACCTGGTCCTCCCTACCAGCTGTCCCACTTTGGTGGAGGTAAATCCTTGCCTTCCCACACAGGACAGTGCCCCCATGCAACGTGTCCTGTGCAGTTGCTAAGGCTTGTTGGCACTTCCTCCTAGAGGTCTTCAGACATTGTGTAGCTCCAGCTCCCAGCACTCCTTCCTGCGATGCACATCTCCCTGAGTGGCTTTCCTGCAGTGTTGGAGTCCTTTTTTAATGCTGCATGGGCTTCTTTTGCAACTTCTGTGTCCCCGTCCTTTGGGACTCCTGTGAGTGCTGCCTGTGTTTCTGTGGGCTCTGTGTCACGCTGAAGGCCCCCTCTGACTCTCCCTCCTGGGTTGAGTCCTCCTGGGCCTTGCAGGTCCCCTGCAGTATCACTTTCTGCCAACCATGAGTCTTGCCTGTGCCAAGGCTTATTGGTGGAATATGAACACGCAAACCCAACTGCAATCTTTCTTCCAGCGTGGGACATCACCTGCATCCTCCAGGAACTTGACTACAACTCCAGGGCTGCAGTGCTGACTTTCCTTCCTCACCATCAACCAACTTCTGCATCCTCAGCCTGGTGGTTAGTGTCTCCTGCCCCCACTGAACTCTGCTGTGTCCTCTGTACTTGGTCCCTTCTTTCTACAAGTCTTCCTCTTTAGGAATCCACCACTGGTTTCTTGCAGTCATATCTGGGTTTTGCAATTCTCTTATTTTCTTCTTAGTGGGTGTTTTGGGGAAATTATAGTGATTTACTGCTACCTTCCTGGTCGCTGGGAGGTGTTGTGGTACTTACTTTTGTGCTTTTCAGGTACCCCAGCACCCCTCTACACACTCGACTTACCTAGGTGGGGGTCCAACTGTCACATTCCATTTTTTTAGTATATGGTTTGTGCTCCCCTTAGGGCCACTATTCTCTATTGTGTTTTACATCGTTTTGCACTTTTTCTAACTGTTCTTATGCCTAATCTGGACTACTAGTGTATATATCTTGTGTATTACTTACCTCCTAACAGTTCTTATGCCTATTTGCACTACTAGTGTATATATCTTGTGTATTACTTACCTCCTAAAGGAGTATTGCCTCTATAGTATTTTTGGTGCTGTGTTACCATATTTTTTTATTTTTGTAACACTGAGTGTTTTCTCTCATGTGTGTAAATACTGTGTGACTACAGTGGTATTGAATGAGTTTTGCATATCTCCTAGATAAGCCTTGGCTGCTCATCCACAGCTACCTCTAGAAAGCCTAGCTTCTAGATACTAACTACACTACACTACACTAATAGGGGATACCTGGGCCTAGTATAAGGTGTAAGTACCTTAGGTACCCACCACACACCAGACCAACTTCCTACACTCACTATACAGGAGGTTGTTTTCCCAGTAAATGCAGTAATGATCAGAGACATCACCGGCTGCCTGGGCAGCCTCATGCCCTCCATGCCTGAGCACTCCCTCTACATCTTTCAGAATTCCTGTGTGGCGGGTCATTCTTCTATTTGCCATCCACTAAGTTTAGGTAGATCACAAGGGAGACTATGTTGTGTCCACTGGGCTCTAGGGTGACCATCCCCAGCATCCCATCCACCTCAGCTTGGAGACATTCAGGGGCAGGTTGCCCATGCCGCTTGAACTTTTCCTTTTGGCAGCTGTCTGGACCATTCTTTCAGGCTTCAAACCTCCTTGACTCCCTTCCCGGGCAGCCATGCACCTGGTGGTTGTACATGCCCACTCAGGTAGCAGCTGATATTTTGAGTTGGGACCTGAGCTCTAATTTCTCCTAGGTAGCGTGCTCTAGGTCAATCCCTAGAAAACAATCCACAGGCATGGCAGGACTCACAGCTACCTCCAGATGTCCTGGGACCCCCACTCAAATGGAACAAAGGCCACTGGGTAGTGACCCTCATGGTTATCGGCTTCCACAATCTGATGGAAAATATTGGGTAAAATCTGTTCTGGGGCCACCAGCTGACTCTTTACGATTGTCATGCTGGCACCTGTGTCCCATAGAGCCTCAACATCTTGCCCTTTGATATACTTTGCAGTACTGGATGGCACATGGGTTTTGGGGCCATCCTCATGTCACTCAGTGACACTAGGATAAACTCACTAAATCCCCCTTACCAAGTGGGACAACCTCTTCCCTAAGCACTACATTCACCACCCCTTATGGCTTACCTCCAGTTGGAGGCTGTGTCCTCTTGGAATACTTGGGATCCCCGTTGTAGTATCCATTATCATAGCACTCATAGCAGTTAGGAGGCTTTTTCCTGACTCTTGCCAGGGAAACTCTTCTTCTGGTGGGCAGATTGAGAATGGGCCCTTTCACCTGTTATCTGTTTTAGGGACCTTGTGAGAGCTCCTTCTTTTTATCTCCCAGCTCCTTGTTTTCTGGTGGAAACCATAACCACCCTTATGGGAGCCTTCCCTCCCCTTAACTTGCTGTTTGGACACTCTGGTGCTGACCCAGAGGTCTGCCTTTTCAGCAAGCTTCCTGGCGTCAGTCAGATTGTTGTTAACTAGGTGTTAGCACAGCTCTGGAAAACAAACCTCAAGCATGTGCTCCCTCATAATTAGGTAGTATCACCCATGTTGCCCTTCACCTGCCCTTCAGTGCCTTGCTGAAATAATCTAGGAAACCTACCCAGGTTTGTGTGGAATGTTTGTGGCTATTCCTAAACCACAGTCTGTATCATTCAGGGGTTAACCCAAACTTACAGATTAGTATGGCTTTCATGCGAGTGTATTTTGTCTGGTCCCCCACCTCTATTGTCATGAGTGTGTCCCTCTCTAGTGTGGGCACATACCTCCACAAACTACTCCTAAATACTCTTCAGGAATCTTGTGCACCCTTAGAGCCACCTCATAGGCTGAGACCCACTTATCTATGTCATCACCCACCACATAACTAGGCACAAAATCTTTTGGGACGTTGACCCTTGCTTCACCAGTGGACACTGCACACATCCTGTCACCGTTACTGCTGGACTCTACTTCCATGGCCTTGATGTCCAGCTGTCTGAGGCTTTGGTAGGAACCAATACTCTTGGCAAGATATCCCCCCCTCCTGGCCATTCCACAGGCAGTTCCATATTCTCCAGTCAATCCTGGTCCAGCTCATCATCCTCATCCAGTATTTCATCCTCCTCCTCATGGGACACAGCTGCTGCATCACAAGCTTCTATCCAGCCTCTCAGAGCCTTTTACATTTCCCACCTTCATGATGAAGCCTTTAACAGAAAGCTCAAACCTCTTGCAAAAATCCTTGAGCTGAGCCACAGTGTGGCTCTCAAGTTAGGCCAGCTCACAATCCACTTTTTCAGGTGCAGATGTAGAACATCCAGTCAAAGACATAATTTGACGAAAAAGCAAAAATGGCAATTAGCAAAATTATAAAAATTAAAATGCCAATTAGGAAAGGTAAGGAAAAAATGCCAATCAAAGAAAAAATTATTCAAATTGGTCTTAGATTGGTAGTGTGCACCAAAATACTGTAAGGCACTGCATAAACACAAGTCCTATCCCACCGGTGATCACCAATGTTAGAACTGTGTTTCTGGTTGACAGAGGTATGCACCCTGTCCAAACAGGAACACAGTCCTAGTCAAGGTAAGTCAGACAAACACCATGAATTAACCTGTGTGTACCCCCTAGTAGCTTGGCACAGAGCAGGCAGCTTTAACTTAGGAGGCAATGTGTAAAGTATTTGTGCAACACTTCAAAAGATAAAAAATTGAAAACACCACACAAAAAGATACCATTTCAGGTTCGAATAATATAATGAACAAATCAAGACAAAAACAACAAAAATCAAAGAAGTAGAAGTCAAGATATGAATTTTTAAAGAATGTCTGCATATATACTGCTTAGAAATAAGAAACGCCAACCAGAGCTATCTAATTGTGCTTGACCAGATCAAATCCAGACATTTAGGCTGATTATGATGGAGTGCAGGTCACATACAGGGACCAAACTTGCCCCACTGCAAAAGTACCTTTAGCTGGAAGATGCATCAATGTCAAATACCCGATGAGAGGAGCAAAGGAGGTGATGTGTCGGTGTTGATCCCTTTGGATGCAGGTGATGCGTCAATTTTGATCTGCTCATTTGGAGATGTGTAGTCAGGGAACCATTTGTGATGAAGGTGATGTATCATCGTTGAGCCGAGCAGCCAGCAATGTGAAGTCCTCGAGCAGCAATGTGTCAGTGTCAAAGGAGATGTGTTGGTTTCGACCCACACAACAACATTGATGCATGGATTTTGGCAGCAGCACTTTATACATACTTCCAAGGGCCCAAGACAGGCAAATTCCAGGTGCTGTGGGTGATGGTGGGTCAAATAATTTGGTGTCCCTGAAACTTCAGAAGAACAGAAAGCAAGCCAACATGCCCTTGGAGTCACTCTGGGTTCAAGTAGGATGTGTCTAGTCCTTCCTCAGCAGGGCAAAAGGCATTAGGGCCGCACATGAGTAAAGCAGTTCTTCCAGAGCAGCAGCCCAGAGTGGCAGTCCCTCTAGTAGCACAGCTTTCCTTCTTCCTGGCAGAGTTCTTTACAGGTATAGTAGTGTACTGATTTGGTGGGGTCAGAAATCTAATTTCTTATACCCAGTTGTGCCTTTGAAGTGGGGGTGACTTTAAGGAGGGTTATTTGAACTATGCAGAGGTCCTCCCTTCCTGCTCTGGCTCCAGACCCACTACCAGGGGTTAAGCAGTCCTTTGTATGAGAGCATAACACTGCCTATTCAGCTCATCCCTTTCATCCTACCCAGGATGGCCCATCAACATTCAGATGGTTATTCAGTCACACATACCCTTCCTTTGTGTGAGGCTATCTAGCAGGAACGCCGGGCACCAGCTGCCACCTCAGCCCAGATGTGTATTGGAGACAGGCTGAAGACACACAGGGCTAAGAGCAGGAAAATGGCAACTTTCTAAAAGTGACATTTTCAAAATTGTAATACCATATCTGACTTTACCATCAAAGAGGATTTTGTCATTACAATTCCTAGGTACTAAGGGCCATATTTATACTTTTCGACGCACAACTGCGCCAACGCAGTTGTGCGTAAAAAAATCTAACGCCGGCTAACGCCATTCTGAAGCGCCATGCGGGCGCCGTATTTATTCAATGACGTTAGCCGGCGTTAGCCGGCGGAGCTGCCTGGTGTGCGTAAAAAAAAATGACTTACACCAGGCAGCGCCGGCGTAGGGGAATATGGAGCTTGGGCGTCAAAAAATGGGGCAAGTCAGGATGAGGCAAAATTTTCGCCTCAACCCGATTTGCGTCATTTTTTTTGACTCCTCAACCCCCCATTGAAATGACTCCTGTCTTAGCAAAGACAGGAGTCATGCCCCCTTGCCCAATGGCCATGCCAGGGGACTTATGTCCCCTGGGCATGGTCATTGGGCATAGTGGCATGTAGGGGGGCACAAATCAAGCCCCCCTATGCCACAAAAAAAAAAAAATACTTACCTGAACTTACCTTCAGTTCCCTGGGATGGGTCCCTCCATCCTTGGGCGTCCTCCTGGGGTGGGCAAGGGTGGCAGGGGGTGTCCCTGGGGGCATGGGAGGGCACCTCTGGGCTCCTTCCGAGCCCACAGGTCCCTTAACGTCTGCCCTGACCAGGCGCTAAAAAACGACGCAAAAGCTGCTGGACGTAATTTTTTTTGACCCGCCCACTCCCGGGCGTCATTTTTGCCCGGGAGTGTAAATACGGCACACATGCCTCGGAGTCAATTTTTTGAAGGGAACGCCTACCTTGCATATCATTAACGCAAAGTAGGTGTCCACGCTAAAAAATGACGCAAACTCCATGAACTTTGGCGCTAGATGCGTCTAACACCAGAGTATAAATATGGAGTTCGTTTTGCGTCGAATTTGCGTTAAAAAAACGACGCAAATCCGGCGCAAACAGAGTATAAATATGGCCCTAAATATGACAGGTCTACTCTTTCTCAATCAGAAATTACACTTTATTAAATGTAATAAGAAATCCCCATTGTTAACCTTTAAGAGGGGTAGGTCTCTAAGTAATAAAAGAGCAAATTTGGGGGTTTATCACTACCAGGACATGTAAAACTAAAAAGTGCATGTCCTGCCTTGTAATTACATAGCACCTTGTCCTGTGGTCTACCTAGGGCCTACCTGGGGGATAACGTCTATGTAATAAAAGGGGAGTTTAAGGCTTATCAAGGTATTTTAAATGGCAAGCAGACAAGGAAGTCAAACTGCCCACACAGGGTCTGTAGTGGCAGGCATGAGATATGTTTGAAGGGCTACTTAAGTGGGTGGCACAATCAGTGCTGCAGGCCCAAAAACAGCATTTTTATTTACAGGTCCTGGGCTCACATAGTTACCTTTACTATGGACCTATAAGTAAATTAAATATGCCAATTGTGGATACACCAATGTTACAATGTTTTTAGGAGAGTGAGCACATGCGCTTTAGCTCAGGTTAGCAGTGGGGAAGCTCCCAGAGTCTTAAGGCCAAAAGAACAGAACAGCAAAGCTGAGCCAAAGCAGCCAAAATGTTTGGGAGGAGATCACCCACAAGCTGACAGGTCTAACACAATGTCACCCTACATCTCCTGAGAGGTTCTGTTGAGGACTCTAGGAGAGCTTTCTCAATAATTCAAGCTCTGTAGGAGATGGTGCTTGTGCATAAAAGGTCTGGGGGTTCTCCTGCTTGTTTGTCCGAAAGCTGCAGTGGCAGTAAAAATAGACAAAGGACTCATGTCCTCATTCCATTGCAAATACAATCATGTTTTTATATGTTTCTGTGAACCGTGGGCCAGTATACATATTAATAACTTTCATTGAGAAGTTACAATCAGAGGATGTTAATACTGTGGTTTGTAATGCATTAAGGGCCATATTTCTATCTTTACAATTGTGGTGACACCATGATAAGTAGGCCTGATATTTTGTAACTGCACCAAATTATATTGTGTCAATGTGTATGTGATGAAGCACTTTGATTTTTGATTATGGCTTGCAGAGGTGCCAACAGTTCTGTGAGTTTTTAGCACAAAACAAGGGAAATCCAAGGGTACATGAGGACCAAAAGTACATAAAATGTAATGGAACAAAGTTTCCTCCCGTTCTGGATGGTAAGATGGTGATCATGTAATGTCATCAGTTAAAGGCCCCACCCCCTGGCGCTGTACAAGCGGAAGTCCTTCATAGGGGACGCAGATGCATGGTGGAGCGCTGGTGGCACAGTCCTTGTTCAGCGGTCCGGGAAGAAGTCAATAAGGCCCAAGGAGGCTTAGAGTCACTGCAAGAGCCTCTTGGAGCCTGTTCATTGAGAAGCAAATATGGCTAGAGCCGCCCGGCAATAAGAGCATGCTGTGGGGGACATAGGAGTGTCTCCCAAGGCAGCTGCTTCATCCTGGTCTTGCCAGTGAAGTGTATATTCAGCCTTGAAGCGAGAGAGGCAGAGCTGTGGATCAAGGAGTGGCTAGGGGTTCCAGTTGGCTCCAATAAACCAGACATGGCACCCAAACTTGAACAGACCTCAGGGGAAAGGGCAGAGAAAGGAAATAATATAATCGCTAAGGCCATTCAACAGTTGGAGCATGATATAAGCGTGCAGCGAAGGACTTGAGCAGCAGTGGCCCTGCAGGTAGGCGGTTTAGAACAGGACTAGGCAAATTAAGCAGTAAAACTGGTGGTGGGATCTCTAAGCATGCAGCTAGCATTGGCAATGTGTCTCAGACCATGGCTCAGACTGATAGTAGGTTGAAGTGCAGGCCGCAGCCAGCTATTACTAACTTCTTCACCAGTGGGGGCAAGAGACCGGAAATGCACGGTCACTCACCCAGTTTAAAAGTATGAAAACAGACGTAACAGAGAATTTGGACTCAATCAAGCTGGAGATGATGCCAGCGCAGACTGGAGCAAGGTCTGTAAAAGGCCTCGTGCATATGGCTAAGTTACACTTTGAGGTGGAGACCCAGCCAGCCGAAGCCAGGGGCTTAACAAATGTGACTGGATATGACACCAGTGCAGTTAAAAAGGACAATGGGAAAATAACTGAGAAAGAGGGCATTCAAAATATTGCTGATAAACTTTCAGAGTCACATATTCATGGAACTAACACCAGAAGGAGCAGGGAGCCAGCTCTAGATGAAGGCCAACCCGCGCAGGGACAAAATCAAGAAACAGGAAAAATCAAAGGGAATTGGAAGAATACAGACTGGTCTAAGTAAGGAGGGGATACATTTTATTCACTTACCGAAGATTCAGAGGCCATTAGTACTGGCTGTACACAAAGTAAGGAAAAGGAAAAATGTTTCATCTGACAGTGAGACCAGCCTATCATCGGCCATAGGCCCTACTGTAAAACAGCATCAGCATCAGCACAGATGCATAAAGGCGAGATCTGGATCATTAACTGGGGCAGCAAAATTAGGACACAGTGCAGCAACCCTTAAATGGGATTACTCAGGAATCAGACACTGTAGTCAAGACAAGGGCCCTGAGACTCTCACACTTCCCAAGGATATCGGAGAAGGGAATAGAGGGGATGACTCTATGGGCAGGACAGGTAGTATAGACAAAATAGTACAGTAAAGGAACTGTAAACTGAAACTCTGACAGAGAGTCTCAAAGTCCGGATGGCTACTAAACAGTTACAGGTCACAGTGCGGAAGGTCACTAAGACTTGTGGGGAAATAGAAGAAAAACTAAATACAATGAAGGTCAGAGCTTTTACAATGGTGGTTGACATTGAGGTATTGAAGGAGCAGGCAGAAACTTAAGGAGAATAGTTAACTGATATCATGTGGAAGATGGAAGACTATGAAAACCGTCAGAGGAGGAATAATCTGCCTTTTATAGGCATACAAGAAGGGGCAGAGGGCAATTATATCAGGAACCTTATGATTGATCTACTTCAAAACGCCTTCCCAGAACTCACAAAGTAGGACTGCGAGATAGAGGTTCAAAGGGCTCATCGATTTCCCCCAGTAAGGCAAGCAAGAAAGCATGGGCCTGAAACTAAACATCCGAGAGCTATTCTGTTTTTTTGGTAACGTCTTGTTAAGGCAAGCTATTTTTGAAATGGCTCGCTCTAACGCTACAAAATGTGGGGATAATTTAACCTTTTTCACATGACCAGACTATTGTCATGTTACTGTAGAACGCAGAGATTATGACAAATGACAAGCCATACCAGGATGCTGCCAGGGGGGCCTTCCTGCTAACCCCAGCACAGTTGAAAACTATAATTAAGGGAAGGTCCAAAGTGTTCACCTCTGAGTTTCAGGCAAAAGAATACTTTAATGAACTGAGCTCACAGAATCCCCAGGACTCTGAGCAAAGGCGAAAAAGGGACTAGATAATAATAAGAACTTGTGTTTGGTTGGCGGATAGGTCGGGGGTGTAAGTTTGGTTGGTTGGATAATTCTTCAAAAGTACTTTCCCTCTACCCCTCCCCTCTCGCTATATGCAGTGCATGGCTAGTCCGGGTGGGGCTTGTGGGCAACATCCAGGGAGCCATCATTCAGACCGGGGGGTGACTGCCTCAATGGTTGGGGGACGGGGTGGCGGAAGGGTTTGGGTAATAGAATTGGAAGGGGGAGAAAAGGGGGTGGAGTTTGAGGAAAGGTGGATGGGGGTGGGAGGCACGTGAAAAAAGAGATGCTTGAGAACCGGTTATTGCAGAGGATAAAGAGGGAAAAAGATATGGCAGGAATAAAAAAGGATGTAAGCAACAAAGCACAAAGAATGATGAAAGAAGGTGAAGGCTGTAGTAAGATGACAGTTGGAATTAGTATAAAGTACAGCTGCAGGGGATTTAATGTGATCATGTGTAAGTATGGGTGTATATGGAAATTATATGAGCGGTACTAGATAAATGACTAAACTTCAGATTGCATCTATAAATATCTGTGGTTTATATAGTCCCCAAAAGAGAGGGAAAATAGCTGAGGATTTAAAAACGTTAAGGACGGACATATACTGTCTACAAGAAACACATGTACAGTATTGTAACAAATCCATATTAGACACTCTTGGGATGAATGTAGTGGTATGCACCAAACAGAATGTTAAACTAGAGGGCTTGCTATTCTAGCTGGCAGTAGGAGGTGTGAGTTTGCCCAATGAATTGCAGATCAATATGAAAGATGAGTCATGGTACAGTGCCAACATAGCAAAGAATGTTTTACCCTATGCTCTCTTCATGGCCGAGTGTTGGATGACCCAGCACTGCTAGACTTTTTATCAGTTGAATTAGTAGAGTGGCCGGCTCCCTATATAATATGCAGTGATTTGAATTTCAATGGTTCTTGGGATGGTCTAAAAGTAATAATGGACATTTATCTAAAGAGCGTGTAAACCTAGAGTTTTAAAGCCCTTCACAACTTACAAAAGGAAATAGGATTGGTGGATTTCCGACCAAAATTGAGGGGACTGGATCCTGGGTACACATATTATTTAGCTCCCCACAGGAAATTGGTCGACTGGATTATTTTTTTGTTTCTCCCAAATTGTTAACAGGGGCATGTATGGAACTATATCCACGGTTTATGTCAGACTACAATCCATTAATCTTAGAAATCAAAATGGAGGGTATTAGAAGCAGTAGGAAGGGGTGGACCTTTGAGAAGGGACTTCTGAATAACACAGGATACCTGCACCATATTAATATGTGGTTGAGGGAGTTCCTTGAAATGAATAGGGGGTCTGCCCCAGTGGAAGTTGTCTGGGATACCATAAAGGCAGGGGTACGGGTGGGGGGGAAACTTTAAGCTTTAACCTAGGAGACAGAATCATACCTCAGAACAGACACAAGAAGCACACGCAAAGCTTAGAGCAGCAAAAATCGACTCACCTTCGCTATTGAGGGAGTTGCGGTGTTAATTATGCTCTACAGAAGATACAATTGACAAAATAGCAATTAACGAAAACAGCAAAAAGGCTGGCGGAAAAATACCTCGCGAGACGTAAGGAATGTATTGAATATAGTGAAAAAGTAGGGCACGTACTGGCAGTACGAGCTCGCCAGAAGGGAGCCGCCGGCATTGTTAGAAAAATTGGGGATCTGCAGGACAGGCTGGTTTCAGATCCTGAGGAAATCAAGGAAGCCTTTTGCATGTAGTATGCATAACTCTATAAGGCAACACCTTTAGTGGAGGAGCAATTAATGAATAGATTTTTAAGCACTTTAGAGTTGGCAGGATCACTCAAGAAGAACAGGAAGGACTAGGAGATAAGATCACGACTGAGAAACTAGAGGAAGCAACCAAAGGGTTACCGACTGGAGAGGCTGTAGGGACACGTAAGAAAAAGGAAGGTTTAGGCCTTCAAGTGGGTACACTTGCCAAGTCGAATTTACAGTTAAAACTGCACACACAGACACTGCAATTGCAGGTCTGAGACATGGTTACAGAGCTACTTATGTGGGTGGCACAACCAGTCCTGCAGGCTCACTAGTAGCATTTGATTTACAGGCCCTGGCACCTCTAGTGCACTTTACTAGGGACTTACTAGTAAATCAAAAATGCCAATCATGGATCAGCCAATTACATACACCTTTTGTAAAGGAGCACTTGCACGTTAGCACTGGTTAGCAGTGGTAAAGTGCCCAGAGTGACAGAAACAGAAAAATCAGAGTCCAGCACACATCAACAACCTGGGGAACAGAGGCAAAAACTTAAGAGAGACCACGCCAAGGATGAAAAGTCTAATATATATGTTTTAGGGAAAAACTATTTTATGGAAAATAACCATAATTCTTTATTACAATTTTAACGTGTTGCAAAGGCTGTTTGCAACAGCTGTTGACACACATTGTGTTCTACTTGGTAAAATGTATATAATCTGTCGAATTGCCTTGTATTTGGATAGTCTCCACTGTTGCTCTGTCACTATGGCCATACAATGTAGACATTAACATAACATATTTTCTAAAAAAAAGCCATAATCACTTTTATTTATCAGTCTAAAACTTCGGCTGTATGATGATACGCATCAAAGCCTGGTGTTCCATTGCTACTGATTCGATGCCACGTCGAAGTGTAAAATCAAAAGAAACTTGAAGAAACAAATACAAGACACCAGTTCAATAGCTTGTCAAAGTGCACATGTCCATCTCACATTACAGGTGCATCAAACAACAAAGAAAGCTGGCACACAAAAAAGGCAACTGCACTGGACACATAGAGCAACCTCAAAGGATGCTGCCGTGTTAGGCTCTCTTGTATTCAAAAACATGCACACTTTTTCCTTATGCTCATTCTTTCTGCTCTGTGCCCCATAAACCCCTTCACTTTCCCCATAGCAGGCGCTACTTACATATGCACTTTTGTGTCAAACCACAATCAGCTGTCGTATGAACCCATGCTTTTAACTCAATTTGAAGGCAAAGACTGATTACTGTTAAACTGAGTAAACAATTGAACAAACCCTAATGTTTTTTACACATTTAGGATGACCACACCCCTTGTGCTAAATTGGGAGGAAAATCATCGTCTCTAATTTTGCCCCATCCCCCTTATTTCTGGGCAACAAATTGTTTTTGCATCAAAAGCATAGTATAATGATTCTTTCAGTTAATCATGGTTAGCAGAAGACATAATTAGCACAAAAGATTACCCTTCTTTTGATTATACGTTTTCCTATTTGTTTTCCACTCAGAAGAATTAAACCTGATATATTGTCATGTATTTTTCACCTACAGTTTCAAAAGAAACCCTCTTTCATTTCATCTTCATCCTTCAATGAATATGTGCACACGGCCTCGGAAATGTGCCTGTTCAAGTGTGGAAGAAACAGTTGAGGCAGGGAGAGAACGGGTGGAGTATGAGCAAAAAAGAGAAAGAGAAGGGAAATACGTCGCATTGTAGGGGGTTCATTATAAGAAAACGTTACATCTTCTAAAGCAAGAAAGGGAAACTCAATGTTAAAGTAGCATGTATTTGAATCAACCAGTAAGGAAAATGGCATTTTCAAGTAATAAAAAAAAATCAAATGATGCAATGACTTTGGCTGTTGTGACTACATTTTTATGCATCAGTTAGAAGAATGACATAAGTGAGTTTTTGGGTACTGAATCTCGACTGTAGCATTAGATAAATACTTCTTCAAATCACCAAAGCTCAACACTTGGCTGGCACACTTAGCACAATGTTCCTAGGGTGATCTGTACAGCATCAAGACTTAAAGATCAATACAATCACTGACTCATGTTTATACGTATATGACAATATGAAATCATTAGGTTAGTGAGAATGATAAGAAAATAATAATGTGGGAGCACACCTAAGTCTTGGCTGAATACCAGTACTGGCTTTATCTAATACTGCCTGTAATGCAGACACCCATGCACCATGGTGCAAGGGTGCCCGTGATGGCTCTATGCAGCATATTGTGCCCCAGAGTGAGTAGCCAGGAGAAATGTGCCTTATCTTTCTAGATATGGCACATCACAGCTGTGTTCCTTGTATGCAATGTAGCGCAGCACAGCAACTTTGCTTGCTGCCCTGCGTTCAGTGAAATGTTAGCAGATCTGCCCCTTAGATGCCCCATGGATGAAAACAAAAATGGAGCCTCTTCTGTGTTGGACATAAAGGATACTCTCCCCTACTGAGTGAAATTACAATGACACTTAGTTATGTGGGTAAAAATTCTTAACCTGCAAGTAAGGGTTGAGGACTTTGTTTAGCTAATGAAGTGTTTTTCACAATCATGATCTGTAGACTATATAAGCATTTTTTGATACTCACTTGTAGGCAATTTTCTTGGGTCCCGGTTGAACAGTCAATTATTCCCGCTTAGCTTCCAGTTCTTTCTTAAAACCTTAGGGGCATATTGATGAGGGGCTTGCGTCACGTTTTCACCATGCAACATGATACATGTGCGATGTAAACCCCAAAAGCAATTTATGAAGCCACGGAAGGCCCTTTTATGTGGCTTCATTAATCAATGTAGTCCAAATCTCTGTGTTGCCTTTACATTACTCTGCCCTGGGAAGGCATTCCATGGGTGTTGCGTGGGTGTTCCCACTCAACTCTCATGGATTTTTAAGCATTCTCAAATTTTCCAAAACTAGTAAGCCTGATGCTACACCTTCCAAGAGGGGGGGTGTAATGAGAAGAATATTTTTTATTTCTTCTTGTTACCTTCTCTTTCTTTGTGGCCTGCATTTTGCAGCACACATCGATAGAGGAATATGCCTCAGGGGATTTTTTTTGTGCAGAAAGGTGCCGCTTCCTGCTCAAAAACAATCCTGCATAAAACAGAGACACCCTTACACTGTGGTGCAAGGTCGCCTTCATTGGTGCTAGGCAGCCAAAAGAGTGTCAGCACAGGAAAAAAAGGCAGGAATGCACCATATTGACTTAAACATGGGGCATTCCTGCCCTTTCCCTGTCACGCAGTGCAGCGCAGCAAGGTGACAGATAGTTTTCCTTTTGCCCATTGTTTAACCCCCACCTTAATCTTTAGACACTTGTTCTCTTTCTTTCAGGCAATGGCATGGGAAACAAAGTGAAAATCACAATATATGTAGACACATATTATGGATTGCAAGCATGGTGTCACCAGTTACTGGAAGTAATACAGATTCTTGTTGCACCAAAGTCGTATGGAGCTCAAGTTGCTTCAGCCTTCAAGTTAGAGATGAACGCTTGACCCAAAAGATTTCAGATGAGTCCATTAAAGCTACCAAGACACAGAATTTACGACATGCGATTCTAGCAATGCAAGCAGTCCTTTAGTCCTGACTCATTGATTAGCAGTGTAGCACAATCCTGACTCCTTGATTAACCGTGCAGCACCTAGAGAAGTGCTGTCCAAGAAGGTACACACATTTATAGATAGATACAGGTGAGGCATTAGTACATTATACAGAACTAGAAAAAAGTAACCTATTGTTCTAGTTCAGCCCTCAAAGTATTATTGATCTCTTACACAGGCATCTTTCGCTAAGAAAAACACACAGATGGTTTTTACGCCTTTTAGAACTAAGGCCCAGATTTATGAAAGTTGTGCACATGGAAAGCAAACAAAAACGTTCCGCGCCTTTTGTGCACCCGTCGTTTTTCATGCTGAAAGCCTTCGTGAGAGCAGAACTAAACGACATTTGGATGTGTAGCTCAACCGATCTGATACATATACAAAGTCAGCTTTATGGGGAAAAACTGCACAATTATCCATCGGTGTGAATGCTAACCAAGACTGACGAAGACACCCAAAGTAGTATGACCTAGTTTTCCAAGGAACACTGATAACAAATGAAAGAAGGACAAATCGTGGACAAATATATGGTGGGCAACAGAGCATAATTTTTTTAATTCGCAATGCATGTACAAATTGCGAAAAGTACACATATAATGAAATGCGTACTTGGATGGTCTTCTGCTTAAATATAATTTTACTTAAGTTTTTGTCTCATGTACAAATGACATGCAAGTTAACTCTCTGTAGCCTTTGCATCTTGGCACCGTGCTAGATTGTGTTTTGTGTCACACAAATATGGCATTATTTGCACTTGCCATAGCAATGCCATCCGTGCCGCGCACTTAAATATGATCCTGCACTAGATATGTCAGGTTGTGCAATGCAACATAGCTGGTTTTCGAGCATCCTTACATCACACAAATCTTAGCAAACCTGCCCCTAAATCCCATAAAGGAAATCGAAAAGTAGTACTTGAGTGATATATATAAATCCTTGAAGGCAACAGTTTGTACATCATCTTTCGCTGAGGTCATGGAACGGTGAAAGGTTATGGGTGGACAATTATTTAGGATATCCTGCTTGTTTTCATATTTTTCAGATTATCTGTCATGATATATCATCATCATCATCAAACAGACTTTATTCGGCTTTCAACAGGCCATAAAAGTAACAAGTAATAGTACATTAATAAATATGTATAAGAAAAATTATAAATAAATAGGGAAGATAATAAAACACATCATAATTCATTCAAGGACAGGTATATAAAACTTGATAAATTTACATCAGTGCAATATCGAGTTCAATTACAGTATTTTCTGGAGATTGGGGAGTTTACCTGAAATTCCAAATTTCCAAATAAAATTAGTTCAGTAGGCCCATAGACTTCCTTACAGAGAGTACTGTACATAAAAATTTGCTAAAATTCCACACATTTCAATAGAGGATCAAATCTGTAAGCTAAAATACGCGTCGCGGCACTGACGCAAGTTAGTCGATCTTAAAAAAGGCAATAAAATACGTTTTCTTGGAATATCATAAAATTTACAAAAGAGGACCACATGCATTGTAGATTGGGGAGCTTTTGCATCACATGGACATACTCTTAAAACTGTACTCCAGTCGCACATAATCGGAAAGGTTATTATCCGATGGAAGATATTTAAGCGGAATCTTGTAAGGACAAATCGATGTCGGGGATTTGCCACGCTTACTAAATAGGGCTGGACTGCATCCGTCGACAGAATTAGTTGGTTAGACATTACTGTAGATTTTTTTGATTCCACTTCCCATCTCTGTTCATCCAGGTGCTTCAAGGTCAGAGCCCTCAAATCTCTCCTGGTTATTTTTTCCAGCAATTGTGGGTTTTGGTAATATGCTTCGCAGCCCATATTTTTAAAAAAGGTCATAATATATCTTAGCCAGGGAACTCTAAGCGAGTATGTTAGATTCATGCAGTCGGATAGTATGGCATGGTTTAATCCGGTGTGCTCAAAGGTCCACACTTTATGCCATAATAATAGGGGCTGTATCTTAATTAGATCAGTTACAAAGTGGACCCCTAGTTCCGAATGGCTAATATATGATGACGTGCTATTTGGTGCCATTAGCAGGTATCTCAGGAAGTCATTTTCCACCAACTGAATCGCATGGCAGTTCGTATACCCCCAGATACATGCTCCATAAGTAGCCGCCGGGATACATTTGGCCTTGTAGATTTTTACCATGTTTGACGGGGAGATCCCCCCTAGTTTTTTGGAAAAAATCTTCAAGGCCGCCATTGTTTTAATAATCTGGTCTTTTTTTGTTTTCACGCAGTGTGCCCAGGTGGCCTGTTTATCGAACATTATACCCAAATATGAGAAGGTGGGAGCTATCTTCACCTTGTCCTCGTGGATGGTGATTTTATAGGACTTGCTCAGTTTCCTGCCACAGTTCATTATGAACGTTTTCGAACGGTTAACTGTGAGGCCCAGGGCTGTCATGTAATTTATACAAGTGGTTAGGAGTTTCTGGAGGGCTAGCGGTGTCCTGGCCATGAGTACTGCATCGTCTGCGTATAGGAGTGCAGGGACGGGGCGATTGCCTATTTGTGGAAGGTCTTTACAATTGCTTATCAATTCACTTTCTAGATTGTTTATATATAATGAAAATAGAAGTGGTGCGAGAACGCAGCCTTGACGCACCCCTCTGTATATGCCAAAAGACTTAGTGCATTCCCCTCTCATCCCGTACCTTACACTTGCTCTGCACCCAGTATACAGATCTCTTATGAAATGGACTATCGTTAGTTCGACCCCCATGCTTATTAGAATATCCCATAACTTTTCATGCAAAACACAGTCAAATGCTGAGGACAAATCTATAAAGGCCAGGTGCAAATTGCCCTCTCTGGTCTTCGTATACTTCCCCACTAGGATAGTTAAGTTCAGAGCCTGTTCCACTGTACCTAGTGCTGTGCGGAAGCCATATTGCACTGGGGATAGAATGTTATTTTTTTCCAACCATATTTGGAGTCTATTTAGGATTATTCTCCCCGCTAATTTGGCTGATGTATCGAGGAGAGAAATTGGCCTATAACAGGCTGGGTTAAGGCGATCCCCCTTTTTGTATATGGGTATGATGATAGAATGGCGCCATGTTGATGGTGGGCCTTGTGTGCAAGTGGCCCTCAGTACCTGCGTCAATAGAGGGCCCCATAAATCGGTGTTGGTTTTATATAGGTCAATTGGAACACCATCGGGCCCTGGCGCTTTCCCGGCTTTGCTTATGTTTATAGCTTCTACTACCTCCTCTAAGGTAAACTGAGGTAATACTGCTAAGTGTCGATCTTCCTCAGGGTCTGGGGCTTTTAGAAGGTCCAGAGGAACTCTGTCGTTGGATTGACAGTATATCTTGGAAAAGTACGTGATCCAGTCCTCTTCCGAGATGGCAATTTCCATTCTAGGGGTATTATTGTCCCCTAGAACGGGAGTATTTATTATTTTCCAGAAGAGGGCATTGTCTTTCGTCAGACTAGCTCTGTGTAGATTGTCCCATAGCTTCCCTCTCAAAGCGAGTTTCCTCTTTTTTGTGGCTGTCTTGTATGCCAATCTACAGGTACGTATTTTGGTCTGACATCTTATGGGGTCACTTAGGGCTTTTTTTAGTCTTGTGTGCGCTTTCGTACAATCGTGGTCAAACCAGCCGGTTTCCCTTTTCTTGCCCCCTGCCCCTCCTGTCCTAGACGTGAGGGCTTTTTTTACGGCGTAGGTTATCTGTTGGAAAGCACTTAGACATTGCCCTGGGGCCGTGTCATCACTAAGGCAATCAAGGAACACTTGGGTATGTTCACGTAATATATCTTTTAATAATGCCTGAGGGTCTATCTGAGTCCATCTCAGTATATAACCATTGCCCGGGGCTAGTACAATATCATTTACCATCGTTGCCTCTCTGGCTTTGGCCTGTGTGGCAGGGATTAATGAGAGTTCCAGGCTTTGAGGGAAATGGTCGCTTATGGCGATGTCGTGGATTATGTAATTAGTAAAATAGTGAACAAAATGTGTTGACATTAAAATATAGTCAATAACTGTATTTGCGCCCCTTCCATTAAAAGTTGGTTTAAGCTGTAGTTCTTTGGGAAGTAATTCATTTACAAGAGACAAATTATATTTTTGGGCCACTGAATTCATTGCCTCTCCTTGAATGGTATGTGAAAAGTGCGGTCCTACGCCGATGTCTTCGGTATCCCAACCACACACCTTTCCTGTGGGTTCCTTGCAAAGATGTACATTAAAGTCGCCCCCCCATATAATAAGAGTCTCACGTCTGTTGCTCGCACATATTTCCTCTAGGTCCTCACCCATCTCTGTAAAAATTTTGGGGACTTCTCTATGCGTTGCATTATTATAGAAGTTGATGAGTACTAGGTGCGTGTTCTGATCCAAATTGCATTCAATTATTTGATAATAGGTTTTTGTGATTTGCATTTTTGGGTTACGTAGCCATGCCTTGTTTGAGATATATGTGCATAGGCCTCCCTTTGGCCTGCCGTGATTGGCCTGTACAGCTGGTGTATGGAATGTCTTGTACCCATTTATGTGGACTGGATTTAATGTCCAAGTCTCCTGAAGACAGATACAAGGAAAATCCCCAGTGAAATTCACCCAAAGATCGTTATTGATCTTGTTAGTTAGGCCTTCCACATTCCAGTAAAGTATAGTTGTTCCCATATATTGATAGGGTTGGGGGTGCGCCTCCTCTATAGATGGTAAGGGTGGTACATCATCTTGAGTATAGATTATTGGGGGGAGTTGGTTTCCCTGATTCAAACGGATGTCTATGATGTTCCTATCAAGTACCTTCTCACAGAGTACATCTCCCCTATTCTCGGTAGACCTTACTTTATTTACATCCAGGGGAGGATCATATGAAAAATCTATCCTGTTCCTGTTTAGTCAATCCAAATCTTCTAACGTTGTAAGAGGTTGAAATCTATTACTGAGGGGATTGTGGACCAGGGTATTTGGTACTTGTTCATTTACAGGTTGTAGATTCCTACCATAGCGCCCCGGAGATCTTGGATAAAAGAAACCAAAGGGTAGCAGTGAAATTCCTTGGCAAGTGGCTTGTCTAGCACCTAATTTGTGGATGATATTATGCACCAGGTCTGGGGTCTTGAATGAAAGAACCACACAGTCTCCTTCCACTACTTTTTCCCTGTTTCCTATCCACTTGACTCTTCTTACCATTTTTATATCGTTAAATAGGACCCCCACGCCCCCAGGACCCAAACGTGTTCCTATCCAATTCAGGGCCTTATTCCTCAATGCCGGCCACGTTTCCCAGTGTTGGTCACCTATAGGGGGAACATTTGTCAGGACCACAACGTATGGAGTTGCCTTCGGAGGAAGATGTAAATTGTCACTAGGTATGTATGTAGGGTTCGAGGGTCTTGTTTCAATGAAATGAGACCTTCCTTTGTCTGTTTGGGGCATATTTGTCCTAGTTAGTGAGGGGGTATTGGTTAATGTGGGAACTTGTTTTAGATTAGTAGTTGGTACTGGTGGGAATGATTGTATACTGGTTAGAGGCTTGTGAGTGGAGTGTGTATGGCTAGTACTTGCTGATATGAATGATACCTGTGGTTTAATCAAGAGCTTTGGGAATGAGTGTGGGTCATTAACCTTATCTAGGGGTATGGATTGGGAATTTCGCTCGAAATTCGAATTTGGCAATATTAGGCTTGGGTTTAGTTTTGGGTCGTGTAAGGCCTCTGGGTGTAAGGACTTTACAAATCCCATGCCTGCCTCGACCCTGCACTCCACTACTTTTAAGCGTTCCAACAGGGAATCCAATTTGGCCCCGAATGATGATTTCATGCTATTTATTAGGTCACAGAGGTTGGCTAGGAGAGATCTAGTCGTATCAGCTGGTTTAATTGGAAGTTTCTTCCGAGATGACTTCCTTAGGGGCTTTCTATCGAGTGTGGGTACCGAATCATTCTTAAAAGATTTTTTAGGGGTGTTATCTGTCTTCTCTGGCGCCGGCTTCCTTTGGCGTTTAGCTACAGGTGAAAGGTCATCTAATGAGAGGATTGAGTCTGAGATATTTTGAATGCAACCATTTTTATCTGTTGCATCTCTGTTCAGTGCTTCATTATTACACCTTGTAGAGTCATCAGTTATCACCACGTCCATTGGAGATTGGGTGTTATGTTCTTTAGATGTCAGAATTTTCCCCTCTACATTGGCAATTTGTTCATCAATCATACCCATGGCCCCTGAAATGTATTTTAAAATAGAGGTACTGTCTTTTAAGCTTGGGGGGTGACTCAATTTTGAGTGCTTCCTTTTCCCCATATTATATGTGATGTCACTCTAAATCCGGTATGAGGAAAATGGGGTATTTATATATAAGGTAAGTTACACTTAATTAATTGTGTGAACCAAAATAACACCACCTCATCTAAGATAATTAAACGAATTGGAGGAAAGTAAATGTATAGAGAACACTTTGCCGACAGGTAGCAATCTTTTTGAGTATAAGTTAGAATTTAAAAAGAAAGAAAATAGAAAAAGGTAAAAAGATAAAAGGATAAATTGTCACTTGTTTGTCCCGCGTATGGTAGCTCCCGGGATATTCCTACTCTTGGTGTCCCACCGGGGCTGAAGGCGAATCCCAAGGTTTCCCAAAGAAGCCACTGGCCGGGTCAAGATGGACGATAGTTCCTTTGTCTTCTCAATTCCGGTTAGTATTTCTCTTTCCTTTATAAGCTAGGGCCCTCGGAAAGCAGATGAAAGAGCGGGGGCCCAGCCCAGCCTCTTCCTGGCAATGACGGGCAAGGACGGGCCCGCCCTTGGCCCGGGCTTTGCCCGGCGCCGCCCGCGCGGCGGGAGCGGGAAGGAAATTTAAAGGGCTCCTGCCCTTTCCAAACACCCGGCTGCAAAGCGCTTCCCGCGACGGCGGGAGCGGGAAGGAAATTTAAAGGGCTCCTGCCCTTTCCAAACACCCGGCTGCAAAGCGCTTCCCGCGACGGCGGGAGCGCGAAGGAAATTTAAAGGGCTCCTGCCCTTTCCAAACACCCGGCTGCAAATATAAACTATTGGGGAAGAGAATGCGGAAGGAGCCTCTGGCTGAAGGGTCAGCTGTTACCCGCTGAAACTGAAACCCTTATAGGCCCATATTTCTACTTTTTTGATGCAAATCAGCACCAGAGCAGATTTGCGTCAAAAAGTTTCCCGCCGGCTAACGCCATTCCAAAGCGCCAGCCGGGTGCCTTATTTATGGAATGACATTACCCGGCGCTGCTGCCTGGTTAGCATCAAAATAAATGACCATAACCGGACAGCAGAGGCAAAGGGAAGACTGGGGGTTGTGCGCCAAACAATGGTGCGAGTCAGGTTAGAGTCAAAAATATTGTCTCTAACTTGACTTATGCCATTTTTTTAGCAAAGACAGGATTCATGCTCCCCTGCCCAATGACCATGCCCAGGGGACTTCTGTCCCCTGGGCATGGCCATTGGGCACAGTGGCATGTAGGGGGGCCCAAGTTAGGCCCCCCTATGCCACTTTACAAAAAAATATATATACTTACCTGCACTTACCTGCACTCACCATGGATGGGTCCCCCCATCCATGGGTGTCCTCCACGGGTGGGCTAGGGTGGCTGGGGGTGTCCCTGGGTCCCATGGTTTCCCCCCATGATAATGAGCCCACAGGTCCCTTAAATCCTGCCCTGACCCAGGCATTAAAAAACGGCGCAAATCCGTCTGGGTGCCTTGTTTTAAGGCCCGCCTCCTCCTGTGCGTCATTTTGGCCCCGGAGGATAAATAAAGTGCACATGCCTTAGAGTCATTTTTTGCACGGGAAAGCCTACCGTGCATGTCATTAGCGCAAGGTAGGTTTTCACATCCAGAAAATGACTCAAACTCTATAACTTTGGCGTGGACGGGTCTAACGCCAAAGTATTATTATGGAGTTACGTTTGTGCCGAATTTGCATTAAAAAAATGACGCAAATCCACTGCAAACAGAGTATAAATATGAGCCATAATATCTTCCAGATCCAGCGCTAAAACCAAAGGGCAAACGGCCTGGAGGATTAGAATAAAGAACAGATGAGGTTATGGCTGTAGTAGGAGAAAGCAACCACCCAGTCTTCTGTGGACCTTGCTTGCTGTGTGCAATTTACGTATGCCTGCCTCAGGCTCATCAAGCTTAGAAATCCACATGGCTAAAAATTACACAAAGGGCGCTCCTAAAGTAAAGTTTGCTAAGGAAGTCTATGAACTCTTGTATGTTACACACCTTTAGAAAAAGAGAGCTATTGAAGTTGTTGGACAGTCTCACAATATTATTTGAAGTGTTATTTGTTAAACACATATCTAAAAAAAAAGTCTTTAAGAATAGTTTCACTGACAGGTGAAAAAATAATGTCAACTGGTTACCTAACATTGCTCGTATTAAAATAACTACCAAAAAATTTGGAAACCTCAATGCATTGAGACATGATAAAACTGATTACATAGAAAGTGTTCTATTGGTTGGTTTGTTCGAAATGCCAGTTACAAATGCAGACCCACCATCAACGCAGCATATGTACTACCTATGTACCTTAACAATATACTATTTATGAGTCACTGAATTGGGCGCTGAAAGGAAGTTGCCAAAGTATAGTGCGCAAATCATTTGCAGGGCCATTTATGACTCCCGTGGGTACAGTTTTGCAATTTTTAACAGCGTGCAACTAGATTTATTTTCTTGCTGAAGTGAACTCATCAAAAATATACAATGCTTTGGAGTTGCATAAATCATCAGCAAGGCGACTTACTGCTACAGACTCACGAGGTGGATTTCCGATTTCAAGTCCATAGTGTGGGTTTAGATGGAAAAGGGATTAGCCAGGCTGAGTCATCAGTCATTTCTATGCTGCTCTGCAGATTTTGGCTTGTGCCGGACCAGCAGTGCGTATTAGATGTGATCAGTTTCTCCTAGCTAACCGTTGTATTCTTTTCTGCGACATGGAAACCTTAAAATATTCAGATTGTTTTTTTTGTTTTTTTATCACAAAGCAACCACATTGAATGATTGCAGTCGCATTCCAATACAGAGCCATGTATATCAAATGCTGTTTTCCATTTTGTTTCAAAGGCACACTTCTGATTAGTGTCCAAAAGAAATACAACATTGGTTCCAAAAGAAATACAGCATTCTGTCCCATAATACAACTGACTGGACAGTATTTTGAGAGGTGTCGAAAATTGATTTAACATAAACATGAAAACACTTTTTTTCTTTTTTTTCCCACTGGAAGCTTATACATAATCAGACATTCATAAACCTCTTAAACGCCTGCCTGATTACTTAGAAATCTGAAATTAGATCAGAGAGACTATATATGAACTCGAGGCACATATAGACGCAGAGATTTGGACTTCGTGCTTAACATGGTTAAAAATAAATAGTGAGGGCATCAATGGATGAAATACTATGGAACACCGCCTAGTACTGAAAAATGTAAGCCTAAAGAGTTGTTCTAATGATCAAGGAAAAAACATAATAGAGAATGTACTAGCAGACAGACTTTGTCAGAATATATGCAGAAAAAATGTTTTTAACGTATAACTCAGTCCTGCTCCTAGTAGTCTTTTAAAAAATCAGATAGGCCTAGATTTACTAAAAAATAATAGCAGCCGCTGTTTTCTGTGTGCGGCATGTTAAGTCTCAGTCTGCTGCCGCACTAGTAGTGCTTTTGTACTATATGAGATAGCATTTACATCTCCACGATGTGCAAAACAAGCAAACTAGTGCAAATTCTCTATTGTGCTGGTAGGTTAAGATCATGGTAGTACCATACCTGTATGGCTAAAGTTAACCTTTACCCCCGTCTCAGATTTCTAAGGTTTTTTATCTTAAATTCAGCTGAAGTCAAAAATGTCATGAAGCAGCAAATCAGTCTTGTATCCTTTGGATCAGGGCAGGCTAATATTGCTGTCCTTAACTAGTGGATGTTCCTAGCTATAATAATATGGGCCAGGGCAGAAGGGACCACTTGCTTTCCATTAGGGGGCATAGTTTTTAAAAAATCACTCAGCGTAGCAAGTCACCCTACTGTGTTGCGATATAGGAAAAGGGCTGGAATGTGTTGTATTGAAAATAATACAGCGCATTGCTGTCTTTTATCAACGCTGGCGCTCAATGTGGTGCTTAAGGCCAGCACAGGCACCCCTGCACCATAGCACAAGAGTGTCTGCATTGCAAGCAGGATTCTCTTTGTGCAGGACGCAACACCTTCCTGCACAAAATTTTTCTCTAAGGCAATTTTCTCTATTTGTGCTGTAGATTTCAGCACACATAGAAAGAGTAAGTAAAGAGGAGAAATAAAAATATTTCTCCTCTCTATGCCTCACCTAGGGAAGTGTGGCATTTTGATGCATTCCCAGGTCTACCAGTAATGATAAATCTGAAAATGCAGTAAAGTCTATGGGTGGATGTGTGGGGGATGTCTGGGAACACCCACGTTCCAGTCATGGAATGCCTTCCCAAGGCAGAGTAACACAATGCAGCTATTGCCACTGTGTTGCGTTAATCTAGATTTATCAAGTCACACAAGGTCACTCATGGTAGCCTTCTGTGGCTTGATAAATCAAACTTAAGAGTTACGACGCTCTTGCTACCCCTTGCGTGGCGAAAGGGTGAGACAGCTCCTTCATAAATATGCCCCTAGATCTTTACAAATGCAACCAAAGTGGATTAAGTCTTCTCTCATCAGTTCACTCAGCTTACATTCTGCGTTACCTTGCTGATTTTAGCTATACTAGCGTGTGGTCAATCGAAGGAACATTTCTGAACCCGTATATCATAAACTTTAGTTTTTAATGGATAGAAAAACCTTAATCATGATAAGGTTGTGGTGATAGGGTTTTGTAATTTTGTATTAACATCCAGGCGTGGTGAACTTTAGAAAATGTAATCTTGTACACTTACAAGGATTGTGTTGCCGATGTGCACTGATTAGGTAATTAATGATACTTGTTGTTTTTGTGAAACGGTAAAAGCTGCACTAGGCCAGAACGGTGAGCATGCTGTGTCCTGTGTTTAATTTGTATTCGAGGCACACTTACCTGTACATATTTATGCACAAGGCACCGTCTATGACTACATTATGTAATATACTTAATTTCACAAAATTTACATTTCTTTAGTATAGAAAAGTCAAAGTTTTTCCTTGTGCCCATTGCTTACCCCTGCTTTCGTTTAGCACTAGCAATTCACTTAAAGTTAGGCCACGATGCATTTGCAGAGCATGCTTTGTGCCTAATCCTAGAGGTGTTTGAATTATTGTTGCCTTTTTGTGTGCTCGTTGCATAGATTAACAGGGGCTTGATGCTATGCAATGCATATCCGTTTTACAGTGAGCTTGCATCAAAGTTGCACTGCAAAAACAATTTAGGTACGAAAGTTGGTTGACGCTGCTATTTGCGTTGTTAAGCTTTGGAGGAGAGATAGAACAAAATATACAAAATCTGGCCATGATCCTCATGGCTATTTTCACAAGCAGTATTAAGCTAGGAGAATGTAGGGAGCACCCTTTAGTTTGCACTGCCCAGGACGATAGTGCCCAAGTACACCCCGTTATACCTCGCCATTCCTGCTGCAGGCACACAAAACCAGGGCCATCTCTAAGACTATGTAAGATAAACAGTGGCTCATGAGGTCTTGTTCCTACTAAGAGCATTTGAGAGCCTTAGGCAGACCCTATTCAAGCAAAAGACTCACAGCCCAGCAAAGAGTAAGTAGTTAATATTTGTATGTAAATGTGAATGCAAAAACCTACGTGAATAGTGACAGAAATAAAATACAAAGCTGAATAATAGAGAAAGGCTTGACTAACAATAACATAATGAATCAAGTAAGATAACAAGGCCAGTCAATATATCTACCCTCATTTAACAAAAAGTTTTTATAGCAGTCCAAACCTGGAAAGAGCTTCGACATTTCTACTCAAAGAATTGATATTTTGCAGGGTCTTTATCAGAACATGTTAGGATGAACCCTCCACACAATGAGAGTATTCTCATTAATACAGAGGAGAATGGAACATGAGAGGGTGTGACTTTACTCCAATATGAAAACAAGGGATCCAAAGATCTCCAATAAGGAAACAAAGGGTCGAAAACCCCCAACTATTCAATTTCTCGATCTCAAGACAAGTACAATTCAATGTGCATCTGTTTTTGTGAAATTATTACAGCAGCATAAAGCAGCACAGACCAAATATGCTTCTGGGTTTCAGCGAGTCCAGTCCTAACCCATGCTCCATCCAATATATTCATGGAAAGGCTCACCTTTTCCTTGCTTCTTCCCATGCACCCAAAACAAACATTATTAAATGCTCTTGCCTCTGAAGATGGTTAATATGCTTATTCTAAATTGATGTTAATTTTGAATCAGCAGCGAGAAATTCCAGTTATTCGTTTAAATAATTCCATATTGCATTGATAGCAAGATCTGCAGTGAACTCCACTAGCTTAAAAGTTACACAAAGGGGGTCATTCTGACCCTGGCAGTCATAGACCGCCAGGGCCGGGGACCGCGGATGCACCGCCAACAGGCTGGCGGTGCATCCAGGCCAATTCTGACCGCGGCGGTAAAGCCGCGGTCAGAAAAGGGAAACCGGCGGTTTCCCGCCGGTTTTCCCCTGGCCTGAGGAATCCTCCATGGCGGCGCTGCAGGCAGCGCCGCCATGGGGATTCCGACCCCCTTCCCGTCAGCCTGGTTCTGGCGGTTTTGACCGCCAGAACCTTGCTGGCGGGAACGGGTGTCGTGGAGCCCCTGGGGGCCCCTGCAGTGCCCATGCCAATGGTATGGGCACTGCAGGGGCCCCCTAACAGGGCCCCACAAAGATTTTCAGTGTCTGCATAGCAGACACTGAAAATTGTGACGGGTGCAACTGCACCCGTCGCACCCTTTCCACTCCGCCGGCTCCATTCGGAGCCGGCATCCTCGTGGAAGGGGGTTTCCCGCTGGGCCGGCGGGCGGCCTTCTGGCGGTCGCCCGCCGGCCCAGCGGGAAACTCAGAATTACCGCGGCGGTCTTTTGACCGCGCTGCGGTATTCTGTCGGGGGAACTTTGGCGGGCGGCCTCCGCTGCCCGCCGAAGTCAGAATGACCCCCAAAGTATTCATTTAAAAGTACTTTGCCCAGAGGGCCATTCATTAAACTGGTTCAGCTTTGGAATCTGAAACATCACTCCCTATACTTTCACAAGACATCTCTCGTCTGGCTCTCTACTACTGGCTGAAATTTCACACTTTCACAAATCCGACTTTGCAAGTAAGACTTTCAGACTGCTAGGCCTACAACTGTCTAATTAGGACAAGACTTACAAGGCCTTTTTGCAGTTGCAAATGGCCACATTCTCAGAATCAGGGCACTTTGTATCAAATGCTAATTCTGATTATGTAACACGTTCCAAAGTGCAACTTTGGTTTGTGAGGAATTACCTATCTACTATTTGGAAGGAGTGTTTAGGGCATTCATTACAATTATCAATCAAATAGTTATTTGTAGAGCATGGTGCTGACACCCTGGGGTTGTGTGGGCCCTGAAATGTGATCTCCCCGTCAAAGAGCCAGGTCTTAAGTTTCTTCCTGAAGTCCGTAGAGAAGGTGCAGTTTGGAAGGGGAGGTTGTTTCAGGCCTTGGTGGCCAGGTAAGAGAAAGAGCAGCCACCACTATAACTTTGACAGATTCTGTCTGTGTGTATGAGGGCCAGAGAGGAGGAGTGTAGGAGTATTGCAGGTTTTGATGGAGGTGTAGTCAGTGGTTGATGTAGTCTGGTCCTTGATTGTACAGGGCTTTGTAGGCATGGGTGAGGAGCATGAAAAAGAATCTCTTCTGGATGGAGAGCCAGTGGAGGTTTCTGAGGTAAGGGTGATGTGGGTAAATCTGGGGAGATCCAAGACGAGTCTGGCTGCTGTATGGTATGGAGTCTTTTTAGGAGCTGTGAGGAGATGGCGGCTTAGAGGATGTTGCCGTAGTCAAGGAGACTGGTGACAAGTCCCTGGGTGACCATTTTCCTGGTTTTAGCTGGGATCCATCTGAAGATTCTGCGGAGCATGCAGAAAGTGTGGAAGCAGGAGAAAGTGACTGCATTGATCTGCTGCTTCATGGTCAGTTTGCTGTCTAGGATGAGGCCTAGGTTGCATGCATGGTCTATGGGTTTGGGAGCAGGTCTGAGTTTGACTGGCCACCAGCTGTGGTACAATATAGATGTGTTTTTCCCGAAGATCAGAAATTCTGTTTTGTCAGAGCTGAGTTTCAGGCAGATAGTTTTCACCCAATCAGCAACTTTTTGTCATGGGGTTGCAGAAGTTTGTTCTGGTGGCTAAGGTGTCTTCAGTGAGCAAGAGGATGAGGTGAGTATCATCTGCGTATGACAAGGCAATCTTCACCATAGTAGCAAGTGGTAATTTCTTCCAGAATTGGACCAATGATTTTAGTGCCACTAGTGCTGGTCCAAAGTTGCCATCTAGGAGTTATGCTGGGGAGTGGTAAAGGCAAGTGCTCTAATACAGGACTTCTAAATTCCACCAGGCAAGTGAGGTCCTACCCAAACCCATCTGTTGCAGGGCCAGGTCAGGGTGTGAAAGTGTGAAGCGGGTAGACTGATGATTTGTTCCAGTTGACCGCAAGGATCGTGTCTCTGGCAAACATCTGGAGTGTGTCTTGAGTCAGAGTTAGGTCTGCAAAGGCATAACAGAGATACAATAAGAGCTCATAAGACTTTTGCAACACTGCGTGCGTCCGGTCAGCAAGAGGACGTGGGTCCGTTCAGCAAGAGGAATATCCAAATTCTGACCTTCCCTCTGCTAGTGAGCCTAGTCCTTAGTCAGTAAACTTAAAAGGGGACATGTATAGGCCAATGAACCTTTTGGATCACATGGAGTATCCTAGCTAGTAGTAATCGATGAACATCAATTATCAATGTAGTCAATCAACTACCACTAAGAGAATCATTAAGCATGAGACAATAAATCAACATTTCATGAATAACCACAGCTCAATTATATGTTTTATCAATTGTATTTCCCTATAAGTTACAATACTAAGTCATCAGGTTAGATCAAACTTTATTCAATCAACTCAGAATTAGTTCACTAATGACCAACATTAACATAATCTAATCAGAACTTGAGAAAACATATGCTCGAATGTTTCAGCATAAGCCAACAAAGATGAATTAAAGGCATTAATAGCAGAGTTCAGCAATCAGTCCGCCAATCATTTGTCACTGTCATCATCACCCAAAGGACCCTTACCTAACCCAGATTAGCATTTAGCATGTGGGACTGCATGCAAAAATAATTTAGAGAACGTGAATTTGGAAATCATCTAGCTTAGAGAAAACTATAAAACAGCACAGTTGGTACCTAGAAGGAAAGGCATAAAAGTTAATCAGTCACATTGTCATAGCTACCTATCCACAAAATGGATCGGCAACAAAGTCAGTCTTCGTCCTCAGGTCATCAAACGATCAGCAACGCATCAGGCTCTCAAGAGCACAAGCCCAGAAACAGGAACTGTGTCTCTTGACGTCATGAACTCTCCCCTCGCATATGAAGTTTTAGCCCCTTGTCATGACTTTTTATTAGAGTATTTCAGTACATCCCTCTAATTCCTATTTGGTCAGTCAATGAGCAGATATGACTGTAACCTATAATATTAATTTTACAAATCTATGAGTTCTAATATTTCTCCACCCCCAATTAGTTGATTGGTTCGCTGTACGATGCCCTCATCATCCCGCTCATCAGGTATTGAAAATGTTGCATCTTCTTCTCCAGTCAGTGCTTCTATTGTACAAATCCTGGGAAAGTACATCTCGTCTACTCTTCACATAATTGTTTCAGTTTGATTCCATCACCTCCTGTCCGTCGGTACATTGCAGAAAATTCTAGCTATGCAAACTTTAACACTGGGTGGTTCAAGGTCAGTCTACTCTCTCAACTTCTCTTCAGCATACTCTAATAATTCAGCTTATGCGTGAGGCCTGGTAAAACTAAGCCACAACATTGGCTAAGTTAATTCTACAATATAATGCAAAGCATAGGTTACACATTTCAATCTGACATATTACTACATTATTATTATACATTTTCATTATTTCACACATTTTTAGTTTTTTTAGTACAAATTCATATTAATGGTTAACATGACCCGTGGGCACATTTTCAAAACATGCACATTAATTTTTCTCTACGATAAATTTTTCTATGAACTTTTGTAAATCATAACATATAAGCATTTATTAATAATTTCTAATTAGCAAATCTGTGTCAACACCTCCATAGCTGAAGGGCAAGTGGTTCCATAGCTATTGTGAACAGCATGGGGGAGAGAGGGCACCACTGCTGGGTGCCACGTGTGACCGGGAATGGGGCAAAGATGTAACATCCCAACCGGACCTGAGAGAGAGAGGCTTGTATAAAGAAGTCGTGTATAAGCTAGAAGCCATTTACCTATGCCTATCTCTGTAAGGACTTGAAATAAGTAATCCCGGTAGAGCATACGCCTTCTTTAAGTCCAGGACCAATAAGACCTCATAGGGAATCACTCCTGAAACTGACCCTATATGTGAAATAGATGCTAAAGATTGTGGGAAGTGCTGCACCCAGGGACAAATCCATTTTCGTCTGGATGAATAGTCTGCCTCTAATATAGCAATAGGGTGATGTGAGGACATGCAGGTTGGATCCTGGTTCAGCTTGGGAAGAGATACAAGTAACGATTTGTGAAGGGAAGATGGCAACTCATCTAAATGCAGGGTATCATTGCAAATTGTAGCTAAGCGAGATGCAAGAATGCTGCCAGAGGGGCTATAGAATTCTATTGGAAGGTCTAGATTCTTACTTCTGGCTAGCTCTTGAATTGCCTGTTTATTAGCCACAGTGGTTATCACAGTGTCTATGTATTCTGGTTGGGCCACAAATATCTGCAGTAGGGATAGGTGTGGTAGGAATAATCCTTCATCCCTATGTGGTGCGTGGTGAGATGCTTTATACTTTTTAGAATGGTATATGTAGAATTCTTGGAGGATATCATGTTGAGCATGCAAGGTTATGCCAGTGGGGGATTGGATCTCGGGGTAGATGCCACATGGGGGTCAGGAGGTGTGGAACACCCCATTGTATGCCCACTGTAAGGGCGTCATAGTCATAGACCAGGCGGCCTAAATAGTCTGCAGTGAGGACAGATGGCAATGGAGTGAGAGAGCACAATATTCAATTGAGGCATACAGATAGGTCGTGGGGTACCAAGTGGAAGGTAGAAACTAGAAAATCAGGGTTCAGACCTCTCCAAGAGTCAGCCAGTGCCCAGTGCATCACCCAGCTTGCAAATTGCTCTGCCTGAGCAAAGAGGGGGTGTAGTAACAGTGGGTGAGAGTTATCTAAATGCACATCCAGGACACAGTTATAAATACCCCCTAACGTCAAAGGTATGTGAGTTTTCTGAGCTTGGGCTTCTGAGATCATCATCAAGAACATGTCCTGTTTCTAGTTTGGGGTGTATATGCTTCTGAGGAGCAGAGGGTTACCATCTAGTGGTCTTTTAAGCAACACCTTACATCCCTCCCCATCGATGGTTGTGTGAAAAGGAACTCCAGGATGGATCCACACCATGGCCCCCAAACTGTAAGCGGAGTAGGTGGTAATGTAGACTGATTCTCACCAATGTTTCTGAAGGCATGGTAATTCTTCTGCAGTACTATGTTCCTCCTGAAGAAAAAGATTTGCAGCTGTTGCCTTCTGAGGTATGAGTAAATGGAGTAATGTTTCTGCTCTGTGAACATCCCCCTAACATTGAGTGCGAGGAGCCTAGTTGTTATAAGCAGAGCCATGTTGTGTCAGGTGGAGGTAGGTTATCCCCAGATAGTCAGGTTATGTCAGCAAGCGCAGCCATGCAGCCATGCCCACCGTCCTGTGTTTAAAATGTCTGCTCATGCATGTAGTTCAAGTAAGGGATTCGGTGACTGGTAGGCATAGTTGGGTAAATAGCAACTTGCAGAGCCTGCTGCAACTGGCACACCGAAACTGGATGGTAGGAATAACCATCACAATATTTGGGGGTGGTGGTGTGAAGAAGCAGATGGGTTCAAGCACTTCCCACCCTTTGTCTCAACAGTGTTGTTGGGCTGGGCCCAGTGGTGTGGGTGGATTGAGGCTGAGTGGCACCACTCTGAGGTTGTCGGCCTGAGAGATCTGGGTCATGTGCATAATGAGCTGCAAACTGTTGGAGGGGCCAGAGATAGGCGGGACGGGACATGATGTCCAGGGCAAGGAGTGCATGATGTGGTGCATCTACCAAAGACTGGGTAGTAGCAGGGCAATCAAGGGAGGAGGAGAAAGTGGATGAGAAGAATCAAGTTTGCACCATAGAAATAGTTCACATAGCTAAGTGGTAGAGGTGGCAGAAATGTCTGGTAGCAAGTGACTTGGTCATATAATGGTTTCCAATGTTTGAAGTGTCACCTGCTAGAGGAGGGATGTAGTCTGTGTGGAGGTAGGAGGAGTTAGAGTCACCATCTGAGGAGAAGACATGTGGACCACTGTCTAGGTCTCATGGGCCAGTCCCCATCCACCTGTTAGATGCAGTCTTGAGGGGTTGTCTGCGGTCTGCTATCATTTGTTACAGTGCCAGGGTCTGTAGAGTTTGGGGCCTTGGTTATGGGCCCTGGCAGGAGCAGCTGCATCATTTCCAGCATGGTCTGGGGGGGCAGGGATGGTCTGCCTGACGTTACAGGCAAGGAGGTTGCCAAACCCAAACCTTCCTTTTTAGTACATGTAAGTCATCCCTAAGGTGGACTCTAGCTAACCCCAAAGACAGGGTGCAGTGTAATGAAAAAGTTGTACATGTGATTTTAAGTTTAACATGTCCTAGTTGTAAAAAACTATTAAATTTGTTTTTCACTACTGCAAGGCCTATCTCTCGCAGAGGGTAGCATTGGGGTTACCTTGGTAAGGTTTTTATGTGTAATTTCGAACCGGGAAAAGATAGAAATTTGGAGTTTAAAATAAGTTAAAATCACAACTTATGGCGACGTCAGATTTTGAATTGTAAATCCGAAAATGCCACTTTTAGAAAATTGGCATTTTCTTATTTTAACCATTTTGTGCCTCTGCCTGTATCTGCATTCACGTCAGGGGTGGAAGACAGCTGGGCTTTGTGCATTCGCAGTAGACAGTCACACACAAAGGGAGCTGAGGTGTGCCATTTACATTCTGATGGCCCATCACCAGGGTGGATGGGAGGGAGGAGCTAGCACTTGCACCTGAATAGGGCTGTGTCTGTCCCCACACAAAAAGCTGCATAACCTTCTGAAGAGTGTCTGGGGCCCGGGAAGGAAGGGCAGGGACCTTGTGCATTTCAAAGGCCTCCCTTTGATGTCTCCCACCTTTTAAAGACGAAAACTGTGTATAAGTACTGGACCCCAAACCCCACCAAGAAAGTACACTTCTGGATCAGAGGGCATTCTGCCAGGAAGAAGGACTGCTGTGCTGCCAGGAGGGACTGCCACTCTGTGAACTTGCTTTCCTACATCCTCTAGGAACCTAAGTGCCTCTGAGGGCTTGCTGGCTTGCCTCCTACTTTGAAGTCCCAGGGCCATCAAAGACATCCTTCAACCATGCTGCAGCTGCTTGACTCTGCCAACTGTGAGTCCTTGCCTACTAAGAGGTGCTAAACTAGTCCTGGGCCTTAAAAGTGGATTTGGCCACTGTTTGTCTACAAAAATCCCTGCATTTGTGCTGGTTTGCCATTTTCCAGCATCCCTTCTCATTGCATTGTTCTTGAAGATCAGGACTTCACATTGTTGACTGCGTAGTTCAGGATTAATGCATCACCACCAGCCCCAGTACATCATCTTTGCATGGCTCAATGACAATGCATCGCCTTTATCGCAAAGGGTTAGACACTGCACCTCGAGGACATGGCATTAACAACTGTGTGGCTCAATGACAACGCACTCCCTGATTGCGCATATCAGAACCAACACATTGCCTTCTCAATGCCTTATCGGCTTCAATGCAACCATCCATCCAAGCTACTTTTTCAGCGGGCTCTGCATGGGCTCTGTAGGCAGCCTGCCCACCGTCGCAGTCAGCCTGAACTTTGGATTTACACTGGTCCAGCGCGACCTCAAGTAACGGATAAGCGCTGTTAACTTCTAAGCACTTGATTGTAGTTTATCAGTTAAAAATGTATATATCAAATTATACATATTGGATGTTTGGAGTTTTGGCCTTGTTTTACTAATAAAAAAATATTCTTTATGTTTCTAACTGGTGTGGAGTTTTTGTGGTGTTTTCACTGTGTTATTGTAATTTAAATGGTGCACAAATACTTCACAGATTGCCTCTTAAGTTAAACTTGACTGATATGTGCCAGGCTACAAGACGGTGCGCACAAGTTAATTTAGGGTGTGTATCTGACTTACTCTGACTAAGTTTGCGGTCCCTACTTGGACATGGTGCATACCTCTGCCAGCTAGAGACCCAATTTCTAACAGAGAGATAGGCCTTACAGTAGGGAAAAACGACTTTAGGAGTTTTTCACTACCATGTAAAACTCAAACCTGCATGTCCTACTTGTTTACATGCTCTGTGCCTTAAGAGATTTTAGGGCCTACCTTAGGGGTGATGTGTGCATATTAAAAGGTAAGGTTTGCACTTACTTAGCCAGGTCGAAATGACAGTTTTAAACTGTACTACAGGCTGCAGGCCTGAGACATGTTTTAAAGTGTGATTTTAGTGTGCTCTATAATGAGTGCTGCTGATCCACTAGCAGCAAGTTCATTAACTGTGCCAATCAGGTGTAGACGAATTTTACCATGTATTAAGGAGAGATCAAAAGCACTTTAGCACTGGTTAGCAGTGGCAAACTGCACAGATACCAAATAAATAGAATTTTGAAAAACAGGAGGGGTGAAGGCAAACAGTTTGGGTTGGATCTGCAGAGAGAGCCAGATCCAACAAGCTTGTTAAGCAAAATTCTTGAAATTACTCCATTATACCACTTCAAATAAATATGCACCATTTGTTGTAAAATTTACTGTGAAATATGCAATTAGATGTAAAAGAGCCCATGTTTCCGGTGAAGATGGTAAATGCATCTCCTCACCAAAACTTGAGGACTAATTTCGCTATAAAATACATTATTTTTTGAGTAATCACACAAAAGGAAATTAGTTACTGATCAATATATTTAAATAAGCTGATGACAAGAGGTTATATTTGAGCAGTAAATTTGAAATCACAATAAATAGCCATCATGGGTGAGTTGTTTTTACTGTCAACTAATTCTAGAACCCAAACTGTGAAATAAGAAGCCATGATTTACATTCTCCTAATAGTAATAACAGGGGAAGTGGCCTAAACACTGTAAAAAATAAATGTGGGGTTATCTGTTTATTAGTACAGAAACTGATAACATGCCTTTCATTAATTCCTGGCCAAAAGCTGAGAAGATAGTTAGCATGGGGAGCTAAACTAACTGGATGAGAGTTCCATAAATACAGACATATGTTAATATATATATTTGTAGTATAACGCTATTCTTTACCAGTGGGTGTATTTTTTTATTTGGCTCATCCTTTGCTAGACATCTACAGGCGTCAATGTATGAGTGCATGTTTATCAGTCAAGTAAATGCAGAAATATACTATTTTCCAACTTTATTTAGTCTCAAAATACAAAATAAATATGATGAATACTGCCAATAGGGCCCAAAAAAAAATATGGATACCTACAGACAGAAATGTTAAAAAACATAAATGCCATAAAATCGGAAGCCATAGTATAGTGATTCTCATTTTTTATCTTGTTTTCTGATACTTAATAAAAATACTTGTCATGTGACAAAAGTGCTACTTCTGTGTGTAAATATTGTTTTCAATATTTAAATGTAGTGAATAACTCATTTTAGAAACCCTAATAACCAATTTTCCTAAAAAAGGGTAATCATTTTGAAACTAACAAGAAGTTAATTACCAAACAAATGTTTTTAAGTGGCGCTAAGGGCTAGATTTAAGAAAAGAGGCACTAGATTATATTTAGCGCCACTTTTCTTGTGGCCTCTTGCGACCCCCCCCGACCGCCACCATATGTGCTCCATATTTAAAATACGGTGCACCAAGGCACAGGGTAGGGGGCAGTAGCGTCAGAATTTCTAATACTATTGATGTACTGCTCAAGGTTATCACCAAACGTTTTGCCGCTAACCATGAACTGTATATAGAGGCCCATTAAAAACAATGACATGCCCCTTTTAACACCTGAGCAGGTGTTAACAATGCCCAAAAAATTATGGAAAGAAATCTTTTAGATTTCTTTGTGCCCTTTTTTCGGAATTCCCCCTTGCATACGTTATACCTAGTGCATGCATAATGTGGCGCAAGGGGTTACAAAGTGGCACAGGGCATGCATTGCCCCACTTTGTAAATATGGCCCTGCAATTTTGGCCTCGTTGGGCCACATTAGCGTAAAACAAATGATGCTAATGCGTCACAAGGCTCTAAAATCTGCCCCTAAGTATGTACTATGTGCTGCTTCTATTTCATGAAGAGATTCTTGTTTTAAGACTGAGGAATCAATGTTGAATACAGACAAATACATTTCAATACTAGATCTCTCTCTCATGCTAATCTTCCCATTTAACACTTTTCCATGTTCATTTATAAACTGGAATCCCTATTTATCAAATGAGTTGCTGGCCTGAAAGTATTTTGCAGGTCCTGAGTTTATAGGGCTGACCAATGAACCAATGCTATGGTCTTTCTTTCTTTCTCTCTTTCTTTCTCCTTCAATATTTCTCATACACACTAACCAGATGTTCCTTTAGCTATAATTTGAAGAACAATAACAAAATCGGCATGCATGCAGGGCAGAACAGCTGTTTATTCCACTGAGCTTTTCCTCTTGAGGCTGGAGCCATTGGAGGATGGTTTGTGAAGGCAAAGCGTACTTCTAGCATCTCTGAGACTTTTCCAACTTCTCCAGGTTAATACAGGCAATTGCATAAAGGAAAGAAAAACATAATAAAGGAAAAACATAATAATGAGTGCTGTCTGTGTCGGGGGTAAAAAGCACTTCTCTGTCTAATGACGATTCCAATTGATTTCAAACTCTTACATTTGCTACTATGGACTTAAGCCTGTGTGCATTAGGTATCATCACAGTAGATGAAGCAATATGTAGCTGGCTGTCTGCTTTCATCTTTATTAATGAGGAATGTCATTCAGGCCAAAGCCTCTCATGAGATGCAATCAGAGAATCTGGCGAGGCATACCGTGAAAGGTTTTAAAATGATTATCGTAAGTATTGTCATCCAGCAGGAGGTAAAGTATGAATCAGTGGCCAGATTAATCAAACTCTGATGCAGCGCAATACAGCAAGGTGATTTGCTGTGCTGCATCAAATTGAGAGGGCAGGAATGTGTTGTATTTAACATGATATGGCACACTCCTTCTTTCACCTGGCACACATTAGTGGCTGCCTCACACCAACACAGGCACCATTGCACCATAGTGCAAGAGTGACTGCACTGCAGGTAGGATTGTTTTCTGCAGGAAGAAACAGCTTGTGGAGCTGAAGTTGTGTCTAGTGTCTAACAGACTGTCTCAAAACGTATGTGGTTCTAGGCTCACATAGGTGAATACTGTACTTCAATAATCAACACTTTGGCAACAGGTTTTTAAAGAACATGTGTGCAAAAATCAAAAGAACTCAAGGCTTCATGCAAGAGCTCCATAGATTGGTGAACACCTACTTGGGACCAGTAAAAGGCTAGGATACTTGGAAAGTTTGATCTTGAGTGGTTCAGCCTCAAACCTGCTGGCAAAAGCTGTCAGAATTTGCTCCTGGGCTGGGGAAGCCAACTAAGCAGAGTGGGCAGATAGAGGTATTCAGAACATTGAGCTGGGGATCACAATGTAGAAAATGTTAAAGAAGAAGGTGCAGAGGTCAGAACTGCCAAGGAAAAGCTGAGAAAGTTTATGAGGTATCTCACAGCATACTTTTTAAACAAATATGTCATTTTCTATAAGTCTATACTGTGTATGACTATCTGCTGAACATTTGCCAATCACAGAATGCAAGAAGCTGACAGGAGTTAAAGAAAAGTTTTCCTTTTCCAGTTCAATACTTTGGTCCTGATTTAGATCTTTGCGGAGGGGTTGCTCGTCACTAAGGTGACTGTTACCGGTTCCATAGGCTATAATGGAATTGTAATATGGTGGACGGAATATACATCCTGTTAGTGAAAGAGTAACTCAGTCCCCCAAGATCTAAATCAGGTCCTAAGTGAAAACTGGAGCATGCATGCCTTATACTATACACTGTATATGAGCTAAGACTTCTTTGCACAGAGTGCAATGATGTTACATGGTGTACCTCTAGAATGGCTGACAACTGTTAGGAAAGTGTAAGTTGAGTTGGAGCAGGCACATTTCAGCAGAGCAGTGATACAACACTAAAGACAAAATAATATGCAACTATTAAGTTTAATGGCTGAGGGAATTTGAGAATGGTAAACTTTGGTTTCAGACAGTGAGGACAAAGTAGGAGTTGCAGATGTGAAAGACCTGAGAGTGTATGTGTCACACATTGAGCATTATGGGTTAAACTCAAATCAACCACGGAAGCTCTATTGAGAATCACATAGAACGCATCTCATGGCATCCGTCATGGATGGCATATAATACTTATTCTTGTGAGTGGAATACCTATTGTTGTAAGTGGAAGGAGTCTTCAGCCCTTCATCCTCTGTGCTTCAGAGGGATTGAATCGATATTATGGTGATGCACACATCACCCCATTTTGGGCTGTAGGAATGGCACGCGGCAGTAAGGGCCACATATGTTTGCAGAGGTACTGGTGTATAGCAGACTTGCCTGACGGCATGTGGTTTGCTGTTGTGGGCACACCTTTAAAGTCTCTAAAGGTTTTAGAAGGCCTATAGTTGTGCTTTTAGATGTTCGTAACCTAACTGCCATCAATCAAGAACACAGTGAGGTAGAACTCCTGTAATTGAAAGTGAAAAATTACTGTCTGTAATCCTATTTTATAACACAATCTGCATCCCATGAAAGGGGCATATGCCTATGCTAAAACTGGAAGGAGGACTATTGATGGAGGACAAGTGACTAAAGAGGCTGCAGCATCTTCAATTCATGACCCAGCAATGACTATGGGCACATGGGTTGAAATTAAATTGATCTGCACCAGTTATATCTCAGTAAATTTAACAAAGTGCTACTGTAGACAACTGTGAATAATGGCCTACCGTAACATAAAAGTATTGTAACATGATTTTATTCTGTTATAGGAATTTAAAAAGTGCATTGCTACCCCAAGGCCTCCCATCACTAAGATAATTCAGAAGGGTGTCAACTAACCTGCATGAGCTAATTAGTATAAAGCCATGTTTTCAAGGCCTTTTGGAAAAACAGCTTGTTAAATAATAGGCGCAGCCCGAGTGTTCCACAGTTTTGGGTCTGGTAGGAGAAAGAGCGGCCTCCCCACCGAGATTTGCTGACTTTGGGAACTTGAAGCAAATGGGTATTAGAGGACCTAAGTGGCCTTTTAGGACATTTAGGAATGTAGGAGGTGGCAAGTGATCTTAATAAGGTAGGGTCTCTGTTGTAGAGAGATTTATGCAGAATGCATAAGGTCTTAAATTGGATGCGTTACTGTACAGGAAGCCAATGAAGAACATTCAAAGCCTTTCTTGCACAATAGTGCCTAAGAAGATTAATCAAAAGCCGGGCAACGGTATACTACATGGTCTGTAGCCTTTTCGTCACATATTGAGGTGAGCCAAGATGAAGCGCACTGCCATAATGAAGGCAGGAAATGATTGAGGCCTGAACAATTAGGTATAGATTCCCACACGTGTTGCACCATCATACGTGTGATGCTAAGCATCACAAATACTCGCAGCAGTTATCTTCTGGGCGCAAATCAAATTTTGCTCCATATTCCTATTTATGTGTGGCGCAGGATATATAATTTGCTTTGCTGAGCACTGAAAACAAAATAATGTATGCCAATGTGGGTGTGGTTGGGTGGAACCCACACAAGTCCTATGATAAATAGCACTAAAAGCATTCTCAAAAGCCATACAAAAAGACGTGAAACAGTGCAAAAGTGAAGTGTGTGAAAAAAGTGCATCTGAAAGCAGGTGCTTTTTTTTTAACAAATCCACCCCAGAGTACCTGAACTTTGCTGCCTTCCTCCCAATTATGGAGATGGTCGTCATAAGACATCGCCAACATTTACTTGCTGTGGCAAGAAGTCATGAACAGTGGAAAGAAAAAAATTACAAGCAGAGGATTTCTCTCTTTCAGTAGTGTGATAAACATATACTGAAGAGATACCGACTCACCAGGCAAATGATAATCACTGTCCTACAGCAAATGGAAACAGTGCTTGAGTCAAGCGCTGGCTAGGCACATGCCATACCACCACATGTAAAGGTCATGGCAGTACTACATTTACTAGCACCAGGATTTTTCCAAGTACCTCAGGAGCTTTGGCAGGTGTATCCCAGAGTGCAGTATCCCAATTTTGCAATCATGTTTTGGATGCCTTCATCAAAATAATGCCCAAATATCTGACATTTCCAAAAATAACAATGGAACAGAGACAATTGAAGCAAGGATTTTATGAAATTGCGCAATTTCAAATGTCCTGGGTTCCACTGACTGCACACATGTCACCTTGCTCCCAACAGCAGACACAGCCTATCTGTATCGTAATAGTATGCACACATGCTCCATTAATTTCCAGGGGATATGTGATGATAAGCACTGCTTCACAAATGTTGTAGCCAAGTTTCCGGGCACTATGCATGACTCATATATATTCAGTCACTCAACCATTAATGACAGTTTTGAACATGGAACAGATGGAGAAGGAGTATTAGTAGGTAAGTTAAACATCAACAATTTGTCACACCAAGGAACGTATCTAATAGTAAAAAATCAGTCATATAGATCACACAGAAATGTCAAATGTCCATATCTGTAGTAAATTATTCCAAGCATAATTCTATGTTACAGCACTAAGTTGTTCAAATTCATTCTCAGGTGATATGGGCTATGCACTACGACTTTGACTGTTAATACCAAAAACACCATCAGAAGAAGCTCACAATGCTGTACATTGTAGGACCTGTAACATCATTGAATGGACCTTTGGAATATTGAAGGTTAGATTAAGATGCTTAGATCTGTTCGGCTGTAAACTTTTGTATAAACCACATATTTTTGTGAAGATTGTTCTAATGTGTTGTACATTACACAACATGGCTGCAAACGTGTCTTTAGATGTTCCACTGGACTTTTAACAGTTCTAAAAAAGAGAGCATGTTCACGCAATGAAATCACTGTCCCACGGCTCCGCACTGAATATGCTTCCTCACTGGTCTTGCCCTAATTTACTTTACATTTTCATCCTAATTATCTCTACAATTTGTCAGATTATGAGGGTCAGCAATCGGACATCCACTCCATGTTCTGACTTCTCTTCCATAGCAGTTGCCCATATTTTAAGCCATTGAATTGGTTTCATGTAACAAGAGGACTGCGTCTGGCACTTGGATCTGTAATGCAACAGTCATTGACCTTAAAGTTGTGAAGATCACCATCATAACTTTTTTAGTTGTTCTGTCAAGCAATTTATTACATCTAAAACTATTTCAACTATATTATTTTGGGATTTGTCTTGTGTTTGAATTTGCAATACATCAGTGCCTGTGTGTTGCATTTACATTTTAGATATGCCATCTATGTTGTGAAAGACTGCTTTTGTGTGGAGCTAGCAGGGTTAAGTACAAGGTAAATGCAGATACCTTAGAGGGTCATCCGACCCCCTACTCAATCAACAACCCTATTCCTAACACTTATGTCTAGTAGGTATCTACCATGGGATTCAATCAATGTCCTGTACAAATTGAGACTTTTGGGAAGAATATCAAATATTGCTGGGATGCTCTAGCACAACTAAAGTGATGTTAACCAGCACCCTCTCTTACTTTTGCCCATTTACATTCCATTGCAAAAATTGTTTTGCTCTGAAAACTGCCCAAAAGTTAATGTCCTGACAGCCCTAAGCACTGTTGTGTGTTCTGTACTGCCAAGGGGGTGTAACATGGGTGGTACATGGGTATTCTCATGCAATCACCCATGCTTATTAAATCTAAACCCTATCTATCAATATTAATATAGAGCGATTCTTGGAGAAAAAGGCTTTTCAAAACAGTTGTTAAATGGCTAATTGTTTCCATTCCTCTGCACATTGCAACATTTGCATGTGTGCTGCACTGTACAGAACACATACTAAGTAGGAAAAGCTTCAAAACTTGCCCAGGCTTAGTATTTTGTACCAGAAGGGTACCCTTCCCGTACACAATCTATGCTAGACGCATGCAAACACCCTAACACTGTGGTGTTAGGGTCTGTGCTTGTCGCACAGCAGCTAAATCATGCACGGGTCCTAAAGGGAGGCGAGGAGAGAGCCATATCTCTGTGAATCTGGTGCTCTACTGCTCCCTCCCTGTCACACAAAACAGTACAGCTTTTTTGACAGCTGTGCTGCACTTCATGAATGGTTTGAGATTCTGGGCCTAAATAGGAGTACCTTACAGATACCTTTAGCCCTGAATCAATATGTTCTATATCTTTGCATTATGGACATTATTTCTTCAGATGCACAAATAGTGGAGTTACACAACAGAAAGAATATTTATCATAGACAAGTCTATGTACACAACCTTACTATAGTCTTTGAATAGATGTGAGACATAGGTTAAACATTAATGTACATTTTGGCCCAGATTCTCAAATGTTTAGCATCGGGTTAGCGCTACTTTTGTAACACTAAACCCACGCTAAACTTTTTTAGGCATTCACAAATCAAATCAAATTGGTATTTGTGTTGGTTAGTGATGCAAAGTAATGCAAAACAGTGTGAAATTCTGGTTTGCATTACTTTGCATCAAGGGGGCGTTACATGGGTGGTACATAGGCATACCCATGCTACCACCCATGCTATTTTGAAGCTAAACCTTATTCTAAAACATCAGAATAAAGGGTTTAGTGGCAAAATTAACAAAAGCAGGCATTAGATGGAGAAATGTTTTTATTTCTCCCTGCTTTGCTGACTTTGCTTGTGTGCTGCACTGTACAGCAAACATACACAGAGGGGAAAGCATTTCCACTTGTCTAGGCGCAGTATGTAGAAAGGGAACAATATACTTCCTGTATAAAACCTATTTTAGACTCACGCACTCACCATAGCACTATGGCCCTAAGGTGTGTGTGTGTGTGGTGCATGGCAGCTGAAATCAGCACCTGTGCTACGGAAAGGGGAGGAGGGTGCCCTTTCTATGTGATTATGGTGCTCTCCTGCTCTCCCCTGACCACGTAGCGCAGCAAGCTTTTTTGGCTTCTGCACTGTGCTGCGTGACACCTTTCAGAATCTAGGCCTTCATCTAATCCTGAACAACATACATGATGAGCCATGCCTTCTAACTATCTCAAACAATAAAGATGCATGTGCGCATTACTTTTTCGATGCAACGTAACGTTAACTATGTCAAAAGTCACGCAATGCAACGCAAAAGTATGCCGTCATGACACAAGATATAGGCAAGTCCTGACACATGTTCTCTATGTTTGACTCAGATAGATAGCAGGAGGGTGAGACTTCTCAAGAATCTTCTAGGAATTGCTAACTGATTTTACCACTAAAGGTCAGAGATGTACAATGTGTGGAGGTCTAGTGGGTGTGGTGCTGCTTGCCTGTGCCAGTCTTTTGAAAGAATCCAAGCTACATTGCTCATCATCTTTACTTGCCAGGGCATCAATAGGGACACACCAAGTTGTACGGCCCATATTTGATTTTGAGGAAATAGTGATAATGATGTTTTACATTGTTTGTTACCTTCCTATGATGTTGGCTGCAGGAAGGTGTATTGATCGGAGAAAGCCACTAAATGAGAGGAGGAACAGGTGGTCACGTGTTGCCTATAGGGTATCCCAGACCAATGGTGTCAAATGCACCTTGAATCAAGTCCAGCATAAATAAGTGAACATTGTGACCTGTGTGAAAGATCTGCTGCACCATAGTGGCATTGAAGTGAACGGGCCTGTAGGTACGTTCAATTCCTGTGGATCATTTTGAAACAGCCATTAGGAATTTTTCATTTGGCAAACTATTTATTAATCATATTTAGCAAATATAGTAATTGATCTGTGATGTATGGCACATGCACATCGTTTGGGACCTCATACTGAGAGGAATAATAAAATGTATCAGGAAAAAATGTTACAAATTTGTGTTTCAATCATCCTTATATTGCATGACCTGGTAGACAGCTTAACTAAATGTTTTTCATCTGCTATTGTATATAAATTTTAGATTTCTGTTACAACGCATATGGGGATGCCAAAGATTGACCCTTTTCATAAGAATCATGGGCCAGAGTCACAAAGGTTTAGGGTTGGCTTAGAGCTACTTTGTTTAATGCTAAAGCAACACTACACAGTTTGTAATTGACAAACCAACACAAATTGGTATTTGTTTTGTTTTGTAATGAAAAGTAACACAGAGCAGGGCAAAATGTGACTTTGCATTACTTAGCATTAAGGGGTTGTTGCCAGGGTGGTACATGCGAGACCCCATACATGCACACATGCTTTTTTGACACAAACCACATTCACTAACATTAGAGAAGCAGGATTTTGCACACAAATAACCTATGCTGAAAAGCAGGTGTCATGCAGAGAAATATGTTCATTTCTCAGTGCTTATCAAACTTTGCATGTGTGCAGCATTGTTCAGCACACAAACAAAGTGGTAGGAAAACAGTGTTCCCACTTGTCTAGACATAGTATTATGTCTTGGAAGGATCCCTTTACTGTTCAAAACCAATGCTAGACTCATGCATCCACACTATCGATGTGATGCAAAAGTCTGCGCCTAGTGCATGGCAGCTAAAATCAGTGGCAATGCTAGGGAGAGGGTAACAGCTAGTCATTTCAATATGAATATGTCACTCTCCTGCTTCTCATGCAACACAGCTTTGCATTTTTAGCTGCCGGGCTGCATTCCATGACACTTTTCAGGATCAGGTCCTATGTGTCTTATTACCATGTATATTTTAAGGACGTATATAAAAGAATGATCCAATTGAAAATTGTCTAAAAGCTGATTCCAAGAAGGGCCAGAACCTATCAATCATGAGTATTTTGAAAGTTAACCACTCTTCTGATGGTAAATATGAACTTATTAATTTGATTTAATTTCCTTTTTCATCATACATGTGAACTTTTTTGTATTATGGTGCTGCCGTTTTAAGTCACATTGTGGTAAACTTGACACATAATTTTGTATATGTGCCATTCAGTTTTTGGATCATGTGTACTAATCCCAGTTCTTTACTATGCGTATTCCCCTTTGTTATTTATACAAACCATTGTACAGTGTTGGTAATAGCCAATGTAGATTTACTAATTGTTCTAGGTTTGAGAATAGTAGCCAAATGCTGATATATGTGACTGGACAGGTGTACATTTATGTGTGTCAGCCTGTTGCTCTACATATGTAACACAATGTAGTACCAAACTAAATGAAAATTGAGGTAATGTTTTCAATACATTTGCAAAACGCACCCAAAGCAATTTATTTTTAGGTAATAACAAACCATAGCATGAGAGAGATTTCCTTTTCTTGGTATTTAACAATTAGGCCTATCCGGGTCAATCACAACTTTGTGTTATTCAGCATAGAGGGGTTGTCCTATAGTTGTCAATTGGTACATCCTGTGCACAAACACAAACATTTTGAGGTAAAACTCAAACAAGGAACAACAGTAGATTTGCTGTAGACATGACTTTAATGTCACTTGAATGCAGGCATCTAAATATGACAAAACCCATGTTTCAATTACAGATGTCCATGTTTTTTGCACTGTACAGTACATATCCAAAGAGTGAATGCAGCAGATATTTGCATAGCCATGAGAAAGTTAATTGGAAGGCCCACATTCCTGTCAACCTCCTATGTCACACTCTGGCAGACACACTTGTCTGACCAAGGTGTTTGCTTGACTAACTACAAGTAAATGCACTTGGCTTATGAAGGTGGTCCTGCTGAGCAGTCTTGTAAGCCATTGGAATTGCAAAGAAGATGTTCAAGAAACTGCGTGTGATGGAGAGGATGATGGATGTACCACTGCTCAGTAGTTGCCATATTGTTAATGTTTGTTTGCTGAGTGATATTGTGTTGAGAAGCATGTATGCATGTGAGTGTGTTGACATGCAGGTTTGATGTAGTGGATGGTTTAGGGTTGGGTGTAGACATTGTTGGTGCTTGTGTGGCATGTGTGATGTGCTAAACTTTGATGGGTTGTCAAACCTGCACGATAAAGCTTCTACTCTGATGTGAGGTACCACTCAACAGCTGTTTGTGAAACAGTGTCAGTCGTTAAGCATCCTAAGGCGTGCTGGAGAGTGTTGCTGGGCCCTGATCAGACCCGGATTTTTGGAGCTATGCGCAGTCCAGGCTCTAATGGGTGCAGACAGGGTTGCCTGCAGGACTCCCACAGCGCAAGCCCCTTGCTCAGCTGTGTTCCAGTTATGTGATATCCTGGGCTGGTGGGTGATGTCAAATAGATTCCATTCACGTGGCCTCTACTCATGAAGAGCATTTGACAGATGAAAGCAATTTTGTGTGCAACACATCTGTTAACATTTGTCAACTAGTGACATATGTTACTTTTGAAATATGCAAGGGACCTTAACCGCCAAACATGGATAATTAATGAGCATAAGGGGCATTTGTGATCTACACTGACTCTTCCTGTTAAGTTGTACACAGTTGTACTATGATCCTAGAGTTTTGAATTTCAAAGCGTAAGTACATATCAACAGACTGCTCTTGTTATTGAGTTGGGCTTTCTGGGTCCATGATGTTGTGTGACAACACCCATATTTAGAGTCAAGATAAGTGTTACACATATATATGGTAAAACACATATTGGGGGTCATTCTGACCTCGGCGGTAAAAGGCCCTTACCGCCGGTCAGAAGTCCGCCATACTACCGCCGCGGCCGCGGTAGACCGCCGCGGTCATTCTGACCACCAACTGTGAAACCGCCAAAAATCCGACATCCAAGGAAGGCCGCCACATCAGCGGGCCGCGGAAAACTGGAGATGACCAAACCTCCACCGTCACGCCAACACAAACACACCCATGGCATTCTGACCCACGAATCCACGCGGCGGTCTTTCAACCGCGGTATTCCATTGGCGGTACACACCGCCGCGGTCAAAATACACACACAGCTCCAAAACACTGCCACATTGGACATTTTGAAATACGCACACCTGACACACATACAAACAACGCTCCCACACATCCAATCAACTATAAAACACACACCCACATCACCCACAAACCCCCACTAGTTGGAAATCGGAGCGAAGGCGAGAGCGAGAGCGAGAGATAGCGATAGCGAGCACAGCATTAGAAAACCCCAACACACACAGCAACACAACTTCATCACCCACACCACATCTACGCACACATCACCACATATCACCACGCACATCACCACAAACACCACCCCACACCTCATCCACACCACCCCATGGCACCCCAAAGACACCCAAGGTTTTCGGACCAAGAACTCCGGGTCATGGTTGAGGAAATCATGAGGGTTGAGCCCCAGCTCTTCGGCACACAGGTGCAGCACACCACCATAGCAAGGAAGGCTGAACTATGGCAAAGGATCGTAGACAGGGTCAACGCTGTGGGACAGCATCCCAGAAATCGGGAAGATATCAGAAAGCGATGGAACGACCTACGGGGGAAGGTGCGCTCGATGATCTCCAGGCACAACATCGCTGTGCAGAAGACTGGCGGCGGACCCCCACCCACCCCACCCCAATTCACAGCAAGGGAGCAAGAGGTGGTAAACATCCTGCATCCTGATGGCCTCGCTGGAGTAGGCGGAGGAATGGACTCTGGTAAGTAGAATCTCAACTACTTCACCCACCCCCCAAACACCAGCATGCCAACCCCCCCCCTCACCCCCAATCTCACCCCCCAGCACATAACCTCCCTGCCAATGTCTCACCAGCACAACCCACCCTAAACAACACCAACCCCTGAATGCCAACACAAACCTTAGACAGCCACCACCAAAGCATGACCATTGCACATACCCATACACCCCCCCCAACCCTCACAACACCTCCCACAAGGGAATCCCAGCACTGGGGGACAAGGGCACCCAAAATGCACGCCATGGCACACACAGAAACAATAACCATACTCCTTTACCCCTGCAGGGCCCGAACGACAACACACCGCCACAGAGGGTCCAGAGATGTCCATCCCACCCCCAGAACAGGCCCCCAGCGAGGACAGCAGCTCTGTCGACCTTGAACCTGACGACCAGCCCGGACCATTGGGGACCTCTGGACAGTCGGTTCCCCACACACAGGCCACAGCAGACCCAAACCCCCCTGGGAACACCAGCACAGCTCCCACCCAGCGGGCCCATGCCTCTGTCCCGCGGACGCGTCAATCAGAGGTGTGTCCGCCACTACAGGGCACCCAGGCTGACCCAACACCCCAACAACAACAGGGACCTCGGGGCAGTGGTAGTGGGCACACCGTCCAGGGGACAGAGGCCCGGGGAAACAGGGCAACTGGGAGGGCTGCTGTGCGACAGGGGGGGGAGGACAGGCCCAAGGAACCGACTCTCCAAGAGGCCCTCACCACCATCATGGGAGCGTATCATCACTCCCAGGAGACGATGGCGACGGTACTGGCCAGGTTCACCGAGATCCAGGCACAGCAGGAGGAACGGTACATGGGGTTCAGCAATAAACTCCGGGCCATCGCTACCGCAATGGGGACCATAGTCCAGGCCCTAAACCACATTGAAACCACATTGCGGGACCATGTGGCACCGCAAAGGGCCCCTGCCACTAGCCAGGAATAGCCTACCACCTCCGCCGGCGCTAGTGGTCAGGAGGCCCCCACAGAACGACGGGCCACCAGAACCCCACCTCCTGCTGAAGAACAACCACCCCGCAAGAGGAACCTGAGATCTCAAAGGAAGACAGAGTAGGATGCCAAGACCCCCGCCAGTCTAATATCCCCCCGGATGTCATTCCACTGTCGCACAGTGTCACCCTGTCCAACCTTGAACTGCCCCTGCTCCATCCTTCCACTGCCATATGAACAATGCACCTGTGCGACCGAGAACTGGACTCTGCCATGGACATAACTCCACCCTCACCCTTCACCGTTTAATATCATGTACCAAAATATAGCACTAAAAATAAATCACTCATTGCACATAAATCATTCTGGAGTCAGCCTGTATTATTTACAAATGTATAACACATTACTTATCAATAATGTTCTGTTATATATGTGTGGACAACATACCGATGTCAATAAGCATTAGTCCATGGGCTAACCAGGCAGAAGTCACTCAGTGGGTCAAACATCACTGAAAAGGGAAGGGAAAAGTAAACTTCAGGTTAAAAGAACTGGGGGGAAATACAGAAAGTAAAGATGCAGGGGGCATTCACTAAATGGTAAATGGCGTGGATGAATCCTACCTGTGTGCTACTGAAAATACTGTAGGATAACTCTGTCCCTGTTGTCTGGGTCGTCCTCTTCGTCTTCCTCCTCTTCACTCTCCGCAGGCTCCACAGCTGCTTCAACACCACCATCTGGACCATCCTCCTGCAGGAAGGGCACCTGACGTCGCAATGCCAGATTGTGAAGCATACAGCAGGCCACGATGATCTGGCACACCTTCTTTGGTGAGTACATCAGGGATCCCCCTGTCATATGTAGGCACCTAAGCCTGGCCTTCAGGAGGCCAAAGGTTCTTTCAATGACCCTCCTAGTTCGCCCATGGGCCTCATTGTACCGTTCCTCTGCCCTGGTCCGGGGATTCCTCACTGGGGTCAATAGCCAAGGCAGGTTGGGGTAACCAGAGTCACCAATTAGCCACACACGTTGTCTCTGTAGCTGTTCCATCACATAAGGGATGCTGCTATTTCGCATCACATACGCGTCATGCACTGACCCAGGGAACTTGGCATTCACATGGGAGATGTACTGGTCAGCCAAACAGACCACCTGGACGTTCATAGAATGGTAACTTTTCCTGTTTCTGTACACCTGCTCATCGTCTTTTGGGGGTACTAAAGCCACATGGGTCCCATCAATGGCACCAATTATGTTGGGGATATGTCCAAGGGCATAAAAATCACCCTTCACAGTGGCCAAATCAACCTCCTCAGGGAATACAATGTAGCGCCGCATGTGTTTCGTCAGGGCAGACAACACTCTAGACAAGATTTTTGAAAACATAGGCTGAAACATTCCAGATGACATGGCCAATGTTGTCTGGAATGAGCCACTTGCCAAAAAATGGAGGACTGACAGAACCTGCACTAGAGGGGGAATTCCTGTGGGTTGGCGGATGGGGGACATCAGATCTGGCTCCAGCTGGGCACACAGTTCATGTATAGTGGCTCGGTCAAGCCGGTATCGTAGTATGATGTGGCGTTCTTCCATTGTCGAAAGGTCCACCAGCGGGCGGTACACGCGAGGATTCATCCTTCTCCTCGCAAGTCCCAGCGGACGGTGCCTAGGAAGGACAACATGGAGCACAGAGTCAAGCAAGTCACAGGTACGTTCATCACTGCATGCACAGTACACGAAAAGGTATGGATGGCTATGTTTGGATGTGTGGCAATGCAAGGCCTAGGCCTGTGTGACGCAGTTGAAATTAAGCCATGTGGGTCCTTGAAATGGCGGCTGCCTGACCGGTGAAGTGGGACAATGGGATGTGAGGTCAATGCGCTGGCGTGGCACACCGTGGCGGTAGGCGGTCGAAGACCGCTATACTAACCCGCATTGGTTAACATTGAACCCTATGGGATTCAGGAGCCAATGACGATGTGCGCCGGCGGTCGCGGTACGCACCGCCGCGGTACGCACCGCCGCGGCCGTGACCGCCATTTTCTATCTGCCTAATCACTCGATACCTGATCATCCACAGGAGAGGACCTATACTGCAAGTGCTGCTGTGACCTCGGTCTGGAAGTGACAATGGCTGCTGCGACTGGGGAAAGGGCCCCTGCCTTCACGTCTGAAGAGTTGGAGAAACTAGTGGATGGGGTCCTCCCCCAGTATGCGCTACACTACGGTCCTCCAGACCAACAGGTGAGTACACTGAGTGCACATTGAATGGGTTATGGCTGTGTGGAGTGGGGTGGATGTAAGTTGTTGGGGTGGGGAGAAAATGAGGACTGCAACGCACGACAGATGAGAGAATGGGCCACATGGCAAGGTTGGGGAGGGGGGGCATGTACTCCAAACATGCCGAAAATTCACGTTTTCTCTTTCCCACCCTGTACATGTCTAACAGGTGAGCGCCCATCAGAAAATCGACATTTGGCGTGCCATTGCCAAGGAAGTCCGGGCCCTGGGGGTCTACACCAGACGGGGCACCCACTGCCGCAAGAGGTGGGAGGACATCCTCCGCGGAACCCGAAAGACCGCCGAGTCACTGCTGGGGATGGCCTCCCGACCTAGGAGGGGTGCCAGTCGTACCCTGACCCCCCTGATGTCCCGGATCCTGGCGGTGGCCTACCCTGATTTGGATGGGCGCTTGAGGACATCACAGCAGACACAAGGGGGTGAGTACCTGCACATTCTGCTATCCTTAAGCGCAGTTGAGGCGTCTGGGTGGGGGAGGAGGGCCGTGGGTGACACTAGGCCAGGGCGCTTTCTGTAGTGTAGTCCCCTCCCTTAGACATGGCCCTGTGCCCCCGCCCCCCACCTCTGTAGGGTGCCAAGTACAGCTATCCATGGTCCTGCATCACCCATGTGCGCGTCTGTTGTCCCTAGACCTGTTGGCCTAGTCAGAAGTACTGAGTAGTGTACCCCAATTTCGCGGCTTAGTGCATGAGGCACCTGTGCCTGTCCTCTCCGCCAACGGTATTGACAAGGCATACACTCAACTTTGTATTATTTCTCCCCCCACCCTTATTCTTTGTCTTCTTGTACATCAGCATCATCAGGCGGAGGAGAATTGGCGTCGGAGCACGAGGGAGCTGCAAGTCACAATGCCCCGGTGGGCACTGGAACAGACACCGAGGGCACCAGTGATCCGGAGGGCGAGGGGAGCACCACAACGGGGACCGGTGAAGACACCAGCGACACGGACACGTCCTCGTTTGGGAGCTCCCTAGCGGGGGCGGCAACATCCGGGCCCCCCGCCTCCACAGGGACAGCCGCCACCCAGCGCTCGAGCTCCGCCCTCCCAGCAGCCCCTCAGCCTTCGCTCCGTGCCCGCTCGCCCAGGAAGGCGGGCGTCTCCTTCGCCCCAGGCACCTCAGCCCCTGCCCCAGTTACCCCTGCTGCCCTCAGTGCGGAGCTCATTGACCTCGTGAGGACGCTCATTGTTGGGCAGACTACCCTTTTGAATGCCATCCAGGAGGTGGAAAGGGAGGTGCATCGGAGCAATGCCTACCTGGAGGGCATTCATTCGGGTCAGGCTGCCCATCAACGATCGTTCACTGCTCTGGCCTCAGCACTGACGGCAGCCATTGTCCCTGTCTCCAGCCTCCCTCTTCTAACCGCCTCCACCCTTTCTCTGTCTCCTGTCCCTCAGCCTATCCCATCCACACCATCAGACCAGCCTGCACACACCTCATCACCCAAGGCCAGATCATCCAGACACAAGCACCACAGGACACACAAGCATTCACCCCAGCAACACCCAGATGCAGACATTCCAACAGTCACTACCACCTCTGTGTGTCCCCCCTCCTCGTCTCCCTCCTCCCTCCCTGTGACGTCTACACTCACACCTGCATGCACACCACCATCAGCCAGTGCTTCCATCACCAGCACACCCTCCACTACAGTCCTCACACGTGCAGTCACCACCCCCACTGCCATCTACACGTCCCCTGTGCCCTCTCCCACTGTGTCTGTCACCCCCTCTTCCAAGACACATAAACGCAGGCAGACACCCAAACAACAGCCAACCACCTCACGACAGCCTACGCCTCAGTCACCTGCACCCAAAGACAGCACACCTGACTCTCCTACAACCACATCCTCTTCCTCCACTTCCATCACCACTACTCCTACCCTTTACCTTGGTCCTAAGAAAAGTTACCTCTCTAATCTTAACCTCTTTCCCTCCCCTGACCCACCCCCTCCATCGGTTAAGAGTCCCAAGAGCACCTCAGCCACCACCAGCCCAGCTTCGAGGGTCCAAGTGGTGCATGGCTTCTGGAGTCCACCCTTTGGCGGCAGTGACACTTCACTGAGCAGCAAGGGGACATCCAGCCCACCCCCAGGCAAGAGGACACGTAAAGTGAAGGGCCGCCGTGAGAGGACTGAGACGGCTGCCCCCAAGGAGCCAACAACGGCCACTTCACCTGCCACAACAGCCAGGGGAGGCAAGGGCCCGAGAGCCCCATCTAAGGAGAGAAAGGGCAGCAGGGCGGAGAGGTCATCCATCAGGAGCGCGGAGCTGGAGGGCCCCGCAAGCCCCATCACGCCTGCAAGGGATGACAGCAAAGGGCCCAGGACTTCGTCCCTGAAGGGGCCTGCCACTGCACATTCGGAGGGCGAGTGATCAGGGTGTCCAGCCCAGGTCTGGCTCCCTAGACTTCCTGGAAGAGCACCGCTGAAGAGGGCCCCGCCGTGAAGACAGGCACCGCTGAACAGGGCCCCGCCGTGAAGACAGGCACCGCTGAACAGGGCCCCGCCGTGCAGAAGAGCACCGCTGAACAGGGCCCCGCCGTGCAGAAGAGCACCGCTGAACAGGGCCCCGCCGTGAAGACAGGCACTGCTGAACAGGGCCCCGCCGTGAAGACAGGCACCGCTGAACAGGGCCCCGCCGTGAAGACAGGCACCGCTGAACAGGGCCCGCCGTGCAGAAGAGCACCGCTGAACAGGGCACCGCCGTGCAGAAGAGCACCGCTGAACAGGGCCCCGCCGTGAAGACAGGCACCGCTGAACAGGGCCCCGCCGTGAAGACAGGCACCACTGAACAGGGCCCCGCCGTGCAGAAGAGCACCGCTGAACAGGGCCCCGCCGTGCAGAAGAGCACCGCTGAACAGGGCCCCGCCGTGCAGAAGAGCACCGCTGAACAGGGCCCCGCCGTGAAGACAGGCACCGCTGAACAGGGCCCCGCCGCGAAGACAGGCACCGCTGAACAGGGCCCCGCCGTGAAGACAGGCACCGCTGAACAGGGCCCCGCTGTGCAGAAGAGCACCGCTGAACAGGGCCCCGCCGTGCAGAAGAGCACCGCTGAACAGGGCCCCGCCGTGAAGACAGGCACCGCTGAACAGGGCCCCGCCGTGAAGACAGGCACCGCTGAACAGGGCCCCGCCGTGCAGAAGAGCACCGCTGAACAGGGCCCCGCCGTGCAGAAGAGCACCGCTGAACAGGGCCCCGACCGTGCAGAAGAGCACCGCTGAACAGGGCCCCGCCGTGAAGACAGGCACCGCTGAACAGGGCCCCGCCGTGAAGACAGGCACCGCTGAACAGGGCCCCGCCGTGAAGACAGGCACCGCTGAACAGGGCCCCGCCGTGCAGAAGAGCACCGCTGAACAGGGCCCCGCCGTGAAGACAGGCACCGCTGAACAGGGCCCCTCCTGTCAAGCACTGCTCCGCTGGGCCCTTCCTGTCAAGCACCGCTCCGCTGGGCCCCGCCGTCTCAAGCACCGCTCCGCTGGGCCCCTCCTGTCAAGCACCGCTCCGCTGGGCCCCGCTGTCTCAAGCACTGCTTCGCTGGGCCCCTCCTGTCAAGCACCGCTCCGCTGGGCCCCGCCGTCTCAAGTACTGCTCCGCTGGGCCCCTCCTGTCAAGCACCGCTCCGCTGGGCCCCGCCGTCTCAAGCACCGCTCCGCTGGGCCCCGCCGTCTCAAGCACCGCTCCGCTGGGCCCTTCCTGTCAAGCACCACTCCGCTGGGCCCTTCCTGTCAAGCACCGCTCCGCTGGGCCCCGCCGTCTCAAGCACCGCTCCGCTGGGCCCCGCCGTCTCAAGCACCGCTCCGCTGGGCCCTTCCTGTCAAGCACACCCCAGGATATGGCAGTGGGCATGGTGGCCCCTTCGTGGGTCTGGCGTCGTGGACTCATGTGGCTGAGGTGCCCCCCTTCCCTTCCCCCTGAGGTGCCTGTAGTTTTGTCATCAGATGCCCCTGCAGTGTTCTCTCCAAAGGACTCAGGTCTCGTGTGTGGGCTTTGCCCTTGTGTTGCTACACTTTGGCCCACGGACAAATCGTTACTACGTAAACTGTGCAGGACTGATTTCTGCAGTTGTCCACTGCTGTGTATATTGACTTTTTAAATGTAAATATTCTGGCTAGTTGACCAATACTTATCGGAGGCTATTTTGGACATAAATATTTATTGCCAATTTTGAAATGTCATTGCATTTTTTACGGGGGTTTGGTTGGTGTCACTGTGACTTGTTGCTCTGCATTGGTGTGTACATATTGGGGGGGGGGTGGGGTTGCATATGTGTGTGCCCGTAACCTTTCGTCCTCCCCCCTCCCGTGTGTCATAGGTGCTGTACTCACCGTTGACGTCTGCGCCGGAGTTCGTACTCGTGGTAGATGAGCAGGTAGACGAGAGCAGGTATGATGTTAAATTCGGGCGGTCGGAGTGTTAATGTGGCGGGCTGTGTTGGCGGTTCCCGCCAGGGTCAGAATTCCATTTTTTGGACCGCCGGCCTGTTGGCGATTTGGCCGACGCTTTATCACCAACAGCCAGGGTTAGAATCACCCCCATTATGTACTTAGGTGTACGTGGGTTGTGTAAGTGACATATCTTAAGTTGTTGGCCATTGTCAATCATTAGTTATAGACCTGTCTCTCCATGAATGATAGTGACAACAATATTCATTTAATACCTTCACATTTATGTGGCAGTAAGTTATGGTGTTTTTCCCTACATGTATGACTTAATTTATTTACTAGAAAGTAATTGGTTTAATGTCAGCATTATGTAATGTGAAACCATGTCTCAGAAGTGTACATATATCTTGCTATTGTATTGTGTTTATTGATACATGAGTTTTCACTTGTATTTTAATTTGCTCATGCCTTATTTTGGGGTGAAGTGACTCTTGATGCTGGTGCAAAGCGCACACTGGAGAAGAAGACACGTCTGCAACATATGGAGGAGATATCTACATATTTCGGGGCTGTGGTTGATGCAAAAATGGAAAAAAGGGAACAGAAAGCAGCAGAGACACATATTTATGGTGCAACTAGAGGCAAAGCTCCAGCCCATGCATCCAATCACACAATGGGGGTTATTACAACTTTGAGGTGTTAATCCGTCCCAAAAGTGATGGTAAAGTGACGCATATACCACCAGCCGTATTACGAGTCCATTATTCCTATGGAACTCATAATACGGCTGGTGGTATATCCGTCACTTTACCGTCACTTTTGGGACGGATTAACACCTCCTCCAAAATTGTAATAATCCCCAATGTTAGGAGGGAGGCCATAGATTAGTGCTTCCAGTTCTGGCACTACTGTTGGGAAAGATTTCAAAGTTTCTTCTTTATTGCGGAAAACCAATAAGGTGTCAGGGCAAATTTTGAAGAGGATAAGGCTGTTGAGGAAACATTTCAGAAGACAATCATACCCAAAGCACAGAGTGTATTTGTTTATGTTTAACGTGTTATTTTGTGTGTTTCCCAGCCTACAGTTGCATATTGTTTTTACATACATATTGTGCCAAAGCTGATGTTATTATCGTTATGGGACACCATAGTAAATGATTTAGTCAGATTTGTTTGTATGCATAAAAATGTAGTTGTAATGTTGAAGCATTGCTTCCACAGTAAAAACAGGACACAAATGTATGTATTTGTTGTGTTTTATTTTGAGACCTTTAACAAAATATGGTATGGGCAATTGAGCTTGCCTGATTAGACCACATATTTTTGATGAATCTATGTTTCGCCAAAACATCTGTAGTCACTTGCCCAATGGAAAATGTTACATGTGCTTGAAAAGTTTTAAACTAAGTTGTTGTACTGTATCCGAGCAGGATGAATGAAATTAATATCACTGGTGACTCAATCTATATTATTGTCTCACATTTCTACAAGGAGCTTCCTTTTCCTCAGACAAAACAATTGTCTCATCATTAAATGTCAAACTGGAAGTGTTGCAAGGAGATGCACAGGGAGACGTATAATGTAACCGTAAGATTGCTCCAACTGAACTATATGGAGAAATTTGATGATGCTTTGAGTATATATTATAAGGGTGAATTCAATGTGATTTGTTCATGTTTATGTACTGCTTTTAAAAAAACAATAAACTTGTTTATCAAAAAAAGGTCAATCTTTGGGCAAGATGTTTTGATTCATTATTTTGCTTTTCAGACATATTGATGGTAACAGAAGGGCTGATGCCATGCTTTTCTGAGAGGTACCATTTAAGTGTTCATGGTTATGAAAGTTTTCATATCTTCTCTTAATCCATTGACTGACTCCAACAAAAGTTACATTGTTGATTTTGGTTCAACATTGTTTATAGGGGAACAAGAACTTGACCTTTGATCGCGAGATGATGTGATAGGAGCTAATATATTTTTTCCTCTTTCTGTTTTATGAACCTCAACATATTCTCATGGAAGTCCATGAAGGAATCAGCCATGTCATGCACAAATGAATATAACCCATCTATTTTGTCTGGCAGGGACATGGTGGCCTTTCAAGAATTGTTTGTCTCCTGCAGATCATCACGTAGCATTAATAGTCCTTCTTTCACTGCTTCCACAGTTTTCTCCTGTGTGTTGTGGATACATACTTCAAATTCATATAAATTCTCAAGATTCCGAGACAGTAGGATGCGTGTTCTTGCAGTTGATGATACCACATTAGAGGTTTGTATTGTGATCTGTGTTTCTACCTCTGTACAATTACTTTATTTGTGATTTGGGTTTTCAGCATCTTGGAGTAGTACATACAAGCTTTCTTCATCTATACTTATAAGTACAAATTGACATTTTCTTTGGCTACTTCAGTATTGTCCTTATTCTCTGACATGAAGTTACCTATACATGACAGGAAAACATTACCACCATAAAAGGTAGTGTGAGTGTAACATACATTCAGATTTTCAATTTCTAACGTTATTGATTTTTGAAAAATTATATTATATTATCTCAGGTTTTGGTGCATGTATGTGCATTGATAAAGGTTAAGGTGCTTCATTGGAGCATCTTTTATTGTGAAAGAGTGTATGTTCATATGGATCATGTTAGCACATATTTGCATAGCAACGTGCAACACATTGTGGCCATTTTTCACAAAGATTCCAGGAAATGTAACACTGCACCCAAAGATAATTCTCTGTGGAGTGTGACAATGAGGGAGCATTGCAGCCCCATATCAACATCAATATGGCCCTCTCCTGCCCTCTCACTTGCACCAACACAGAATTTAACCGCCATGCGCCACACACATATTTGTGCCATAGTGAATGTGGGTGTGTTTGTGTGTGTGTGGGTGTGTGTCTAGCATGTTTTTTTTTTACTGGAAGGGTAACCTTCCAGTACAAACTTATATCCTAGGACACACTTTACAGCTCATCCAAATTTGAAGTGTGCTGAAGAGTGATGCACACATGCAAAGTCAGAATTGTAGGGAAAAATATGTACTCATTTATACTTTTTACAGCTCATTTAAAACAGCTTGATCTTTTTGCATAAAGCCTTGTCTAGTATTTTTATTAGATATGCTTTGACCTTTATAAACATGTGTGGTTGCAATTGGAACACACAACTATCACCCATTTCACACCTCCATGATGCGAAATAATGCAAGTCAGCGTTTCGTACTGCTGTGAGTTACTTTTCCATACAAACCAATACAAGTTGCTTTGGTTTGTTGATCCCCACATTGTTTTGGCATTGTGTGTGCGCATTACAAGAGGAACACTTACCCAACACTAAACATTTGTGAATCTTGGCCATGATGCCCTGCTGCACAAGCAGCTTCATTGCCTTACATGTCTACACAAAGCTATACACATACATGCTAATACACCCTTGGATGTCTTTGTGAATTGTACTGTTGACTTTGCATTGTCCTTCTATCAGCATCATGACACAAGGACAACACAAAAGCTGCATACAAATGGGCCTTAGTATGTACACATCATCACACATCAATTGGAATATACAACATGGTATATGTATATGGTATATGTGATTCTGGTAGGCTTGGCTTATGATTCGAACATACTATTTACATTTACATTTCTCAGTACTTCTACAGGTGCTAACAGACATTCAACATCGCACAGTAACTGTTAGTGACCGTACCATTTAGATTAATGGGAAGTTATATTTTCTTACCCTGACACACATTTACCTCATGATCTACACCTTCCAAACAGCCAACCAACCCTGGACTAATGACAGCTGCCACTTTCTCCTCCATAGGTGTCAGTTGTATACTACAGTCAGGTCCTCTTCCTGTTCTAATTGCAGAATGCCTATTTCTAGCCAATTTTTCTTTTGTATGACATTTGTGGTTGTGCAAATGTTTTTTGCACTCCTCAGCTATCCTGTTTGTAGGCACAACTGCATTTATTTTTTGGACTATGGCATTCCACAGAGCGATTTTCTTGGACTGAGGTAGTTTTGAATTGACAAACAGCTGATGTTCTTGCTTAGTCACTTCTGCTATTAATTTCCAACCTTTTCCTCAGTGAATTTGTATTGTCTTTTCTGACTTCCATTCTGTGACCCTTCAAGGGAGAGCTTATGGGTAGGATCCTGGGTCATTTCATGTGTGGTTGTGGTCTACCCAGGAGGGTTGATTCAATGCCATTCTGCACTATGGTTGTGAATCTGGCCCCTAGTCTTCTCTCTAAAAAGGGGAGAAGGTTTAAGACCTTTTGTAAGAGGTTTAAGACCTTTCTTAAGAGTCTGAGAATGCTAAATTGGTTAGACACACATTTTTTGCTTAGTGCTCCATAGTAAGACTGGAGTCTAGACACATTCTGAGACATTTGATCACATCTTTGGGGCTAGGGAGTCCTTACAAACAGGCAGGCAATGGATTTGGAACTTCAAACTGAGGTTATTGCCCAGTGTCATACAATCAGTGTTGTCTGTATTTTGCATCAGCTTACAGTTGGCCATCCAACTGGACACTACCTGAAGACATGGAGCCAAATTAAGGTGGTTAGAGCTAGGATCTTCGGACGTAGATATCACTAATTGGATGTCATCCACTTAGAAAACCAGTGACTGCCCAAAAGAGCAAACAATATCAGCCAGGGGAGCACTTAAATATTGAAAAGGGAGTTGCTAATGGAGGAGCCTGGTGGCACCCCAGAGCCCAGAGGAAGACTATCAGAGTACCAGAAATGATTTAGAACCTAGAACGTTCTATCTTTCAAAAAAGATATTGCCATTTCAGGGCAGGGCCAGTGACACCCACTTTAGAGATTCTTTAGATCGGTATGGAATGGTCTACAGTGTCGAAGGACATGCTCAGGTTTAATATAATAAGAGCTGCTGAACCTCCATGAACCAAGAGAGATCTAAGGCCCATATTTATACTTTTTTAGCGCCACATTTGTGTAATTTTTGGACACAAAAGTGGTGCAAACTTGCAAAATACAATTGTATTTTGTAAGTTTGCACCTTTTTTGCATCAAAAAGCAGCGCAAACATGGCACTAAAAAAGTATACATATGGGCCTAAGTTCCTCGACCGCAGTGAGCAATGATGTTTCAGTGCTGTGCTGAGGTCTAAACCCCATTTGTGTGCAGTGGAGGCTATTATTTGACTCGAGGAAGGCAGACAGATGTTTATTGACATGTTTTCCAGGAGCTTTGATGGACCTGGGAGATTGGCTTATAACTGCTCAGGCAGCAAGGGTCTAATCCAGTTTTTTTAACCAAAGGTGTGACCACAGCATGCTTCCATTGTGATAGGTTTTCTTCCATAGTAAAAGAGAGATTAAACAAATCCAAAAGTCACTGTCAATGCTGTCAAAGTCTTGTTGTCGGATGTGTAAGGGGGTGCGGTCAAGGGGAGACCCAGATTTTACTGTCGATAGGAGGTTTGTGTGAAGGTTGACAGTCAGTTCAGGGATGGCCGAGGGAGTCCCTACAACTGGTGCAGGTAGAGACTCATCCCCTGGGGGCTCCTAGATAATTGAGCTGTTTTGGAAGGAGGAATAAATGTCCAATATCTTTTTTCTGGAAAAATAAAGCCAAAGTATTACTGCATTCAGGTAAGGCTTCAAGGACAGAGCCTTCAGACCTTGGTGCTGTAATAGCCTTTAGGAGCTGAAATTGTTACCTGGGAAATTTGGAAGAGAACTCAGTTTTTGCAGAGAAATAAGTAAATTGAGCTTATTTCTGTGTGATACAGCTTCTGTATTTACTTTTACACGGATCGTCATAGGGCGTGTCATCATAAGACTTCATCTCTCCTGTCATTTACATTCCTTTTCGAGGGCAAACTGAGTTTGGCATTGTACCAACGGGATTTGTTCTCTGCAGAGTGGTTTTAAGCCTCTTGACAGGTAGGACTGGACGCAGTTAATTCATAATCCATTTATTGAAACAACTGGTAGAGGAAGTAACAAAGTAAATTAAGCCAGGTCTAGTGGTCTGTAGGATGGCTGACCAATCCTCTAGATTTAACATTGACCAACAGCAATCCAACCAACTAGTTGATGGCACAGTAAGGGTGGCAAAGGGACAGATGGAATTAATGGGACCAGAAAATGATCCAACCATGTTAAAGGAATAGGCATCTGTACTTGGAGATGATTAGTATTATTGAACATTAAATCAATAGTGTGGTCCTTTTCATGGGTGGGCCACTTTACAAGTTGCTCCATTTGCAAAGATCCCAGATTCTGAAGCAGATTGTTCAGGATTGAACTGCTAGATTCTTCAATGTGTAGGTTAAAGTCTCCAAGTATGGTGAAATTAGCCCTATTTACAGCTAAACATGTGACTATTTTAAGGTGGGCTTGTAGAAAATATCTCTATTTGCCCGGCAGTCTGTACAGTAAGATACCAGAAAAAGTAAATATGGGGTCACAATGCAAAGTAAAAGAAAGACTTTCACAGTTTCCCATCTAAAGGGGGGATAAAGTGCACATTAATGTATCCCTATAAATAATGGCTATTTCCCCTTCTCTGCTCCTCAGCTGGACTGGCTTGGACATACAATAGCTAGGAGTAAGTGCTTAGACTACATTGGGGACAGAACTATGGTGTAACCAAGCTTCAGTAAGAAACAGAACATCCAGTACTGAATCCACAAACAGACAAAACATGTCTAATTTGTGAGCGGCCATGGAGCGCCAGTTGACTAAAGACATGCGACACACAGTAGGGGTAGAGGGCACATGCAATTGCCTCAGCTCAACTAGGTGCTGGAAGCACAGCTATTGCAGGCTAGAAGACAAAAACTGCGGTCAATGGAGCGAAGACAAGAATCTAATGAGTAAGTTTTAGGAACTCATAGCTAATTATCGTTATAACATTACTTGCTTTGATTAAAAGGGACATAGGGGGTGATTCTGACCGCCGCCCGCCAAGCGGGAACCGCCAGAAGACCGTACCGTGGTCAAAAGACCGCGGCGGTCATTCTGGGTTTCCCACTGGGCTGGCGGGCGACCGCCGAAAGTCCGCCCGCCAGCCCAGCGGGAAACACCCTTCCCACGAGGACGCCGGCTCAGAATTGAGCCGGTGGAGTGGGAAGGTGCGACGGGTGCAGTAGCACCCGTCGCGAATTTCAGTGTCTGCTAGGCAGACACTGAAATTCCTTTTGGGGCCCTCTTACGGGGGCCCCTGCAGTGCCCATGTCATTGGCATGGGCACTGCAGGGGCCCCCAGGGGCCCCGCGGCACCCCCTACCGCCATCCTGTTCCTGGCGGGAGACCCGCCAGGAACAGGATGGCGGTAGGGGGTGTCAGAATCCCCATGGCGATGGAGGATTCTCAAGGGCAGCGGAAAGTCAGCGGTACACCGCCGACTTTCCGTTTCTGGCCGCGGCTGAACCGCCGCGGTCAGAATGCCCAGCGGTGCACTGCCAGCCTGTTGGGGGTGCTACCGTGGTCGTTCGCCCTGGCGGTTTTTACCGCCAGGGTTAGAATGACCCCCATAATCTCTGGCCCCTCACCCAGTTCGGGCATTGACGGGTGCAGATGGGCTTGCCTTTGGTGTGCCTTCATTTATTGAGGGTCAGCCGGAACACTAGTGCATGTACAGTCACAAAATGGCAACCAAAAATATCCCAAAATCAAAGTGCAAATGCAAACAATTCCCCCTTCTCACTGTGCAACCCCAAAAATATGTTTAAAAGGGTGAAACTTCCCCAGGTTAAAATGAAATTACTATTCACAGTTTTAAAAACAATGAAAAGCAGACTTAGGGTCCCCCGATATGGCGCTGTTATATATGCACATCTGCACTGCGTCCTTCTGTATTGAGGACAAGCCGGAACAGTAGTGTGCGTAGTATCACAAAATGGTAGCCAAAAATGTCTCAAAACCAAAGTACAAGTGCAAGCAATTCACCCTTCTTACTATGCAACCCCTAAAATTGGTTATAGAGGTTCCAACTTTCCCAGGTTACATTTTTTTTAGCAATGAACAGTTTTAAAAACAATAAAAAGCAGACTTAGGCTCCCCCGGTAGGGCACTGTTCTAAACGCATGTTTGCACTGCGTCCTTCATTTATTGAGGATCGTCGGGAACACTAGTGCGCGTAGGTTCTCAAAATAGCAGTCAAAAGTGTCCCAAAACTGAACAGAGAGTGCAATAATTCCGCCTTCGCACTGTGCAACCTTAAAAATATCATCCCTGTATCACAATATAGAGTATTCAATTGAGAACAAAACTGAATAATTTAACGATCTGAACCGGCACAGTGGACATTTTCTGGGGCTCACGTTTGCTTCTCTGGCTCAAGATGCAGAGTTCACAGCATGCAGATTCCTGTCGGTTTCTTAGATCTCATTAAATGTATGCATTAGAATGCACTCCCTCTGACCTTCGGACAAAGGAGAAAGCAGGATAACAAAAAGATCCATGCTGACTTTCTATTAATGAAATCACTATATTCACTTTGTAAGCATGATTCGAGAAAGGCTTTATAATTATAGAAGTATGTTACAATAAAATGAGTTACAACAGATGGCACCAATATACTGAGCAAGATCAATACATGGAAGTTGTTGCTAAACGATTATTTAAACATAGACTATGGTCCTCTGCTCTCCATCATTGTGTAGTGTATATCCTCCCTCTACGACAATATTCAATTAACTTGTATACACGGTGTCCTATCAGAGCATTGTTCTGTCAATAATGCCAAAAAGCTGCATAGCAAAGATCTTTCAGTCATCCACATAAATACAACAAGATGGCAAGAGCATATGCTCAGCCAATAAAAAGTAGGGAAAACAAATTAATTGCATAGTGCATAGACAGGCCACAAATTGAGACAGTGTATATTCTCTGATAAGAAGTATAATAATAAACACCTGCTGAATTGTATACTGTGTGATTCTACAGTATTTTCAACATTAAATAAAGGAGGGAAACAACTTATTTGCTGGCACCAGATCAGACCCCATTGAGAGGCCTTGCCTTATCTACAACAATATTATTATTACACATTTCCTATAACAAAGAAATTACCTGGGTGACTCCACAATTTGCAGTTTTAGGTAAACAACTTCCTTGAAAGTTGAGACAAAGTTTGATGATCCTGTGACTACCCTTGGTGTAGATTACTGGAGATATTACAAGTGTTTGGGACACATTTTGGGTACCGTTGATGAATTCCATAGCTAAGTACACATTTTGAACACGTCCATATGTTTTTATGTGGTTGTGTTTATATCTGATTTTATTATGTATGTTTTTGAAACTTGTGGGTCTTTAATGCTACGGTAGTCAAACTGACTACAAGGATGAAGGATACTCCCAAACTGCTAGGAGGGAAATGTATTGAATGACACAAAAAAGAAATAACACAAGATAAAAAAAATATTTTATATGGTCTGTTAGTAACAGGAGGGTATTTACTTAAAAAATGTTTACTTGAACCCAGGCATTTTTATTTTATAAACTAGTGTTTCTGTTTTATTAATTAGTGTTTATTTGTGAGGAAATGCATTAAATCTGTGATAGGAATGAAAGAGTGCTTCTTAAGATTTTTAACAAAATATATTGTTTGAAAATCTTCATAATTTAGGTTATTTGCATGATATGTACTCATATTACATTAAAATTAAAAACAGGTTATTGGTTCCAAGATGTGAAAATTAATTTAAGTGTATTTAGTCCCATTCATTTAGTAGGCTGTTGTATTGGAATATAGAGTAATTTACAATGCCACCCTTCAGAAGATCATAAAATACCTAGAAAGAATGTTATGTCCATCAATTACTATGTGCCAACTAGAAAATGCACTTCAAATGGGAAATACTGAGAATGGGAAATTATTACTACTTAACCAGAGGGGTTTAGGGAGGGAGTTGATAATACAAAGCACACACACATAACAATAAGTCTATTGCAATTCACCAAATACACTTTTAATTCTACTACACCACTAATTATGGCAAAAACGTTTCAAGATGTACATTAGACCAGCCTTGACCAAGTAAGTCATGCAGCACAAACGGCCAATGGTACTGCAACACTCCATTAGAAAACGATGGAGGCAAAAATTTAAAACAAATTACATTGATTTTAATTTTAAATATGTTTATATTTTAAGTTGAAAAAGTAAATAAATATAATGTCATATTTTATCATGTTTTACACTTACAGTTGAGTGTAAACTGTTGGAAATGGCCCTTCTGCAGGGTTATCCCCAGACTTTTTGCCTTCCTCCTTTTCTTTTTCTGACCTCATTTTTGCTGGCTTTTAGACTCTGCACACTTTACCACTGCAAACCAGTGCTAAAGTGCATATGTTCTCTCCCTTTAAACATGGTAACCTTGGATCATACCTGACTGGACTATTTAATTTACTTATAAGTCCCTAGTAATGTGCACTATATGTGCCTAGGGCCTGTAGATTAAATGCTACTAGTGGGCCTGCAGCACTGGTTGTGCCACCCACTTAAATAGCCCCTTTACCTTGTCTCAGGCCTGCCATTGCAAGGCCTGTGTGTGCAGTTTCACTGTCACCTCGACTTGGCATTTAAAAGTACTTGCCAAGCCTAAACCTCCCCTTTCTCTACATATAAATCACCTCTAATGTGCGCCCTAGGTAACCCCTAGAGCAGGGTGCTGTGTGGGAGAAAGGCAGGACAGGTACCTGTGTAGTTTACATGTCCTGGTAGTGTAAAACTCCTAAATTCGTTTTTACACAACTGTGCAGCCTGCTCCCTTCATAGGCAAACATTGGGGTTGCTCTCATACATTATTGAAGTGGTAGCTGCTGATCTGAAAGGAGTAGGAAGGTCATATTTAGTATGGCCTGAATGGTAATACAAAATCCTGCTGACTGGTGAAGTTGGATTTAATATTACTATTCTAGAAATGCCACTTTTAGAAAGTGAGCATTTCTTTGCACTTAAATCTTTCTGTGCCTTACAATCCACATCTGGCTGTGTTTAGTTGACAGCTCCTTGTGCATTCACTCAGACACACCCCAAACACAGGGTACTCAGCCTCACTTGCATACATCTGCATTTGGAATGGGTCTTCCTGGGCTGGGGGGGTGGAGGGCCTGCTCTCAGACAAAGGACTGCCACACCCCCTACTGGGACCCTGGCTGACAGGATTGAACTGAAAGGGGACCTGGTGCACTTCTTAGCCACTCTTTGAAGTCTCCCCCACCTCACAGGCACATTTGGGTATAAAACAGGGCCTCTGCCCTACTACCTCAGACACTTTCTGGAGAATATACCTGAACCAGAACCTGCATCCTGCCAAGAAGAACTGCCTGGCTGCTTTAAGGACTCACCTGACTGCTTTCTACAAAGGACTGCTGTCTTGGATAGAGCTTGCCTCCTGTTCCCTGAAGTTTCAGGATCAAAAAGACTTCTCTTTTTCAACTGGATGCCTTGTGCGCCAAAAAATGTGACGCACAGCTTGCTCCGCGGTGAAAAATTCACAGCACGACAATCCGGAAAGATGCCGCTCGACGTGATGCCTGTGGTGCGACCTGAACTTCGACGCACATCCTCGCCTGGACAACGCCGCCGGACTTCCAGAGAGGAAATTGACGCGACGCCTGCCGTGAGGGAGAAGATTCCACGCATAGTCCACCGGATCGACGCGCAGCCGGATAACAAGCCTAGGATTCCACACAGAGACCCCGGGACATCTGGTAATCCCGTGAACCACAGAAGGAGACTGTACGTGCCGGAAAAAGACGCACAACTTCCCCGTGTGAAAAATAACGATGCAAGTCCGTGTGTGAAGGGGCGAATCCGGCGCACACACCATTTTTTCACATATCTCCTCCTCTGCGGCCCTTTGTGGAGATTTTCCACTTCAAATCAGGTACTTTGTGTGCTTCAAAGAGACTTTGAGGGTCATTACGACCCTGGCGGCCGGCGGTATGTTGGCGGTAACACCGCCAACAGGCTGGCGGTGTTCCGCCAGCAATCATGACCATGGCGGAATCGCCACGGCCATACCGCCGGCCCCTCCACTTTCCCGCCAGGATTCCGCCTGGTGGTCATAATCCCCAGGGCAGCGGTGCAAGCACCGCTGCCCTGGGGATTATGAGTCCCCGACCGCCGGCCTGTCCATGGCGGTACACACCGCCATGGAAAGGCTGGCGGTAAGGGGACTTGGGGTGCCCCTGGGGGCCCCTGCACTGCCCATGCACTTGGCATGGGCAGTGCAGGGGCCCCCAGGCATAGCCCCGTCGCGCATTTCACTGCCCGAATTTCGGGCAGTGAAATGCGCGACGTGTGCTACTGCACCCGCTGCACATCAGCATTGCCGCCGGGTCTATTACGAGCCAGCAGCAATGTTGATGTGACATTTCCGCTGGGCCCAGCGGAAATGTCATAATAGGGAGACAGAAATACCGCCGGCAATGGCGGTATTCTGTCTCCCGCGGCCTCGGCGGTCTTTTGAAAAGACCGCCGAGGTCGTAATGACCCCCTTTGTTTGCTTTTTAAAGACTTAAGACACTTTGGGGCTCATTCTGAGCCCGGCGGGCGGCGGGAGCCGCCCGCCTGGAGGGAGCCGCCAAATGACCGCACCGCGGTCAAAAGACCGCAGCGGCCATTCAGACATTTCCTCTGGGCCGGCGGGCGCTCTCCAAAAGAGCGCCCGCCGGCCCAGAGGAAATGCCCCTGCAACGAGGACGCCGGCTCAGAATTGAGCCGGCGTAGTTGCAGGGGTGCGATCTTTTATCGTTTTGACCTGCAAATACCCAGATAAATATTATATATTTTTCTAAACACTGTGTGGTGTATTTTTGTGGTGCTATATTGTGTTAATGTATTATTTATTGCACAAATACTTTACACATTGCCTTCTAAGTTAAGCCTGACTGCTCAGTGCCAAGCTACCAGAGGGTGGGCACAGGATAATTTGGATTGTGTGTGACTTACCCTGACTAGAGTGAGGGTTCTTGCTTGGACAGGGGGTAACCTGACTGCCAATTAAAAACCCCATTTCTAACATAAACTAAAAGAAATTACTCTTTCAATTTAACCTTTGAAAATTCTACAAATTTAATCAACTTATCAGAAATACAACACAGACATATTTGTTACAAATTAAATCAAAATTAAAATGTAGGTGAGGCTGGGTGATTTTAATTATAAAATATATTTAAAAAATATTTTTTAAAGTAACATATTGAGTTAATTTTCAAATTCATACAAAATTCACCATGGAAATTAGTGAGTTGTTCTTTAATTCTAGGTTAATATTATTTAAACATGTTTTACATTTTCCTTTTACATTAAATAATTGTGTTTATTTTTATATAAATTAAACTAATAACTTTCCCTATATACCCCTATAAGGAGATCTCCATCCTGGTGGTGAGATCTCCACAAGTAGGTGGAAAGTAACGAGTAGTAACTTTCCACTTGTGAAATCAGCCATAGGGGTATTCATCTTCTCATTGGAGTGGCTGGAGGCTGTAAGATCACACCTATGTGATCTTGACTCAGAAAATGTGAAGAGCACAAAGTGGACATTCCGAAATATGTGTGAAGTTTGATCTACTCACAGGTAGATCAACAGATGCAAATTTACCTCTGAAAATGGTCTCTTTCAATTTTTAGCTCAGACTGGTGAATACCCAAAAGTCTTTAATATTAACCTTACTAAAAGAGAAGCAATGACATTTGCATGCACAGGTTTGAGCAAAATGAAAAAATGAGTGTACGAAAATCATTTTAATGTGCCAGGGATAAGAATCGAGAAAAAGATTTGAGCAAAATTGCACAAATGTGTGCATAGACTTATCTATGACCAAGGGTGAGATGAAGATTACATCCAGACATGATCACATCCTCCAAACAAAGCACTGGAATAAACAAGAAGAATATAGAAGTCTCATGCAATGTCAGATGACTTAAAGAAGTCTTGCTTTTAAAGGTGGAAAGTCCACCCAGGGTATCATTACCAGGCGTTTTCTCACAATGTTAGAACCACTCTACTAAGATATGTTACAAGACTCAAAAACAGAGGATCACTTGAGCTAGGTGGTTGAGATTGTGTGTGCCACTTGTTGTGGGCATAAGCCTGTTGCTAAAAAGACAGGGAATTATTTCACTCTTGTGGTGATGTTGACATGCTTCTGCCCATCTATGTGCCCGTAGAGGTTCCAGGGGGTTGCTTCAGAAGCATCTCTCTCTGATTGCATCACTCAATTAAATTTCATAAAAAAGAAACAGGTGCAAAGCTTAAGTATTCATGAGTGGGTCAATGTTTTCCATCACATAAGCACCTTGGCCTCCACTCTTGCATACTAGAAAGAAGGGGAGCCTAAAGTGGCAGGAAGAGACTCTAATTATGGCTTGACAGAGAGGTCTATGAGGGTTATAGCATGTTAGGCTCCTCTCCCCCTTGATACTTAAACCTTCTAAACATCACATGATATGCAAAATATAAATCTTTAAATATATACACAGTTTACACTGGTCACACAGATTTATGGAAAATATACTTAACCATTACAAACCATCTAAATAACTAACGTTTCTTTGGCATTTGTAAAAATTTGAATATTATTGACATTACAAAACTGATCTAAATGGATACAATTATAATAATTTTAAACATATCTATATATGTCAATACAAACAATTAGTATGGGCCAGGACCACAATCTTTAACCAATAATCACATTTGACTAATGTGCCCAATGAGCTTTGGCATAGATGAATCTAAAAAAGGTGGGAAACAGGACGAAAGTCCAACACCTATAGCAGATATTTTATTTTGCCAAAATCCCATTTGGCTTCACAATAATAGCTGCATGATAATTTCCTAGGTAGGTTTGAAACTGTAATAAGAAAATGTAACAATCATTGGTTTGGCTTTCATTTTGAAAACATGTAAGGAGTTTAAACTTTTAAACCACATCCTGTAACTGTAATTTCCCAAGCCACAGTAATGAGAATGTTCCAAAGTTAACTTAAATCAGATAGATTGCATTGACGTCTTTAGAAAGTAGGGCCTTTATTATGTGCACAAATAATCTTTTTAAGGTGAATTGCCACTCTACTAATAATACCAGTGCCCTAGACCAGCATGACCTCAGCCCTAAATCAAAGCACAAGATTTCCTTTGATGAAGATTTGCGGACCCTAAATAACATGCTTTACAGAAAGACACATGTATTATAAACAGAGTGACTCACCTGCAGCAGCCATATTGGGGCACTATCGGTTATTATCATTATAACCTTACCATTATAACTTTATTCATAGGAGAGATACATTCGATTATTATTCTTCCACTATCTTAACTCTTTTTTATATTCTCTTTCTATCATCCATGCCAGGCTTTGTCAAATAGAATCCAAAAGTATCTGTAGGTTCTGGTGTGTGATAATTGACTGCTGTTTATGAAGCATTCATTTACATGGAGATTTTTACAAAGGTATGCCACCAGTCTATTAAAGGGTGAACATTGTAACATCATGTTTAATGCATGCTGCAATCCCACAAGAGTAAGGTAACACTGTAAAATAGCATTTACATATTAATGCACAGTGATTGCTTTATTTTCAGATATAGATTCTTTAGAAACATCAATGTTACGATAATGAAGCTAATGTTCACATTATGCAACCTACATGCAGGATATGTTGCCCCAAGAAAGGTTTTTGAGGACAAAACAATTACTGGTCAGATGTGGTGTTCCTAAAGGTTCTAATTTGTCATCATTTATACTAAATTCAGTCACCTACAAGCTGCCTGATGCTCTCGATAAATGGATAAACACAATCATGTCTTAATCACAGGAAGACTTGGGAAATTGAAAATATAGACAGACTGTGAATGATCACTGAAATTCGTGGTATATGTTTGTATTCATCAACAAGGAGTATCTATTCAGTATTAAACAGCCTTATTTAGTTTCCACCATAAACATCTCCATGCCTGTATACAATTAATGATGGGACTACAATTATCATTGCCTGCTGAACTTTTTCAGAACATAGGTGTGCATCTATTCCAAAAAAGAATGCACTACATAACCCACAAACAATCAATATGGGATGATGAGTTTCTTTAAGGAAACAACAACATAAACAGCAGTACTATCAACACTGTAGTAGTGCAGTGTGCCCATTTCTGTCATTACTTCCAGTGGGCAGTTATAGTTAGGACCATGTTTCTATAGAAAAAGTGTTTTTGACTTGCCTATATCTTTGGTACAGTTTGACCAATCTTTCCAAAATGTCCCCAAAAATAGTGTGTCAGTGATTTTTGTTGCACATAGAAAGTTTCAGGGTAATCTGTCAAGTGGGAGCGGGGTAAAAGCGTGAGTCATAAAACATGTGTTTACCACGTTCATTTCCATAGGAATTTTTTTGAACATGACTACAGCCCAAAGTGCTGGATAGACATACACCAAATTTAGCAGAAAGCTAGATTTTGTTCCACAGATTGCTCTTTTTGTTATTTGGTGTAAATCTGTTCAATAGTTTGCCAGATATTAAAGGAAATCCAAATTTGTATATCTGTGCCGGTGATGACTTTGCAAATAATGACATGCTTGTGCAGAGCTCTGATCGGCTGCCAACAATTTAACCAGGAAGTATTGGCAGCCACCTTGGGAATCGCCTTCAGTCAAATCCCAGAATAAAAGTGAAAAAATAAGACGAAGGGCCAGGGTAGGGTCACCCTGCCCCTCAGCTCTGATGCTAAGGTCCTAGAGGGACGCCGCAAGGGCTAAAAAATACTTTTTCTATTTTCTTTTTGCCACAGATTTGTGGCAATGTCGTAAATCTGTGGCAAAAATGAAAAAAAAGCAAGCGTTGGCTCTCGTGCTTGTTTTCGAGAAGCCCTTGAGTAGGCCAGGTCTTGGGTGCACGTAAGGTTTAAGGAGGGGATGCACTGGGCCCACCTGCAGTGCCCGGGACTGCCACCTCCCTGGCTTGAAGATATTAGTGAATGCAGGTGGCTCATCCCTCCCACAGCCCCTGGAACAGCCACCGCCCTAGGGCAAATGTTAAATGATATGCAGGAGAGCGGTGCAATCCTTGCTCAACCCCTTGGACTGCCACTTCTGTGGGGCTAAACTAATTATATATGAGGGGGCATGCAGACCCCTGCAGCCCTGGTGACCGACACCTCCCTAGGGCTAAAATAAAACAAAGGAGGTGGTCTGTTGCTGACCCCTGTCCCATGGGACCACCTCCTCCTGGATCAAATGCGACATTGGATGGTGGGCCGTATGCCCCCCTCAAAGAGCCAATAATGGTCCTAGGGACCACCACCCACCAAGGCCGACTCCTACTATGTCCCAGGGTGCCCACCCCTAGACATAACTGTTTGCTTTTGCGTGGTAGGAGCTTGTAGCTTCTACCAACCAAAAGGAATTAAAGTCAAAAAGCTCCTGCTTGCAGAAAGCGGAGTTTTCATCTGTTTCCCTGTCTGAAACTATGTGTGCAGGAAAAAAGTTGAAAACATTGCACAAGCAGCGAGTTGCTATTTCAAGCAGCTCCCTACTTGCGGGAGCAATGCCGTCTCCAGGTGGAGTCAGGAGCCGGCTGGGACTTCGGGGGCCTTCAGGCTCCCCCTGGGGTCCTCTACTGTTAAAAAAAATAAAATAATAAAAAAGCCTACTGGGAGATCTATTAGACTGTCACCCAATAGGTTGCAGGTTCAAGCCTTGGTATCTCATGCTGTGTCTGCTTGTTACATAAGCCACCTGTGGCATAGTGGTTAATGTCTCAGACTATCACACTAAAGGTTGTGGGTTCTAGAGTAGGTGTTACTGTGGTCAATTCCATACTGCAATTTCTTCCAGCTTCAAATATTTAAGGTACAGGCAGATAGGCGATATAGCTCTACTTACTTGAGAAATGCATTTTTCTTTTCAATTTGTCGGAAAATATCTTATTCTAAGTATATCATGCATCAAAACCTGAAAAGTTATCTCTCTCTCTCTCTCTTTCTCTCTCTCTACCTCTCTCAATTTCACTCTGGGTGGTCATAGGGGCTTCCCTGCAGCCATCTTGTGCAGTACTCAGTTGGGTGCTTATAAGGTTTGGTTGCAGGACCTATAGGGCCAACCCCTGCTGTGCACAGCCAAAGGCTGTTTGCGATGCAGGGCGGGGTGGCTGTAGTGGCTTAGCTGCAGGGCCTGGCCACAGGCCAGTCACTGCTGCCAAACGCCACCATGCATGGCTGAAGCTTGTGCCCGGCGGTGGTTAGATTAGCACATAGTAATAATAAATAATACTTTACATTTTTTTCAAAACATAGATATTTACTGAAAAAAACAAAAGTTACAGGGAAGTTATAGTTAGTAAATAGAATTAAAAAACATAGAAATTCACTTTTTTTTAAAAACAACGTTTACCGAGACATTCTATTTATGCTCACATTTTTAAATGTACAAAAACTATAGAAATTCACCTCTAATAGAGTCATCTCAATAACTATAATTTGTGCCCTAATGTACCGATAACTCGCACCCTCGCCATGCACTGCTAATTATCCCACAAATTACAGCACTCATGACATCTTTGATAACACCATTCATAATGGCAATGTAATTTTTGCAGTAAAATTTTGGACCAAAAACTGTGCATGGCTGGTGTGCGAGTTATAGATACCTTAGGGCATGAGTTATGGTTACTTGAGATAACTCTAAATATAACAGGTGAATTTCTATGGTATTGTACATTTAAAATGTGAGCCTAAGCATAATGTCCCTCCAACCTTTGTCCTTTTAGGTGAATCTATATATGTTTTAAGCATTCTGTGATTCTTGATGTATCAGTCCCTTTTACAGGTGACAAATTCTCTGTTAAAAGGCATTAAGAGGGCGAACGATGAGGATAAGCAGGAGGTTGCAGTTGGGAAACCAGGGGCATCTGGGAGGGATAAATGTGATCAAAAGATGCGTATAACAGAGACAGTGTGGAAGGTCGGTGAAGCAACACTACATACCAAAATCAGCATAGCAAATGGAAGGAGTTATTTCTAACCTATGACATCAATCTGTTTCTAAAAAGATAGCGTGGTGGATGTAGAGAGTAATTCTTTTCTGTGTCACGGAGGATCTTTAGGAGGATAATAAATGATGATAATTAACTTTTAAGGGTATGCATCCATCAAATGTTCTTATAGTTTCTTTAAGAATTAATCCCGGATTTCAAGTCCATAATCAGTTGAAAAATAGCAAAAACCACTCACTTCACATATGCATGAATTCTTTTCTTAAAATGTTACTTTTTAGATGACTGGAAGTGCTCAAGAAAAAGAGAACCCACACTGTGATTTAACTTCATGTGCACTATTGTGGGAAGCTGGTGGCCCTGGAAGTGCTTCTCTCCATGAACTCTTTATTGCCCCCCTGCCACTGAAGCAGGTAGGTGCACAGGGTATCTGTAGCAATATACTAAATCCATCATGTTATCTTGTTTGTCTTTGAAAAGATGTCGGAACTCGTTATATAGTAGTGGATGTGCCAAGTCTATGAAAGTAAAACTCATTTTTCGTGCTGTATATGTTTGACACATAAAAAATGCGGTACTGATCCTGTGATAATGACTAGTTTTCAGAAAAAAATGCATTTCGCAGCTTGTCATCGAATGCCATTAGTGCAGATTTCTATTAATGCATCGAGCAACATTTCTGTAAAAATAATTATGTGTTTGGTAAATATGTAGCATGCTGCGCTCTTAACAGCCTCTATAATTTTTTAGAGCAAACATTATTAAAATCATCAGAAGAAGGAATGATGAGGTTCCTGGCCTCATATTGTCGAAGTTTAGATGTGTCAACATAATAGATGGAAATAAGTATACTATAAAAGATTAATATATATTTTTTTTTTCTTGGCACACATACCAGGGGCTTACAGAACCAACCACGTTATGGCAGAATACTAAGTGAACATTTATATCTCCAATGTATTGCTTTTTTTGTTATGTTTTTAATTAAATTCCACCTCCTTTCGTCCTGTGTTTATTTAGTGTTTATCATGACTATTTTGTAATGTTGTCCGAGGTGGAAGCGAGTGGAGTATGCCATATGGGAGTAGAGTATTGTTATTTTTCACATCGAGTGTTATGAATATTCCACAGAATGCTTCATTGCGCCGGGCCACTGTCATCACCTTACAATTCATCATATGCCTGCACCTGGATGACAGGGCGGGAATTAGTTTGCACGTGGTTAAATGCAAAATGCAGTCAAGCGGCGAATGGGCACATTTACAAAAGAGATTTGTGTGGCTACGCACATTTGACTTTAAAAAAAAAAAGAATCTTGACAATCAAGCTGTACAGATAAAGATACTTTTTTATCCCTTGCCTCATTTTATTGCACAGCTCCAGATATTTTTCTAGCACACATAAACAGGCAACATCTACTGTGCTTTCTTTACACATTTGCCAATTGGCGCTTAGATGAACCCAAGTGAAGAATGTGGAAGATGGAAAGAGATTTGTCCATAAAGTTTTAAATGAAAAAAGAAATGGGAAAAATAAGTAAATGAAAATGGGGAAAAAAGAGAATGCTGGCAAGAGGAAGAAAACTAGTTGAAAGTATTCCGGGACATTGCAATCTCAACAGTATTTTTATCTTGTACTTTCAAATTTTTTGACTGTAGGAGGGATGTGTTTCTTTCTGCAGATATAAATGAGATGCGATTTCTTACATAAGGAATTGAATCAGAACGCTGTGGCATTGTCAAATTCTTTCAGAACCATAAAATGACTTAAAATTGAGTAGGAGCGAACAAGTGAGAGACAGAATGCAGGAGAGTTAGACAAGCAGAGAGTGAATGAGAGAGACAGAGAGTACAGCTATACCAGGGTCCTTATACATAAAGGTAAACGTACACTTTTTGTAAATTTACAATTTTTTTCACTGTTCACAAACTACCAGTTAATAATAGGTTTATGTCTGTGGAGAGGCCTGTCCTATCTTTCTTCCCTGTGAAATTTTCCCAATTGCGGACTTTCCGCTATTGTAAACTGACTACAAACTAGTAGTTTCTTAATAGCAAAAAAACTGGAAACACAGAAAATTGTAAGTTTATCTTGGTAAATCAGACAGCAGTTTCTTTTCAAATCCTGCACTACTTTTCCTGTAGGGATTGCTTATTTGTGTTTCATAATGCTGTGTTTTTCCATTGACATCTGGTGTTTCAGTACTTCAAAAACCTTGCTCAACGAACCTTGTGCAGTTCCATAATCTTCCATATGTTGCAGCTTCATCAAAGGCAGCAAAACATTGCTTTCTGTCTGTTCATCCATGTATCCCATATTATGTGTCAGATTTATTTTTACATCTAATATATTTATTTCATAAATAACAGCATAGTTATAGTAAAGTTCAGCCTGTAGTGTCAGAAATACTTAGCGGTGACTTCTACCTCCCGGGGGAAAACATTTAATTACATGCGGGGGTATGCACCCCTCTGCAGCCTTGGGGTCCGGCACCAACCCGGAGCAAATTTTAAATTATATGCAGGGGCATGCACCCCCCCCCACAGCTCTGATGACTGCCATCTCTCTGGGGCAAATATTAAATTACATGCAGGGGCTCACAGCCCCGCTGCAGCCCCAAAAACCTCCACCTCCCTGGGGCAAATGCAACATTGGAGGGGGACCGTGGCCCCCCTCATGGACACATACATGGCCCTGGGGATTGCCACCCCATAGGTCCGGCTCCTAATATGTCACAGGGTGCCACCCCGGGACATAGCTGTTTGCTCTGACTTGGGAGGATCTTTGACAGCTCCCACCAAGTAAAATAAAATATCTATGAAACATTAGAAGTCAAATTATGGAAGAAACAACTGTGCATGATGGGGGCACGAGTTATAGTTACCTCAGGCCACAAGGTATAGTTACTTGAAATAACTCTAACTGCTGAATTTCTATGGTTTTGTGTGAATAAATTTAGAACCTACCTATAACGTCCCTGTAACCTTTGTTTTTTTAAGTGAATTTCTAAGGTTTTTAGAATTATATTCCCTAACTCTAACCTTCCTGTGACCTTTTTTTCAGCTAATAAATAGTTCGTAATATAGCCATTTTTAAGAAGCTATTTCCTCAGTTATAGCTGCTCATAAAATGATAAAGTTAATGATTGCTTCTGCAGTTGGTATATTTTACAATTTATCATCCCTCTGGATGGCCACAATATTCCGCTGAGCAGGTTAAAAGAATGATTTGTGAATTTCTAAAATGTTTTGTACTGCATCAGTTCATTCCTGGATGACTGAACTCAAATGGTGCAGTGGCCTCCACTGCTCTCCTTTTCTCTACTACTGGTTTCCTGCTAGATACATCCCCTGCCACAATTACTCTTCCAGTACCAAAATAATTCCAAGAAGTACATAAAAAACTATCAATTCTACATCTATTTAATCAATAATTCAGTATTTGTGCATCATCAACAATTGTCTATACACTATCAAACACTGGATGAGTTTCCTGTGCATGTATGGTGAAACATGAAAGCCTAGGCCTGGAAAAACTTCACTGTATTTCTCTCCCTTTCATATGTCTTACTAGCTTAGGATTTGCTCCAGTCGTAGAACTAGAAAACTAAAACAGTTAATAGTCTTTGACTAGGGCCTCTCATTCTCCCTGCAAATCGAGACCATTTTAAAGATAAGCTTTAGCATTGGCAGTAATCTTTGGGTCAATTCGCAGAAAACCGAGGGCCTGATTTATGAAAGGTTAGCGTGTCTTTGCATCATTTTTTGACACAAAAAAGGTGTAAACTTACAAAATATAATTATAATTTGTAAGTTTGCACCGCTTTTGCATCAAAAAAACTATGCAAAGGCGCATTAGGTTTTCGTAAATTAGGCCAAGTCTGTTAATTCAATCAGAAGAAAAACTTTAATTACCATATTTTTGTGACAGTTTTGCATTTGGTCAAGTTGATGAACCTTGCTTGAATAAATTCTCAAATATTTCTAAGTATTGATAGCATATTGATAGAAAAAGATCTTCATATTTGGCCAACATGTTACTAAGAGGTTCATTTTAGGGGGTGAAAAGCAGGGAGGTAAGTATAGATCACATAAAAACTGGAAGGTTTCCAAATGATAGTTACAGATCTTTTCTATCTTCGTTCTTTTGTTAAGTAGATTTACCAAGTATCACAGACTCCAAATATGTTCAAGTAAAACAAGGTAGTAGAATTGATCGATTGCAGAGTGTCAATACCAATTGTGAGAACAGTGGTTTCATTGATTAGGATGCAACAAAAATCTGATTGAAAATCATTCCTAACATGCTAACATGCAATGTAGTCTTTTAGGTTGCTAATAAAACATCTCTCTAGATCTTGGACATTACGCCTAGTAATGGGTAGGTAACATTCTTTATCTTCTGGGTTAAATCTGTGTTTTAGAGAACACTTCATCATCAGCAACTTAAGTGAGGTCAGGGAGATCCATGATTGAGAAACACATTAATAATAAGTAGCAAGTGTCATGTTCACTGTTTTCATAAGCGAAATTAGATATGATGTAATAGTTTGCTGCAATCAATTACTTTCTCGATAGTATTCACTATAAAAGGTGTAAAATTGATACACGTAGTTGAAGTATTTTTAAATTAGAAATCAATCATATCATTTATAAGCAGGTGATGTATAACATCAATTTTGTTATTCATCGGAGACATAGGCAATCATGATGTCTTTTTTCTTCAAACATCCTCTTGTTTTTATTGAACAACATGACATGCATCATTTGTATACGCTAAAACACGCAGCCATGCCAACTGGGGAACCCTAACATTTGCGTGTTTGGACATGCTCTTAGAGATACATTTATTTTGCATATAAAATTATTTCAGTCTCAATTCTTTCAAGTACCCACCCCAAAGTGGTCTCTACTATCGATTGTCTCTTTACTTTTAAAGTAATTATTCCCTTAACATTATTTTCTTGTCTTGTCCACATCACCTTTTGATATTTCAATGAATAGAACAAAGTTTAATACTTCCAGTGCACCAAGTCATAAATGAACCAATACTTAATTTGGCATTTATGTCATTCACTTTTCTGGTAAACATTAGGATTTAAAATATTAAAAACGTTTTACAACATCATAATTAGCAATAACGTATTTAAAGACTCCTACACTACTATTTCCAACTAATTCTATACCTTTCAAGAAACACACTAACGAATATGTAAAACAGTTTAACAAACAATTCTACAATTTAAACAATTTAAACAACATTATAATATTATTAACACTTCACCATACCATAAATATACTGAAATAAGTGTGAAATTGTAAATGCATATTAAATACTAAGTACCATACAGAACCACTTATAGATTAGAGAATGGTACTGAAATCTTAAGGCTAAAATTGATCAACTAAATATTCTTCCAAATTGAAATTCAGCAGGTTTAGAAATTAGTCACTGTAGGTCAGGTGTCTTCAACCAGTGGATTGTGAGCTACTGAGACACCTTCGACGTAGCTCATAGCCTTGAGTTCATTTTTAAATTAGCACAGGGTCACATTTTCTTTTTAAAGTTATGGAAAGGCTATGTTTATTGCATGTTATTTTCATCAGGCTGCAGATAGGAAGGGCTAATAATGAGCAGTGCTCAGTCAGATTTATGGCCTTTATGATTAAGTTAACGCTGTTATTTTCTCCTATTTCAAAGTGTTGTATTTACAGTTTGAAGGCCTCTTCTTCCAAATGAACATCAGAAACTGTGTTGTATTGATAACTGAAAAGTACAATAATTTTTTTTAAATGGGAGAAATTTAAAACATTTATATGAAACATTACTTTTGAAAGCTTTTCTCAACTTTCAAATAAGCCAATTACCTCTTAACGGTTTAAAACATGCTTCTTCACTTTAAATTCCTCCCATTAAACAAATGGCTGTATTTTTCTGTTATGAATATGGCACTGTGTCTACAGACCAATGGGGTATAATACGCTTGCTGTTTGTAAATGCAAAACTTTGAAAAGAGAGACATTTAAATTATGAGTTTTAAGCAATCCATACAAATATAAAGTTAACTCTTCAATTTTCTTTTCTCCCAGTTCAAAGTGTGACCTTCACACACAGCAGGAATCGTGCCCCTAGTTCCCTGGTAGACACAGTGCCATATTTATAGCTGAAAAATGCAGCTATTATTTAAAGTGGTAAAAATTTGAAGTGCAGAAAAATGTTCTATAGTATGAACATTTTTGCCGGACATTTTTCTACACTTTAACTCCCACTTAACAAATGGTTGTAGATTTGTGCTATATATGTAACAGTGCCACATATGATAACAAGAATGTCCTGTGCCACAAGTACATACACCACAGGTTCTCAGTCACCCATTCACATTTATCCCATTCATGTGCAGACCTTTCCATACATCCCCAAAGACCACATTCTCACTGACACATATGGCAGTCCTGTCATAGTGCTACTAGTCAAAGTATTTTGTTCAAAATATAGTTTTTACTTTATGGACATGAGGCATAAAATCAATGAAACTGGGGGTGTCTGGTAACAATGTGGCCTTTAGTAGCTCATGATGATTTTTACTGATCAGAAGTAGCTTTCAATACATTAAAGGATGGAGACCCCTGTGTAACACAGTTACAAGAAAATCTACAAAAATCTTTCTGATCACAGTTTATCACAGTTTGTTCCTTGGTGACTTGTGGGGAGACATGCTGAGTGTGTGTTAGTTACCTTGATGTGAAGGTGTTTTCCTCTAGCTCTGCTTGGTATGATTTCCAACAACTCTCGTTCATTTGCATTTATGGGCTCTCCAGAACTGCACAGTTTAAGGCAACAATGTTGTGTCCTGGTGTCAGCAAACTGCACCTAGATAGTGCTGGGAAGATTTGCTAGGACAGGCTTTCCTCCTGATTCAGCACTAGATATCTGGACGCCGCTGTAGTCCAGCACTGGGTACTGTTGTAATGTTGTAACATGGTAGAGATTCTTAAGCAAAGCTTTTCTGTCCTGCTTGTGGCAGCAAGTATTAATTTACAGCCTGAAAACAGATAAATGGCTACGAAAATGGTTACTAGAGAAGTATCTTCCTATTCCAGACTGGCACACCAGGTCACCTCATTGTCTAACAGACTGAGGGCTTGATTTAGATCATGGCGGTGTTATCGCTAATCTGTGACAACGGTGGACTCGAAAAGACCATGAAGTAGATAGACGGTGTTCGCCCCACTGAACTTAAATGTATTGTGGCTGAGCCAAACACAGCCATGACGCAGTGTTCTTTCTAGTTGTCAAGCAGGTGGGTTCCCATCGATCATATTTAGATGTTTCAGCTGTAGAGGAGGTGTCATATTGGCAGATTGCTGATGCAGGGAGCCTATCGGTGGACCCAATGGCCATCACACAATAGCAGTGGCTAAGGACTACAGGTGAGTCACACATACACTCTGCCTTAGCCATAAATGTCCCCCTGCACAACACAAAATACAACACAACACACCATGTACACACCATTACCCATTGCTGTTACAACACCACACATCCTGTGCATGCCAATTGCACCCATTGCCATACATCCAAGACACAATACACACACACCATTGACACTACACTCACACATGACACAACCACAGCAACCAACACAAATGCATACTCAACTACACAAACACACTCACAAAGTCACAACTACATGCATCATGACAACGACTGCAACACAACAACAGCACTCACCTAAATGTGCCACATGGCAACACAACAGAAATTTGCACATACACAACAACATTGAAGGCACATACACAAGACAACTAAATCACCCACTCCAGCTGCTGCCATATCAACGAGCCAATCACATTACACACACACACATATACTCACTCACATGCACAACTTGTAGCCCAACATCACAGCTACACATCTGCTCATAATGTGCACACATGGAAGTAGTCAACATGTGTAAAGGTACCGTCATTTTGGTGCCAGAAGTCCTTTGGCAATTAATACTGACACCACAATGACAGTTGTGTATGTGTAAGATATTTGTCATGTGCGAGTGGTCCCCATCCAGGTCCCACACAAATGTGTCTCAGACATGTGCATGTCACATGTTGTGTTTTCTCTGTGGTCCAGTGGCAGCAGCGACAGAAGGTGTTGTTGTGAGAAAAGGCCTCTTTTTGACATGGTTAGCCCCCACTTTTCGTCTGGTATGTGATGCAGCATAGAAGTTGTTAGTGCCCAGGGCCCCTGCTAACCGAGTTCCCTAAACTGTTGTGATGTATTTGGCACAATTGGCAACACCTTTATCTGCCACTATAAGTCCCTAGTAAATGGTACCTAAATACCCAGGGCATGAGGTACTAAAGGTAGGCCCCATAGGGCTGAAGCACTGGTTATACGACTCTCTAGGGCCAAACATCCAGATGCCCCCAGTCCTACCATTGTAGGCTGAGTACTTTGGTGTAAACCTAATACACAAACATGGAACACTGCCTATGTGCCATGCCCACTATGAACTGCATGCACCATGGGACACCCCTTTGGCAGGCCTTCCAGCTCTAAGGCAGGGTGCACTTTACTGTATGCGACAACATGGCTGCATGAGCAATATGTTCGCACTGTGGCCTTGCCAAACCTGAGACATAGTGAGTGAACAGAGCAGCCATTTTAATACATCTGATGGATACTGGTCTATATGAGTTTCACAGCTACATGATGGGAACTCTGAACCTTGGGTTATTTGGTATCAAACAACTCAGAATGATAAATCCAAGCTAGCACTAGTGTTGGATTTATTGCCAAATGTACCCAGGCTTCATCTTAGAGGTGCCCCTGCAAAATCGAATTACCCTGGAATGGTTGCTGATTGGTCCTGACCAGCCTGCCACCACCAGACACAAATCTGCACCCATGGGGTGAGAGATCCTTCTTTCTGGGATGCAAAAACAAGCCCTTCTTGGGTGGAGGTGCTAACACCCCTCCCTCAGGAATGTCCACTGTCCTGTTGGCGAGTTTCAAAGTGATTTCCACCTTTGAACCGCAACCTCCAGGCCTGCTGCAAGCAGTAGATGTCCATCCCCATTGCAAACCCCACTTTTGGCAAGAGAAACAGCAGGAAACTCAAACAAAGGAGAGGAAGAGTGGCCCTATCTAGCATGCACCACCAATAAGGTATTGCATGTGAGGTGGACTCTCCATTTCATTTTCCTCCATCTTGGAAGGAAAGAAAATATCAAATCTAAGGTAGGGAAATGACCTCTGCCCTTAGGAAGTGGCCACTCAGTGGGTGTAGCCACCCTTAGGTAGATGACTCATTGGTCACTACCAGGTTTCCCCTAAAACACCCACTAAATACAGTATTTATTGGGCATCCCTAGACCAAGAAATCAGATTTGACAGGCAGAAGAAGAGCAGCACCAAGAAGAGCCAAGGCACGAGAGCTGTGAACCTGCTGCACTAAGAAAAGGTGCCAAACCTTGCCTGCTGCACCAAAGGCATGACTATTGCAACTGAGGAGCTGCTGGACAACTGAGCAAACTCTAAAGAACCCCAGAGGAGCCCCAGGTTTCACAATGTGCCAGAGAACTCCCTCAATAGTGGCGGTACCACTCTGAATCCAGAAGGAACCTACAAGCCAGTGAGGTCCACTTCACTGACTGGATGTTAACTCCAGAACCAGATGATGCAGCCAGGCCACACTTCACACTGAAGACTGTGAGGACAAACACTGCCAGTGTGCCACGTCTGGTGGCACTGTACCCTAAAGTGGCTGAACCATACCAATTTCCTGGGTATAGTTCACCTAGTTTTGGACATCCCAAAAAACAGTCCAGCTGGGACTGTAAAAGGACCAGGAGGAATCCCCAGTGAAGGGGCCTCAGAAACAACCTGGACCTCCCACCAGAGTGGCCCCATTGTCCTGCAAACTACCCTTGAACTGACCTACCTCCTGCTTCTGAGGGCTCCTCTGTGCACTGCTCTTTGATCACCAACTCGCTCTGCACTTGGCTGCCTTGTGGCTTGCATAGAAGAACCAGCTGTGTGCTAAGTGTCCCCCACCCCTTGCAACCTCAACACTCCAAGGGGACCCCCAAGACCCGTCTTTAAAATCCACTGTGCAGAACTTTTCCAAGTGGTCCCCTGCTGTGGACAAAGACCAGTTCCGGAGACATTTTCCCGCTGCTCCAGCCAGAACCGGGAGCTGCCCGGATTTCTGCAGCTGACCCAAGGTGGCCATCAACGACTTCGAACCAACCTGCATAAGAAGACCTTGGTAACTGGTCTGCCTGATTTTATATGTATTTTTAAAGGTAATCCATCATTGATTCTTATGATGCGTTTTTATGCACAAGGAGATTATTTTTATTAAATTTTAAAAATTCATATCCCAAAAAGTACTCAACCAATTTTGATGATCTTGCTCTTAACAATTTTCATAAAATTCTGAAGTATTTTTATAAATTGGTCTTGAGTTATTCCTTTGAGTGTATGAGTTGCGATATTGATACTGTGAGTACAACAAATGTTTTGCACTTCTCCAAGATTGGCCTAACTGCTTGGCCAACCTACCATAAAACATTGGAGCATTAGGTGGTCAAGTATTCACCCCTATAAACCAAGTGTGGTTGCCTGGACCATTTGCACAGCGTGCCTACTTTTGAACAATACATTGAGTGCCAGCCTCCTACAGTTGTCCAGTCATGTTGAGCCAAAAACGGAAGTGGAAACACAGGAAAAGGTGAGTTTTAAGCACCTTTCGCCCCTAAGCCATCAGCTCAGACACGGAGCACAGACCACCACAGTTGGCTTGGTGGTAAGGCACATCCAAATCTTGGTGGAGTTGGTGGAACTTGGATGGTCTTTCGCCTATCGTCCCTCTAACATCTAAATTGAGCTGGTGGACTGCTAAGGTGGCAGATGCGAAAGCCAATGGATTTTGAATGGCGGGATAATTACTGACAACATCCTAATCAGGCCCTAAGTGATGTAAGTAAAAAGAAGTCCTTGAAATGGCTATAATAATGCCATTAAACAATTAAATTGAGCCTTCTACCAGAATTCTATATGTAAATGCCTGTTGAAATTCATGCATGGCATTCCCTGCTGCGGTTAGTTAGTGTGGTGACAGCTACAACAGCTAAATGTTGTTAGTGTTTATTGCCATTTTGCAACTGTTTGGGTAAGGACTGAACACATAAGTGAATTTGAGCATTCATATCAGCAGACGTGAATGCAAGTTTGGGATATTAATTGTATCCAGTTGTAAATGATTCCCCGAAATGCATTACGTGTGCCATTCAGTTGATAGTCCATCCAGGGTATTCTGAGCACAAAAAGAGCTGCTTGAACATCATGCCCTTGAATTTGCAATGTGCATTATAAAGTGTGGGGTTGATTGATGTATGACAAGGTCAACCAGGAGCACAATAAAAAGCACTGTGCCTACAAATAACGGAACGACGCTTGTACTGTGCATCTCATTGTCTCCGTGCCCCATGGGATCCCTGCTGACAGAAACTAATCATGAAGTGAGATAGAAAGACAACTTAAGGGAAGTACAGGGAGAATGCAAACTAGACAACAGGTGGGAAACAAGAAAGCAGGTCCATAGCCCTGTGCATGCTGGCAGGGGCTGAAGTAACGATTCTAATAAACGTTTCCACTTGTATTTATAGAAGGGATCTTCTTAGATGAATACTTAATTGAGACAGAGAAAGTGAGCTTCATGTTTAAACTTTAAGCTTGAAGTATTGTAATCATTTCAAACAAATGGTTTGACGTAGCTGGAATAAATTCACTTCTCAATCATTCACTAAAATTGCTGTTCTGAACTAGGTAGAATATATTTAGAATTTTGGATGAGTTCTCATCTACTCTATAGCAGCCAAGGTTTGGGGAGGCTGTTAAACTGCTGATTTTGAAGCATGGAGCCATTTATTTAGATCCCATTTATGAGACACAATCAAAAACATGTATGTGCGTCTGATCAAGTTACGTTGGGTCTCAATTACAGCGTGGAACCCGGTTATAAAATGGCATGTCAATCATCACAAGATGTTCCTCTCTAGGATGCCCATCCTGAGCATTTAAATCAAGCAATGACTTTTACGAAAATTCATTTTACAATATTTTGTTAATAGTATTATTGTAGTAAAGTTGATTAGAAAAATTGGACAATGCAATTGTTTTTATCTTACGTGGCTGTGAATTTTTTTATTAGCATTTCCCTTGCTAAACCCCTCCTTCAATTTCTCTTAACCACATCCATGTGGGAGCAATTAGTCGCCATTTACCAACCACTTCCCATTGTCCATCTCATCTTTAGGCCCAGATTTAAGAGGTCCTAGTGCCTCCTTGCGCCACATTAGCATCATTTTTTTTACGCTAATGTGGCCCAACGATGTCAAAATCACTGTGCAAGATTTACAATGTTGGCAAAGCATGCATTGCGCCACTTTGTAATACCTTGTGCCACATTATGCTTGTGCCAGGCATAATATATGCAAGGGGGTGTTCCCCCATTAGGGTCACCGAGAAAATGGCACAAAGAAATCTAAAAGATTTCATTGCGCCATTGTTTTTGGCATTTTTAACTCCTGCTCAGAGAAGGCGATAAAAGGAGGCACAACATTGCTTAAATGTACTGTTCAGGGTTAAAGCTAACAATTTGGTGCTAACGCTGAACAGAACTTCAATATCATCAAAATTTCTGATGCTATTGCCCCCTACCCTGCGCCATTGTGCTCTGTATTTTAAATACGGCGCACACATGGTGCCATTAAGGGGTGCAAGGATACCCCTCTCTAGTCACAGAATTGGAATTCCCACGCAGTTTTGTGTTTCTTTTGATGAAATATCTTCCTTTGAAAGGACTGCCCAGAAGTCAGACTTTCTGTTTCAGTTAGTGTGGTAGAAAAGTGAAAAGGAGTAGAATATGAAAACGTAGCAGGTGGCCCTGTGAATGTTTTATGCATAAAGTTGCTCCTTTGTGGGCAATAGAAAACTTTGAAGTGAGTTGTTCACATGCAATTCATACAGACACCAACCATAATAAAAACAGGCCGAAGTGTGTATTTTTTTCGAAAAGAAGAGCCACTATTACCCTTGTAACTGAGTGTGTGTATAAAATTGCATTTCTCCGCAAATGTACTCTAACTGTGGAGGAAAAAATTAAAAAATTAAAATTGAATCATATTTTAACAACAGGCCTACTCATTCATAAATTGCAAGGTGGAATATCCACCTGTCATGCTGTTTTGTTTCCAAGTGTATAACAGGAGTCCAGGCAATACCGTAAAAAAACAACAGGCACAATTCAGATTTGTTGTGAGTCAGTGTTACTCCTAGCTTAAGCCCAATATTTCATCACTTCAAATGGTTTGTGAATTAGGCTCTAGCAGTAGAAATATCACAAAAAAGAAAAGCAACCTAAGACGACAGACCGGTAATCTTATTTATAACATCTCCAAAGCAATAATTGAGCAAAGTGAGGGACAAAAAATTGGAAATGTAAGATTATTTTAATGTTTGGAGCATGAACATATTACATGTAATTGCTTTCTTCACTTAAAAGAAAAAAAGTACATTCCTCCCTTAGAGTTAACACGAAACAGTAGGGAGAGCCACAATTCCTTCACCTGCAGCTTGACTATGAAGGCTCAACCTTTGGTGAAAGTAGTAGCATGTTACATTACCCATTATTAAGCACCTGTGGCAGCAATTAAACAGCTTCTATTTTGAGTTATTGTAATCAAAATGTAATCACGTCGTATTTTTATGCTTTTATTTCTAACATAAATGAAATTCATATTTGCCTTAATCTTATGATTGATCCCACAGGACGACATGTGTGATGTCTCGATCATGGACTTTGTGAATCAGGCCCCATAACAAAACTGAGGGATCCATTTTTAGACTCTAGTCATAAATTGTGATGTTTAAAAAATCCAGGGCCATATGTACGAACACATTTTCCCATAGACACAGAATGGGCAAAACTGCTTGCTACATCTGGCCCCCAGTCTCTCTCTCTCTCTCTCGCTCCTTCTGGGCAATATTCAAGAAAGGCTAATTTGTTCATAAACATACATACACCTCTTTGCAGGTGCGAGAAATTGACAAAGGGATTCCTATCAGGCATAAACATATTCACAGGGACGGAGATCCTTACCACAAAAGATCTCTCTGGCTGTAAACTTCACTCAGGGAGTGGGCTTTTTTAGGCCTGGTTTGCCTTGGAAGTTTGGCAAGCCCGTTAAACATATACATTTGTGGAACTTACTAAACTAGAATCCAACCCTTTACCAAACTGTAAATGGTTGTAGATTTATTTCTGCACAGGACTGGAATACTGGGGAACAGTGTATCCACATTTCCTTTGGCTGGGGTGTACTGGGACGACTCTCTCCATGAGCAAAACATTTTCCACACAGAGTAAAAAAATGTGTATCAGGAGATTGTATTGTCGCTGGAGAAGAGATTCCCACCACGAAGATCTCTACACAGTAGGAAAGGGGGCTCACTGGAAAACTCACCTGGGAATGCTGGCCAATTGCAAAAAGCCAGAGCAGTATATTCAGGTGCAGGTAGATCGTTTCTGCCAGTACCTTTCTGTCTTTTTTGTAGCTAGGCCCACCTCATTATTTGTATCTCTATTTGCCACAATAAGTCTCTCACACATGTTCTCGTTCTGTAGCTTTCAATTTTCCTATCTCTCAAGATACTCGTTTCTCCCTCTTCCATTTCTTCTTTTAGAGAACAATATCTTACAATTCCTCCACGTTTTCAAACTATTGTCAGAAACATAGGCTATCTCCACTGTCTCCAGCTCTCTCCACTCTGTCGTGTTTGTCTGCCAAATTTGAGAAGTTAGATACATTCTCAAACTGAAATAGGGAATTATTATCAGGTCTGTTATTATCTTGATCAAGTTACTTTCAAGTATATTGGAATAAATATAAAACTGCTGTACTTCTTTCCTTAAGAGAAGTTAATAAAAGCAGAAATTGAGCATTCCCTATGAAAAATATCACTCCATTGAGAATTGGTACTTTGCAGTACTGCGGTGGAAGGCATTGAAGAAATGGCAATACAAAAAGTAAAATTTAAGGTTTAGTGGAAGCACTGATACGGCTCCATAATCCAGCAAAGGTTTTCAGATCATAAGTGGATGGGTGACACACTATATTTAACTGTGTCACACTACGTGCAAATTAGCCAAAGCAGTAGTGTAAAAACCAGAGTCCATCATAGGTGAGGTGCACAAGTCCCCCAGGTCGATGTCAGTGCACTTCCACGATGTTTAAAATCTTGGATAGAAGAGTATCTCAGATGGCAACATTGTACTGCTACTTCTGCTTTTTGTTGCCACTCAAGTTTAAAGTGAGGAGTGAATAACTTGTTTTTATCTTTTGTCCTTTTTTAACACTGGGAGTTTATGGACACACAATTAATTATACGTCATGCTTATGTGGGAAATAATATAAGATAATGTCATCAAACAAAGTATATGTATCATAACACATTATTGTGAGGTAAACACCGTTAGCACCATATCCAACAATAATGTTGATTGAGCACAAGGCATTGAGAATTCCTAATATTGTTAAAATATCAAACATGCATCAGCATGTGGCACAAAAGAATACGTGGCAGCAAATAAACCCACCTTGGAGATGGAAATAATCTGAAAGGAATGTGTAACGGTATGAAGAGGGACAACACGAAAATAATGTATCGGCAATGCCTGAGAGTTCACTTAAAATGTATTTCGCACAGAGATGTGAACAGTGAAAATGACACAGATAAAATACTCCTGGGGGTTCTGGATGATGTCCATGTGCGTAGATTTAAATATTCATAAAAGCAGGCTGTGGTACTGTATGTATTACCATTGGAAATATGTGACCTTCCCTATCATGCATTAAGTAGACACGTTTCATTTGACCCAATTTGATGCACGTAAATTGGGAAAGTAGCAGAACCTGAATCATTTTAAACCTTAAAACGTATGAATTGTTGAAAACGCAAATATTTTTCATACTCATAATACTAATATCTTAATTTCACTAATACACCTTCCAAAATGCGCAATTCCTTACTACCAGAGCAGAGTATAAAAGTACCTTTTTTAAAGGAGTTAGGCCAGGGTTTTAAAGCATTTAAAAACAAGATAGCATGGCTAGACTGAAGCTGCATACCAAGACATGAAAACAAAGAGAAGAAACAACAGTCTAGCGTAGAACTCCTTGCTATTCCATGAACAAGGCACTTTGTAAAGACTATAAACATAAAATACAAAATGTATTTTCTAGGCAGAAAAAAATCGAATTTAAACTTCAAAAATGTTAATTACAAAACGGAAGTTATACAGAGTGAATACAAGATGGGGCTTCGCCAGAGTAGAAAGTACCACTCTTAGAGATTGCTCCATCATCCAGTGCCACTTTTGGGTTATAGATGCCTTGAGCACAGAGCTCTACACCTCATCCCTACACCAGAAACACCCCACACTTACCCTGCGAATAGTAAAAAGGACTGCGATTTACATTTCTCACTGAGAAGCCTACTGTGTCCCAGTGAATCCACTCACTCACTGGATGTGCAGCTGTGCTACCACATGGGATCTAGGCACATCTGAATTGTGGGTGGCACTTCCTAGAAGTGGCTATGCATCATCATGGAGCCGTATGGTAGGCAAGTGTGAACCCAGACACTTGGGCTTGCCACTATGCAGAAGCAAAAGTCTGACCTTAGGCAGACACTAAGGCGGTGATTCTAACCGCGGCGGGCGGTGGTCGCCGCCCGCCATGCGGTTACCGCCAAATGACCGCACCGCGGTCACAAGACCGCGGCGGCCATTCTGGCTTTCCCGCTGTGCTGGCGGGCAACCGCCAAAAGGCCGCCCGCCAGCACAGCGGGAAAGACCCAGCAACGATGAAGCCGGCTCCGAATGGAGCCGGCGGAGTTGCTGGAGTGCGACGGGTGCAGTAGCACCCGTCGCGAATTTCAGTGTCTGCTAGGCAGACACTGAAATTCTTTTTGGGGCCCTCTTACGGGGGCCCCTGCAGTGCCCATGCCATTGGCATGGGCACTGCAGGGGCCCCCAGGGGCCCCGTGGCACCCCCTACCGCCATCCTGTTCCTGGCGGGAGACCCGCCAGGAACAGGATGGCGGTAGGGGGTGTCAGAATCCGCGCTCCGCCGCCATGGAGGATTCTCAAGGGCAGCGGAAAGTCGGCGGTACACCGCCGACTTTCCGTTTCTGGCCGCGGCTGAACCGCCGCGGTCAGAATGCCCAGCGGTGCACCGCCAGCCTGTTGGCGGTGCTACCGCGGTCATTCGCCCTGGCGGTTTTTACCGCCAGGGTTAGAATGACCCCCTAAGGCCCAAGATGGCAGCAGCCTGTACAGTGATGAGAGGTGTATGAGCAAAGTGGTTTAGTGACACAGACGCTGAATGTGAAATTGAACAATTAGCATCCCTGTTAGTAGGGAAAAGAGATTTTCAAAGGCACATGAGTGACAATTGCCCTAAAGGAAGGGAAAAACCATAGAACAATGACACAGAAGTCACACACAAAGCGACTCAAATATTGAAATAACATTTGTTGGAGTATGATGAGCTATACAATAATATTGAGCCCTTCTTTGTTCTTGTGAATAATCAGGTCAGGGCCTGGATATATCAGGGTTAAAGCAATTTCATGCCTGAGTGCCTGTGCTCTTTTCATAAATGGTCCCACTACTAAACCCCTCTGTGTAAAGTCTGACAGCCAATCTACCCTGTTGATAATACTGATGAGCAGTGGTCCATATGCTGTTCTGAAGGTTGGAGAATGCACCTCCACACAGGTCTGGTACATCAGTTTTGCTTTGCTCTTGCCTAGAATGGGCTATGGTGGGGAAACCATATATTTGTCCCAGTTCTGCACTGCTGAGCTACCCTTCATGCCATCATCACACCTTTAATCAACATTTCTCTTTTCTAAGGCACTTCACAGGTGACGTCATCAACACGTTCAAAAAAGCAAACAATGCCTGAAATCTCAATAGAATAAAGAAGGAAATAATAGCCATCAGAGCAACAGCAGAGAAGATTGATATTGAAGGCTAAAGTATGAATGACCTGTGACTCCTACACCTTGTAGTTCCTTGTCTTACAAAACATTTCTGATACACTGATTTACACACATATGATTGATTTGTCTCTATACTCTAACACCTTACCCTACACTGGTATGACTGAAGCTATAAAACTAACTAAATGCATCTGAGAGAGAGTGGTTATAGAGACTGTTAGACCTGATATCCTTGTTGTGATCTCCCATGTCTTTTTTGCCTCTGCTTCCTTTGTTTTGACTGTGTGCTGGACTCTGTTTTTGTTGTTTATGGTACTCTGGGCACTTTACCACTGCTGACCAGTGCCAAAGTGCCAGTGTTCCTGTGTAAAGTGTATGTGTAATTGGCTTTTCCATGATTGGCATATTTGATTTACTAGTAAGTCCCTAGAAGAGTGCACTAGAGGTACCAAGGGCCTGTAAATCAAATGCTACTAGTGGGCCTGCAGCACAGGCTGTGGCACCCACATTAGTAGCACTGTAAACATGGCTCAGACCTGCCACTGCAGTGTCCGTGTGTGTAGTTTTAAACTGCCAATTCAACTTGGAAAGTGTACCCACTTGCCAGGCCTAAACATTCCCTTTTTGTACAAATAGGGCATCCCTAAGGTAGGCCCTAGGTAGCCCCAGGGGTAGTGTGCAGTGTATGTTAAAGGTGGAACATGTACTGATGTGCTTTATATGTCCTAACAGTGAAATGCTGCCAAATTCGGTTTTCACTGCTGCAAGGCCTATCTCTCTCATAGGTTGACATGTGGGCTGACTTGAAATATCCTTAAAGTGCAGTTTCCCTTTGAGAGCAGATAGAAATGAGGAGTTTGGGGTCTCTGAACTCAAAATTTAAAAATACCTCTTTTAGTGAAGTTGTTTTTTAGATTGTTAGTTTGAAAATGCCGCTTTTAGAAAGTGAGCATTTTCTTGCTTAAAACATTCTGTGACTCTGCCTGTTTGTGGATTCCCTGTCTGGGTCAGACTGACAGTTGGGCTGTTTAGACAGTGACACAAAGGGAGCTGATGTGTAGCCTGCATATCCTGATGGGCCATCTGAGCTGGAGTGGAGAGAGGAGTGGTCACTTACACCTGAATGGGCTGTGCCTGCCCTCACACAATGCAGTCTCCAACCCCCTTGTGTGTGTCTGGGGCATGTCCTAGACAAAGCAGGATTTTGTGAACAACATAGACCTTCCTTTGAAGTTTGCCTACTTCAAAGGCAGAAAAGGGTATAAGTAGTGGTCCCAAAACCCCAGACTTTGGATCACTTCTGGATTCAAGAGGAACCTCTGCCAAGGAGAAGAGGTGAACAGCTGAGGAGAAGTGCTGCCCCTGCCTGTGACTGTGGTTCGTTGGCCTATCTTGCAATTGCTGCTTCTGCCTGTGAAAGTGGACAAAAACTGGACTTAATTGTGCATTCCTGCTTGAGAAGACCCTCCAAGCACTTGAACTGAGCTTGTCTCCTATTTTGAAGTCTCTGGGCCATCAAAGACTTCCTCTGCCAGCACAGGGACTCCCTCCTGAGACTTCTGCCCTGCCAAGTGATGCCCTATCCAGTCCCTGGGCCCTAGAAAGATGAAGTTGGCCGAACAAGGACTGAAATCCACGCACAGAACGCCGTGCAGAGACATTTTTGACACACCATCTGCAACGCGGCTGATAAACGACACACCACCCACTTCATGGCTGAAATCGATGCTCCACATGCATCGCAGCTGGGAGATCGACGCATTGCGGCTCGAGAATTGACGCAAAAGCCACTTACGGCTGCTGATAACAATGCAAAGCCCACATAGCGCAGTTTTCTAACACTGTGCGACTGGATTTTTTCACGCATTGTCCCTAGGCATAAAAGTCCCCTTGAAACTGTGTGGATCTGAGGAGCCCTGTCTGGACGCATCGCTCTCTTGCGAGGGATAAAAACGACGCATCGCCTACCCAACCGGAGAAGAAATGATGCACGGCCTCATTTGCGAGTAAGGAATCTACGCATCGCGGACTTTTCCGACACCCGGACACCTTTATTTTTGATGCAAACCAGGTACTTTGTGTAAAATCAACGTTTCCATTGTTCTCCATGGAGTAAGAGTCTTATTCTTTTGAAAATTCATATGCTGACTTGTGTATGCAGGATTTTTGTCATTTTGGTCTTGTTTGATTTAGGTAAATATTACCAAATTTTCTGAACTGGTGTGGTGTCCATTTTGTAGCGTTTTTACTGGATTACTGTGTATGTTATTACACATACTCTACACATTGCTTCTGAGATAAGCCGAACAGCTTGTGCCAAGCTACCAAGGGGGTGAGCAGGGGTTATCTAGGTGTGTATCGCCATTAACCTGACTACAGTGAGGGTCCTTGCTTTGACAGGGGGTAACCTGACTGCCAACAAAAGACCCCATTTCTAACAGAGACCTGAGTGGCTCTGATAAAAGGGTGGTAGTGAGGGAATCAACGGCAGAGGTGATCATTGGGGGCACCTACAATCATAGTCACACTGGGCACCACCAGCTCTAAACCCGGCCATCTGAGCACACAACCTCAACACATCTGATAAAGGACTGGAAGCAATCATTTTTAGTACTTGTGGTAAGTTGATTTTTAGCTACTAGATTGCACTCTGCAAGTGGTATGATGAGCTGGTATTTTTGACAACATCATTCCAGCACTGATTTAATTGGCAAAGGTTGTCAGTGAACCATTGATGGGTCTTCCTGGGATAAGGCTTGCAGGTCCACAGCAGGACAAGAGCACTTAATATAGAAGGACATTTTTAAATGTTCTAAAATGTCCTAAAGTGCCTGCAGATATGATCCTGTGAGTCCAGAAGCAGTTGTCTGAGATCAGAAGGGTACAGTTTAAGTTTTGGTGAAATACGGGATTCTGGAGTGAATGATGGATTTGACGAGTTGAGAGAAGCCAATAGTGACCATTTCATCAATGATATTGTGACTGTATTAATCAAAAGGCTCATCTACCAAACTGTTCAGTAATTGGCAGACTACAGCAAACTGTTAATGTAATGGTATCCTTCACTGTTTTTTAAATGAAGTGACATCGCAAGGGTGCAATGGTATAGTGGAAGTAAGAAATTCTCTGTGACAATTCAACAAAACACTACATTGTCTACCTACCCTGCTAATGCCTTGTCTTACCCCTCCTTTTATCATCTCACTCCACCTTTTACATCACCGTGTCTCTCTATGCCATATTGTATCCTACCCTCCAGTTGCTTTCTCTACCACTCTTTCTATACTAACAGCCAGGCCAGACATTGCCATAATTAAGAAGAAAACATGTGTATATGCTATACAGTCTGTGTACTAAAATTAAAATTGTAGTTACTGGCCAACTCACTGACACATACTTTAAAGACCTTAAAAAGTTGAAAGGTCTAGCCATTCTTGCTGGGATTCAAACCTATGATCCGAAACGTAGCTGTTTTTCATATCATAAGGCCAGTTTCTTCTTGTTGCTTGTTAAATGTTAACATCTTCTCAAGGTTGCATGCTATACAAAATGACCTTTCCCTTCGAGAATCTATAGTAGTGTAACAAGAAAAATAAAATATGCCATTTCACATGTAAAAGCAGCGATATTCTAAATACACACTATCCTACAAGTAACTAACTGTGGACTGTTGCAGTAAATCATGTCTCTGCCAGGTCCGAAAACATTACCTTGCTCATCCAAAAGTCATTATCTCTGCTTATCAGTTTCGCCTGCTGCTGGACAAAACGGTCCACAAGGCTGTATTTTCCTTTTGCCAGAGTTCTGCCCTTATATCTGTGAAAGGGTACAAAACCATCTTGTTCATTTAAACGTGATACAGATAAATTGAGAATGGGAAACACATGACCTATTTGTTTCAGCTCAATGTGTATGGAAAAATACTTCATCTTTCAGCCATGAAGAAAAGAGTACAAAAGAGTATTCCTAGCTACATAAAAATGCTATATGAGTGAACTACTGTGACATAATAGTTCATTGGAAAATATATTTTTTCCATATCAGCATTCCTAAAATCGCAATATGTAATTAATACTTATGACTATGAGCAGTCTCCATCTGTTCAGGGGGTCATTAATAGGATTTGTTATTTGCAAAAAAAGAGAAACCCCTCATTCCTGAACACGTAGACAGAGTGTGACATTGCACCTTGCCTTTAAGTGAATAAGTAGCCTGGGCGAATACTTATGTACACAAATTAGCTAGTTCTAAGGACCCAATTTTCACCTGGAAACATACAGGTATAGTGCATTTGTGCATATGCAGGCATAGGTTACAATGTATTCAATTTCATGCATAGGTATTGTGTACCTGTTAGAAATGGGGTCTTTGGTTGGCAGTCAGGTTACCCCCTGTCCAAGCAATGGACCCTCACTCTAGTCAGGGTAAGTCACACACAATCCAAATTATCCTGTGCCCACTGTCTGGTAGCTTGGCACTGAGCAGCCAGGCTTAACTTAGAAGGCAATGTGTAAAGTATTTGTGCAATAAATCATACAATAACACAATATAGCACCACAAAAATACACCACACAGTGTTTAGAAAAATACATAATATTTATCGGGGTATTTGCAGGTCAAAACGATAAAAGATGCAATAAGAAATTGAAGAGATATCACTGAAAAGTGATATGAAGTGTCTTAAGTCTTTAAAAAGCAAACAAAGTCTCTTTCAAGCACAAAGTACCTGGTTTGTAGTGAAAAAATCCCCGCAAAGGGCCGCAGAGGAGGAGATGCGTGAAAAAATGGTGTGTGCGTTGGTTTCGCACCTTCACACACGGACTTGCGTCGTTATTTTTCACGCTGGGAAGATGTGCGCCGATTTCCGGCATGCAGACAGGTCTCCTCTGTGGGTCACGGGGTTTTCAGACACCCCGGGGTCTGTGCGTGGAATCCTGGGCTTGTTGTATGGCTGCACATTGTTCCGGTGGGCTGTGAGTGGAATTTTCTTCCTCACAGCAGGCGCTGCGTCGATTTCCTCTCCGGAAGTCAGGCAGCGTTGTCCAGGCGGGCCGTGCGTCGAAGTTCCGGTCGCACCGCAGGCGTCGCGTCAATCTTTTCCTTGCGGGGTCGAGCGGCGTCTTTCCGGATCGGCGTGCAGTGAATTTTTCACCGCGGAGCAAGCTGTGCGTCTAATTTTTCGGCGCACAAGGAGTCCAGTTGAAAGATAGAAGTCTTTTTGGTCCTGAGACTTCAGGGAACAGGAGGAAAGCTCTATCCAAGCCCTTGGAGAGCACTTCTGCAGCAAGGCAAGAGTTCAGCAAGGCAGCAGTCCTTTGAAGAAAGCAGTCAGGTGAGTCATTTGAGCAGCCAGGCAGTTCTTCTTGGCAGGATGCAGGTTCTGGTTCAGGTTTCTTCTCCAGCAAATGTCTGAGGTGGTAGGGCAGAGGACCTGTTTTATACCCAAATGTGCCTTTGAAGTGGGGGAGACTTCAAAGAGTGGCTTAGAAGTGCACCAGGTCCCCTTTCAGTTCAATCCTGTCTGCCAGGGTCCCAGTAGGGGGTGTGGGAGTCCTTTGTGTGAGGGCAGGCCCTCCACCCTCCCAGCCCAGGAAGACCCATTCAAAATGCAGATGTATGCAAGTGAGGCTGAGTACCCTGTTTTTGGGGTGTGTCTGAGTGAATGCACAACGAGCTGTCAACTAGACCCAGCCAGACGTGGATTGTAAGGCACAGAAGGATTTAAGTGCAAGAAATGCTCACTTTCTAAAAGTGGCATTTCTGGAATAGTAATATTAAAACCAACTTCAACAGTCAGCAGGATTTTGTATTACCATTCTGGCCATACTAAATATGACCTTCCTGCTCCTTTCAGATCAGCAGCTATCACTTCAATAATGTATGAGGGTAGCCCCAATGTTAGCCTGTGAAGGGAGCAGGCCACACAGTAGTGTAAAAACAAATTTAGGAGTTTTACACTACCAGGACATGTAAACTACACAGGTACATGTCCTGCCTTTCACCCACACAGCACCCTGCCCTAAGGGTTACCTAGGGCACCCATTAGAGGTGACTTATATGTAGAGAAAGGGGAGGTTTCGGCTTGGCAAGTACTTTTAAATGCCAAGTCGAGGTGTCAGTGAAATTGCACACACAGGCCTTGCAATGGTAGGCCTGAGACAAGGTAAAGGGGCTACTTAAGTGGGTGGCACAACCAGTGCTGCAGGCCCACTAGTAGCATTTAATCTAGGCACATATAGTGCACATTACTAGGGACTTATAAGTAAATTAATAGTCCAATCAGGTATGATTCAAGGTTACCATGTTTTAAGGGAGAGAGCATATGCACTTTAGCACTGGTTAGCAGTGGTAAAGTGCGCAGAGTCTAAAAGCCAGCAAAAACAGTGTCCAAAAAGTGGAGGGAGGCAGGCAAAAAGTTAGGGGTGACCACCCTAAGGCATGTCAGGTCTAACAGTACCTATATGCGTAGCTTGTTCACAAGCGTGCAACACATACTTGTTATCCTATTTCACAACTTCAGACTTTCCTATGGACCTGTCAAGGGAGCAGTCACGGTTACCCTCTGCAAACGTTATGAACACTTCATAACTCAGAGTCAACTTTCTAGGTGATGACGATGATATATATATTTTCCTAACGTTCCCTAGGTTTTAATGGAAAATACTGATTTAAGCGCTGTTGAAAAGGTGGGAAACATTATTAATGACAACCGTTTCCGAAGGAATTGGGTGTACAAAAGGAAAACATGTTAGGGCAAAACGATATAAGCGCCCAAAAAATAATTAAATGATTTAAAAAATATTAACATTTCCTAACCACAAACGTTTGTGTTAAACACATATATGACAATAGGCGTCTACTTTATTAATAAATACGAAACAATTAATCTATTTTTATCCAACGCACGTAAATTACTCTAGAAAACGATTTGTGAGACTGCAGAAGGGAGACCTCACTCTTTTGACATGACCTGTGGCTGAACTCCCACATTGAAAAAACTATCAAGCACCTAGAAGTAAACAGACTTCCGTGATGAATCCTGAAATTACCTTCGACAGCTTGGAAGCAACGGTCTTCCTGGGGGAAAAGCATGAGAGACACAGGAACAAAAACACCAAAACCATCATTATAGTTAAGAGAAAAATACAATAAAATCCACAAATACATGTAGTTAAAAAGAAAATACGTTACATAAATAAAATTGTATACAGATAGTAACTATTACATTGGGATCTGGCGATAATTAAAAGCGTAACCGGAATGCGTTTTGAAAGACAATGTTTTTGTAGTTAACAACAGCAACAAACTGCCAGCTATTTTTAAAACTGACCAATATCTGGTAATAGCACATTCATTTTTGCTGCTAAAGAAAATCAGTGCCTCTAATGACATACGTTTTTTAGCAGATTGTGTTTTCCATTAAATGTTCATTAGCATCCATTAGTTTCAGCAAGTGTCATGTGTTATGACCGGTCAGCTTTGGGCCTGCTTTCCCCTGTCTTTTTAGCTTCTGACCTCCTTTTGTATGATCCTCTGTTGAACTTAATTTTTTTCTAGATATAGGACTGTGGGCACTTTACTACTGCCGACCAGCGCTAAAGTGCAAGAGCTCTCTGTCTAAATAGTATTGGTGATCGGTTTATCGATGATTGGAATATTTGATTGGTTTGATTTACTTATAAGTCCCTTGTATAGTGCAACTTGCACCTTGTGCACCTGTAAATCAAATGCTACTAGTGTGCCTGTGTTAGACTTTTCATCCTTGGCGTTGTCTCCCTTAACTTTTTGCCTCTGTTACCCAGGTTGTTGATGTGTGCTGGACTCTGATTTTACTGTTTTTGGTACTCTGGGCACTTTACCACTGCTAACCAGTGATAGCGTGCAAATGCTCCTTTACAAAATGTGTATGCAATTGGCTTATCCATGATTGGCATATTTGATTCACTATTAAGTCCCTAGTAAAGTGCACTAGAGGTGCCAGGGCCTGGAAATCAAATGCTACTAGTGGGCCTGCAGCACTGGTTGTGCCACCCACATAAGTAGCTCTGTAATTATGTCTCACACCTGCCATTGCAGTGTATGTGTGTGCAGTTTTAACTGTAAATTCGACTTGGCCTAAAACTTTCCTTTTCTTACATGTCAGACACCCCTACAATAGGCCCTAGGTAGCCCCAACAGCAGGGTGCAGTGTATTGTTAAGGTAGGACATATAGTAATGTGTTTTATATGTCCTAACAGTGAAATATTGCTAAATTTGTTTTTCACTGTTGCAAGTCCTGTCCCTCTCATAGGTTAACATGGGGGCTACCGTTAAATTTGATTAAAGTGTAGATTCCCTTTGGGAGCAGATGGACATGTGGAGTTTGGAGTCTCTGAGCTCACAATTTAAAAATACATCTTGTAGTAAAGTTGATTTTAAGATTGTGTGTTTGAAAATGCCACTTTTAGAAAGTGAGTATTTTCTTACTTCTACCATTTCTGTGACTATGTCTGTTTGTGGATTCCCTGTCTGGCTCAGTTTGACAGTTGGGCTGGTTGTACCTCACACTAGAAAGTGACACAAAGGGAGCTAGGGTGTAGTCTGCATATCCTGATGAGCCATCTGTGCTAGGAGGGAGGGGAGGAGTGGTCACTCACACCTGAAAGGGCTGTGCTTGCTCTCACACAATGCAGTCTTCAACCCCCTGGTGAGTGTCTGGGGCCTGGCGTGGGCAAGGCGGGATTACACATTCCAAAGAGACTTTACTTTGAAGTAGACCTACTTCAAAGGAGAAATTGGGTATAAGAAGGGCCCCCAAAACCACAGACTTTAGAACACTTCTGGAAACCAAGAGAGACCTCTGCCTGGAGAAGAGCTGAAGAGCTGAGGAAGAAGAGCTGCCCTTCCTGTGACTGTGTTTTGTGGAGCTATCCTGCAGTTGCTGCTTCTGCCAGAGTAAGAGGGCAAAGACTGGACTTTGTGTGCCCTCCATCTTGAGAAGAAATCTCCAAGGGCTTGATTTAGAGCTTGCCTCCTGTTGTTTGAAGTCTCAGGGACAGCAAAGACTTCTCTCTGCCAGAATCTGGAGTCTCTGGAGAGACTCCTACTCTGCCCATCTAGTTCCTGGGACCCTGAAAGGAGAAGCTGGCAGCCTAAGAGGAGGAAATCCACACACAGAGTGCCGTGCGACGAAAAGATCGATGCAACTCCGATCTGCGGCTGAAGAAATATGACGCACCACCGGCTACGCGGCTGCAAATCGGTGCTCACCGGAAACGTGACCAAAGAAGTGACTCATGGAGCTGGAGAAACAACGTGCAGCATCGCTGACGGAGGCTGGGAGATCGAAACCCGCGCTGTGTGGTTTTCGGATCATTGTGCGCCTGGATTTCTGACGAAAGCACCGCTAGCCGTGTAAAAACAATGCAAGGCCTGCCCGGACCTGAGAGTGCTGACCGGATCGACACATCGCTCCCCTGAGGAGAGAAGAAACGACGCGCCCGACCAGACAAAAGGAGAAACAACACAAGGTCCCGCTCATGAGTGGAATGGACATATCGCAAGCCCTTTTTGACTCACACTTGCCTGTGCGGGGTATTTTTGACGCACCCAAGGTACATTTTTACGCCAACAGTGTTAGTGTGTGTTTAAAACTACTTAAAGACTCTTTGATTTTTAAGTGATAACTTTACTTGTTTATTGTGGATTTTTGTCATTTTGGTCTTGTTTTGTTTAGATAAACATTTCCTATTTTTCTAAATCTTTTTTGTGTCATTTTGCAGTGTTTTCATTAAGTTACTGTGTGTGTTGGTACCAATACTTTACACCTAGCACTCTGAAGTTAAGCCTACTGCTCTGCCTAGCTACCAAGATGGTAAGCATGGGTTAGCTGAGGGTGGTTCTCTTTTACCCTGACTAGAGTGAGGGTCCTTGCCTGAACAGGGGTAACCTGACTGTCAACCAAAGACCCCATTTCTAACAGCATTCAGTACTGGTCATGCCACCCACATGTGTTCGCCCTACAAACATGTCTTGGGCTCACCATTGGGTGTGTGTGTGTGTGCGTGTATGCGTGTATGTGTGATTGCGCGCTCGCGTGCATGTGCACAGCTTTAAACTGCCATTTTGACTTGGCAAGTACACTTGCCAGGCCTAAACCTTCCCTTTAATTACATGTAAGTCACCGCAAAGTTAGGCCAGGGGCAGCCCCATGGCAGGGTGCAGTGTATTTAAAAGGTAGGACATGCACTGTTGTGGTTTACATGTCCTGAGAGCAAACTACTGCTAGATTCGTTTTTCACTATTCAAAGGATTATCTCTCCCATGAGTTAACATGGGGATTACCTTAAAATGTTTTTTAAGTGCAATTTTCCATTGGGAGCAGATAGAGGTATGGGTCTCTGTACTCCTAACTTAAAAATTCATCTTTTGTCAAAGTTGTTTTTTTAAATTGTAAGTTTGAAAAAGCACTTCAGAAAGTGCGTGTTTTGTTGCTTAACTATTCTGTGCTTCTGCCTGGCCCACTAATACACGTCTGGGTTACGATGATAGTTGGGCTGTTTGTGAATTCACTCCAGAGAGTCACACAAAGGGATCTGAGGTGTGCCCTGCATATTCTGATGGGTCTTCCATGGCTAGAGTAGTGGGAGAAGTTGACACTTGCACCTGAATAGGACTGTGCTTGTCCTTACACAAAGCTGTCTGCAACCCCCTGGAGTGTGTCTGAGGCCAAGCCAGGAAAGGCAGGGTTTAGTGCATTACAAAGACTTTCCTTAGAAGCTTGCCTACTTCAAAGGCAGAAATGAGTATAAGTACTGAACCTCTGAGACCACAACTTTAAAATCCTTCTGGACTGGGGATATTCTACCAGGAAAAAAGCTAGGTTCTGTAGGAGGGACTGCCACTCTGCCTGTTGCTTTGTTGTGCTGGCCTGCTGCTTGTTGCTTCTGTCCCAGGAGTGAAAGGACTTGACTTTGCTTTCTGCATCCTGGTTCCAAAATCTGTCAGCATGTGGGCTTTCTTGCTGAGAGTCCTGACTCGCCAAGTGGTGCCAAATCTAGATCCTGGGCACTTGGGAGTGAGTTCGGGGTAAACCAGAAGAAACCAAGTTGCCACTGTCTGACTCTGCGCCACTGCTTGCACCGTAGCCATGGGCCCTACTGAGGGCAACGACCACAACTGACACCATAAGCCTGACACCACCACAACACCTCAGAAGTCCCACCACAGCATGAGTCCCCAGCACCATGAGGTCAATCACACGTGACTCCGACACCACCGCAACACCTGTGGCCTCATGGTGTGACCACAGCACCACGAAGTCGACATATCGCATCTTGACCTGCTGGATTCATCGACCCCGCTAGATCATAAGGAACCAATGCTGCACCAGCTCCAATGCCAACTCATGTCCCTAACTCTGGGCAACATTTTTGTTTCCTCATTTTTGAAAGGTACTGTACCTGGGGTCTGTGTCACTCTGTGACCAGCCCGTACTCCCTCATGAGTCACGTCAGACTGTTGGGAATGACTCGGTCAAGACATCCTAATAACGGCAGTTGGAGCTACTGTGTTTCTAAGTGCTTTACTGAAATGTAACCATTTCTAAAAATGTTTATCTTTGCTTGTATATGTTGGATATTTGCTGTTTTGGCCTTGATTGACTCAGATAAATATTGGCTATTGTTCTATACTGGTTTGGAAAACGTTTGTGATGTTTTCACAGTGTTACTGTGTTTGTGTCTACAAATACTTTACACATTGCCAATCTATCAAGGGGGCGAGCTGGTGTTTTCTTATCCTAGTGACTCACATACCCTGAATAGAGTGAAAGTTCCCTACTTGGATAGGGTGCAAACCACTGCCAACTAGGAACCCAATTTCAAACATCATAGTTTTTAATATCTTATGAAGAAAAATAACTTAATTCAAGGCTTATTTTCTTGTGTTTCAAATGACCCTAAATAGTTTTGAGAACTCTTGTGACCTCTGTGACATTATTAATCATATAAAAAGCAAAGACACTACTGGTGCCATAATGCCTAGTCGGGTGAATTGCAAAATGGAATGGTTTGTACCATGCCTTCAAATAAAGCCAGAGCAGAGCTATGATTAGGTCAAAAGGTAAAGTGTGACAGGGGCTAACAACAGTATGAAACCAACAACACTTCAATTATAGTTGACTTTACAACCAGCTACAGTTGTATTTTATTAGGGCCCAATGCATCCCTGTTATAACTCTAAAAGATAGCGGCATAATATCATAAAATAGGCTACTTATAATGTTTGTTATTCAGAATGGCTAGAATTAAAGATTCTTTGGTATTGAAATGCCATTTATAACACATTTTAATTGTCACTCTCTTGGACCTTTCCATTAAATAACTAAAACTTTTTGGTAGCTTTGTCACCACCAAGTGCCCCTGTGTGAGTATCAGTAGAACAGACTAGTAAACAAAAATGAGAAGAACATCTCCTTTGACAGTAAAGGACCACTCACTAAATGCAAGACCATATATTAAAGTGAAGCATGTTGGGAGATAAAAAGAAAGATTTTTATCTCACACACAAAAACTAGCTTAGAAAAGAGTGCATTAATTCCTGCATTGTAAGAAACCATGGCTGTGTCTGCAACTTTTTGGCCCCATTTCTGACTACTAGGTGCTGGCTATCTGTCTCTGAGAGTGCCTTGGGCTCTGCTAACCAGACCCAGGGTGTGTGCCCGGAATAAAAGTATATGCAAATTACGCAGAATTATAATTGGCATGGCAACCTCCGTGTAAGTCCCTAGTATATGGTCGGGCATGTAGGTTTAGAGGCCCAGCAGATTTAATGCACTCAAGTGTACACTGCTGTGGCACCTGTTGTCAATTTAAAGTCAACCCTGCAGGCTGCTTCAAAATTACATGTATATGCAAATTGGTCTTTGGAATTAAAGGTGCTTCCAAAGTCTCAAACTACCTTATTTTTACATATGTCACCCCTAATGTATCCCCTCAGTCCCCAGGGTTAGGGTACCTTGTAACTATAAGCAGGGACAATATACAGGTTGTTTTATATGCCTTGGAGAGGGAAAAACTATCTATTTTGTTTCTCCATTGTAGTACATTATCACTGCAGGCTAACATGGGAATACTTTGTTAGAGTATAACTATTGACAAAAATAGCTAATAATGTTAATCTTGGATGCAAAATGATAGAATAAATCCAACAACTTGCCATTGATGGATTTGTTATAACTATTACAGAAAATAAGTTGTAAAACTTTATTTTCTGTGAGCCAAAATCCAGCTTTCAAGCAGATCTTCTCTGATTGGTCAGCCTCTGCCAGGCTGCGTCAAGCTGTCTTAATGAGGTGTGAAGTGGCCTGCTTTAAGACAAAGGATTTCCTTTGGGAGGAGAACTGCAAGCTGCAGAGCAAAAGGCAGGAAAGGGGTCGAGGGGTGAGAAAATGTACATAAAGTTAATCATACACAAAGCTGCTAGGAATCTGTTTATCTTTCTTATGTTGCCATGTGCTCGACAAACCTCTTGAACTTTGATGATTGACCTTGTGCTCGCAGCCTTGGGCTGCAATCTGCTTATCGCTGCCATTTACTTTTTCCAATTACAGTTCTGAAAATTGTCTTGCTTAATCAGTAACTGCCAGAACAAGTTTGTACAGGTCGTTGCCACCTCCTGCCAGCTGCATCTGTACCTTCTCCCACCACACGTGTATCCTTGAAATATTCTGAAGGCCGTAGAGGACCTTGAATGCGCTAGGGGTGGAGTTGTCCTCTGACTAAGCAGTTTTGTGTGTATATAAGGTTGGGTGCCCCAGAGTAAAGGGGCAGCCTCCGTAGGATAGTCACTTGACTGTCCTGGGACTCTGTATTAGCTCAAGCTATAATTCATGTAATAAACTTCTCTTTATTCCTCCAGTTGGTGACTCCGTCTGATTTGTGAACTCTCTTCTAGACTGACCCTGAGGACAAGGGTGTCCCTCCACCGCTGGGAAGAAGACCCTGGGTGGGGGTCTAATCTTTCCTGGTTCCTCAGTTGCCGCCCGAACAGGGACCCGAGTCAGGCATCCAGGGGACCAACCAGGTGACGGAGGACTCACGAATGGATTTCCAAGGGAGGCGCCCCACACCAGATTCTGAGCTTCGTTCTCTGTCGTGGACCTGCGGATCTCCACTGTGTGTCTTCCAGCCAGCTCGACTTCTCCTGGCGCTGTCTGAATTCGGGTCTCTGTTTTCTGTGAACTACTGGAGTCCCCAACTGTTGGTCTATAACAGAAGTGTCGGGTAAGGACGGGAATTGAAAGATTCCTGTCTAAAAATAGGTCTGTGAGTATTGTACGGTTTCTATCGCTCTTTGCAAAGATCGACGTCAGTGGTAAGACTGACGTCAGTTGTCATTTAAGTATATAGGAAGCAAAAGGCATATTTGCCACTCATTTGGTGTATTGAAACCACTGGTGTAAGATTTATTTTTATTTTTAAATACTGAAAGAATGCCAGCGTTCAGTTGTTTTAGGAAATTGTGTTGTTGTCTTTGCAGTAGGGACTCCCGTCTGGAGAAAACATGCACCACTCCTCGGGCCGGGACTCCGAATCATGATATATATGTTAAATATGGCATAGGTCTGATTATCTGGTCTGATATATGGAGAAAAAGAACCAAAGGTAGTTCTGATTTACAATGGCCTATTCAGGGGACATTTGATAAAGATAAATTAGACTATTTACAGGAACGTTTGTTTGTGACAAAAAGTAGACCAGGGATGTTTGATTCACTACAGACTTGGCAGAAAGAAGCAGACCAAAGACGTAGGAAGGCAGAGAAAGAATTACAGAGACATAAGACCAGGACGGTGACTGAAAAGGTATATGACTCTGATGTAGCTGAACATCAACAGAAAATTTTAGAATATGACCGAAGGCTTCACTTACATACTGATAAGTGTTACCCTTCCAGGACAGTAGTGGATAAGCCACAAGAGGAAGACCCCCTTTTAAACAATATGTTAGGTAAACTCCTGTTATATACTCCACCAATATATCCTACACTACATCCTCAAACCTGCACCAGGTGTCCCTATTGTGCCACCCCCGGTTGGATCTCAGACGAGTGCTCCGCCACCCACCATCACCCCTCCTGTCACCAGACCTATAGAGGATACACCCCGCCCGACTGTACCCACCCCTCGACTGGCCCCCGTTTGGCCCACCCCTGACTCCTGTTTAGACACCACACATACCCCCCGTCCCATGACCTCGCGAAAGCGCACCCTGCGCGGACACTTGTTCTCTAATTCACAAGAGGAAGATGTCATTGAAGAAATGACACGGAGGTGGATGACTAATTGAAATGATTATGGGGTCAGGGACATTGTCCACACTATGAAACAATTGGATAGTTTAGTTCAGTTACATGCAGCCACCCTTATGTGCAACATTATAATACAAGAATATGAGGATGATGGTTCCTCAGCTCCCGCGGGACTGGTGGACCTCTGAAAACGCGCCTCTACTGGACGGCCGTTTGGTTCTGGTCTACATGATTATGTTGTTACTCTTCTTGTATATAGGGACTGCCTGTGGACATGTAGCCCTTCTATAAGGGCATCCATGTTTCCCATGAGAGAGGTTCCGCCGGTTTGGCGAGAAACGGTGATGGATGACGCTGGCCAAGATATTACCGGAGGACATTTTCAACAAATGTGGGTACACACCCCATGGAAATGAAACATATACCCAAAAAGACACCTTACCTGACCCCCGTAAGAACCCTGCAGGATATTATAAAGAATTGCAACAAATTCTTGAATCATGTACTATGACGTTGTCCAATATTGACATGTTAATGGCAGCAGTAGTCCCGCAGGAAGTATGGTCAAAAATACGGAGGCACGACCATGCTGAACTAGGGGGCACGTGGGACCAATTGCAAGCAGCAGAAAGAGACAGGGTTGGGGGAGCGAAACCAGACCCACATATATTGGCTCTCCCACTCCGTATTTTGGATTTAATGAAGACCATACTTGCACCACACAGGATAAATTGGGATAAATTGGCCGCCTGTAAACAGAAAAAGGACGAGGGTGTTTCAGACTTTTATACAAGGTTTGAGGGTGTCTTTTCTGATTACAGCGGCCAAGACATGACCACTGAAGGGGGGATAAGACTCTTTGTTGACAAATTCGTGGACAATTTATTACCAGACATAAAGGGAAAATTGAAATTGTGTGAAAGTACGTGGCCAGTCTCTACTGCCACTGGAATACTGACAATGGCCCAATATTATGAGAACAGGGAGATAGAAGAACAAGAAAAGAATGAGAAAAAAACGAAGGAGTTAAAAACGAAGGTGTTATTTCAGCAGGCCTACCCTCAGCCCCGAAAACAGCAGTCCAGATCAAGGTCACAAGGACCTCTCAATGACAGAAGGCAGTCCCAACGCCCTCCCCGTTCTTCCCTCTCCTACAATCAGTGCGCCTATTGTCAAGCAGGAGGGCCACTGGAAGAGTGACTGCCCCAATAAGGACAACCCCACAGGCCGCCCCATGCCCCCACTGCAACAGGACTACAGACCACGCGGTAGGTCTGGTCCTGCAGACAGACCCCGCCAGCAGGCCCCTTCATGGTCCCACAGTACCCCCCGCCCGAATTATTTTGATGCTTCATCCCAGCGTCAATATTTTAATGACGTTTATGATGCGTATGAAGGTCAGGGGTCCTCCTTTGACTAGGACAGCCTTCGACAGAGGGGGGTGGGACCAGTTTCTATTCCGGTTAGGCAGAATGGCCCTCATGTTGAGGTACAATTAGACGGTACTCCACATGATTTTTTGGTAGATACTGGGGCCACCAAAAGTTCTGTTAAACAGGAAGAGGTCCAAGGGGTCCCTCTGTCTGGCAATATTAACGTCTCTATGGGTTTTTCTGGTGTTCCGGTGGCTAACCCCGTCTCCCAGTCGCTGCATGTTGCTATAGGTCCTTACACCATTAGCTCCCCTCTCATTCTTACTTCGGCCGGTAGTGAGAATTTATTGGGTTTGGACTTATTAAAGAAATTGTACGCCACCATTTATTGCTCTCCGGATGGAGTTCATGTCACTTTAGGTCCAAATATTTCCCCGTCACAATTTTTGTCAAAACCACTTCCACCCAAACTTCGAGATTTGCCAGACATTTTATGGGCCACACATAAGGACGATGTTGGATGTCTGGACATACCACTGTATGTCATACACTTGAAAGCCAATGCCAAATTGCCTCGTCTTCCCCAATACAAATTATCCCAACACATTGAACAACAACTCAAAAATATTGTGACCCAGTTGATTGATTTGGGTGTCATTGAAGAAACGCGTGGTAATGATTGTAACAGTCCTGTCCTTCCTGTTCATAAAAAATTATCTGATGGCACCGCGTCTCCAGGACTCCGATTTGTTATTGATTTACGCGCGGTCATTAAGATTGTAATACCCCAGTTCCCTGTTGTTCCTGACATTACGACATTATTAACAATGATACCTGCCTCCGCTACTTGGTTCTCTGTTATCGATCTTAAGAATGCATTCTTTAGCATTCCCATTCAATCAGATAGTAGACACATCTTTGGGTTTTCACTGGGTGGTCGCAGTTTCCAGTTCTGTTGCGCTCCACAAGGCGATACTGAATCGCCTAGCATTTTTAGCCAGGCTCTCAAGGGTCAATTAAATGCCCTTGTTTTTCCTTGCTCCTCGACGCTGGTTCAATATGTGGATGACCTTTTAATAGCATCCACTTCAGAACAAAATTGTAAAACAGATACTGTAGCCTTATTGAAACATCTTGCACACCACCACCATAAGGTATCCCTCTCTAAATTGCAATAGTGTAGACAGGAGGTTATATACCTATGACACCTCCTGTCTAAGGAGGGACGTACGTTAACGGCTGAGAGAATACAAGCTATACGAGACATACCGGTTCCAAGGACACAGAGAGAGGTTAGGGCCTTTATAGGTATTACCTCCTTCTGTCGTCAATGGATTCCTAATTATTCTCTTTTGACAAAACCATTTTTGCATCTCACCCACAAAGATTGTCCTGAAAAGATTGAGTGGAATGATGATTTTCAGTCTGGTTTTGATGAATTGAAAAATACACTCTGCACAGCACCTGTACTGGGTACCCCTGATTATCGTAAAGATTTTCAGTTATATGTGAGCGAGAGAAATGTTTGTTCACTATCAGTGTTAACCCAAGAGCATGGCGGCAAACAACACCCCTGTGCTTATTTTTCGGCCCTACTGGATCCAGTGGCCCATGCACTCCCGAGCTGTCTACGGGCAGTAGCCGCTGCAGCGGTCGCAGTGCGCCAGTCGGCCGGGATAGTCATGGATTCACCCCTCACCCTGTTGGTCCCACACACTGTTGACGCACTATTAAACAAAACAAAAACACAGCATCTTACTAATGCACGATTAACTACTTATGAACTGACACTTTTAGCTAGTCATATAACATAAAAAAGGTGCAACACGCTCAATCCTGCCACTTTATTGCCAATTACTGAAAAAACGGAAGATTCTTATGATGACATACATGACTGCATTCTCCGGACGGAGGATGAAACAAAAGGGAGAGTGGACTTACAGGACACTCCACTGAGAGATCCTGATGGCATATTATACGTAGATGGTTCATGCATCAAGCTACCCGATGGCACTACCTCTGCCGCCTATGCAGTTACAACAGCTACCACTGTAGTTGAAACAGCTAGAATACCACATAACTCTGCTCAGGCCGCAGAATTAATAGCTCTAACACGAGCCTGTGAGTTAAGTAAAGGACTTAATGTGAATGTTTACACGGACAGTCAGTATGCATTTGGCGTAGCACACAATTTAGGTCGCTTGTGGGCAAAACAAGGATTCCTCACTTCACATGGGACACGTATTCAACATGGGACCCTTATAACTGACTTACTTTCTGCCCTGGTGTTGCCCAAAACAATGGCTATCATGAAGTGTAGTGCACACAAAAAGGTGACAGATGAAACTGGATAGGGCAACGCCCTAGCCGATCAGACAGCAAAAGATACAGCGTATGCAAAGACAGGACACATGTATGTGGTAGATAGTACAGAGAAGGTTCGTCCCCATGAAATATTTGGGAACACGGTAGAGTGTCAGGAATATACAGGATGAGGCAACTGAACAGGAGAGAAAGGAATGGGAAGAAGGGAATGCCAAGCTAGATGAAAATACGCTGTGCTGGACAGATCTGTCACAGAGGGAAAGATGGATGTTACCCGATGCATTTGTGCTGCCAGTAGTGACTATGGCCCATGGTCCTGCACACGTTAGTGCGAAAAGCATTTGTGATTTGCTTGATCCGGTTTGGTCTAATAAAAATATCAGAAGAGTAGGTGACCAACTGGTTCAATCCTGCATGATTTGTTTACAACATAACATAGGGAAGGGTGCGTCAGTCCCAACTGGGCATTTTTCCCCACCAATGTATCCCTTAAAAGTACTACACATGGATTATATTGAGATGGAAAGGTGTAACAACTTGAAATATGTCCTAGTTGTGGTCTGTATGTTTAGTAAGTGGGTAGAAGCTTACCCTACTAAAGATAATACTGCCCTTACCACCTCAAAGGTACTTCTGAAGGAGTTCTTCCCACGGTTTGGGGTCCCAAGGTGTGTCTGGTCAGATAATGGGAGTCATTTTGTAGGGCAGGTGATGAAAAGGGTGTGTGAAGGGTTGGGCCTCCGTCAGAAGTTTCATGCACCTAACCACCCCCAGTCAGCAGGACTAGTTGAAAAATAGAATGGCACACTTAAATTGAAGATGTCAAAAATATGCGCAGAACGCGGTATACGGTGGCCGGACGCATTGCCCCTGGCTTTAATGTCTGTCAGGATGACGCCTCACTCCAGATCAGGGTTGTCACCCCATGAGATAGTGATGGGCAGGCCAGCAAATGTCTGGGGAGGTCCCTCGACCTCACAAGTACTCAGAACTAGAACATCCTGTTTTGATGGACTATTTAAATGAACTCACTAATTCTTTGCGTTCTATTCACCAACAGGTGTGTGAAGCACTTCCATCTGTATCCACTGATCCAGGCCACAAGATACTACCTGGAGACTGGGTCCTCACAAAGAATTTCCAGCGGAAAAAGAGTCTCGAACCTCGATGGAAAGGTCTGCGACAGGTCCTCCTTGCTACTCGAACAGCAGATAAAGTCGAGGGAGCTAAGAATTGGATACATACATCCCACTGTAAGAAAGTACCCCTACTCGTACCCTCTGATGAAATAAAAAGTGGTGACCACTCGACGACTGAGGACCATTTCAGCAACACTACGCGGAGTGATAAAAAACAGAACGACAGTGTGCTGCAGGAGGTTCCCTCAGATTTTGGTCACACTGAACAATTGTTTCCTGACCATACCATACCACAGTCTACAAGATATGATTTCCGCCCACGAAAATAAGAAAATGAACAATGAACTGATTACTTGTCCCCTGTATTAAGTCTCACGATAGCTGTAGGGCCGTGATTTTGACTGCCGGGGCGGACCAGAGTGTGTCAATAGGACTGCTGGAATCACCCCATAGTGAAGCAACCACCAGTCAAGGGCAGCACCTAGGTTGGACTGACCTGCTAGTGGGACAAGCAATAAAGAGAAATGGGTGTTATAGAAGAAGATAAGAGGAAAAAGAAGAAAATAAGTAATTTAAAAAGACTATTAGGCCCACATATCGCTTGTCTCACCATAACAATACTATTTTTGGTACTTTTGTCCTGCATTGGGTGGGTAATACATGATTCTGACTCAGAGGTCTCACCAACTACGCCACTGCCTCCAGAACACAGCCATGTTCCCTTACCACCCCTTGAGGAAGGACGACGTAAGGAATATGAAAACAATACCTTCATATCTATGTTACATCAACATCGGCTGGCTGTAAATAGAACAAATTGTTGGATATGTGGCTTGCTACTGAGTTCCGTGCAAAGAAGGTTGCCGTATATTGCATTCCCTTTTTCTTTTGATGGCTCCTGCAGCACCTGGTATGAACTATCAGCCATTTGGGCTACCTCAATGGATGCTACTAATTCTGGACTATTGGTCACCCACCTATACCGGTTATGCTGACCCACTGGAACGAGAGTTTATGGAACAAAGGAAGAAAAGTCAGAATATGCTGACCGACGAAATAGATCTACTGACATATATTTTTTATCCTTTAATACCACACCCCGGATTGGCCGAAGATTTTTTGTAACAGGTCAAGGCTCCACTTTGTTTTCAGAAAAGTGGTAATAGAAGTGTAGGTACCAGTAACTGTAATGCTACAGTAATATTGAATGGAACTAATTGGCCTACCATGATACCATCATCAAACTCGTATTTTGTTTGTGGTAATAATGCCTACACCTCCTTGGTATCCACCTGGACCGGCACGTGTTACATTGCTTGGTTACTACCACCAACTTACACAGCTGGCCCTCAATACCACAGGACTCGGAGAGGGGTAATATCTGCAGAAGATACCTCAGCACAAGAAGCATTGGACTACTTTAAAGGAATCCTTCCATTTTGGGGCCCTATGATGAACGGTAGGGATATCAGACATCTCACACGAGTCGTGGAAGCAACAATAAATGAAACAGAATGAGCTCTGAGTAACATCACTGCAGAGCTCGCTGCTGACCGCCTTGTTACTCTTCAAAACAAAATGGTTCTTGACATTATCTTGGCAGACTGTGGTGGAGTTTGTAATTTGATCGGATTGAGCTGCTGCATTTATATACCAGGCAATACCCCTTCAGTGTATAAAGCTATTCAAAGGCTGCATATGATAGCTTCCACAATACACCAAGACGAAGGAACATGCCCCTTGACTGACTGGTTTTGGGGCTTGATTTCCCAATGGGGCTGGAAGATACTAATATTCCTTTTTGTGCTTGCTGCTGTATTCCTCACCTGTTGTCTTTGTGTACAGTGCCTACCTGCTTTGTGCGGTTGCTGTATGGCATCCCTTGCCCCCTGGCCTGTTCGCCCTCCTCAACACACGGCTATGCTGTCCCTTGAGCAGGAGATAAAAAACCTTATGTCCATTAACATAGACACTGAATGACGTTCAAACTTGCCTCACAATTGCAAAAGGAGGGATTGAGAAAATGTACATAAAGTTAATCATACACCATAGCTGCTAGGCATCTGTTTATCTTTATTATGTTGCCATGTGCTCGACAAACCTCTTGAACTTTGATGATTGACCTTGTGCTCGCAGCCTTGGGCTGCAATCTGCTTATCGCTGCAATTTACTTTTTCCAATTACAGTTCCGAGAATTGTCGTGCTTGATCAGTAACTGCCAGAACAAGTTTGTACAGGTCGTTGCCACCTCCTGCCAGCTGCATCTGTACCTTCTCCCACCACACGTGTATCCTTGAAATATTCTGAAGGCCGTAGAGGACCTTGAATGCGCTAGGGGTGGAGTTGTCCTCTGACTAAGCAGTTTTGTGTGTATATAAGGTTGGGTGCCCCAGAGTAAAGGGGCAGCCTCCGTAGGATAGTCACTTGACTGTCCTGGGACTCTGTATTAGCTCAAGCTATAATTCATGTAATAAACTTCTCTTTATTCCTCTAGTTGGTGACTCCGTCTGATTTGTGAACTCTCTGCTAAACTGACCCTGAGAACAAGGGTGTCCCTCCACCGCTGGGAAGAAGACCCTGGGTGGGGGTCTAATCTTTCCTGGTTCCTCAGGGGCCAAACCAGTCTTCTAAGAGGGAATGGCAGTTTGGACAGGAACCCTAGTAATTAGAGGGGGCTGAAAGAGGAGTGTTAGGGAAACATAGCCACAACAGTGGGATGGCTTAGCCTGACCTAACCTTTCAGGAGAAAATTACCATATCTAGGATTTTGGAAGAATAGTGTTTTTGGGATTGATTTTTGGCACACTTCGTAGGAAGTGGTCACCCCAGAGGGTGGCACACTCCACACCATTAGTTAGGGATGCCCCCTGCTTACCAGCCCAGGAACACTGAATAACTATGGGAAAGTTGCTCAGCAACTGAGAACACTGCCTAAACTACAATAAGAAGAAGGACTTCTCTACAGGAACCGTGGTCCGCATCCCAAGGGACTGCACTCTGCATGAATGCACCTGCTGCACACTGAGGAACTACATCTCTAAGGAATTTGCCTGGCTTCAAGAGAGGGAAAACGTGGACTCCCTGACACAAACAGGTTAAAAGAGCTTCACCTGCAACATCCTCACCAAGAAGGACCCAGGTGACCACCTTCAGCTGGACTTTTGAGGATTTGCCAGGTGCATTCTGGGAAACATAATCCCAACAGCTCAAGGACCATGTGAGAGCATCTAGACCCTTGAAATGGTGTTGTGGACCACTGGAGACCTAAGGAAGGATTTCTGGAAAGAGATCCAGAACTTTAGCGAAGATTGGAGAACTTTTGGAAAAAAGCTCTATAAGGTGACTGATCCTTTGACGAGAGTCAAGCCGCCGATGTTGAACCGCGACCCAGTCTGAATTTCAGTTTTATCCTGCTGATGCTCCGAAGAATTTCCCCAATGACGAGACTTCCAGGAGTTGACCAGAAGCCTGTGCTGAGCCAAGCCAAAAACATTGCTTCGAATTCTGTCCTGATGAGGAGCCTCACCCAAGGACAGGAGAAAAAGCTCCCGAAAAAGACTGAGGGGCATAGTTATACTTGCTTTGTGCCAAATTTCCATCATTTTCTTTTAACGCAAATTCAGTGCAAAACTAACTCCATATTTATACTTTGGAGCTAGACCCATCTAGCACCAAATTTATTGAGTTAAAGTAATTTTTTAGATGTGAAATCCTTCTTTGCATCAATGTGATGCAAAGTAGACGTTCCCAAGCAAAAAATGACTCTATGGCCTTAACGCCATATTTATCCCCCAGTGTTAAAGTCACAAACCGGAGAGAGGAGGGGTCAAAATAATTTACGCCTGGGTCAGGGCAGGCGTTAGGGGACCTTTGGGCCTATTTCCATGGTGGAACACCATGGAATAAGCCCACAGGTGCCCTCCCCAGGCCCAAGGGACATCCCCACCCACACCAGAGGGACAGAAGAGGATGGGGGACCCCATCCCAGGTAAGTATAGGTAAGTACAGGTAAGTATTTTATTTATTTTTTTAAGTGCCATTGGGGGCCCTGAAATGGGCCCCTCTACATGGCACTGGGTGCAATGACCATTCCCAGGAGACCCTGGTCCCCTGTACTGGCCATTGGGGTGGTGGGCATGACTCCTCTCTTTTCTAAGACTTGAGTCATGTGGTATGGATGGTTTTGCGTCAGAAAATTACTCTAGGCAGGTTAGAGTTATTTTTTTTTTTACTCTAACCTGCCTAACATCATTTTTTGGTGCAAAACCCCCTTCTTCCAAACCGCCAGCCCCGCCCGACTAACATCATTTTTTTTTTTTACACTGGCCTACCCTTTGCACTGGCTTGCACCATTCCATAAATATGGTGCTCGGCTGGTGCACAGAAATGGTGCAAGCCGGTGCTAAACCTTTTGGTGCAAAACTGCATTAGAGCAGTTTTGCACCAAAAAGTATAAATCAGGGCCTAAGTCCGAAGGTAACACTATGACCGAGTCCTCCCACTCAGTGCATCTGATCAGGGCTCCATTGCCGTTGGCCTCAAATTGTGTCTTGGTCTAGGTCAAGCGTGACCTGATGTCCTCGTTGGTGCTATTCATTTTTATTCACTGAAAAGCATTTTTTTTTTATTTATTCTTGTGTGTTAAGCCTGCCTGCTTGTTGCCAGCTACCAGGGGTTGAGCAAGGGATTTATTTACTGCGACCTTGACTGGACCTTACATTGTGATTGTGGCCCTATTACTAGTGACAGGTTCCTACTTATCACAATTAATAACCCACTATCCAACATGCTTTCTTAGAAAATGGACAAAGTAAGATAGAGCTGGGACACACATTTTCATATTAACGAATCAAACAACAGTTTATGACCAAATAGTAAAATGCCTCTTTCTTTTATTCCTAAAATAAAAAAGAAGACTGTGTTTCTGTGAATAATTTGAAGGTGCTGGAAAGACTCACCTTTATGGGAAACTCATTATTTAAGACGGCGGTGCCTAAAAAAACCTATTAAACTCCCTAAGCTGACAACATAAAAGTGTAGCAGAAATTTAATCTTAGGCTCACTGTAGTTCAAATCAGGCCACAAATGCATCCAGCGATCACATCAGAAATTTACTAAAGGAAATAACATAGCAAGTAATAACTATATTTATGTGCAAGTGGAAAAAACAAAAAAAGCGAAAATCAAGCCGAGCAAAACGGTAAGTTTTATCAAGCCTTTGACCGAAGATGTCCAGAGTATGCTTGACGCACCCTTGCCTTCTTAGCGGTCGTGCAGAAATACCAAGATATTATTATGAAATGATTATGCGCTGGAAGTACTGCCTCGCTGCTGAAAACGGATTTCAGTCACTACTCTAACTACAAATTAAAATTCTACTTTCTCCTGTTTGTTCAGGACCTGATTGAATGAACCTCTACTCATTTCAAAGCCAGGCCTGTAAAAGTGTGCCTGTGCAACATCTGATATTCATGATATCATGAAAAAGTAATAAAAACAGCCTAAATGCTAAGCTGATCAAAGGAAATTTAAGCAGCTAATAAACTTCTTCCTCACTGAATTGTTGCTTGCGGCTACACCTCCATATTCCCCTCTGAAATATAATGTCTTCATCTTACATCGGGTGCCATTTAGAAATTAAACAGCATTTAATGGTTTCACTGCGGTTCAACTCAAATACCACTAAGTTTGATGAAGTGTACTTGCTTTTATGCTGTGGTGTTGATAATTTATCATGGGATATTCATTTGAATTATCCATACCACATTCCTACTGCTTAATTATAATTTACAACGCAGGCCGTTATTTTATAGCGTTATGTGGATTTAAATCACCAACAAAGAAAGTGAAATATTTTTTATCGGTGTAGGATCATGCATGGCCAATGGGTGTGTCGGGAAGATAAAATATTTGCATACTATTTCTTATTTCTTCTATTGATTAACAATTCTGAGTGTGCAGAATGGCCATGGCTGAGCGTGATTCACAGCAGGTGACGCATTGATTGGGTCATGGGGCCACTCCTTCAATAGTGTTACTGAATAGCATGTTATACTCAGTAGACCTGACTGTACGGTTTTTGCATGCTCTTTCTTCAAAGAGGCAGTAGCTATAAACAAAGGTGTTTCAGATGTAGCCTTTCCTTGATTTAGCCTTTTAAGTCCAATTTAAAGTGGATTATTTTAAATATAAAATACTACAGCCAGGCTAGACATTGTAATAATTAAGAACAAAACTTGTGTTTATGCTATTCACTCTATGTACTAAAATTATATTTGTACTTATTGGTCAGCTCACTGACACACAATTAATAGGATTTTAAAAAGTTGAAAGGTTTAGTTGCTCTTGCTGCGATTCAACCTTGTGATCCAAAACATAGCTATTCCCCACACCTCAGGGCAAGTTTCTTATTAATGCTTGTCGCATGTTAACATCTTCCTCATGCTCCATACTGTTCAAAATGGCCTTCTCTTTCACGAACTGATAGTGTTATCACAAAAAATAAGACATGTCATTTCAAATGCAAAGTTGGTGATATAAGGAGGTAAGTCTGTACAGTGACAAAGAATAACAGTAATTAGGTCGCATGAATATGGTTCCAGTGTTTCTTTAGTGATTCTGGTATGCACTTTGTGAGGCATTAAGCAAAGTACTGTCAAGTCAGTTGAGCGGTACTGTGCTAATAACGTGAAGCTTCAGCATTGCATTTTATAAAAAAATGTGTGAATCTCTTTTTTTCTTCTCTTGTTCGAAATAATACAATATAGGCATGCAATCAGTTTTGCAATATCTATTGGCTTCATATACAAAGCATTTTTCTAGTCGTAAAGTGCGGTGTACGACCAGTAAATATTGGTACGGCAATCCTCATGGTGAGCTTTCTCCTGGTCTTTGAGAATCGGGTTTACTGCATGCAAAATAACATGCAGTGTTTTCACACCCAAATTTACTGGAGGGGTGAATATGCATAAAGAATTGATGCCTCACAAATTCGCACATGTGCAATGGAGGAACCTTAATGTACAAAAACAAAACAAAATCATTGTATTGTTTAACGGCTACCCAAGGTATGGATTTCAAACTTTTTAAGACAAAAAGCCAAGAATAAGGCAGCGATTTGGCAAAGCCTGCTACCAATTCCTAAATATTTTTCAGCTGACCAGCCACTCCTTTTTGCATTTTGTCTATGCCTTTCTAAAAATACTCAGGTGCCCCTGTATCAGTATGGCAGAACCCTTTTACCACCTGGAAGGCATGTCTTCAGCTCCTTAGCCAGACCTCCATTTAGACAAGTTCTACTTCCATTTAACGGGGTGATATAAGAGTTATCTACTTTACTGTGACTGGAACTGGAAATTCTTGGGTACTAATAGGAGAAGCCCTACCTGGCACACCCAAGTTATGTAGGTGGTGCTAAAGCGGCCCTTTGTTGTGCCAACTGTTCTTTCCCACTCCAGTAGAGTTAATTTCTGTTAATAGTTAACACCATACTTCTCTATCTGGGTTCAGGGGCAGGCTCAGATACAGGTTATTGTCCTCTATGCCAGAGTTGTTCATTTTCTTCTAATAATGTCCTAATTGACTGGTTCCTAATTGCAATACTGCAGTGAAGGGAAAAGTGAATCCTCACAAGTGGAAATGGACGTAAAATCATGAAACAGATTGTGCTTGGTTTGTTCATCCAATTGAGCATTTGTAGGAGTGACTAAGGGTCTGCATTGCACTCATGTTGCACTAAATTTGATCTGCAGCTTATGAAAGAGAATAAACTGAAACACATAAACTGTACAAGAGCACTGTGAATACAAGTGGAAAACATATGCCAAAATTGTTTCTCTGGTGTTTCTGTTTTCTGATGACCTTTAATTGAGGAACAAGGAATAATGGAGTGAGCACACTGAGCAAGCACACTTTAAGTAAGTTGATTTGGAGAATAAGAAGTAAAACAGAGCATTTTAAACTGCATTTGTATTTCATTTTTGTGATCAAAATTATAAATTTTTGATGGAGCACTAAAAACCTCCTTTTTGGCAGAGAGGGTACTCCATCACAGTGGCAATGGAGTCTTCTCTCTGCCAAAATCTTGTTCTGTCCACCCGCTTTAGAAATAGACAGACTGCCAGGTGTACACTGATTGAGTAAATTTTAGGGGCATATTTATTAATAAATCACCCCGCGCAGCAAGTCACCCCACTGCGCTGCACTCTGTGATAGGGAAAGGGCAGGCGTGTGCCATACTTAACATTGTATGGCGCATTCCTATCTTTTACCTGCACTGGTGCACAATGTGCTGCCTAGCATCAATAAAGGCACCCTTGCTCTGTGGTGTAAGGATGCCTGTGTTGTAAGCAGGATTGTCTTTGTGCACTCTGCAGTACACATAGAAAGAGGAATATGACTCTCAGGACTGTTTTTGTGCTGGAAGATGCCCTTTCTGCACAAAAACAATCTTGCATGCAACTCAAGTACCATTACACCACAGTGCAAGGGTGCCTTGCATTGGCGTTAGGCTGCCAAAAGGAATGTGCCATATTGCCTTAATTACAGTGATTTCCTCCCCTTTCGCTGTCACGCAGTGCAGGGCAGCAAGGTGACTTGCTGCACTACACTATGAGACATTCTCGTAAATAAGCCGCATAGTTCACAATTGCCTCTAGGTAAAAGTATCTAAACCCAAATCCTGTCAAGCAATGAGGAGGGACACGTAGTTCTAAACTGTGCTACATGTAATTATTTAATGAAAGCAAACCTATTTATCCTCAAAATATTAGAATGCAAAGAAGTACTCATGAATGTTTCATGCCGTTTCTTGCTCTCAGATTTTAGAAACTGGCCATCTGTCTTAAGTTGAGTGCAAGTCACTGTGCACTAATTCCCAGGGGTGGTCTCTCACATTTGTTTCTTGCTAGTTTGCTTACTTTTTTATTGCAGTGAAGGAACAACTCCTGGGGAAGAAGCTCTGTAGTGCCCTGGGGACCTTTTAAAAGACTTTCCACCACTTCCTTAAAACACATATGTCTTTCTGCATCTGATTTCTGCCATGACAACCGACCTAGACTGATAATCCTGCAGTAGATGTGCAGCGGAATTGTACATTTGGGACTAGTTTCTAGCGATATAGCAACTTTCTATTAAAACGAAGTAGCCATTATTAAATACTAAACATTTTTATGGTTCTAGAAGACAGACATGAATAAAAACAGTATGTAATATGGCAAATATTTTCAGAGCAGTCGGGAATCTTATTTGATTGAAGAAAAATAATGTCAATGTGGGGGAAAAGCAGAAAACCACGTGCGATATTAATTTCTTTGATTACAAAATATACCAAACGATGAATTCATGTGCAATCAGTTAAGAAATGTGTGTATAGTTCTGGTGACAACTAATTCCAATATGATGCTGTGCAGCTAACATTCCAATAAGCCTATACTGCTCATTACCTACCAACATTGGCTGATACAGCAAAATAATAATGTCCAGCCTATATTTCTGAACAACAGCAAACCCACTCAATCCTGACCAGGAGAATACTATTCACTATTGCACACAGAGCATCCGACTGCTCCTCTTCCCCTTCAAACCCAAGGATATCATATGAAGTGTACCCGAAGGATCTACCCTCATCCCTACACTGTCCAACACCATCATGAACCCTCTCATAGATGCCCTCAGATCTCACAAACTCAGCGTAATCTCCTACGCTGACAACAATCAACTAATCCTATCACTCACTGAGGACCCTTCTAATGCCAAAACCAACTTCCGCAACACCATGACCAATGTAGCCAACTGGATAAGAGACACTGCCTCAAGCTCAGCTCCAGAAGTCAGAAGTACTGATCTTCGGGAACAGCACTTTCGCTTGGGACTACAGCTGGTGGCCAGTAGAACTCGGACCAACACCCCCACCTACTGATCAAGCACACAACCTAGGCAACATCCTCAACAACAAACTGACCATGACATAACAAGTCAACACAGTCGCCTCCTCCTGCCTCCACTCCCTTCGCATGCTCCTAAGAATTTTCAGATGGATCCTAGTCAACAAGAGAATAACTGTCACCCTGACCCATCACCAGCTGCCTTGACTATGGCAATGCTCTCAACTCAGGAATCTCCACCCAGATCCTCAAAAGACTGAAGACTATACAGAATGCAGCAGCCAGACTTATCCTGGACCTTCCCAAACAGGCCTACATCACTCCCAACCTCAGAAACCTCCACTGGCTCCCCATCGAGAAGAGATGCTAGTTCAGAATTCTCATGCACACCTACAAAGCTCTACACAATCAAGGAATGCCCTGCATCAACCATGGACTGAACTTTCATCTACCTTCAAGACACCTGTGCTCTTCCCATCTTACCCTCACACACACCGCTCGCATTCATCGCAGTTGCAGCTGGATCCCCTCCTTCCCCTGCATCGCCACCAAGACCTGGAATGACCTGCCCTACCTCTTAACAGCACCCTCCCTGGCAGACTTCAAAGAGAATCTCAAGACTTGGCTTTTCAAGGGAGACTTGGCACCCTCAGTGCCTAGGTACCTAAGGGGTGACAGTGGTGTGTTTTACAAATGCTGATTGATTGATGACTATCTAATTGCCTGCACTACCTAATCCACCACCCAATATTATAAGGGTATGACTGATAAATTGGTTAACATAGTAACTGATTATCCGATTTTTCAAGTGCATTCAACAGGCTCCTTAGTGATGAAAAAGTATATAGGGTAAAAAAGACAAAGTTTAGAAACAAACACAACTAAAAAGACATCAATGCTTTCCAAAAAGCAAAATGGCAATAAACAGTTCAGTTCCGAACATCATAATTAGTCTGTACCCTGTTTGAGTGTGATAGACTATTGAGACTGTTGTAATTAGATGGCACTCACAGGAAGGAAAGCACAATGGAATGTAAGATTGGTTGTGGTGGCTGGGAAATGACTGAGCCAGAGTATAAAAGGTTGTGTGCACCATGTAGCCACTTTAAATTGCTTTCTCTGCCTCAGTACTACCCAGTGAAAATATATATGCACAAATGAAATATAAGTTTGTTTCAGATGATAAATAAGATGGACTTCTTAATTCTCTACTCTCTGAAGTTTAAAGAGGGCATAATCTAGAAGGCCACTTCATGAGACGTGGCAGTAGTCTAGTCAATAATTACCTTCTAAAGTAATATTTGAATTCCTTGTGTCAGAGAAAATGTTAAATACAATATTCACCCCATAAAGCATAATCTCTATCTCACCCCATTAAGCATAATCTCTATCTCCCACTATATTGGAATATTCATAATTCAGACAGCAGCCATCCCATCTTCCAGTATTCTGTAATATATACAACCAGAAGGCAGTAACAAATGCCTTACACAGAATCGATCAACAGTGTTTTCCGTACCCCAACAATGGGCATAGTCAAACAATTACATAAGATTGTGAGATAAACAGTCCCATGTGGTGAAAGCCCTTACATTGCCCACTCTTGTGCAGTGAAATACAATAATCATCTGCATAGATAGCATTCACTTACATTATCCCATACTGTGAAAAAATAATCCCTATGTTTCTCATCTGATAAACTCTAGCAAAGAGGAGAGTTTTCCTTGCCATGAACTGAAGGGGCTGCTCAAGCCGCCATTGCATCTACTAACCTTTTGCCTTAGAGTCCCTTCTAACTTATTAGCAAAGAAGGTCCGTCCCTGTAGGCTGATAAACATCCTGATGGGTATTTCTTTAGCATTTATCACAATTCATAACATAAATTGATATTGAAATTGTGTATTAGTAAGAATTGAATTATTGAATTGGAAGCTTGAGTTGGAAGCTTGTACAATAAAACATGACAATATTAAAATGTTTTTTTTTTTTATGTGGTAAGTACTGTTAGGGACTTTTGGAATGGTGAATGGTCTTCTGCATGGATCTGGGGAGCATGCTTAGGCCGTTCTGTGATAGGGAGACAGAGCCATTGAGAGACACTGTGGGCAGAGGGTCACATCATATGCAATGTCCTTTTGATGAGCATGACTATTCTTAGCTTACCAGGCTGTAGAGGGCTGACAGTGGTGGCAGCAGATTTTATTTGCAGGATAGGTTTTTTACTTGTCGCCTGATAGGGAGAGCAGTGTACTGGTCTTTCCCTTGTTTTGAATTAGTGTACCAGTCCCCTACAACAAGGTCCTTTGCCCACCTGTGTGCAACATGGATATCATGTGTGAATTGTCTACCTTAGTGGAAGAAGCCTGATGAGTGTGTGTGTGTTTGTGTGTGTGTGTGTGTGTGTGTGTATGTGGTGCATGTGGTAATGGACACACTGGCTTCCATTAAGTACAGTATGCAATCCAAGTAGTACCTAATATGGAGGGCCAGAGAGTGCACAGACAGCTCTTGCAAACTGTAAAAATATTTCATGCATCCAGATGCCTTTGATAAGACCCAGATTAGAAAGTGTTTATGAGACTGTAGGTGTGGGTGTCACTCTCTGTCCTTACCTGGCCCTTTGTTCCCAGGAAGGGACCTTGTTTTAGGTTTCTCCTTACAAGAGAATATAAGCTCCACCCCACCTTCCTGCTATCATTCTGAACTAAGATCCGTCTGTGAGGAAATAGCAGAAGTGTGAATGTGCCCAGAACCAGTCATAAAACTGAACAGCTTAAATAAAGTAAGTCTCTCTGCAACTTAAGAACAAAGATAGGACAAAAGCTCCCAGTCAGTGTGCCAAGATTTCCTCACCAGGCACCTGGGGAGCACCAGGATTGGGATAGCAAGTAAAAGACCTCAACACTACGTTGGACACTGGACATTTTACTCTTGATGTGCCTGTGCCTGACCTACTATGAATCCTGAGCAACTGAGCCAAGTACCCATTCAGCACCTGACTCTCAGTGGTGGCATCGAGCAGCCCAAAGCTTCTCAGGTGGGAGGGTTATACCGAGGGTCAGATACATCCTCGCAATTCAAAATATGTTCAATAGCAGCTATCCAAGTTCTTGCTTTTATTAAAAAAAGAGTAGATACAAACACAAAGAAAAATATGGCATACACAAGCAATAGAGACAGTTCCCTGAGTTTGGGACTCTAGTGTTTGATAGTCAGGGCCTTGAGTCCCACATCCCCCTGATGAATGGTAGTGGTTATTCTCCATTAGCTATAGGTGACATTCATGTGAAGCTCCACTAGTAGTCCAATTCTCAGGAATCCCACTTCAACTCTTATAAAAGTCAAAAGTTTTCCAATGCCCAAAGTGCTATGTGGCATAACAAATTTCCCTGGGCCTTCTGGCCCTTGGATCAGTCTTACCCGCTCCTGCAGGTGTTGTGTGACTGAAGTTCTATGGGAGTGTATCACTCACAAACTTCATGGAGAGCCGATGACTGTTGTTTGTGGGAGTGTTTCATTCAAGGACATTGCAGAGAGCTGCAGCGGCTGCTTTTGATGAGCAACACTTGCAGCTCTGATGGTGAACTGGCTGACTGTCCATGGTGCTTCCTCCAGTCAAACAATAAGTTCCTCTGATTCTTTCCACCAGTTGGGACGTCAATTGCTCCAGTTCCAGTCCTCAGTCAGGGGGCAGTCAGATCAGCAGAGCAGTAACTTCTTCTTCACAGTTGCCCGCTCTGGCATGTGGATTTGTTGACTTCACTCAGCACATGGGCTATGGCCATGTCAGCATAGCAGTTGTTTTCTCTTCAGGATGGGGATCAATTGCATACAGGGTCACCAACTTCACTCTGGACACAGGCTATGGCCCGATGGCATGGCAGCTTCTATGCCATACTGGGTCATCAACTTCACTCCACACACTGGCTATGACCTGATCAGTACAGCACTAGCCTCCTCTTCACAGTGGCCCAACCTCTGGCATGCGTTGCTTCTGACTTCACCCTGCGCATGGTATATGGTCCGATCTGCTAAGGGGTACTCTCCACGGAAGCCTCCTCTAGCGTACAGGGTCACCAACTTCACTCCACACATGGGCTACGACCTGATCACTATGGTAGTGATACTAACCATGGCTAACTTCACAGTGGCCCCTTCAAGCATATGGGGTTTTTGAGAAGTAAATGCACATGGGTGATGACAAGATCAATTCAGCAGCTGTCTCCTCACACCTTGCTACAGCGATCCTTTCACGAGTATTCACCACTGGACCCTGCTCCTCACTGCACTCTCTTCTTTCTCAGAGGGAACACTGGTCTTGGCAAGCAGTCAGACACATGTAGCCCAGGCTCTAGAAGTAGGAAGTCTCAGATTTCCTTGGGTAATATCCCCTCACCCAGCTGGGAGACTGTGAGGCCTTCGTCCCCAAGCCTGTTCACAGGCAGAAGTTTTTAAAACTTCTCCTCCTCATACAGCCCGATGGGCTGCTTGACAGTTGACAATTTTAGGGACCCATAAGTCCATTCTTGTAGTAAACATCCAAACACAAAATATGATTTAGGGTATAAGTCTGTTGGAAATGGCCCTTTTTGTAGGGTCATCTTTAAACTTTTGGCCTCCTTCCTCCTATTTTTTCTGACCAGATTTTGTTGGCTTTAGGACTCTAAGCACTTTACCACTGCTAACCAGTGATAAAATGCATAAGTTCTCTGAATAAAATGTACGTGTAATTGGATTAACCATGATGGGCAAGGCAGGATCTTGTAAACAACAGAGACTTTCCTTTGAGGTAGGCCTACTTCAAAGGCAGAAAGGGGTATAAGTATTGGACCCAAAGTCACTGGATATTAGATTACTTCTGGAACCAAGAGGAAACCCTGCCAAGGAGAAGAGCTGGAGAGCTGGAGTAGGAGTACTGCCCCATTGTCTGTGACTGTGCATTCTGAGTTGGCCTGCTGTAGCTGCTTCTGCCTGAAAGAGGACAAAGACTGACTTTTGTATGAGTTCCCACTGGTGAGGAATCTCCAAGGGCTTGAACTGAGCCTGCCTCCTGTTGTTGAAGTCTCAGGGACATCAAAGACTTCTCTCTGGCCGCACCGAGACTCTCTGCTGAGACTCCTGTCCTGCCAAGCAGTGCCCTAACCTATCTCTTGTCCCTTGAAAGGTGAAGCTGGTGGAAAAGGACAGAAACCCACACACAGACTGCTGTGTGGGTAAACATTTCATGCACCATCTGCAATGCGGCTGATAAACGATGCGCCGCTGGCCTCACGGCTAAAATCGACACTCCAACTGCATCGCAACTGGAAGATTGATGCATCACAGCTGGAAAAACGATGTGAAATACCCGCTAGCAGCTGTTCATAACGACACAAGCCCCACCCAACATGGTTTCCTGAAATCGTGTGACCGTATTTCAAATGCAACATCGATGGGCATGAAAAATCAACACAAAGCTTGCCCAGACCTGAGGTGCCTGTCTGGAAATCAAAGCATAGCTCTCTTCCTGGAGAGAGGAAACGAAGCAAGTTAACCCGACCGGAGAAGGAATGACACACAGTCTCACTTGCAAGTGAGAAATCGATGCATCGCTGGCCTTTTTTGACGCACGCTCGCCCATGCAGCTTTATTTTTTACGTTAACCAGGTACTTTGTGTAACAACAGCCTTCTCACTGTTTCCTAAGGATTACGACTTGTATACTTTTTCAAATTGATATCTTGACTTGTGTATGTTGAATTTTTGTCGTTCTGATCTTGTTTGATATCGATAAATATCATCTATTTTTCTAAACTGGTGTGGTGTCCATTTTGTAGTATTTTACTGTAGTGGGTTGAGACTCAGTCTCCACACCGCAGGCGATTCTGCTGCTCAAATCCAGTAGTCTCATTAAAATAATGAGAGCCTACGCAACACCATTCTAAAATGACCTCCCAACGTCCTGGGCCAGCATGCCTTAGCAAGTTACACCTTAACTTGAAACAGGAGCTGGCGCAGGTGCTGATGGGCTGTAAGCACCTATGTACATTCTTATAGTAGAGGAGAAGAGACAAAGGATCAACTTGGTCAGTGGTGGCACCAGCATCATCATTGGCGTACACAACACACAGGGAACAGCCCTACGTACTGGGTAATGCACTACCAGTCACAATGCTAGTCACCAGCCCATTGATAGGGACACCTAACACTAATTGCAGCATACCTGAGACCCACAGACCCCTGCCTAGTAGTGGATGCCTACTAGCTTAGTTGGAGGACCTTTAAATCAGAACCCTTCCCAATATCGGACCTACTCTGCAATGTCATGCCTAGCCTAGGGGCACCCACAAGGCCCACACCCCCCACCCAGATACCACCCCACCAGGCGTAATTTGTAATGAAGGCCAATGTACTCACCCCCTTGTTGCTGTTGTAATGCCCCCAAGCACCCATTCAGCTCCGGATTGGCCACTGCCAGTATGAGGGCCATCAGCGGGGTCAGGGTTCGACGGGCACCCCTTCCTCGTTGGGAGGCCATCACCAGCTGGGCCTCCGCCATCTTCCGTGCCCAGCGTCTCAGGTTCACCCACCGTTTCCAACAGTGGGTGCTCTGCCTGCCGTAGACCCCCAGCGTCTGCATGTCCTTGGCGATGGCACACCATATACCCTTCTTTTGATGGGGGCTGACCTGCAGGGAAATACACACGGAAAGGTATTAGTCAGACCGTCCTACCTGTTACACTTATGGCCCGCCATGCCCCTTTCCATCCCCGTTACCACAGACATGGCCCAGCATACATTCTACACACTGCCCAGGGCCCATCCACCAACCCCCCCACACAACACCTTCGCACACAGAACTCCATGCATTCATGGCCCATGCATCGTACTCACGGTGCATTCACCTGTTGGTCTGGAGGACCATACAGCAATCGATACTTGGGTAGGACCCCATCCACCAGTCGCTCCAACTCTGCCGAGGTGAAGGCAGGGGCCCTTTCCCCAGTCACACAAGCCATGGTCGGTTCCAGACACAGGTCACAGCAGCACATGCATTGTAGGTCCTTTCCTGTTGAAGGTCAGGTAGTAAGTGAGTGAACAGATAGAAAATGGTGGTCACGTCCACGTGGTGCGTACCATCACCACCGACATACATCACAATTTGCCACTGTACCCTATAGGGCCCAATGACAACCAATGAGGAGTTGCAATGTGGTTCTTGACCGCCTCCCGCAACGGCGCACAACGTCAGCGGAATTACCTCACTTCCACCTATCCCTCCATACTGGACAGGCGGACGCCATTTTAGGGTGGGTGCAGGCCATGGATCCTAACTGTGTCACATTACACAAATTCACATTTTGGACCTATCACACCCAAATAATGTAACAATCACAAAATGCATTGAAGTGTAGTAGTTGCTATGTACAGATAATGACCAGCTGCTCACCCTTTTGCCACATAGATTGCAATTGTTGCTGATGAATAAGAGATGGAGACATCCCCCCGTGTACAGACCCCTGGTGGACTGGGCAACAATGGAGGACAAGAACATAATCCTCGCCTATGGACTTGACAGGTCCACAATCACAGAGCTGTGTGCCCAATTGGAGCCTGACTTAATATGTGCTATCTGTCACCCCACTGGGATCCCTCATCTTGTGCAAGTGCTATCTGTGCTCCATTTCCTGGCAACTGGTTCTTTCCAAGTGACATTGGGCTTGGCAGCAGGCATGTCACAGCCAATGTTTTCAATGCAGCTGACCAGAGTGTTGTCTGCCCTGATTAAACACATGTGCAGCTACATCGTTTTCCCCCAGGTGGAGGGTTTGGCCACAGTGAAAGCTGACTTCTATGCAATGGGACATATCCCCAACATCATTGGCGGAAACTGATGGAACACATATTGCATTTCTCTCCCCCGGCAGAATGAACAGTTCTTCAGAAATCGAAAGAGTTTTCACTCCATGAATGTCCAGATGGTGTGTCTGGCAGACCAGTACATCTCTCATGTCAGTGCTAAGTATCCTGGGTCTGTGCATGATGCCTTTATCCTGACAAATAGCAGCATCCCAAATGTGATGGCCCAACTCCAGAGGCACAGGGTGTGGCTAATAGGTGAGCCCTGGTTCCCACCCAGTGGAGGAAGGTGTATGTGTATGTTGTGGGCCTTAAGGATGGATGTGTGGCTAATAGTTGTCCCTCGATATTTGCAGGTGACCTTGGTTACCCCAACCTCTCATGGCTACTTACGCCTGTGAGGAATCCCAGGACAGGGGCAGAGGAACGTTACAATGAGGCACATGGGTGAACAAGAATGATAATAGAAAGGACATTCAGCTTCCTGAAGGCCAGGTTTTGTGGTTTCCATCTAACAGGTGGATCCCTGTGCTACTCACCCAAGAAGGTCTGCCAGATCATCGTGGCATGCTGTATGTTGCACAACATTGCCCTGCCCCGCCATGTGCTTTTTCTGCAGGAGGAGGAGGCTGGAGATGGCCGTGTGGCAGCAGTGGACCCTGTGGACAGTGAAGATGAGGAGGCAGAGGATGAAGATGAGGACAGAAGTGCAGTCATTTGTCAATACTTCCAATGACACACAGATAAGACTGTAACTTCACATTTCATTTACAGTTTGATGTATAACATTGTCACTGGCAGGCTGTGAATTCCTACTTCTATGCCCATTTACTGTACCCGTTTGGCATCTCTGTTTGCAGATGTTCGTGCCTCACTATTGCTCCTGGTGTGTTCAGTGCAGCCAACTACAGGTCTTTCCTATGTAAACATTACTGAACAGTTGAATTGCAATGTTTGAACCTTGTTAAACGAATACATTTTAAAAGCATGTGACATACACCATACTTGTATTTTTTCAAAGTGTGTTTATTGCAGTACTCTGAAGAAGAGGGTATTGTGCAATGGGCTGGATTGATGATTGAGGAAAATCCAGGGTAGAGTCCAGTCTATTTGTATCACAGGTGCAGTGTCCAAGGGGACATAGGAAGGGGAGCAATAGTAGTTCAAAGTGGACAGGGTGACAGAGTGGGACACAAGGGTGACAATCAAAAGAGTCTTATTTCCTGGCGGGCGGTCTTGGCAATAGTATCTGGCTTCTGCCTGGATCACAGGGAATGTTTGCAGGGTGGTTCACCTTCTGCAGGGGGAGGGGTGCTGGTGGTCTGTTGGTCCTGTGTCGAGGCCTCCTGTCCACTACCGGCAGCAGAGATGGAGGGCTCTTCAGTAGTCAGGCTAGTGTCAGGGGCCCAGTGGTGTGCCACTGCCTCCCTCACACTGTTGGCCATGTCTGCCAGCACCCCTGCAATGGAGATCAGGGTGGTGTTAATGGACTTCAAGTGCTCCATGATCCCTAGGTACTGTCCTTCCTGCAGCCACATGTTCTCCTGCATCTTGTATAGAATCTGGCCCACCGTATCCTGGGAGTGTTGGAAGGCTCCCAGGATCGCAGTGAGTGCCTCCTGGAGGGTCGGTTCCCTGGGCCTGACCTCCCCCTGGCGCACAGCAGTCCTCCCAGCTTCCCTGTTGTCCTGTGCCTCTGTCCCCAGAACCGTGTGCCCACTGACCCCAGGGCCCTGATTATCCTGGGATTGTGAGGTGCACTGGGGTCCCTGTAGAGGTGGACACACTGCTGATTGATGTGTCCTGGGGACAGAGGTATGGGCCCGCTGGGTGGGTGCTGTAGTGGTGTTTCCTGAGGGGGAGGCTCTGTTGTGGTGTGAGACTGTGGCTGAGTAACTGACTGTACGGAGGTCCCTGATGGGCCAGGTTGGTCATCCAGATCCAGGCGAGCAAAGCTGCTGTCATCACTGTGGGCCTCTTCTGTGGGGGGACTGGATGTTGCTGGCACCTCTTCTCCAGTGACATTGGCCTGGATACCTGTGGGGATGTAAATGCAGTGTTATTGTTTTTGTGCCTGACATCTTGTGCATGAGTGGGTTGCTCTCCATGGTTGTTATTGCTGTGGCAGCTTTGCCTTGTGTGGGTTGCTATTTGGTGGGCTAGCTGATTGTCTCTAGTGTGCATGCTTTAGTGATGGGTGTCCATGCAGGGCTGTGAGGGGTGTCCATGCGTTGGTAGAGCATGCAGGGCTTGCCATTGGGATGAGTGAGATGTGATGATGGTGTGTGTGCCAAGTGGTGGAGTGATGTGAGTGAGGGTAAGGGTGGGGGTATGTGATGGCATGCAGGTAGGGGATGATAGAAATGGAGAGTTGACTTACCAAAGACCAGTCCTCCGGCTAGTCCTGCCAGGCCCCTAGGATGCATGATTTCCAAGACTTGTTCCTCCCATGTTGCTAGTTGTCGAGGGAGGAGGTGGGGGTCCACTGCCAGTCCTTTGTACAGCGAGTTGGTGTCTTGTTGCAATGGAACGTACTTTCCCATGTAGGTCATTCCACCTCTTCCTGATATCATCCCTTGTTCTGGGGTGTTGTCCCACGTTGTTGACCCTGTCCACGATTCTCCGCCATAGCTCCATCTTCCTAGCAATGGATATCTGCTGCACCTGTGATCCAAATATCTGTGGCTCTACCCGGATAATTTCCTCCACCATGACCCTCAGCTCCTCCTCAGAGAATCTGGGGTGTCATTGTGGAGCCATGAGTGTAGTGTGAGTGGTGTGTGTGAGGGTGTGTAGGGTGATGTGTTGGTGCGTGTGCTGTAAGGTGCATGGGTGGTGTATAGGTGATGGTGGTGTGTGGGTCTGGTCTTGTCAGTAGTTGTGATGTCAGTCTGTTGGCAATGATTTGTAGTCGTAAAGGTTTGTGGGTACTGTGGGTGGGTGTTTTATAGTGGTGTGTGTGTGTTGTGTGTGTATGGGTGTCAGGTGTGTGTAGTTTGAATTGTCCAATGTATTGCTGTTTTGTTAGTGTGTGTGCATTTTGAACGTGGCGGTATGTACTGCCAATGGTTTACCGCCATTGAATGTCCGCTGTGGTGATTCGTGGGTCATAATGTTGTGGGCGTTGTTCTGTTGGAGTAACGGTGTGGGTTTTGCTACTACCACTTTATCACTGACCTTTGGGCTGGCGGATTTGTGGGTGTATGTCTGAATAGTGATGTATTGGTGTGTGTGTGTCATAATATGATTAACGGATATCTGCCGCGGCGGTGGTATGTTGGTGGCAGTCGGCATAGCGGTAAGTAGGATTTACAGTCAATGTAATAATGAGGGCTGAAGTCTCTTAAATGTTAACATTTGGGGTTATTGAGTTTTCCAGCAGCCCTTGAAACAACCCTGTGGTTTTGGTCCCAAAGCCTGCTGCTCCTTGTGCCACTCCAGAACTCAGGTTCTGTATGGATTACTGGGGACTGAATGTGGTCAGCAAGACTGACGCGCCTCCCATTCCCTGAGATGATGAGCTCATTGACCGGTTGGGAGCTGCCCAATACCTAAGTACGTTTGATCTTGCCTCTGGGTATTGGCCGATTGCCCTAACTGAGGGGGATAAGGAGAGGTTTGCATTCTCCATAACAGATGGGCATTACCAGTTTAGGGTGATGCCCTTTGGGATGAAGAATGCCCCTGCCCCCTTTCAGAGGTTGGTCAACCAGGTATTGGCTGGACTGGATGAGCTCAGTGCCGCCTACCTGGATGACGTTCCTGTTTTTAGTTCCACATGGGAGGAACATTTTCAACACCTCTTCAAAGTGTTGGATGCCCTTCAAAAGGCAGGCCTCACTTTTAAGGCAAGCAAGTGCCAAATAGGGCAGAGATCAGTGGTGTATTTGGGACACCAGGTGGGGAGTGGCCAGGTGTCACCCCTACAGCCAAAGATTTACATCATTCTGGCTTGGGAGCCTCCTAAGACCGAGACTGAGGTGAATGCCTTTTTGGGCTTCACTGCCTATTACAGGAGGTTTGTCAAGGCATATGGCACAATTGTGACCCCTTTGAATAAGTTTGTCTTCCAAGAAGCAACCAAAGAAGATGATCTGGACAGAGGCTTGCCAGACTGCTTTTGATACCCTGAAGGCTGCCATGTGCACAGCACCTGTGCTGAAGGCACCTGACTATTTCTAGGAATTGCCTTGGATCATGGTATAGGAGCAGTACTCTCACAGCTCAAAGAAGATGGCCTAGATCAAACTTTAGCCTTCATTAGCAGGAGGTAACTTCCCAGGGAACAAAAGATGGAGTGCCATAGAGCATGAAGCTTTTGCTGTTGTCTGGAGACTGAAGAAGCTAAGACCCTACTTGCTTGGGACTCACTTCGGGGATTCAGACTGACCACAGGCCACTCAGATGGTAAATGCAGATGAGGGGTGAGGATCCAAAACTGCTGAAGTGGTCCATTTCCCTACAGGGGATGGACTTTATGGTGGAACACCGCCCTGGCATAAAACATGCCAATGCTGGTGGTCTACCCAGATTCTTCCGTCTTAGTGATGTGAACTCCCATAAGGTTGGGTAGTTACTCCCCACTTTCAGCTGGGGGCGGACATGTGTTAGACTAGGCAACCTTGGCGTGGTCTCCCCTAACCTTTTGCCTCTGTTTCCCAGGTGTTGATGTGTGGTTGACTCTGTGTTTGCAGTGTTTGTTACTCTGGGCTCTTTACCACTGCTATCCAGTGCTACAGTGTAAGTGCTCCTATGTAAAATGTATGTGTAATTGGCTTTCCATGTTTGGCATATTTGATTTAATGGTAAGTCCCTAGTACAGTGCACTAGAGGTGCAGAGGGCCTGTAAATCAAATGATACTAGTGGGCCTGAGGCACTGGTTGTGCCACCCACATTCGTAGCTCTGTAAACATGGCTCAGATCTGCCACTGAAGTGTCTGAGAGTGCAGTTTTAACTACCAATTCGACTTGGCAAGTGTACCCACTGGCCGGGCATAAACCTTCCCTTTTCTTACCTGTAAGACACCCCTAAGATAAGCCCTAGGTAGCCCCATGAGCAGGGTGTGTGCATGTTTAAGGTAGGACATATACTAATTTTATATGTCCTGACAGTGAAATACTGCCAAATTCGGTTTTCACTGTTGCAAGGCATATCTCTCTCATAGGTTAACCTGCGGGCTGCCTTTAAATATGATTAAAGCATAGATTCCCTTTGGGAGCAGATAGACATATGGAGTTTGGGGTCTCTGAACTCACACTTTAAAAATACATCTTTAGTGAAGTCTGGTTTTGAGATTGTGTGTTTGAAAATGCCACTTTTAGAAAGTAGGCATTTTCTTGCTTAAACCATTCTGTGACTCTGCCTGTTTGTAGATTTCCTGTCTGGGTTAGTTTGACAGTTGGGCTATTTGCAACTCTCTCTAGACAGTGACACAAAGGGAGCTGGGGTGTAGCCTGCATATCCTGGTGAGCCATCTGTACTAGGAGGGAAGGGAGGAGTGGTCACTCACACCTGAAAGGGCTGTGCCTGCCCTCACACAATGCAATCTCCAACCCCCTTGTGTGTGCCTGGGGACTGGCCTGGGCAAGGCAGGATCTCATAAACAAGAGAGACTTTCCTTTGATATGGGTCTACTTCAAAGGCAGAAAGGGATACAATAAGAGCACCCAAAGCCCCTGAAAATCAGATCACTTCTGGAATCAAGAGGAACCTCTGCCAAGGAGAAGAGCTGAAGAGCTGAATAGGAGTAGTGCCGTGCTTGTCACTTTGCTCTGTGGAGCAATCCTACAGTTGCTGCTTCTGCCTGTGAAAGGGGACAAAGACTGGACTTAGTTGTGCATTCCTGCTTGTGAAGAATCTCCAAGGGATTGAACTGAGCTTGCCTCCTGTTGTTGAAGTCTCAGGTGCTATCAAAGACTTCCTCTGCCAGCACCTGGACTCTCTGCTGAGACTCCTGCCCTCCCAAGTGGTGCCCTATCCAGTTCCTGGGCCCTTGAAAGGTGAAGCTGGCAGATCAAGACTGAAAGTCCACGCACAGATCTTTGTGTAAATCTTCGACATACCTTCCGTGACGTGGCTGATAAACAACACGCTGCCGGCTTTGTGGCTGAAATCAATGCTCCACCTGCATCGTGGCTGGAAAATCAAGCAACGCTGCTGGAGAAACGATGCACAACAACCGCTAAAGGAGGCTGATAATGACGCAAACCCCACACAGCAGTTTTGTGATACCGTGCAACCGGATTTCAAACACAACATTGCTGGGTGCTGAAAAACAACACAAAGCCTGTCTGGACCCGAGGTGCATGTCCGGGTCGATGCATCGCTCTGTTGCGGGAGAGGAGAAATGACACACGCCGACCAGACTGGAGGAAGAATAACGCACGGTCTGGCTTGCGAGTGAGAAATCGACTTTTGCTGCCCTATTTTGACGCTACCCAGGTACTGTTTTAAGATTAAGATTATTTTTCTCTGAAAATTCATAACTTGACTTGTGTATGTTGGATTTTTGTCATTTTCATCTTGTTTTGTTTAGATAAATATTTTCTGTTTTTCTAAACCTGTGTTATTTTCATTTTGTAGTGTTTTCACTGAATTACTGTGTGTGTTGGTACAAATACTTTAGACATTGCTTCTGAAGTTAAGCCTGCCTCCTCATGCCAAGCTACCAAGGGGGTAAATGAGGGTGAACTGAGGGTGATTCTCCTTTACCCTGACTAGAGTGAGGGTCCTTGCTTGGACAGGGGGCAACCTGACTGCCAACCAAAGACCCCATTTCTAACGGCGGCATTATTGTTTTGTTTGCACCTCTTTTCCGCTTGCAACTCCACTCTAATGTGGTTATCTAGTCCCTAATCAATACGTACAAATCCTCACCAGTTCCACACTTTTCATCTCAAAATGTGACTTGTATTTGGAGTGTCATACTTCTGTTCCTTGGGACGGGTACGCAGACCGCTCCTAGTGCCAATTGACTCTAGGGGCCATATGTACGAACACATTTTCTCATTGACACAAAATGGGAAAAACCCTTTGCTACATCTGGCCCTAGATCTTCCCACCTTGTCAGTAATAGAAATTCTAATACACCTTTGCCGAACAGTTTCCCTCTCATGATTACCTGTTGGCACTATTTATTTCAGTTCCCTGAATCTCTTATCCTCACTACCTTCACACACTTTGCTCATCCAACTTAATGAGAAACTTCCAAGCTCAGAAGAAATAATACTTGTTAATGTCACATACTGAGAATCCAAAGCCCTCATTGGTGTTATTTATTGCAGCTCCCCCAACACTCTGTTGCCCACTCATGCTGCCTTCACTAACATTACTTGTCCAACCTGATTAGATACTCCCAGACTCACAAACACACACATCTTCTGAAACAAAAGCAAAACCAAGTAGAGTTACAAATGATCTCCTTCATCAAAGTGCATTGTCTATCATGCATCCTCCTTGACCCTGACTTACGTATTTTCTTTGCATTGCCACTTTCTCTAGTTTTCCCAACAGATATCGCCATTAGCACACCAACTTCCCTTATTTAAATACTGTTACTAATTAATGGCTGGCCACCCATTCCAACTTGATTGCTTATCTTCAAACCTTACTAGTTATCTCAAAGTTACGATATGAAGTTATGTGCCACAACACACACAAACTTCTATCATCTTCAGTGCACACCATCATCATGATTAAGATGATGCAGGCTCTATGATTCCTCTCACAACTCCAAGATTTAAAAACAAAAAAACATAGCCCAAAGAAAAAAAAAGAAAGCCTGAATGGACAGAAAGAAAACAATTTTATTTACACTTGCTTTTGGCAAGGATCGAACCCCCATAAGATTAGGATAGCTTCTAGGAGCAACAACACCACTGTTCTATCCCAATTCCAACACATAGCCTGGGAAAACATGACATATAACTGTGAGGAACCTCAGATCACGGAAAGGGCCCAGATCATAGAAAACAATTATTTATATACCTTATATAGCAAATATGGATTGCACCAAATTAGAATGAGGTTTTCATTCTACCAACCTGAACAAATAGACATAAAATATTTTTGCACACACATGCTGTGGTCTATGATGAAACCCCCACCAGCTTTGAGTACTTCACCAATGCGACTACACACTGTACTATCCCAATCCCAACTGGTAGCCTGTGGATAAAAAGACATTTAGCTCAGAAACCACAGATCACAGAAAAAAACTAAGGGGCATATTTGAGAAAAGTGGTACTATACACAGTGCAGCACCACTTTTCTTGTGCCCCTTAGTGACCCCCTAACTTCACCATGTGTGAGCCGTATTTAAAATATGGGGCACAATGGCAGTAGTTAGGGGACTAGTGTCAGACGTTTTGATGCTAGTCGGGAGCTTTGCAGGATTAACGTAAAAAATGTTGACTCCAATCCGGCAAAGCTCATTGTGGCCCACTGGAATCAATGGTGTGCCTCCATTTAATGCCTGCTCTGAGCAGGTGTTAAAAGTGTTGCAAAAAAAATGACATAAAGAAATCACTTAGATTTCTTTGTGTCATTTCTCCAGCCCCCTTAATGGATGAACGCCCCCTTTGCATACATTATGCCTGGCGCAGGCATAATGTAGCGCAAAGGGTTAGAAAGTGGTGCAATGCATGCATTGCACCATTTTGTAAATATGCCTTGGAGATTTTGGCCTTGTTGGGCCACATTAGCGTAAAATAAATTACTCTAATGTGGCAGAAGGAGGCACCAGGGGCTCTTAAATATGCCCTCAAGATCATACGAAACAATTATTTATCATACCTTATATTCCAGACAAGGATCTCACCTGATTAAGTTGAGATTATTATCATTCTACTGAAGTGTTGTGCCATTTATATTCCAATAGAAACCAAAAACTTGCTCTTAATTTAAACAACCATTATGCTATGTTCCATCCACTCAGTTCTAGTCAGAAGACACAAATCACTTAATTAGGTTTCCACCTCAACAAATAATGCATTAATTTTAAGATGTTCAGTCAAAACAGAGTCACGCACACATAAGCCAACTTTCATGCATTCCTATTGTACTGCACCATAACTAGTGCATTATCTCTGTCTTCAAAGAAAATAGTCAAATCCCTTCCGCTCATGATACCCACTACAGTCTCCTGTTCCAGACAAAAAATGGTGAAGACAGCATGTACCACAGCCATCTCCTTTAGAATGTGTTGATAACATATATAACCAAAACTCTCTCATGTTATCTATCATCAATATCAGACATCTGTTTTTTAATACCTTCACCGATGTTTGAGTATTGAATATTATAGTGGTCTTCACAAATATAACCAAAATATGAAGTGTCATCCCAAGAGATAAGTCATTTACTCGCTAGTTCACCAGCCTCATATTGTTACCTTCCCTAATCTAGTTGCCTTGTGACATGTACTATTGTTACCTAGATCTCCCACTTGTTTTCTCTGTTTAAATTAAGACAAACCTCAACAGATCATAATCTTTCTATCCACCATGTTTCCTTGAGCCGAAGTTGTTGTGCTCTATCACCCCCTCTATGGTGTACCATCGTGTGATCAATACCTAGGACTCTAAGTCTTGACATATCACCAGATGAATGTCATTCTTTAAAATGTTTTCATAGAGGGGACCTCTCATCACATTTTCTTAATGCATTCATATGTTCTTTGATCATTTCTTTTAAAGGTCGAATAGTTAAACCCCCATATTACCTATTACACACACAGACAATTAAATAAATGCAAAATTTAGTGTTACGGTTGATTAAGGATCTGATTAGAAGTCTTTTACTCTTGTGGTGATTATCAAACTCACATGTTTTATCTGGAATGTATTTACAACATGTACACTTCTGACACTGAAAACATCTTGAAGGAAAAAGGGGAGGGACCGGGAGATTACTTGGTCCAGTGTACATTCTCCCAATAGTAGTACGAAAAACCAAAAGTACACTGTTCCATTCAAAAAGAAGAAAAGAGAACTAGGGAAACCTGAATCATCAGGAGCGAGTGCCCTCAAGCATCACAATGGATGACTGGCATCATCATCAGGTAATGCTCCTCGCCAGTCTGGCAGTGCAACGCCTGACGGGCTCCCCACATAGGGGGGCACTAAGCCGTGTTGTACCGATGGTACCTAAAGAGATTGCACCATCTAAACGGACATGCCTACACTCAAGCACCCGTATAAAAAGGAGAGAACAAAGAAAATTAAGGATAAAATTGGTTAAACATCACTGCATATATCATCATTTTAATCAATAGTCAGGAATGAAACCAAGATTAAAAACACAGGAAAGTAATAAAATGAGTATCAATGCTCAATTACTATCAAAGAGCGGTAAGAGCGGAGGTCTGACTATTTACAAAACTTCCTCAGACAAGGTCAACATGTTTCGCGTCGTGCGGTCCTTACAGATCCAATGACGCTTCATCAGGACCAGAACAATCAATATGTGAGCTCCTCTCCAAATAAACAACAATGAATGATATGAAAATCACATCAATAGTTAATATAGGCCGGTCACTTACACTGAAGTATACTAGGCTAGGTCACAGTCAGGTCGCCCTAGAAAACAAACAGTGAGAACAAACACCAAAATATACCCAACAGGTGGTCATTGGTGTAATGATGCAAACATTGTGCAATAGATCGCAAAAAGAGGAGGAAAGGGAAGATGACAAAAAGTGGGCTTACCACCCCTAAGTCGGGAACAGGCTCCTTGGTAAGCACGTCCCCAGGACTCAGCTAACAGCTAAAACATGGTGAACATAAGTAGTCAATCAAAGTAGATAACAGTCTGTTTGTCATGATAGAATGCAGTGCCAACTCAGTTCCTCATTCGGTAATACGTATAATGGTGAAATTACCCAGAGAATTCTCATAACTCAATGTATATGAATGGATACAGCAAAATGAATGGACAATAGTCCAGTGACTCAACTGGTTAACATGTCGTGCACGTAGATAAAAATCACAACCAGTACGGTAATAATTATTACAATACGTCTCGCTAACTTCAATATTGTACATACTGTTCATGCAGACGTTCCACTATGTCAGTAACCGAACCGATGTTCGGATTATCACGTTTCAAGAAAATTGCCCGAAACGGTTACCCGGGTCGTCATTAGATATTTATATACAGTAAGAAAAAGTACATGGTACTCACTTATGTCGTGCTGGTCCAAAGTATTAGACCTACCCTCCGGGGCGTGCAACCGCAAACAAACGCGGCAAACACCTCCCGTCCGAGAGTGACTCGGAGCGGGTAACAAACATAAATGAAGGACTCCGGCTCGTATTGGAGTTTGTTTAATTGGGACGTGTAATATTCTCCCAAGTTGTGATTCCACACTGATCTTTATCAGGCTCATATATTTCTTGAGCGCTACTTCCTCTGCTTACAGTTGTGAGTAATAACCAATCTCGACTAGCTTTTAATTAAAAATGTTCATTATCTTCTGAACGAACACCCTGGCCTTCATAAATAGAAAATTTCTTTGACTATTCAGTGTATTTACCAATTCCTATTGAGGACGACTAAGGCCTGAGTCCTACCTCAGTTTTGATTAATTCCTGTGACTCCAATACGAGCCGGAGTCCTTCATTTATGTTTGTTACCAGCTCCGAGTCACTCTCGGACGGGAGGTGTTTGCCGACTTCCGGGTTAATGAGTGCTTATGTACTCCGGTGGCGTTTCACCGCGTTTGTTTGCGGTTGCACGCCCCGGAGGCTAGGTCTAATACTTTGGACCAGCGCAACATAAGTGAGTACCATGTACTTTTTCTTACTGTATATAAATATCTAATGACGACCTGTGTAACCGTTACGGGCAATTTTTTTGAAACGTGATAATCCGAACATCGGTTCGGTTACTGACATAGTGGAACGTCTGCATGAACAGTATGTACAATATTGAAGTTAGCGAGACGTATTGTAATAATTATTACCGTACTGGTTGTGATTTCTATCTACGTGCACGACATGTTAACCAGTTGAGTCCCTGGACTATTGTCCATTCATTTTGCTGTATCCATTCATATACATTGAGTTATGAGAATTCTCTGGGTAATTTCACCATTATACGTATTACCGAATGAGGAACTGAGTTGGCACTGCATTCTATCATGACAAACAGACTGTTATCTACTTTGATTGACTACTTATGTTCACCATGTTTTAGCTGTTAGCCGAGTCCTGGGGACGTGCTTACCAAGGAGCCTGTTCCCGACTTGGGGGTGGTAAGCCCACTTTTTGTCATCTTCCCTTTCCTCCTCTTTTTGCGATCTATTGCACAATGTTTGCATCATTACACCGATGACCACCTGTTGGGTATATTTTGGTGTTTGTTCTCACTGTTTGTTTTCTAGGGCGACCTGACTGTGACCTAGCCTAGTATACTTCAATGTAAGTGACCGGCCTATATTAACTATTGATGTGATTTTCATATCATTCATTGTTGTTTATTTGGAGAGGAGCTCACATATTGATTGTTCTGGTCCTGATGAAGCGTCATTGGATCCGTAAGAACCGCACAACGCGAAACATGTTGACCTTGTCTGAGGAAGTTTTGTAAATAGTCAGACCTCCGCTCTTACCGCTCTTTGAAAGTAATTGAGCATTGATACTCATTTTATTACTTTCCTGTGTTTTTAATCTTGGTTTCATTCCTGACTATTGATTAAAATGATGATATATGCAGTGATGTTTAACCAATTTTATCCTTAATTTTCTTTGTTCTCTCCTTTTTATACGGGTGCTTGAGTGGAGGCATGTCCGTTTAGATGGTGCAATCTCTTTAGGTACCATCGGTACAACACGGCTTAGTGCCCCCCCTATGTGGGGAGCCCGTCAGGCGTTGCAGTGCCGGCCTGGCGAGGAGCATTACCCGATGATGATGCCAGTCATCCATTGTGATGCTTGAGGGCACTCGCTCCTGATGATTCAGGTTTCCCTAGTTCTCTTTTCTTCTTTTTGAATGGAACAGTGTACTTTTGGTTTTTCGTACTGAAAACATCTTTCCAGTTTTCCTTTTATCCAAGATGATGTTGGACTCAAAATATTCTTTGAAGTCTCAGTTCTTGTATGATTAGTGGGCATGGACAGGTAAGCTCCCTCAAGCCTTCGCCTGTTTTAAGAATATCCCAATGTTTATATTGCGGATTATATATTGCTAGATTCTCTGCACAAAATTTTGTGACAAATCTAACTTGCTGTCTACTTGCCTGTTGTACCTTCCTAACATATGTTTTTAACAATTCTGCCCTTGAAATTCTTTCAAAACGTTCATAGGATAGTCCCTATATTCTAGTCTCTTTAATGATTTCTGGACTTCTGTGTGATAATTTTCCACATTGGCACAGTTTCTCCTATATCTAGCAAGTTCCCCAAATAGGATATTCTTTTTCTGGTAAACACAGTGCCTCGATTGAAAGTGTAGGATATTTTAACTGGCTGTACTTTTTCGAAAAGATCTTGTACGAAAAGTCTTATTCACAATGCACAGTTCCACATCCAAAAATGTAATATTTGAATGACTATATTCTAAAGACAGTTAAAAATTTACAGCATTAGGGTTCAAATATCCATGGTACAATATAAGTTGATCCTCTGACCCCTCCCAAACAATTAACACATCATCAATATACCTGACCCACAGAATCAATCAATCAATCAATCAGTTTTTGTCAAGCATGGGTACTCAACCGTGAGGGTCTCATGGCGTTGGGGGGGGAGGGGTCTCATCAGAAGAGCCACGTCTTGAGGTTCTTCCTGAAGATGGTGAGCGATGGGCTTTGTCTGAGGTGCAGGGGGAGGTTGTTCCAGGTCTCTGCTGCAATGTAGGTAAAGGATCATCCTCTGGTGGTGGTTTTACAAATGCGAGGGATGGTGGCCAGGGCCATCTGGGTGGATTGGAGGGGTCTGGTGGGGGTTTCGAAGGAGACGTTGTGGTTCAAGTAGGCGAGTCCTGCGTTGTGTATGGCCTTGCATGTGTGGGTGAGTAGCTTGAAGGTGATTCGTTTCTCGACTGGGAGCCAGTGGAGGGTCCTCAGGTGTTGGGAGATGTGTTCTCTGTGTGAGAGGCCAGGATGGGTCTGGTGGTTGCATTCTGGAGGAGTTGTAGTTTATTGACATTTCGAGTCGAAGTGTCGGTGTGGAGGTTGTTGCCGTAGTCAAGCATGCTTGTGACTAAGGTGTGGGTGACTATCCTTCAACAGTCTGCTGGGATCCATCTGAAGATCATCTGAAGTTTGCGGAGTGTGTGCCAGCAGGAGTAGGTGACTGAGTTTACCTGGCGGGTTATGGATAGGGAGGAGTCGTCCCAAGCTGAGGTGGCGTTTCCTAAGATGATGAGCTCAGTCTTGTCGGAGTTGAGCTTGAGGCAGCTTTCTCTCTTCCAGGTGGCGACGGCTTCCATTCCTGAGTGGAAGTTCCCTTTGGCCATGTCCGGGTCTTTGGTGAGGGAAATTATGAGTTGTGTGTCATCGGAATATGACACAATGTCACATATTGACAGCCCGCATGTGCTGATTAATTCCATGCATGCTCCATTCCATACCAACCTTTGAACAGGTTGGCATAAGAGGGAGCATTGCACCCATGGTGCTCCCACAGATTTTATGGTACAAGGTTCCCTGATACAACAAATAGTTAGGGGTCAATTTAAATTCTACAAATTCAAGGATCATCCTAGAGTGACTGTAAAAACTGGCTGACTTCATACCAAAACAACATTTCAAAGCTTGTAAACCATCATGATGACTGATGCTGGTATAAAGATTGTTCACATCTATGGTAACTAGAAAAAACTTTTTCCACCAATGTATGTCCTGTAAATGTGTCAGCAGGTCCTGTGTCTTTAGTGTAAGAGACCAAATTTAACACAAACATGGAGGCCCTTAAGGAAATTAGAGATGGGAGAATATTTTTCATTTTCTTTTGTATGATGGATTAAAAAATATATTTTTTGCAGAAACATTAGATGTGGTTAGATTAATCTCTATGTTGCGTTTAATTACAAACATTTCTACTTCCAGCTCAGAAAAAGCTGAATTTGTCACCGCAAAACATGTGTTGGTTGACTGGAGTTTTCTCCTGATGGTTTGCTTAAATGACCTGTATGGACCTATCCAATTTATTTGTATGGTCTCACTGACACTGGGAAACCCAATTTTGGAACGAATTGCTATTTAGGTTGTTGATTATCTTGATGTATTAATTTATTAGAGAACAAATTGTTATCTATGTGTGAATTTGGAGAATTAATCCGATAATCCATCAAAGATATGGTGATTATGTGCCCCCTACAAAACTTTTGAGTTTTTGTAATCTGAATGAGGTTCTGCAGTTTCTGTGGTAGGTTCTGCAGTTTTTTGTGGTTTGTGGTTTGAGAAGAGACTGGCTGTGTCTACTCTGCATGCCCAGTGGGCAGCTGCTAAGGCTTTCAGGGGTCCTTGGGGGAATTTGGCTGATGTGGATGATTTAGTGGCACTGTTGTTGTGTAGTTTTTTGATTTCCCACCCTCTGGTGAAGCCTCTGTTTCCTTTGTGGGATTTGCTGTTGGTTTTTAAAAGCACTGGTGTCTGCTTCCTTTAAACCTTTGGAGACAGTGGATTTTAAGTTTGTGACTTTCAAGGTGGTGTTTCTGGTGGCAATAACTTCTGCCTGACAAATTGGGAACTGGGGGCTTTGATGGCTTTATCCCTTGCAGATGATGCTGTTGTTTTTCGATTGGATTCTTCTTTCGTGCCTAACGTGGCATCCCAGTTTCACATGTCTTAGAAGGTGATTCTCTCAGCCCTGTCTGTGGAGCGTGGATCTTCTGTTGACAACCAGTGATCTTTGTTGGATGTGAAGAGGGCATTGTTGGTCTATCTGGAAAGGACTAAGGGGCATATTTAAGAGCCTCTAGCGTCACCTTAGCGTCACCATAGGGTCATTTTTTTTATGCTAATGTGATGCTAAAGTGACGTTTTTGCTGCGCCATATTTACAGAGTGGTGCAATGCATACATAATGTGTGCAAGGGGGAGTTCCAGCAATATGAGGCACACAAACTAGTGCCGTGAAATTTAAAAGATTTCACTGCACCATTTTCTGTTATCATTTTATACGCCTGCTCAGGCATTAAAATAACACTCCCATAGTAACCTATTGGCCTCCTTAATTTTGCTGCATTAGCGTCAACATTTTTTACACCAGTGTAGCAAAGTGCTACAAGAGCACTGGCGTGGTGCACTGTATTATAAATACAGCACAAACCATGGTGTTGTTAGGGGCCGGAAGAAAGACACAAGAAAAGTGGTGTAACATAGGTGATGCACCACTATTTCTTAAATCTGGGCTTAAGGCCTAGATTTAAGAGGGCCTAGCTCCATCCTAATGACACATTAGCGTAATTAATTTTAATGCTAATATAGCGTTAGGTGGGCAAAAACGCTGCACCATATTTACAAAGTGGTACAATGCCTGCTAAGAGCAGGCGTTAAAGGGAGGCTCCCATTGTTTTCAATGGGCCTCTGGGTGCATTGCAGGACTACCGTCACAATTTATGACACTAATCATGCAAAGCGTCACACTAGTGTCAAAAATAATGACACTAGTTTCTTAACTGCCGCCATGGTGCCCCACATTTTAAATACAGTGCTCACATGGTGGTGGTAGGGGGCATTAAGGGGCACAAGAAAAGTGGCGCTATACTAGGTGCAGCGCCACTTTTCATAAATCTGGCCCTAAGTCTTTTAGAAAGACTAATTCTTTGTTTCTTTTGGTGCTTCTTCGAGAGGAGAAAAGGCTTCTTCTTTATCCATCAGTAGGTGGATCAAGCAGTTGATTTCTCTGACTTACTCTTCATCCGGGTCTCTCCCTCCTGCTGGGGTTCAGGGTTGATCCACCCATAGAGTCACTGCTGCCTGGGTGGAGTAGGAAGGGATGTCTATATCCAAGGCAGGTACATTGGCCTCCTCCAATACTTTTGTGATGCATTACAGGTTGCACAATGTTTTATGTTATAAGAACAGTTTTGGTTTGGGTGTTTTACTTGCTGTTGTTTCCTAAATTGCCCTTTTGCCTGTGCCAATAAATCACTATGGAGTCCTGCATTTATCGTGTTGGTATCGCTGTGTGTTGTCCCTATGAATGCCTGGTTGCTCTGCTTGGGTATTCTCACTTGTGATGAAGGTTACAAGGACAAGGGGGACCTGGTGGTAATGTCATATTACTTACTGGTATTCTTGATTACTCCTTGTCCTGCTGTTCTCATCCCATCCATCACCCTCCTCCCTCTGTCCCGGACGTCTGGCCTTCATATTGTGGGGACTTGGTAGTTCAGGAGGAATGCTGGGTAAGTACTGCTCAAGTATCCCACAGCTGGGGATGTTCAGGGTATAGACCAGTATTTCTCTGTTCTTTTCTTTCTGTGCGGTGAGATAGTTATCTCATGTCTGATGAATGGGACAAGGACAACAGGACCAGACATAAGGAAGATTACTGGTAAATAATATGACATTGTTATCTTTTATAAAAAATGACTAGAAAGCCAGGGAAAAAATGGTCAAACCTAGAAACCACGTACTTCTATGGTGTACTCTACTTACACCTTCGACACATCTTTATACGTGCAGTTTGTAAATAGCCATTGTGTTGAATTCAAAACTGAAACGTAATGATCTACAGCAGGGGTCTTCAAACTGGGGGGATGACCCCCCTAAAGGGGGCTCAAGTGATCCAAGGGGGGGGGGGCGCCAGGCTCTGGCCAAAAGAAGCATCACACATATAACAGAGTTTTGTTTTAAGCAGAAACATGTTATTGCGTTTTTAAAGCAACAATACTTTACTGCAATATTTTAATACATCTAAACATATTTAAACATTGCAATCTTTATAAAATTGTGAAAAATTCTGAGGGGGGGCCTAATGATTTTTATTTTTCAACTGGGGGGGGGCGGCATTAAAATGTTTGGAGACCACTGATCTACAGGCATAAATTTCATTCTTAAAACTCAGATTTCCATCGTTCCGAGGTGATAAAAAGTATTAGCATTAATTTGAACAATAATAACACTTATTTTTGCAACATTTAGAAGCTGTGGATATGAAGTACTACACATAAACGTTATTATTGTGCGCTATATTGATTATTATTATTAATGTAACACAGTACAACTCACGTTTGAATAAATAATCAAGTGCGAAGCTAGTAATTGATTTATTTACGAGGAACAAGAGAGTATTCTAAAACCTAAGTGGAAAAAGTGAACGTCCTGTTCATGCTCTGTGAAAATGTTACTCACAACATCTGCTTATGTGAAACAAACTGAATTTTGGGCTGTTTTGAGAGGAGCAAAAATCGGTCCAATACATCCCTCCAAATTCCTACAAAGGCTGAGTGTTCCAGAGATTATATCAGCGCAATTAATGTCGAGAGGCAGCAAGTCATGAACCTGGATGATTTTCAATAATTGATTGGTGTTAAGACAGAGAGTCGCTTCCCCAAGAGAATCGAATATTATGGCAGCATTTATCAAAAAACACCTCATATGAAAAGGAGGTGAAAGGAGCCTGTCTCTTGGTACTATTAAATACATAATAAATCCAAATGCATTTTAACACGACACACACACAGTCACAGCAGGAGCTTTACGCACACGCTCACACACATATACACTCAAAGGAAATGTACAGCATTTGACTGGGTTGAAGAGCAGTGGCGAGGCAAGGTGATCGTGGACCCTAATGCAAAAAGGCAAGTGGACCCACAATCAACATCTTCAATGCTTCTGCCAACTCCAACTGTGCACAACTCAACTTCCCCCAAAGCCGTATAGGCACACAGGCCCCACCCAGCAACCTTATGACCTACCACCCTCCCAGGCCTGCAGTGGCGGGCCCACATTACTGCGTCTGAATAGTTGTCAATGTGATTTTAATATGTGGTAGAACACAAGTGCGCATTCTCAGCGAACAATGTAACTGCCACTGGAAAGTATTGGATGGAAGATAGTATAATGAGAAAACATTGAAAAATTCTAGGTCAAGGAGGTTTAACAACATATATCACAGCATTAGGGAGTTGGCAGTGTGGACAACAAAGGTGACAAACGAACATGTTCTTGCATCCTAACAACAGATTTTGCAGAATTTCTTCCGGTGCGCACAATTGATTGACTTCCATTTCACCCTCCGACACAAATTGGTATGTGATTGATCTTATACAGCGTTCTGAGCCTCTTATGAGCTCTACCTTTAACACTGCAGCAGCTAGATTATTTGAACACAAACACCACATCACAAACAACAATCACAGATTTGAATCAGAGCGTAGTAAATTAATTGCCATACTGAGGAAAGGTGGACTAGAAGCTTAATAAACACATGACAAACACACCTTGCAACACCATGTTGGCTAGTGTTATTCTAAAATAAAGGAAAAGCCGCGATCGATACGAAGTACAAGTGCTGTGGAAAACCACTAACTGAGCACGTTTCCGAAAATGCCACACCTACCACTTGAGCTAGGAGTCAGCGCTAACGTAGGACGTTCCTCTCTTCCATTCGTCAGTTTTTGCCACTAGCTAAATCTGTCTCCCTTGCAGACATCGCACAATTATTGTGAAAGGATTGAATCCTATTAATATCACTCGTGGTGCTGGGGACAACCCAGTAGGCACACATTGTGTATTTGTCAATCATCTAGACTACATTGAAACTTATCACAATTTGCTTAGAGGATTTCAGATTCCTTTATGGAATACTGGCTCATGAATATCAGGGCATGTATGTTACACAAAACATGCTGGGTTCTGGCAAAAGATTAAAAGGCAGGGAACTTACCTCCTGCAATCAAATAGAGCTACAGAAATCAAACATTAATACGGGTCATCAGACAACATGTGAATTTTCTCCTTTAAATATAAGGATGGTTGTATGTCGAGATATTGAGGAGAAAAATGTTGCCTTAAAAATGTCATTGGCGAGATATCAAAAAACAAATTATTATGACTGTAAGTATGAAAAGGTAAGTCTAGATTTACTATTATTAATTACACATCTACATACTTTGGAAATGCATATAACTTCAAGGTACATACGTGTGGAGTTAAGTAAAGTAAACCTATACTTGCCTTAATTTACGTACCGTCATGATAGTTTTGTGGTGCGATGCTCTGTCCACAATATTCTGTTACTATACTGCAAAGAAACATTCTCAGGAAGGCAGTCTCTTTTTTATGAAGATAAACCCACTGCTTACATTAAGCAGGATGCAATTAAGCCAAAAGCCAAAATTTCTGAATGATGTAGTTGAATTCCTTGTCCAAGAATACTATATTAGATGGTACTAAAAATGTATATGTATACTGTTAGAAATGGGGTCTTTGGTTGACAGTCTGGTTACCCCCTGTTCAAGCAAGGACCCTCACTCTAGTTAGGATAAAAGAGAATCACCCTCAGCTAACCCCTGCTTACCCCCTTGGTAGCTTGGCAGAGCAGTAGGCTTAACCTCAGAGTGCTAGGTGTAAAGTATTTGTACCAACACACACAGTAACTTAATGAAAACACTACAAAATGACACAACACCAGTTTAGAAAAATAGGAAATATTTATCTAGACAAAACAAGACCAAAACGACAAAAATCCAACATACACAAGTCAAGTTATGATTTTTTAAAGGTTTAAAATAAAAAGAGTCTTTAGGTAGTTGTAACACCACACTAGCGCTGCTAGCGTGAAAATGTACCTGGTTTGCGTCAAAAATAACCCCGCACGGGCGGTGTGCGTCGAAAGTAACCCTGCACGGCTGTGTGCGTCGAAAACAACTCGGCACGGCGGTGCGCGTTGAAAAAGCCAGCCACACGACGATCCGAAAGTCCCGCGGCGCAGGGTGCGATCTCTCAGCCTCCGTCAGCGATGCTGCGCGTCGTTTCTCCTGCTCCAGGCGTCGGTTTTTCGGTCGCGTTTCCTGCGGCGTCGTTTCTCAGCTGCGGAACCGGCGTCGCGTCGTTTTCTCAGCCGCGATCGGATTCGCGTCGATCTTTTCTCCGCACGGTGCTCGGTGCGTGTATTTTTGTCCTTAGGCTGCCAGCCTCTCCTTTCAGGGTCCCAGGAACTGGAAGGGCACCACAGAGCAGAGTAGGGGTCTCTCCAGAGACTCCAGGTGCTGGCAGGAAGAAGTCTTTGCTATCCCTGAGACTTCAACAACAGGAGGCAAGCTCTACATCAAGCCCTTGGAGATTTCTTCTTCAAGATGGAAGGCACACAAAGTCCAGTCTTTGCCCTCTTACTCTGGCAGAAGCAGCACTGCAGGAAAGCTCCACAAAGCACAGTCACAGGCAGGGCAGCACTTGTTCCTCAGCTATCAGCTCTTCTCCAGGCAGAGGTTCCTCTTGGTTCCAGAAGTGTTTCTAAAGTTTGTAAGTTTGGGTGCCCTTCTTATACCCATTTTAGTCTTTGAAGTCACCTTTCTTCAAAGGGGACTCACACCTTCTTGTGAAATCCTGCCTTGCCCAGGCAAGGCCTCAGACACACACCAGGGGGCTGGAGACAGCATTGTCAGAGGCAGGCACAGTCCTTTCAGATGAGAGTGACCACTCCACCCCTCCCTCCTAGCAGAGATGGCTAATCAGGAAATGCAGATCACACCCCAGCTCCCTTTGTGTCACTGTCTGGTGTGAGGTGAAAAACAACCCAACTGTCCAACTGACCAAGACAGGGAATCCACAAACCAGGCAGAGTCACAGAATGGTTTAAGCAAGAAAATGCTCACTTTCTAAAAGTGGCATTTCCAAACGCACAATCTTAAAATCAACTTTACTAAAAGATGTATTTTTAAATTGTGAGTTCAGGGATCCCAAACTCCACATGTCCATCTACTCTCTAGGGGAATCTACACTTTAATCATATTTAAAGGTAGCCCCCATATTATCCTATGAGAGAGAGACAGACCTTGCAACAGTGAAAACGAAATTGGCAGTATTTCACTGTCAGGACATATAAACCACATTACTATATGTCCTACCTTATCCATACACTGCACCCTGCCCTTGGGGCTACCTAGGGCCTACCTTAGGGGTGCCTTACATGTAAGGAAAGGGAAGGTTTAGGCCTGGCAAGTGGGTACACTTGCCAAGTCGAATTTACAGTGTAAAAATACACATACAGACACTGCAGGGGCAGGTCTGAGACATGATTACAGAGCTACTTATGTGGGTGGCACAACCAGTGCTGCAGGCCCACTAGTAGCATTTGATTTACAGGCCCTGGCACCTCTAGTGCACATTACTAGGGACTTACTAGTAATTCAAATATGCCAATTATGGATGAACCACTTACATACAATTTAAACAGGAGCACTTGCACTTTAGCACTGGTTAGCAGTGGTAAAGTGCCCAGAGTAACAAAAACAGCAAAATCAGAGTCCAGCACACATCAACAACCTGGGGAACAGAGGCAAAAAGTTAAGGGAGACCACGCCAAGGATGAAAAGTCTAACACGTGTCCCCCCCAGCTAAAAGTGGGGAGCAACTACCCAACCTCATGGGAGTTCTCATCACTAAGGCGGAAGAACCTGGACAGACCATCAGCATTGGCGTGCTCTGTACCGGGTCGATGTTCCACCGTAAAGTCCATCCCCTGTAGGGAAATGGACCACCTCAACAGTTTTGGGTTCTCACCCCTCATCTGCATTAACCATCTGAGGGGTCTGTGGTCGGTCTGAACTCGGAAGTGAGTCCCAAACAAGTAGGGTCTTAGCTTCTTCAGTGCCCAGACCACAGCAAACGCTTCACGTTCTATGGCACTCCACCTACGTTCCCTGGGTAGTAACCTCCTGCTAATGAAGGCTACGGGTTGATCTAGGCCCTCTTCATTCAGCTGTGAGAGTACTGCTCCAATACCATGCTCTGAGGCGTCTGTCTGTACAACAAACTCCGTGGAGTAGTCAGGTGCCTTCAGCACAGGTGCTGTGCACATGGCAGCCTTCAGGGCATCAAAAGCGTTCTGGCAAGCCTCTGTCCAGATCACTTTCTTGGGTTGCTTCTTAGAAGTCAACTCAGTTAAGGGGGTAACAATGGTACCATATCCCTTAACGAACCTCCGATAGTATCCTGTGAGACCTAAAAAGGCTCTCACTTCAGTCTGGGTCTTGGGAGGCTCCCAAGCCAGAATCGTGTCAATCTTAGGCTGTAGGGGTGCCACCTGGCCACTCCCCACCTGGTGTCCTAAGTACACAACAGAACCCTGCCCTATTTGGCACTTGCTCGCCTTAATAGTGAGGCCTGCCTTCTGCAGGGCCTCTAACACTCTCCAGAGGTGTTGCAGGTGTTCCTCCCATGTGGAACTAAACACAGCAATGTCATCCAGGTAGGCGGCACTGAACTCATCCAGTCCTGCCAACACCTGGTTGACCAACCTCTGAAAGGTGGCAGGGGCATTCTTCATCCCAAAGGGCATCACATTGAAGTGGAAGTGCCCATCGGGGGTAGAGAATGCTGACCTCTCCTTTGCCCCTTCAGTTAAGGCAATCTGCCAGTACCCAGATGTTAAATCAAACGTACTGAGGTACTTGGCAGCTCCTAACCGATCAATGAGCTCATCAGCTCGGGGGATGGGGTGTGCGTCAGTCTTGCTGACCGCATTGAGACCCCGGTAGTCCACACAGAACCTAAGTTCTGGAGTGGCACCAGGAGCAGTAGCCTTTGGGACCAAGACCACTGGGCTGGCCCAAGGACTGCTGGAGTGCTCAATAACCCTTAGGGCTAACATTTTGGAGACTTCCTCCTTAATGCAAGCCCTCACCCTGTCAGTCACCCTGTAAACCTTATGTTTAACAGGTGTACTGTCCCCAGTGTCCACATCATGTGTGCACAGGTGTGTGACTCCTGGGATCAGGGAAAACAGTGAGGCGAACTGTCCCAGCACGTGGCGACAGTCCCTCTGCTGTTCCTCAGTCAGGGAGGGGGAGAGGATCACTCCCTCCACAGACCCATCTTTCTCTCCTGCAGACAGGAGGTCAGGAAGAGGCTCACTCTCTTCCTCCACCCCGTCATCTGTCGCTAGGAGCATGGATAGCTCAGTTCGCTCAAAGTGTGGTTTGAGGCGGTTGACATGTAGGACCCTCAAGGGGTTCCTGGGGGATTGCAAGTCTACCAGATAGGTGACCTCGCTCTTTCTTTCCACCACCTCAAAAGGCCCAGTCCACTTATCTTGGAGAGCCCTAGGCTCCACTGGTGCCATGACCCACACTTTTTGTCCAGGCTGAAACTCAACCAGAGTGGCATTCTGGTCGTACCACCGTTTCATGTCCTCCTGGCTTGCTTCCAGGTTCTCCTGAGCGAGACTCCTGAAGCGGGCAGTCTGGTTTCTTAGTGCCAGCATGTAGCTAAATACATCCCGGGGTGGTTTACTAGGAGCTTTCTCCAAAGCCTCCTTCACCAGACTGAGCGGTCCCCTCACAGGGTGGCCATAGATGAGCTCAAAGGGACTAAAGCCAAGTCCCTTTTGAGGCACCTCCCTGTAAGCGAACAGAAGGCATGGCAAGAGGACGTCCCACTTACGCCTCAAGGGCTCTGACAGGCCCTGAATCATGCCTTTCAAGGTGCGGTTGAATCTCTCAACCAGACCATTACTTTGGGGGTGGTAAGGGGTGGTGAACTTGTAGGTTACCCCACACACCTTCCACAGAGACTTCATATAAGTGGATATGAAGTTTGTACCCCTATCAGATACTACCTCCTTGGGGAACCCCATGCGGGTAAAAACCCCCATCAAGGCACGTCCCACCACGGGGGCGGTGACCGTCCTTAGAGGAATAGCTTCTGGGTACCGTGTGGCATGGTCCACCAAGACCAGGATGAACCTGTTGCCCATGGCTGTCTTGGGATCCAGAGGCCCCACAATGTCAATTCCTACCCTTTCAAAGGGAGTACTGACTACCGGTAAAGGTTGGAGGGGAGCTTTGCATTTCCCCCCACTCTTGCCACTTGCCTGACAAGTCTGACAAGATCTACAATAAGCAGCTGACTGCTTGTTCATCAAGGGCCAGTAAAAGTGGGAGACAAGCCTCTTATAGGTCTTGTCCTGCCCTAGATGTCCTGCCAAAGGCACATCATGAGCCAAACCCAGAAGGAAGGTCCTGAAGCCCTGGGGTACCACCAGCATACGAGCTGACCCCGGCTCAGGAACCTTAGGCTCACTATACAGGAGGCCATCCTCCCAATAAATCAGGTGAGTACCTGGAGCCCCGCCAGCCGCCTGGGCTGCAGCCTGCTGCCGCAGTCCCTCAAGAGTAGGGCACTCCTTCTGCGCTGTGCAGAATACTTCCCTGGTGGGTCCCCCTTCCTGCTGCCACTGCGACAGCTCAGGGACCTCCCCCAGTTCAGCCACCTGTTCCCCTGTAGGTTCCAGGGCATCACCCTCAGGCTCTGCCTCCTCCCGGACCGTGGGAACTTCTGGGGCGGGTTTCCCGCGCCTCCTGCCTTTCCTCTTCTTGGCGGTCCCCTGGGCCACTGTTTCAGGCTCCAGGGGCTCTTGACTACCCTGATTGGCTGCCATAGACCGGGTGGATACGCATACCCACCCAGGCAGACCCAACATCTCCAAGTGAGACCTGTGTTCCACCTCCTTCCAAGGGGAATCTTCCAGGTCGTTGCCTAGCAAACAATCAACAGGCATGGTTGGACTCACAGCTACTTTCCAGGAACCTGAGACCCCCCCCCATTCAAAGGGAACCTGCGCCACTCTGCAGAGGCGCTCAGAATTGTCTACTGCAACTACTTGGTGAAGTACCCGGGGATCAATCTGCTCTTCAGACACCAGGTGACTCCTCACGGTAGTCACACTGGCTCCTGTGTCTCTTAGAGCCTCCACCCTCTGTCCATTGATGGTCACCCATTGCCTGTACTTCTTAGTGTTATCAGGCACTAGGTTTCTCTGGACCATCTCACTGTCCCCTAGTGAGACAAGGGTCATTTCTGCTGGTTCCCACCCACCTGAAACCAACTCCTCCCCAAGCGCTACACTGGCCAAACCCTGGGACGGTGCACCAGTGGGTGCCGGTGTACTTTTGGGGCATTTGGGGTCCCCCCTCACATGACCCACCTGGTCACATGAATAGCACTTACGTAGGGGACCACCTGCCATTGGCTTCCCTTTGGAGAACCATGGCTTCTTTTCACTGGGGGGTTGGGAATCCTTACCCTGGGAATCAGTTTGGGGCCCTTTAGAGAACTCATCCTGTTTGCCCTTACCCCCCCCTTTCTTCTGAGAGGGACCCTGCCCACCCTTGGCGTGGTCTCCCCCATACCTCTTTTGGACCCTGGTGCTCTCCCAGCGGTCCGCTACCTGTGCAAGCTTCCTGGGGTCAGTCAGCTTGCTGTCAATGAGGTGCTGGCGCAGCTCTGGAAAACATAAACTGTACAAGTGCTCCCAAGCAATTAAATTGTAAAGCCCCTCATACGTGTTTACCTTACTGCCCTTCACCCAACCATCCAGTGACCTGCAAAAAGAATCAACACATTCCAACCATGTTTGGGATTCCTTTCTCTTGTAGGATCTAAACTTCTCCTTGTACTGCTCAGGGGTGAGACCATACCTGGTAAGTAAGGCCTCCTTCATGGCAGGGTAGGTGAGACTCTGAGCATCCCCTAAGGCCGTCAGTGTGTCCCTCCCCTCTGCCTCAAAATGCTTCCACAGGGCTGCCCCCCAATGAGCTTCAGGGACCAGGTTCATGTGGAGAGCTGACTCATAACCCTTGAACCACAAGTAGATATCATCCTCCCTCTTATAATCCCTCACAAGGTCTTTTGGGATGTGTACCCTTCTCTCAGGCTGCACTGTAGAATTGCTGCCACCATCCCTACTGGACTGACTCCTCTGATCAATCTCTTTTAAACTGAGCTCATGAGCCATGTTTATCTTCCTTTCCTCAAGGGCCAGCTTTCTCTGTTCCACCTCTAGACTGAGCTTTTTCAGCTCCAACTGGTACTCCCTCTCTGCCTGTCTGTCCTGTAACTCTCCAGGTGTCAGACTCTTGGAGGACACACTGCTACCTGCCCTGGAGATTCTCCCCTGAGACATAGCAGGCCCACCCACTACATCAGTGTGAGTGACTTGCAACTCCTCTTCCCCCTCTGGCTCCTCATCTGTGTGCCCCTCAGCTGCTTTGGCTGTCACCCAGGCCCTCAGCGCCTTTTGCAGCTCATCCTTCTTGGATGAGCTCTTAATGGGACAGCCAACATTACTACAAAACTGCTTCAACTGAGCCACTTTGTAGCTCTCCAATTTCTCCAAGTCAAAAGCAGCTTCAGCTAGGGCATCTCCAGACTGAGACATGATGAGAGGTTAAAAAAATATGCACAGTTCCAAAAACAGAAAAGCAAGTTCTCAAATGAAGTTCCAGAAAAGTCAATCACGGGATCAGCGAAAAAAAAAAAAGAAACTGAATGCAGAGAAAAACAGTCCAAGTAGAAAAAACAAAAATCACAAGACTAGTAGTATGTGGTCACGTAGTGGTCTGAGATCAAAACAGTAGTGTACACTTAATTACTGTATGTCAAGTACAAATACAAGTCCAAATCCCGACCGCTGGTCACCAATGTTAGAAATGGGGTCTTTGGTTGACAGTCTGGTTACCCCCTGTTCAAGCAAGGACCCTCACTCTAGTTAGGATAAAAGAGAATCACCCTCAGCTAACCCCTGCTTACCCCCTTGGTAGCTTGGCAGAGCAGTAGGCTTAACCTCAGAGTGCTAGGTGTAAAGTATTTGTACCAACACACACAGTAACTTAATGAAAACACTACAAAATGACACAACACCAGTTTAGAAAAATAGGAAATATTTATCTAGACAAAACAAGACCAAAACGACAAAAATCCAACATACACAAGTCAAGTTATGATTTTTTAAAGGTTTAAAATAAAAAGAGTCTTTAGGTAGTTGTAACACCACACTAGCGCTGCTAGCGTGAAAATGTACCTGGTTTGCGTCAAAAATAACCCCGCACGGGCGGTGTGCGTCGAAAGTAACCCTGCACGGCTGTGTGCGTCGAAAACAACTCGGCACGGCGGTGCGCGTTGAAAAAGCCAGCCACACGACGATCCGAAAGTCCCGCGGCGCAGGGTGCGATCTCTCAGCCTCCGTCAGCGATGCTGCGCGTCGTTTCTCCTGCTCCGGGCGTCGGTTTTTCGGTCGCGTTTCCTGCGGCGTCGTTTCTCAGCTGCGGAACCGGCGTCGCGTCGTTTTCTCAGCCGCGATCGGATTCGCGTCGATCTTTTCTCCGCACGGTGCTCGGTGCGTGTATTTTTGTCCTTAGGCTGCCAGCCTCTCCTTTCAGGGTCCCAGGAACTGGAAGGGCACCACAGAGCAGAGTAGGGGTCTCTCCAGAGACTCCAGGTGCTGGCAGGAAGAAGTCTTTGCTATCCCTGAGACTTCAACAACAGGAGGCAAGCTCTACATCAAGCCCTTGGAGATTTCTTCTTCAAGATGGAAGGCACACAAAGTCCAGTCTTTGCCCTCTTACTCTGGCAGAAGCAGCACTGCAGGAAAGCTCCACAAAGCACAGTCACAGGCAGGGCAGCACTTGTTCCTCAGCTATCAGCTCTTCTCCAGGCAGAGGTTCCTCTTGGTTCCAGAAGTGTTTCTAAAGTTTGTAAGTTTGGGTGCCCTTCTTATACCCATTTTAGTCTTTGAAGTCACCTTTCTTCAAAGGGGACTCACACCTTCTTGTGAAATCCTGCCTTGCCCAGGCAAGGCCTCAGACACACACCAGGGGGCTGGAGACAGCATTGTCAGAGGCAGGCACAGTCCTTTCAGATGAGAGTGACCACTCCACCCCTCCCTCCTAGCAGAGATGGCTAATCAGGAAATGCAGATCACACCCCAGCTCCCTTTGTGTCACTGTCTGGTGTGAGGTGAAAAACAACCCAACTGTCCAACTGACCCAGACAGGGAATCCACAAACCAGGCAGAGTCACAGAACGGTTTAAGCAAGAAAATGCTCACTTTCTAAAAGTGGCATTTCCAAACGCACAATCTTAAAATCAACTTTACTAAAAGATGTATTTTTAAATTGTGAGTTCAGGGATCCCAAACTCCACATGTCCATCTACTCTCTAGGGGAATCTACACTTTAATCATATTTAAAGGTAGCCCCCATATTATCCTATGAGAGAGAGACAGACCTTGCAACAGTGAAAACGAAATTGGCAGTATTTCACTGTCAGGACATATAAACCACATTACTATATGTCCTACCTTATCCATACACTGCACCCTGCCCTTGGGGCTACCTAGGGCCTACCTTAGGGGTGCCTTACATGTAAGGAAAGGGAAGGTTTAGGCCTGGCAAGTGGGTACACTTGCCAAGTCGAATTTACAGTGTAAAAATACACATACAGACACTGCAGGGGCAGGTCTGAGACATGATTACAGAGCTACTTATGTGGGTGGCACAACCAGTGCTGCAGGCCCACTAGTAGCATTTGATTTACAGGCCCTGGCACCTCTAGTGCACATTACTAGGGACTTACTAGTAATTCAAATATGCCAATCATGGATGAACCACTTACATACAATTTAAACAGGAGCACTTGCACTTTAGCACTGGTTAGCAGTGGTAAAGTGCCCAGAGTAACAAAAACAGCAAAATCAGAGTCCAGCACACATCAACAACCTGGGGAACAGAGGCAAAAAGTTAAGGGAGACCACGCCAAGGATGAAAAGTCTAACATATACTTTATCATATTATAACAAATTCGTTCCAGTGGAAGAATGATATTTATCTTATGTGTTAAATACAAATATTAAAGCGAAAATACAAATTATGCACTATATTCAAGACATTATTACGCAGCAATGCTTATTTACATTTCTTCCCAAACCTTAGAAAATGCTTGTAAACAGATTCGGAGGTCACAACGTACAACAAACTAGAAATTTGTACGTGCATCTGTACCCTCATAGACAAAGAAAGATTAAAAAACAATCAAACAGAATATTCATTTAGTTGTTTTTCTTTTGACATAGATGGGAACATTTCAAATTTCAAAGAAAATAGAGCATTAAAGATGTTTTGCTATCAACTCAGTGCAAATACAGGTCATCATTGCAAAGCATGTAAATTAAAATCTGTACATTTTCAAATCTGGATATTCACGAGCGCATGCAACTGAGCCACAAGATTGAGAGTAAGAATGCCTGCATCAGTAGATATTTGAAATAAAATTGAATAAGAAGCAATAGCAATGTAATACAGTGAGTGAGAACAGTAATAACAAAATGATAATTTTAATAAGATTAATATTTATTGTTGTTCTTAAGGAGCTATGTAGTAGAATCATTTCTGGAATCTCAATGGTTTTTAAAGTTCACTTCTCGAATCATAGGTCAACTATGTAAAAATAAGACTGGAAGCAATTCCCTTTGATGTCAAGCTTCACAGAACCTTGGCATGGATTCCGATTTTTAGTAGACAATGTAGCAAATGGAGAACATTGCTATGAGGAGGCAACCAGCTGGAGATATCGAGCATCTCACCCAATGCTTTCAACTCTGAGATTTGGATGGAATTTTCCAGAGGGAGTCCAGCAACAGCAGGTGCATATGTGAGCAGATGGCCCATCCCCAAACCACAGCACAGGGGATGCCTATGGCTTGTAGTCAAAAATCTGTGAAGCCAGCATGGATGCTTGGCACATTTAATTCGATGTCTGACACACAGTAAAAGTAGCTTTCCCAATTCTGGTAAAACTATTCTTGAGATAATACATGTTTAATGGAAGGTTTATGATATAATATAAAACATCAAAAGCAACACATCACTCTTGCACTGACATATCTAAGAACACTAAGTATTGTTATATTGACCTCTGTTTACATTGTATATGAGAGTGACATTAATATTCAGATTACTTTCTAATAATTCCCACTGCAAGAGTGCATAGCTCCATTATCTAGTTTCCTCTTTCTGTGTCTTGAGCCCTTAACTGGCAGCTAGACTACCCTGTATGCACTATACACACATTGGGCTGCTCTTTTGAACAGAAAATAAGTATATTGGCACTTCGCCAATTATATTTGGTTTAGTGTAAAAGCAAGCATGATATACTCAGTGAACCGATATACTATGAAAGGGTTAGGGTTCAAAGATAGGATAAGAACAAGTATGGTAAAGATGAAACACTACAGCTATACAAATAAGATGTCAAAACTAGAATACATTGTTAAAAATAAATACAATTAATATTTTCTTGAACACATTGATTGGTTCTAGAAGATGTGTTAATGGATTGTGCAATCTATGACTACAGAAAGAGCATTGATATATTAAAATAGATTAACAATCATGAACACATTTTATTAAATCACAACCACAATGTATATGGTAGATGTTTGAATACAAATTGCAGAACCTAGAAAGGAAAACACTTAAAAACAGAATATATGACAAAACTGAGCAAGAACTCACCCCAGTGGAAAACATATGGATATGAATATCTAAGGGCCTGATTTAGAGTTTGGCGGATGGGGTTACTCCATCACAAACGTGAAGGATATCCAGTCCGCCATTTTACGATGCCATTATACCCCATGGACATCGTAATATAAAGGACGGGATAACCGCCACATTTGTGACGGAGAAAACCATCCGCCAAACTCTAAATCAGGCTCTATGTCTTCTCCTCTTGGCCTTTGTTGTTTATTAGTAATACTAACTCATGTTTTGTGGTTTGCTCAAGAAACCTCCAAATAGTTAATAAAAAATTACTGCAAAACATAGTACAATTACAGAACAATTGGCTTGTAGCTTTAAATAAAGCTTTTCCTCTTTTTCCCTGAATACCCTAGATGAAGGTGGAAATATATTTAATTTCAGTTCCACATGAAGTGGATTATACAATTTTCTGGAACAAACAAACCTTTGCTGTCTACTCTTGATCTTATATGGTGATCAATATCATGATGCAATCCTGCATTCAGTTTCTTAGACAACATAGATGTTTTTGGCTACAGACAAGAGATAAATAAGTTATCTTTTTCTGACACTACATCCTAGTCTAGGATCCCTGACCACCATTGGTTGCCTTTGACCATGATCATCCTGCCAGTTCTTTACTTCATTGTCCAAATCATTCCACACCACCCCTCATAGACAAACTACAGGAAGCCCCTGCAACCAGTCAGAATCCTTAATATGTGCTTGAGAATAGCACATCATCTGGGCCTATACTATCATAATGAATACCTACATGCACCAAAAACCTACGCCTCTCCAGTTGAGGCGTAACAAGGAGAAATATCTTAATTTCTCCTCGTTTGTCTATGTGTGCTGCTTTATTCACAAGTGGGGACAAGTGGCCTTAGACTGAAAGTCAGAGATTGTCCTCTTAAATCCACATTAGATACTTAAGGTAATATTGATAGTTTGGCACACAGGACACTGCATGGCAGATTTCAATGCTGCCATATTACAAGTAAAAGGGGCTATAATGCACTTTCCATCCAGTGGATGAGACATCCACCATGTTTGTGAATAAGTATTACATATGCAAAACTACAAATAGGATGCTGAAGGGATGATTCACAGAGATAAACTTACACTTTCATTAGGTGTACACTTGTTTGCTATTCACAAAGGGATATATAAGTAGTATCTTTAGGAGTGTGGAGTCTCGGTGCATAAAAAGATGCATCTTTTTATGTCAGAGACTCCACAGTCTTAAAGATACTGCTCAACAATCCATTTGTGAATAGCAAACAATTGTAAACCTACACAAAAGTGTACGACATAATTGAGCTGCAGCTTTGTGAATACTCTGAAGTCAGGCTGCAAGGCATTTGGAAGATGTAAATACGAAATTGCAAAAGTTTCGAGGAAATGGCCATATGGGAAAACCACATGATAAGTTCAGTTAAAAGTAAAGAAATACAAGTGAAAGCAGTTTTGCTGAGGAGAAAGCACCACCTAGTATTAAAATCTCCAATTTTCCTGACTTTACGAGTAAGCCTCCTGCATCGTAAAATGGTGACTTACCATCCAATCAAATAAAAATCTGCGTATTAGCTCTAGCAATACAAAGAGTGACGACAGAAGACCAAATTAAAATGTCAAGAGGAACAATGAAGGCATTAATTTCCCTGTGAAGTTCTCCAAGGCCTGAGGTAAGCATATGCCTTGGAGAACTTCACAGGGAAAACCAAGAAAGTCAGAAGTAAAATAGGGATACACAAGAGTGTGAGTAAATTAGCCACACACAATCCAGTAATGGAATAATTGCTTCACTTAAAAAGATGAAGGATCTTTGAAAGCCAATCTAAAATTGACCCTTTAGTATACGAAATGACCACACATGAATATGGACTAAAACAATTTTTAATGCAGATAAACAGAGCATACTGAATGAACGGAGGTATCTTTTTAAATCTAACCTTTAATGTTTGGTTGGACAAACTTATTGAGATAAAAAATATATATATATTAGGACAAGGCGTGAGATATACAAATACTTGATAAGTCATGCTGACGGAAGAATGGAATAGTGTGACTATGCACTAGAAAGCCTAAGCAGATTTTAATCTCTCTATTACAATTAGGGATTCCAGTTGCCCTATTGGAATCATTAATATGGCCTATTCTTGTTTTTATTTTATTTTATGTGAAATTTTATTACAACATAACACCCATGAAAAGCATTGTACAAACACAAGTGGGGCAAAATGCACAAAGGCATTTTGTGGACACAAAGGGTCCGATTTGGAAACTTGGACACTTTGCCACCACAAAAAAGTATTTTGGTATGTACCAAACCTAACTTGTAACACATTGCTGATTTGTACATTGGGTTTGCTGCTACATTCCAAACTTCTATTTGGAAGGGGAATGCTTAGGGTGTCCCTTCCAAATAGCGATTCGCAGTGGGATGTATTAATGTTTTGCCACCATGGTCCAGTCACAAACCATCAATATTTTAACAACTACTGAAAAGTAGTTTTAACCCATTTGCAAACTGGAAGGGGTTCCCAATGGACTCTTCTAGTTTATGAATGTTTAAAAAATAATTTCCTAGGAGAAGGCAGTAGTCCATGGTGGTAGAAACTGTGTCTTTGGTTGGCAGTCAGGTTACCCCCTGTCCAAGCAAGGGCCCTCCCTCTAGTCAGAGTAAAGGAGAATCACCCTCAGCTAACCCCTGCTTACCCCCTCGGTAGCTTGGCACGAGCAATAGGCTTAACCTTCAGAGTGCTAGGTGTAAAGTATTTGTACCAACACACACAGTAACTTAATGAAAACACTACAAAATGACACAACACAGGTTTAGAAAAATAGAGAATATTTATCTAAACAAAACAAGACCAAAATGACAAAAATCCACAATACACAAGTCAAGTTAACACTAAAAATGCAAAAAGAGTCTTCATGTAATTTTAAACACACACTAACACTGTTAGCATGAAAATGTACCTTGGGTGTGTCAAAAATAAGCCTGCCTGGGTGAGTGTGCATCAAAAAGGGCTTGCGATGCGTGGATATCACTCATGAGCGAGACCTTGCATCGTTTCTCCTTTAGTCAGGTTGGCGTGCATCGTTTCTTCTCCCTGTAGGAGATCGATGCGTCGATCCGGTCAACACTCTTGAGTCCTGGCAGGCCTTGCGTCGTTTTTACACGCCCAGCAGTGTTTGCGTCAGAAATCCAGCTGCACAATGATCCATAAACCACGCAGCGCGGGTTGCAATCTCACCAGCCTCCATCAGCGATGCTGTACATCATTTCTGAAGCCCCGGGCGTTGATGTTCAGCCGCAAAGCTGGTGGTGCATCAATTTTTCAGCCGCAGATCGGAGCCGGGTTGATCTTTTCCCAACACAGCGGTCGGTGCGTGGATTTCCTCCTGTTAGGCTGCCAGCTTCTCCTTTCAGGGTCCCAGGAACTGGATGGGCACCACTTGGCAGAGTAGGAGTCTCTCCAGAGACTCCAGGTGCTGGCGGAGACAAGTCTTTGCTGTCCCTGAGACTTCAAACATCAGGAGGCAAGCTCTAAATCGAGCCCTTGGAGGTCTTCACAAGATGGAAGGCACACAAAGTCCAGTCTTTGCCCTCTTACTCTGGCAGAAGCAGCAGCTGCAGGATAGCTCCACAAAGCACAGTCACAGGCAGGGCAGCTCTTCTTACTCAGCCCTTCAGCTCTTCTCTAGGTAGAGGTTCCTCTTGGTTTCCAGAAGTGTTCTAAAGTCTGTGGTTTTGGGTACCCTTCTTATACCCATTTTGTCCTTTAAAGTAGACTTACAGGCCAGGTCCCAGACACACACCAAGGGGTTGGAGACTGCATTGTGTGAGGGCATGCACAGCCCTCTCAGGTGTGAATGACCACTCCTCCCCTCTCTCCTAGCACAGATGGCTCATCAAGAAATGTAGACTACACCCCAGCTCCCTTTCTGTCACTGTCTAGTAAGAGGTGCAAACAGCCCAACTGTCAAACTGACCCAGACAGGGAATGCAGAATCAGGCAGAGTCACAGAAATGGTATAGGCAAGAAAATGCTCACTTATTAAAAGTGTCATTTTCAAACACACAATCTTAAAATCAACTTTACTAAAAGATGCATTTTTAAATTGTGAGCTCAGTGACCCCAGATTTAAAGGTAGCCACCATGTTAACCTATGGGAGGGACACGCCTTGCAACAGTGAAAAACGAATTTAGCAATATTTCACTGTCAGGACATATCAAACACATGACTATGAGCCTGATTCTAACTTTGGAGGACGGTGTTAAACCGTCCCAAAAGTGGCAGATATACCACCTACCGTATTACGAGTTCCATAGGATATAATGGACTCGTAATACGGTAGGTGGTATATCCGCCACTTTTGGGACGGTTTAACACCGTCCTCCAAAGTTAGAATCAGGCCCTATATGTCCTACCTTAACCATACACTGCACCCTGCCCTTGGGGCTACCTAGGGCCTACCTTAGGGTTGTCTTACATGTAAGAAAAGGGAAGGTTTAAGCCTGGCAAGTGGGTACACTTGCCAAGTCAAATTTACAGTTAAAACTGCACACACAGACACTGCAGTGGCAGGTCTGAGACATGATTACAGAGCTGCTAATGTGGGTGCACAACCATTGCTGCAGGCCCACTAGTGGCATTTGATTTACAGGTCTTGGGCACCTCTTGTGCACTTTACAAGGGACTTACTAGTAAATCAAATATGCCAATCATGGATAAACAATACAATTTACCAAGAGAGCATATGCACTTTAGCACTGGTTAACAGTGGTAAAGTGCTCAGAGTTCAAAAGCCAACACAACAGGTCAGAACAAATAGGAGGCAGGAGGCAAAAAAGTTGGGGATGACCCTGCATAAACTAAAAAATCCAACCCATGGGATAACAGCTTACTCATAAAATACTTTTCTAAAGGTTTTCATGTTTGAATTTTACACAAATCTCATTTTCGTGAAAAGCTGCATTTTAAAGAAAAATTATTGCTTTATTGAAAAGAAATCACAGACATCCTAGTCTGCTTACCCGAGCAGGCCACCATCCCTGTGATTCTAGCTAATCATAATAATTTGCCACCTACTACACGCATATTAATAAAGCATGCCAGATTGTGACCCACAGTTTGCAAAATTTGATTCGATTCTGTAAAAGTACCTTGTGCAATTTGCGATCACTTTAACCAAATCTCTTCTTAGTACATCTGGCACTAGGAACTATTTATCTGATTGCTGAGACATAAATATCTTCCTTTTTTTAAAAAAAAGGCATGCTTAAATTCCCATTTAAAAATTCTGCTTTAGCTTCCCAAATGTAAATACTATTGAGCCTTCCCTCAGACCAGAAAATGATTCACCCCAGCTTCTGGTCCAACACCCAAATGTGTGGACTTGGAAAAGTGTACAATTGTTGGGAAATAATTTTCCTGTTTCAGTTTCACAAACTGAGAAAGGTTCAACATCTCTCTGATGCATGAAATGAAGTCCCTAGTCAATAAAGATACTGAATAATCTCAGCATAAACTCTAGTCTCCATCCTGAAGCTCCAAATTGGAAAAACAAACATAAATTCACAGAGTGAAAGCCTTTGCACTGTGAATCCAGTATAAGCCAAAACATGATCATACATGATCAATTTAACACATTCTGTCCAATGGAAACTTTATCAAATTTAAAGCCTTGATGGATAAATCTTATATTCTGAAAAGGAAAGCAAGAAGCTAAATGTGGTTGAGGACCTAATTGCACCAAATCGACATTTCACTGAACAGCTAAAATATGATATAGAAACTATCCTAAATATCACTGGTTTGATCTCAACAAGGAATGTCTCAGATTACCTGGTTTATAGAATGTATTACATTTTTTGCTTAAAGACAACACACATCTTTTTTGTCAAACAGAAACTAGATCAGGATAAGGACCTCAAAATTGCAATTAAAAATGATGAGTTGCTCCATAAGTGATATTGAATAATGATTCATATAATGGAATGGATTAAGAGACCAGGAGACATTGCACTGCTGCAGATTATCAAACTGAGGCATTGGGCCCAATGTGTCAGTTTGTAAAGCCATGCGATGGATTACACCTGTGCCAGGCATAATGTAAGCAGGGTAGGTGTTCCAAGGCAAAAAGACACACAGAACTGAGGCAGTGATATTTACAACATTTCCCTGCACCATTCTGTGACTTCACTGCTTCATAATTTTACCACCTGCTCAGAGCACATGTAAAATTGATGCTGGGCTTTTCCCAATAGGAGCCTCCTCACATTGCTGGAGTAGCATCATTTTTACAATGCTATTCCAGCAATTCCAGAGTTTAGTGCCAACAAATGTAAAAACGTGCGCCATGGAGCACTATATTATAAATACAGTGCACCTGTGGCATAGTTAAGGCATCAGAGTAAATGAGGTCCTAAGAGTATTGTGAGAATCAATGGTTGCAAAAAAAATGCTCAAGAAACACTGGAAGTCAAGAAAAACCCCTTGTATTAATGATGGGATCATTAATATTGAAAATCATGGCTTAAATTGGAAAGTTTATATACAGAGAAGGAAAACAAACAAATGTTATTTTGCAATATTGATGGAAGGTTTAGACATTTATGAACACTGTTGATTACCTATTCCATGAAAAAACTAAATAATGTAAAACTATTTCCCTGATATATCACAGTCATAGTGAACATTTATATTATATAATAATACTGTATGTGCTTTGTCATGTTTTTATAATTATATTATTTTCCACAAAAGAGTTAATTGTTATGTTTCAAGTAAACTTCAATTCAACTACTTTATTTTTCTTGTTTGTGTATTTAATGGATATTTACTTATTTAATTATGTATATTTATTTAACGTATTTAAATATTTACTTTTTGGAGTCTGTTTTAAGTTAATATTTTTACACCTTGTTGTGTTTCACATATTAGGCTTGCAGAACACTGTTCAAAGCTCAATAAAGATGCTAAAAAACAAATTAAAGATATATCTATATTTAATTCGGATTCCCAACAAGTGAAAAAAGGCAAGTGGAATGCATTTTAAATCCACTTTCCTTTGCATTTTATAAGTTTGAATTCACTCACTTTGTAATTCTGTATTCCTATAATGCTAGGGCTGAGAAATGACAGAGTAGTCAGAACCCCTGTTCTTCCTCCAAATTCTCAGAGACTCAATTTGTGCCCTTCACGTTGTCCTCCAGTCGAGCTGGCCCAGTGCCCTGAAGCTGAAGTGAGTTCCAAAACATGAATCTTTCACAAGGTCCAGCAGCTGACTCTGCAATGTAGTTACCATTTTTTCAAAGGGAATATACATTTGAACTCCATGCGGGAATGGCTTTGCAAGTTAACCTACTCAATACATTTCTCTTCTGAGATGGTGCAAAGCGGCACAAATGAACTTGAAATGTTTGTGACACTTCAAAAAAGGTGATGTAATATTAATATCTAAATCTTACTAGCTTTTCATACTTTTACGCTCTAAGAACCATGTTCCTTTGCATGGGCACGTTTGCATTGGCAAGGAGTGCTATTTGACTCAACCTGGTACTGGGTGGGAGTGGAAGCATCAATCAACTCTACGGTGCTGAAAGATTTTAGAGCTAAATATTGATGCTGGCTGTAAGAAATTGGGTTGATGGTTGAGGGGTGTGTGAGACCCTGTCAAGCAGCAACCATAATCCTTCTCACAAGCAAACCCCAAATTAACATGTGTTCAACCTCCTCGTAGCTTGGCGCAGAGTAGTCAGGTTTTACTCCAATTAGTAGAATCAGAGTAAACAAACACCAAGTAGCACAAAGCACCAACCGCCGATATCTGGTTGCACTGGACCAGGACAAAGTCACATGTTCATGCTGACAACAAGGACTCTATCTAGGCTCGCTGAGCAAAGCAGCTTATATCCTGGTTTGCAGAGTGTTGTAAGGAACTGTGTTGAAGTTGCATCACGCAGCCGAAGTGGTGCATAGGTTCTAAGGTGCGGCAAGGCTATAATGTGAAGTTCAGTGTCATTGCTGAGGCCACGCTAGATGAGATATGTGAGGGCCCGTGCCAAGGATGTGTTGTATATCGCCGGTTCTGAAGAGGCTGCAAAGGTGGTGCATGCCTTTGCGACAGGTCTGATCCACGCAGCAGTGTTGATGCATTGGTTCTGCTCAGGGTTGCGCCTTGCAGCAGAGGAGGTGTGTCAGTTCTGCTGGGTCCACAGAAGCTGGCAAAGCATCTTAGGATAAATTTTGAGGGTCCAGGACTGGTGTGGCACTACTTGACAGGATAGACTGACCGATGGCAGAGTTCAAGTGCAGAGTTGTTGAACAACTGTTATATTTAGGCCGGGGTGGAGTTTGCAGAGCTCTGCTACACGGAATTCTGTCAAGTGCTGGAAAGCCCTGCCGTGTGGAGTTTGGGCATGTCGCAGTGTTCACGCTAATTTTCAGTGCCAGGAGTTTCTTCTGCACTGTAAAATCAGCGCGAACAGCATCGGGTGGAGCACCAAAGGGCGCTAACCTCTTTTTGTCGCTTGAGTAGAGTTTCTACTCGAGTGGTAGCAACTTCAATGCAAGCAGCAGCATTCTCAGAAATTTCACTTGTGCTCACCAACGTAGTGATTTCTCTTGCTCGGTAAGTTAATGTTAGCAAGATGCATGAGATAAAAAACTCGGCTCTGTGTTACTTTGAGGGTGTTTTTCAGAACTCCACGAAGAGCATGGAGCACGGAATAGGGGAAACCCTGCAAACTCCTCGGGCAGAGCAGAATTCTTCAACCACCCTTAGTTATGTCCCTGAGGCTTCACATCAGGAGGCCAGACAACTCTAGGGTTCTGGGTTCAAGAGATGAAGAGATGAAGGTCCAGTCCTCACCCAGGCAAGAGGGCAAGAGACAGCAGGTCAACACAGAAGGGCAGCAGTTCCTTCTGCTCAGCATTCCACCAAAATGGTGTTCCTTTCAGCAGCACAACAGTCCTTCTTCTTGGCAGAGTATACATAAATCCAGATGTGTATTGAAGGATTGGGGTCTGAGGTCCAATATTTATACCCAGCTGTGCCTCTGAATTGGGGAGAAGTTTCTAGAGGCTTCCCTTTGAAGTGCACAGGTGCCCTGCTTACTATGCCCTGGCTGCGGACTAACTACAAGCAGTATGCAGCCCTTTGTGTGGAGGCTAGACACATCCTATTTAAGTATAAGTGGGGCTGCGCCCAGCTCCTCCCATCCTGCTAGTGAGGGCCCATCCAAGCACACCTAAACTCTCTATTGTGAATGGCTGTCTAGGAGGAATATACAAAGGCCAAATGTCAACTACACCCAGTCATGTGACCCAGTGGGACGCTGAAAGCACTAAATGGCTAAGGCATGAATATGCCAACTTTCTAAAAGTGGAATTTTTTTCAAAATTGTAATTTAAAATCTGAGTTCATCATAAGTTAGGATTTTTCATTACAATTTGAAAGACACCAAACATGAATTGGTTACCTATTCTCATTTGGAAATTAAAGCATATCAAATGTGATAAGGTAACTCCATTGTTATCCAACATCTGTGATCTTACGCTCTTAAGCATGATTTTTAAAATGCTGTACATTTTCAACTACAATCTTGGCTAGACTATGGAAACATGTCACTCATAAATAATCCTAAAAAAGCACTTGCTCCTGTGGTGTCATCCCTAGATGCCTTGTCTCTTGGACTAACACTGCATACAAGGTACAGCCTTGTTCATTCCTTTGGAGATGAAGCCAAAAGCATAATCACATACCAGTGAATATTCCTCAAATAGACCATAACCTCAATATCAAATGTGCTATGGAAATATACCACTGGAACACATCACTCACATTTGTATTCCACTCAAAAGACTATCCTTATAAGTCAGATTTATGTACAAGGTGGCATGCTTGGAATACAAAATATAGTACTTAGAATACCTGACAATCCCTGGGGAATCTGCGCCCTCTGGAGCTCCAAGTCCCTCCTTAAGAAGTCTCAGTTTAAAAAAAAATGAAATTCTAACTCAAAACCTCTCTGATTCCACCTAAGATATGAAAATCTATCCCACCGGTTTTTTGTACAAGAGGGTCTTGAAACTTTTTATTTCCAAACTCTTCCACTATTCATCTATTCTGTGATATTTCCTCCCACCCTCTGAAACAGCCATTTGTATAACATTTTGGCTTTCTATTCACAGCATGAAATTGTGATGATGTAACCATTTATAAAGCACTCTAGAGCTTCAGGGGCCACGCACAATCTATATAAGAAGATGTAAATTAAAACATTCTTTAAAATGGTGGGCCACATTCATGAGCACCTTTGAGTTGCTCTTGCACCACACAATGCGGATGCAAGAGTGACACAAATGAAAAATTTGATTTATGATGCCACGCAGGACCAACTTGTGTGGTCTTGCATGGTTTCATAAATGTCGAGTAACATAATGCAGTGCAAATCACTGCCATTCATTACTCTGCGCGAGGGAGGTGTTTCCATGGATGATGAATGGGGTTTCCTGTGGAACATCCCTGGATTTAGACACATTTCCAGAATTACAACAGCAGGTAAACCTGATATTTTGTCAAAAAGATATGCCTCGCAGGAGAGGAGTAGCAAAGAGAAATATCTCTTTCTATGTTTGCTGCATTCTGCCTCTCAGCATTGTTTTATGCAGTAAGGAGCTCCTTCCTGCAGAAAAACAATCATGAATGCAACACAGGCACCTTCGCACCATGGTGGAAGGGTGCCTGCATTGGCGTTAGGCAGCTGCCTGTGCATCAGAGCATGGGAAAGGACAGGAAGGCACCATATTGCCTTAAAAACAGCACATTCTTGCTCGTGACACAGTGCAGTGCAGCAGGGTGATGATGCGCTGCACCACTTTTTCATAAATACAGCCCGATGTTTCTAGAAAATGTATAAGCTCATTTACAAAATCCTGTTAGTTGTGGATAAATTAATCATCAGAGCTCTTGCAGTCATCAAGATAGTGCCATTGGACTGCTCGAGAAACCACATTTCTTTGTAACAGCTGCTATTTTGAGCAGGTTTTATAATTGATTGACAGAACCTTCCACTGTTATCTAGAGAAGTCTATTTGACTGGTTCTCCTCTTTTGTAAACAAAATGTGAACTTGTACTATGTAGTTAGGTCACTAAGGGGCATACATATGAGGCGCTAGCGCCACCTTATCGTGACCCTCCGGTTGCGCTATGCCCTGCGTGGTATTTACAAGTAGGCCTTAAGCTACTTTTTGTGGCTTAACGCCACCTTGTAAATATGGCCCCTTTACATGCAGCCCTTTGTGTGTCAAGGGAGTGCAATGGGTGTTGCTGTGGGTGTGCCACAACAACATCCATTGCATTTTTACGCTGCCCCAGATTTACAAGTTTTTGTAAACCTGAGGCAGAGCCAAAATCTAACATCACCCCAGGGGTGGCATTAGCAAGGTGCAACGAGGAGGAATACTTTAATTCCTCCTTGTTTTTTGCTTTTTCTATGTGTGCTGCATTCTGCGGCATGCATAGAAAGAGCAAAATGACAGAAATGGTTGTTTATGTGTGGGAAGGTGTCCCTTCCTACACATAAGCAATCATTTCAACATGGCGCTTTGGCACTTCTGTGTGTGCTGCAGCACACACAGAAGTGCCAAATCCCCATGAGTGATTGTTAATGTGCAGGAAGGGACACCTTCCCACACATAAACAATCAAACCCCTCAACGCAGACTTCCTTGCATGATGGTGCAAGGACGCCTGCATTAGCGCTAGGCAGTTTAATTTAGAGCCAACGCAGGGGACAACACAGGGGTGTTCTGTATTCAATTAAATATGGTGCATCCCTGCATTGTGAAAATGATGGAGTGCAGTGCTACTAATTTTGACACAGTGTCACGCTCCGACATTTTCCTTTTAAAATGGGCCTAAAAAACTCACTTCAGATTCATTATTCAACCTGTGGCATACATCAAATGACAAACAGATACAACTGAATGTAAGTCTATGAAAGCTAATGGATTGAAAAGTTTTCTGGAGGATAGAGTACTTGATGTGATGCCGTGTTTCACATCCACCAATACCACCTACGTGCTTGCTCTGAGCTTTTAGGCACTCCCTTCAGATCCATTCTTTTCTTCCAGTTATAATCTATTTACCTCACAACAGTATAGGAAAATTGGTATGTTTCTTCCTTTCTGTTTGAATCCTGAAATTATTAATGTAGTATACTGTAGCATGCTAAGTTAACGATAAAACTACAATTCGATCTTGCATTTTATGATTGAATTCATTGTTGTGGTTAAGGCCATGACCACCTCCAACCAGGACTTTATTTAACTGGTCATTTAGGTGGTCAAGGTTTTGCAAAACAGAAAACAGGCATGGGTTACATCTAAGGTTAACAATTCATTATGTTGTTTTCAACTCCGTTTGCTGTCCATAGAAGAGGAGGCGCAGACTGCCTAAAATGCTTCCACATGGATCTCAAGGCAACAACACACATTCAGAAGGCACCCCCCAGACCTCTACTTCAACTGAACACAAGGCAAATGACACCAAATTTGAAAAATACACAGCAGCACTTCAAAATAGTAGACACCTGTCCCATGGACGTCAATTCACAAAAAAACAACAGGGGTAGTGAAAGTGACATCCCACACCATTTCATCTTTACTTTTACTCACACACATACTTATCCATACACACACAGTACTCATATACACTCTTTTACATAAGCACACTCTCACCTGAAAGCATACACACACAGCATACATTTACAAGTGTTTATTTGTTACCTCAGACTTCAAGCTAACTACTTCATTTTTTATTATTCTAATAGTGAATAATACAATATGATTCTCTATTAGCGTAATATGAAAGACTTATTGAAAACAAGAAAGTGGAGTACCAAGCAACGTCCATAAGGACGAACTGCCCCTGTGTTCCTGACACTGATTTTGACACCTCAGAGTCCAGGGGTCACAAAGGCAGTGCCAGGGGTCACAAGGGGCAAGCTGAGGGTCACAGCAGCGGCCCCTTGCGACCCCACAAATGATGGCCTGTTCGTACTGGTCTACAAGTTCTTTTTGCACCATTACTAATATGTAAGTCATGCCAGTCAGTTTTACTCTGATTGCAGGGTCCAAAGACTTAAAACCTTACTGTAGTGCAATGTCCCTTCACTAAGCCTGTGCATCTTCTCTGCTCAAACTAGTTGAATCGGGTTCTTTTAATATGTTATTCAATGATTACAAGCTTTACTAATATTATCACAATATTGTTGCCTAAATGTTATGATGTGTATCAATCTGTCTTCATACAGGATAAACCAGGCTTCACTGTGAAGCGTAATAGAGACCAATGTTTTAATCAAAGCGAGTCCTTTGTTGTTGCTGATGTCAAGAAACGAAAATCCACATAGGGGGAGGCTGAAACAATAAAAGGTTATGAGCTTCACAATCACAACAATGTAACAATATAGAGGTCAGCAAGCCATAATTTGAGAAGTCGACCCCTTCAGGCCGAACAAAGCAAGCTGTACATGAAAACATCAACCAAAAGAGTTTATATGTTATTCTGTCTCAAAATTAAGTGCTTCTAAGCAAATAAAGAGAATAGTTTATTTCTACCTCTGATGTTCTTTTCCACAAATCATGGTTGCTGGGACATGCAATCCCTGAGAATTTAGATCTGCATATGAACGTTGATAAATATTTGTTATTTTACTAATGGAAAATGGCCAAATATAGTCTCCTGTTAGAAATAGGTGTCTGGTGGGCAGTCAGTTTGCACTCTCTCCCTGCAGGGACCCTCACTCTAGTCAGGGCAATGGAGAAACACACTTAAGATAACCCTCGCTCACCCCTTTGGTACCTTGGCACAAGCAGTCAGGCTTATTCCATGGGCAATGTGTAAAGTATTTGTACCAACACACGGAGTAATACAGTAAAAACAAAATGGACACCGCACCAGTTTAGAACAATAGGTAGTATTTATCTAAATCAAACAAGACCAAAATGACAAAACTCCAGCATACATCAGTCAAGATGTGAATTTTCAAAAGAATAAGAGTCTTACTCCATAGAAAACAATGGAAATGTTGATGTTACACAAAGTACCTGGTTTGTGTAAAAAATAAAGCCGCACGGGTGAGCTTGCGTCAGAAAAATCAGCAATGGGTCGATGCGTTACTCGCAAGTGAGGCCGTGCATAATTTCTTCTCCAGTCGGGTGGGCAATGTGTCATTTTTCTCTCCCACAAGAGAGTGATGCATTGATTTCTGGATGGGTACCTCAGATCCGCGCAGACTTGTGTTGATTTTTGACGCCCAGCGAGGATGCGTGAGAAATCCAGCCACATGGTGTTGAAAACCATGCTCCATGGGGTTTGCGTCGTTATCAGCAGCCGCAAGCGGGTGTTGCGTCGTTTCTTCAGACGCAATACGTTGGTCTCCCAGCCACAATTTTTGCTGTGAAGTGGGTGGCGTGTCATTTTTCAGCCACGTTGCAGGTGGTGCATCTAAATTTTCCCCGCACGGTAATCTGTGCGTGGATTTCAATCCTTGTTCTGCCAACTTCACCTCTCAAGGACCCAGGGCCTGGACAGGGCACCACTTGCCAGGGCAGGAGTCTCAGCAGAGAGGCCAGGTGCTAGCAGAGAAAGTCTTTAATGGCCCTGAGACTTCAAAATAAGAGGCAGGCTCAATCCAAACCCTTGGAAATTCTTCACAAGCAGGAATGTACCATAAAGTCCGGTCTTTGACCTCTTTCAGGCAGAAGCAGCAGCTGCAGGCTAACCTAGCAAAGCACAGTCACAGGCAAAGTGGCAGTACTCCTCCTCCAGCTCTTCTCCTTGGCAGAGGTTCCTCTTGATTCCAGAAGTAATAAAATAAATCTGGGGTTTAGGGTCCAGCCCTTTCTGCCTTTGAAGTAGGCAAACTTCAAAGGAAAGTTTATTTTGCACACAAGATCCTGCCTTGACCAGGCCGGGCTCCAGACTCACACCAGGGGGTTGGAGACTGCATCGTTTGAGGGCAGGCACAGCCCCATTCAGGTGTAAGTGACCACTCCTCCTGCCACTCTAGCTCAGATGGCTCATCAGGATATGCAGGCTACACCCCAGCTCCCTTTGTGTCACTGTCTAGAGGGGATTCACAACAGCTCAAATGTCAGTCTGACCCAACCAGGGAATGCACAAGCAGACAGAGTCACGGAATGGTTTAAGCAAGAAAATGCCCACTTTCTAAATGTGGCATTTTCAAACTGACAATTTAAAAACCAACTTTAATGATTTTTAAATTGTGCGTTCAGAGAGACCAAACTCCACATTTCTATCTACTCCCAAAGGGAAACTGCACTTAAAGGTTATTTAAAGGCAACCTCCATGCTTGCCTTTCTGAGAAATAGGCCTTGCAACAGTGAAAACCAAATTTGGCAGAATTTCACTGCTAGGACATGTAACACACATCAGTACATGTCCCACCTTTAACATACATTTCACCCTTATCCTAGGGCTACATATGGCCTACCTGAAAGGTGCCTGACATGTAGGGTGTACCTCAGGAGTGCCTTACATGTATAAAAAGGGAAGGTTTTGGCCTGGCAAGTGGGTACACCTGCCAGGTCGAATTGTCAATTTAAAACTGCACACACAGACACTGCAGTGGCAGGTCTGAGCCATGTTTACAGAGCTACTCATCTGGGTGTCACAACCAGTGCTGCAGGCCCACTAGTAGCATTTGATTTACAGGCCATGTGCACCTCTAGTGCACTGTTTTAGGGACTTACTAGTAAATCAAATGTGCCAATCATGGAAAAGCCAACTACACCCACACATTACACAGGGAACACTTACACTTTAGCACTGCCAGCAGTGGTAAAGTGCCCCGAGTACCAAAAACAGCAAAAGCAGAGTCCAGCACACAGTCAAAGCATGGGAAGCAGAGACAAAAAAAGACAGACATCTCCTAAGACAGAACGTGTCCAACAATATTTAATAAATAATAATTGTAATTAGTGAATATTAGTTCTATTTCACACAAATTGTTTCAGCATTTCCAATTATGGAAATGTTGGCAAACGCTGATTAAAAACAGGTCACACTGTACCAAACATTTTTCATTGCAAGTTATTTAATGAACTGAGGCAATTAAAAGCAATAAGGTAGTAAAACAATAACCTAAATTGTTTTTCATCTATGTTTAGATCATTATTTCTTTAGGAACGATACAACTTTCTACAGAAAAGGTATGAAGTTGAAACACCAGTTCCCCAAAAGATGAAAAACTTAAGTTGGCAAAGCCACGAACCTCGAGAAACTTGGCATGGGACCCAGTTATCTGCTGTGACTCTACAATTTCAATACCTCGCTGATAATATGAATCGTAGATGGCATCATGTATAATGCAACTGTTCCACTTTCTTGCAAGTCACTTAATATAACAGTGACATCTGCAGATATTCAGTTCATTTAAGAACTGTTCTTTATATTGGGGCAGCTCTGTTGGAAAAACTAATATAAATGATCCTTTCCTGTCTAAATATTGTACAACCTACTGTTCTGCTGGCTATCACAATCCTCAACTTGCTAACAGTTTAAGCCGCTTTTGACATTTTGCGCTCAAAACATTGCATTTAAAATCCCTAAGCCAATTATTAACTTTAAATGACATGTCTGAATGGTCAGCGTTTTTATTCCTTCTTGATGTTTTCAGCATTCTGGGAGGGCATGGAGTGCCCTTATCAATCAGTAGCTAGATAAAAGTAAAAGTTGTCATGCTCACCTTTGCCACAAGTCAGGTTTTCTTTCACCGGGGACAGTAGTGTGACATTAAACAATTCTCTATCCATAAATGAATATTTTATAAAGTTCATTTTTTGAAGGCTTCACTCCATGTTGTACGTCCAGATGATTTTCTTTTTACAGGGTTCCTGAGAGTTAAGAATGTGAGAGCCCTGCCCTGCACAATTTTTATTTTTATACCAAGTATGTCCTGGAACTTTGTATGACAGCCGTTATGATGTCCCATCTACGAAAGGGACGAAGAATCATTTTTATCACACGCCGATCTCTGTGCACTTCTACGCATGTTTTATTCTCTTCCAGAAAGTAAATGGCTATCGCCTTAAACTAGATGGTTCAGCTAAATATGGCAACGTAGACCGACAAATAAATCATGTTAAGTCGGCAGGTATGGTTTGCAGGTAGAGCATTGCAGATGTATTTTGCTGAAAGGTAAAAGATGAAGAAGTTCTGCGAATCATGACAGCTAAATTATCTCAATGGCAACCTGGGATGTGTAAACCGCAACAGAAGTAATACGTGTCACAACCTTAAAATATTTGGAGCCGAATCTTATTCTGCAGAATTTATATCTGGCCCAGTGCAGAGCAAAGCGCCACGTTTACTGTACTGGAGCAGTGCCCTCATTTTACTGGTTTTGTATTGAAAAAAGACAGATTGACAAATAGGCTATTGCTTCGAGAAGAGATTTGGAGAAAATAATGCCAGCCCACCAACCAAACTGAGAGTTCTCCCCGTAAGTTGATTGGCCATTGTCCATGACAAAGTGTTAATGTAATGTTGGTCAAGCTGCCTGCCATGTTGGTGCTCTATTGTTTTTAAGGTTTGACACAGCAATATATTGGGCTTGTTTCTGAAAAAGAAAACAGAAATATCATTGGCATACAGTGTTCTTTTCTCTTTGCTCATCTAAAACTCTCAACCTGGGACTGCTGTTCCCGGCAAGGCAGGAACATGAATGAATGAATAACATTTTTGTAAAGCGTGCTAATGCCCAAATACATCTTGGCGCTTAAGCTGTCTTGGATGCACAGTAACCCCCAAGCAATTAATTAGAAAACAACCATGTTTTCAATGAGTTTCTAAAATGCATATAATGTTTCAAGCTTTTAATGTAAACCGGAAACTACTCCATAGTTTTCCAGTAACACATGTAAAACTTCTACCACCCCAACTAGCAGGTCCCACCTTAGGTTACATCAAATTTCTTGCAAATGACGAATGTACATTTCTACTAGATGTGTACCACTGCAATCTAAGCTTGATGTGTTCAGGATGACAACTATGCAAGGCTTTGTGAGCTATGCAAAGGACCTTAAAATCAATATATTTTTACAGGAAGCCAGTACAGCTTTTATAATGCCTGGGATGCTGACTGGAACTTAGAAATACTAAGGTGGAGACAAGCAGCTGCAGTTTTGAAGAGTCTGAGGTTTATTCTAGAATTGCTGTTGTAAATTGACATTTAGAGCACTGCAATAGTCAATTTGTGATAATACCAGAGCAACTATCACTGTTTTCTGCAGGTCAGATGAAATATAAGGATTTTTTTTTTTAGTATTCTTAAGATGTAAAAACATGAAGAGGTTACATGATTCATCTGATCTGAAAAGCTCAGTTTGTCATCAAAAAGCACTCCCAAATTCTTTACTTTTCTCGAAGGGGTGGGCAACGTGCCTAGATCGATCTCACAGCCACCAAGGAGGAATCCAAAAGGAAATATATTTGCAAAACAGAAGAACTTTTCTTTTGGTTTTGTACATTAGGTTTTAGGCAATTGTTGTTCATTCAATTTCCAATTTCCAATTTCCATCATACAATTATGAAACCCATTTGCTACAAAATGCACTGAGAGTATGGCAGTGACTGCCAATAGTAGAGCCCTCATTGAATGGAACTTTGACAATACCATTTCACATTCTCTAGGAGCATCCCAGTCTGTTTACCTCACTCTACCAGTCAAAAAAATCAGTAAGAAAAGCATTAGTATAGATAGGAACTGTTATTAAGGCAAAGTAAGAGAATACAAAGGGAAAGATTATATTCATACACACAACTTGCTTCATAATCATTTAAATGAAAATTTATTTTGACCACTTTTTTTAAAAGACTTTTAGTAGCCAGTTTTGTTTTTCTTCTACTTACTGGGACATTCTTTAGTGCAACCATGTACAATTGCACTCCTGAGCACATCAACAGATTGTTCTTCAACCTCATCACTTCCCCCTATTAATTTACATACATTCTCCTTCACAAGTCTTAACAAATTATAAACATAACCATATCATCCTTACCACTCACCACCTTCATAGGTTTAAAAAATCTGCGTCCAACTTTCTATGTCCATTCTGACTGCTTGATTCTTAAACTCTCTCTTGAAAATGTCCTTAGGAAACCCCAACAGATTCCTAACTGTTACAATCTCCACAAGCCTCACCCTGAGTACTTCAAGAAATAGATCAGCATAAACACGGCACATTTGGGTTGCTGACTTTGACCCCAAAGCAGCCTAAGAATTCCAATGTCAATGTGTTGAAAGGCTGCTCTGGAACCTCATTTGGCATACCAGGCAACATAGCAAAAACCTACAATTTGTCATTTAAAGTACAAGCTGTGTGTCCTCCCCCATGATCATGTTCTTCGGCAGCTCTTTCTAGATGTAGCCATATCTCCTGAAACCTACCCTAATAAAAAATAACTTTATAAGCAAGCTCCAGCATTTCACTTCTTAAAGCTGCCAATACCACTCTCCAACATCATTTAATTTTCCATATGCTAGTAAGCACCTTCTTTCATATTAAATCACTTTCTGTCAGCCAACCCTCCACTTTACAATGGAAAGATGAGGATAACATTCCACATTATTCCTCCAATCATCTTCTATCAAGGAATCAATCTTTGTCACAATCGTCATTACCCAATTCACAAGGCAATAGGAAACCGTCTATTGTAGCATTTACCAGCTCCTGCAACCAATGTTGCCACATGGTAATATAAAGGGTTACACACTTAGCACATTGTATACAAAACAGTTCTAATAAGGGCTTGAAATTGAATTAAATAAAAAATAATTAACCTTACATACACACATCTGTAAATGATGCACTCCACCAAGTCTGGGTTTCCATCTGAAGGAATAAGTAGCTGATTTCAACACCTTGCAATGCCCTCAAAGACAATGCAACAATCTCTATGTGATCATCCCTCTTCTGAACTAACAGCCCCACAGCCATAACTGTATATACTTATGATGCTCATGCATCCTTGGGAGCAAATGTTTTCAAAGGTTTGACAGATACAAATAAAGATTTCACATATTGAAATGAGTCAGCACATTCCTTACTTCAAACAAAGTTTACACTCATATTTAGCGACACACTCATGATCGCCAAAAGTTCATGAACGTTTGCTACATGTCTTGTATAAATCTGAGCCTGCCCATGGACTAACCCCAGTTGAACCTTATTTCCTAGACCAGGTGTATCTTTAGTGTCACACAATAAAGATTCCTTGCATCTCTTCAACACATTGCAATGTTCACATGCATCAGCACGAAAACATAGTATGCCATTCAGGAAACAAGAAAGTGCTTCCAAGTTCTGGAATAAAATATGTGTGGCCAAATACTGTTACCGGCAACTGAAGTACCTTCGAACAGAAGATTATTAGATTGATGGAAATGACTAAAAGAAAGTAGGTTTGAGAATGCTTATAACCTGTAGAAGATTCCTTCTGCCATCTTGATGGTCCCTGAATATAGTTTGTGTAACGCAAGCAGGATTTGCTGAAAAGGGGGAATATTTATTCTTAGGAACCTTGTCTCATTGGCTTGGAAGTTAGCCCCACCCACTGACTACTGAAGAGCACAAAAGTGACGCCTCACACCCAGCTGCTCAGAACAACTCCGAACCCGTGGATGAACAGAAGGTCAAGAAAACTGCTGTTAGTAACCTGTAAGGAAACTAGGGTGGCCAGCCCTGCTTTGTCTTATATCTAGGACTGAGAAAAAGACCCTATATGTCAATTGGTTGGCCTCCTGTTTGGCTCTTGAGACAAAAAAAGCTGCAAGAAGCCTTTCTTGGTAGTAACCAGTTAAACGTAGATGTTGAGTGTACCCTGTTTGTAGCGAATGTTGAAGTGAATTCTGGTCTCTAAGAGCTTACCCAAAAGTCATGAAAACCCTGGGAGGAATTACTCCTAAAAGAAGGAGAACTTAGGACTTTACAATTTTTGTTTGAAGAAGACCAGGACCAATGGCTGTGATCATCTGAACAAGACGTGATCTTGGCAGACAAGACAACCATGTTTGGGCCAGTCAGAGCTTTTTTGCTGCCAAGTAGAAAGCTACAGCTGACCCTCACAGCAAGGAGTCTGGGTTCAACACACCATAATTGGCTTTAGCTTCTTGGCGTGTCCTATTGGCTAAAATTGAGCTCTTCAAAAGAAGCTAACTCCCTACATAGAAATCCGGACTGGGCAAAGAGAGTCCAACAAGAGAACTTTGGTGTGCACAAAATTTCAACTTTCTCTTCAGAGATTTTACCACCAAAACCTTCGGCTTCAGCTGGACCTCATCCAAAGTTTATCCGACCTCACAAAAGACTTTATCAAATACAAGTTTCAGCCTTGCCTGCTGATGGATTTCAAACTCCAGAAAAAAACTAGGGCCCAGATTTATCAAAGGTTCTGTGTTGCCCTTACACCACGCACGTTGATGCAGGGTGACACAAAACCTAGAAGGAGAATTAGCATGCTTGCAGAGGCACCCTGGAAATCAAGTCACTGCCTTGCATTACACTGCACTGGGAAGGCGTTACATGAGTGGAGTGTGGCTGTTCCCATGTATCCACCATTGTATTCAGAAGCATTCCCAGATTCAACAAGACTGGTAGACCTGGGAATGTGTCAGAATTGTACACCTTACCAATAGAGGTGCATCAAGGAGAAATAAATTGATTTCTCTTTGTTGTTTCCCTTTCTAATTTTGCTACACTGCAAATGACACTTAGAAAGAGCAATATACTTTTAAGGATTGTTTTTGTGCAGAAAGGTGTGCCTTCTTGAAGAAAAACAACCCTGCCTGCAACAGACACACACTTGACCATGGCGCAAGGGTGCCTGCATTGATGCTAGACTGCACTGAGTGCGCTAACTCAAGGAGAGGATAGGAATGTGCCATATCTTGATATACATGATGCATTCCTGCTCCCTCCATTTCATGCAGAGCAGCACAGCAAGGTGTCTTGTTATGTCACACTGGATGAAAACAAATCATAAATCTGGCCCTGCATGAGAAGGTAAAGTCTTTGAGCAGGTCAACCCGCTAGGCTTAACTGGCACTGTTGCATCACAGCCAGCCCCACTTTGGGTGCCTAGCTCTTGGTCAACCAATCCATAGACACTATGCTGTTTCTTGGTACTTATTTAGGTAAAAAACTATATTTAAAAAATCATATCCTTGGTTCCCCTGACTGGAGTTTTATATTTTTATACAATTTTTTTGATTCATTGTTTTTTTATTTTTTTAGATTGGTTTTGACATTTGCAATTTTGCCTTGTGTGGACTTTTTCACTATTTTGGTACTGCTAAATGCTAAATACATTTTCATAAGTTAACTATAATTAAAAAATCATATCTCCAGTTCCCCTGACTGGATTTTTACATTTTTATATAATTTTTCTGAATCATTATTTTCTTTCTAAATTGGCTTCGAGATTTGCATTTGTGCCATGTTTGGGCTTTTGTTTATCAATTTGGGTACTGATAAACACTAAATAAATGTTCCATAAGTTAACTAGTTAAGTTAAGACATAGCACTCCATTAAATAAATCATACCTATGGGCCTAGATAAGAAAGTAAAATGTTTGAGCAGGTCAACCCACTAGGTGTAGCATTTTCCATAAGTTAAGTCTTCCTGCACTGTGCCATAGCTAACAGGGGGTTTGTGTCCAGGTTTCGTTATTGAAAGTGTGTTTGACTTGACAAGATTTTTGACTAATTAGTTGGGGAGGCTCTCAACCTTCCCAACTACTAACCCACATTCTTTTGTAGCAATCCAATGTAGGCAGCCATAGAACCAATTAAAAATTGGAAGTTTGGGATAGACAAAAAAATGCTGTGTGTCTTCCTTTTATGCAACAGATGTATAGTAACACAATTATTATTATCAGGACTGTACACAACTTAGAAGCCAATAGAATCCAAAATCAAAAGTAAGTAAAACTTCACCAAACAGAAAATGCAGCAAAAGAAACTGTCAGCAAAAGTCAAAATTACCTCTCCAAGTAATACCTTTTGAAATACCCAGAAATGAGTATATCATTACTAAGTTTTTTTGTGTTTACCACATTTTATTCAGTATGTGGTTCTGGACAACTGCAGAGATGACCAGTAACTGCTAGCCAAAGAGTACTATTTATTGAAACCAGTACAGTTCATGCTCCGCCACAAAAACCATGATAAAAGAGTAAATAAAAACAATCTGCCTAAACTACGAAGGAGGTCTGCACTGGTGTACTCTTGTGTGATGAAAGACCTCTTATTTATATGCAACTGAGAAATGCACACTTATCACAATTGCCTTGCGTTAGAAATGGGGTCTTTGGTTGGCAGTCAGGTTACCCCCTGTCCAAACAAGGACCCTCACTCTAGTCAGGGTAAAAGAGAATCACCCTCAGCTAACCCCTGCTTACCCCCTTGGTAGCTTGGCATGAGCAGTAGGTTTAACTTCAGAGTGCTAGGTGTAAAGTATTTTTACCAACACACACAGTAACGTAATGAAAACACTACAAAATGACACCACACAGGTTTAGAAAAATAGGAGATATTTATCTAAACAAAACAAGACCAAAATGACAAAAATCCACAATACACAAATCAAGTTATCAATTAAAAAGCAAAAAGAGTTTTCATGTAGTTTTAAACACACACTAACACTGTCAGTGTGAAAATGTACCTTCGGTGCTTCAAAAATAACCCCGCACAGGCGAGTGTGCACAAAAAAGTGCTTGCAATGCATCGATTTCACTCACAAGCGAGACCTTGCGTTATTTCTCCTTTCGTCGGGTCAGGGCGCGTCATTTCTTCTCTCAGCACTCTCGGGTCCGGGCAGGCATTGTGTTCTTTTTACACACCCAGTGGTAGTTGCGTCAGAAATCCCGCTGCACGATGATCCGAAAACCACGCAGCACGGGTTGCGATGTCCCAGCCTCTGTCAGCGATGCTGTGCGTCGTTGCTCCAGTTCAGTGCATCGATTCATCAGTTGCATTGCAGGCGATCGTCGATTTTCAGCCGTGAAGCCTTCAACCCTTTCCCTACATGGTGTTCTGTGAGTGGATTTTTTCCTCTTAGGCTGCCAGCTTCTCCTTTCAGGGTCCCAGGAACTGGATGGGCACCACTTGGCAGAGTAGGAGTCTCTCCAGAGACTCCATGTGCTGGCAGAGAGAAGTCTTTACTGTCCCTGAGACTTCAAACAACAGGAGGCAAGCTCTAAATCAAGCCCTTGGAGATCTTCACAAGAAGGAAGGCACACAAAGTCCAGTCTTTGCCCTCTTACTCTGGCAGAAGCAGCAACTGCAGGATAGCTCCACAAAGTACAATCACAGGCAGGGCAGCTCTTCTTCCTCAGCTCTTCAGCTCTTCTCTAGGCAGAGGTTCCTCTTGGCTTCCAGAAGTGGTATGAAGTCTGTGGTTTTGGGTGCCCTTCTTATACCCATTTTCTCCTTTGAAGTAGGCCTACTTCAAAGCAAAGTCTCTCTTGATTGTGAAATCCTGCCTTGCCCAGGCCAGACCTCAGACACTCACCAGGGGGTTGGAGACTGCATTGTGAGGGCAGGCACAGCCCTTTTAGGTGTAAGTGACCACTCCTCCCCTCTCTCCTAGCACAGATGGCTCATCAGGAAATGCAGACTACACCCCAGCTCCCTTTGTGTCACTGTCTAGTGTGAGGTGCAACCAGCCCAACTGTCAAACTGACCCAGACAGGGACTCCACAAACAGGCAGAGTCACAGAAATGGTATAAGCAAGAAAATGCTCACTTTCTAAAAGTGGCATTTTCAAACACACAATCTTAAAATCAACTTTACCAAAAGATGTATTTTAAAATTGTGAGCTCAGAAACCCCAAACTCCACATGTACATCTGCTCCCAAAGGTAAGATTTTTAAAGGTAGCCCTCATGTTAACCTATGAGAGGGACAGGCCTTGCAACAGTGAAAAACACATTTAGCAATATTTCACTGTCAGGACATATAAAACACATTACTATATGGCCGACCTTAACCATACACTGTACCCTGCCCTCGGGGCTACCTAGGGCCTACCTTAGGGCTGCCTTACATGTAAGAAAAAGGAAGGTGGGTACACAAGTAGGTACACTTGCCAAGTTGAATTTATAATTACAACTGCACACACAGACACTGCAGTGGCAGGTCTGAACATGATTACAGAGCTACTTATGTGGGTGGCACAACTAGTATTGCAAGCCCACTAGTAGCATTTGATTTACAGGTCCTGGGCCCCTTTAGTGCACTGTACTAGGGACTTACTAATACATCAAATATGCCACTCATGGATAAACCAATTACATACACATTTTGTAATGGAGCACTTTCACTTTAGCACTGTTTAGCAGTGGTAAAGTGCCCTGAGTAACTAAAACAGCAAAATCCGGAGTCCAGCACACATCAACAACCTGGGAAACAGAGGCAAAAAGTTAAGGGAGACCACACCAAGGATGAAATGTCTAACACCTTGTGTTGGACTTTTTGCCTTACGCAGGGTCATCCCCAGTCTTTTTGCCTCCTTCCTCCTGGTTTTTCTGACCTCTCGCTGTTGGCTCTAGGACTCTGAGCACTTTATCACTGCTGACCAGTGCTAAAGTGCAGGTACTCTCCCATCTAAAGTTGGTATGATTGGCTTATCCCTAATTGGCATATTTAATTTACCTATAAGTCCCTTGTACAGTGGTATCTCTATACCCAGGGCTTGTAAATTAAATACTACTAGTGGGCCTGCAGCGCTGCTTGCGCTACCCACTGAAGTAGACTTTCAAACCTGTCTCAGGCCTGCTAGCGCAGGGCCTGTGTGCGCAGTTTTCTGCCACAGGGACCTGGCATCTAAACTTACTTGCCAGGCCCAGAACTCCCCTTTTACTACATGTAAGTCACCCCTAAGGTACGCCCTAGCTAGCCCTATGGGCAGGGTGCCATGTAAGTAGAAAGGCAGGACATGTGCCATATTGCATGGCCTGTCCTGGTAGTGACAAACAGCCTAACTTGGTGTCTCACTGTTGTGAGTGCTGCCTTCTCATAGGATTACATTAGAAATGCCATGCCTTATGTGTAAGGGGTATTGTCTGATTTATGAGGGGTAGCGTAGGTGTGTTTGGTATGGTTGTGATGGTGATAATAAATACTGCTTACTGGTGTGGGTGTATTTTTTATTACTATCACAGAAATGCCACTTCTAGAAAGTGCGCATTTATCTGTGCTTATGACTCTTGTGTTTTGCAGCTTGACTCCAATCCACGTCTGGGCCGAGTGACAGTTGGGGCTTTGTGCATGCTTTTCAGACAGCCTGTACACAGGGAGGGTGGAGGTGTCACAGAGGTGCATCTGCATATTGAATAGTCTTCCTGGGCTGAGAGAAGGGAGAGGCGGGGCACACCTGCATTTGTAAAGACTGTGCCCTGGCCTCACACAATAGGGTCGTTAACCCCCCACTCATGTTTGGAGCCTGTGCTGAATGGAGAAAGGGGGCACTCTCAGAACCAGTTGTAACTGGCTGGAACCTCCTCTCCCTACCATTGTAAAACACTGTAAGAACTGACTATAAGTACAGGGGAATTTTCCCCACAATTTGGAGACTCCTTGAATCATCTTGGAACTGGACACCAAAGGCTGAAATGACTCACCAGGAACCGCCATGGACTGCTGCTGCTGTGCTGACCTGTGACCTTCCTGATCACTGTGAAGGACTAGCCACTTGCTGCCTTTCCCTTGTGCTGGCCTGTAGCTGGGCCCTCCACCTGAGGACCTTGTCTTAAGATTCTGCTCCCAGGGGCAGGGTGCTGTGGCCCCTGACCCCTGCATCCATTTCTTCACGAGGGGTGCTTCTCCGTGGTTGCGGCTGCCATAGCGCTGATTACAGCGCGCATATGGAGCCTTGGGAGCTCGTAGGCTCCTTGCTGCATTGTGCCCCTTTAAATAAGACCACCGCAGCGGCCCGGGAAGCTGAAAGAACACTCGCGCACCGCATCGGGTGCAGGTGAGTGTTTGCTCGGGCCCCAGGGGGGGTCTGATCTTCTTGTGGCTTCACGGCAGAACCAGGGGAAGGCGCGGGGAGTGCCCCCTTCCCCCTGGCCTCTGCGTTAGGAGCAGGACACTCCTTTTCTGCTGTTAGGTAAAACGGGCATTATTGTGGCCCCCCCATTGGTGGAAGGGCCAGTGGAGGCCCGGGGGGCCCCCCAGAGATCGTGGGTCCCGGGAGGGGCCTGTCATTAAACTGAGGGGGTGCGTGGTGCCCCCCTCCTGCCCTAAGTTGTTTTTGCTGGCTTTGGCCCCCCTCGTGAGGGCCGGTTGAGGCCCTGGGGGGCCCCCAGTAATCAAGGTCCCCGGAGGGGCTTGTCTATAAAAGAGAGGAGCTGCATGTCGCCCTCCTCTGACCCCAGAGTACTGTATAAGGGAGGCCCCCGTTTTGCACATAGGAGCGCAGGGGGCCCCATTGTTCGCCTTCTAGGAACTGGAGGTGCCTTCATCCAACTAGGTACTGTTTAAAGGACCAATATAGTTGCAATCCAAAGTTCTTTCTACAGACTTTTGTTTGATTCATATATCACCTACCTGCTTTTGATGTTTTTACATATGTGTATGCAAATGTTCCTTTTATGGACATGCTTGCTAATATGTTTTTCTAACTTGCCATATGTTTTCTAATATTCCTACTATGGGCATTTTATGATATTCTTATGACAAGTGCTGTGATGTAATACGTGTTTTCCTGACTACTGCTTATGTTGCAGAATACTGAGTAACCTGTGTGTTATGTGTGACTACTGCTAGTCTGCAGAGTAACTAATGTGTAACGTTCTGACAACTGCTAAGGTAGGAGGATAGTACTGATATGTGATGTTTGGTCTGATAATTGCCTTGTGTACAATACAGTATATTTTCATATAATCTGGTGTTGTGTTTCCTTTGTGGTGGGGATATTGCGTCACGTGTGTTGTGTGTGTTGTGCAAACGCTTTACACATTGCCTCTGGGTTAAGCCTGACTGCTCGTGCCAAGCTACCAAGGGGGTGAGCAGGGGTTATCTTGGACGTGTAACTTCCTTGCCCTGACTAGAATGGGTAAGTTCTGCCTGGCTGAGGTGCATACCCTAGCCAACCAGAAACCCCATTTCTAACACCTTGCAATGACATACGCTTGGTAATGGCGCTCCCAACCCAAGTGGAAGTCAAGACTCAGTAACTGTTGTCCAAAGTGACCTTGGAGACAGGAGACAAAATAAGTGCTCAATGTCACTCAGTGACTACTTGAGGAACATTGTGGCCAGGAGATAATGCAAGATTATCAACTCAGATGTCCCCTGCAGAAGGAACCTGTGAATGGAAGTTCAGGAGCATTTAGAAGAGCAGTTGGAGAATCTATCAGAGAGTGGCATGGATCCTCACAACTTGCTGCAAATGATAAAAAGTAAAACACAAGCAAAGGTATGCTACAGCAACGAAAGTGGAGTTGAGAGATATGCAGCCAATGTGCATTCCTCCAGTACCAGCCCCTGGTATGTTCAATAGCCAAAATGTGCTCACATAGGAGGTGTATAGAGTTGCGGTCATATTTATTTTTTCTTTTCCATTGTTTTATTGAAAAAGGTCAGCATATTATACAGCAAAGACCCTTGTAAAATCAAACTGTTAGAAGATATAAACATAAAAAGGCATATTAAGATTGAGACAAAGGTACAAGAGCATAATTGCACCAGTATCACAGATAAGCCACTACTGAGGTTGTAAATTGACTATACATTGCAAAATCTCTACACACTGACAATTGTGATAGAAGTACTAATAAGTATAATTGTACCAAAATAAAATTGGTGTGCGAATAAAGCCAGAGACTATAACCCAGTACCTTCATACAAGATAGATTTGTAGTTATCATGAAACAAGCATTCATTCACATATCTCCATATTTCACACCTTTTAGAAATGTGGACATATGTGAATGAACAGTTGATAATGATAAATAAATCTATTGACTTCCTACTTGAGTACATGTAGGGCACGCAGGACCACTTCTTTAATACAGGGCTCCTAAATCATGTCTGAATTGCACACTCAAGGCAGCAACAGCCAATAATAGAACCTTTGATGAATGGAACTGTGACTTCGTCAGTACAGATCCTCTGGGTGTACACTATAGTTCAGACTAACCACCCAAAATATCCAAAGCAGGTATATAGTGCATTATTGTTGGAAAATGGGTTATTGGTAAGTGCAGGTAGGTACCTACACTTAGCTATAGGCCACTAACCTCCACTACGGTCCAGTTAGGTCTCAGTAAATTAAACCCAGCTCAACCCTGGGTAGCTTGGCATCGAGCGTCAAGGCTTAACTTAGGAGACAGAGTGTAAAGCATTCAAATATCACAAAACAGTATTTAAATAAAACACAGAAAACAGGTTAAAAATCCAAAACCATTTTATAAAATAGATTATATTTTTATCTTTAAAAGGACACAAAAACGAATAAAATCAGATAAGGGAAACCGGAGATATGAATTTTTAAAGAATTATTGTTTTTTTAGCGCCTAGAAACAAAAAGCGCCAGTCGGGTCATCTGGTTGGACCTCGACCGGGGCAAAGTCAAAGTTTAAGGCCGACCGCGATGGAGCCCTGCTCGGCTACAGGCCGCGGGAGGCCTCGGTTTAAAGTTTACCTTCACACTTAGGTGGTCATTACAACCTCAGCGGTCTTTTAAGAAGACCGCCGAGGGACCGCCGTGTGGAAGACCGCCAGTAGTGGTGGTTTGCCGCTCGGCGTATTATGACCATTGGCTGCCCTCCGTTGTTTTTCCGACGGAGAGCCGCCAACAGCCATACTTGCGGGCGGCGAGGAAGTGGAGGTCCACCGCCACGCCAACAGAACACCGCCGAGCTAATCACGTCCTGTGATTCTGCACGGCGGTGTTCTGTTGGCTGTGTGGTGTTGGCAGAGCTGCCCCCATGTCTCCCGTCCCCTCCCGGCGGATCGACGGAACAGGTAAGTCGATCGTCCGTTAGGGGAGGGGGGGTGGGGAGAGTGGTATGTGGGTGCATGGGAGTGTGCGTCTGTGTATGTGGGGGGGTGTGTGAGTGCATGTATGCTTGAGGGGGTGTTGCGTGTTTCGGAAATGTGTGCGTGTCTGTCTGTATGTGTCTTTATGGATGTGTGCGTGAATGTGTGAATGTGGGTGTACGTGGCTGAGTGTGTGTGTGGATGTTGGCATGTATGTCGGGGTGTGTGCATGTGTGTGTTGGTGGTGCCTGAGTGTGTGTCGGGTGTGTGTGTGTAAGGTAATGTCGGGGGTCGGGGTGGGGAGGGGGGCCCTGCCACCTTTGGGGGGTGGCAGGGGTGGTGGGGGGTGTAGGGGAGGGAGTCGGGTGGGGGAGACCCCTATCAGTGCCAGGGAAGGAATTCCCTGGCACTGATAGTGCTTACCGCCATGGATTTCATGGCGGTTCCTACCGCTGGAAATCCACGGCGGTAAGCCGGGTCACAATACCGGCGGCGGTATTGTCACGGCTGCCGGGCTGGAGACCCAGGCGGGTGGAACGGGGAAGCGGCGGATGACCATGGCAGTAACCGCCATGGTCATAATACAAAAAAAAAGACCGCCAGGCTGTTGGCGGTCTTACCACCGCTTTAACACTGTCCGCCAGGGTTGTAATGACCCCCTTAGTCTTTTTTCTGAAGATTTTCTTCAGTGGGACAAGCCTGCAAGTCCAATCCAACCTCCTGGAGCCCTTCTCTGGATACGCGTCACGGGAATCCTCGGTGGAGATTTTTACCTTCGGACTTAGTTGTTTTTTCGAGGTGAAAATCCTTCGACTGGGGTAAACCGACGTCCCTGCAGCCCTCCTCGGATTCCCCTTCAGACTTAGCCTCTTTTCTGAGATTTTCTTTCCCCGGACGAACCAGCAAATCAGGCCGGGTCGCGGTTGCGGCAAGCCGGCTAGAGTTGCTGTGGCGGGTCGGTCCCTCTATGGAGCTTTTTTTCAAAAGTTCTCCAAACTTCTCCAAACTTCTGGGGCTTCTCCCAGATGTCCTTTTAAGGTTCTTTTGAGGTCCACAGCTCACCCCAAGGGTCCAGAAGTTCTGAGATGGTACTTGGGGGTGCGGACCACAAATCCCAGAATGCACCTGGCACAAACTCCTTTGTGGCCACTGGGCAGTGGTCAGCTGATTGATTTCTTCAGGAGTTGGTGCAGGGGACTCTGGTTAGCAATTTTTCACCTGTAGCAAACAGGGAGTCCCTCCTTGAATCAGTTGAAGCCAGGCAAAGTCCTTCTTTTGGTGAAGCCCAAGTGTGCAGCTGGTGCAGTCCTTCTTAGTGCAGGTTCCAGGTGCAGGCCAGGGGTCCAGCAGGGCAGTCCTTCTTCTCCTTTGGTTGTTCCTTTTTGGAATCTGATGGGGATCTGAGGTGTGGGTGCAGGTCTGCGAGTTGTATCCTTTCTCCTGGGTGAAAAGCAGGGGGGTCCTGGTTCTCAGGTAATCAGGTGCAGGGTCCTTCCCCCTGTGATGACCACTTCCTGGGAAGTGTGACAAAAATCAATCCCAGGAGGCAACATTCTCCAAAAATCCATCATGGCTGAATCTGATTTTTGGAGGTTACATCTGGCTGAGCCTACCCACTGGTGTGGCTAAAAATCATAAACACACCCCTCGCCTGCCCTCTCCTAATCTAATCAAGGGGGCACCTAGTTGTCTGGGGTTGCAGGATGTGGGGGTGTTGCTGGTTGCTCCAAATGTCCTTCTCTGCCTTTGAAGACCAGTTTGGCAGCCCTCCCCCTTCCTGCCTCACCATCTGCTGAGGGGAGATTCCCTCCCACAGGCACATTCCTTTGTGTGAAGCCAGGCCACTTCACACCTCATCAAGGCAGCCTGGCTAGACTGCCAGAGACTGGCCAATCAGAGCACAGCAGCAAAAACAATGCACGGCTGAAATTGGCAACTTTTCAGGTAAAGTTTAAAACTCTTTACCTGAACAAGTTATATTAAATCCAACAACTGGAAGTTGTGGGATTTATTATAACAATTAATTTGATACCAAAAAAGTCTCCCCATTCTAGCCTATGAAGGCCATTTACTATAGTGAGGGAAAACGAATGTGGCTGTTTTTACCTCATCAGGGATTATAAAACTATTTTTATAAGGTCCCTGCTTATAGTTACATGGCACCCAGCCCTAGGAGCACATAGGGCACACCTTAGGGGTGACTTATATTTAACAATAAGGTAGTTTAAGACTTTGGAACTACTTTTAATTCCAAAGTCGAATTTGCATATAACTTTAGTTTAAAAGAGCAACCAGCAAGACAGGCCTGCCTTTAAAATGACACTGGGCACCTCAGCAGTGCACCTATGGGTGCACTACCTATGCTGGGGTCCCTAAACCTACATGCCCTACCATATACTAGGGACTTCTAGGTAGGTTGACTTAGCCAATTATAATTAGCCTAATTTGCATACTGATTTTACACAGAGCACAGGCCCTAGGACTGGTTAGCAATACCCAGGGCACCATCAGAGTCAGGAAAACACCAGCAAAAAGTGGAAAATGGGGGCAAAAAGTTAGGAGGCCTCTGCAATCAGCCCTGTTCTCTCACAATCGTGTATTTAAAACTATTTTAATTGTTTTTCATTAAATTGAGGTCAGATGAAAAACAACACTAGTTGCACAACTATTCTATTTTTAATTTTTATCTTAACATTGATAACTATTTACATTACTTCGCTGTCAACAGCCCACTTGACAATGGGTGGCAGAGTTTTTCTTTTATTCTAATCTTATTAACTGAAGAAATCCACTTTTCAAATGTAGGCTTCAATTTTGTCTCAATACAATAACATTGTAAATAACATGCAGGAATACACCAGGGTGTGTGTAATTGAACAACATACATTCTCTGGCATGGTGTTATGTCACTTAATCAGTTTACACGTAAGGCACTGTGTTCAGCAGATTGTTTCTCATCTCCATTACTTTGTAGTTTTTGATTGCTACCAAATAGTAATAATCGTTCACTTGCTTTAGAGAGAGGTTCCCGATATTCCATGTCATCTCTACATATGTATTTGTGAAATGGTGTTTTATACTCATTTATTAAAGGATAATTTTGTATCGCACTGACCAACCAGTGCTTTTAGGGCCCGTTGCAGATCACAAAAAATGTGTCAAAGAACATGGTTTATTTGCCTTAATAAATTGCAGGGACATCTACTCGTGCTGATCTGTGTGAAAAAAAAGACTTCTGAATGTCTCTGGTAAGTCAGAAATATATATAAGCACCTTAAAATGGGGCAAGAACACATCCATGCTTTATTCTATTACAGTAAGAAATATAAGTACACTGTTATTAGTGCAAACCCTAATCTAAATCAATCTCTTAATGCCGGAAAAGCTTCAGAAGTGGAGAGGGAATTCCCCGTGTATGTACCTTGGACCAGAGTATTTCCCTGTTGAGGTAAGATCTGCTTTGTAGTTTGGTGGATGGAAAACTCGATGACAAATGAGTTGGATATCCAGTCCGCCGAATTAGAAGTACATTATAGCTAATGGCACTCGCACTATGGTAGACACGATATGTGCACATGTTGACAGATTATCTCATCTGCCAAAGTCTGAATAAGGCCCTTGGTCAAAAGTAGTAGCCATTTCCAGAAACACACAAAATATATAGAATTTCTCTTTTACAAAGGCGCTTATTGTCAAGAGAGTTAAAACCATTATTTTGTGAATTGTCAATATTAGCCTATTGCACCCTATTTGTGTGCAAGATTTGAGCCCTTGAGAACCTTCCAAGGCGCCTTAGCAATAACTTGTCGATAGATCAGCAGCTGCACATTGATGGTAATTGATAAGGTCTGTAATAATAACTTTTTGCAGGTAAGGACTGAGATGGATGACTGTCATTACTCATGCTTCACTGATGATATATTCGCCGAACAAAATACCCTAGTGAATATTCGGGACCGCATCTTGGCAAATTCTATTAGAACCATTTTGGCATGGACACATGGCCCATTCGCCAATGATCACTCTACGGGTTTAATTATTGTTGAAATCTTGCGAACAATTAAATCCTACAGTCACCTTTATAATAAGTCAGCGGCACATCAAAGATATTATGGGTCGTAGTGAAAAAAGAAAATGTATCACTTCACCCACTTTGAATAACAAAGGACAGCCATAAATGGGGTGAAATGCTCCTCACCATCCTGCGCCCCCATGCTGCTGCTCCTGCTGTACAAATGACAGCTAGGTCCCTGCAATCCTTGCTGAACAGCTAATACTTGCCAGTAGCTAGAAAAATAGTTGTGGCAAAACCTGTAATTGTTTCCCTGCGTTTTTTAAAATTAATTCTATTTTCAGGTTTGCACATATTCTACCTAGTCATGCAAATTAAGCTGTAGTTCCGAAACAAAAGTATTGGTACAAACTATGAGCGTTTCCGTTCTCTGTCAGAAAGTTCCATGTGATGTTTTGCTTTGGCTTTGTAATTTAATCAGAAGATAATTAATGATAATTATAATGTGGTATAAGTAACATTCAAAAGTTGTCCTTCGTGTTCTTTAATTCTCCGGTGTAAATTAAGGGAGGATTTATATTTCATTAAAAGACAAGGAGGTTTTAAACTCATTTTGAAATGACTGACGGGTTTGAGGGTTCAAATGAGGCAAGGACAAAACTGCAAGAGCTTGTTTTTCTCTAAAAAAGGTTTCTTTACAGAAAACATGCACTCAAGTAAAATAGTGAATGCAAGAGTATTCCCTTTTGAGAAGCTGCTGCCTACTTGCGCTGAAAAGTTTCAAATTTCCATGTACTGATAGACATAAAGATATAATGGGAATGGGTGTTTCCCTAAACTAAGATGAGGGGTGCTGGAAGGACAACTGGTATCAACACGGTTTCCTATTTTGTATAATAAAATGAGGAGGAAAGGTCTGGAGTTCACTGGCAAGAGCAACATTTTGGAAATAAACTTTTAGAAGACCCCCAAGTAGCAAGAGTTCAGGAAGATTAGGACAATTTGGGAAATAAAGTGTCCGTACAGTAACCATTACAACCACTCATAATTTGCTTAACAGTTATGTTCTCTAAGGGAAAACACATCAAATTCCCATCACGTAACACAATAACTGTCTCTTTATCCGCAGGTGTCTGACCAGAGAAAGCTGACGTTGGCACATTTATTCTCTTTTTGTTTCTCAGAAATCTCTAGCATGGCAAAGATGCTGTTGCTGGCAAGGGATCCACTGGACATGCTACATCAATTCAGTGGTTCTCCGTAGCCTTGAACTTTTCTAGGAGAAATCCAAAAATGTCAGGGCAGCAATCCTTCTCTGCTGATGTCATGCCCTTTGCTGGGAGTTCCAACACTGTGTGCATGTCACCCAGAGGTCCAAAATTGACAGTTCCACTCCTTTTCTCTCACATGGCTCAAAATTTTTCCAGGAAGGCCCCAGTGTACAGATCTCTCTCCAGCCTGGGCTCCCGCAGGGTCCGGTGCAGTCTGTTCACACCAGAGCAAACTTATTCTCCAACATGGCGGAGATCCACGTTTTATTTTCCCTGATGTAGTAGAAGAGACCAGCCAACTCACCCCTGTGGAGTACACTTAGACCCTGCTTTCAAGTGGAAAGCAGGGGACATCATTGACTTCTTCACAGACAGCTCAGTCAGGATTCTTCTTTTTTCTTCTGAGTCTTCCAGGACCAGAAACTGTTCCGGTTAACTGGACATGTCCTGCCATTTCTATCCAGTGTGCTAACTAGTGATTGATAAGATTCTCTGACCCCATCTCTGCAGTATTCCCACTAGCAGCCACTACCAACCATTCATTGTTTTCAGCACTACCTTTCTTGTCTGCCTGCATACTGTTAGAAATGGGATCTTTGGTTGGCAGTAAGGTTACCCCCTGTCCAAGCAAGGACGCTCACTCTAGTTAGGGTAAAGGAGAATCACCCTCAGTTAACCCCTGCTCGCCCCCTAGGTAGCTTGGCACAAGCAGGCAGACTTAACTTCAGAGTCTAGGTGTAAAGCATTTGTACCAACACATACAGTAACTCAGTGAAAACATTACAAAATGAAACAACACAGGTTTAGAAAAATAGGGAATATTTAGCTAAACAAAAACAAGACCAAAATGACAAAAATCCACCATACACAAGTCAAGTTATTCATTTTAAAAGCAAAATGCTTGAGAAAATAGGAAACACACTGTTTGCGTTGAAAAGTACCTGGGTAGCATCAAAGTAACACGCACGGGCGAGTGTGTGTCGTAAAAGGTTAGCGATGCGTCGATTTCTCACCCACAAGCGAGACCGTGCATCGCTTCTCCGCCTCCGCCTCAGGTGGGCTTGCATCATTTTCCCTCTCTGCAAGAGAGCAATGCATCTTTCCGGGTAAGCGTGAGTCTTTTTCTGCACCCAGGAAGGTTTGCGTCGAAAATCCTGCCACACGGTGTTAGACCTGACAGCCTTAGGGTGGTCACCCCTAACTTTTGCCTGCCTCCCTCCACTTTTTGGACACCGTTTGTTGCTGGCTTTTAGACTCTGCACACTTTATCACTGCTAACCAGTGCTAAAGTGCATATGCTCTCTCCCTTTAAACATGGTAACCTTGGATCATACCTGATTGGACTATTTAATTTACTTATAAGTCCCTAGTAATGTGCACTATATGTGCCTAGGGCCTGTAGATTAAATGCTACTAGTGGGCCTGCAGCACTGGTTGTGCCACCCACTTAAGTAGCCCCTTTACCTTGTCTCAGGCCTGCCATTTCAAGGCCTGTGTGTGCAGTTTCACTGCCACCTCGACTTGGCATTTAAAAGTACGTGCCAAGCCTAAACCTCCCCTTTCTCCACATATAAGTCACCTCTAATGTGTGCCCAAGGTAACCCCTAGAGCAGGGTGCTGTGTGGGGGAAAGGCAGGACATTTACCTGTGTAGTTTACATGTCCTGGTAGTGTAAAACTCCTAAATTCGTTTTTGCACTACTGTGAGGCCTGCTCCCTTCATAGGCTAACATTGGGGCTGCCCTCATACAGTATTGAAGTGGTAGCTGCTGATCTGATAAGGAGTAGGAAGGTCATATTTAGTATGGTCAGAATGGTAATACCAAATCCTGCTGACTGGTGAAGTTGGATTTAATATTACTATTCTAGAAATGCCACTTTTAGAAAGTGAGCATTTCTTTGCACTTAAATCTTTCTGTGCCTTACAATCCACGTCTGGCTGGGCTTAGTTGAAAGCTCCTTGTGCATTCACTCAGACACAGCCCCAAACTCAGGGTACGCAGCCTCACTTGCATACATCTGCATTTTGAATGGGTCTTCCTGGGCTGGGAGGGTGGAGGGCCTGCTCTCACACAAAGGACTGCCACACCCCCTACTGGGACCCTGGCAGACAGGATTGAACTGAAAGGGGACCTGGTGCACTTCTTAGCCACTCTTTGAAGTCTCCCCCACTTCAAAGGCACATTTGGGTATAAAACAGGGCCTCTGCCCTACCTCATCAGACACTTGCTGGAGAAGAAACCTGAACCAGAACCTGCATCCTGCCAAGAAGAACTGCCTGGCTGCCTAAATGACTCACCTGTCTGCTTTCTACAAAGGACTGCTGCCTTGCCATTGCCCTGCTGCCTTGCTGAACTCTTGCCTTGCTGCTGAAGTGCTCTCCAAGGGCTTGGATAGAGCTTGCCTCCTGTTCCCTGAAGTCTCAGGACCAAAAAGACTTCTCTTTTTCATTTGGACGCCTTGTGCGGCGAACAATTCGACGCACAGCTTGCTCCGCTGTGACAAATTCACTGCATGCCGATCTGGAAAGACGCCGCTCGACGCGACGCCTGCGGTGCGACCGGAACTTCGACGCAGGGCCTTGCCTGGACAATGGCGCCTGACTTCAGAAAGGAAATCGACGCAACGCCTGCCGTGAGGGAGAAGATTCCACGCACAGCCCACCGGAACGACGTGCAGCTGGAAAACAAGCCTAGGATTCCACGCACAGACCCCGGGACATCTGGTAATTCCGCGAACCATAGAAGGAGACTGTCCGCGCACCGGAAAACGACACACGACTTCCCGGCGTGAAAAATAACGACGCAAGTCCGTGTGTGCAGGGGAAAAATCGAAGCACACATCATTTTCCCATGTATTTCTTCTTCTGCGGCCCTTTGCGGAGATTTTCCACTTTAAGCCAGGTACTTTGTGCTTGAAAGAGACTTTGGGGGTCATTCTGACCCTGGCGGTCGGTGACCGCCAGGGTCACCGACCACTGGAGCACCGCCAACAGGCTGGCGGTGCTCCTAAGGGCATTCTGACCGCAGCGGTTCTGCCGAGGTCAGATGCGGGAAACCGGCGGTCACCCGCCGGTTTCCCGCTGCCCTGCAGAATCCTCCATGGGATTCTGACACCTCCGACCGCCATCCTGTTCCTGGCGGGTCTCCCGCCAGGAACAGGATGGCGGTAGGGGGTGCCGCGGGGCCCCTGGGGGCCCCTGCAGTGCCCATGCCAATGGCATGGGCACTGCAGGGGCCCCCGTAAGAGGGCCCCACTCAGTATTTCAGTGTCTGCTATGCAGACACTGAAATACGCGACGGGTGCAACAGCACCCGTCGCACCTTCCCACTCCGCCGGCTCAATTCTGAGCCGGCGTCCTCGTGGAAAGGTTGATTTGCCCTGGGCTGGCGGGCGGCCTTTTGGCGGTCGCCCGCCAGCCCAGGGCAACTCCCAAAATACCCTCCGCGGTCTTTAGACCGCGGAGCGGTATTTTGGTGGGGGAACTTCGACGGGCGGCCTCCGCCGCCCGTCGAAGTTAGAATGACCCCCATAGTTTGCTTTTTAAAGACTTAAGACACTTTGGGGGTTATTCTAACTTTGGAGGAGTGTTAATCCGTCCCAAAAGTGACGGTAAAGTGACGGATATACCACCAGCCGTATTACGAGTTCCATAGGATATAATGGACTCGTAATACGGCTGGTGGTAAATCCGTCACTTTTCCGTCACTTTTGGGACGGATTAACACCTCCTCCAAAGTTAGAATAACCCCCTTTATATCACTTTTCAGTGATATCTATACAATTTCATATTGCATCTTTATGCGTTTTGACCTGCAAATATCCAGATAAATATTATATATTTTCCTAAACACTGTGTGGTATATTTGTTATTTTTGTGGTGCTATATTGTGTTATGGTATGCACTCTTATTGGTTGTATTGCACAAATACTTTACACATTGCCTTCTAAGTTAAGCCTGACTGCTCGTGCCAAGCTAACAGAGGGTGGGCACAGGATAATTTGGATTGAGTGTGACTTACCCTGACTAGAGTGAGGGCTCTTGCTTGGACAGAGGGTAACCTGACTGCCAACCAAAAACCCCATTTCTAACATTGGTGATCAGCGGTGAGGATAGGACTTGTATTTGTGTAGTGACATACAGTAGCTAAGTATTTCACTACCTACCCACAGTTGAAGGTCAACTTGATTTTTATCTCTTTTTTGCAAATTTATTTTTCCTGACAATTTTCAAAAACTAAATCCTCACTCAACGTGTCTCTGGCTGGGTCTCAAGTAGGAGATTTTGACCTACCCCTGTTGGATACATATACTGTCAAACAGCTAAGAGGGTTCTGCAGGGTGATGAGAGTACCCACCCAAGGGGCCTCCAAAAAGGAGGACTTATAAGTGGCGCTGAGGGCCTGGGCAGAAGCCCATTTAGAGGAGGATGATGAGGAAGAGGAGCCAGAAAATGGCCCCTCAGAGGATTTGTTGCTATGAGTGGGTGATGTTACCAGTGCAATTGTGCCCCTTTCCAGACCGGGGAGCAGTGTCTCTGTGCAAAGCCTGACCGCAGAGGAAAGGAGAGAAGAAAGGGAGTTCCAATTGCAAATGGCAAAACTGAAAATAAAGGCTCAACAGGAGGAAAGAAGGGCAGAGAGAGAAGCCAAGCAAGCTGAGGCTGAAAGAGCAGCCAGACAGATTGAAGCTGAAAGAGCTGAAGCTGCAGCTGAGAGAGCCTTGGCTGAAAAGAAACTTTTGTTGTCTCATGAACAGAGTCTCAAGGAGCTGGATCTCAAGGCAAAGCAGTCTGAATCCAGCAGTAATGGTGGCAGCATACAGACAGGACCTGCTGGAGAAAAGAAGGTTCGTATACCCTAAGGGTAGAAACACATACCCACTTCAGAAAGCCATTTTACTTGCCAAGTTTGGGCTGACCCCTGAGAGATACCGTCATAGGTTCAGGGACAGCACCAAACAATCCATACAAACATGGGTAGATTTCTTTGACTTTTCCAGTAAGGCACTGAATGGATGGGTGCAGTGCTGCAAAGTAGATGATTACACAGGATTATATAATTTAATTCTGAGAGAGCATATGCTTGGTATTTGTTTTACAGAGTTGCGCCAGCACCTAGTAGACAGTAAGCTGACTGATCCCAGGAAGCTTGCTGAGGAGGCGGACCTCTGGACTAGTACCAGAGTGTCCAAGAAGGTATCTGGGGGGACACCCACAAAGGTGGTCAGGGTTCCCCTCAGAAGAAAGAGGGGGGAGAAAAACTAAAAAGGAGTTCTCAAAAGGCCCCCAAAATAGTTCCCAAGGGAGTAATGGTAACCAGTCCCGGTCTGATTCTCAAAAGAAAGGTTTCACTGACCATAAGACAGGGAGGTATGTACACCACTGTTCAGAGTGCAATAAGTATGGGCACCCTGCGGGCGACTCCAAGTGTCCCAAGAGGGCACAGCCCCCCCAAGGAGGGCAGACACCTGGGTTAGCTAGCGTAGCGCTCAGGGAGGAGATGGTCCCAGACAGTTTTGGGGTACAGACAGAGGTAACCCTAGTGTTCCTGGGGGATGCAGAGATGGTGCTAAAAGCCCACATGCCTGCCAATACTTCCAAGTATAGACAGTGGGTCACTGTTAGACTTTTCATCCTTGGCGTGGTCTCCCTTAACTTTTTGCCTCTGTTCCCCAAGTTGTTGATATGTGCTGGACTCTGATTTTACTGTTTTTGTTACTCTGGGCACTTTACCACTGCTAAACCAGTGCTAAAGTGCAAGTGCTCCTGTTTAAAATGTGTACGTAATTGGTTCTCCATGATTGGCATATTTGTTTTACTGTTAAGTCCCTAGTAAAGTGCAGTAGAGGTTCCCAGGGCCTGTAAATCAAATGTTACTAGTGGGCCTGCAGCACTGGTTGTGCCACACACACAAGTAACCCTGTAATCATGTCTCAGACCTGCCACTGCAGTGTCTGTAAGTGTATTTTTACACTGTAAATTCGACTTGGCAAGTGTACCCACTTGCCAGGCCTAAACCTTCCCTTTTCTTACATGTAAGGCACCCCTAAGGTAGGCCCTAGGTTACCCCAAGGGTAGGGTGCAGTGTATGGATAAGGTAGGACATATAGGCCCTCATTCTGACCCTGGCGGTCAGTGTTAAAGCGGCGGCCAACCCGCCAACAGGCTGGCGGGCTAAAAATATGAATTCTGACCCTGGCGGGAACCGCCAACACAGGCCGCCGTTTTAACACTCCGACCGCCACGGCGGTACAAACAAACAGCACAGCGGTCACCGCCAACAGGCAGGCGGCAGACAATGTACCGCCCACCCTATCACGACCCACCAATCCGCCACCTTTTCCGGGGCGGGAGCCCGCCGATAAAAACACGGCGGAAACAGACATCTCCAATGGAAAACGCTTACCCCGACACACTCCACACGGAATCGGAACAGCATGGAACCCGAACTCCACATCCTCCCAGCCATTGCCTTCCTGCTCTTCTTCCAGGATCACGAACCTCGCCGCAGACGACAACGGTGAGTACTGCACCTATGACACAGGGGAGGGGGGAGGAGGAAAGGTTACGGGCACACACATACGCCACACACACACCCCCACCCTCACCCCCACCGAAATACCTACACACCTATGCAGATAAAAAAGTCAGAGTGACACCCCCAACCCCCACCCCATAAAACAAAGACAAAAGGCAATGAATGTAAAAGTAGAACCATATTATTGCAACAATAAAGTATAGCGACCTTAGCAATATATGAAGAATGAATACTCATCTAGAACTCTATCCATACAAGTAGCAAAAGTCCGGCCCAGTCATTCAAAGTCCAAATGTCCGTGGGCCAATGTGCAGCAACACATGGGCAAAGCCCACACACGAGATCGAGTCCATTGGAGAGAACACTGCTGGGGCATCACTAAAATAATAAGACAGGCACCTCAGGGGAAGGGAAGGGGGGGCACCTCAGCCACATGAGTCCACGATGCCAGATCCACGAAGGGCCTCCATGCCCACTGTGCCATCCTGGGGAGTGCAAAGCCACAGTCTCACAAGTCTCTACAGTGGGTGGATTGCCCACTGTGCCATCCTGGGGAGTGCAAAGCCACAGTCTCACAAGTCTCTACAGTGGGTGGGTTGCCCACTGTGCCATCCTGGGGAGTGCAAAGCCACAGTCTCACAAGTCTCTACAGTGGGTGGATTGCCCACTGTGGCATCCTGGGGAGTGCAAAGCCACAGTCTCACAAGTCTCTACAGTGGGTGGATTGCCCACTGTTACATCCTGGGGAGTGCAAAGCCACAGTCCATCAGGTGGATTACAGAGACCACTGATCATGGAGGAGGCATGGTGGGCAGAGTGCGTCGTGAAGGCCTGCCCGACACAGAACCGGGACTGCCAATGGGCCAGCGGTGCTTGAGATGAAGGGCCCAGCGGAGCGGTGCTTGACAGGAAGGGCCCAGCGGAGCGGTGTTTGAGATGAAGGGCCCAGCGGAGCGGTGCTTGACAGGAAGGGCCCAGCGGAGCGGTGCTTGAGATGAAGGGCCCAGCGGAGCGGTGCTTGACAGGAAGGGCCCAGCGGAGCGGTGCTTGACAGGAAGGGCCCTGTTCAGCGGTTCTGGTCACGGCGGGGCCCTGTTCAGCGGTGCTTCTCACGGCGGGGCCCTGTTCAGCGGTGCATCTCAAGGCGGGCCCTGTTCAGCGGTGCTCCTCACGGCGGGACCCTGTTCAGCGGTGCTCCTCACGGCGGGGCCCTGTTCAACGGTGCTCCTCACAGCGGGGCCCTGTTCAGCGGTGCCTGTCTTGTGTTTCCAGTGAACCACACCTGGCCAATACATGCCGCTCAGTCTGCATCGGACCTTTCCGTTGCGGGGCCCTCCTGTGATGGAGTCCTGGGGCCCTGGCTCTCCTTCGATACCCCCGGAATGGGGCTGGTGGGGCCCTCATGGCCAGGTCGGCTGCTCCCTGCCTTTTGCTCCTTGCTGCCCTTGCCCTCCTTGGCAGACTGTCCGTGGCCCTTGTCTCCCTTACCCGATGTGGCAGGTGACGGTGCAAGGCTACCCTCCTTGGGGGCAGGCGTATCAGGCCTGTGCCGCCTGCCCTTCAGTTTTTTGGTCCTCTTCCCAGGGGGGGGGGCTGGCTGTGCCTTTGCTGCTGGACGATGTCCCAGCCCAAGGAAAGGGCGGACTCCAAAAACCAGGCACGACGTTCTTTGGAGTTGCTGGGCTGGTGGTGGCTGAGGTGTTTGTGGAACTCTTACGGGATGGAGGGGGTGGGTCAGGTGAGGAAAAGAGGTCCACTTTAGAGAGGAAAATTTTCTTTGGAGCCATGGGAAGGGTGGCTGGAGTGGGTATGGGAGTGGAGGAAGAGGATGTGGTTGTAGGAGAGTCAAGTGTGCTGTCTTTGGGTGCAGGTGCTTGGGCAGGAGGCTGACGTGAGGTGGATGGCTGTTGTTTGGGTGCCTGCCTGCGTTTGTGTGGTTGGGAAGCGGGGGTGACAGACACACTGGGAGAGGACACAGGGGACGTGTACATGGCAGTGGGGGTGGTGACTGCACGTGTGCGGACTGGTGTGGAGGGTGTGCTGGTGATGGGTGCAATGGCTGATGGTGGTGTGCTTGCAGGTGTGTGTGGAGACGTCACAGGGAGGGAGGAGGGAGACGAGGAGGTGGGGGACACAGAGGAGGTAGTGGCTGTTGGCATGTCTGCATCTGGATGTTGCTTGGGTGAATGCTTGTGTGTCCTGTGGTGCTTATGTCTGGATGAGCTGCCCTTGGGTGTTAAGGTGTGTGCAGGCTGGTCTGTAGGTGTGGATGGGATAGGCAGAGGAACAGGGGAGTGGGACTGGGTGGAGGGAGTCAGAAGAGGGAGGCTGGAGGCTGGAGACAGGGACAATCGCTGCCGTCAGTGCTGAGGCCAGAGCGTTGAATGATCGTTGATGGGCAGCCTGACCCGAATGAAGGCCCTCCAGGTATGCATTGCTTTGATGCACCTCCCTCTCCACACCCTGGATGGCATTCAAAAGGGTAGACTGCCCAACAATGATGGTCCTCAGGAGGTCAATGACCTCCTCACTGAGGGCAGCAGGGGTGACTGGGGCAGGGCCTGAGGTGCCTGGGGCGAAGGAGATGGCCGGCTTCCTGGCCTTGCGGGCACGGGCCGAAGGCCGAGGGGCTGCTGGGAGGGCGGAGCTGGTGCACTGGGTGGCGGCTGTACCTGTAGGATCGGTGAGCACGGATGTTGCCGCCACCGCAAGGGAGCTCCCTTCCGAGGACGTGTCGGTGTCGCTGCCGTCTCCATGGGTCCCCATGGTGGAGCCCGCCTCGCCCTCCGTCTCACTGGTCATGTCGGAGTCCGTTGCATGGCCCTCCGGGGCGATGTGAGATGCAGCTCCCTCTTGCGCCGATGCCACTTCTCCTCCGCCTGATGATGCTAATGCACACATTCACAGAAAAACAAAGAAAATGGGGGGGGTGGAAAACATAAAGACAAGTTGAGTGCATGCATTGGGGACACCGTTGGCGGAGAGGACAGACACAGAAGCGCCCTGCACTACGCTGCGCACTTGGGGTACACTACTCATTCACTGGGACATGCCCTACAAGCCTATGGGCGACAACTGCCCACACAGTATACACTGGTCCATGAATCGCGTTACTAGGCACCCTACAGAGGTGGGGGGCGGGGGCACAGGACCATACTTCACGGACGGGCCTATCCTACAGAATTCGCCTTGGCCTAGGGATACCCACAGCCCTCCTCCCCCACCCAGGCACGTCCACTGCACGCAAAATAGCTGAATGTGCTGGTACTCACCCCCTTGTGTCTGCTGTGATGTCCTCAAGCGCCCATCTAAATCGGGGTAGGCCACCGCCAGGATCCGGGACATCAGGGGGGTCAAGGTACGACTGGCACCCCTCCTAGGTTGGGAGGCCATCCCCAGCAGAGCCTCCGCGGTCTTCCTGCTCCCGCGGCGGATGTCCTCCCACCTCTTGCGGCAGTGGGTGCCCCTTCTGGTGTGGACCCCAAGGGCCCGGACGTCCTTGGCGATGGCACGCCAAATGTCAATCTTCTGATGGGCGCTGACCTATGTGACATGTACAGGGGGGAAGAGAAACATCATCACTTTTCTGCATGCTCGATGTGAGTGGCCCCCCCTCCCCAACCTTGCCATGTGGCACATGCTCTCATCTGTCGTGCCATGCATTCGTCATTCGCTGCCCTCCCCTCCATCGTACATCCTCCCCACTCAGCCCAGGAATTGGGCACTATGCATTGCCCCCGTGTACTCACCTGTTGGTCTGGAGGCCGGTAGAGTAGCGCATACTAGGGGAGGACCCCGTCCACGAGCTTCTCCAACTCCTCGGAACTGAAGGCGGGGGCCCTTTCCCCAGTCGCAGCAGCTATTGTCACTTCCAGACCGAGGTCACAACAGCACTTGCAGTATAGGTCCTCTCCTGTGGATGCTCAGGTCTCGTGTGATCAAGCAGAGAGAAAATGGCGGTTACGGCCGCGGCGGTACGTGCCGCGGCGGTGCCTACCGCGGCGGTGCGTACCGCGACCGCCGGCGCTCACCGCCATTGGCTCCTGAAACCCATAGGGTTCAATGTTGTCCAATGCGGCTTTGCGCCGCGGACTGCGACCGCCTACCGCCACGGTGTGCCACGCTTGCGCAATGACCTCACTTCACATTGTCACACTTCACAGGTCAGGCAGCCACCATTTCAAGGGCCCACATGGCTTCATTCCTACTGCGTCACACATGGCTAGGCCTTGCACCGACAATCATACTAGCCATTCAATCCCGAGAGATTCGTGTACTGGGCATGCTGTGGGCACTTACCTGTGGGTTGCTTGACTCTGTGCTCCATGTTGTCCTTCCTAGGCATCGTCCGCTGGGACTTGCGAGGAGACGGAGGAATCTTCCCGTGTACAGACCGCTGGTGGACCTGTCGACAATGGAAGAAAGACACGTCATACTCACCTACAGACTCAACCGTGCCACTTTACAGGAACTGTGTGCCCAGCTGGAGCCAGACCTGATGTCACCCATCCACCAACCCACAGGGATTCCGCCTCTAGTGCAGGTGCTGTCATTACTGCATTTTTTGGCAAGTGGATCATTTCAAACTACCGTGGCTATTTCATCTGGGATGTCTCAGCCTATGTTTTCAAAGGTGTTGTCCAGAGTGTTGTCTGCCCTGATGAAATACATGCGGAGCTACATCATTTTCCCTGAGGTGGGTGACTTGCCTACAGTGAAGGGTGATTTCTATGCCCTTGGACACATTCTCAATATCATTGGTGCCATTGATGGTACCCATGTGGCTTTGGTTCCCCCAAAAGACGATGAGCAGGTGTACAGGAACCGTAAAAATTATCATTCGATGAATGTCCAGGTGGTCTGTTTGGCTGACCAGTACATCTCCCATTTAAATGCCAAGTTCCCAGGGTCAGTGCATGACACGTACATCATGCGAAATAGCAGCATCCCTTATGTGATGGAACTGCTACAGAGACACCGTGTGTGGCTAATTGGTGACTCTGGGTACCCAAACCTGCCTTGGCTATTGACCCCAGTGAGGAATCCCAGGACCAGGGCAGAGGAACGGTACAATGAGGCCCATGGGCGGACTAGGAGGGTGATTGAGCGGACCTTCGGCCTCCTGAAGGCCAGGTTTAGGTGCCTGCATATGACTGGTGGATCCCTAATGTACTCACCAAGGAAGGTGTGTCATATCATCGTGGCCTGCTGCATGCTTCACAACCTGGCTTTGCGACGCCAGGTGCCTTTCCTGCAGGAGGATGGTCCAGATGGTGGTGTTGTGGCCGCTGTGGAGCCTGCGGAGAGTGAAGAGGAGGAAGACGAAGAGGACGACACAGACAACAGGGACAGAGTGATACTGCAGTATTTCCAGTGACACACAGGTAATAATCTACTCCTGCATTGTATTATATCTGTAACTGTAGTGGCTCTCTACTGTCTGACCTTTCACCCCAATGTATGGTAACTTAGTTGTGTATATCACTTCCTATTTCAGTGATCTGATCCCCACGGAGTGCCCTCTGTTTTTTTTCCCCATGGACTACCGCTGTGTGACACTGGTATGTTGTCATCACAATGTAACTAGAAATGTTTTGTTGGTTATATCGAAAACATTTGGTTTAAATAAATAGATAGCAGAATCCAGTTGGTTAATGTGCAATAATTGTGTTTATTGAAGTTTTGAAATAGGTGTATAGTTCAAACAGGGTGATGGTGGAGGCATGTCCATGGCAGTGTCCAGACTGTCGTTCCTACAGGTCCATTGTCCATATGCCTGTGGAAGGTGGAGCAGGGGCAGTTCAAGGTTGGACAGGGTAAACAAGTGGGACAGTGGGATGACATCCGGGGGTTTCCGTGCATGGCGGGGGTCTTGACATCCTACTCTGTCTTCTTCCTCGATCTCAGGCCTTTCTTGCGGGGTGGTTCTTGTTCTGCAGGGGGTGGGGTCCGGGAGGGCCATTGCTGTTGTGTCGGGGCCTCCTGACCACTAGCGCCGGCGGAGGTGGTGGGCTGTTCTTCCTCCATGCTAGTGGCAGGGGCCCTTTGGGGGGCCACATGGTCCCGCAATGTGGTGACAATCTGGTTGAGTGCCACCACGATTGTACCCATTGAGGAACTGATGCTGCGCAGTTCTTCCCGGAACCCCATGTACTGGCCCTCCTGCATGGCCTGGATCTCCTGGAACCTGGCCAGGACCGTCGCCATCGTCTCTTGGGAGTGGTGGTACGCTCCCATGATGGTGGTGAGGGCCTCTTGGACAGTGGGTTCCCTAGGCCTGTCCTCCCTCTGTCGCACAGCAGCCCTCCCAGTTCCTCTTTGTTCCTGGGCCTCTGTCCCCTGGAGGGTGTGCCCACTACCAGTGCCCCCAGGTCCCTGTTGTTGTTGGGGTTGTGGGTTACCCTGGGTGCCCTGTACTGGTAGACACACCGCTGCTTGACCTGTCCTGGAGACAGAAGCATGGGCCCGCTGGGTGGGTGCTGTGCTTGTTTTTCCTGAGGGGGGTAGGTCTGCTGTGGCCTGGGGCTGACTGAGGGTAACCAACTGTCCAGAGGTCCCCGATGGTCCGGGCTGGTCATCAGGTTCTAGGTCGACAGAGCTGCTGTCATCACTGGGGGCCTGTTCTGGGGGTGGAATGGACAAATCTGGACCCTCCTGGCCGGTGTGTTGGCGTTCGGGCCCTGCAGGGGTAAAAGAATATGGTTATTGATTTTGTGTGTGCCGTGGCGTGCGATTTGTGGGTGCCCTTGTCCCCCAGTGCTGGCAGTCCCATGTGGGAGGAGTTGTGAGGGTGGTTTGTGGGGGGGGATGGGTATGTGCAGTGGTCATGCTTAGGTGATGGGTGTCCATGGTTTGTGTTGGCATTCAGGGGTTTGGGTTGGGTTGGGTGGGTTGTGCTGGTGAGACATTAACAGGGAGTATGTGTGCTGGGGGTTTAGGGGTGAGGGTGGGGGTGTGGGTTGGCATGCTGGTGGTTGGGGGGGATGAAGTAGTTGAGATTAGACTTACCAGAGTCCATTCCTCCGCCTACTCCAGCGAGGCCCTCAGGATGCAGGATGTTCAAGACCTCTTGCTCCCATGCTGTGAATTCGGGTGGAGTGGGTGGGGGTCCGCCGCCAGTCTTCTGCACAGCGATGTTGTATCTTGACACCATTGACCGCACCTTCCCCCGTAGGTCGTTCCAGCGCTTTCGGATGTCTTCCCGATTTCTGGGATGCTGTCCCACAGCGTTGACCCTGTCGACGATCCTTTGCCATAGCTCCGCCTTCCTGGCTATTGTGGTGTGCTGCACCTGTGTGCCGAAGAGCTGGGGCTCTACCCTGATTATTTCCTCCACCATGACCCTGAGTTCTTGGTCCGTGAACCTGGGGTGTCTTTGGGGTGCCATGGGGTGGTGTGGATGAGGTGTGGGGTGGTGTTTGTGGTGATGAGTGTGGTGGTGTGTGGTGTTTTGTGCGTAGATGTGGTGTGGGTGATGATGTTGGGTTCCTGTGTGTGTTGTGGTTTGCTTTCCCTGTGCTCTCTCTCTGTGTATTGCGCCTTGTCTCTGAATTTCGATTTGTGGGGGTTTGTGGGTGATGTGGGTGTGTGTTTTATATGGTGATGGGTGTGTGGGTGTGGTGTGTGTATGTGTATCAGTTGTGTGTATTTCGAATTGTCCAATGTGGCTGTGTTTTGTAAAGGTGTGTGTATTTTGAGCGCGCCGGTGTGTACCGCCAATGGGATACCGCGGTTGAAAGACCGCCGCGTGGATTTGTGGGTCGTAATGGCATGGGCGTGTTTGTGTTGGCGTGACGGTGGAGGTTTGGTTATCTCCAGTTTATCGCTGACCGCTGATGAGGCGGGCTTCAGTGGATGTCGGGTTTTTGGCGGTTTGGCAGTTGTGGGTCAGAATGACCGTGGCGGTTTACCGCGGCCGCGGCGGGATGATGGCGGTCTTCTGACCGGCGGTAAGAGCCTTTTACCGCCAGGGTCAGAATGACCCCCATAGTAATGTGGTTTATATGTCCTGACCGTGAAATACTGCCAATTTCGTTTTTCACTGTTGCAAGGCCTGTCTCTCTCATAGGATAATATGGGGGCTACCTTTAAATATGATTAAAGTGTAGATTCTCCTAGAGAGTAGATGGACATGTGGAGTTTGGGGTCCCTGAACTCACAATTAAAAAATACATCTTTTAGTAAAGTTGATTTTAAGATTGTGCTTTGAAAATGCCACTTTTAGAAAGTGAGCATTTTCTTGCTTAAACCATTCTGTGCCTTGTTTGTGGATTCCCTGTCTGGGTCAGTTTGACAGTTGGGTTGTTTTTCACCTCGCACTAGACAGTGACACAAAGGGGGCTGGGGTGTAACCTGCATTTCCTGATTAGCCATCTCTGCTAGGAGGGAGGGGTGGAGTGGTCACTCTCATCTGAAAGGACTGTGCCTGCCTCTGACAATGCCGGCTCCAACCCCCTGGTGTGTCTGATGTCTTGCCTGGGCAAGGCAGGATTTCACAAGTAGGTGTGAGTTCCCTTTGAAGAAAGGTGACTTCAAAGACTAAAATGGGTATAAGAAGGGCACCCAAATCTACAGACTAAAGAAACACTTCTGGAAACAAGAGGAACCTCTGCCTGGAGAAGAGCTGATAGCTGAGGAAGAAGTGCTGCCCTGCCTGTGACTGCGCTTTGTGGAGCTTTCCTGCAGTGCTGCTTCTGCCAGAGTAAGAGGGCAAAGACTGGACTTTGTGTGCCTTCCATCTTGTGAAGAAATCTCCAAGGGCTTGAGTTAGAGCTTGCCTCCTGTTGTTTGAAGTCTCAGGGACAGCAAAGACTTCTCTCTGCCAGCACCTGTAGTCTCTGGAGAGACTCCTGCTCTGACAAGTGGTGCCCTATCCAGTCCCTGGGCCCTTGAAAGGAAAGCTGGTGGAATCCAAGGAAATCGACTTCGGACGACTTTGGACCGACACCGCTGCTGAATCCGGTAACGCCGCCTGCACCTGATGCCGTGACCTTTGCTGGAACGCGACGCTCTTCGCAGACCCGACGCCGCAGCAGCCCCGCTGAAGTCCACGACTCCGTGGAAGTCGCCGCACCACATCGTGACCGATGCCGCTCGAAGTGCGTGGGTTCAACGTTTCACACACACGCCGCGATCCCCGACTTCGCGCATCGGCTTGTTTTCACTCTTCACCAAAGGTACTGTACTTGGGGGTCTACACAACTCCGTGTCCAGTGCCGCTGGTGTCTCCTTTTTGGAAACGACTCCGTCACGAAACCGTGTTAACATCTCATCGAAGCATTTTTGTTTCTAAGCGCTATTTTTTTGTTTAATCTTTAAAAATTCATAACTTGACTTGTGTATGTCGGATTTTTGTCGTTTTGGTCTTGTTTTGTTTAGATAAATATTTCCTATTTGTCTAAACTGGTGTTGTGTCATTTTGTAGTGTTTTCATTAATTTACTGTGTGTGTTGGTACAAATACTTTACTCCCAGCGCTCTGAGGTTAAGCCTACTGCTCTGCCAAGCTACCAAGGGGGTAAGCAGGGGTTAGCTGAGGGTGATTCTCTTTTACCCTGACTAGAGTGAGGGTGCTTGCTTGAACAGGGGGTAACCTGACTGTCAACCAAAGACCCCATTTCTAACATTGGTGATCAGTGGTTGGGATTTGTACTTGTATTTGTACTTGACATACAGTAATTAAGTGTACACTACTGTTTGAGTTCAGACCACTACGTGACCACTTACTGCTTGTCTTGAGATTTTAGCTTTTTCTCTTTTTGTGGATTTTTCCCTACGTCCACTTTGTTTTTTTCGCTGATCCTTGATTGACTTTGAACTTCATTTGGGAACTTGTTTCTGCATTTGGAACTTTGCACTCTTTTTACCTTTCATCATGTCTCTACTTGGAGATGCATCAGTTGGAGCTGACTTTGACCTTGAGAAATTGGAGAGTTATACCAAAGCTCAGTTGAAGCAGTTCTGTAAAAGTTTTGACTGTCCCATTAAGAGCTCATCCAGGAAGGAGGAGCTGCAAAAGGCGCTGAGGGCCTGGGTGACAGCCAAGAGCACTGAAGGGCACACAGAGGATGAGGGAGATGAGGAGGATGAGGAAGAGTGTTCAGTACACAATAGTATTGTGGGTGGGCCTGTTATGTCCAGGGAGAAGGTCTCCAGGGCAGGTAGCAGTGTCTCATCCAAGGGTCTGACACCTGAGGAGTTGCAGGACAGACAGGCAGAGAGGGCATACCAATTGGAGCTGCAGAAGCTCAATCTGGAGAAAGAAAGAGATGAGAGAAGAGCAGTCCTGGAAGAAAGGAAGATGCAGCTGGCTCATGAGCTTAACTTAAAGGAGTTAGATCAGAGGAGCCAGTCCAGTAGGGATAGTGGCAGCAATCCTACAGTGCAGCCAGAGAGAAGGGTACACATCCCAAAAGACCTTGTGAGGGATTATAAGAGGGAGGATGATATCTACTTGTGGTTCAAGGGTTATGAGTCAGCTCTCCACATGAACCTGGTCCCTGAAGCTCATTGGGGGGCAGCCCTGTGGAAGCATTTCAAGGCAGAGGGGAGGGACACACTGACGGCCTCAGCTCAGAGTCTCGCCTACCCTGTCATGAAGGAGGCCTTACTCACCAGGTATGGTCTCACCCCTGAGCAGTACAAGGAGAAGTTTAGATCCTACAAGAGAAAGGAATCCCAAACATGGTTGGAATGTGTTGATTCTTTTTGCAGGTCACTGGATGGTTGGGTGAAGGGCAGTAAGGTAAACACGTATGAGGGGCTTTACAATTTAATTGCTTGGGAGCACTTGTACAGTTTATGTTTTCCAGAGCTGCGCCAGCACCTCATTGACAGCAAGCTGACTGACCCCAGGAAGCTTGCGCAGGAAGCGGACCGCTGGGAGAGCACCAGGGTCCAAAAGAGTTATGGGGGAGACCACGCCAAGGGTGGGCAGGGTCCCTCTCAGAAGAAAGGGGGGGTAAGGGCAAACAGGGGGAGTTCTCTAAAGGGCCCCAAACTGATTCCCAGGGTAAGGATTCCCAACCCCCCAGTGAAAAGAAGCCATGGTTGTCCAAAGGGAAGCCAGTGGCAGGTGGTCCCCCACGTAAGTGCTATGCATGTGACCAGGTGGGTCATGTGAGGGGGGACCCCAAATGCCCCAAAAGTACACCGGCACCCACTGGTGCACCGTCCCAGGGTTTGGCCAGTGTAGCGCTTGGGGAGGAGTTAGTTTTAGGTGGGTGGGAACCAGCAGAAATTACCCTTGTCTCACTAGGGGACAGTGAGATGGTCCAGAGAAACCTAGTGCCTGATAAGACTAAGAAATACCGGCAATGGGTGACCATCAATGGACAGAGGGTGGAGGCTCTGAGAGACACAGGAGCCAGTGTGACTACAGTGAGGAGTCACCTGGTGTCTGAAGAGCAGATCGATCCCCGGGTACTTCACGAAGTAGTTGCGGTAGACAACTCTGAGCGCCTCTGCAGAGTGACGCAGGTTCCCTTTGAATGGGAGGGGGGTCTCAGGTTCCTGGAAAGTAGCTGTGAGTTCAACCATGCCTGTTGATTGTGTGCTAGGTAACGACCTGGAGGATTCCCCTTGGAAGGAGGTGGAACACAGGTCTCACTTGGAGATGTTGGGTCTGCCTGGGTGGGTATGCGTATCCACCTGGTCTATGGCAGCCAATCAGGGTAGTCAAGAGCCCCTGGAGCCTGAAACAGTGGTCCAGGGGACCGCCAAGAAGAGGAAGGGCAGGGGGCGTGGGAAACCGGCCCCAGAAGTTCCCATGGTCCGGGAGGAGGCAGAGCCTGAGGGTGATGCCCCGGAGCCTACAGGGGAACAGGTGGCTGAACTGGGGAAGGTCCCTGAGCTGTCGCAGTGGCAGCAGGAAGGGGGTCCCACCAGGGAAGCATTCTGCACAGCGCAGAAGGAGTGCCCTACTCTTGAGGGGCTACGGCAGCAGGCTGCAGCCCAGGCGGCTGGCGAGGCGCCAGGTACTCACCTGATTTATTGGGAGGATGGCCTCCTGTATAGTGAGCCTAAGGTTCCTGAGCCTGGGTCAGCTCGTATGCTGGTGGTACCCCAGTGCTTCAGGGCCTTCCTACAGGGTTTGGCTCATGATGTGCCGTTGGCAGGACATCTAGGGCAGGACAAGACCTATAAGAGGCTTGTCTCCCACTTTTACTGGCCCTTGATGCACAAGCAGTCAGCTGCTTATTGTAGGTCTTGTCAGACTTGTCAGGCAAGTGGCAAGAGTGGGGGGAAATGCAAAGCTCCCCTCCAACCTTTACCTGTAGTCAGTACTCCCTTTGAAAGGGTAGGAATTGACATTGTGGGGCCTCTGGATCCCAAGACAGCCATGGGCAACAGGTTCATCCTGGACTTGGTGGACTATGCCACACAATACCCAGAAGCCATTCCTCTAAGGACGGTCACTGCCCCGTGGTGGGACGTGCCTTGATGGGAGTTTTTACCCGCATGGGGTTCCCCAAGGAGGTGGTATCTGATAGAGGTACAAACTTCATATCCACTTATATGAAGTCTCTGTGGAAGGTGTGTGGGGTAACCTACAAGTTCACCACCCCTTACCACCCCCAAAGTAATGGTCTGGTTGAGAGATTCAACCGCACCTTGAAAGGCATGATTCAGGGCCTGTCAGAGCCCTTGAGGCGTAAGTGGGACGTCCTCTTGCCATGCCTTCTGTTCGCTTACAGGGAGGTGCCTCAAAAGGGACTTGGCTTTAGCCCCTTTGAGCTCATCTATGGCCACCCTGTGAGGGGACCGCTCAGTCTGGTGAAGGAGGCTTTGGAGAAAGCTCCTAGTAAACAACCCCAGGATGTATTTAGCTACATGCTGGCACTAAGAAACCAGACTGCCCGCTTCAGGAGTCTCGCTCAGGAGAACCTGGAAGCAAGCCAGGAGGATATGAAACGGTGGTACGACCAGAATGCCACTCTGGTTGAGTTTCAGCCTGGACAAAAGGTGTGGGTCATGGCACCAGTGGAGCCTAGGGCTCTCCAAGATAAGTGGACTGGGCCTTTTGAGGTGGTGGAAAGAAAGAGCGAGGTCACCTATCTGGCAGACTTGCAATCCCCCAGGAACCCTTTGAGGGTCCTACATGTCAACCGCCTCAAACCATACTTTGAGCGAACTGAGCTATCCATGCTCCTAGCGACAGATGACGGGGTGGAGGAAGAGAGTGAGCCTCTTCCTGACCTCCTGTCTGCAGGAGAGAAAGATGGGTCTGTGGAGGGAGTGATCCTCTCCCCCTCCCTGACTGAGGAACAGCAGAGGGACTGTCGCCACGTGCTGGGACAGTTCGCCTCGCTGTTTTCCCTGATCCCAGGAGTTACACACTTGTGCACACATGATGTGGACACTGGGGACAGTACACCTGTTAAACATAAGGTTTACAGGGTGACTGACAGGGTCAGGGCTTGCATTAAGGAGGAAGTCTCCAAAATGTTAACCCTAGGGGTTATTGAGCACTCCAGCAGTCCTTGGGCCAGCCCAGTGGTCTTGGTCCGAAAGGTTGCTGCTCCTGGTGCCACTCCAGAACTTAGGTTCTGTGTGGACTACCGGGGTCTCAATGCGGTCAGCAAGACTGATGCACACCCCATCCCCCAAGCTGATGAGCTCATTGATCGGTTAGGAGCTGCCAAGTACCTCAGTATGTTTGATTTAACATCTGGGTACTGGCAGATTGCCTTAACTGAGGGGGCAAAGGAGAGGTCAGCATTCTCTACCCCCGATAGGAACTTCCAATGTGATGCCCTTTGGGATGAAGAACGCCCCTGCCACCTTTCAGAGGTTGGTCAACCAGGTGTTGGCAGGACTGGATGAGTTCAGTGCCGCCTACCTGGATGACATTGCTGTGTTTAGTTCCACATGGGAGGAACACCTGCAACACCTCTGGAGAGTGTTAGAGGCCCTGCAGAAGGCAGGCCTCACTATTAAGGTGAGCAAGTGCCAAATAGGGCAGGGTTCTGTGGTGTACTTAGGACACCAGGTGGGGAGTGGCCAGGTGGCACCCCTACAGCCTAAGATTGACACGATTCTAGCTTGGGAGCCTCCCAAGACCCAGACTGAAGTGAGAGCCTTTTTAGGTCTCACAGGATATTACCGGAGGTTTGTTAAGGGATATGGTACCATTGTTACCCCCTTAACTGAGTTGACTTCTAAGAAGCAACCCAAGAAAGTGATCTGGACAGAGGCTTGCCAGAACGCTTTTGATGCCCTGAAGGCTGCCATGTGCACAGCACCTGTGCTGCAGGCACCTGACTACTCCAAGGAGTTTGTTGTGCAAACAGACGCCTCAGAGCATGGTATTGAAGCAGTACTCTCACAGCTTAATGAAGAGGGCCTAGATCAACCCGTAGCCTTCATTAGCAGGAGGTTACTACCCAGGGAACGTAGGTGGAGTACCATAGAACGCGAAGCGTTTGCTGTGGTCTGGGCACTGAAGAAGCTAAAATCCTACTTGTTTGGGACTCTCTTCCGAGTTCAGACCGACCACAGGCCCCTCAGATGGTTAATGCAGATGAGGGGTGAGAATCCAAAACTGTTGAGGTGGTCCATTTCCCTACAGGAGATGGACTTTACGGTGGAACATCGTCCTGGTACAGAGCACGCCAATGCAGATGGTCTGTCCAGGTTCTTCCGCCTTAGTGATGAGAACTCCCATGAGGTTGGGTACTTGCTCCCCACTTTTAGCTGGGGGGGACACGTGTTAGACTTTTCATCCTTGGCGTGGTCTCCCTTAACATTTTGCCTCTGTTCCCCAGGTTGTTGATGTGTGCTGGACTCTGATTTTACTGTTTTTGTTACTCTGGGCACTTTACCACTGCTAAACCAGTGCTAAAGTGCAAGTGCTCCTGTTTAAAATGTGTACGTAATTGGTTCTCCATGATTGGCATATTTGTTTTACTGTTAAGTCCCTAGTAAAGTGCACTAGAGGTGCCCAGGGCCTGTAAATCAAATGTTACTAGTGGGCCTGCAGCACTGGTTGTGCCACCCACACAAGTAACCCTGCAATCATGTCTCAGACCTGCCACTGCAGTGTCTGTAAGTGCATTTTTACACTGTAAATTCGACTTGGCAAGTGTACCCACTTGCCAGGCCTAAACCTTCCCTTTTCTTACATGTAAGGCACCCCTAAGGTAGGCCCTAGGTAGCCCCAAGGGCAGGGTGCAGTGTATGGATAAGGTAGGACATATAGGGGGTCATTCTGACCCCGGCCTGGCGGGGACCGCCAGAATACCGCTGCGCGGTCAAAAGACCGCCGCGGGTATTCTGGGTTTCCCGCTGGGCTGGCGTGCGACCGCCAGAAGGCCGCCCGCCAGCCCAGCGGGAAACACCCTTCCATGAGGATGCCGGCTCCGAATGGAGCCGGCGGAGTGGAAGGGGTGCGACGGGTGCAGTTGCACCCGTCGCGATTTTCAGTGTCTGCATTGCAGACACTGAAAATCTTTGTGGGGCCCTGTTACGGGGGCCCCTGCAGTGCCCATGCCATTGGCATGGGCACTGCAGTGGCCCCAGGGGCCCCACGACACCCCATACCGCCATTCTGTTCCCGGCGGCCAAAACCGCCAGGAACAGGATGGCGGTATGGGGGTTGGAATCCCCATGGCGGCGCAGCAAGCTGCGCCGCCATGGAGGATTCCCCAGGGCAGCGGGAAACCGGGGGTACACCGCCGGTTTTCCGTTTCTGGCCGCGGCTGTACCGCTGCGGTCAGAATGCCCATGGGAGCACCGCCAGCCTGTTGGCGTTGCTCCCGCGGTCGTTGGCCCTGGCGGATTTTACCGCCAGAGTCAGAATGACCCCCATAGTAATGTGGTTTATATGTCCTGACAGTGAAATACTGCCAATTTCGTTTTTCACTGTTGCAAGGCCTGTCTCTCTCATAGGATAATATGGGGGCTACCTTTAAATATGATTAAAGTGTAGATTCCCCTAGAGAGTAGATGGACATGTGGAGTTTGGGGTCCCTGAACAAACAATTAAAAAATACATCTTTTAGTAAAGTTGATTTTAAGATTGTGCTTTGAAAATGCCACTTTTAGAAAGTGAGCATTTTCTTGCTTAAACTATTCTGTGACTCTGCATTGTTTGTGGATTCCCTGTCTGGGTCAGTTTGACAGTTGGGTTGTTTTTCACGTCGCACTAGACAGTGACACAAAGGGGGCTGGGGTGTAACATGCATTTCCTGATTAGCCATCTCTGCTAGGGGGGATGGGTGGAGTGGTCACTCTCATCTGAAAGGACTGTGCCTGCCTCTGACAATGCCGGCTCCAACCCCCTGGTGTGTGTGAGGTCTTGCCTGGGCAAGGCAGGATTTCACAAGTAGGTGTGAGTCCCCTTTGAAGAAAGGTGACTTCAAAGACTAAAATGGGTATAAGAAGGGCACCCAAATCAACAGACTAAAGAAACACTTCTGGAAACAAGAGGAACCTCTGCCTGGAGAAGAGCTGATAGCTGAGGAAGATGTGCTGCCCTGCCTGTGACTGTGCTTTGTGGAGCTTTCCTGCAGTGCTGCTTCTGCCAGAGTAAGAGGGCAAAGACTGGACTTTGTGTGCCTTCCATCTTGTGAAGAAATCTCCAAGGGCTTGAGTTAGAGCTTGTCTCCTGTTGTTTGAAGTCTCAGGGACAGCAAAGACTTCTCTCTGCCAGCACCTGGAGTCTCTGGACAGACTCCTGCTCTGACAAGTGGTGCCCTATCCAGTCCCTGGGCCCTTGAAAGGAAAGCTGGTGGAATCCAAGGAAATCGACTTTGGACGACTTCGGACCGACGCCGCTGCTGAATCCGGTAACGCCGCCTGCACCTGACGCCGTGACCTTCGCTGGAACGCGACGCTCTTCGCAGACCCGACGCCGCAGCAGCCCGCTGAAGTCCGCGACTCCGTGGAAGTCACCGCACCACGTTGTGACCGACGCCACTCGAAGTGCGTGGATTCAACGTTTCACACAGACGCCGCGATCCCCGACTTCACGCATCGGCTTGTTTTCACTCTTCACCAAAGGTACTGTACTTGGGGGTCTACACAACTCCGTGTCCGGTGCAGCTGGTGTCGGCTTGTTGGAAAAGACTCCGTCACGACGCCGTGTTAACATTTCATCGAAGCATTTTTGTTTCTAAGCGCTATTTTTGAGCTTAATCTTTAAAAATTCATAACTTGACTTGTGTATGTTGGATTTTTGTCGTTTTGGTCTTGTTTTGTTTAGATAAATAATTCCTATTTTTCTAAATTGGTGTTGTATCATTTTGTAGTGTTTTCATTAATTTACTGTGTGTGTTGGTACAAATACTTTACACCTAGCGCTCTGAGGTTAAGCCTACTGCTCTGCCAAGCTACCAAGGGGGTAAGCAGGGGTTAGCTGACGGTGATTCTCTTTTACCCTGACTAGAGTGAGGGTCCTTGCTTGAACAGGGGGTAACCTGACTGTCAACCAAAGACCCCATTTCTAACAGTCACCATCAATGGGCAAAGGGTGGAGGCTCTGCATGACACAGGAGCTAGCATGACTACTGTCAAGGGTCAGCTGATGTCAGCAGAGTAGGTCATCCCCAATACATTTCACCAGGTCATAGTCGCTGACAATCGCGAGAGCCACCTACTGGTAGCTCTGGTTCCCTTTGAGTGGGGGGGGGTCTCTGGTACTCTGAAAGTAGCTGTGAGTCCTGCCATGCCTGTAGATTGTCTGTTAGGCAACGACCTTGAGCACACTACCTGGAAGGAGGTAGAGCTAAGGTCACACTTGGAAATGTTAGGATTGCCTGAGTGGGTCTGCAGGACCACACGGTCCATGGCTGACCGAGAGGGAAGTCATGGGCGTCTGGAGCCTGGAACAATGGCCCAGACAACTGCCAAGAGGAGGGGCAAGGGGTGCGGGAAACCGGTCCCAGAAGTTTCTGCAGTGGTTGACGGGGTTCCTGAGGAGGAGGCCCCCGAGCCAACTGGGGAAGACATTGCCACCCTAGGTGATCTACCTGAGCTTGCTGGCTAGCAAGTTGAGGGTGGACCCACCAGGGAGGAATTCTGCAAGGTGCAGAAAGAATATCCCACTCTAGAAGGTATGAGGAAGCAAGCCTCAGCCTACGCAGCAAGTGAAGCCTCTGGCGATCACCACATATATTGGGAGAACGATCTCCTCTACAGTGAGCCTAAGGTTCCGGCCATTGGGGCAGCGTGTGCGCTGGTGGTCCCCCAGTGTTACTGAACCTTCCTACTGGGTCTGGCTCACGACGTTCCCCTGGAAGGACATTTGGGGCAAGGCAAGACCTTTTACAGGCTTGTCACCCACTTTTATTGGCCCAGAATAAGGACAAACTCAGATACATTCTGTAGATCTTGTCCTACCTGCCAGGCCAGTGGTAAAACAGGAAAAAGGGTTAAGGCCCCCCTGATTCCACTTCCTGTCATTGGCACCCCCTTTGAAAGGGTGGGCATTGACATTGTTGGTCCATTGGACCCCAAAACTGCCCTAGGCCAAAGGTTCATCCTGGTTTTGGTGGACCATGCCACCCGTTACCCAGAGGCAATCCCTCTGAGGACCGTAACTGCACCGGTGGTGACCAGAACTCTGATGGGGATATTTACCCATGTGGGATTCCCAAAGGAGATAGTGTCTGATAGAGGCACTAACTTCATGTCTGCAAACATGAAGTCTATGTGGGATGCGTGTGATGTAAATTACAAGTTCACCACACCCTATCACCCCCAATCTAATGGTCTTGTGGAGATATTCAACAAGACCTTGAAAGGCATGATTGGTGGCCTCCCTGAGGCCCTGAGGCGTAAGTGGGGCGTCCTCTTACCATGCCTTCTCTTCGCTTACAGAGAGGTACCCCAGGAGGGGGTAGGGTTCAGTCCCTTTGAGCTTCTCTATGGGTACCCTGTCAGGGGACCCTTAAGCATTGTCAAGGAGGGGTTGGAGAAAGCTCCAAAGGCACCCCTTCAGGATGTGGTCAGCTACATGTTGGCCATCCGCAACCAGATGACCCGCTTCTGGTGTAGTGTAGCCATTTTTAATGTAGCTTTCTGCGCGTTCACTTAAAGTATTAGGCCTCTGTGCACTTTGCGCTAGATGCATTTTATTTAGCCTCTCACTGTTATTTTACAATAGCCAGTTTCACGGTCTTTTTTTTATTTTCTTCTATCACACTGTTTAGCTTACTTCAGCACTGAAGTTTTCAAACAATACATTCTTGCTCGCTCTGTGCTTCAGTCAAGGATACAGTCTGGTACATTGCCAATAGACGTGGTAGAAGTTTAGCCTTTAGGGTTCGTAGAAAGTACACATTTTTATGTAGGGACGTTTCTTAGAACACCGGCGTGTTAGTTATAAAAACACTTCCTAGTCCTGGTACACGTGAGAGGGAGATTCCAACCAGGAACCCACAACTAGACGCTGATTGCCCTGTTGCAGTTGCTGATCCCGATCACAAGCCTTTGCTCAGGTATGAGGGTCGATGTCCTCCCGGGGGAACCTGAAAGGCAGGCTTAGAGCTTAACATGCTGTGCTCAAGATAGAACTTAGAGGAGGGAACGTAATCTAGTTGCACCATGATAGCGTTATACTTATGTTTCACTCTCCTTGTTACTATTTCAATCCTACTGTGTTGTATGGTTCTGGTTATTGCGGCTCACGTCTTGTTATCTAAAATGCAGTTGTTTTATTAAACCAATCTTTAAAACTTAAACTGCCTTTGTCATTTATATGAGACCATACTGTGTATGAGAGAACTGGTTGGGACCTGAGTGACCACGACTTCCCTGGGAAGCACTAAGATGTCATGCGCTCGGCTGCCCAATTATCTCTTCCCTTTGGGAGAGATGAGGCACTGCTAGTTAGCCGGAGCTCAACCCGGATTTGGGGTGACAAGGGTCCTTTGCCATGGGTTAGACTTAGTCCCCCACACTGTGAAAGATGTTGCCAACCAAAAATCCAGTAGTCTCATTAGGATAATGAGAGCCTACGCGACACTGGAAAGAGGCCAAAAGTAACCTTGAGGCCAGTCAAGAGGTAATGAAACGCTGTTATGACCAGAAGGCCACCCTCGTAGAGTTTCAACCTGGAGACAAAGTGTGGGTAATGGAGCCAGTAGAGCCTAGAGCTCTCCAGGAGCACTGGTCTGGCCCATTTGAAGTAAAGGAGCAGAAAGGGGAGGCCACTTACCTAGGGGACCTCCAAACCCCTAGGAACCCCCTAAGGGTGCTCCATGTCAATCGACTGAAGCCTCATTTTGAGAGGTCTGAAGTCAACATGCTTCTGGTCACAGATGAAGGAATGGAAGAGGAGAGTGAACCTCTCCCCGACCTCCTCTCTGCCCAAGAAGGTGATGGGTCAGTGAAAGGTGTCATTCTCTCTGACTCCCTGACTCTAAACCAGAGAGGAGACTGCTATGAGCTGTTGGAGCAGTTCTCCCCCCTGTTCTCCCTTACTACTGGACTGACCCACCTCTGTGTTCATGACATTGACACAGGTGACAGTCTCCCTGTGAAGAACAAAATGTACAGGTTATCGGATAAGACGAAGGCCAGCATCAAGGAGGAGGTCTCCAAGATGTTAGCTTTAAGGGTTATTGAGAAATCCAGTAGTCCCTGTGCCAGCCCTGTGGTGTTGGTCCCTAAGGCTACTGCCCCAGGTGCGAAGCCGGAACTCCGGTTCTGAGTGGACTACCGGGGTCTCAACTCAGTCACACGGACTGATGCTCACCCCATCCCCCGAGCTGATGAGCTCGTTGACAGACTGGGCGCTGCCAAGTTCCTGAGTACGTTTGATCTTACTTCAGGGTACTGGCAGATTGCCCTAACTGAGGGGGCTAAAGAGAGATCCGCATTTTCCACATCTGATGGCCATTACCAGTTCCGGGTGATGCCATTTGGGTTGAAAAATGCCCCCGCTACCTTCCAACGGTTGGTTAACGAGGTCCTAGCTGGCAAGGATGCCTTCTGTGCAGCCTACCTGGACGACATAGCTGTCTACAGTTCCAGCTGGGAGGAACACCTGCTCCACCTCAAGGAGGTGCTTCAGGCCCTGCAACAGGCAGGCCTGACCATCAAGGCTAGTAAGTGCCAGATTGGGCAGGGTTCCGTGGTGTACTTGGGACACCTAGTGGGTGGTGGCAAGGTGCAGCCACTCCAGGCCAAGACTGAAACTATCAAGGCCTGGCAACCACCTAGAACACAGACTGAGGTGAGAGCCTTTTTAGGCCTCACAGGATACTACTGCAGATTTGTCAAGGGCTATGGTACCATTGTGTCACCCTTGACAGAACTCACTTCCAAGAAACAACCTAGGTTGGTGAATTGGACAGAGGCTTGTCAGAAAGCCTTTGACTCTCTGAAGGAAGCCATGTGCACGGCCCCCGTGCTCAAGGCCCCTGACTACTCCAAGGAATTTATCGTGCAGACAGACGCTTCAGAGCATGGCATAGGGGCGGTCCTAGCACAGCTAAATGAGGAGGGCCTAGACCAACCAGTAGTCTTTATTAGCAGAAGGCTATTACCACGGGAACAGAGGTGGAGTGCTATTGAGAGAGAAGCTTTTGCTGTGGTCTGGGCACTGAAGAAGCTGAGGCCATACCTGTTTGGGACTCACTTCCGGGTTCAGACTGACCACAGGCCCCACAGATGGCTCATGCAGATGAGGGGTGAAAATCCTAAACTCTTGAGGTGGTCTATTTCCCTACAGGGGATGGACTTTACGGTGGAGCATCGCACAGGGGTTGACCACGCCAATGCTGATGGTCTCTCCAGATACTTCCGCCTTAGCGATGAGATCTCCCTGGAGGTCGGGTAGCTCTCCCCACTTTCAGCTGGGGGGACACATGTTAGACCTGACAGCCTTAGGGTGGTCACCCCTAACTTTTTGCCTGCCTCCCTCCACTTTTTGGACACTGTTTTTGCTGGCTTTTAACCAGTGCTAAAGTGCATATGCTCTCTCCCTTTAAACATGGTAACCTTGGATCATACCTGAATGGACTATTTAATCTACTTATAAGTCCCTAGTAATGTGCACTATATGTGCCTAGGGCTTGTAGATTAAATGCTACTAGTGGGCCTGAAGCACTGGATGTGCCACCCACTTAAGTAGCCCCTTCGCCTTGTCTCAGGCCTGCCATTGCAAGGCCTGTGTGTGCAGTTTCACTGTCACCTCGACTTGGCATTTAAAAGTACTTGCCAAACCTAAACCTCCCCTTTCTCCACATATGTCACCTCTAATGTGTTCCCTAGGTAACCCCTAGAGCAGGGTGCTGTGTGGGTGAAAGGTAGGACATGTACCTGTGTAGTTTACATGTCCTGGTAGTGTAAAACTCCTAAATTTGTTTTTGCACTACTGAGAAGCCTGCTCCCTTCATAGGCTAACATTGGGGCTGCCTTCATACAGTATTGAAGTGGTATCTGCTGATCTGAAAGGAGTAGGAAGGTCATATTTAGTATGGCCAGAATGGTAATACCAAATCCTGCTGACTGGTGACGTTGGATTTAATATTACTATTCTAGAAATGCCACTTTTAGAAAGTGAGCATTTCTTTGCACTTAAATCTTTCTGTGCCTTACAATCCACGTCTGGCTGGGCTTGGTTGACAGCTCCTTGTGCATTCACTCAGACACACCCCAAACACAGGGTACTCAGCCTCACTTGCATACATCTGCATTTTGAATGGGTCTTCCTGGGCTGGGAGGGTGGAGGGCCTGCTCTCACACAAAGGACTGCCACACCCCCACTGGAACCCTGGCAGACAGGATTGAACTGAACAGGGACCTTGTGCACTTCTTAGCCACTCTTTGAAGTCTCCCCCACTTCAAAGGCACATTTGGGTATAAAACAGGGCCTCTGCCCAACCTCATCAGACACTTGCTGTAGAAGAAACCTGAACCAGAACCTGCATCCTGCCAAGAAGAACTGCCTGACTTCCTAAAGGACTCACCTGTCTGCTTTCTACAAAGGACTACTGCCTTGCTGTTGCCCTGCTGCCTTGCTGAACTCTTGCCTTGATGCTGAAGTGCTCTCCAAGGGCTTGGATAGAGCTTGCCTCCTGTTCCCTGAAGTCTCAGGACCAAAATGACTTCTCTTTTCAATTTGGACGCCTTGTGCTCCGAAAAATTCGACGCACAGCTTGCTCCGTGGTGAAAAATTCACTGCACGCCGATCCGGAAAGACGCCGCTCGACGCGACGCCTGCGGTGCGACCGGAACTTCTACGCACGGCCTCGCCTGGACAACGCTGCCTTACTTCAGAAATAAAATCGATGCAGCGCCTGCCGTGAGGGAGAAGATTCCACGCACAGCCCACCGGAACGACGCGCAGCCAGAACACAAGCCTAGGATTCCACGCACAGTCCCCGGGACATCTGGTAATCCCGCGAACCACAGAAGGAGACTGTCCGCGTGCCAGAAAAAAAATAACGATGCAAGTCCGTGTGTGCAGGGGAGAAATCGACGCACACACCATTTTTCCACGTATCTCTTCTTCTGCGGCCCTTTGCGGAGATTTTCCACTTTAACCCAGGTACTTTGTGCTTGAAATAGACTTTGTTTGCTTTTTAAAGACTTAAGACACTTTATACACTTTTCAGTGATATCTATACAATTTCATATTGCATCTTTATTAGTTTTGACCTGCAAATATCCAGATAAATATTACATATTTTTCTAAACACGGTGTGGTGTATTTTTCTGGTGCTATATTGTGTTATGGTATGATTTATTGCACAAATACTTTACATATTGCCTTCTAAGTTAAGCCTGACTGCTCGTGCCAAGCTATCAGAGGGTGGGCACAGGATAATTTGGATTGTGTGTGACTTACCCTGACTAGAGTGAGGGCTCTTGCTTGGACAGAGGGTAACCTGACTGCCAACCAAAAACCCAATTTCTAACACACGGTATCAGCAAAACCATACAATGTGGATTGCAACGTTATCAGCATTTGTCAGCGGATGTTGCACGTTGTTTCTCCAGCTGCGTGCTTCTATTTTCCAGCTGCGATGCCGGTGGAGTGTCAATTTCTGACACGAAGGCAGCAGCGCATCTTTTTTCGGCTGCATCTCGGAAGGTGCATTGATATTTTCCCTGTGTGCTGGTCTGTGCGTGGATTTTCGGTCTTGGTCTGCCAGCTTCACCTTCCAAGGACCCAGGAACTGGATAGGGCACCACTTGGCAGGGCAGGAGTCTCAGCAGAGAGTCCAGGTGCTGGCAGGATAATTATTTGATGTCCCTGAGACTTTAACAACAGGAGGAAAGCTCAGGACAAGCCCTTGGAGATTTCTTCACAAGCAGGAATGCACAACAAAGTCCAGTCTTTGTCCCCTTGCACAGGCAGAAGCAGCAACTGCAGGATAGCTCCACAAAGCACAGTCACAGGCAGGGCAGCACTTTTTCTCCAGGCAGAGGTTCCTCTTAATGTCCAGAAGTGATCTAAAGTCTGTGGTTTTGGGTGCCCTTCTTAAACCCATTTTGGCCTTTGAAGTAGGCTCACTTCAAAGGAAATTCTCTCTTGTTTGTGAAATCATTCCTTCACAGGACAGGCCCTACACACACATGAGGGAGTTGGAGACTGCATTGTGTGAGGTCAGCCACAGCCCTTTCAGGTGTAAGTGACCACTCCTCACCTCCTTCCTAGCACAGTTGGCTCATCAGGATATGTAGGCTACACCCCAGCTCCCTTTGTGTCATTGTCTAGAGAGAGGTGCAAACAGTCCAACTGTCAAACTGACCCAGACAGGGAATCCACAAACAGGCAGAGTCACAGAATGGTTTAAACAAGAAAATGCCCTACTTTCTAAAAGTGGCATTTTCAAACACACAATCTCGATACCAACTTTACTAAAATATGTATTTTCAAATTGTGAGCTCAGAGACCCCAAACTCCATATGTATATCTGCTCCCAAAGGGAATCTATGCTTTAATCATATTTAAAGGTAGCCCTCATGTTAACCTATGAGAGAGATAGGCCTTGCAACAGTGAACACCGAATTTGGCAGTATTTCTCTGTCAGTACATATAAAACACATTAGTATATGTCCTACCTTGAGCATACTCTTCACCCTGCCCATGGGGCTACCTAGGACCTACCTTAGGGGTGTCTTACACGTAAGAAAAGGCAAGGTTTAGGCCTGACAAGTGGGTACACTTGCCAAGTCGAACTGGCAGTTTAAAACTGCACACACAGACACTGTAGTGGCAGGTCTGAGACATGATTACAGGACTACTCATGTGGGTGGCACAACCAGTGCTGCAAGCCCACTAGTAGCATTTGATACTCTGGCCCTGGGCACCTGTAGTGCACTGTACTAGGGACTTACCAGTAAATCAAATATGCCAGTCATAGAAAGCCAATTACATACACATTTTACATAGGAGCAATTGCACTTTAGCACTGGATAGCAGTGCCCAGAGTAACAAAAACAGCAAAAACAGAGTCCAGCACACATCAACAACCTGGGAAACGGAAACAAACAGTTAGGGGAGAACACACAAAGGATGCCAAGTCTAACACATACTATTCTAGAATCCTTTCTCAAAGATGGCAAGAAATGGTCTCTACTCTTCAGAGATTGTGTTTCACTTCCTAGGTACTACCTGATGAAAGAATCCATTCCTTCTTGTTCTGGGACAGACTATCCCTATTGAGAGCAAAGTGCAAGGTTTCCCTGCTGAGAAGCTTCAGCCATCTTAACCTCCTTTTGCCATAATACTTTGAAGATTCTAGACTCAACAGGGACCCTTTTTTGGCCACGTTCCTATTTACTACTAAGTGTCACATTGCCTGATAAACTAATACTATTTATCCCTCCCCACGCTGCTTCCTGCTTTAAGAGGCAGCCCTGTCGTTTCACTAGAAAGGCGCTTGCCTCATCAAAACAAATTCACTGTTATAAGGGAAGCCCATAGAAGCTGAATTAACTACTGCTGGAACCTTTAAGTACCGCAGTCTATGATCTTAATAGTTGTCTTTCAAAGTTAATTATAAAAAAATGTAACTTCGCTATTTAACTAGGTTATTGAAAGCTCTTTAAAAAGCACTTTGAATTATATTAACAGCATTTCCCTGACCAAATGTGTAAAATGAAGCTTTTAATCACAAGTGGGCGTCTCCAATGAAAAATGCCACTTCACATATACAGTGACTAATATGATGTATAAATGTACCTTTTCCTCTATGGCAAAGCACTTTCTCTTACAGTAGTGTTTTTGACTGCAGTCAGACAGGCTATATTGGTAAAACAGAAGTAATAAGTTTGTGAGTTAAATGTACATTGACAGTTCACATGTCAAGTTTAAATTTCAATCAACTGAAGAACTTCCGAACCCAATTTGCTGTTCTCTTATGAAAAATAAAAATAGGCCAATTAGATGTTGATAGTTTTATCTCATGCTATAGGAACAGAACACACACGCATACACACTGCAACATTGAACGATAGTGTCAGAAGCTTTAAATACAAGCATCAAACAATCTCACAAAGTGGAGGACTCTTCTTAAAGATGTGCTTTTATATGTGTATAAGTATTATTATTTCTCGGGGCACATTATTCTAACTTTTGTAGTGACATAAAAATAGGTTTTCTCGGGCAAAATTCATCACATTGAATCAAATGTAGCAGTTTTATTCAATAGTTTATGTTAAATTCAAATTTAACTTAATACCTAAAATGCCTCAACTTCTGTAGTCCCCCAATCAAATTGGTAGTTTTTGAGATGTACGTAAAGCATAGAGATATTTTATAAGAAAATGCAAATTAGAACATAGAATCAAAAGTAGCAAAACAAAGTGCAGCCATGACTCATCAATGTAACTGGATAAGACAAGCAGGCATTACATCATAAGTGCTGATGCCACACTTGTGTCAAATACACTGCTGTCTGAGTAGGTGTATTCGAGTTCTGTTGATGGGGTATGTATTAATAATGGCTCTATTGACTATATTTACTTTTGTTTCACATAACATACTTCTATTTTGTATTATCATACGAAATCAGTGTATACTGTTTTCAGATGATGGGGTTATGGATGAAATCGATACAACTTTTCTAATTCCGATTCCAAATAGTAAATAAACAACATATAGTGATTGTTTTATTATTGAGATAATTTTAATGACAGAATACATTTCTCTCTTTCTTTTTATTGCTGTTACATTATACAATTCACGTATAATTGAATTATACTGCTGTTTCTTCTGTGCTGCACCACCGCTATCAAAAATGGATGGAAGGTGGTTTGGATCCACTTAACCTCTGCGATTAGGATGAATGGATTAAAACTTGCTATTTTATATTATATTTTTTTCCTGCACAAGAGCTCTTCTCACTTTAGAAAAGAATGAAACTGCACTCAGTCCACATAGTCTGACTGCCCCAAAAAGTACCAGAAGTATAAGATAATGGTAGATATTTCCATATTCAAAATTTAGGGGGTTATTCTAACTTTGGAGGAGTGTTAATCCGTCCCAAAAGTGACGGTAAAGTGACGGATATACCACCAGCCGTATTACGAGTTCCATAGGATATAATGGACTCGTAATACGGCTGGTGGTAAATCCGTCACTTTTCCGTCACTTTTAGGACGGATTAACACCTCCTCCAAAGTTAGAATAACCCCCTTAATCTCTTTGGGACTGTTATTTCAGTAATTTCCCTAATGGCTGGGCTTTAACAGCAGATTATTGTTTTGTTTATTCCCAGGGCTTGTGTGTGCTTGGATGAGGTAAACTAGGGAATGCTCATCATCATTTTAGACAGAGTGCCTTTCCACCTTGCATTCTCCTCTTCTTTCACACTTCCAAGTCTCTTTTGTTTTGAGCTCGCATAGGTGGAAAAACTATAGGATCATATTTCTGCCAACCCACAATATATAACCGACATAATTAATACTGCTGCTAAATTTTCTTTGTAGGAGTTAAGGCAAGAGATTCCAGCTTGGCTGGACATTTTAGGCTCCTGGCTACCTCTGTGATAGCACATCTGTTCAGGATTAGATAAGAAAGTGGATGTACTAATTTGCTGCAGACCATGGTTAATTCTCATAGGCAGAAACTCCTACTATTTTTTCCTATCTTAAATAAAAAAAAATTGACAATGTACTGTACCATTTTGGTCCATATTTCACTCTTTTCTACTTATTCTTGCCTGGCTAAGCAGTAACTTTATGTTTGGACAAGCAATGTTCTCAGCTTAACCTTTCAATCTCAAAAATCCAAGGGCAATGGAAAATAGCTATTATTCATTTTAGATGGTATGGAACTCTACCAACAGCTGAGGCGATGTATTGGTTCCGTAAAGCTGGTATTGGTTCCATAGAGCTGTGAAACTGCATTGCGAGGTCTTGTGTCATCATCAAGGACCCCATCAATTAGGGCTTGGAATGCGAAGCCTGGCATCAAGGGTGCCTCTTGCAGTTGAAGCGATGCATTGGTTTCTAAGATCTGAGAGGATGTAATGCGAGAACCTGTGTTGTCATTGAGGATGCTTTCGATGAGAGATTTGTGACGTATGGACCTGCATTGGGGAAGCTTTGCAAAGCAGTGGGTCAAATGTAAGCTGCAAGGTTGATGCAAAGTCCTTGAGCTGAGAGAATCTTTGCAGAAGAGGTGCTGCGTTGGTTCTGCTTGGGATTGCTCAATGCATCAGCGGTGATGTATTGGTTCTGCATCAGGATTGCTCTGTGCAGCAGAGATGATGTATGACTTCTGATGAATCCACAGCCTTCTGGGGTGGCACCACTTGGCACGGTAGGACATGCGGATGGCAGATTCCAGGTGTGGGGTTCAAGGTTATTGAAGTCTTCTGTCCCTGAGTCAGGAGGCCAGATAGCTAACCCTAGCAGTCACTCTGCAGTCCTGGGTTTAACAGATGCAGGTCCAGTCCTTCTCACCCAGGCAAGAGGGCAGCAGAAAGCAGGTCAGCACAACAGAGCAGTAGTTTTTCAAAGCAGCAGTCCAGCAGAGTGGCAAACATTTCAGCAGTACAGCGGTCTATCTTCCTGGAAGAGTCTCTACAGGTCCAGAAGTGTACCAAAGGGCTGGTGTCTGGGATCCCAAATTTTTATATTTGGGCATTCCTTTAAGTTGGCAAACCATCTAGAGGTTTCCCTTTGAAGTCCATAGACTACCTACCTTTTTCTGTCATGGCTCCAGACTAACTACATGGGGTAAGCAGCCCTTTGTGTGTAGACAGGACATAGCTTATTCAATTTCAAGGAAGGCTGATGTCCACCCTCCCACCCTGCCAGTGTTGGCTCATCCAGGCACACCTAAGCTCTCCATTGCGTGTGGTTGTCTAGGAGGAAAACACAAAGCCAAACTGTCAGCTACACCCAGTCATGTGACCCAGAGACAGTCTGTGGGCACTTAGGGGCATATTTATACTCCGTTTGCGCCGACTTTGCGTCGTTTTTTCGATGCAAATTCGACGCAAAACTAACTCCATATTTATACTTTGGCGTTAGACGCGTCTAGCGCCAAAGTTCATGGAGTTAGCGCCATTTTTTTGCGTGAACACCTTCCTTGCGTTAATGATATGCAAGGTAGGCGTTCCCGTCTTAAAAAATAATTCCGATGCTATTGCGTCGGATTTATACTCCCGGGCGAAAATGACGCCCGGGAGTGGGCGGGTCTAAAAAACCCGCATTTGCGCCGGGTTTTAGCACCTGGGTCAGGGCAGGCGTTAAGGGACCTGTGGGCTCAGAATGAGCCCAGAGGTGACCTCCCCTGCCCCCAGGGACACCCCCTGCCACCCTTGCCCACCCCAGGAGGACACCCAAGGATGGAGGGACCCACCCCAGGGACATTAAGGTAAGTCCAGGTAGGTATTTTTTTTGTGGCATAGGGGGGCCTGATTTGTGCCCCCCTACATGCCACATGCCACTATGCCCAATGACCATGCCCAGGGGACAGAAGTCCCCTGGGCATGGCCATTGGGCAAGGGGGCATGACTCCTGTCTTTGCTAAGACAGGAGTCATTTCAATGGGGGATGGGCGTTGTTAAAAAATGGCGCAAATCGGGTTGTGGCGATTTTTTTGCCTCAGCCTGACTTGCACCATTTCTGGACGCCCATACGCCATTTTCCCCCTACGCCGGCGCTGCCTGGTGTACGTCGTTTTTTTTAACGCACACAAGACAGCGCCGGCAGCTAACGCCGGCTAACGTCATTCAATAAATACGGCGCCCGCATGGCGCTTCAGAATGGCGTTAGCTGGCGCTAATTTTTTTTACGCAAAACTGCGTTGGCGCAGTTTTGCGTCAAAAAGTATAAATATGGGCCTTAATGGCTAAGGCAGGAAAATACCAACTTTCTAAAAGGGGCATTTTCAAAACTGTAGTTTAAAATCCAACATCACCATGAAAGAGGATTTTTCATTATAATTCCAAAGACACCAAACGTAAACTGATTACCTGCTCCCATTTAGAATGTATCACTTATTAGGTGCAATAGGGTAACTCCTATGTTAACCTATGGGAGAAGTAGGCCTAGCAGTAGTAAAAACAAATTTAAGAGTTTTTCACTACCAGGACATGTACACTAAAAGGTATATGCCCCACTTTTTGAATACACTACACCCTGCCATCTAGGCTATCTAATGCCTACCCCAGGAGTGACTTACATGTATTAAAAAGGAACATTTAGAGCTTGGCAAATGGTTTATTTTGCCAGGTTGAAACAGCAGTTTAAAACTGCACACACAGGCTGCAATGGCAGACCAGAGACATATTTAAAGGGCTACTTAAGCGAGTAGTACAGTCAGTGCTGCAGGGCCATTAGTAGCATTTCATTTACAGGCTCTGGGTACAGGTAGTGCCACCTTACTAGGGACTTACAAATAAATAAAATATTCCAGTTGGCTATAAGCCAATTCTACTATTAAGGAGAGAGCACAAGCACTTTCCTAAAGCGAGCAAAAACTAAAGTCAGCAATACAGGAGAGTTAAAGGCAAAACTTTAGGGGAAAAATCACGCAAAGGGTGCTAGGTCTAAGATTCAGTTACTAGGTCCACACATTGGTTAGTTTCACACCTCATTGTGAATAAAGATAACATTTTTTTTACAGCTGGCTTCAATCCAAGGAATGGATATAAAATAGAATATGAGCTAATGAAAGTTAAACTGCATATTTACAATCCTATCCAAAATGAATGCATCTCAGATAAACAAAAATATTGTCTCTGCGAGATCAATATCTTCTTTAATCTACTCTCCTTTAGCCTGCAGCTTTTTATTGGCTGTTTTATGATTTTTAGATTGGAATTTCATTCCTAATGCCCTTGACATCATAGGAATTGTATGTCTCAGATTTGGAAATATGTATTTTAAATCATGACCTTTGATTCAAATACACAAACACATTGATTCTAAAAGAGTGAAATGAGTGTTGGGCCACATCATTAGTGTAGTTTTCAGGAGGCTCCTAAGGCAATATTGGACACGTTTCTTGATGTTTCAGCTACAAAGAATTAATACAAAAACTCACGATCTTTTCCAACTGCTATGAGGCTAGTACTCATCATTGACTAAAAATTACATTTTACACAAACGAGTCCCTGGGCTAGTAAGAAATTACTACCTTCGGGCCTTTTAGATTTAAAACTTTCTCTCTGTAATAATGTAGTACCCATGCCTTTATGGTTGCTTCAGGCACTTGCTTGAAAGAGTTTTTTAAGGGATGGTAATATCTATATATACCCTCACCCGTTGCCTGATGTTGTAAGTATGACACATATGTTTGCTCACATTGAAACCAGAGTGCAACTTGCCTCGTGCATTCGATGTACACATCAATTTGGAGAATAGAGCATACCAAGGAAAGTAATTGTCATGATATGGAAGACAGGCGAAGAAATCAAGAACTGCGATAAATCGTTGGTTAACTTAGACTCCCGAAATTATCTAAACGCAGCACTTTGCAGAATTTATAAATGGCTTTCACCCAGCAACTGGGGCACGTACTTTGCAATGATTGAAGTTTCTATGTTTATTATTGTGTGTATTTAGGTAGTTCATTACAACATACATCAATAGATGAAGTCTTAGATGATTTTCTCTCATGGTAAAAACTTTTAATTATGTAGTGTATGTTTCCTTTTAAAGAATAGATTGCACAAACCAATTAAATAGTATTTCGTCAATAGTCTTACCGCTATAGTTTGACCAGATTACAAACAAGGAGTTAGTTCCCTGTTGCACTTTGTCTACAGGGGCCTTAACTAGCAGGGGGCGAAACCAAAGCAGATGTGAATAAATAGCTAGGAAATGAAACATAGTGAAAAGAAAAATGACTGAAAATCACCGAGCGAATAAAACCATGTTAATAAGCACACCAATTAATGGACAAGGTGGAATATATAGATAGATACCCAAGAACAGAAGATAGCAAGAGAAAAAAACACTTTACTGCCAGAAACATATTAGAAAAGCATCTACCCTATTAGGGAGAAGTATATACAGGACTTGAGCACCATCAAAAAATTTACACTATGTAGTGGAACAAAAATGTCTAAACTAGCCGTCAAAAACTGGATTGGGCACATAAACATAAATGGATGTTTCACATGGATAACTGCAAAACAGAAAGAAAGGCACGTGGAAATATCAAACCACCTGAATACCGCAATTCAACTTTACCCCAGTTTTACTCCCTCAAAACAGACAAATTCTTTGGATCTGTGGAAAGGCAAACTGTGAATCAAAAACGGAAAATGAGGTCTGTTGCTCACCTTTACCTTGACTACTTTGACTGACAAAAGCACAGGAAGCGTTCTGATTACCCGTAATGCAGATCACACGGTGAAAAAAGTGTCAATGAAATTCCTGTGTGAAAAAATCTCTCCGCACTACACGTGGTCAAAGAGGCACAGACAAAACCAATGCAGAAATTTACAAGATTTCACTGCGCCATTTTTTTCATCATTTTTAACGCCTGCTCAGGGCAGGTGGTAAAGTGACGGTCCCATAATAACCAATGGGCCTCCATATTCTTTGCTGGACTAGCTCCATAATATATGGCGCCTATCCAGCAAAGCGCCACTATAGTGTCATAAATTATGACTTTATTGTGCTAAAGTGTGCCATGGTGCTCTGTATAGTAAATACAGCGCTACCATGGTGACGTTAGAGGGCGTGGGTGGCGCAAGAAAAGTGGCGCATCAGAGCTGATGTGCCACTTCCTTGTAAATATGTCCCTTTATGTATAAATATGACTTTGGCACCATGGTACTTCTGGATGCTTTAGTAACATGCAACACAAAGAATCACGATACTTAACTTGCCAGGCTGAGCCAGAATAGAAATTGTTAGAAATGGGGTTTTTGGTTGGCAGTTAGGTTGCCCTCTGTCCAAGCAAGAACCCTCACTCTAGTCAGGGTAAGTCACACACAATCCAAAATCAGCCTGTGCTCACCCTCCGGTAGCTTGGCACGAGCAGTCAGGCTTAACTTAGAAGGCAATGTGTAAAGCATTTGTGCAATAAATCATACAACACCATAGTATAACACCACAAAAATACACCACACAGTGTTTAGAAAAATATAGAATATTTATCTGGATAATTGTAGGTCAAAACGATCAAAGTTGCAATACGAATTTGTAAAGATATCACTGAAAAGTGATATTAAGAGTCTTTAAGTCTTTAAAAAGCAATAAAGTGTCTTTCAAGCACAGAGTACTTGGTTTCTGGTGGGAAATCTCCTCAGAGGGCCACAGGAGAAGAGATGCGTGGAAAAAGGGGTGTGTGCGTCGTTTTCCGCTCAGCACACACAGACTTGCGTCGTTCTTTTCCACGCGGGGAAGTCGGGCGTCGTTTTCCGGCGCGCAGACAGTCTCGTTTTGTGGATCGCGAGGATTACCAGATGCCCCGGGTCTGTGCGTGGATTCTCCTGCTCGTTTTCCGGCTGCGCGTCGTTCTGCGGGGCTGCGCGTCGAAGTTTCGATCTCACGGTAGGCGTCGCGTCGATTTCTCCTTGGAAGTCGGGCGGCGTTGTCCTTGCGAGGCCGTGCGTCGAAATTTTGGTCTCACGGCAGGCGTCGCGTCGATTTCTCCTTGGAAGTCGGGCGGCGTTGTCCTTGCGAGGCCGTGCGTCAAAGTTTCGCACTCACGGTAGGCGTCGCGTCGATTTCTCCTTGGAAGTCGGGCGGCTTTGTCCTTTCGATCGTCCCGAGGGCGTCGCGTTGATCAGCGTCGGTGTGCGGCGTTTTTCTCGCCGCGAAACAAGCTGTGCGTCGAAATTTTCGGCGCACGGAGCGTCCACGTGAAAGGAAGAAGTCTTTTTGGTCCTGAGACTTCAAGGAACAGGAGGCAAGCTCTATCCAAGCCCTTGGAGAGCACTTTCACAGCCAGACAAGAGTTCAGCAAGGCAGCAGGGCAACAGCAAGACAGCAGTCCTTTGGAGAAAGCAGACAGGTGAGTCCTTTGAGCAGCCAGGCAGTTCTTCTTGGCAGGGTGTAGTTTCTGGTTCAGGTTTCTTCTCCAGCAAGTGTCTGATGAGGTAGGGCAGAGGCCCTGTTTTATACTAAGTTGTGCCTTTGAAGTGGGGGTGACTTCAAAGAGTCTCTAAGAAATGCACCAAGTTCCCTTTCAGTTCAATCCTGTCTGCCAGAGTCCCAGTAGGGGGTGTGGCAGTCCTTTGTGTGAGGGCAGGCCCTCCACCCTCCCAGCCCAGGAAGACCCATTCAAAATGCAGATGTATGCAAGTGAGGCTGAGTACCCTGTGTTTGGGGTGTGTCTGAGTGAATGCACAAGGAGCTGTCAACTAAACCTAGCCAGACGTGGATTGAAGGGCACAACAAGTTTTTAGTGCAAAGAAATGCTTACTTTCTAAAAGTGGCATTTCTAGAATAGTAATATTAAATCCGACTTCACCAGTCAGCAGGATTTTATATTACCATTCTGGCCATACCAAATATGACCTTCCTGCTCCTTTCAGATCAGCAGCTGCCACTTCAACAGTGTATGAGGGCAGCCCCAATGTTAGCCTATGAAGGGAGCAGGCCTCACAGTAGTGTAAAAACGAATTTAGGAGTTTTACACTACCAGGACATATAACTACACAGGTACATGTCCTGCCTTTTACCTACACAGCACCCTGCTCTAGGGGTTACCTAGGGCACACATTAGGGATGACTTATATGTAGAAAAAGGGGAGTTCTAGGCTTGGCAAGTACTTTTAAATGCCAAGTCGAAGTGGCAGTGAAACTGCACACACAGGCCTTGCAATGGCAGGCCTGAGACAAGGTTAAGGGGCTACTGAGGTGGGTGGCACAACCAGTGCTGCAGGCCCACTAGTAGCATTTAATCTACAGGCCCTAGGCACATGTAGTGCACTCTAATAGGGACTTACAGGTAGATTAAATAGTCAATCATGGATAAACCAATCAATAGTACAATTTACACAGAGAGCATATGCACTTTAGCACTGGTTAGCAGTGGTAAAGTGCTCAGAGGTCAAAAGCCAACAACAGCAGGTCAGAAAAAATAGGAGGAAGGAGGCAAAAAGTTTGGGGATGTCCCTGTCAAAAAGCCAGGTCCAACAGAAATGAAGACACCGTTCTCGCCTAAATTAGACCTTTTTCAGTGGAAAGAACGTAGTTTGTCTCACTTTAGCCATAGCAGCATGTAAAGACCAAGCAATGTTGTAAAGTCCCCTCAATAGCTGCATTATCTTCATTATCACCTATGTAACACGTAAAACGTAAACGTAAAACTCACGTTGATGCCCCTCGTAGTAGTCAAGCTCAAAATCAAATTATTTTTTGTTAACCTTACTTCAAGATTTTCTCTAACTGGATATGATATGACTACACAACTGGCAGAAAGCGACAGCAGATGTTACTCAAACACAGTGCTGATAACCTCATGAGAAGTCGAATGTAGAGGAAGAATACTGGATGTTTTCGACAAGGAGTTGCCTAGGGCTGAGGAGTCGATGGAAAAAGGGCACACGTAAAATCTTGACAAACATCAGTCCCAAGCAAGGAACTCAAGGCGTGATGAATAATGAATGCCGGAAGTGCAATGAAGGGGACAAAATGTGGATATCAAGAGTCAACCCCGCAAACTTGAATTGCATTTTGCACGCACTGGTATCAGTGAGAAAAACGTTTGAAAACGTGGCTGAAAGGAGTCTGGCTATGAATCAAGAAAAGCAAGTGATGACATCAGACATAATGAGCACTACAAGCAGGATGGGTAAATGGACGAGTGTAGAAGAATGCCTGAAATGGTGGCGCGAGCCAAACGGACGAGTGACGTGAAAACCAGCAATAGGGAACTGACTACAGGAGGCAAATAAAAACAACAATGCAATCATGATTAACTTTTATCTAAGCCCTGCCATTTTTTTATTTATATGTATTGGGTTATATTGTTTCATAGACACAAAAGTTTGCCATGCTGCTTTTGCACGATTGCACATGTAAACCATTCTTATTGCTGTTATTAAACTACTGTACAGTCCTCAGCTGTTTGCTCCGGGTTCTCTACAGGCAGTGCTTAATTTGTGCTTGTTGTTTCCGGTGCTGAGCAACGGGACTTGTTTCTGAGGGCCGGGGCTTACTCTTATGCCTCAAGCATTTGCTGCGAGCAAAAGTCACATAGGAAAGACGGATGAAGGGAAAAACAAAAAAGAGTCTCAAAGAGAGAAAGTGAAAAGCTTCAAGAGTGAACTGAAGGGGCAACGGGTGGCTTTATATGGATTGAAGAGGCCCGAGATGGCTTCAGGATTACGCCGCCTCAGTATTTCATGTTCACACATTTAATTACAGCAGCCGCGTGTTTAAGAGGAGGGTTTTGGGCACTGGCGCCTTTGTGTTTACAAATTAAGCACTGTGTACAGGTGTTGCAATTCAGAGTCCCAAGCGAGCAAAGGTAGAGATACCAAATATAGGATCAGAAGTTGTCATTCAATGCCTGTGTGAACGGAAAATTAAGTGCACGTTACGTTAACAGAAGAGGGCGTAGCAAGCGAAACGTTTTCGCCAAGCTCAATGTGAGGCCAAGTACAACATTTAAAATCACATTTACATGTTAATGCCAATCCCTAGTGTCTGCTCGTCCACGGGGGAGAAAGGGTATAGATGGTGGGGTGTGGAGGGGAGCCAGTGGGGTGTACGCCACCAGTGAGATGTCAAAGTACGTATATCGGTCGTGTTTAGTTTACAGTAATGCAGTTTTTGTTTAGTCTCACTTTGTAAATGTTGCAAGCATGATGTCACTTTATATACCTGAGCCCCTCCTCCGAGTAAACAGAAACCTCTGGTGCTCCAGGTAGAAGAGGAGGAACGGTTACTGCCGCATGCCAGAATCATTGCCTATATAACTGACATGTCAAGTGAGCTAGACAGCTCTGCTCTCCAATTTCTCCTGAACTGTACAGCGGCGGCCGCTGGAAATCTCAAGGGGAGTTTATTGGGGAATACGGAGGGGCGAAGGTGACGGAGACGGGGGGAGGGGGTGGGGGAATACATTTTTTTTAAACTTGCCTCACTGCAATCTCCGTCTTCTGACGCCTTGTTCTCCTCTTCCTTCCATGTGGTGTCCCAGCATTCACTGGGACACCAGCATAGGCTCCCCAGCAATCCTGGCTGCATACATGCTAAACATAGGTCAGGACACAAGCCTGGTGTCAGTTCAGTTTCTCCAGCCCGGGAGTGTATATAGCTGGGTTGGAGAACCTAAGTACGCATGTGTGTTTGGCCGGGCTCAGACGGCCGGCCAGACACACGTGCACTTAGTGCACTCTTATCTCCTCTCCCTCCCGTGGCTCAGCCCACCCGTCCCCTGTACTGATGGCTGAGCCAGCAGATGAAAAATGAAACTATAGAAAAGTATTGTTTCATTTTTCATCTCCTGGCTCTTGGCCAGGGGTGATGCTCCTTCGCCATAGCGAAGGAGCCGCCCCTGGAATTGAAGTTGGCATGTCTGGCCCAGTAACTTGCCTCAGCCAAGCTATTCGCCTCAAGGCCTCTTGCAAGCAAGGAAACCTGTGCTTCGCTAGACTCCTGGGACAAACACTGGGATCCCTAGGTCTCTGGCCGAACACTGGTTTCCCTCGCCAAAGACAAACAGCCAAACCACATGCTGCTTTCTACTGTAAAGAGCAGCATTGGGATTGGCTGAGTGCAGGCATGCACTGGTGTTACAAAGAAGCTTCCCCAGTGCATGAACCTTACACAACTATGGGCCAGATGTAGCACGCTGTTTGCATGGCGCAAACTGTGAAAAACGCAGTTTGCGCCATGCAAACGGCCTCATGCGATGCACATTCCCAAATTGGAAGTCGGTACCGACTCGCAATTTGGGAATGCGACTCGCAAATAGGAAGGGGTGTTCCCTTCCTATTTGCGACTCGCATCGCAATTCAGAGTTGCCTTGTGACCGCAAATGCAGTCGCAAACCAACTCGTAGTTACCACCAGTGTCACACTGGTGGTAACACATTCGCAAAAGGGAAGGGGTCCCAATGGGACCCCTTCCACTTTGTGAATGTCGACATAAATATTTTTTCAGAGCAGGCAGTGGTCCTATGGACCACTGCCTGCTCTGAAAAAAACGAAACCAAATGGTTTCGGATTTTTTTTCATTTTGCAACTCGTTTTCCTTTAGGGAAAACGGGCTGCAAAATGAAAAAAAAAACTGCTTTATTTAAAAAGCAGTCACAGACATGGAGGTCTGCTGGCTACAGCAGGCCACCATCCCTGTGAGTGCAGGGACTCGCTATGGGGTCGCAAAATGCGACCCACCTCATGAATATTGATGAGGTGGGTCTTTGCGACCCCATAGCGAGTCGCAGAAGGTGTCTGAGACACCACTCTGCATCCGTTTTTGCGACTTGCAAATTGTGAGTCGCTCAGACTCGCAATTTGCAAGTCGCAAAAACTGATTTTTCTACATCTGGCCCTATATGACTAACAGTGTGGGGAAAGATTTGCATTAGCGGTCATGTGCGGAGTAGGCACTGAAAAGTTTGGCCCTGCGTATATTTTTCCAGTCTGTGGTGGCTGGTATGGGTCTTGGTTAGCCAGTTGCTTCCCCTGACTGTTCCAGTGCAATTATTTGTGAAACAGGAACCGTGTTTATTTGCCACATATTCCTCCCCATGGCAGTTTCTAAGAGCTTTTGGACAATTTCGGTCAGTGTCATTCAGAAGTACTTTTTTCTGGTTGATGTTAGTGTAAAAATCGATCTTGTGAGAGAAGCCTATGGCTCAATGGCTTTGCATGCAATGCAACTTTAGTTCTACCTCAACAAATGGCTCTTTGAAAATCAAGGGACTAGACATTCTTTATTCTGTTTGACCTGCTTGCTATCAGCCTAATCTGCAGACACTCACAGTTAAGACTTAAACATAGTTACGCATGCCCATGCTGGAGTTTGCCTGCATGTTGAGGCTTTGTCATTTTTTGGAAACCCAATGTTTGCTGGTGAGTATTAAGACTTATACATCTCCAATGAATATGTGGCAGCTGGAACAGTCTTGGTTGCTCTTCTGGATGAATACTGAAGCTGCTAGAAGCCTTTCTGCTGAGGAGTCCATCTAACCAGATCCAACTGAACCTGCTTTGCATCCTGCTTGTGTAAGTCCTGAACCCCAAGTGATGTTCTCTGAGGTCCTGGCCCCCCACTGTGTGAAAGTATACTCCTCCTAACATCCTGAGAAATCTTGGACTTAGAAACCAAGAGCCTTATTTACAAGAACTGACGCTTCGCTGGGTTATGGCAGTGGAATTCTTCACAGGACAATGGCACCAAAAGTTTCCGTCTGTTAAGGGACCTTCCTTGGGTGTGAATTTTGAATTTCCCCCACTTGGAACTTACCTGTCAAAAGTCAACGGCTTCATGAATCCTTGTCCAATGACTATCCTTCCTTGGAGAGCCCTTCTAAGCCACAGCCTGCTGTCTTCCCCGCTGAGGTTCATTGGCTCACATTTCAGAGAATAAGTAAAAGGTTAACACATCCAACTGCAACAAACCTGGTTTCTGTATCTGACCTGCGCTCCATTGCGGTTGGTCTTAAATCATACCTAAATATCAGTCAACCACAACCAAATGACTGTCGTTAGCCCTTGAAGGTTTCCTGCAATATCTTTATTTAAAAATGTTTTTAAAAAAATGATATATATCCAATTACTTTTATTGGATTTTTTTTGTTATGGAGTCATTTTGTTTGTTACAATTATTCCCTTATTAATAAATTGGAGTATGATTTTAATTGTATTGTGTTTTGACTTTTCAACTGTCTTGGTACCTCATTCTGTTAGACTTGGCATCCTTGGAGTGATCTCCCCTAACTTTATGCCTCTGTTTCTCAGGTTGTTGATGTGTGGTGGACTCTGTTTCTGTTACTCTGTAAACCAAATGCAACTAGTGGACCCGCAGCACTGGTTGTGCCACCTACGTACGTACCCCTGTAAACATGGCTCGGACCTGTCACTGCAGTGTCTGTGAGTGTCGTTTTAAACTGCAAATTAGACTTAGCAAGTGTACCCACTTGCCAGGCCTAAACCTTCCCTTTTCTTACATGTAAGGCACCCTAAGGTAGGCCGGATGCAGTGTATGTTTAAGGTAGGACATATACTAATGTGTTTTATACAGTATATCCTGACAATGAAAAACTGCCAAACTCAGCTTTCACTGTGCAGGGCCTATCTCTCTCATAGGTTAACATGGGGACTACTTTTCAATTTTATTAAAGTGCAGATTCCCTGAGGGAGGAGATTGAAATGTGGAGTTTAGGGTCTCTGAACTCACAATTTAAAAATACATCTTTTAGTAAAGTTTTTTTTTAGATTGTGTGTTTGAAAATTCCACTTTTAGAAAGTAGGCATTTTCTTGCTTAAACCATTCTGTGACTCTGCCTGTTTGTAGATTCCCTGTCTGGGTCAGTTTGACAGTTGGGCTATTTGCACCTCGCTCTAGACAGTGACATAAAGGGAGCTGGGGTGTAGCCTGCATATCATGATGAGCCATCTGAGCTGGGAGGAAGGGGAGGAGTGCTCACTTACACCTAAACGGGCTGTGCCTGCCCTCACACAATTCATTCATTCATTCATTTGCATTTATAAAGCGCGCTACTCACCCGTAAGGGTCTCAAGGCGCTGTGGGGGTGGGGGGGGGGGGGGTCAGTGCTCAAAGAGCCAGGTCTTGAGCTGCCTCCTGAAGGAGAGGTGGTCAGGTATGGTGCGAAGGTGGCTGGGCAGAGAGTTCCAGGTCTTCGCTGCCAGGAAAGAGAAGGATCTTCCTCCGGCGGTGGCTTTGCGGATGCGGGGTACGGCTGCCAGGGCTTGTCCGGTCGAGTGTAGGGTGCGCGGAGGAGTGTAGAAGGAGATGCGGTGGTTGATGAGTTTTGGTCCGAGGTTGTGAAGGGCTTTGTGTGCGTGGGTGAGGAGTCTGAAGGTGATCCTCTTGTTGACTGGGAGCCAGTGAAGTTTCTTCAAGTGTCCGGAGATGTGGTGGTGGCGGGGTATGTTCAGGATGAGTCGTGCGGCAGCGTTCTGGATCCGTTGAAGTTTCCTCTGCAGCTTGATGGTGATGCTGGCGTACAGAGTGTTCCCATAGTCCAAGCGACTGGTGACGAGGGCGTGGGTGACGGTCTTTCTGGTATCGGTGGGGATCCAGCGGAAGATCTTGCGGAGCATGCGGAGGGTGTTGAAGCATGCCGAGGTCACCGAGTTGACCTGTCTGGACATGGAGAGGGATGAGTCCAGGATGAAGCCGAGGTTGCGTGCGTGGTCGGTGGGTTGGGGAGTGCTGCCTAGGGCGGGAGGCCACCAGGAGTCATCCCAGGCGGTGGGTGTAGGGCCGAGGATGAGAACCTCCGTCTTCTCTGTGTTCAGTTTCAGCCTGCTGTCTGTCATCCAGTTTGCTACTTCCTTCATGCCTTCGTGTAGTCTGGTCCTTGCTGAGGTGGGGTTGTTGGTGAGGGGTAAGATGAGCTGGGTGTTGTCGGCGTAGGATATGAGGTCGAGTCCGTGTTTTCGTGCGATGTTCGCCAGGGGGGTCATGTAAATGTTGAAGAGGGTGGGGCTGAGGGAGGATCTTTGGGGGACGCCACAGATGATCTCCGTGGCTGTAGATCTGAAGGGGGGGAGGCGGACTCTCTGAGTTCTTCCGGAGAGGAAGGAGATGATCCATTCCAGGGCCTTGCCTCTGATGCTGGCGTTGCTGAGGCGGTGTATCAAGGTACTGTGGCAGACCGTGTCGAAGGCTGCAGAGAGGTCCAGGAGTATGAGGGCCACGGTTTCTAACTTGTCGGTCAGGGACCTGATGTCGTCCGTGGCTGCGATGAGGGCGGTTTCGGTGCTGTGGTTAGGTCTGAAGCCGAACTGTGTGGGGTCGAGTGAGTCGTTGGTTTCCAAGGCGGTGGTGAGTTGAGCGTTGACGATTTTCTCAATCACTTTGGTGGGGAACGGTAGGAGGGAGAAGGGCCGGAAGTTTTTGAGTTCGTTGGGGTCTGCTGTTGGTTTCTTTAAGAGGGCGTTGAGCTCTGCGTGTTTCCAGCTCTCTGGGAAGGTGGCGGAGGTGAGAGATGCGTTGATGACGTCTCGGAGGTGGGGTGCGATGATGTTGTCGGCTTTGTTGTAGATGTGGTGCGGGCAGGGGTCGGATGGAGATCCCGAGTGGATCGAGTTCATGACGCGGGTGGTTTCCTCGGTGGTGGTTGGGTTCCAGGTGAGGATGGTGGTGATGTCGGTGGCGGGTTCTGGGGGTGGGTTTGTGTTGGTAGTGGTGAAGCTGTTGTATATGTCGGCGATTTTGTGGTGGAAGAAGGCTGCGAGGGAGTCGCAGAGGTCCTGTGAGGGAGGGATGGAGTTGTTTTCTGCGTCGGGGTTGGAGAGCTCTTTGACAATGCCAAAAAGTTCCTTGCTGTTGTGGGCGTTGTTGTCTAGTCTGTTCTGGTAGGCTGATTTTCGTGCGGCGCGGAGGCGTTGGTGGTGTTGGCGGGTGGTGTTCTTGAGGGCTGACATGTTCTCCTCGGTCTGGTTGAGGCGCCAAGACTTCTCGAGGGTGCGGCATTCTTTTTTGGAGTCCTTGAGGTCGGGGGTGAACCAGAAGTTTTTCTTGTGGTTGTTGGTGTTAGCTTGGGTCTTCAGGGGGGCCAGGAGGTTGGCGCAGTCTGAGATCCAGCTCGTGAGGTTGTTAGCGGCTTCGTTGGGGTTAGTGGTGCTGGTGGGTTGGTTCTGGGAGAGGGTCGATGCGAGCTGCTCTGTGGTGATTCGATTCCAGTGTCTTCTTGGTGGTTGCTGGGTGTGGTGGTGCATGGTGGTCTTCTTGAAGCTGAAGTGGACACAGCTGTGGTCCGACCAGGTGAGTTCGGTGGTGTGGCTGAAGGAGATGTGTTTGCTGGAGGAGAAGATGGGGTCGAGCGTGTGTCCGGCGTAGTGGGTGGGGGTTCAGTCTCCAAATTCAGTCTCCAACCCCAGGTGTGTGTCTGGGGCCTGGCCTGGGCAAGACAGGATCTGGAAAAAAACAGACTTCTCTTTGAAGTAGGTCTACTTCAAAGGCAGAAAGGGCTATAAGGGCACCCAAAACCCCTGAAAATTAGATCACTTCACAAATCAAGAGGAACCTTTGCCAAGCAGAAGAGCTGAAGAGCTGAGGAGAAGTGCTGCCCCTGCCTGTGACTGTGCTTTGTTGGGCTATCCTGCAGTTGCTGCTTCTGCCTGTCAAAGGGGACAAATATTGGACTTTGTGGTATAGTCCTGCTTGAGAAGAATCTCCAAGGGCTTGAACTGAGCTTTCCCCCTGTTCTGAAGTCTGAGGGCCATCAAAGACTTCCCCTACCAACACCTGGACTCTCTGCTGAGACTCCTGCCCTGACATGTGGCGCCCTATCCAGTCCCTGGGCCCAGAAGCTGGTGAAAATCTAAGAAAACCAACTTCGGATGACTCCGGACTGATGGCACTGCCGAATCATGTGACGCCACCTGCAACCGAATCTGTGGTCCTCACTGGAGTGCGATGACCCTCACACGCCTGACACCGCAGCAGCCCTACCAAAGTCCGTGACTCTGGAAGTCGCCGCACCACATCGTGACCTCCAGATATTGACTCTGCCCGAAGTGCGCAGATTCAACACTTCGCACTGATGCCGCTTCCCCTCGACCACTCAGCAGCAAGGACCCGATACCTCTTCATGACATCTCCGCTCTTTTGACGCACTGCACCGAAACCGACACCGCCACAGATCCAGCAACGCTGTTATCCCCAACTTTGTGCACCGGCTTCTTTTCACACTTTACTAAGGTACTGTACATGGGAGTCTGCGTGACTCGTACCCAGCACCGTTGGCGTGGGATTGTTGGGAACGACTCCGTCACGACACCATGTTATCACCTCATTGAAGCATTTTGTGTTTCTAAGTGCTATTTTTGAGTTTAATCTTCAAAAGTTCATAACTTGACTTGTGTATGTTGGATGTTTGTTGTTTTGGTCTTGTTTTGTTTAGATAAATATTGGCTGTCTTTCTAAATCAGTGTTGAGTAATTTTGTAGTGTTTTCACTGAGTTCCTGTGTGTGTTGGTACAAATACTTTACACCAAGTCTCTGAAGTTAAGCCTGCCTGCTCGTGTCAACCTACCAAGGGGGTGAGCGTAGGTTAACTGAGGGTGATTCTCCTTTACCCTGACTAGAGTGAGGGTCCTTGCTTGGACAGGGGGTAAACTGACTGCCAACCAAAGACCCCATTTCTAACTCATTCCATGTGTGCAGCATGGAGCATTAACATTCCATTGCTTCCATCCACAGATTTTGCACAATCCCAGATTTATGAAGGTGAGTAAACCTAGAATTGCACCAAAATGCTGTGCCTCCCTCAACAAGGGGTAACAAGGGGAAATACCTTTATGCCTTTTAGTTCCTACCTCTTTCTAAGCATGTTGCATTATGCAGCATGCATAGAGATAGGAAAATGCCTCTATAGATTGATTTTTTGCAGAAAGATATCCATCCTTGCCCCACTGAACTTTAGTGTCTCAGAATTTGTTGTCAAAATCTCTTCTAAGTCAGAAGGCAAGAGCAGACTGGGCCCAAGCTCCTTCTTCTACCTCTTCTATCTAACCCGTGCTTTATTGCAGTCGGCCATATTGTTTTACTTCTACTCTGTCTTGTGCAACTAGATGTCTGCAGTTATTCTTTTGATCTTTTAATTGCTAGTTCTTACCTTAAACTTTAAAACTTCATAACTTCAGTTCCATTGATTGGATTTTTTGTCATTTTGGTGTCATATAATTGAATAAAACTTACTCTATTTTTCTAAATTGGTGTGGAATTTTTCTTGTGTTGTCTTTTCACTTAATTGCTGTTTGTGTGCTGCATAAATACTTTAGACATTGCTTTTGTGCCAAGCTGCCATAGGATTAAGCACAGGTTAATTTAGGGACTTCTGCAGTTCTCCCTGACAAGAATTGTGGTTGATGGCTGAGCAGGGTTAATACCCCACTCAACCAACAACCCGATTTTTCACATCATGTCAATGGAGGACTGAACAGTTGCCACAAACTCAATGTTGCATACCTGTTTCTGTGCTTACAGTTCTCCACTGGCAATCAGCCTAGCGGTACTTGAATCTTGGATGTCCCAGTGTTTGTCTCTGTTGTGCTTGGATACATGTTTGTTTGCAAATGTCAGTCTAAATGGATTTATGGAGGTCTCTCAGTTTTGTGACTGAACAGTATCCCTGCTTTATCAGTGAGTTATTTCCTGTGTGAGGATTGCATATGTGTTTGGAGAACCATTGTCATCTTTCTTATCACATCTGTTGAGTCCTGTTAGTGGAACTTATTCACTGGTGACATCTTCTATGTTAATGGCCAGTACTTGTTGCATCCCTGACAGTATAACCTTTCACAAACTCTGTGTAGAAATGCTCTGCTAAATCGAAGCATTGAATTGAGCTTCACCAGCAAATAACAGTTAAAATGTACTATTAACTTGATGTACTGTTCTTTCTACTTAAAGTCAGACTTCCATAAATACTAAAAAACATTTTTTATAAAAGGCACCCTTTCTCATTGTTCTTGTGCGTGCAGTAAAAAAAAACTTTCCAGTTAGTGACACAATTCAATGATACTACAGGTCAAACATTATTTATAAGTTCATAGATTCATAGTTGTAGCTCTTCAAAAACTGGAAGCAGCAGTGATCTGTGTTGGGTCTTGAATTCATGACAGAAAAGCATAATATGATTCATAAATAGTTATTTTCCTTGTCATAGGGAACATTTTACAGATTTGCCTAGGATTTTTCAATCTCCTGCCTCTCCATCGTTGTGTGTTGATTTCCCCCATTCATAGTTTCAGTAGCCAACACTGGGTTTCTCTAACTGAAATGCTTATTAAATAACATTGGAGGGTCCCAATGTAATCTGATTTAGTTATGTTCTCATAAGTAGGATTGCACAAACATCTTTCAAAATTGAAGTCAAGGGCATATTTTGAACTTCATTTTTTATCTTTATTTTCTAGGTATTAGTGCTCGGGATGTCACTCCCTTCTTTTTCTATTATAGACTTACGTGTCAAAATGTCTTTTATATTTATTTGCTGTGGGTGCGTTTTTTGTATTTCTATATAATTTTTCATTAATGAATGGATTATGTTTTTTCCGGCTATAATGATGTTATACTGGTCAAGTCCAACTCCAACCTCAGGATAAAACCTGGAGAGTCTTTTGCCAACCTGGTCCACCTTTACCAGATTGACATTTTTGTTGCCTGAGTTCTGTTTAGATCCTTATGTGACAAACGTTTTCAACAATTTTCATCTCATTTTCTCTCTTAATATCATAAACACTTACGCTACATATAATTTACCTAAAGCACATGCTATTGTGTTAGCTTATTCTATTGCACAGTCATGTGATTGTGGAGCATCAAATTGTTAGAGAAGGTCATGCCTAAGAAGAAATAACTCAATACAGTTTAAAGTGGTTGATGGGTAACATTTTAACTGATCAGTAACTGCAACATCTTTAGATCATAATTATTGTAGATTTGTTTTCTTAATTTTTTTAATAGTTTTTCTTACAGCACTCAGAAAATTGGTTGAGGATTTGTTGCACCCAAAAGGAATTTAAGAAGAACATGAGTGTGTCATTGGCACAGTATGGGCTCTGAATATTCCTTCATCCACTTTTTGTGGGAAGCACCAATCTTGTTTAAGGTTTTTTGGTGCATCTGTTAGGTAGATGGGAAACAGTAGTGGAGCCAGTATACAGACTTAGCTCAGTTTGTTTTTGTTCATTATATTTTCGGAATGGGCATCATGTTTTCCCAGTTGAATTCAGGGTCACAACTTATTATGCAATCCGATTATTAGCTAGAGTAATCTTATTCATATTCTTCATATAAAGCAATTTCTTCCACATGGTATTCATAGTAATTAAGTCAAATGCAGTGTAGAAGTCAATATAGACCACCTAGGGAGAGACTCCTGTTAGATTTACATAGGTGTCAGCCAAGGGTTTTGGTAACAAATCTTAATCCATCATGTTATGACCTCTTCTCAACCCTATTTGGAATGATGGAAGAATTCTAGCACTCTCTGTCCATTCATATAGATTACTCAAAAGATGTTTGGTAAATATTTTTCCCACAATATCATTAAAGCAAACATTCAGTAATTTGACATGTATTATAATGGGTGTGATTTCTTAGAAACTGGGGTGTTGTTGGTTTTCGTAACTGCTTTAATTATGTAGTCTGAAAATGAAACCCACAGGTTGTATTGTGATTTTAATACATTCCCAGCAGTTCCATCGGGCTTGAGCACAGAATGTGTTGGTAGCTCCTAAATAGGGTTTGAGTTCCGTAGGAGACCAGTTATTGTTTATTTAGGGCATGAGTTATAGCTACTTGAGAGAACTATAGCTGGTGAATTTCAGTAGTTTTGTTAGTTTAAAATAGCATGTTTTTACAGACAACATTTTCACAGAATTATAGAATCCATTTAAGTGAATCTCTAAGGTTTTTTAAATTACCTAATTAAAACTGTAACTTTGAACTTTGTCTTTTTCAGGGAATTACTATGTTTTGTTAATGTACAGTAAGACATGCATCGCCCTGTAGGGTTGGGAGCAGGCCCTGCATCCAGCCTCTCCTGCAGGCATCCAATTTCACTCTGAGCACAGCCTTAACCATGAGTGGCGTGAGGGTGGCTGAAACCTCCTGTGGGGACCACCCTCCTTGCACAGCATTTGGCCATGTGGGGTGTGGGTCCACACCCTAAGGTGTACGTTTGCCACTCATCCCTTATGTTTCTTTTGTCACACTTTTGATCTGAAAATCCACAGAGACTCTCCAGGGTGCAGTGCTGAGTGCTGAACCCAGGGATGGGTCCCTCTGTGCCCCCCTACCCCACATGGTCCAGTGGGCCAGGGTACTCCTTCCCTGCCAACTTATATTATTTTTCTACATTTTTTATAGGACTCAGAGACTGAATATACAAGTCCTAAGATGGTGGCTTCAACCTTTCCTTAGGTTGCAGCCAACCAATGGAATTTCACAATCAGACTTGTGAGTCTGCTGATCCATTGTGAATTGTTGAGGTCAAAGGATCAGAGCACTGCTGGTTTGCGGATCCTCCACAATGGATCCATACATGTTCTGCGGCATGAAATATCTATCATTTTTTAACTTCAAATTATCAGACACTACTGAGCAGATTTACACCAAAAACACATTTTCTAGGTCAGGATCTAGCTTTTTGCCAAATTTGGCGTCATTCTTTTTGTTGGAGGCTGGCCCTCTATGCAGTGTACAAAACCAAGCACACTATGCAGAGGGTTCAAGCAACCACACAGTGGTTTCCAGAGGTAAAAATCAGCCCACCTAATGCTCCAATTTTAAGGTAGCTGATCGAGCAGTTAGGCTAAACCAGGAGATGTGTTAAGTATCTGCTGTATTCACAAATCCAAATATGTACACACACACTCAAATTAATAACTTGAGACCAGGATTTATAAAAATACTTCAGTCTTTTATATCAGGTTTAAGACCAGAATCATTAGAATATCTTAAGTACTTTTCTTGTTATGACTTTTTAAAGTTTTAGCAAAGTTAGTCGTTCTGTGCGCAGTTACGCACCATTGGGATCAATAGGCAGTCACTTATAAAAATGCATTAAAAATCGCAGGGTTGAGTTACCAGTCTCTTCTCTTGCAGGGTGGTCCCAGCAGTCGGTGGGCACACTGTGCAAGTTGGAGTCTCGGGCAGCTCCTGGCTACAGGGTGAGCAGCGTTGGAGAGGTTCTTGGCATAGGCAAAGGGCCACCTGGAGGGGCCACTTGGAAAAGGAGTTGGTTTGCAGATTTAAAGTTGGTGCCTTGGGGTCCCTTTGGGCTGTGGAGGTCGCAAGGGTTTGGGGACCCGGGGCACACAGCAGATCCCATGATGCAAGGCCCAAGGTGGGCAGGTGCAGGGCGTTTTAGAGGTCTTGGATACTGTGCGCAACGGAGTCCACTGGAGCTGGAGGTGAGTCTCTTTGTGGTAGCTTACAGGACAATGAGGGCACTCTGGTTGGAGGTCTGGAACGTTCCTGAAGTCCCTCGACTGGTACTTTCTCCTGATCCTTTTTCAGCGCTGGGGTAGCTGGTTTTCTACTGGTCCGATGTCAGCTGACCAGTACCTAGGGTATTACTGTGCCTTGGCCACTAGAGGATGCAGTGCCACCAAACTTGGGGCAGATGCGGGTCACTTCCGGGTGGTCATCGGTGTGTTATTGGGCCTGTCTGTGACTTCCGGTCACAGAGATATCGGTGATTCAGTGAAGTGATCTTCACTGGTTTGTTGGTCCTTTGCAGGTTTCTTGTGTTTCTTAAGTGGTGCCTCCACTCAAGAGGGAGATTTAGGCTATTTGCGAAGCCTGGAGGTCCTCTGGTCCTTTTTTTGGTCAGTCCAGTGGGCAGCTCCTCTGCAGCAGCGATTGTTGGGACTCTGGAGCAGCAGGCAGGGGTCTCTTCTGGTGCAGCATGTCCTCGGTTCTTGTCCTGGCGGGTTCTTTGGTGCTGTCTTCTTTATTCCTGCTCAATATCAATTCCTGGTCTAGGGGACCTCAGTAAATACTGAATTTAGTGGGCGTTATAGTGGGAACCTGGTAGTGTCCAATCGGACACTTACCCTTGGGTGGCTACACCCACTACAGTGACCACTTCCTGTGGGAAGGGTCACTTCCCTAAACCTGATTGGCTATCTTCCTCCATTTCATGATAGAGAAAAATGAGATAGAAGGTCCACTTCGCATGCAAGCCCTTAGGGGTGGTGCATGCTCAGTGAGGCCACTCCTCCTACCCTTTGTCTGGTTTCCTGCCTTTACTTCTGCCCAAGGAGGCCCTACCCACACAAGTGAAGTACCATTTTTATCGGGAGACTTGGGGGAGTGCTGGATGGGAGGCAATTTGTGACTCCTCTCAGATTCCAGAACTTTCTATCACCGAAATGTGAGGAAAAAGTGTTTTTTTTGCAAATTTTGAGGTTTCAAAGGATTCTGGGTAACAGAACCTGGTGAGAGTGCCACAAGTTACCCCATTCTGGGCTCCCCTAGGTGTCCAGTTTTAGAAAATGTATAGGTTTGGTAGCTTTTGCTAGGTGTCGGCGGAGCTAGAGAGCAAAAACACAGCTCTGCACTTTCTCAAAAAATTGTCAATGTAAAAATTTGATGTGTCCATGTTGCATGTTGGAGCGTTTCATGTCGCGGGCACCATGCCTACCAACACAAGTGAGGTACAATTGTTATCGGGAGACTTAGGGGAATGCTGAGTGGAAGGACATTTGTGGCTCCTCTCAGATTCCAGAACTTTCTATCACCGAAATGTTAGGGAAAAGTGTTTCTTTGCCAAATTTTGAGGTTTGCAAAAGGATTCTGGGTAACAGAACCTGACGAGAACCCCACAAGTCACCCCATTATGAATTTCCCTAGGTGTCTAGTTTTAAAAAATGTATAGGTTTGCTAGGTTTACCTAGGTGGCGGCTGAACTAGAGGCCAAAATCCACAGCTAGGCACTTTGCAAAAAACAGGTCAGTTTTCTTTGGGAAAATGTGATGTGTCCATGTTGTGTTTTGGGGCATTTCCTGTTGCGGGCATTAGGCCTACCCAAACAAGGGAGGTACAATTTTTATCAGGAGACTTGAGGGAATGCTGGGTGGAAGAAAATTTGTGGCTCCTCTCAGATTCTTGAACCTTCGATCACCGTAATGTGAGGAAAAAGTGTTTTTTTTGTGCCAGATTTTGAGGTTTGAAAAGGATTCTGCGTAACAGAACCTGGTGGGAGCTCCACAAGTCACCACATCCTAGATTACCCTATGTGTTTAGTTTTAAAAAATGCCCAGGTTTGGTAGGTTTTCCTAGGTGCCGGCTGAGCTAGAGGCCAAAATCCACAGATAGGCACTTTCCAAAAAACACGTCAGATTTTGATGTAAAAATGTGATGTGTCCATGTTACGTTTCCTTCTGCGGGCACTAGGCCTACCCAGACAAGTAAGGTACCATTTTTATCAGGAGACTTGGCGGAACACAGAATAGAAGAACAAGTGTTATTTCCCCTTGTCTTTCTCAACATTTTTCCATTCCAAATGTAAGACAGTGTGTAAAAAAGGCATCTATTTGAGAAATGCCTTGTAATTCACATGCTAGTATGGGGACCCCAGAATTTAGAGATCTGCTTCTCAGTACCTTAGTTTTCCTTGATACCTATTTTTCACTCTTTAAATTTCACCAAATTAATATACAATCAAAACCCACTGCAAGTTGCAGCTACTTTATTGGGTCTGTCTACCTGAGGTTCTTGATAAACCTACAAGCCCTATATATCCCCACAACCAGAAGAGTCCAGCAGATGCAATGGTATATTGCTTAAAAGGTCTGCCATAGCTGGAAAAAGTTATAGAAGATAACGTGGACAGAAATGGCTCTATTTTGTTACCTCATTTTTTTTTTTTTTTTTTTTAGCTGTTACCTTCTGTAGGAAAAACTTGAAGGATCTACACAAATGACCCCTTGCTGAATTCAGAATGTTGTCTACTTTTCAGAAATGTTTAGCTGTCTGGGATCCAGCATTGGGTTTACACCCATTTCTAGCACTAACTGGAAGGAGGTGGAAAGCACAAAAAATAGTAAAAATGGAGGGTGTCCCAGTAAAATTCCAAAACTGTTTTGAAAAATATGGTTTTCTGATTTACATCTGCCTGTTGAAAGCTGGGAAGATGATGATTTTACCACCATACATCCTTTGTTGATGCCATTTTCAGGGGAAAACACAAGCTTTCTTCTGCAGCCTTTTTCACATTTTTTTAATCAAACTTTTTGCTGTATTTTGGCTAATTTCTTGGTCTCCTCCACAAGAACCCACAAACTCTGGGTACCTCTAGAATCCCTAGGATGTTGGAAACAAAAGATCCAAATTCAGCGTGGATAGCTTATGTGTATAAAAAGTTACAGGGGCCTAAGCACAAACTGCACCAAATAGCCAAAAAAAAGGCTTGGCACAGGAGGGGAAAAGGCCTGGCAGAGAAGGGGTTAATGCACTTTACATAAACAACAAAAGCTTAATGCACAGTTTGCAGTGGTGTAACATTAGCCCATGCACACCCCGAGCTCTAGGGGCCCCCTCAGCAGCAGTCATGCCCCCCTCACTGGCCAGCACTGTGCACGGGAACCAGGCCCCTGGCCGAGAGCTCTTGATTGGGTCTGTAGGAGCCCCACTCTGCAGAGGGGCCCTCAAGTTTTGTTACACCACTTATAGTTTGTACCGCATTAAATAACTATTGCACACTATTATAACAGCAGAGAAGGCAAGATTCATCCCTGAAGCGCCATTGTAACTTTTATTTGACTTTGTGATCTCCTTTCTACATTTCAGACACAAGTAAGAAACAGGAACATCAAGAGTTATCACCATTGACCATGAAGTGGCGGACTGGACAATACTGAAGCACACTTTCTCCTGTTGATAAAGAAAGCATTAGTGCAGAAGAATGAAAGATGATTTCCAGCAAATTTAACACAGTATTTCTATAAAAATTCTAATCATTGAATAATAGCTGTTGTTCTTCAAACTTCTATCTCGTTTTCTTCATGCTGTGTTGGCTTTTGAGTTGGGCACCTCTAAGCAAGGCATAATCATGAAGGTGACACTCAACATGAGAAAACAATTCTGTGTTCGTTTTGTGACAGATTTTGTTACAATCGGGATACTGACAAGTTTACATTCGGTCAAAATGTGATTTCAGTGCTATGAAAGTGATGAAAGTAAGGCACATCTTACTAATGGAATTATTGCACTTTATTTAGCTATTTACTAATTCATTTATTTTTATATTGAGGGAACTCAAAATCGTAGTTTACTCATAGTGCCTGATTACTTGAGGCTCTTTAAATGGAGCTGTGAATGAACCAAAATGCATTGGTCAAAAATATTGTTAAACTAAAATTGTAACATTGTACACATGAATAATAGCTGTGGAAAATTCAATAAGATGCAGTTAAATTGAAACACAAGAGTCTTTTTGATCTCAAATGAGGATGCAAAGTTGAATGAAAATGAAAACTATTTTTCGGAAGAAGATTGAGTTAAGAGGTTTTATTTTAAAAAAAGGAGTCTGTTGGACCTGGCTTTTTGACAGGGACATCCCCAAACTTTTTGCCTCCTTCCTCCTATTTTTTCTGACCTGTTGTTGTTGGCTTTTGACCTCTGAGCACTTTACCACTGCTAACCAGTGCTAAAGTGCATATGCTCTCTGTGTAAATTGTACTATTGATTGGTTTATCCATGATTGACTATTTAATTTACCTGTAAGTCCCTAGTAGAGTGCACTACATGTGCCTAGGGCATGTAGATTAAATGCTACTAGTGGGCCTGCCGCACTGGTTGTGCCACCCACCTCAGTAGCCCCTTAACCTTGTCTCAGGCCTGCCATTGCAAGGCCTGTGTGTGCAGTTTCACTGCCACTTCGACTTGGCATTTAAAAGTACTTGCCAAGCCTAGAACTCCCCTTTTTCTACATATAAGTCATCCCTAATGTGTGCCCTAGGTAACCCCTAGAGCAGGGTGCTGTGTAGGTAAAAGGCAGGACATGTACCTGTGTAGTTATATGTCCTGGTAGTGTAAAACTCCTAAATTCGTTTTTACACTACTGTGAGGCCTGCTCCCTTCATAGGCTAACATTGGGGCTGCCCTCATACACTGTTGAAGTGGCAGCTGCTGATCTGAAAGGAGCAGGAAGGTCATATTTAGTATGGCCAGAATGGTAATATAAAATCCTGCTGACTGGTGAAGTCGGATTTAATATTACTATTCTAGAAATGCCACTTTTAGAAAGTGAGCATTTCTTTGCACTAAAAACTTGTTGTGCCCTTCAATCCACGTCTGGCTAGGTTTAGTTGACAGCTCCTTGTGCATTCACTCAGACACACCCCAAACACAGGGTACTCAGCCTCACTTGCATACATCTGCATTTTGAATGGGTCTTCCTGGGCTGGGAGGGTGGAGGGCCTGCCCTCACACAAAGGACTGCCACACCCCCTACTGGGACTCTGGCAGACAGGATTGAACTGAAAGGGGGCTTGGTGCATTTCTTAGACACTCTTTGAAGTCACCCCCACTTCAAAGGCACAACTTAGTATAAAACAGGGCCTCTGCCCTACCTCATCAGACACTTGCTGGAGAAGAAACCTGAACCAGAAACTACATCCTGCCAAGAAGAACTGCCTGGCTGCTCAAAGGACTCACCTGTCTGCTTTCTACAAAGGACTGCTGTCTTGCTGTTGCCCTGCTGCCTTGCTGAACTCTTGTCTGGCTGTGAAAGTGCTCTCCAAGGGCTTGGCTAGAGCTTGCCTCCTATTCCTTGAAGTCTCAGGACCAAAAAGACTTCTGCCTTTCACTTGGACGCTCCGTGCGCCGAAAATTTCGACGCACAGCTTGTTTCGCGGCGAGAAAAACGCCGCACACCGACGCTGATCGACGCGACGCCCTCGGGCGATCGAGACTTTGACGCACAACCTCGCAAGGACAAAGCCGCCCGACTTTCCAGGAGAAATCGACGCGACGCCTACCGTGAGTGCGAAACTTTGACGCACGGCCTCGCAAGGACAACGCCGCCCGACTTCCAAGGAGAAATCGACGCGACGCCTGCTGTGAGACCAAAATTTCGACGCACGGCCTCGCAAGGACAGCGCCGCCCGACTTCCAAGGAGAAATCGACGCGACGCCTACCGTGAGATCGAAACTTCGACGCGCAGCCCCGCAGAACGACGCGCAGCCGGAAAATAAGCAGGAGAATCCACGCACAGACCCGGGACATCTGGTAATCCCCGCGATCCACAAAAAGAGACTGTCTGCGCGCCGGAAAACGACGCCCGACTTCCCCGCGTGGAAAAGAACGACGCAAGTCTGTGTGTGCTGAGAGGAAATCGACGCACACACCCCTTTTTCCACGCATCTCTTCTCCTGTGGCCCTCTGAGGAGATTTCCCACCAGAAACCAGGTACTCTGTGCTTGAAAGACACTTTATTGCTTTTTAAAGACTTAAAGACACTTAATATCAATTTTCAGTGATATCTTTACAAATTCGTATTGCAACTTTAATCGTTTTGACCTACAATTACCCAGATAAATATTCTATATTTTTCTAAACACTGTGTGGTGTATTTTTGTGGTGTTATACTATGGTGTTGTATGATTTATTGCACAAATGCTTTACACATTGCCTTCTAAGTTAAGCCTGACTGCTCGTGCCAAGCTACCGGAGGGTGAGCACAGGCTGATTTTGGATTGTGTGTGACTTACCCTGACTAGAGTGAGGGTTCTTGCTTGGACAGAGGGCAACCTGACTGCCAACCAAAAACCCAATTTCTAACATTGGTGATCAGCGGTGAGGATAGGACTTGTGTTTGTGCAGTGACATACAGTAGCTAAGTATTTCACTACCTACCCACAGTTGAAGGTCAACTTGATTTTTCATCTTTTTTGGCTCTTGGTTCTCTGATGTCCTCCTGGATATACTATTGATATTTTGGACTTTGGATTTTGGTTTTTGCTGATAAGATCTTATCAAAATGGGATTGTGTACCTACTCATTCTTTGTTCGTACTGACCACCTCACTAAGGCTGACCTAAGGAAGCTTTGCAGACAATGGGGCCTTCCTGTAGCAAGGAGATCTACTAAAGCGGAGATGCTCCATCACTACATAGTCTGGGGGGAGGAAAGATGGGCAGAGAGAGAGGCAGCAAGAAACCAAATGACTAAGTACCCCTCAGATGAGGAGGAGGACTACGCACATGAGGAGGAAGACTACTCAGATGAGGAGGAAGACTACTCAGAGTTGGACAGTGACCCAGAAATAGATGAATGGCTCCGAAGTCAAAGGCGACAGGAGCAACAATTAGAGGAGTATCTTGCAGAGGTTGAGGCAAAAAGACTCTTAGTCCTTGAAGAAGAAAAAATTGCAGCTCAAGAGCTGAGCTATAAAGAGCTGAAACTGGAGGCCGGAAGGGCTGAGTCCAGTTCAGATGGTGGCAGCAAAAATCTTGCATCTAGTACTGCTGAAGAAGGGCACAAGCCCAGAGATGTGGTGCCCAACTTGAAGAAGGGAGTTGACACACCCCAGGCAGTTCAAGGGTATGAGGTAGTTCCCGTTATGCACAGGGTCCCTGAGAAGGATTGGGGAACTGGCACAGGGAGTCATATTCCTACTGGGGGAGGGACAATTTACTGACTCTAGCAGAGAGTGACAGAGAAAAGGGTTCCCCCCTGGTGGACGTCCTGGATATAGAGTGTAGAGACATCTCAGAAGAGTATGGGTTGAGTGTCAGGGACAGACAGATACTGTCTCACCAGTCTCAGGAGGGTGAAGTTGAGTGCTTTTCCAAGGTTGAGTTACTGGATGGTTGGGTGAAGGGTACTGTGGTTAATACATGTGAAGGGCAGAATGATGTAATTGCTGGAGAGCATATGTCTGGTCCTTATTTTCCAGAGCTACGCCAACACCCGGTGGAGTGTGAGTTCTCTGACCCCAGGGAACTTACAATGGAGGCAGACTTCTGGGTGAGTACCAGAGAGTCTGAAGAGGCATTTGGGGGTGCTCCGGAAGGGAGTGGTCTAGGTGACTCCCAACCGAGTGAGGTGGGAAAGGATTGCAGTGTCCCAGGTAGGTCCCAGGTCCTAGAGGGTTCCATGAGGGAACACCAGGAGGGAAGCCTAGCCTGTACCGTAGGGCCATCTTTTGAGGGAAGCCCCGCAGTGTCAGAAGAACTTGGGGGGGTGACTTTAGCCAGCATCCCAACAGTTCTGGTGTCTGGCAGTACCCCTCCTAGTGAGGGGGTGCAGAAGTCCAGACATAGGGTTGAGAGGGGGTTGCAGACCCCAGTGGAGGACCTTGAGAGTCAGGGGACAGCTCTGAGAACAGAGCCCCCCAGGAATGACCCAGGTGAAACCGTTTCTGGTTTGGGGGAAACCCAGACTATGTCGGATGGGCAGAGGTCGGGAGACCTGCGCCAACCAGACTCTTGTGTGACCCTTGGGGATGGTATGTCCCTTGTGGGGGGTGAGAGTGCCCCCCAGGAAGTCCTGGCATGCCAGGCAAAGATTCAACCTCAGGGTGGTGACTCTGGGTTGGATACCCAGGTTCAGAGGTTAAACTCTGACCTGGTGGGAGGTAGATGTGCCTCCCAAGAAGTCCTGCTGTGCCAGGCAATTGTCCAACCTCAGGGTGTTGACTCTGGGTTGGATGACCAGGTTCAGAGGTTAAACTCTGACCTGGTGGGGGGTAGGTGTGCCCCCCAGAAAGTCCTGGCGTGCCAGGCAATTGCCCAACCTCAGGGTGGTGACCCTGGGTTGGGGAACCAGGCTCAGAGGTTAAACTCTGACCTGGTGGGAGGTAGGTGTGCCTCCCTGGAAGTCCTGGCCTGCCAGGCAATGGTTCAACCTCAGGGTGGTGACTCTGGGTTGGCTAACCAGGTTCAGGGGATAAGCTCTGACCTGTTGGGGGGTAGGCGTGCCCCCCAGAAAGTCCTGGTGTACCAGGCAGTGGTCCAACCTCAGAGTGCTGACCCTGGGTTGGATAACCGGGTTCAGAGGTTAAACTCTGACCTGGTGGGGGGTAGGTGTGCCCCCCAGAAAGTCCTGGCGTGCCAGGCAATTGTTCAACCTCAGAGTGCTGACTCTGGGTTGGATAACCGGGTTCAGAGGTTAAACTCTGACCTGGTGGGAGGTATGTGTGCCTCCCAAGAAGCCCTGCTGTGCCAGGCAATTGTCCAACCTCAGGGTGTTGACTCTGGGTTGGATGACCAGGTTCAGAGGTTAAACTCTGACCTGGTGGGGGGTATGTGTGCCCCCCAGAAAGTCCTGGCGTGCCAGGCAATTGCCCAACCTCAGGGTGGTGACCCTGGGTTGGGGAACCAGGCTCAGAGGTTAAACTCTGACCTGGTGGGAGGTAGGTGTGCCTCCCAGAAAGTCCTGGTGCGCCAGGCAATTATTCAACTTCAGGGTGGTGACTCTGAGTTGAATGGCCCAGTTCGGAGGTTAAACTCTGACCTGGTGGAGGGTCAGTGTGCCCTCCAGGAAGTCCTGGCGTGCCAGGCAATTGTTCAACTTCAGGGGGGTGACTCTGAGTTGAATGGTCAGGTGCAGAGGTTAAACTCTGACCTGGTGGAGGGTCAGTGTGCCCTCCAGGAAGTCCTGGCGTGCCAGGCAATTGTTCAACTTCAGGGTGGTGACTCTGAGTTGAATGGTCAGGTGCAGAGGTTAAACTCTGACCTGGTGGGGGGTAGGTGTGCCCCCCAGGAAGTCCTGGTTTGCCAGGCAGTGATCCAGTCTGAGGGTACAGACCCTGGGCTGGAAGACCAGGTTCAGGGCGTCCCCCCGGACCTGGAGGGAGGGGCTACTGATATCAGTGCCCCTACCATGTTGTCTTCTGAGGAGGCCACTCCTAGTTGGAGGGTGCTGGACCCCAGAAGGGAGGGCAGGGGGAGGGAAGCCTCACCCCGGGCCCTAGTCCAACCTGAAGGTACAGGCCCCAGGTTGGAGGGCCAGTTGCAGGTTAACAGCCCTGCACTGGTGGAGGAATGGTACAGGGTGACTTCTGTAAGCACCCTGACCATGTTGGACTCTGGAAGGTACCGCTCCAGGAGGGAGGGTACAAAGCCCCAGAGGGGAGGACCAGGTTCAGGCTGTCATCCCTGACCTGGTGGAAGGGAGAGTGGTTAAAGGGTGCCCAGCACCTGGGGCTACCGCCCCCCACTCTCCACAGCCACAGTGGTTGGAGAGCTTTGAGAGGCCTGGGGCCTGGCTCTCATCCCTGGCAGCTGTCAGTAATCACTGTGGCTTGCTGTCCGGGTGGACAGAGTTATCCCTGGGGAGTGGACAAGTTTCACACCCCAGGAGTAGAGTGGGCAACACCACTGTGTTGGTCATGGTGGTACTATCCTGCTCCTGGGATACATCTGTGAGCAAAGTAAGGTTAGGTGCTGCACAGATGGGATCCGCAGGTAAGGAGAAAGGTTCCCCATGGGTTGGCTTAGTGGGCCCTGAGAGTATGGACAGAGTGATCCAATTGGAGTCAGGAAGGCGAAGAACTGGAGCATGCCCCTGCTGTTGTGGGCCTGGGTCCTTGTTCTGTCGCCTCAAACAGGGAAGTACATCAGGATAGTGATTGTTGTCCCCTGGCTTTAGGCTGGTAGGGGGTCATGTTGGACCTGGCTTTTTGACAGGGACATCCCCAAACTTTTTGCCTCCTTCCTCCTATTTTTTCTGACCTGTTGTTGTTGGCTTTTGACCTCTGAGCACTTTACCACTGCTAACCAGTGCTAAAGTGCATATGCTCTCTGTGTAAATTGTACTATTGATTGGTTTATCCATGATTGACTATTTAATTTACCTGTAAGTCCCTAGTAGAGTGCACTACATGTGCCTAGGGCATGTAGATTAAATGCTACTAGTGGGCCTGCCGCACTGGTTGTGCCACCCACCTCAGTAGCCCCTTAACCTTGTCTCAGGCCTGCCATTGCAAGGCCTGTGTGTGCAGTTTCACTGCCACTTCGACTTGGCATTTAAAAGTACTTGCCAAGCCTAGAACTCCCCTTTTTCTACATATAAGTCATCCCTAATGTGTGCCCTAGGTAACCCCTAGAGCAGGGTGCTGTGTAGGTAAAAGGCAGGACATGTACCTGTGTAGTTATATGTCCTGGTAGTTTAAAACTCCTAAATTCGTTTTTACACTACTGTGAGGCCTGCTCCCTTCATAGGCTAACATTGGGGCTGCCCTCATACACTGTTGAAGTGGCAGCTGCTGATCTGAAAGGAGCAGGAAGGTCATATTTAGTATGGCCAGAATGGTAATATAAAATCCTGCTGACTGGTGAAGTCGGATTTAATATTACTATTCTAGAAATGCCACTTTTAGAAAGTGAGCATTTCTTTGCACTAAAAACTTGTTGTGCCCTTCAATCCACGTCTGGCTAGGTTTAGTTGACAGCTCCTTGTGCATTCACTCAGACACACCCCAAACACAGGGTACTCAGCCTCACTTGCATACATCTGCATTTTGAATGGGTCTTCCTGGGCTGGGAGGGTGGAGGGCCTGCCCTCACACAAAGGACTGCCACACCCCCTACTGGGACTCTGGCAGACAGGATTGAACTGAAAGGGGGCTTGGTGCATTTCTTAGACACTCTTTGAAGTCACCCCCACTTCAAAGGCACAACTTAGTATAAAACAGGGCCTCTGCCCTACCTCATCAGACACTTGTTGGAGAAGAAACCTGAACCAGAAACTACATCCTGCCAAGAAGAACTGCCTGGCTGCTCAAAGGACTCACCTGTCTGCTTTCTACAAAGGACTGCTGTCTTGCTGTTGCCCTGCTGCCTTGCTGAACTCTTGTCTGGCTGTGAAAGTGCTCTCCAAGGGCTTGGCTAGAGCTTGCCTCCTGTTCCTTGAAGTCTCAGGACCAAAAAGACTTCTGCCTTTCACTTGGACGCTCCGTGCGCCGAAAATTTCGACGCACAGCTTGTTTCGCGGCGAGAAAAACGCCGCACACCGACGCTGATCGACGCGACGCCCTCGGGACGATCGAGACTTTGACGCACAACCTCGCAAGGACAAAGCCGCCCGACTTTCCAGGAGAAATCGACGCGACGCCTACCGTGAGTGCGAAACTTTGACGCACGGCCTCGCAAGGACAACGCCGCCCGACTTCCAAGGAGAAATCGACGCGACGCCTGCCGTGAGACCAAAATTTCGACGCACGGCCTCGCAAGGACAGCGCCGCCCGACTTCCAAGGAGAAATCGACGCGACGCCTACCGTGAGATCGAAACTTCGACGCGCAGCCCCGCAGAATGACGCGCAGCCGGAAAATAAGCAGGAGAATCCACGCACAGACCCGGGACATCTGGTAATCCCCGCGATCCACAAAAAGAGACTGTCTGCGCGCCGGAAAACGACGCCCGACTTCCCCGCGTGGAAAAGAACGACGCAAGTCTGTGTGTGCTGAGAGGAAATCGACGCACACACCCCTTTTTCCACGCATCTCTTCTCCTGTGGCCCTCTGAGGAGATTTCCCACCAGAAACCAGGTACTCTGTGCTTGAAAGACACTTTATTGCTTTTTAAAGACTTAAAGACACTTAATATCAATTTTCAGTGATATCTTTACAAATTCGTATTGCAACTTTGATCGTTTTGACCTACAATTACCCAGATAAATATTCTATATTTTTCTAAACACTGTGTGGTGTATTTTTGTGGTGTTATACTATGGTGTTGTATGATTTATTGCACAAATGCTTTACACATTGCCTTCTAAGTTAAGCCTGACTGCTCGTGCCAAGCTACCGGAGGGTGAGCACAGGCTGATTTTGGATTGTGTGTGACTTACCCTGACTAGAGTGAGGGTTCTTGCTTGGACAGAGGGCAACCTGACTGCCAACCAAAAACCCCATTTCTAACATTGGTGATCAGCGGTGAGGATAGGACTTGTGTTTGTGCAGTGACATACAGTAGCTAAGTATTTCACTACCTACCCACAGTTGAAGGTCAACTTGATTTTTCATCTTTTTTGGCTCTTGGTTCTCTGATGTCCTCCTGGATATACTATTGATATTTTGGACTTTGGATTTTGGTTTTTGCTGATAAGATCTTATCAAAATGGATTGTGTACCTACTCATTCTTTGTTCGTACTGACCACCTCACTAAGGCTGACCTAAGGAAGCTTTGCAGACAATGGGGCCTTCCTGTAGCAAGGAGATCTACTAAAGCGGAGATGCTCCATCACTACATAGTCTGGGGGGAGGAAAGATGGGCAGAGAGAGAGGCAGCAAGAAACCAAATGACTAAGTACCCCTCAGATGAGGAGGAGGACTACGCACATGAGGAGGAAGACTACTCAGATGAGGAGGAAGACTACTCAGAGTTGGACAGTGACCCAGAAATAGATGAATGGCTCCGAAGTCAAAGGCGACAGGAGCAACAATTAGAGGAGTATCTTGCAGAGGTTGAGGCAAAAAGACTCTTAGCCCTGGAAGAAGAAAAGATTGCAGCTCAAGAGCTGAGCTATAAAGAGCTGAAACTGGAGGCCGGAAGGGCTGAGTCCAGTTCAGATGGTGGCAGCAAAAATCTTGCATCTAGTACTGCTGAAGAAGGGCACAAGCCCAGAGATGTGGTGCCCAACTTGAAGAAGGGAGTTGACACACCCCAGGCAGTTCAAGGGTATGAGGTAGTTCCCGTTATGCACAGGGTCCCTGAGAAGGATTGGGGAACTGGCACAGGGAGTCATATTCCTACTGGGGGGAGGGACAATTTACTGACTCTAGCAGAGAGTGACAGAGAAAAGGGTTCCCCCCTGGTGGACGTCCTGGATATAGAGTGTAGAGACATCTCAGAAGAGTATGGGTTGAGTGTCAGGGACAGACAGATACTGTCTCACCAGTCTCAGGAGGGTGAAGTAGAGTGCTTTTCCAAGGTTGAGTTACTGGATGGTTGGGTGAAGGGTACTGTGGTTAATACATGTGAAGGGCAGAATGATGTAATTGCTGGAGAGCATATGTCTGGTCCTTATTTTCCAGAGCTACGCCAACACCCGGTGGAGTGTGAGTTCTCTGACCCCAGGGAACTTACAATGGAGGCAGACTTCTGGGTGAGTACCAGAGAGTCTGAAGAGGCATTTGGGGGTGCTCCGGAAGGGAGTGGTCTAGGTGACTCCCAACCGAGTGAGGTGGGAAAGGATTGCAGTGTCCCAGGTAGGTCCCAGGTCCTAGAGGGTTCCATGAGGGAACACCAGGAGGGAAGCCTAGCCTGTACCGTAGGGCCATCTTTTGAGGGAAGCCCCGCAGTGTCAGAAGAACTTGGGGGGGTGACTTTAGCCAGCATCCCAACAGTTCTGGTGTCTGGCAGTACCCCTCCTAGTGAGGGGGTGCAGAAGTCCAGACATAGGGTTGAGAGGGGGTTGCAGACCCCAGTGGAGGACCTTGAGAGTCAGGGGACAGCTCTGAGAACAGAGCCCCCCAGGAATGACCCAGGTGAAACCGTTTCTGGTTTGGGGGAAACCCAGACTCTGTCGGATGGGCAGAGGTCGGGAGACCTGCGCCAACCAGACTCTTGTGTGACCCTTGGGGATGGTATGTCCCTTGTGGGGGGTGAGAGTGCCCCCCAGGAAGTCCTGGCATGCCAGGCAAAGATTCAACCTCAGGGTGGTGACTCTGGGTTGGATACCCAGGTTCAGAGGTTAAACTCTGACCTGGTGGGAGGTAGATGTGCCTCCCAAGAAGTCCTGCTGTGCCAGGCAATTGTCCAACCTCAGGGTGTTGACTCTGGGTTGGATGACCAGGTTCAGAGGTTAAACTCTGACCTGGTGGGGGGTAGGTGTGCCCCCCAGAAAGTCCTGGCGTGCCAGGCAATTGCCCAACCTCAGGGTGGTGACCCTGGGTTGGGGAACCAGGCTCAGAGGTTAAACTCTGACCTGGTGGGAGGTACGTGTGCCTCCCTGGAAGTCCTGGCCTGCCAGGCAATGGTTCAACCTCAGGGTGGTGACTCTGGGTTGGCTAACCAGGTTCAGGGGATAAGCTCTGACCTGTTGGGGGGTAGGCGTGCCCCCCAGAAAGTCCTGGTGTACCAGGCAGTGGTCCAACCTCAGAGTGCTGACCCTGGGTTGGATAACCGGGTTCAGAGGTTAAACTCTGACCGGGTGGGGGGTAGGTGTGCCCCCCAGAAAGTCCTGGCGTGCCAGGCAATTGTTCAACCTCAGAGTGCTGACTCTGGGTTGGATAACCGGGTTCAGAGGTTAAACTCTGACCTTGTGGGGGGTAGGTGTGCCCCCCAGAAAGTCCTGGCGTGCCAGGCAATTGTTCAACCTCAGGGTGGTGACTCTGGGTTGGATACCCAGGTTCAGAGGTTAAACTCTGACCTGGTGGGAGGTATGTGTGCCTCCCAAGAAGCCCTGCTGTGCCAGGCAATTGTTCAACCTCAGGGTGTTGACTCTGGGTTGGATGACCAGGTTCAGAGGTTAAACTCTGACCTGGTGGGGGGTAGGTGTGCCCCCCAGAAAGTCCTGGCGTGCCAGGCAATTGCCCAACCTCAGGGTGGTGACCCTGGGTTGGGGAACCAGGCTCAGAGGTTAAACTCTGACCTGGTGGGAGGTAGGTGTGCCTCCCAGAAAGTCCTGGTGCGCCAGGCAATTATTCAACTTCAGGGTGGTGACTCTGAGTTGAATGGCCCAGTTCGGAGGTTAAACTCTGACCTGGTGGAGGGTCAGTGTGCCCTCCAGGAAGTCCTGGCGTGCCAGGCAATTGTTCAACTTCAGGGGGGTGACTCTGAGTTGAATGGTCAGGTGCAGAGGTTAAACTCTGACCTGGTGGAGGGTCAGTGTGCCCTCCAGGAAGTCCTGGCGTGCCAGGCAATTGTTCAACTTCAGGGTGGTGACTCTGAGTTGAATGGTCAGGTGCAGAGGTTAAACTCTGACCTGGTGGGGGGTAGGTGTGCCCCCCAGGAAGTCCTGGTTTGCCAGGCAGTGATCCAGTCTGAGGGTACAGACCCTGGGCTGGAAGACCAGGTTCAGGGCGTCCCCCCGGACCTGGAGGGAGGGGCTACTGATATCAGTGCCCCTACCATGTTGTCTTCTGAGGAGGCCACTCCTAGTTGGAGGGTGCTGGACCCCAGAAGGGAGGGCAGGGGGAGGGAAGCCTCACCCCGGGCCCTAGTCCAACCTGAAGGTACAGGCCCCAGGTTGGAGGGCCAGTTGCAGGTTAACAGCCCTGCACTGGTGGAGGAATGGTACAGGGTGACTTCTGTAAGCACCCTGACCATGTTGGACTCTGGAAGGTACCGCTCCAGGAGGGAGGGTACAAAGCCCCAGAGGGGAGGACCAGGTTCAGGCTGTCATCCCTGACCTGGTGGAAGGGAGAGTGGTTAAAGGGTGCCCAGCACCTGGGGCTACCGCCCCCCACTCTCCACAGCCACAGTGGTTGGAGAGCTTTGAGAGGCCTGGGGCCTGGCTCTCATCCCTGGCAGCTATCAGTAATCACTGTGGCTTGCTGTCCGAGTGGACAGAGTTATCCCTTGGGAGGGGACAAGTGTCACACCCCAGGAGTAGAGTGGGCAACACCACTGTGTTGGTCATGGTGGTACTATCCTGCTCCTGGGATACATCTGTGAGCAAAGTAAGGTTAGGTGCTGCACAGATGGGATCCGCAGGTAAGGAGAAAGGTTCCCCATGGGTTGGCTTAGTGGGCCCTGAGAGTATGGACAGAGTGATCCAATTGGAGTCAGGAAGGCGAAGAACTGGAGCATGCCCCTGCTGTTGTGGGCCTGGGTCCTTGTTCTGTCGCCTCAAACAGGGAAGTACATCAGGATAGTGATTGTTCTCCCCTGGCTTTAGGCTGGTAGGGGGTCATGTTGGACCTGGCTTTTTGACAGGGACATCCCCAAACTTTTTGCCTCCTTCCTCCTATTTTTTCTGACCTGTTGTTGTTGGCTTTTGACCTCTGAGCACTTTACCACTGCTAACCAGTGCTAAAGTGCATATGCTCTCTGTGTAAATTGTACTATTGATTGGTTTATCCATGATTGACTATTTAATTTACCTGTAAGTCCCTAGTAGAGTGCACTACATGTGCCTAGGGCATGTAGATTAAATGCTACTAGTGGGCCTGCCGCACTGGTTGTGCCACCCACCTCAGTAGCCCCTTAACCTTGTCTCAGGCCTGCCATTGCAAGGCCTGTGTGTGCAGTTTCACTGCCACTTCGACTTGGCATTTAAAAGTACTTGCCAAGCCTAGAACTCCCCTTTTTCTACATATAAGTCATCCCTAATGTGTGCCCTAGGTAACCCCTAGAGCAGGGTGCTGTGTAGGTAAAAGGCAGGACATATACCTGTGTAGTTATATGCCCTGGTAGTGTAAAACTCCTAAATTCGTTTTTACACTACTGTGAGGCCTGCTCCCTTCATAGGCTAACATTGGGGCTGCCCTCATACACTGTTGAAGTGGCAGCTGCTGATCTGAAAGGAGCAGGAAGGTCATATTTAGTATGGCCAGAATGGTAATATAAAATCCTGCTGACTGGTGAAGTCGGATTTAATATTACTATTCTAGGAATGCCACTTTTAGAAAGTGAGCATTTCTTTGCACTAAAAACTTGTTGTGCCCTTCAATCCACGTCTGGCTAGGTTTAGTTGACAGCTCCTTGTGCATTCACTCAGACACACCCCAAACACAGGGTACTCAGCCTCACTTGCATACATCTGCATTTTGAATGGGTCTTCCTGGGCTGGGAGGGTGGAGGGCCTGCCCTCACACAAAGGACTGCCACACCCCCTACTGGGACTCTGGCAGACAGGATTGAACTGAAAGGGGGCTTGGTGCATTTCTTAGACACTCTTTGAAGTCACCCCCACTTCAAAGGCACAACTTAGTATAAAACAGGGCCTCTGCCCTACCTCATCAGACACTTGCTGGAGAAGAAACCTGAACCAGAAACTACATCCTGCCAAGAAGAACTGCCTGGCTGCTCAAAGGACTCACCTGTCTGCTTTCTACAAAGGACTGCTGTCTTGCTGTTGCCCTGCTGCCTTGCTGAACTCTTGTCTGGCTGTGAAAGTGCTCTCCAAGGGCTTGGCTAGAGCTTGCCTCCTGTTCCTTGAAGTCTCAGGACCAAAAAGACTTCTGCCTTTCACTTGGACACTCCGTGCGCCGAAAATTTAGACGCACAGCTTGTTTCGCGGCGAGAAAAACGCCGCACACCGACGCTGATCGACGCGACGCCCTCGGGACGATCGAGACTTCGACGCACAACCTCGCAAGGACAAAGCCGCCCGACTTTCCAGGAGAAATCGACGCGACGCCTACCGTGAGTGCGAAACTTTGACGCACGGCCTCGCAAGGACAACGCCGCCCGACTTCCAAGGAGAAATCGTCGCGACGCCTGCCGTGAGACCAAAATTTCGACTCACGGCCTCGCAAGGACAACGCCGCCCGACTTCCAAGGAGAAATCGACGCGACGCCTACCGTGAGATCGAAACTTCGACGCGCAGCCCCGCAGAACGACGCGCAGCCGGAAAATAAGCAGGAGAATCCACGCACAGACCCAGGACATCTGGTAATCCCCGCGATCCACAAAAAGAGACTGTCTGCGCGCCGGAAAACGACGCTCGACTTCCCTGCGTGGAAAAGAACGACGCAAGTCTGTGTGTGCTGAGAGGAAATCGACGCACACACCCCTTTTTCCATGCATCTCTTCTCCTGTGGCCCTCTGAGGAGATTTCCCACCAGAAACCAGGTACTCTGTGCTTGAAAGACACTTTATTGCTGTTTAAAGACTTAAAGACACTTAATATCACTTTTCAGTGATATCTTTACAAATTCGTATTGCAACTTTGATCGTTTTGACCTACAATTACCCAGATAAATATTCTATATTTTTCTAAACACTGTGTGGTGTATTTTTGTGGTGTTATACTATGGTGTTGTATGATTTATTGCACAAATGCTTTACACATTGCCTTCTAAGTTAAGCCTGACTGCTCGTGCCAAGCTACCGGAGGGTGAGCACAGGCTGATTTTGGATTGTGTGTGACTTACCCTGACTAGAGTGAGGGTTCTTGCTTGGACAGAGGGCAACCTGACTGCCAACCAAAAACCCAATTTCTAACAGAGTCGTAATAGGTTCCTTTACAAGTAGACTAGTAGTTTTACAAGTATCAGGTGTGAAGAGGACTTAAAGTGATTCTAGTCCTAGTTTGAGCCTCGTATGGTATAGGTATTTAAGTGCCCAAATTGATTAGTTTGGTGGAGTTAGCCAATAGTACAGATCGTAAAAAAGGTGGACTTTTGTCACAACTTTTCATAGAGGGTTAAACATTTTGAGTTATCTGTTGAACCAATGACACCCATCTAATCTTCTCAGTGTTAACTGGTCCCATGAGTCAAGTTCAAAAGCTTTGTTCGAATCTACCACTCAGTGCTAAATCAGACCCTTTGTTGAAAAGCATACTATGCACGGAAATGTCGTTTATGGGTTAGCTAACCTTTTCTGAAAACTTGAAGATAGATTTAAAACGTTCTTTAAAACACCTGCGTTTAAAATTATACATCTGATAGTTACTGCACACTACTACTAATGAATTGTTTAATTCTGTCATATTTTAGAGCTCTTGAATAAAAAAAAGAATCCTCAAAATACATTTAATGATATTTTATATTTGGGATAACCTGCTGAATTACTGTCTGTTGCCTAAAAAAGCTTGCAAACCGGGAGTGGCAGACTTCGCTCCCTTTTTACAAGCTGTGTTGTCTGCAGCTGATGCACTAACTCAGGCAATTTCAGAATAAGGTGCGCATGCTTTACGGCACAATGTCTACAAACCAGAGACAAAGCTATGCTCTGAGCCAACACACATGGTCATGATATGACCCCTGATGTTACCATGCGTATTTGCATGCCCAAACATGTTCAACGGAAATACAAGAATGAAGCACCCGAAGAAGGGACAGAGACTCGGCCTCACACTGTCATCTACATACAGTCGAGGTGTGTACAGCTTGTTGCACTACAGAAAGTAGTGTCCACTGTGCATCATTAATACTACTCTCCAATCCTGGCTGCGTCCTACACTCTCAGGAGCTTAGTGAGCATACAACAGGATATTGACTGTCATACATCCCCAAACCATCACATTAATAACTATGCAATACAGAGCATAGATGTAGCCACAAGTCAATGCAACACCACTTTGATACTGCTAGTCTGATCCCATACAAATAGGTGTTTTAAAAAAGACAAAATATCCCGAAGAAACTGTATATGGCAATCAGCAAATCCAAATGTATCTGAAATAATTGTAGTCCACAGCTTTACAATTGATGGACAGTAGCCTCTACCAAAACAAACTGATAAAAACCATTTAAGTGTTGCTGGTCAGAACTCAGCACTCAGGTTACGCAGGGGTGAGCAATGACATACGTCACGAAAGTAATTTTGAGTCAGGTGAATGTACTGGTAAAAGAAACACAACAGTTTAAAACCACTTTATACCTCTCAGGACAGCAACTGTGGAATGACATGAATGAGACTTTTAATATTATCCGTGGAAAAAAAGCGAGGCTGAAAACGGAAGTTAGTGAGTGGACAAAAGAGAATTGCAGCTATACTTGACTGTTTTGATGCACTGATTTCATTTCAAAGGTTTCACTCAGACATGGCAAATGCCTCTTTGTGATCGGCCTCGACCTTCATGACTCCACATTATCGATTATACGAGGTCACAGAAAATGCGTGCAACGTTTGGTCCTCTTTGGTCTTCTTCCAAGCTGAAAGGCTCTCTCAGATATGCCCCAGGCGTGAACATAATAAAAAAGTGAAACATATCAACCCTATCAAGGACACAATGTGTGCAATCAATTGTTTTATAAATAGAAGTATGCAGTGGTGCTGGAACAATTTCCAGAATTGGGATACTACTGACATCAATGTTACATCACTGAACTCAGAGGGATTCTGAAAAATTGAAGCATTAGACAGACAAGTGTGGCAAAGAGCAGGAGTGTGGTAAGGCTGGTGTTGCATTTAGGAGCTTCACTCTTCGCAACACATTTCTAAAGCATGGTGGGTTAACACACTATTACTTAAAGACCGCACATTTTCCATTGAAAGGATTACTAAATTTGCATAGACATACATTTTTACAGGTAGAACTATATTGTGCTCAAATAATGTGTGGCAATTGGGTTTTAGCAAATATTCGTCATTTACGCATCACCATTTCAGAACTAGAAAAAAGACGCTAAATTTGGGCTTTCCTAAATGTTTATATATTGTAATTTTTTTAGCATTTGTACTGTTCATTTATGCATATTTAAATGTTGTGTGTTAAAAGGAAACCACACCCAGCAGCCTTTCCTATCCTCTGTTAAAAGAATAAGTAGCAATTTTTCAGATGACTAGCCTGGCATTTGACCTCTGCCTTTGAACTCACAGGAAATGTGACAAGATAAAAAAGTATAAAGTCTTCTTTAGTGCTTTTTCACCTTGGAACTGTAGCATGGTTATTTTGGGGGTGCTGATGCATCTCTCTACTTCCTGGACTTTTTGAAATATGAATGTGTTGTAGAGCTTTTATTGTCACCTATAAATGATGTGTTAGAAAATTATCTTTACAGATCCAAGTCTGTGGTTGTGGTGATTACAGAAGTTTGTATTTAGTAAAGACAGAGAAACATGAAAAATAATAAATTCAGAATTTAGACAAGCAATACACTTAAATTCCTGGACCTTCATCACTCGCCCCTATTTTGCACTTTATCACCCCAATTCAAATTAATTACATACTCTCTTCCTTCAATTATCCTGCTCTTTGGATTAATGTCGATTCATAGTGCTGCATATAGTATCTTGCTTTTGTGTTTTTGCAAAACAATGAATAGTATTATGCCAAAAAGAATAACATTGTGCTTTATAGGGTACAAAGCATTTTGGTACAGAATTTCTGAAATATTACACCAACAGTGGCTGTGACTTCTTTGTAAAGGTTTGAGGTGCTCACTGCTTTTTCCAAAGTGGATATACAGGCAGTAACAGGGATCGGTATCATTTGAATCACCAGCTAATTAAAGGCTTCCGATTATGAACAGCCTGGTCTATATGACCTTGAAAAGAGAATGAAACTCAAACAGGAGCGGATCAGCCTCTGGGGTATCACGTAGGTGTACGACCATATAATTTATGAAGGCTTGGAAGAAATTCATTATGTTTCCGAACCTTTCACAAATTTAAAAACGAGATTTTGGATGTGTATTTCAGTCAAAGCTTAGGGTAGATGTAGTTTGTGTGGAGCCGGCTACAGAGTTTTTGCAGCAGTCTTTTAACAAATCCACTGTTCTATTTATCTGACTTGATCAAAGCACAGCTAGGGATGCAGCTCTCTGCTTGTAGAAATGGGAAACAAACTGAATTTCGATCTGAGATTCATTACTATACTCACTACATGCAAAAAGACCAGTCCTGTAATATCATTGGTGACATTAGTTAATATGCTGTGCAGGGTTGAAAAAGTTACTAATCCAGTCGCTGAATTTAGTGAGGCTCTAGGTTCGTGTCAGAGAATGGTGTGTCTGAGTATAGTGAGTTAATTGCTGCCTATCACTGTAACTCAAAACACTGATTTGATGGCCATGTAAACTGTGTTTGGCTTGGTACTGGAGCTTCCAGCCCTCATAAATTCTAAGTGGTGCTTAGCGATACTGCTTCATGTACTTTGATGAATGAATACGCAAATAGCAATTATCTCCTAGACCTAATGACGGACTACATTTTCGGATCACGTCATGATGTAGCACCCAAAATGTTAACCTTTTTAAGTTGCGCATTAAAGCTTTCCTATTAGAAACAATGACAGTCTCTGCATTTTGGTCCTGCTTGACCTCTTCACAGACGTCTACACCATCGACCTTTAAGTCCTAACAAACACCTATCTAGTAAACATGCTTACGATTCGAAGACACCATTTTTGTGTCTTTTATCTCCGAATGATGTCTATCTATCAAGACAGTCACTTCGAGTTCCTACTTTCTAACACATCCCAGATTGGCCAGTGCACCCATCTTCTTCCCTGCATGGAGACCCTTGATGCCCCACTTAACAACAATAGTATTAAGATCCCTTGATATGCTGATGTTGCTTAATCCTATTTAAAAAACTTATCCACCAGTGGAATCAACTTCGTCATGATGACATACATCTTTGCACAAAACTGTATGTCAAGTACCCACCTGAAAGGAACATGTCCAAAACTGAAGTCCTTTTTATAACAGGCAAATACAAATGACCTAGGTCAAAGAAGGGTGACAGAAATGAAGCTGGATTGGATGATAGATTACCTCTTCAAGAATGCAAAATAATTTGGATTCATCCTTACTATAGACAGTTCCTTCAAAACACAATGCTAGGAAAACCAACAAAACATTATTCCAGTTGTCAGTGCTGCTCAGAGTAAAGTACCAAAACACACATCAGAATACCTCACCAAGCCCTGAGCATCTCATATCTATAAAGAGACAACATCTATATGTACCTACAGTGATTTTTGTCTTGATGAATGCAGGCCTAACCATCTTTGCCTGATAATTCTCTGACCCTCTGAAATTTATTGAGTTTCTGAAAGTGAGCGGAAGATTTGAAAGCCCCTAGAGCCTCCTTGCCCCACATTAGCATCATTTTTTTTAATGCTAATGTGGCCCAACGATGCCAAATTCACTGTGTCAAATTTACAAATTGGCACAATGCATGCATTGCACCACTTTGTAACCCTTTGTGCTACATTATGCCTGTGGCAGAAATAATGTATGCAAGAGGGACATTAGAGGGGCAGTAAAAATGGCACAAAGAAATCTAAGAGATTTCTGTGCATCATTTTTTTCAGCACTCGTAATGCCTGCTCAGAGCAGGTGTTAAAAGGAGGTACACCATTGTTTACAATGGGCTGTAATGAGCTTTTCAGGATTAGCGTCAAAGTAAAACCTCTGAACTGACGTCAACAAATTTGACACTAGTTCCCTAACTATCGCCATGGTGTGCCATTTGTTAGATACAGCACACTCATGGTGGCATTAGGGGATGCTAAGGGGCACAAGAAAAGTGGTGCTGCACTGGGTGCAGCAACACTTTTCTTAAATCTGCCCCTGAATGTCCTAACATACAACACAAGAATGAGAATAGGCAACAGAGTGACTTTGCATTAAAGCAACTTTGTCAGGTATACATTTTTCTGATTGACGCTTTTGGCTCCAAAATCCATGATTTCAGGGGGGCCCAAATTTTGCATCTCCAACTTGTAGAGGCCATCACACTAGCAACATGCTGCATTCTTTGGTGTAGGATCTTTTCTTCAATAAAGAAGATTGTTAATCTCATTTAGGGCATATAGAATGACAATCTGTGCCAGTGGAGTCCTTGACAAAGAACCATCCACTACATATATACATCTCTGTATTTTCTGCAAGGATTGATTTTATGAAAGTGCTTCAGAAGACAGAAGCATTTCAGACAAAGCTGAGTTCTGGGTACACGACCTAGCTGTTGTGGCCCACTCACCCTTGATATTGCTTCTCAAAAAAATCTTTAGAACAGGAATGTGCATCTGAGAAACAAAACATCACTGACACTGTTGTACACGGCATTTTCTGCATATATGTTGGGTTACTGCTGATTTTCTAACTTGGGCCAGTTATGCTAGATTTTGAAATTCAATTTATGAAGCCTATCTTTTTATTTATTAACTTTAATGTCTTTTTGGTGCTACTAACATATGTTACACACAATTTACATGACACTAGCATGTTACTAATGTCACAACTACAACCAGTAAACCCAGGATTCCACATTAGATGTGCTTTAACTTCATTATTCTTAAACGTGTCAGCCTTATGTGGTCTTACCCCCACATCCTTTTCTTACTCCTCCATTTTTGCAGACCTTGTTTTTGTTGGACTTAGGAACCTTTTGCTAAGCCTAAACATTCCTTTTTAATACAGATAAGCCACTCCTAGGACAGGCTCTAAACATTCCATAGGGCAGAACCCTCTATTCTTCCACTCCTAACATGGCAGAAATCCAAATTTAGTGCACAGACCGGGCAGCTCACCCTAGAAGTGTGGCTAGCCTTTTAGGGGACAGTACTACCCTACTTAGCTAATTTCCTGGCTGTCCACGAGCAGACATGCATATGAGGGGAGGGTAATCCTTTGCAGCTCACCCGTCTTAAGTGACGATTTCACTAGCCTGGCTGGGGGTGGAAGATGTGACCTCCTTCCTGTCTCAGCCTTGTCTCTGACTCCTGGGAGTGTTCACATTCCTGGCAGGAGGTCCGAATCCTGTTTTGATGGTAGCAAGTGTGGGAAACTGCATGCTGTCCAGTCAGGTCACCAAGAAATTAGGGCAAACAGGTGGGTAACTTTTAAGGTGCCACCTGTGTACATGCCAGCCATCCCTCAACACCAGATTCATGTCAGGGGAGAGAAGGCACATTGTTTGACACCAAACTCGACATATCTAGGTGGTACCATAATGGAGGACCTGGGTCTGACTGGGTGCAAGTTCCATGTTATTCCATGGACCAGCTATCACTTATAGTGTACTTTAATGGTAAAGACACTCTAGAGACATATACACTCATGCTTGTTAGACCTGACATGCCTTAGGGTGGTCACCCCTAACTTTTTGCCTGCCTCCCTCCACTTTTTGGACTCTGTTTTTGCTGGCTTTTAGACTCTGCGCACTTTTCCCTGCTAACAAGTGCTTACGTGCATATGTTCTCTCCCTTTAAACATGGTAACTTTGGATCAGACCCAATTGGACTATTTAATATACTTATAAGTCCCTAGTAATGTGCACTGTTAGAAATGGGGTTTCTGGTTGGCTAGGGTATGCACCTCAGCCAGGCAGAACTTACCCACTCTAGTCAGGGCAAGGGAGTTACACGTCCAAGATAACCCCTGCTCACCCCCTTGGTAGCTTGGCACGAGCAGTCAGGCTTAACCCGGAGGCAATGCGTAAAGCGTTTGCACAACCCACACACACATGTGACGCAATATCCCCACCACAAAGGAAACACAACACCAGATTATATGAAAATACACTGTATTGTACACAACATAATTATTAGACCAACATCACATAACAGTACTATCCTGCTACCTTAGCAGTTGTCAGAACGTTACACATTAGTTACTCTGCAAACTAGCAGTAGTCACACATAACACACAGGTTACTCAGTATTCTGCAACATAAGCAGTAGTCAGGAAACACGTTATCACATTAGCACATTTGTCATAAGAATATCATAAAACGCCCATAGTAGGAACATTAGAAAACCTATGGCAAGTTAAGCAAACATATTAGCAAGTCATGCCCATAAAAGGAACATGTGCACACATATGTAAACACATCAAAGAACAGGTAGGCAATATAACAGAATTGCAAAGTCTGTAGAAAGAACTTTAACTCTTAATCATATTGGTCCATTTTAAAAAGTACCCGTAAATGATGAAAAGGCACCTCCAGTGCCTAAAACGAATAATGGGGCCCCCTGCGCTCCTTTGCGCAAAAACGGGGGCCTCCAAAACATTGCAGATAGAGAGGGGCGGCACGCACCCTCTCTGACTCCTTATCGGGCCCCTTCTGGGACCCGTGATCACCGGGGGCCCCCCGGGCCTCCACCGGCCCTCCTGTGGGGGGCCCAGGTCACCCAAAGCTCAAAGAGGGGAGGGGGGCGCCTCGCACCCCCTCCTTGTAAAAAGGCGGGCCCCTCCGGGGGTCCCGCTACCGTCGGGGGTCTCCCTGGGCCTCCGTGGCCCTTTCCTGAAGGGAGACCCCTAAATCAGGGACTTCTGGCCTGCGAGGGGGCCAACCAGAGAGCCAGGGGCCAGGGCGAGCCTCCGGTGAGGTTGCGCCCGGCCCGGCAGCACAGAGGAGTCCTCCGGGACTCCGACGCGCGAGGGAGAGGCGTCCTCCTCTCCCTCGCCGGTCAGAATGACGTTGCGGCCCAGGATGGGCCGGCTGGTGCCCACGGGGCGCCCTGAGAAGGGCGCGTCCCCCGGGAGCACGCGAGGAGCAGGCTTGCTCCGATTTCTTAAAAAAATTATCCTCCCTGTGCCCCGGGGGCACAGAGCTGAGCGCGCTCCTCGCGCTCAGCAACGAAGAAAGAACCCGGCTGCGGCGGTGATATTTTCTCGGCACAAACGCGCTCCAGGAAGCGCGAGGACACCAGGTGAAACCCGGGCTGCGGCGGTGATCCTTTTTTTGGGCAGAAAGACAATTAAGCACTTAAGTGCAATGCTCCAGCAAGGGGAAGCGCTTTCAAGCGCTTATTGAAGTCCCCTAAGGAGCGCTTTACAAAGCGCTTAGTTTTCCCTTCCAGGTAAAGAACCCCACGTGCTTTAGGGTAAGAATGCAGGGGTCAGGGGCCACAGCACCCTGCCCCTGGGGAGCAGAGCTCAAGGAAAAGGCCCACAGGGGGACAGGGTCCAACATCAGGCCAGCGCAAGAAAGATGCCAGCAAAAGGTAGTCCTTTATGGTGACCAGGCAGGTCACAGGTCAGCCCAGCAGCAACAGTCCATGGCGATTCCTGTGGAGTCCTTCCAGCAGTCTGTGTCCAGTTCCAGGTAAGTTCAAAGAGTCTCCAAATTGTGGGGAAAATTCCCCTGTACTTATAGTCAGTTCTTACAGTGTTTTACAGTGGTAGGGAGAGGAGGTTCCAGCCAGTTACAACTGGTTCTGGGAGTGCCCCCTCTCTCCTTTCAGCACAGGCTCCAAACATCAGTGGGGGGTTAACGACCCTATTGTGTGAGGCCAGGGCACAGCCTTTACAAATGTAGGTGTGCCCCGCCTCTCCCTTCTCTCAGCCCAGGAAGACTATTCAGTATGTAGATGCACCTCAGTGACACCTCCACCCTCCCTGTGTACAGGCTGTCTGAAAAGTATGCACAAAGCCCCAACTGTCACTCTGCCCAGACGTGGATTGGAGTCAAGCTGCAAAACACCAGAATCATAAGCACAGATAAATGCGCACTTTCTAGAAGTGGCATTTCTGTGATAGTAATAAAAAATACACCCACACCAGTAAGCAGTATTTATTATCACCATCACAACCATACCAAACACGCCTACGCTAGCCCTCATAAATCAGACAATACCCCTACACATAAGGCAGGGCATTTCTAATGCAATCCTATGAGAAGGCAGCACTCACAGCAGTGAGACACCAAGTTAGGCTGTTTGTCACTACCAGGACAGGCCATGCAATATGGCACATGTCCTGCCTTTCTACATACATGGCACCCTGCCCACAGGGCGTACTTTAGGGGTGACTTACATGTAGTAAAAGGGGAGTCCTGGGCCTGGCAAGTAAATTTAGATGCCAGGTCCCTGTGGCAGAAAACTGCGCACACAGGCCCTGCGCTAGCAGGCCTGAGACAGGTTTGAAAGTCTACTTCAGTGGGTGGCGCAAGCAGCGCTGCAGGCCCACTAGTAGTATTTAATTTACAGGCCCTGGGTATAGAGATACTACTGTACAAGGGACTTATAGGTAAATTAAATATGCCAATCAGGTATAAGCCAATCATACCAACTTTAGATGGGAGAGCACCTGCACTTTAACACTGGTCAGCAGTGATAAAGTGCTCAGAGTCCTAGAGCCAACAGCGAAAGGTCAGAAAAACCAGGAGGAAGGAGGCAAAAAGACTAGGGATGACCATGCGTATGGCCAAAAGTCCAACACAACCCCCTACCAGCCAAAATCCAGGGGAGAACAATCAATACCTTGATGTACTTTCCTGATTGGGGCGATAGAACAAGGACCCAGGCCCACAACAGCAGGGGCATGTTCCAGTTCTACGCCTTCCTGACTCCACTGGGATCTCTCTGTCAATGCGTCCCAGGCAGCCTAGACCAACCCACGGGGATTCTCTAGCTGCCAATGGCCAGAACCAGGCCCCAGGCCATCTAGGAGCCTCTGGTCTCTGAAACCATAAAGAGTGGGGGGCGGTAGCCCCAGGTGCAAAGCAACCTGTCTCCACTCCATTTCCGATCAGTTCAGGGGCTCTACCCTGCCACTGATCCACCAACCTAGGGTCCGCACCCATAGGTTCTACAGGGGCTAGAGGCGAGGCTCTCCTCCCTCTACCCCTCCTTCTAGGATCCCGCCCTCCTCTCCTAGGAGGGGTATCACCAGAATCCACACTTGCCAGGGTGCTGGGTACAGCAGCCCTGCACAACTTTCTCGCCAGCCCAGGATCACTACCTGGCGACTGACCACCCAACCTAGGGACGACACCCTTGGGTTGCACCGGGGTCCGGGGCGGGCTTCCCCCTCCCTGAACCCCACTTCCAGAGTCCTGCGTCTCCCCACCTCGGGAGAAGCCACCAGAAGTTTCACACAGGGGGGTGAGCACACTAACCGCCCCCCCAATCAGGTCAGAGTTTACCCCCTGACCCTGTCTATCTAGTCCAGGGACGACACCCTTAGACTGGACCATTGCCCAGCGAACCAGGACTTCCTTGGGAGCACACCTACCCCCTACCAGATCAGAGCTTACCCCCTGAATCTGGCAATCCAACCCAGAGTCACTACCCTGCGGTTGAACCACTGCCCGGCGCACCAGGACTTCCTTGGGAGCACACGTACTCCCCATCAGGTCAGAGTTTACCCCCTGAACCTGATCATCCAACCCAGAGTCACCACCCTGCGGTTGAATCATTGCCTGGCGCACCAGGACTTCCTGGGGGGCACACCTACCCCCCACAAGGGAAACACTTTCCCCAAGGGCCATACAAGAGTCTGGCTGGCGCAGGTCTCCTGACCTCTGCCCATCTGACAGAGCCTGGATTCCCCCCAGCCCAGAAATGGTCTCACCAAGGTCATTCCTGGGGGGCTCTGCACTCAGAGCTGACCCCTGACCCTCCAGGTTCTCCACTGGGGCCCGCAGCCCCCTCTCAACCCTATGCCTGGATTTCTGCCTCCTCCGCTGTAGAGCGAGACTACCAGACACCAGGACCGGCGGAACGCTATCACCAGCCACCCGCCCAAGTCCTAATGACAAAATGGGATCCTTCTGAACAGCTGGCCCTACGGTACAGGCTAGGCTCACCTCCTGGCGTTCACTCATGGAACCCTCCAGGACCTGGGACTGGAGCTCGGGTACCCTGGGCCTCAGCCCAACCCCATTCCCTCTCCTCTGAGACTGGACATGGGGTGCCTTACCCGCCCCAATACACTGGGACCTACCTGGGACACAAGCCTTTCCCACCACACCTGGTTGGGAAACACCTAGACCACTCTCATTAGGAACACCCCCTAATGTCACACCAGACCCTCTGGTACGCAACCAGAAGTCTGCCTCCTTTGCAAGCTCCCTGGGGTCAGAGAGCTCACACACTGACAAGTGTTGGCGTAACTCTGAAAAACAACAACGAAACAGGTGCTCTCTGAGAATCAGATTAAACAGCCCTTCAAAATTGTTTACTGTGCTACCCTTCACCCATCCATCTAGTGCAATGCAGCAAGCCTCCACAAACTCCTCCCAAGACTGGTGGGACAGTTTCTTACCACCCCTAAACCTTTTTCTGTATTCCTCAGGGGAAAAACCATACTTCACAATCAGTGCGTTCTTCACAGCGGAGTACCCCTCCCTGTCACTCTCTTCTAGAGTCAGTAGGGCATCCCTCCCCTCCTCAGGAATAAAACTCCCTAGGCCAGTTCCCCAATCCTTCTCAGGGATCCTGCGCTCTACCAGAGCCCTCTCATATTCCTTTAACCACTGACGTATGTCACCCCCCTCTTGGAACCTAGGTACCAGATCTATGGGTATGTGAGGAACATCTTTGCTACAGCACTGTACATTGCTGCCACCACTGGACTCCACCTGCAGCGCTGGTGAGTCCAGAACCTTCAGACTGCGCTCTAGAGCGAGTCTTTCTCTGGCAAAGGCCCTCTCTGCCTCTGCCATTCTCTCCTGTACTAAGGCCTTCTCTACCTCAGCCCTTCTCTCCTCAACAGCTAGGCGCGCTAACTGCAACTTCAGGTTCCTCTCTTCCCGCCTATCTCTTAGCTCATCAGGCGTCATGGAATGAGAGGTAGCCCTGCTTCTTACACTGGACCCAGCAAGGGACTCCCTATCACTGGGGCCTTCCCCGTCAACTGGCGTCCCCAACCGGTCATTCTCACCCTCCTGATCAGTCTCTCTACCACTCTCTAGGGATGAGGTCTGGGAGCCCTCCCATTGGGAACCCTCGCTACACTCAGGATCCTCTGGGTACCCCCTACGCACACTCCCTCCCTGGGTAAATGTCACAAACCTTTCAAAGAAATTCAGAGATCTCCTGAGGTCCCCTTCTACAGGCAGCCCTCTCTCTCTACAGAACCCCTCTAATTCCCCCTGCGTATAAAACGGCAGGTCCTCTAAATCAAAGGTAAGCCCCATCTTGAAAAGGTACAAATAACTCAACTGTGACAATCACAATACCCAAGTGTGAGAACTGAAAACAGGAAAAATGACCAAAGAGAGAAAGTTAAGAGAAGCCAAACATGTGATGGTCTAAACGCAATCCTTGTAGTGAAATAATGAGTCACAATGGTATTGTGCAAGCGCAAGTCCTATCCTCACCGCTGACTTCCAATGTTAGAAATGGGGTTTCTGGTTGGCTAGGGTATGCACCTCAGCCAGGCAGAACTTACCCACTCTAGTCAGGGCAAGGGAGTTACACGTCCAAGATAACCCCTGCTCACCCCCTTGGTAGCTTGGCACGAGCAGTCAGGCTTAACCCGGAGGCAATGCGTAAAGCGTTTGCACAACCCACACACACATGTGACGCAATATCCCCACCACAAAGGAAACACAACACCAGATTATATGAAAATACACTGTATTGTACACAACATAATTATTAGACCAACATCACATAACAGTACTATCCTGCTACCTTAGCAGTTGTCAGAACGTTACACATTAGTTACTCTGCAAACTAGCAGTAGTCACACATAACACACAGGTTACTCAGTATTCTGCAACATAAGCAGTAGTCAGGAAACACGTTATCACATTAGCACACTTGTCATAAGAATATCATAAAACGCCCATAGTAGGAACATTAGAAAACCTATGGCAAGTTAAGCAAACATATTAGCAAGTCATGCCCATAAAAGGAACATGTGCACACATATGTAAACACATCAAAGAACAGGTAGGCAATATAACAGAATTGCAAAGTCTGTAGAAAGAACTTTAACTCTTAATCATATTGGTCCATTTTGAAAAGTACCCGTAAATGATGAAAAGGCACCTCCAGTGCCTAAAACGAATAATGGGGCCCCCTGCGCTCCTTTGCGCAAAAACGGGGGCCTCCAAAACATTGCAGATAGAGAGGGGCGGCACGCACCCTCTCTGACTCCTTATCGGGCCCCTTCTGGGACCCGTGATCACCGGGGGCCCCCCGGGCCTCCACCGGCCCTCCTGTGGGGGGCCCAGGTCACCCAAAGCTCAAAGAGGGGAGGGGGGCGCCTCGCACCCCCTCCTTGTAAAAAGGCGGGCCCCTCCGGGGGTCCCGCTACCGTCGGGGGTCTCCCTGGGCCTCCGTGGCCCTTTCCTGAAGGGAGACCCCTAAATCAGGGACTTCTGGCCTGCGAGGGGGCCAACCAGAGAGCCAGGGGCCAGGGCGAGCCTCCGGTGAGGTTGCGCCCGGCCCGGCAGCACAGAGGAGTCCTCCGGGACTCCGACGCGCGAGGGAGAGGCGTCCTCCTCTCCCTCGCCGGTCAGAATGACGTTGCGGCCCAGGATGGTCCGGCTGGTGCCCACGGGGCGCCCTGAGAAGGGCGCGTCCCCCGGGAGCACGCGAGGAGCAGGCTTGCTCCGATTTCTTAAAAAAATTATCCTCCCTGTGCCCCGGGGGCACAGAGCTGAGCGCGCTCCTCGCGCTCAGCAACGAAGAAAGAACCCGGCTGCGGCGGTGATATTTTCTCGGCACAAACGCGTTCCAGGAAGCGCGAGGACACCAGGTGAAACCCGGGCTGCGGCGGTGATCCTTTTTTTGGGCAGAAAGACAATTAAGCACTTAAGTGCAATGCTCCAGCAAGGGGAAGCGCTTTCAAGCGCTTATGGAAGTCTCCTAAGGAGCGCTTTACAAAGCGCTTAGTTTTCCCTTCCAGGTAAAGAACCCCACGTGCTTTAGGGTAAGAATGCAGGGGTCAGGGGCCACAGCACCCTGCCCCTGGGGAGCAGAGCTCAAGGAAAAGGCCCACAGGGGGACAGGGTCCAACATCAGGCCAGCGCAAGAAAGATGCCAGCAAAAGGTAGTCCTTTATGGTGACCAGGCAGGTCACAGGTCAGCCCAGCAGCAACAGTCCATGGCGATTCCTGTGGAGTCCTTCCAGCAGTCTGTGTCCAGTTCCAGGTAAGTTCAAAGAGTCTCCAAATTGTGGGGAAAATTCCCCTGTACTTATAGTCAGTTCTTACAGTGTTTTACAGTGGTAGGGAGAGGAGGTTCCAGCCAGTTACAACTGGTTCTGGGAGTGCCCCCTCTCTCCTTTCAGCACAGGCTCCAAACATCAGTGGGGGGTTAACGACCCTATTGTGTGAGGCCAGGGCACAGCCTTTACAAATGTAGGTGTGCCCTGCCTCTCCCTTCTCTCAGCCCAGGAAGACTATTCAGTATGTAGATGCACCTCAGTGACACCTCCACCCTCCCTGTGTACAGGCTGTCTGAAAAGTATGCACAAAGCCCCAACTGTCACTCTGCCCAGACGTGGATTGGAGTCAAGCTGCAAAACACCAGAATCATAAGCACAGATAAATGCGCACTTTCTAGAAGTGGCATTTCTGTGATAGTAATAAAAAATACACCCACACCAGTAAGCAGTATTTATTATCACCATCACAACCATACCAAACACGCCTACGCTAGCCCTCATAAATCAGACAATACCCCTACACATAAGGCAGGGCATTTCTAATGCAATCCTATGAGAAGGCAGCACTCACAGCAGTGAGACACCAAGTTAGGCTGTTTGTCACTACCAGGACAGGCCATGCAATATGGCACATGTCCTGCCTTTCTACATACATGGCACCCTGCCCACAGGGCGTACTTTAGGGGTGACTTACATGTAGTAAAAGGGGAGTCCTGGGCCTGGCAAGTAAATTTAGATGCCAGGTCCCTGTGGCAGAAAACTGCGCACACAGGCCCTGCGCTAGCAGGCCTGAGACAGGTTTGAAAGTCTACTTCAGTGGGTGGCGCAAGCAGCGCTGCAGGCCCACTAGTAGTATTTAATTTACAGGCCCTGGGTATAGAGATACTACTGTACAAGGGACTTATAGGTAAATTAAATATGCCAATCAGGTATAAGCCAATCATACCAACTTTAGATGGGAGAGCACCTGCACTTTAACACTGGTCAGCAGTGATAAAGTGCTCAGAGTCCTAGAGCCAACAGCGAAAGGTCAGAAAAACCAGGAGGAAGGAGGCAAAAAGACTAGGGATGACCATGCGTATGGCCAAAAGTCCAACATGCACTATATGTGCCTAGGGTCTGTAGATTAAATGCTACCAGTAGGCCTGCAGCACTGGTTGTGCCACCCACTCAAGTAGCCCCTTTACCTTATCCCAGGCCTGCCATTGCAAGGCCTGTGTGTGCAGTTTCACTGCCACTTAGACTTGGTATTTAAAAGTACTTTCCAAGCCTAAAGCTCCTCTTTTTCTACACATAAGTCACCTCTAATGTGTGCCCTAGGTAACCCCTAGAGCAGGGTGCTGTGTGGGTAAAAGGAAGGACATGTACCTGTGTAGTTTACATGTCCTGGTAGGGTAAAACTCGTTTTGCACTACTGTGAGGCCTGCTCCCTTCATAGGCTAACATTGGGGCTGCCCTCATACATTGTTGAAGTGGTAGCTGCTGATCTGAAGGGAGTAGGAAGGTCATATTTAGTATGGCCAGAATGGTAATACAAAGTCCTGCTGACTGGTGAAGCTGGATTGAGTATTACTATTTTAGAAATGCCACTTTTAGAAAGTGAACATTTCTCTGCACTTAAATCTTTCTGTGCCTTACAATCCACGTCTGGCTAGGTTTAGTTGACAGCTCCTTGTGCATTCACTCAGACACACCCCAAACACAGGGTACTCAGCCTCACTTGCATACATCTGCATTTTGAATGGGTCATCCTGGGCTGGGAGGGTGGAGGGCCTGCTCTGACACAAAGGACTGCCACACCCCCTACTGGGACCTGGAAGACAGGATTGAACTGAAAGGGGACCTGGTACACTTCTAAGCCACTCTTTGAAGTCTCCCCCACTTCAAAGGCACATTTGGGTATAAAACAGGGCCTCTGCCCTACCACCTCAGACACTTGCTGGAGAAGAAACCTGAACCAGAACCTACCTCCTGCCAAGAAGAACTGCCTGGCTGCTCAAAGGACTCACCTGTCTACTTTCTACAAAGGACTGCTGCCTTGCTGTTGGCCTGCTGCCTTGCTACACTCTTGTCTGGCTGTAAAAGTGATTTCTAAGGGCTTGGATAGAGCTTGCCTCCTGTTTTCTGAAGTCTCAGGACCAAAAATACTTTCTTTCAACTGGACGCTGTGTGCGCCAAAAAATTCAATGCACAGCTTGTTCGGCGGTGAGAAATTCACCGCACACCGATCCAGAAAGACGCCGCTCGACGCGACGCCTACGGTGCGACCGGAACTGCGACGCACGCCCTCGCCTGGACAACACTGCCGACTTTGAGAGAGGAAATCGACGCGACGCCTGCCGTGAGGAAGAAAATTCCACACACAGTTCCCCGGAACAACGCGCAGCCGGTTAACAAGTCTAGGATTCCACGCACAGACCCTGGGACATCTGGTACTCCCGTGCACCATAGAAGGAGTCGGCCCGTGTGCCGTAAAATGACGCACGTCTTCCCCGAGTGAAAAATAATGACTCAAGTCCGTGTGTGAAGGGGCAAAACCGACCCAATCACCATTTTTCTTCTCGCAGAACGACGCACGTCTCCCCACGTGAAAAATACTGACGCAAGTCCGTGTGTGAAGGGGCGAGACCGACGCACACACCATTTTTCCACGCATCTCCTCCTCTGCGGCCCTCTGTGGAGATTAAAGACACTTTATATCACCTTTCAGTGATAATTCTACAAATTCTTATTGCATCTTTTATTGTGTTGATCTACAAATATCCAGATAAATATTCTATATTTTTCTAAACACTGTGTGGTGTATTTGTTGTGGGGCTATATTGTGTTATTGTATGACTTATTGCACAAATACTTTACACATTGCCTTCTAAGTTAAGCCTGACTGCTCGTGCCAAACTACCAGAAGGTGGGCACAGGATAATTTGGATTGTGTGTAACTTACCCTGACTAGAGTGAGGGTTCTTGCTTGGACAGAGGGTAACCTGACTGCCAACCAAAAACCCCATTTCTAACAATGCTTATAAGTCTACACCTTAAATAGAATGCACCCTGCTTCCTAGACTGGAGAGGTCTTCCCCAGGGGTGTCTGACACATATGTAAGGCACTCTATTGAACTGTGCCACACGTGGTAAGGTCACAGTCAAGCAGTTGGAATTTCTCCTGCATTCTGCATTTGAAACTTCCTATCAGTAGTTTGTTTGGGTTGCCCAGGGTGGCCAAAACTCATGCCGCAATCCTGGGGACCCCTTTGCCACATATACCTGGGATTCCCAAGGTACATTATACTAGGGACTTACAGAGAATTAGAGAATTACCAAGTCGACAAATCAGTTTTGGGTGAGAAAGCACACTCCAGTGCAGTAACAGAGTCATAACCATCAGCACTGGGGCAAACAGTAGGGGTTTCATACACAGAGAGCACTTTCATACACCCTGCACATTCGGCAAGGGTTGCCTCTCAGGAGTTTTCCATCTGCCCTGCCCATGATGGACCACTCTTTAATCAATGAGCTCTAACATTCCTACTTTGCCCAAATGTTACTTTTATTTGTGCCTATTGTGTGTGTTTGCAAGACTTGAGATTTGAATATTTACCAGACCTTTGTTGTGAGACTCTGGGATATGTCTGCCATCTTAGGCTTGTCTCGCTAGCTTGGTCTGTGCTGTTCCCAGCTTTTTCCACCTTCTGTACAACCTGATATCTAAGAGGTATGCCTCTCTCTCTTTCCTGCCTAATGCCTTCTGATCAACATATCTATAGGCCTGGCAGATAATGACTGAGCCTAAGTAGACCTCCAATGGAAGAGTTAATCCCTCTGCATGGACCTTAGAACCATGTATCTTTCTGGAGGAAAAAGAGGTGGCCAGAGATATCATGGCTTGGCTGCGGCCATAACATGAGAACCATGCAAATTTGAGATGGGATGTCACTCAAATATTTTCCACCTGCCCTGTTGGTAAATTGCCACTCTCAATCTGTTAGTGCCAAAGTTCCCTATTTTACCAACTGTAAATTTTATATGTACCTAGTCAATATGTTTGGTTGCAGGACTTGTGACTCGAATAGTTACCAGCCTTTGTACTTCGGCTAAGATAAGCAACAGCCATCTTAGACTGCTCTTTTGTGAATTGGTTGTGCTGTTTTCAGATGTATTTTCCTTTGTTTACTTCTATTAGCTTAGGGAAGTCTTTATTTTCTTCCCTCTGCCTTCTGTCTCAAGACTGGTGGATGATGATAGAACTGTATATTAGCTCCACTGTGTCAAAGAACCCTTTTCAAATACCTGTTACTTTAGGTCATATAGAACAAAAAACCTGACCTTATCATTTTCATACGATGGTGGAATTGTGAGTACACCTTCTTATCCTGGAATGTCCATGAGTAACATACTTCCTTTGTAAAAAAACAATGGATGTCTCTTCAGTCATCATCATCATCTTTATGAGATATACATAGCGCTTACGACACAGAGGCCTCCAAGTGGTTTGTGCAGAGGAATAGAGAGAGAGCTTCTAGCCAGACAATTCTCTCGCACTACTTTTGTTGGAACTGAATCAGCTACTACAGAAGATTATGCATCATATGAATAGAAAGAACACTTTGAGGTCTGGGTTCACTTGAGGTTTGGTTTATGTGCAACTAAGCCAAGAATCAGGTGGGAGGTGTTCTTTCTCATGAAGGTTTATGGTCCCTATGATTCACCTATTGTGCTTTCACCAAGGCCAATGCCTATAATACAACTGTTCTATTTACAAATCCTCAACCTTTTGATTTACCGCATATACAATGTTTCTCATTCCTTTTTCTTTCAGGTATGGTTCAGCGTTTATTTGGCCTGTGCCTAGTAAGTGAAGTGTAATCCCAATACCAGCCAGTATACATTTTCAGTTTTTATATAATCAGTGTTGTATGATATATTTAACTGGATTCAGGTAAGATATGTTCTAAATTCTACTAAACCTTCTATAAAACGCAAAGCAAAAACTTGCATTTATTTATGAAATATGTAATTTGAATTATCATTTCGTGAGCTTTTCAAAATCCTTACATTTTTTTAGATTTATTTAGAAAAATCAAGATGCAAACAGATAATTGAAATTGAGGCTTATGTATTGAAATATATGCTGGCAACTGTTCTATAATCCTAAATCCAGGCCTTAGTTGCTGATTCTGATACACTCCAGATCAAACTCCTGTCATTTACGCTATCAGTTTATACTCTGAAATATGTTGGACATGCAGCTTTCGTCTCTTCTACTTTTAAAAGTATATTTTTAACATTTTTAAGTATTACATTGTAATACGTTTTTATTTATTCATTCACTATTAGTGCAATTCCATTTGATATTTGGGATTGAATTGAATTGCTTCAATGTTTGGCATTGAAGTAGTTCGTGAACAGCAATATTTGACAAAAGTTAGATGCTGCAGGTTGGTCCTGCTATAATTGTACTTCTGAAGGCGTTTGTAATCTCGTGTGAATCGTGCTCAATTTATGATATTTGAGATTCTGGGATGCACTTTTAGGCATGTCCAACATTTACAGGAGAATAGTTAGATTTTTGAATTAGTTGCAATGCCACTTGGTTCTCACTGATATCTGTTTTATTTCTTCCTTAACATCTATAAATTGAATGTTCCTGAACTTAGTTTACTCTTTGCAGTCCTCACTTGCTATCTGTCCTCAAAGATAATCCCGTTTTACTCACTTTATCAACTTCTCACGATCAAGACCACCATTTTGAAAATAATGCCCTTTTACGAAGGTCAGCCAAGCTTCCAGCTGCCTCAGTCACATACTGCAACAAATACCATATTTCTTAGCCAACCCCCTCCCACTCTTGCTCGTCTTGAAGGAATCAGTTTAAGCAAATGAAACAGAACCTGTGACTGAAGGCCCCTGGGGTAGCATAACTGGCACACACCCGTCATTTGCTCAATACTTCATCAGGTTCTATCAAACGTACCACAGGAATGTAACATCTGTTCCCATTCAGAATCTTCTGATATCACATTGCTTTCAAGATTGAGAGCATCGTCACACCACACAGTTTCATAAAAGCGGACACTGCGGTATGTCTCTCTTCAAAGAAGAATGGGTTATCAAAGGCCTATTTCAGCCAAAATGCTGGACATTATCCCAGTTCGAGACTTCAGCAAATTTAACGTGGTTTATGTATCCACCTTTAAATGTGAGCGATGAGAAACCAGAAGCTGCAAGCCATCCAGGACGCGTGGGCGCAATTGCTATGCCATACACGGTATGGAGCCTAATACCTTCCTAATTGGTCCATTTGTTAACTGAGATTTAAGTGAGCTGTGTCGTACCGACTATGTTCAGATATGAAACATGAACTACTCTCATCTTGGCACAGGCAGATGATTTAATAAAGAACTGCAACAATTTCTCCCCTTTTATATGTTCGACTGTCTGTGAATGACTTTTAAAAATCCAAAGCCGCTGTAGACGACAAATGTCTGAAGTTGAAGTATAGGCCCATACTTATGGACTTTTGCGGCACATGGCAAGGCAATAAGTCACCTTGCTGCACTGCCCTGCATCACAGGGAAAGGGCACGGATGTGCCGTAGTTAACCAATAGGGCCTACTACTGTCTTTTACCCCTAAGCTGGAGCACTTCTAGCAGCCTAGCGCTGATGCAGGCACGCTTGCACCCTGGTGCAAGAGTGCCTTCGCTACATGCAGGATTGTTTTTTTGCAGGACAGGAAACCTTACTGCAGAAAAACAATCCCGTGAGGCTTTTTCCTCTTTCTATGTGTGCTGCATCTGTAGCACACATAGAAAGAGGGAAAAAAGAGGAGAAATAAGCATATTTCGCTTTGTTACACCTCCCCTGGGGAGGCATATATGTTCAGCACATTCCCAGGCCTACCAGTTCTGGCAAATCTGGGAATGCATCAAAATTAGGGTTATGCGGGGAGCTCTCCATAGTTGTATTTTGTTCTCACTTTCGTGCCTTCTTTGCATAGTCTACAACATATGTAGTATAATGTGAGGGATTATTCTCGCTATTCATCAATATTTATATAGTGATGTAGTCCGTCGCCCCTACCCTCTATCTATGTTCGGGGCGGATGGTAGATTTGGTTTAAAGGCTGAAAACCACCATTGACTGCCCAGTCCTCCTGGTCCCTGAAAGTCGTAATGCAAAGGTTTAGCATTTAAATGATCGGAACCTGGAGAACACAGTGTGAAAGCATGATTGGTTGTAGGAGGCTGACCTGGCTTACAGTGGGTACCAATGGTACTTACCCCTTGTGCCAGGTCCAGTTATCCCTTATTAGTAGAGTAGTAGTGTTCTAGCAGCTTAGGCTGATAGAGGTAGCTATAGCAGAGCAGCCAAAGGCTGAACTAGGAGACATGCAAAGCTCATGCAATACCACTTATATAGGTATTATATCATAAGAAAGACAATACTCATAGTTACTAAAAATAAAGGTACTTTATTTTAGTGACAATGTGCCAAACATATCTCCGAGGATATACTCCCTTAGGAGATAAGTAAAATACACAAAATATACACAACAGACCAAATCAGGTAAGTAAAACATTCAGAAAGTAGTGAAAACACTGTAGAATACATTAGGATGCAACAGGCCTAGGGGCAACACAAACTATATACTGAGTAAGTGGAATGCAAACCACGAATGGACCCCTAGGCTAGTGTAGTGTGTAGAGGGTCACTGGGAGTGTAAGAAAACACTAAGGGTGTCAAAGATACCCCACCCCAAGACCCTGGAAAGTAGGAGTAAAGTACTACTATTTCCCCAGAAACACACTAAAGTTGTGATAAAGGATTTTGCAAACACCACCACAGACTGCAAAGCACTGAAGATGGATTCCTGGACCTGAGGACCTGCAAAGGAAGGCAACCAAGTCCAAGAGTCACTAAAGTGTCCAGGGGGGCAGGAGCCCACTAAATCCCGGATGAAGGTGCAAAATGGCTGCCTCTGGTCGGAAGAAAATTAAGATTCTGCAACAACGAAAGGAGGTAGGATGTATTTCTTCATGCAGAAGATGTCCCACAGAGTGCTGGAGGATGCAGAAGTGTTTCCTTGGCAAAATACCACAAACAAGCCTTGCTAGCTACAAGAGTTGCAGTTGGAGAAAAAGGGTGCTGCTCGGGCCCAGGAAGGACCAGGATGTCGCCACTTGGGAGAGGAGACAGAGGGGGCCCTCAGCAATGTAGCGAGCCCAAGCACAAGCAGGAAGCACCCACAGAAGTCCTTGAACACAGGTGCAAGAAGTCTGAACACGGCGGTCGTCTCAACACTGCAAAAGGAGGTCCCACGACACCAGAGATCAATTTAGGGAGCTGAGCATCGCAGGACAGAGTGCTGGGGACCTAGGCTCAGCTGTGAATGCAGGATTTCTTGGAAATGTGCACAGAAGCCCTTGTAGCTGCAGTTCACACAGTGAACTCCTCCAAATTTGGACAATTGGACCACTGTACAGACTGGGTCACTTGGGTCCACCACCTGTGTTCCAGGGGCCACGCACGTCAGGATGAGAGGGGTCCCAGAGTACCAGTGAAGCTGAAGTTTGGTGCCTGCTGAAGACAGGAGGAAGATTCAGTTGACCCACAGGAGATTTCTTTGTGGCTTACAGTGCAGGGTGAAGGCAGGCAATCCCCAGAGCATGCACCACCAGGAAACAGTCGAGAAAGCCGGCAGGATTAGGCGCTACAATGTCGCTGGTAGTCTTCTGGCTACTTTGTTGCAGTTTTGCAGGCATCCTGGAGCAGTCAGCGGTCAATCCTTGGCAGAAGTTGAAAAGAGAAGTGCAGAGGAACCCTGATGAATTCTTGCAAGTCGTAATCTGAGGAAAAGCCCACTGGAGAGACCCTAAATAGCCCTCAGAGGAGGATTGGCCACCTAGTCAGGTAAGCACCTATTAGGAGGGGTCTCTGACATCACCTGCTGGCACTGGCCACTCAGAGGCCTCCAGAGTGCTCACAGCTCTGGAAACAAGATGGCAGAGGTCTGGGACACACTGGAGGAGCTCTGGGCACCACCACTGGGGTGGTGATGGACAGGGGGGTTGTGACTCCCCTTTCCTTTGTCCAGTTTCACGCCAGAGCAGGGACTGGGGGTTCCCTAAACTGGTGTAGACTGGCTTATGCACGGAGGGCACCATCTGTGCCCTCCAAAGCATTTCCAGAGGTTGGGAGAGGCTACCCCTCCCCAGCCTTTAACACCTATTTCCAAAGGGAGAGGGTGTAACACCCTCTCTCAGAGGAAATTCTTTGTTCTTCCTTCCTGGGACTGGGCTGGCCAGACCCCAGGAGGGAAAAACCCTGTCTGTGGGGTCGCAGCAGCGGTAGCTGTAGAGAAAACCACAGAGAGCTGGTTTGGCAGTACCCGGGGTCCATAGTGGAGCCCCGGGGATGCATGGGATTGGCTCCCCAATACCAGATTAGGCATGGGGGGACAATTCCATGATCTTAGACATGTTGCATGGCCATGTTCAGAGTTACCATTGTGAAGCTACATATAGGTATTGACCTACATGTAGTGCACATGTGTAATGGTGTCCCCTCACTCAGGTCGGGGGAAATGGCCCTGAACTATTTGGGGGCACCTTTGCTAGTGCAAGGGTGCCCTCACATATAGTAACTTTGCACCTAACCTTCAGCAAGTGAAGGTTAGACATATATGTGACTTATAAGTTACTTAAGTGCAGGGAAAATGGCTCTGGGACAACGTGTGCGTTATTTCACTCAGGCTGCAATGGCAGTCCTGTGCAAAGGTTTGTCTGAGCTCCCTATGGGTGGCAAAAGAAATGCCGCAGCCCATAGGGATCTCATGGAACCCCAATACCCTGGGTACCTAGGTACCATATACTAGGGAATTATAAGGGTGTTCCAGTGTGCCAATTGAAATTGGTTAAAGTGGTCACTAGCCTATAGTGACAAATTTAAAGGCAGAGAGAGCATAAGCACTGAGGTTCTGATTATCAGAGCCTCAGTGACACTGTTAGGCACTACATAGGTATACACATTCAGGCCACAAAATATGAGCACTGGGGTCCTGGCTAGCAGGGTCACAGTGAGACAGATGAAACACACTGACAAATAGGGTTTTCACTATAAGCACTGGGGTCCTGGCTAACAGGATCACAGTGAAACAGTAAAAACACCCTGACATACTCACGAACAAGCCAAAAGTGGGGGGTAACAATGCTAGAAAGAGGCTACCTTCTCACATTGGTCATTTTAAATAAACCCAAATATCAAGATATATTTTTTCAATAAAGTTTTCATTACACACACACAAAACATTTTCGATAATCTCAGGTTAATGAACTACCTTCACTTTGTCATAAAGTCAGTGTGAAATGTAAGGTTCCAAGACTTTTATTATATTGATGACATCTGTCCTCTAGCTGGCACTCAACTACTGTGTCCTCCTTTTCTTTACGGTAGGCAACTCAGAACTCTCTGCAATCCTATTGGGCAGGAATCTGATGTGACACTGTCCACCCTTCTAGCATAGTTGGTTGGAATAAAACAGGTTAAAGTAAATGTATTGTTTCCCCAGTTGTATCGTTTTAGGGGGTAGAGGAACTCTAACTACATTTCAGTAAATGCACAACTTTCAAGAGTAATGACCCAATTAAAACCCGTTTCAGAAATGCCAATCATTTAATCAAGAACAAAAACTATATGTTGGCGGATGACCTCATTAGTATGACATAATATGGGAAAAAGACAAAACCTTTATTTCTGAAGAAAGGTAAAGAAAGACGCACGGAAATAGTATCTACTGAGGAATTCTGTCCTAACATTCAGTTCAGGTCAAAGTCAATACATCCAGTACATTTCTGCACTGCTCTCGGGTTTCTCATGCAGAAGAATTTACAGCTTTCCGTATGCATTCATAGGTGTCACTGAACCAAGGAGACCAGGCATCTTCGGTTTTCCCAGACAGAACTACTTATTTCTTGGCCTTTCCTGTTATACCACCCTTTTCTCTAAATAAGTTACATGTCTTGTTTTGGGGGAGGTTCACGCCTGTACTCTCCCTTTACACTGCCGCAGAGAATTGAAAAAAGTTTGAATCTGATTCAGAGGAGACCCTCAGATAAGGCCCAGATTAACTCTACTTTTTTGGGGCAATCACCGCTTAGTAAAAGGTGAGGAATTATAAAAAAAAAAAACTATTTTGAACTGCTTTCATGTGGCATGTTAGCATGTACTTAAAGCGAAATTCCAAATGTTTAAGTGCCGTACCAGTTTGTGTTTGATTTTAGTTTCATACCTGAAGAAAACAATAATTCACCTCACATCTAAATACTGGCTATTATAATAGTAGTAGTTAACTTTATTGCATAGAAAATACTAATATTTATTTTGCAATATTAAATCACAAGTAAAAAAAAGAACATTAAAATATAAAAATGAACGTTGAGGAGGACAATTCTTCCCTAAAGACGACTAAATAAATAGACGAGCATAAGAGAGTTCTAAAAACTTGGTGAATTTTCCAGTGTTGAAAAGTGGATTATTGGTAAGGGCAGGTGAGTACCTACACTTAGCAATAGGCTACTAACTCCCACTAGGTCCAGTCAAGTATAAATAAATTAATTCCAGCTCAAACCTTAGTAGCTTGGCAACAAGCAGTTAGGCTTAATTTAGGAGATAGATGTGTAAAGCATTTACAAATCACAAAGCAGTGAATAAGTAAATGACAAAACACAATAATTTATAAAAATAGATTATATTTGTATCTTTAAAAATACACTAAAATGACAACAATCCAATGTAGGGAACCAGAGATATGAACTTTTAAAGATTAAAAGTAATTCTAGCGTATAGAATCAAATAGCACTCAAAGGCTTAAAAAAGGTCACACTGGACAGGGACAAAGTCCATAGTTCAAGCCACCCACAATGTAATACTGTTACACTTACTTTCAGAAGGATTTCTTGATACAGGAAAGTGGTCCACAGCACCAGCCAAGGGTTCAGATGCTCTGGTTTGCCTAATAGGGTCTGGGACTCCAACTCCAACTATGCACCTCCTTAACTTATGGAGTTGTTTACAACAGTTGCTCCAAATGTCTCCAAACTTCTGGATCTTCTTCCAGAGGTCCTTTTAGGTCACTGAAGAGTCAAAAATGTGTTCCAAGTTTCCAGAAGCTCTGAGTTGCTTCTTGGGAGTTGGGACTACAATCTCCAGAATGCACCTGGTCAGAATCCTCAAATGGCCTCTGAACGCTGGTCAGCTGGGCTCTTGTTGCAGGACTTGATGCAGGAGACTCTGGGCAGCTCCTTTGTACCTGTAGCTTACACGGAGTGCACTCCTGGAGTTGCAGGAGCAAGACAAAGTCCTTTTCTTGTTGTAGCCCAGAGTGTGTAGCTGGTGCAGCCCTTGTGAGTGCAGTGTCCAGGTGCAGGCTGGGCGTCCAGAAGGGCAGTCCTTCATCTCCAGTATCTTCTTCCAGCAGGAATCTGATGTGTGGGTGCAGCTCTGCCATATTTATCCTTGCTCCTGGGGTGCACAGCGGGGGGGCACTGTCCAATCACAGGCAGACCACCACCCTCTCGGATGACCACTTCCTGGGAAGTGTGGCAACAATCAATCCCAGGGAGCAGCATTCTTTAAAGATCTAAAATGGCAGAATCAGATTTGTGGAAGTTAGTTCTGGCTGAGTCCACCCACTGGATGGCTAAGTTCCTTTAACACACCCCTCTCCAGCCCTCGCCTAATCTAATCATGGGGGCACCTGGCTGTCTGGGTTTGCAGGAAATGGGGGAGATCCTTAGCTGCTCTAAATGTCCTTCCCTCCTCTGAAGACCAGTTTGGCAGGGCTTTCCCATCCTGTTTCACCATCTTCTAACCAGATCTCTTCCACCAGGAACTTCCTTTGCCTTCAGCCCAGGTCACTTCACACGAAATCAAGGCAGCTTGGCCAGGCTGCCAGAGAGTGGCCAATCACAGAAGGGCACTACAGAGCTGAAGTTGGCAACTTTCAGGTAGAGTTCTAAAACTCTTTCCATGAACTAGTTATATTAAATTCAACAGTGGCAGGTTGTTGGATTTATTCTAACAATATGTTTGATACCAAACTTGACATATCAAGCTCCTTTTGAGACTTTATTAATTAAAATAAAGTTTCCCCATTTTAGCCTATAGAGCTCATTCGCTACAAGGAAGGAAAAACAAATTATTTTTCCTCACCAGTGCTTATAAAACATCTTTTATAAAGTTCCTGATTATAGTTACACTGCACCCAACACTGGGGACACCTAGGGTACACTGTAGGGGTGAAGGTAGTTTAAGACTTTGGAAGTACTTTTAATTCCAAAGTCGAATTTGAAGGTAACTTTAACTTAAAAGCAGCCAGCAAGGCAGGCCCTATGACCCTGGGCCTCTCAGCAGTGCACCTATAAGTGTACTACCTATGCTGGGGTCCCTAAATCTACATTCCCTACCATATACTAGTGACTTTGGTTGGCATAGGCAATTATAATTAGCCTAATTTGCATACTCATTTTAATCAGCTCTCAGGCTACAATGCTCCTTCGGAATGCACTGACAGTTTAATTACTTGGCCATGCAGAATGAATGGACTAAAGAAGCATTGCAAGATGTAAGGAGAGCCATAAATAACCCCTAAAAACCCTTTTGTTATGACCTGTATTATAGATGGCATTGCTTAGTTTGAACCGGTGGTTGCCAGTGGGAGGCACTGGCATTAGTTTTTGAGACTTGGACTTACTTCAGAATATAAGAAAGTTACCTGAGTGGAAAAGAGGGAAAAACATACAGATCGGAAAGACAGGGAAAAAAAGATGGCAAAACCATTACAAGCAGATTATTAGGAATCAGTAATAGCGATTAAAAGGTGACAGTGAGGGTCTGGTAGTGGATTAAAGCTACTGGCCTTGGTATTAGACTTGCCGACATGTCATTGTGCAGCACCCGGCACTCTTTCTTTCACAAATTAAGCACCTGTAGATGTTCTGTAAACACTGAATAAATTCAGGATGGCGTTGTCTAGGAAAGAATCAGAGCATACTCGGGCTGCTCACCCTGACCTTGTTCCAGTGAACCGTGAATTTACCTTGTGCAGTAACATATGTATAAAGAAACATGTTTACATGCAATAGGTTTTAACCTTACCCAAAATCCCCCTCCTAGACCAGAGCAGTTAGCCAGGGCATGAGGGAAGGGGCAGAAAGCACAGGCTTCTAGTGAAAACAACATAGTACAGCAGACAGAGAGAGAGAGGGGGCATTGCTTTAGACTAGGGCGAGAACCCTTCCCAGAAGGGTCAGTGGCCGGAGGGAGTGTACAAGCAATGAAGAGAAGGGTCTATGGCCGGAGCGAGTGTGCTAAAGCAGATCTGATAATCACAATTATTAATGAATGTTTATGTATGTTGAATAATAAAAAAAATGTAAAGTAAATAAAAATAATGTGCACGTTTTAAAATGTGCCCTCGGAGAGCGATCACCAAGATTCACAAATGCACGAATAAAATAAATAATATGTATGAACTATAGAAAAACGTATTGAACAATGTAGTAGTATGTCATTTTGAGATATATAACGTATGTTTTGCATTATATTGTAGAGTTAACTTAGCCGAAGTTGTGGCCTAGTCTTGCCAGGCCTCATGCAGAAGCTGAATTATTAACGCAATGTAGAGAAGCTAATGTGCTGGACTGACCATGAACCGCTTAATGTTTAATAAAATCTGCTCAGCAAAAATCCTATGCGTGAACCGATGAGCAGGAGATGATGGAATAAAAGTTTGCATCCAAATTGGTGTAAAGCAGATGGGGTGTACTTTCCCAGGACTCGAACAATGGAGACACTGACTGCAGAAGAAGATGCAACATTTTTGATACCTGACGAGCCGGATGATGAGAAAATCGCAAGGTGAACCAATCAGCAATCTGAGAACTGTACAATATTAAAATTCCTAGATTTGGAGTAAATATGCAATTGGACGGAGTCATAACTGGTGATTAATTGACCAATTAGGAATTGGGGGATAGGCTGGGCAACTTTGATATAATGATGTGGCAGAAGGGGATAGTTCAGATGATGTTAGGTGCAGATGTCCGGAGAGAGACATTATTCCGAAATTGATGTGATATTGGGAGAGAAGAGATTCGAGATTCTGTCATTGGGCTCACGCTCTTGAGAGCCTGATGTGATGCTGATCGATTGATGACCTGAAGACAAAGACTGACTTTGTTGCTGATCCATACCGTGGATAGGTAGCTGTGACAATGTGACTGAATTACCTTGTGCTTTTCTTTCTAGGTACCAACTGCGCTGTCAAAATAGTTTTCCTCCTAAGCTAGATGTTTTTTTCAAATTCATTTTCTAAACTGTTTTCGCATGAAGTCCCACATGCTAATGCTAATCTGGGTTAGGTAGGTTCCAATTCTAAGACGTTGACGTGCACGGTGATAAATGATTGACGGACTGATTTGCAGAGCTCTGCTACTCATGTTAACATATTCATTGTCATTAGCTTACGTTGAAGCATTAGAACACATGTTTCTCAAGTTCTGATTTGATTATGTTATTGGTGGTCACTAATGAATTAATCTTGAGTTGATTTGAATAAAGTTTGAATTAACCTCATGAATTAGTATTGTAACTAATAGGGACATAAAATTGATAAAAAGTATATTGAGTTGTGGTTATTCATGACTTAATTTCATGGTGTGAGGTTATTAACTGCTGATTAATGTCTTGCTTAATGATTATTGATTTGTGTATTGATTATTGATGAACATTGGTTAAATCGTAGCTAGGATACTCCATGCGAACCTAAAGGTTCATCGACCTATACTCATCCCCTTATAAGTTTACTTATTAAGGACCAGGCACACTAACAAGTGCATAAGCAAGGCACAGACGGGCCTATGGCCGGAGGGAGTGCCTAAGCAAGGCACAGAAGGGTATGTGGCTGGAGGGAGTGCACAAGCAAGGCACAGAAAGGTCTATGGCCGAGGGAAGTGCACAAGCAAGGCAACAAAGATGGCAAAGTGAAATATGGGTGCAGAATGAACTCAGTAGAAGGGAGCAAAGAGAGCACTGCAGAGTTTGGGCAGTGAAAAATGCAGCAGAGAGGGTACAGGATTCACAGGAGAAGGGGGAGAATATGAAGCATGTTACATGGAAATGGAGCGGGCACAGCAGAAAGATTAAAGTTAGAAGTAAGAGGTCATCTGGATTTGGCACAAGCAGAGGCTGGGGCACGTTGGTGAAATGGCGCTTAGTAAAAGGAGTAAATGGGTTGTAAGAGACCAAGGGAATGAGAGGGCACTGTTTGGAATGTAGCACAAGAGAGTCCCATGTGTAAAAGAAAATGTATTATACAAAAGGACAACTCTGGCATGCATTTAGCAGGTTGGAAGACAACGTGCAATGCCACTGTATTTTTTGAGTGTATTAAGTAGACAACATGCACAGACGACAGCACAGCCAGAAGATGCATACAAAGAAACATGGAGGCATAGGACAGTGGAGGCAGCTAAAAGACACCAGAAATGACAGAAAACCAAGTATGTCACCAAAAGACATTGAGCAGAAACCGTGTGGAAAATGAAACCATTCTATGTAGAAGAAAAATGAAGGCAGAGAAGCTGCACTAAAGGTAGGGAAGGATGTGTAAGCAACGTCAGGGAAAAGGGAGAGGTTGCAGGCAAACAGGAATAGTAGTGCAGCTGCAAAGAGTATACATAGGCTTGGCAAGTGTTAAGAAAGTATGGACTGGATTGGCTTTAGGGAGTGAATGCTGAGGCAGCATGAACAATCAGAGCGTGGCACTGAAGGCAAATGAGTTAAGCAACCAGGGAGATAATACAATTCACATCATAAGTGTGTGAAGCTAGGGCTCAAGCAGTGTCGTTTGGGACGAGGTTCATGCATCAGGTAGGCTGTGGATAAAGGGGAAGACCAGAAGACGCAATATTGCAGGTGTGGAGGAGGAATGGTTAGGGTGTAGGGTACCAGTAATGACTGGGAAGATGCAGTTTAGTTTTAGACCAGAGAACACGGCATGCAAATAGATAGAGGTAATTGTAGTGAATCAGAGGGACATTAAGGGGGTCATTACGACCTTGGCGGTATAAGGCGCTTACCACCGTGCAGAAGACCGCCAATACACCGCCGCGGTAGACCGCCACAGCTATTATGACACATATCTCGGAATCCGCCGAAATTCAGACACCCACACAACACCGCCACACCAAAGGTCAGCGATAAGCATGCGGAAACAAATCCTCCACCTCCACGCCAACAGAAACACACCCATGCTATTATGACACACGAATCCACTCGGCGGTCTTTCAACCGCGGTATTCCATTGGCGGTACACACCGCCGCGTTCAAAATACACACACAGCTCCAAAACACAGCCACATTGGACAATTCCAAATACACACACCTGATACACATACAAACAACACTCCCACACACCCAATACAATATAAAACACACACCCACATCACCCACAAACCCTTACAACCACAATTACTGAGAGAAGGCCAGAGAGAGACAGAACAGAATAGAGAACCCCATCACACAGAGGCACACTACACCATCACCCACACAACACCCACGCACAAAACACCACATACCACTACACTCACCACACTCATCAACACATACAATACCCCACACATCACACACACCACCCCATGGCACGCCAAAGACACCCCCGCTTCTCCGAGGAGGAGCTCAGGGTCATGGTCGAGGAAATCATCCGGGTAGAGCCACAGCTATTTGGCTCACAGGTACAGCACACATCAATAGCCAGGAAGATGGAGCTATGGCAAAGAATAGTAGACATGGTCAACACTGTGGAACAGCACCCAAGAAATAGGGAGGACATTAGGAAGAGGTGGATTGACCTACGGGGGAAGGTGCGTTCCACGGTATCCAGGCACAACATCGCGGTACAGCGGACTGGCGGCAGACCCCCACCTCCTCCCCCACAACTAACAACATGGGAGGAGCAAGTCTTGTCCATCTTGCATCCTGAGGGCCTCGCAGGAGTCGTTGGAGGAACGGACACTGGTAAGTCAAATTTCAACTATCATATCCCCCACCCTACCTGCATGCTATCACACCCCCCCACCCTCACACCCTCCTCTATCACTCCAAATCCTCACCTATCTACCCATGACACCAACCACCCATCCCAACCCCAAAACCTGCATGACCTAACTAAGCATGGATACCCATCACTAAAGCATGTCCACTGCACAGACCCACAACACCGCCCAACTATCACAACACAAGCGCCCACTCAGGAATGCCTGCACTGGGGTACACGCACACCCAAACATTGCACATCATGAAACACACACATGCAATAATCATGTACTCATACCCCCGCAGGAACCCGAAGGAACGTCACCACACCAGAGGGTCCAGACAACACCACTCCACCCCCAGAAGAGGCCCACAGTGACGACAGCAGCTCTGCCCCACTGGATCTTGATGACCAGCCCGGACCATCGTGGGCCTCAGGACAGTCGGTTCCCCTTGCCCTGCCACAGCCCAACAACGAACTGCCACCCTCTGGGAACACCAGCACAGCACCCACCCAGCGGGCCCAAACCTCCCTACCCAGGACAGGTCAATCAGCGGTGTGTCCACCACTACAGGGCACCTAGGCTAACCTACCACCCCAAAAACAACAGGGACCTGGGGGCAGTGGTAGTGGGCACATGGTCCAGGGGACAGAGGCACAGGAACACAGGGGAACTGGGAGGGCTGCTGTGCGACAGAAGGAGGACAGGCCAAGGGAACCTACTCTCAACAAGGCCCTCTCCTCCATCATGGGAGCATACCACCACTCCCAGGAGACGATGGCAACGGTACTGGACAAGTTGCAGGAGACCCTGCGTCTGCAGGAAGAACAGTATTTGGGGTTCAGGGAGGAGCTCAGGACCATCGGCTCCGCCCTGGGCACCATTGTAGGGGTGCTGACGGACATTCAAAAGACCTTGAGGGACACCGTGGCACTCCCAGGGGCCCCTGACACTAGCCATGATGATGAAATGCCCACTACCTCCGCCTGCGCTAGTGGACAGGAGGCACTGCCACAGGACCAACACACCAGCACCCCATCCCCTGCAGACGGACCACCACCACGCAAGCGGGCCCTGAGATCCAGGAACAGGACAGAGCAAGATGGCAAGACCCCCGCCAGGAAATAAGACCACCCTGATCGTCCTCCCACTGTCCCACTTTGTTAACCTGTCCAAATCGGAACTGCCCCAGCTCCACTTCCAATGGCCAGATGTGCAATGTACCTGTGAGACTAATAGACTGGACTCTGCCATGGACATTCCTTCACCATCACCCATCCCCATTTCACAACCCCCCTTCATTGTTATGCACTTAAATAAACACCCTTGAAACACTAATAAAACTGGAGTCAGTCAATGATTGTGAACTTTGTATTGTCAATTACAGTGTTAAAAAAGGTTACCCATTGGAAGGCCAACATACCAATGTCACACATCACAAGTCTTTCAAGGGTGCAAGCTGTTGACACGTAGGTTACCACAATAGTGAAACTGAAATGGAAGGGGACAACTCAGTTAACAAATAGGGAGTGAAATGTAGGTACAGGATAGAGGTAGACGTGTGAAAGTTAATAATATGTGAAACATGAAAATGTACTCACCTGTGTCTCACTGAAAATATTGCTGTATGACTGACTCCCTGTTGTCGTTTTCATCTTCATCAGCTTCCACCTCACCACTGTCCACAGGCAACACCGTCATCTGGATCATCCTCCTGCAGAAAAGGCACCTGGCGTCGCAATGCCAAGTCATGGAGCATGGAGCAGGCGATGATGATGTTGCACACCTTCTTCGGTGAGTAGAATAGGGATCCACCAGTCATATGGAGGCACCTGAACCTGGCCTTAAGAAGGCTGAAGGTGCGTTCGATTACCCTCCTAGTCCGCCCATGGGCATCGTTGTACCGTTCCTCTTCCCTGGTCCTGGGATTCCTCACTGGGGTCAATAGCCAGGACAGGTTGGGGTAACTAGAGTCCCCCAATAGCCATACACGGTGCCTCTGGAGTTGACCCATCATATCAGGGATGCTGCTATTCCGCAGGATGTAGGCGTCATGCACAGAGCCAGGGAACATAGCATTTACCTGCGAGATGTACTGGTCTGCCAAACAGACCATCTGTACATTCATAGAATGATAACTCTTCCTGTTCCTGTACACCTGTTCATTCCTGCGGGGGGGACCAGAGCTACATGGGTCCCATCAATGGCACCTATGACGTTGGGGATATGTCCAAAGGCATAGAAATCACCTTTCACTGTAGGCAAATCCTCCACCTCAGGGAAAATGATGTTTCTCCTTACGTGTTTCAGCAGGGCGGACAACCCTCTGGACAAGACGTTGGAAAACATAGGCTGGGACATCCCTGATGCCATGGCCACTGTTGTCTGAAAAGACCCACTTGCAAGGAAATGCAGCACTGACAGCACCTGCAAGTCAGGGGGGATTCCAGTCGGATGGCGGATTGGTGACATCAGGTCTGGCTCCAACTGGGTACATAGTTCCTGGATTGTGGCACGGTCAAACCGGTAGGTCACAATGACATGTCGCTCTTCCATTGTCAACAGGGCCACCAGCGGTCGGTACACCGGCGGATTCTGCCATCTTCCAATATGTCCCAACTGACGGTGCCTAAGAAGGACAACAGCGAAGAAACTGTCACCATTCCTCCAGGTATGTACCCACAGTCACACACAAGACTACAACAGACAATTAACCCATCCGGGAAAGGTTTTGAGTGTAGGCCTCGGTATGTGTGACGCAGTAGTAATTGAAGCCATGTGGGCCCCTGAAATGGCGGCTGCCTGACCTCTAAACTGGGACAGTGGTATTGTGGGGTAACTGCGCTGGCGTTGGACACCGTCGCGGTAGGCGGTCGTAGAGCGCGGCGCAATGCTACATTGGTTAACATTGGACCCTATGGGTCCCAGGAGCCAATGAACAGGTGCGCCGCCGGTGATGATGCGCACCGCTGCGGACGTCACCACCGTGGACGTCACAACCATTTTCTATCTCTTCCATCACTAGATACCTGACCTTCGACAGGAGAGGACCTACACTGCTAGTGCTGCTGTGACCTCGGTCTGGAAGCGACGATGGCTGCTGCGTCTGGGGGCCCCTGCCTTCACTGCACAGGAGTTGGAGAAACTTGTGGATGGGGTCCTCCCCCAGTACACGCTACTCTACGGTCCTCCAGACCAACAGGTTAGTACACAGGGAGCACGTTGGATGGGCTAGGCTTGGGTGGAGAGGGCTGTGTGGATGAGGGAAGGGGGCAGAGTACATAGAACAGTTATGCATGGGGATGAATGGGCCACAGGGATAGAGTTGGGAGGGGGCCAATCACAACGACGGTGCAGTAGGTAATGACTGTCCTCTTTCCTTGTGCATGTCATGTAGGTCAGCGCCGACCAGAAGAGGGACATTTGGCGTGCCATCGCCAAGGAAGTCCGGACCCTGGGGGCCCACCAGAGACGGGGCACCCACTGCCGTAAGAGATAGGAGGACATTCACCGCTGCAGCAAGAAGACGGCGGAGGCTCAGCTGGGGATGGCCTCCCAATGTGGGAGGGGTGCCCGTCGCACCATGACCCCCCTGATGTTCCGGATCCTGGCGGTGGCCTACCCGGAGTTGGATGGGCGCTTAAGGACATCACAGCAGACACAAGGGGGTGAGTACTACCTCATCATATGGACTTTGCGTGCAGTGGAGGTGTCTGGGTGGGGGTGGTGGGTTGTGGGTGTCCCTAGGCCAGGGCGAGTTAGGTAGGCAAGGCCCCTCCGTTATGTAGGCCATGTGGCATCTCTACCCCAGCTCAAAACAGAGGGAAGTTGATGCATAGTTGCCCCTTTGCCATCCATGTGGGCAGATTACTACCATTGCCATGTAGGCCATTCCCCAGAAATAGCATGTGCAGAGGTCAGGAGCACGGCGTAATGCATGGGGCTGCTGCATCTGTCTTGTCCGCCAACGGTAGCGGTATGCCATGCACTAAAACTCTCTTTCTTCTGTCTCCCCCCTTTTCCTGCTCTCCCTGTCCTTTTGTACATCAGCATCAACAGGCGGAGGTACAGTGGCACCGGAGCACGAGGGAGCTGCATCCCACATGGCCATGGAGGGCCACACCACAGACTCTGAATGCACCAGCGGGACGGAGGGCGAGGGGAGCTTCACGTCGGCCACCGGATCACCAACCAGCGACACGGACTCGTCCGCCGATGGGAGCTCCCTTGTGGGGGCGGCACCATCTGTGCGCCCCACTTCTACAGGTACAGCCGCCACCTCCCCTACCAGCACCGCCCTCCCAGCAGCCCCTCAGCCTTCGCCCGTGCCCGCTCACCCAGGAGGGTGGGCATCACCTTTGCCCCAGGCACCTCAGGCCCTGCCCCAGTCACCCCTGCTGCCCTCAGTGAGGAGGACATTAACCTCCTCAGGTCACTCACTGTTGGGCAGTCTACCATTGTGAATGCCATCCAGGGTGTAGAACGAGAGTTGAAACACGGTAATGCATTCCTGGAAGGCATTCATTCTGGTCCATCAGCGAACCCTGCAATCTCTGGCTTCAGCACTGATGGCAGCCATTGTCCCTGTGTCCAGCCTCCCCCCTCCAATCTCCTCCACCCAGACCCAATCCCCTGTACCCCAGCCCATCCCAAGCACACCTACAGACCAGCAGGCACACAAGTCAACACACACAAGTAGCTCAAGCAAACATAGGCACCACACACACCACAGGCACTCACACAAGCATCACACCCATACAGACACAGCAACATCACTGTCTCCACTGTGTCCCCCTCCTCCTTTTCTCCCTCCTCCCTCCCAGTCTCGTCTACACACAAACCTGCATGCACCACATCTACAGGCACTAGGACTCGCACCAGAACACCCAGCACCACAAGCCGCTCACCTGCACTCACCACCTCCACTGCCATTTACACGTCCCCTGTGTCCTCTCCCAGTGTGTCTGTGACGCCCCCTCCCAAAGTACACAAACGCCGGCAATCACTCACCCAACATCCATCCACCTCACGACAGCCTCCAGTACCTGCACCTGCACCCAAAACACCTAAAGTGACACCTCCTACAACCACCTCCTCTACCTCCACTCCCAGACCCCCTCCAACTACCCATCCCAGTGTCCGTCAGAAACTGTCCCTCTGTCAAATTGACCTGTTTGCCCCCACCTCCCCCCTCCAGTTCATCAGTCCCGTCGTAGCGCCTCAGCCAAAAAGCCTCCGGTACCAGTGGTGCGTGTTTCAGGTTTTTGGAGTGCACCGTCCACCAGGGCAGGCAGTAGGACCCGGAGCCAAGGCACTGTCAGCCCACCCCCTGTAAAGGCACCGAAATTGGAGAGTGGACGAGGGGACCATGTCAAGACTCCTGGTGGGACAACAAGTGAAATGGGATCGAAGGCGATTGGTGAGTCAGCTGTAACTCCAAAGAAGGTGGGGAAGGTTCCAAGGAAGTCTGGCCAGCCTGTTGCGAGAGTAACGGCGGAGAAGTGCGCCATCATTTCCGGCGGACCAGACACAACCACCAGCACCGTCGTTACTGGTCCAGAGTCCACCGCCAGAGTCAGTGCCCAGGAGGGCCCAAGTATCGTTACTGGTCAGGAGACCACCGCCGGAGTCAGTGCTCAGGAGGGCCCAAGTATCGTTACTGGTCAGGAGACCACCGCTGGAGTCAGTGCCCAGGAGGGCCCAAGTATCGTTACTGGTCAGGAGACCACCGCCGGAGTCAGTGCCCAGGAGGGACCAGGATCCCACAGCCCCGCTGGACGATGATGGAACGTCATGCCACACCCCAATGTCCAGTGTGGAGTTCGTCATGCCACACACCAATGTCCAGTGTGGAGTTCGTCATGCCACACCCCAATGTCCAGTGTGGAGTTCGTCATGCCACACCCCAATGTCCAGTGTGGAGTTCGTAATGCCACACCCCAATGTCCAGTGTGGAGTTCGTCATGCCACACACCAATGTCAGTACCTGAACCGCCATCTCAGGCTACCGCTGAACAGTCCATAGCCAGCCATGGCAAAGCACCGCTGAACAAGGCCAGGACCGCCAAGGTGAAGACCGCTGAACAGTCCACAGCCAGCCATGGCAAAGCACCGCTGAACAAGGCCAAGACCGCCATGGTGAAGACCGCTGAACAGTCCATAGCCAGCCATGGCAAAACACCGCTGAACAAGGCCAAGACCGCCATGGTGAAGACTGCTGATCAGGGCAAACACCGTGTGGGTATGAATAGGCCGCCACATCAGGCATCCTTCTCCCATGTGCAGCTGGGACAGTGACAGGACAGGAACTTTCACGGGGAGACTCATTCAGTCTGGCCACCAGTCCCACCCAGTACCAGTTGAGAACTGCATCTACTTGCGTCAATGTGGCTTTGCACTCCCCAGGATGGTCCAGTGGGCAAGCCACCCACTGTAAAGACTTGAGAGACTGTGGCTTTGCACTCCCCAGGATGGTCCAGTGGGCAAGCCACCCACTGTAAAGACTTGAGAGACTGTGGCTTTGCACTCCCCAGGATGGTCCAGTGGGCAAGCCAACCACTGTAAAGACTTGAGAGACTGTGGCTTTGCACTCCCCAGGATGGCATAAATGAGCATGGAGCCCCGTCATGGATCTGGCTTAGCATTCATCCGGCTGAAGTGCCCCCCCTTCCCTTGCCCCTGAGGTGCCTGTAGTATTTCAATCTGATGCCCCCGCAGTGTTCTCTCGGATTTTGGTCAGGTATCTATTGTGGGCCTTCGCCCATGCATTTTTGGACTGTTGGTGCATCGACATTGTTGTGTACATATCTGCACTACTTCTTGTATTGTATATATAAATATGACAGATTTCGAGGTTTGATTCAGTATATTTTTATATGACATGAATATTGGCACATTACAATATTTGAACGGATCTCGCTTTGTCTTTGCATTCTTCCGGGGGGATTGTGGGTTGTTCATGTGATATTTTTGACTGCATTGGTGTGTATGTTGTAATATGCGAGGGTGCGGTGGGGGTGTTTGGTGGGTGTCCCCCTAACTTTTGCCTCCCCCCTCCCCCGTGTCGTAGATGCAGTACTCACTGGTATGTTCTGCGCCTACGTCGCTGTTGTTCGTAGAGGAGCAGATAGACAATGGCAGGTAGTATTTGGAGTTACGGCTCCATGGAGTCGTCGTTCCTCGTGGAGTGTGTTGAGTTGAGCGTTTTCCCATAGCAAAAGCTGTTTCCGCCGTGTTTTTATCCATGGTGAATCTGCCCCGGAAAAGGTGGCGGATTGGTGTGTTGTAATAGTGTGGGCGGTACATTGTCTCCCGCCTGTCTGTTGGCGGTGACCGCCACGCTGCTTTTCTGTACCGCCGTGGCGGGCGGTGTGTTAAAGTGGCTGTCTTTGTTGGCGGTTACCGCTAGGGTCGTAATTCCCTTTTTTTGTCCGCCGGCCTGTTTGCGGTATTTCCGCAGCTTTAACACCGTCCGCCAGGGTCGTAATGACCCCCTAAGTCTTTAAGTTTTGATACGGCTCAAAGTAGACATTCGGGCGTAACAGAGGCAGTGCAACAATGATACAATGCAGGTAACGTGGAAGTCAATGAGGTAAGAGCATCCAGATAATGAGAAGGATGAGGTCTATAGGGACGAGTTTGGTTTTATAGATCACTTAGAGAGTGGTACAGAGGTTGGAGAGGCAATATAGTAGAGGGAAGATTTAGGTCTGTAGGGCATCTCAGATAGGGAGGGTTGGAGACGGATGTATTGGTCTCCACGGGCATGAAGAGGGAACAGCAGAATGATGAACCAGATAGAGAAAAATTGCTGTAGATATGTGACACAGGAAGGGGCAGTGCTACACTGAAAAAGAGTGAAGCATAACTATTGGACAAATATCCATTAGTGGTAGCATTAAAGTGCAGATCTGGAGGTAAACAGACGTGGGGATGGTCTCTTCCTGAATGTACTCTAGCTTCTGCGATGTGTACACAATGATTTTGGTGGGGCAATATTGTTCTAGAAAGAATCTATCACCTGCATCATTTTGGTGACAGAGCAGGTCATCGCCCTCTTGTAGAACTGATGGTTCATTCCCCTTATGACGAGGTGAGGATGCCATTCTAAGGCTGGGACCAGTGCACTGAAAAAGAGGTGGTTGTCTCTGGTGTAGGTGAAAGAAACTTGTTCTCACATTACAGCCTGAATACACATAGAGCTAGCTTGGTGGTTAGTAATAGGGGACATGGAAGGTGAATATTAGCAGTGCTAGAAGTACTCTCGATTAATGATGGTGGTCTCACCATCACCCTAGAGAGCCAGTGTCCTGACAGCATGGTTCACAGTGGCTGCCTCATTGAAGTGTTCAGATGCCCTAGAAATACTCTTCACAGGTTGCTTAGACAGCAAGGAGTTTTGTGAAAGCAGAAACATTTGGCTGTGGAGCTAGGGTGCTCTCCTATGCAATGAGAGAGGGGAATGCAAGAGACACACCAAAGGCTGGGCACGTATGTCACATTCAAGTCCAAATAGTAGGACTGCTTTTATTACCAGAATGTAAAGTCCAAGGCTGAGATTTTTTTCTAAGGAATCTGAAGAGCACCAAACACATTTCAGTATCTTGTGAGGCCCTATACCCTATTGAGGGCAGTGACTTTTGCAGGATTTCACAAGTGCGGTTCAAGCAACTGGATGATGCAGGTTGTGGGTTCAAGACATGCACTGTGGACCAGTGAGATGTGGAGAAAGTGTGTGTTGCACAATTGGAGGAGCGTAGGATAGATAGATGGTGAATCCTGAAGAACATACAGTTACCTTCCTGTGCCCAGCATCTGTCTAAATTCCACAAGCATGTAGGCCTGAGTCGTCAGACATCCTCACTATATACGCCCAACAGGAGATGGAAGGATTCTATTATTCATTTTCTTCCCATACTGCAAAAGCGAGGAAATTGGACTTTATTTTCTCTTTGAAATGAATATAGGTAGGTTTTTCTCTGCTTGTGCATGGCAAGGTGTGCTTAATTGTTTCATGAAAAATCGCAAGTATAGTCCTTTTCTAAAAACGATTACATACCATTTGGACTGTAGCACTGCTTCACTATCTTGAGGGTTTTGGGGCCCCCTTAGCAAGACACGTTAGGGCCCGTGTTCAAAACAACTTTGACATTTATTACCCATTTTCTACAAACCCAGGTCTGCGCGATACCAAACAATAATTCATTAAAGGCTAAACTTTCAGTAAAATTGTCACACAAAACAAATAATATATATCTTGCGGGGGTTCAAAAATCCTTGCGATGACACTTGGTAAAGACAGATAGCATCAGAAGTAGGGAAAGGCAAGGAAGAGAAAGAAAGGTTAAGGTAGGCAAATAACTGGAACAGAGAGTAGAGAGAAAATTCACTTTCTCCGGGCACTCTCTGGAAGGTCGGGCCATCGGCAATTGCTCACTTTGTCCATATATTAAAACATCTCTGTTACCTGACTGCCTCCGAAATTGAAGGCTACAAGAGAGGAGTGCAATGATCTAGGAGAACACAAATCTGGGGCCATATTTATACTCTGTTTGCGCCGGATTTGCGTCGTTTTTTTTACGCAAATTCAACGCAAAACGAACTCCATATTTATACTTTGGCGTTAGACGCATCTAGCGCCAAAGTTCATGGAGTTTGCGTAATTTTTTTGCGTGGACACCTACCTTGCGTTAATGATATGCAAGGTAGGCGTTCCCGTCTAAAAAACGACTCCCAGGCCTGTGCGCCTTATTTACACTCACGTGCAAAAATGACGCACGGGAGTGGGCGGGTAAAAAAAAATGACGTCTAGCCGCGTTAGCGTCATTTTTTAACGCCTGCTCAGGGCAGGCGTTAAGGGACCTGTGGGCTCGGAAGGAGCCCAGAGGTGCCCTCCCATGCCCCCAGGGACACCCCCTGCCACCCTTGCCCACCCCAGGAGGACGCCCAAGGATGGAGGGACCCACCCCTGGGACATTAAGGTAAGTGCTGGTAAGTATTTTATTTATTTTTTTTGTGGCATAGGGGGGCCTGATTTGTGCCCCCCTACATTCCACTATGCCCAATGACCATGCCCAGGGGACAAAAGTCCCCTGGGCATGGCCATTGGGCAAGGGGGCATGACTCCTGTCTTTGCTAAGACAGGAGTCATGTTAATGGCGTCTGGGCGTAAAAAAAAAATGGCGCAAATCGGGTTGAGGCGATAATTTTGCCTCAGCCTGACTTGCCCCATTTTTTTACGCCCAAGCTCCATTTTCCCCTACGCCGGCGCTGCCTGGTGTGTGTCATTTTTTTTTACGCACACCACTCCGCAGCGCCGGCTAACGCCGGCTAACGTCATTGAATAAATACGGCGCCCGCATGGCGCTTCAGAATGGCGTTAGCCGGCGTTACATTTTTTGACGCACAACTGCGTTGGCGCAGTTGTGCGTCGAAAAGTATAAATATGGCCCCTGGTGCATTATTATAGCAAATGATTGAAGCACAAATAGCACATTACCCCATGTTTTGCACTTCCAGGTCAGTTCCATATTCCATATGACGTAAGGTGCCAGTAGTGCCAGCACTTATTACTATGCCGTGTTCGGAGCACTAGACCAATCAAAGAAGATTAATCAGATAAATTCCCAGACAGTCTTCTAGGATTAAACACGCGGGGGAAGATTCTCTAATTTATAGCTCAACACAGCAAACAATGTTGCTGCACTGCATTGTACTAGAAGGAGAGAGCAGGACAGTGTCACATCTACTACAATACAGTTCTGCTGATCGTTTTTGACACAGCCTGGCGTCCTTTCAAACTGCATAGCGCCATTGTAAAGCGCAAAAGTGTGTGTGTGATGTCTAGCATAGATTTTGTGCCGGAAGGGTACCGTTCCAGTATAAAATATTATACTTTTAAACTATTCCTACATTGTACGTGTTACAGTGCTTGAAAAGTTAGAGGAAATAGAAATTTTTCATCTTGTTATCGCCTGCCTCAAAACTATATAATTTTTTAAAGAAGTGGATTGTCTATCATTGTTAGCACATAGGGCTTTGTATCAAAAACCATTAGTGATAACATGTAAATGCCCAAGTATCACCCATGGGATCCCTCTGTGATGCAAAGTAATCCAAAGTAGTCCCTGATGCTATTTGAATCCCTTTTAGGACAACTTTCCGGAGCAAAAGACTACTGTGCTGGAGAATAATTCATTTATCAACACTTTGCACTAATTTGCATCAGTTCCATGACTTTCCAGCCATGCGAATTATTGATAAATCTGCCCAAAATATTTATCTTTCACAGAATATCTCTCCTGAAATGGACTCCACAACTGAACAACTCACAACAAAAAATGCATGAAAAACACTATGGCTATTTACTTTAGCAAAAATTATAGTTCATAGCAAGACACACAATATATTTTCCTCTTGCTATGTGGTGTGGTTGTTCACCTGTGTGACGACAAACTGTCACTTACAAGCAATCACTGAGCAGATGCAATAATTACCGCACAACTGTTGAAGGTTAGATAGGTAATCTGAAGCCTGAAGTGCCATAAACTGACTTCTTGAAATTAAACTAATGTTGGCAGCAGGCAACCACACTCACGCGCAGAGAGCATATCTGAAATGGCAGTCTGTTCAATGTCTTTTTCTGCAAGATTGCTTTGAATGCTCTATATTTTAACACACCAATTGATTCTTCATTATGATTGCATGAGGTTTAAATGATTGTTTTGTTACGATCTAAAAATACTGTTTTGTTGCCAAGTAGGCACATACATCAAAATATTAGAATAAATAGAAGACTACTATGTTTATTGACGCGGTGTAGAGGGCTGGAATCGATTGTACTACTTCCATGAGGAATGGTAAATATGTGTGTGTCAACAGCTATCGACAGACGGATGGATGGATGGATGGATAGATAATGCTTAACGCCGCAAAGGAGTAACAGCATAAATTATATTAACATAAGATTAGACAGCAATTCACATAGTAAATTCATTTTAAAATGTATTCCCAAATATAAAATTTGGGTAAAAATAATTAACGGTCTCCCAAGCACCGATCCCAAAAAACCAACTACTCAGGAGTTAAATTCCTCAAAAGACTGCTACTTTATATAGTCCCTTTTCATGAAGAGCTTTTTCTTGACAAGGAATTATATTTCATACAGTCTCATGTTTAGAAATACAAATGGCATTAATCCCATATTACCAGAATAATGTATTTCAGAAAGTATCTGCCAATCTTGACTGTTAGAAAATATCATATTATGTATTACTTTGGTACTGAACTGAGACACACAAATTCAATGATGACATGTAAACTGGCAACACAAGCAATGGCCAGATCACCTCTCAGATACACCACAGAGTAACTGCTCGAGTAGTGCTTGTATAAAGCTCGATATTCGAGGACACAGAAAGGAATTCCACTATGAAAAATCGTTTCTCTCCTAAGCATTGTTTTCTAGATTCAAACTCTGAAACTCAATGTTTTCACTAATCATGTTTATTAGCAGGTAAAGTCCTAATGACATATTGCACGCCAGGGCTAAGCTCTATGAGATGGCGCGTAATTGTACAAAAACTGTCGGTATTGAACATTCCAACACACGCTATATAGTTCAGAGTATCACTTACCCATATGTTTTCTTCTTGACGATACTGCTTCCAATTCCTCCCAGTGTCACTGAACATCAAGAGGTAGCTTGTGACCCAGTCTGAACTTCCGTATCTCCCTTGGGTGGCAATGGCTGTGATCTCAGTTCTTTCTCCCAGATCAATTTGGAGCCATTGATACCTATTTGAAAATTGGGGAGACCATCCTCCAGCTTCTGCAGACGAACAAAGATAAAACTTTCACTTAGAAAAAATGGAAAGAATCAGTTGAAAGGAAAGCAGCAAATTCGTTACACTTAACACTGTATTTTTTGGGGAGTGAGTGAGTTGAATAATTGAGAGCTAGGTTATAACTCACAGTGTTGTTAAAGACTAGTTAGCAATTACTCCATTACTTCAACAAATAACTTAGCTAATTTCATGGTTTCTATCAATACCTCCGAAATATAGTAATGTAACATTCATTGAAGTGATCTATAAGTTTTTTCAAGTAAGCGATCACAAACTTCACGTTTCAAAAATTATCATTTGATGTAAAAGTAAAAAAATAAAATAAACACCTGCACTAAATTACACAATTATTTCTGGGCTGCCGAAATATTTGAATAGTGAAGCGTTAAAGTAAGAGGGGCGCAAAGATGAAATACCTTGTAGTAAACTACACAACTGCTGTTGGCCCCCCCCCTTCCCCAGGCCGATCTCACTTTGGGGACCTCATCCCCCAGAGCCCAGCCTAAACATTTTATTTTTGAGGACGAGAGGGCCGCATGACACCTTCCCCAGGCCAATCTCAGCCCCAGGGACCCCATCCCGCAAGGCCGGCCACATTTCTCTTTGGGGAAGTGGGCTGCGCAGCCCCCCACCACACGCTGATCTCAGCCCTGGGGATGCTATCCCCTGATTCCTGGCTGCATTTTTATTTTTGGGGGAGGGGGACCACGCGGTTCCCCTCCCTAAGGCCGATCTAAACCCAGAGGACTCTATCCCCCAGGGCCCGGACATATGACCTGGGTGCCCCCCAGCCCACCCAGTGTCAATGTTAGGGATGGTGGGGGGAACCCAAAAGTCCCCATGGTCCCAGCTGGCTTCCCAACTCGTGTGGGAGCCTGCCTTGCTGTCACAGAGAGCAGCTTCCTCTGCCTGCCTGCACTACAATAAACAATGCTCCAGGGAGGTGGCAGTCCCCGAGGCTGCGGGGGGGATCGGGTGGTCCCCCTGCACTACAATAAATATTGCCCTGAGGAGGTGGTGGTCACTGGGCTCCGGTGGTCCCCCTGCACTACAATAAACAATGCCCCTGGGACTTGACCCAGCCAGGGGCTTCTGAATGATGAAGCACTTCGTTTTTTTAAATTTCACCCAGAGCCACGGATCTGCTGTGATTCACAGCAAAAAGTTTTTTAAAAATTGTTTTTGCTCTTTGAGAGGGGGGGAGGCATCCCTCTCGGACCCCAACACCGGAGAAAAGGGGTCAGGGTGTCTGCACACTGGCCCTTTTTTTTTTTTTATTCTTTTTCTCTGGGATTCGGCTGAAGCTGAGTTCCAATATGGCTGCCAAAACTTCCTTATAGAAGGTTTGGCAGCTAATCAGATCTCAGCACGAGATCAGGAGGAGTTGTAAATCTGTTGTGGACCAATATATAAACATTTGGATTTTCTTTAATTTCTCTAAAACTACTGATCAGAGTTACACCAAATAACAAAACATTTGCTTTCTGGATGAAGAGTTACCTTTCTGCCAAATTTGGTGTAATTCGGTCCAGTGGTTTTGCACCTTATAGAAAAATGTATGGTGAAAATGTATTTTGGGACCCCCCCTTTTTCTCGCTCCCCCTTGACACATCACCCTAAAACTTTCCAGACAGCAGCTGACATGACGGTTGAATTTTTGGGAAAATCTCATGAAGATTCATCAAAAGGCATCAAAGATATAGGCATGTTAAAAAAAAACTATTTTTCTATAGAGACTAGGTCCTAACTATAACTACCTAGTGGCGACCACCTATAGGTCATATATATATATATATACACATATATATATATATATATATGTATATATATATATATATATTTATATATATATATATATATACATATATATATATATATATACAGTCACCACTGGGCAGTTATTATAGTTGTCCATAGGAAAAGCTTTTTTTTGTGTTGCTAATAACTTTGGGACCATTTCATAAATCTCCTGGAAACTTTCTGAAAAATTTTACTTTTTGACTAGTTTGCACATGGAAAGTTTCAGAGTGATCTCTCAAGCAGGGGGCTAAGAAAAAAGAGGGGTCCCAAAATGACTTTTCCCCATTCATGTTGCCATAGGAACTTTAAACACAGCTACAGCACACACAGCTGAATGGATTTACATAAAATTTGGCAGAAAGCTAGATCTTGCTCCAGAAAGAGTGTTTTTGTGTTTTGGTGTACATTGGTTCAGTAATTTTGAGCAATTAATGCTCACAAAATTTGCATATCTAGGGACGCAGAACCTCTATGGAGTCTGCAATACCTCAAGCTGAGATCTGATTGACTACCATCACCTCAACCAGGAATTGGTAGTAGTGACAGCCATCTTAGGACTCAGGACTCAGTCCTGAGTTCTAAAAAAAACAACAAAAAAACCTCAAGGGGCCCTAGTTGGGGGGTGGAGGAAGACACTGGCTGGGGCCAAAAACATGTATTTTTATTTTTACTGTGAATCCTAGCAAACCTTTTAAAAAGTGAAGTGTGCTTATTTGTAAAAACTTCCCCAGGGTGGTCAGGGCCCTCAGAGGGAGCAAGGGGTTTATTTATTTAGGGAAAGGGGCACGTGGAACCCTCCCCAGGCCAATTTTGGCCCCAGGGAACCCATTCACCAGGACCCAGGATCCTATTTTCGTGAGTGAGCCACATGGCAGCCCTCCTCAGGCTCCACAGGGACCACAGCCCCATAGCCGTATGTCTTTTTCAGGGGGATTGGCATGCAGCTCCCTTTCTTGGGCCATCTGTGACCACAGAGACCCTACCCCTTGGGGCCCAAAATCTTTATATGAGTGAGGGCGGTACACGGACCCACTTCCTGGGACGCTTTTTGATATAGGGAACCCATCCTACAATGATCAACTTATTTTTTAAGGGTCCGAGAACCATACAGCCCACCTGTCTCAGCCTCTAAAGGCCCCGGGCACCCCATTCTCCAGGGCTGCTAAGTTTTAAAAAGGGAGGAGGGCACCGTGGCCTCCCTGATTCAATAATGGCCCCAGGGGTCATATCCCGTGGGTCTAGCTCACTACCTATGTACAGAAGAAACCATCCCTGGGACATAGCGGTTTCTAGGGAAAACTATGTTTGCTCCTGCTTGGATGGTGCATTTTCAAAACTTCCTTCACATGGGAGGAAACACAAAGCCTGCTCAGATCAAAATATTACTTTGGGGGACAAGGCCTGCCAAGATGGTCGACGGACGTAATCCCCTTTGGCTCCGCTGTCTTTCATAGCAAATTTAGGACAACAACTATTTACGGAGGAACAAACCCACCCTCTTCATGCCTCTGAACTGAGGGGATATCAGGATCACCCCGATAGGCTGTTTGCGAGTGGCACCTACGGCAGATGGCAAAGGACTTGGAGGCCAACGTTTGGGGACCTGGAGGCATGGCCTCACCAGTAGCTTGGAGCACCCGCTCGGGGCAGCTCCATTGGCGGCTGTGATTTGTCCACAAGCTGAGACAGCAGTGACAGGGTAGCCCTCTGACACTGAGGAACCTGCTGGTAATTGAGATGGCCTAGGTGTAAAATGCGCGCAGGACCAGGGAAGCACCTGAAGAGGTGAAGGCCACTAGTGTGAGGCGGAAAAACAAAAGGCTCACCTGATGGTGGGGGATTGCTCAGGAGTGCTGACGGGCGCAGGCCAACCCTCGAAGCATTACTTCACCATGAGAAGGTTGAAGAGAGTGGGAGAGGCTCCCAGACATCGTGTATACTTTGGTGGGCTGCCTGACCTAAAGATGGCATGCAGTTGGTCCCTGACATGACCAACCACCAAGGAGTCTTTGTGGCACATCACAGGGGAAGCCCGGGCTGGGAAAATTGATAAAAACACCTAGGAAGCCCCCACAAGCAGCTAACACACCATTGGAGCCCAGAAGCAGTGGCGATGAAGGGAGAAAGGCCTTACACTGAAGGTATTGGGCAACAGCCTGACAGGACTCATACTCCTGCTATTGGTCAAGGAGAGATCCCCAGCAGAAGGAATGAGCAACCCAGAATGCCATACAGAAACTGCAAGTACATTCCAGACTTTCCGTTGGTGGGGCATTTGGGGTAACTATATATGGATTGGCATGGACAGTGACATTTGTGGTCTGTGGGGGTGAGTGAATGCATGCCACGCCTAAGGGGAGATCCTTTGAGCAGAGTAGCACCAGGCTAATACCCCCATTATAAGAACCGTCTGCCACCAGGTACATCGGGTTCAATACACAAACTAGGCATTCTGCATCCGTTGGGAGTGGAGCACCAGGAGTCACAAAACTAAGACACTCTTGAAGTTTCACTCCTGGAGGGCACTAGTTAGCCACATGCCACCCAAAAAACAACAAACTAACAGGGTCTACAGCTATTTCACCCACACAGAAGCAAGGTCAGGATCACCTGTACCGTCTGAAGCTACCAACATGGCACTTACACAGGATGACTTCCTCTCATCATTAAGAGACTTCAAAAAAGTGCTCTGTGAAGAGCTGAAAGCTGATCTGTCCTCCTCCTTGGACACCCTTAGGGCCAACCTCAACATTAAACTCTTTGCATTGCAGCAGGACATGGATACGTTGAAAGCAAGGGTGCTGGAGGTGGAGGTACAATCCTCTGAATTAGATGTCTGCACAAGTCATCTAGACGAAGTTACATAAACCCTATAACAACAACTCCAGGCATTGATACTCAAACAGGAGGACCTTGAGAACAGGTCTCAGCACAACAATATCAGAATCTGAGATCTAGCAGAAGAGGGGGGAAGGACCCCGACCTCAAGGCCTTCATGCAAGGCCTGTTGTTTGAGCTCCTGGGAGAGTAAAAAATGAAGGTGAAATTAAATAGAGTTCTCAGAGTCAGCCTAAAAACTTCAGGTGACAAGAGATGACAGTGTGATGTGCTGGTGAAACTTCACTCCTTAAAACCCAAAGAGGTCATTTTCCAAACAGCCCGTAAGGCTGAGGCAATGGTTTTCCAGGGAGAGTCTTGCACACCGTCTCAGAAAATTGCCCCTGCCATGTTGGTCAGAAGCCAGCAGTTAAAGCCAGTAACAGACTGAGGCAGGAGCACATCAGGTAGCGGTGGACATTCGGGTCTTGCCTTTGAGCTGCAAAATAAGTCCTATCATGTGACTGACCTACCAAAAGTGATGGGCCTGTTGGGCATCCCTATACCCGAGGATCATAAAGAGCAGGGTGTTTCGGGCTCACAGCGAGAGGGAGCGACCCAATCCCTATCGCCTGGAGCCTGGCTAACTCAGAGATGTCCTCGCTCTCATAAAAAATGTTGACCCAGTGGGGAGTCACTTGAATCTTAATATGGACTTCCTGATCTCTGAAATAACGACCTAGTAGACAAGGTGGAAAGGTCACTGAGGGATGGCACAGACTCCCCCACTGTGGGAAATAAACATTGCTGCAGTGATAAAGTACATGATCATGTAGTCTAACTGTATGAAGCTGGATGTCTCAGCATGTACAAGCTCTCACCAGCCTTCATTTAGTAATTTCTGCTTCCAACGCTAATAACCTCAAGGTGATCCCCAAAACCCAACTTCATGAACTACACAAACTACATCTTAGCAGTTTCAGGTCATAGTCAAATATGCTACAGATATTAGTAATGATCTTACTAAGTTTGGGATTGGTTGTCCCTGTTTTTTCACTGTTTTTCATTGTTCAGGGCCCTCGGAGGGCGGTTAAGGATAGTTACAAATACATTACCAACAACCTGGACGTGGGGGTAAAATGGTAGGGCCCGGCGACTGGTCAGAGGGTGGTACAAAGTACCTTAGTGAGAATCCACATCTTCATTCCATTTATCATTCCTAGCCAGGAAATTTAAAGTGGCACCCATCATTTCAGCTCTACTTTTAATTGAGCCAATGAGATGGGGGGAGTTTGCTCGCTAGAGATCTTCTACTCTTGGTGTGATTTTATTGCCAAGATATGTTATTTCCCTTTTTGTCCATGCAAAGGGTATGAAAGCAGCCAGAGCCTCCATCTCAGTTGTAGGCAGGGTCAGGTTTAACAGACAGGATTTAGTTAGGTTGATATTAAAGCCCACTATCTCTTCAAAGAGGTGCAGCCTCTCCTGAAGGGCAGAGAGTGAGGGACCGGGTCAGAAAGAGTCAAGAGGACACCATTGGTAAATAGAGAAATCTTGTGATCCAATGAGCCGAATGGTATCCTGTGAATAGTGTGGGAAGATCGAATGCATGCAGCTAGGGTATTCTGAGTGCAAATAGAAGGGACAGCAGGGGGAAACTCTGTTGCATTCTTCTTGTTACTCAAAAGGGTTTAGAGTTTACTCCATTTATACTGGGGTGCAGTATAGCACCTTAGGGTGTGTGAGAAGAAGGTCCAGTCCATCCAGTCAAAAGCCTTTTCAACATCTAAACTTAACCAGTATCTTTTTTTTGTTGGCCTTCTCAGCCAGGTGGACCACCCTCCGTAGATTGACAAGTGTCTTATGATCTTTAATAAAGCCAGACTGGTCCGAATGGACCAAATCCGGCATCAGGTTTTCTAACCTGGTCATTAGCATCTTCAAATAAAGCTTTGCATCTAGGTTCAAGAGAGCTGTGGGCCTGTATAAGCCACAAGGATGCAGATCCTTCCGTGTTTCGGGGATAATGGTGATGAGTGCCTCACTCATGGATGGCGTGGTTGTCCCCAAGGTGCTCATAACATTTAATAAAAAAGTCAGGTGCAGAACCAGGTCAGAACTGAACGTTTTGTAAAATTGTGCCATCAGGCCCTCTGATCCCAGATATTTGCGGAGTTTAAGAAGAGTGATCACCATCCACATCTCATTTTCATCAATGGGCACACACAATATTTCATTCTGTGTTGAAGATACCTGGGGAAGGTCAATTCCTCTAAATAATCAAGTTGGGTGCAATCGGATGAAGGTTCTGCCATATATGGCTCCTGATAGAAGTCTGGCTCCTGATTGAAGTCTCCAAATATATTCCCTTTCTTCACATCTTTCTGGTAGGTTCAGTTGTGGATCATCTTAAATCTCCTATGTACTCCCTCTCTCTTTTAATTGAGTTGTCTCGCCAACTGGGAATCCACATTAATCCCTTGTTCATAAGATGCCTGCTGGAGGTGCAGTACAGTGAGCTCCACCCCGTTTGTTTATATAGTATTTAGTTCACCTCTCAATGTTGTATCCTTGTTCTGTAGAAGTAACGTGAGGTGTTCCTTTGTGCACCTGTTCGAAAGTCTGCAGTTCCGATTCTAATACAAGGCAATGTTTTGTCCCTTGTTTATTCAGTGCCACCATCAGGGAGATACATTTCACTCAGAGCACCGCTTTGAATGCATCCCAGTTAACACTCAGGTTAGTGTTGACAGGGACACTGAGTGAGAAGTATTCCCTAATGGTTTGGTGCAGTTCATCACAAGAGAGCCTATCTCTAATCAAAGAGGTGGAAAAAACAGCGGGCTGTCTTGACGGGGCCGACCCCCATTGCAGGGTGATTGCCACTGGGGCAAGATCAGATAAAGTTATTGAGTGGACTGTCGCCATTAGCAGGTCTTGAATCCTTGCTTGGCTGACAAAAACATAGTAGATTCTGGAGTATGTGTGGTGTGAATGTGAAAAGAAGGTATAATCTCTGACATTTGGATGAAGTGTTATCCAAGCATCAACCAACCACAATTCTTGTACCGTACGTTTCAGTGTTTTGGAAAAGTTGCCTGTAGGTGATTCGTGGGTGAGTGTGCTATTGATAACAGCATGCCAAGTGAGACTGAAATCTCCCATCATGAATACACCCCCTTTCGGAAATCCTCCAAGCATTGTTAGGAAAGAATGTTAGAACTGTTCCTAGTTCATGTTGGGTGCATAAATAGAGGTGAAAGTAGCAGTTGAACCCCTTAGCGATCCCTTGACCATGACTACCCTCCCCTCTTTATATGTGTTATGCCCCTTGGGTTGGGGTTTCAAAGATGGGTGGAAAGTCTCCCTATAGATGTAGATCATGCATTTTTTTCGACATTGCACACTCTCATTGTACGATTCATCTGGCAGAACAGCTGGGCTTGACAGATTTTCAGCTGTACTATAAAGCAACTCAACTAAGGGCTATCTCTGAATGGTCACTTCAAACATCTGGTTACATATGGACAGGGCCATTGTATGGAGGATGATATGGGATCTACTTTGGAAACCGAAAGTTGATCGGCCACACAATACTTACCTAAGCACGCCAATAAAAACAACTCTTAAATTATGGGATGGGGTGACTAAAATAGTGAGCTGGATGACCTTTCCCTCTCCCCATACACCCATACACTACAACCTGGCTTTCCCCCTGGCCCTTCGATCAGGTCCCTTTGATGCCTGGAGAGACATATTGGCCTTTGAAAATTGCAAGAACAATTTTAATCTCTCACACTGAACTTTATCAATACACACAACTACAACATTGGGCTTTACAACCTGAGATCCATTCAGCAGCCACACGAGAATTGAGTCCTATCGAACAACTTGTCCATTGTGTGGGCACTGCTAGAGAGTCGATATCATTCCTTGACTCCCTGATACTTGCCACATTAAATCCATCATGACCCTGGCATCTCATCTTTTGGAGACATATTCTAGGGGACGATATTCCTGACACACTGTGGGATAAACTATGTAGAGATATTATATTCTGAAGTGCAATTACTCCATGGCACTGAGGTAAGTCAAATATAAGATTCTGCACAATTGGCACTTATACCCTTCCAAACTGAAAAAGATTTTTCCAGCCACATCAGATCTCTACTGGAGGGGCTGTGGACTGCTGGGTGACTTCCGCCATGTATGGTGGGACTGAACAGAAATTCGACCCTTCTGGAATGAGATTCCAACACATATTAAGGACATCCTAGTATACCCAATCCACAACACAATAGGATTTGCACTTTTGGGTTTACAAGATGATAATCTTAAACACCAAACGCGCAGTGAGAAGGACATCATGTAGCTGTGTCTCAGTGCCACACAGATGGCAATAGCAGCAGCCTGAAAAAAATGGAGGCTTCAGCTCCTCTGAAGGACCCTGACATTGGAAAGTATGACGTATGTATTTTTAGATGACTTTCGCCCGTCGGAGCACCCACTTACCTGTGTTTAGAGGGTCTTCCTGCAGGAGATGGGATGGGGCGCTGCTGCCAGCAGCAGCGTCCTCCAGTACAACACCGCCAGACCGTATTATGGGTCATAATATGGCTGGTGGCGGTCTACTGGCATGGCGCTACTGGTGGCAGTAGCACCACCTTACCGCCATCCGCTGGCATGGCCACAGGTGGATTTCTGCCATTCTTGTAGCAGAAATCCACCTGTTGTCATGATACAGCGGATGGCTGGTAGCTGCGGTGACAATCTTTTGATTTTTGTTTTTACCACCAATATCATAATGAGGGCCTATGTCTTTCCATTTGCTAATAAGTAAAGATGAAAAGTGTTTCAGGGAATCGCTATGGGCCTTGTACTAACTTTCCATTTAAAAATAATTTTGACAAAATAATTATCGCTTTGGCTCAGAGGGAGCAGCATTAGTAGCTGCTCCCTCTGGGTAGGAGCAATTACAGCTCTGGTTGCATGTAGTCACACAGCTAGGAAGGCGGGCAATGGGGTTCCATATACATGTAATATACATGTATATGTATATATATATATATATATATATATGTATATATATATATATATATATATACATATATATATATATATATATAACCTAGTAGCAGTCACCACTAGTTAGTTATAGTTGGGACCTAATTTCTATAGAAAAAGCATTTTTTTGTTTTGCTAATAACTTTATTGCCGTTTGATGACTCTTCACAAACTTTTCCCCAAAAATATGACACTCACTCCAGGCTCCATTTGGAAAGTTTCAGGATGATCCATCAAGTGGGGGCTGAGAAAGGGGGGGGGTCTTAAAACGCCTTTTCAGCATACATTTTTACATGGGGGTTTTGAACAGCAATAGCACCCGAACCACACATGGAATCACACCAAATTTGGCAGAAAGTTAGCTCTTGGTTAAGAAAGTGCCTTTTTTAAATATTTGGTATAAATCAATTCAGTAGTTTTTATGAAATTAAGAAAATCCAAATTTTTATATATATGGATGCAAATTCTCTGCAAACCCTCCTGACCTCTTGCTGAGATCTGATTGGCTGCCAGAACTTCATCAAAGAAGTGTTGGTAGCCACTTTGGAACTCAGCTTCAGCCAAGTTCCAGAACAAAAGATGAAAAAAAAAGAAAAATGGGACAGGGTAGGGACATCCTGACCCCTTAGCTCTGGTGCTGGGGTCCCAGAGGGAACCATGCAGACCAAAAAGGCATTTCTTTAAAAACATATTAGGCAGGAGCTCTGGTTGATACGCAGAACCACTGAAAATTTTAGAAAAAAGTGTGGGCTTCAGTGCTTGCTTTAGTAAAGCCCCCAGGTGACCAGGCCATGGGGGCATTATAATTTTGAATACTGGGGGACCACTACCTCCTCAAGGCATTAAATAAACACAATTCTGGGGGGCTGCCCACCCCCCCCCCGCAGCCTCAGGGACCGCCACGTTGTTGGGGCATTAAAAAATACAATGCAGGTAACTATAACTCACGCCCTAGCCATGCACTGCCAATTACCCCCCAAATTACAGCACTCATGACATCTTTGATAACATAATTGAAAATATCAATGTAATATTTGCAGTATAATGTTTGACAAAAATATAAAAACTGCCTGTTGAGGATGTGAGTTATAGTTACCTTAGGGCACGAGTTATAGGTTCTTAAGATATCTCTAACCATAGTAGGTGACTTTTTATGGTTTGGTACATTTATTATATGAGCCTAACTATAATGTCCCTGTATTCTTTGGTTTTTAATTTAATTTCAATGATTTTTTAATTCTATATCCTAACTATAAAGGTCCTGTATATATATATATATATATATATATATATATATATATATATATATATATATATATATAAAAACCTATGGGCAGTTATCATTAGATAGTTATAGTTAGGTCTGCTTTTCCATAGACTGATCATTTTTTTGGTTTGCTAATAAATGCATGAATCATCACAAAACTGTCCCGAAATGAAAGATCATTCACCTCAACTACTTCCTGGCAAGTTTTGATGTGATCCTTCAAGTGGGGGCTGAGAAAAAAGGAAGGTCCTATGTCATAGAATCCCCAAGCATTTCCCCATAGACTTCCTTAAACAATGCTACAGCAAAAACTGCTGAACAGAATTACACCATGTTCAGCGGGAAGCTAGATCTTGGTCTGCAGATCGTGCTTTTTGATACTTGGTTTAAATTTGTTGAGTAGTTTTTGAGAAATAAAAAGGTTAAAAATATTTGTATATTTGGACAGCTGAGCTCACCAGTGGACCCGCAGGAGTCCAGTGAGAGCTCAAAATTAACAATGAAGGCCTGTGATTTGTCGAGAAGCCCATTTTTCCTGTGAGCCTTCATGCTCTTGTGGGAGCAAGAAGCTCCTATGAGTCTTGCAAGAGTGAGTGCTCTGATTGGCCGACTGTTGAAATTTAAGAAATGCCGGTCATTACTGTTTACAGAGAAAAATTTGAGGTGTTGAGGAAATGAAATGAAGAAGCTATATAAGGGGCAGCAGAAAGACATGCTGTCCCCCTTGATTTAGGGAGGAGGTGTCTAAGGGATAACTACTGTGATAAAAATAAATGTATATTGTTTTTAACTATTTTTTACTATTTTGCTAGACTCTTGCAGGATTGTGACTAGTTAAACAAGGTAGACAGTTCTGAAAACACTCCATTAGCAGGAATGCATAATGTGGTCACTATTTGTGAGAGGAAGTTTGCAAGAGATAAATACTAGATGAGTAGATGGTTAATTCCTATTTTAAAAAAAAAGTACAATCTCACAAGACTCTTGCAGGATCGTGAACAGTAGGAAGGAGAAGGTGATCTTTGAATACACTGTAATATGCATACTTGCTACTGTGGAATGGAGTTGTGAGTAGAGTACAGTCTCTTTACACACCCTACTATGTACACCAATTAACAGAGACAGGGGTGTTAGTAGGGAGGACAGTCCCACGATATTCACTGCTACATACACCCATCATCTGAGAGAGAGGTCTTGGTGGAAAGGCCAGCCTCTCTCTCCACAAACCTTATTACTCTTACTTATCATCTAAGAGAAAGGTATGAAAGGAGAGGTCAGTCAAGGCACACACATTACTACACTAACCCATCGTCAAAGAAAGAGGTCAGACAGGAGAGGCCAGTCTATGTACACACCCTACTATGCATATTCGTCATTTGAGAAAGAGTTCTGAAAGGAGAGGCCAGTCAATGTACACACCCTACTATGCACACCCATCATCTGAGAGAGGGGTTTATGTATACACCCTTCCTTTATATCTTCTGTAGCATAGTACACAATTCATTTTTCTATCTTAACAGGAGAAATGTTCTATTTTGTTCAAAATTCCAGTAAGCCACTATAATTAACTTAATTATACATTTATGATTTTGTGAGTAATTTACAAGAGACAAACAGGAAGTACAGCCCCATCGGAGTCCATACATGGTAGTGTGCATCCAGCTTCCAAGAGCTTCTGTCGAGAGTCATCAGTTTAAAAAATAAAAATAAATATCCAACCATGTTTTATTCAGTCCTCTATTGTAAATTAGCATAAAATACATTCATTTACCTGAAAAAGAAACTAGAAATTCAATGAAAAAAAACTAAGGTTAAATTAAGGTTATAGTTAGGTGAATTTCATAGTTACAACATTATCGTCACAAACTAAAAAAACACAATAATTCACTAGTTATAGTTAGCAGCACTAACTATAACTTGCGTCCTCCCATTACACTGCTAATGACCTCACATGACATCACTCATGAAATGTTCTATGACATAATTTATGACATCACTAATGACATCACAAAAGGATAACATTCTCACTTAGCAGGTGCATGGCTTCTGACAACAGAGGGCAGGTAGGAGGTGGGTAGGGACAGCAAGCTAACTGTGCAGGGCAGGTGGGGTGAGCAGTGGCAGAACAATGGTCATAAAGACGTGGATGAGGTAGAAGGGGTAAGGACTCGGACAATGGAGGGCAAGGAGGAGGGGGACAGGGGCAGTAAGCTTGGACGTGGCCAGCATAATGGACAACCCCAGGCAAGACCCTGTGTCCAGCCCCCCACCATGCATTACAATAGACATCTTACTTTACGTTACAAATACCTTAAAAACTCACAGAAAAAAAACCTACATTTTTAAAAAAGTATTTTTATTAAGCATTTTCAGTAAGGTTAACATCTCAAAACAGAATAAGAAAAGACAAAAAATAAAAAAGGCGAGACAAAAGTACAACAGTACATATTTGCATAGCACCTCAGATCACATCAATAACATCCTTCCATAAACAGACACTATTGTCAGTTATCAACCAGGCAAGTATGTAGAAGAAGGGGTCACACATAGGCCCATGTATTTACAGTAATTGTCACAACTAGACTGACTCCACCTAGGTCCCTTTGTTCAATGTAAATATATAGGCAGTCATTGGAACCCAATAGTCTTTTGGGCACAAGGCCCTAGGTAGGAATTATAAGAATATCTAATTGTACATAAAAAAAACCTTAGACATTCACTGAAAAAAGCAAAGGTTAAAATGGGGTGTTAAATTTAGGTGAAAAAGCCACATAATACATATCATTTGAAACTAACAAAACCACTGAAATTCACCAGTTATAGTTATCTCAAGTAACTATAAATTGTACCCTAAAGTACCTATACCTTGGGTCCTCGCCAGGCACTTTTACAATTGCAAATTAATTCATGCATGAAATATTCATTGACTACATTCATAACATTCCTATTCACATCTGAAATGGCATCATTGTTGATAATACTGAAGCACTGGCCCAATTTTTCTTTCACAATAGAGTTTACTTCTGAAGATAAAATGCTTCGCCTGTCCAACTTTCACCATTGATCCGAATGTGTCCACTCATGCATTAGCTTAATTTGTTCCCTATTTCTAACTTCATCCATTGGTCTGTTCAACTGCTATTTACACGTTGCTTCTTGGGCACTGTGAGTGGTTCCTTTTTTCCTTATTGTGTGTGCTTATCTACCTAAAAAGAAATACACTTCTGTGTCAAAGGTTGTGGGCAAATACTTTACTTTGTTTTTTCTTTCCAGTTTTTATTCTTTTTATTTTTAAATCATGACTCTGAGTTTAAGCTATCGGCCAGAGTTAGAGATTTTTGGATGGCTTACTCGATCATAACTGATTGATATCCAGTCCCTTTTTACAAATACAATACAATGTAATACACTTATAATAAGGCAGATGGGATACCCCTCAGTCTGTAACTGAGTAATCTTTTTTTACCAAAGTCTAAATTAGTCACTATGCCTTTGGGTTTCAGTTGTGGCAGTAAGTGGCATATGGTTCTCAGATGAACAGTAAAAAAGGGTTTCTGTCTGTTCCATATACAGCTGAATGCTAGAAAGCACCAGTACTGTTTAAATTTATATTATTCACTTAATCTTTTAATATAATATTTAATCACAGTCATATGGCCACACGGTTCAGGCATGTTTTGCTTCTTTATTCTTTCTTTTAATTTGTATGGCATGGTACATGTTTGCAAAAATCCACCATGTTTCAAAAGCCAGACCTGTTGTCTTCATGAATGATTGTGGCAGTAACTACCATCAAATTATGACCATGGCGGAAAGATGTACAATAGACAGCCAATGTTTCTGCAGGGAGGAAACAGCAGCCACCATGGCGGTAGTCGCCTACAGCCAGGCGGAAGTGAATGATCCGCTCACCATATTAAGACACTGCATACCGCCAACTTTTCCGGGGTGGTACCAACGACATCAAAAGCCAGGTGGAAACTGAGCTCAGAAGTGAAAGGACTCACCATTGGAGACATAGGGAAGAACAATGGCGCCATGGAACCTGAACTGCATGTCTTCCTGATGATATTCTACGTTCTGCTTCACCACGAACACCAATGCTGGCAAAGACGACAACAGTGAGTACAGACGCCTAGCACACAATGGAGGGGGAGAGGAAAAAGAGAGTGACACACACGCACAACACACCCCACACATACACAACCAGATGCATTACAAAAACAATTTTACCCCGTAACTCGGCTGAATAATGCAAGAACAAAACGATTTCGCAAAAGTGAATGTGATGAGATCAACACAGTAGAAGAAATGATAGGCAAGATAATAGATATATACATATGTACAGAAAAAGGGACACAACCCAGTCCTCAATTTGCGTAGGCCACATGGCCACAGGCCAAAGTCCAAGGCCACACATGTCACCTGCTTCAACATGGAGAGAACACTGCAGGGGCATCAGTTGGTAAAGAGGCAGGCACCTCAGGGGGACAGGGCACGGGCGCACCTCAGCCGGCAGATGTAACAAGACCACTGGTTCTGGAGGGGGCAACGTGCCCTGTGCTTGATCCTGGGGAGTGCAAGGCCACAGTCTCTCAGGTGGGTGTCATACTGACTGCTTCTGGCGGGGACAACCTGCCCTGTGCTTGATCCTGGAGAGTGCAAAACCACAATCTTTCAGGTGGGTGTCTTGCCCACTGGTTTTGGAGGGGGCAGGCCGCACAGCAGCTCATGGAGGCAGGATTACGTACCGTCCGTCGGCACTGACGGCTGCATGGTGGTGGTGCTGTTGGTGGGGGGAGTCACCTGCCCATCCCCTGCAACCTCCGACGGCTGCACAGTGGGGGTGCTGCTGGTGGGGGGAGGCTCCTGCCCGTCCCCTGAAATCTCAGATGGCTGCACAGTGGTGGTGCTGCTGGTGGGGGAGGCCCCTTCCCATCGCCTGCAACCTCAGACGGCTGCACAGTGGTGGTGCTGCTGGTGGGAGGAGGGTCCTGTCCATCCTCTGCAACCTTGGACGGCTGCACAACCATGGTTCTGTCACAGTTTCTGGTCCAGGCCCCTTGCACTTTCTGCCTGCTGGTGCAGGCTCCTTGGCCTTTCGGGTGGCAGATGCAGGCTCCTTGCTCTTCCTCTCTGCTGGTGCAGGCTCCTTGGCCTTTCGGGTGGCAAGTGCAGGCTCCTTTCCCTTCTTGCCTGCTGGGGCAGTCTCCTTCCCCTTTAGGCTGGCTGGTACAGGCTCCTTCCCCTTCAGGACATGTGGCCTGGATCCCTTCTTCCTACACTGGCCATACGTGCTGGACAGGGAGGGGGAGGGGTAGGGAAGAGGTTAATGGTGGATAGGAACAGTTTTTTGGGGACATTGGGGCAGGAAGAGGGAGAAGGAATGGGAGTGGAGGATGAGGGAGTGGTTGTTGGAGGTGTCTGCTGCTTTTGGGTGCAGATGCATGGGCTGTATGCTCTTGTGAGGTGGATTGCTGTTGGGTGTCTGAGTGCTTGTGTTTGTGTATTTTAGAAGGGGGGTCAGACACAGTGGGAGAGGATATAAGGGATGTGTGCATGGCTGTTGTGGAGGTGTCTGCCAGTGAGGTGTGTGTTCTACTTGGTGTGGTGATGCTGGTAGTGGATGATGATGCAGTGCATGCAGGTGTGAGTGTGGTCGTAACTGGGTGGGAGGTGGAAGAAGAGGCGGAGGGGGACACAGTGGAAATAGTGGATGTTGTTGTGTCTGCAACTGGATGGTGTTTGTGTGAGTGCCTGTGGGATGAAGTGTGGTGCTTGTATTTGGATGTGACACTTTTGTGTGTTGTCTTGTGTGCATGCTGGTCTGTATGTGTGCTTGGGATAGGTTGGGGGCTGAGGGAAATGGGACTGGGCAGTGGAAGTTGGAGGGGGGACGGTAGGAACAGGGACAATGGCTGCCATCAGAGAGGAGGCCAGAGACTGAATCGTTATCTGTTGGGCTGCCAATCCAGTGTGAATGCCCTCCAGGAATGCATTAGATAGTTGCATCTGGTCTGCCAGCCACTGGATGGCATTCACAATGGTTGACTGCCCTACAGAGATGGATCTCAGGAGCTCAATAGCCTCCTCACTTAGGACAGCAGGGCTAACGGGGGCAGGGCCCTAGGTGCCTGGGGCGAAGGAGACGCACACCCTCCTGGGTGAGCGGGCACGGGAAGCTCGATGAGGGGCTGCTGGGAGGGCGTTGCTGGTACAGGCAGTGGCGGATGTAACTATTGCTGCAGTGGCCACAGAAGTATCCACCACCACCAGGGAGCTTCCATTGGAGGAGGTATCTGTGTCTGAACTGTCCCCTCCAGTCTCCGCCGTGGTGCTCCCCTTGCCCTCTGTCCCACTGGTGCCCTCACCATCGGTGGACTCTGCCTCCTGGGTCCTGTGGGATGCAGCTCATTCCGTCACCTCTGCTCCTTTGCCAGATGATGCTAATGCACATAAGGACAGAATGAGAAAACAAGAAAGAGGTGGAAGTGACAAAGGATACACTGGGTCAATCGCTGCACCAACACTACTGTTGGCGTACAGAGCACCCTCACACACAGGGAACAGCCCTAGGCAATATGTATTGCACTACCAGAGAAATAGTTAGCGGCCAATGCATGGGGAGGGCCAAATGTAGCACACCTGGGACCTACGAAGCCCTGACCAGTAGTGGATGCCTATGAGCTAGGTTGCAATATTTTCCCTTCTGAACTGTAGCCTCCAGGGGACCTACACTGCAATGTCAGGCCTGACCTAGGGGCACCCACTGACACACATCCCCCACCCGGATACCACCCTACCATGAGTAAGTTTTAATGATGGACACTGTACTCACTCCCTTGTGGCTGCTGTGTTGCCCTCAAGTGCCCATCAAGCGCAGGATAGGCCACCACCAGTATGTGGGCCATCAGGGGGGTCAGTGTTCGATGGGCACTCCTTCCTCGTTGGGAGGCCATCCTCAGCTGGGCCTTCGCCATCTTCCATGCCCAGCGTTTCAGGTTCACCCGCCGTTTGTGACAATGGGTGCTCCACCTGCCATAGACCCCCAGGGTCCAAACCTCCTTGTCGATGGCATGCCATATACCCTTTTTTTGATGGGTGCTGACCTGCAGAGGCAATAGACACAGGAAAATAAATTTAGACAAACAGTCCTGCCTGTTACACGTATGGCCCACCATACCCAGTTCCATCACCATTTACACACACAAGGCCCAGCACACAACCTGTATGCCGCCCAGAGGACATCCACCCACCCCACTTACACGAGGCCTTCACACACACAACTCCATTCATTCATGCCACATGCATCGTGCTCACAGTGTACTCACCTGTTGGCCTGGAGGCCCATACAGCAGTCCGTACTGGGGTAGGACCCCATCCACCAGTCTCTCCAACTGCCCCAAAGTGAAGGCTGGGGCCCTTTCCCCGGTCACATGGACATGGTAAGTTCCAGACACAGGTCACAGCAGCCCATGAAGTGTAGGTCCTCTCCTATGGAAGGTCAGGTAGTAAGTGAGGAATATGATAGAAAATGGCGGTCACATCCGCGGCGGTGTATGTGATGGCATGCAGGTATGGGGGTGATAATAGTGGAAAGTTGACTTACCCGAGTCCAGTCCTCCTCCTACTCCTGCCAGGCCCTTATGATGCAGGATTGCCAAGACTTGCTCCTCCCATGCTGTGAGTTGGGGGGAGGAGGAGGGGGTCCACCGCCAGTCCTCTGGATGGCGAGCTGGTATCTTGCTGTAATGGAACGTACCTTCCCACGTAGGTCATTCCACCTCTTCCTGATGTCATCCCTAGTTCTTAGGTGCTGCCCCACGGCATTGACCCTGTCCATGATTCTCCGCCATAGCTCCATCTACCTTGCTATAGATACCTTCTGCACCTGTGGCTCCAAATAACTGAGGCTCTACCCTGATAATTTTCTCCACCATGACCCTTAGCTCCTCCTCCAACGAGGCAGGGGTGTCTTTGTGGTGCCATGGGCATTGTGTGATGTGTTTTGGTGAGGGTGTGTTGGGTAATGTGTTGGGCTGTGGGATGTGATGTGCGAGAGTGGTGTATAGGTGTGAATAGTGTGTGGCTCTACTTGTGTCAGTGGTCTTGGCGTCTCTCTGCTGGTAATGGTTTGTAATGGTAAACGATTGTGGGTAATGTGGTGTGTGTTTTATAGTGGTGTGCGTTTGTGGGTGTGTTGTGTGTATGGGTGTCAGGTGTGTGTTGTTTGAATTGTTCAATGTGGTGTTGTTTTGTCTGTGTGTGTCCATTTTGAAAGTGGCGGTATGTACCGCCAGTGGTTTACCACCATTGAATGTCCGCCGTGGTGATTAGCGGGTCATAATGTGGTGGGTGTTGTTCTGTTGGCGTAACGGTGTGGGTTTTGATACTGCCAGTTTATCACTGACCTTTGGGCTGGCGGATTTGTGTATGTGGCTGTATACTGATGGATTGGTGTGTGTGTCATAATATGGTGAATGAATATCCACCGACGGCCACCAACATACCCCCACCCTCACCCTCACTCCCATCACTCCACCACTTCCTACACACCCCACCATCACATCCCACTCATCCTAATGCCAAGCCCTGCATGCTGTACCAATGCATGAACACCACTCACAGCCCTGCATGGGCACTCATCACTAAAGCATGCACACTATAGAGAACTAACTATCCCACCATACACCAACGTACACAAGAGAAAGCTGCCAGGGCAAATCCAACCAAAGACAACAAGACATGGATGCACAATATGTCAGACACAGAAACCATAACACATCATTTACATCCTCACAGGTACCCCAGCCAATGTCAGCGGAGAGGAGGTGCCAGCACTATCCAGTCCCCCAACTGAAGAGGCTCACAGTGATGACAGCAACTCTGGTCTTCAGGATCTGGATGACCTACCTAACCCATCAGGGACCACTGGACAGCCAGTTACCCAGGCCCAGTCACACACCACCACGGAGCCTCCCCATCAGGAAACACCACTGCAGCACTCACCCAGCGTACCCACACCTCTGTCCTCAGGACATGTCAATCAGCGGTGTGCCCACCTCTACAGGGATCCCAGGCCACACCTCACACACAAGACAGCCACATACCTGGGGTCAGTGGCAGTGGGCACATGGTTCAGGGGACATAGGCACAGGCCAACAGAGAAACTGGGAGGACTGCTGTGTGCCAGGGGGAGGACAGGCCCAGGGAACCAACTCTCTAGCAGCCACTTGCAGAGATCCTGGGAGTTTATCAATATTCTCAGGACACGATGGACCAGACCCTGGACAATGTGCAGGAGAACAGGCGGCTGCAGGAGGGACAGTACCAAGGGATCAGGGAGGACTCGTAGGCCATCAACAACACCCTGATCTCCATAGCAGGGGTGCTGGCAGATATAGCAAATATTATGAGGGAGGCAGTCTCACACCAGTGGGCCCCTGCCACTAGCCACACATCTGAACAGCCTTCCTCTTCTGCTGCCGCTAGTGGCCAGGAGGCCACAGGACTCACAGACCACCAGCACCCCTCCCCCTGCAGAAGGTGAACCACCCTGCGAACATTCCCTGTGAACATTTGAAGCCGTTCTAAAGGAGTATTACATCACATTCTCATAAATACTTTTGTGCATTGTCCCTAAAACATCCTCCACCATATTAGTAAAAATGCTAAGAGGGCGCAGCCATTTCTATTTTTACTAATTGTACAGGAATATGCCCTGAATATTAGAGACCTTGGACTCACAAAGGCATTTTAGTAGTCCTGAAAGTAGTACTACAGGATTGCCACTTCACATATTCACTAACAAAACAAATATTCTCTCAATGATAAAACATCTGGCCTCTGTTCTGCTTGACTGTACTCTCTTTGGAAACAGGTCATACCATCATGATCCTAGAAAGTGAGTGGAGCCTGACTCTTGAAAAATCTTGTAATTCAATGCAGGACCGTAGATAAAGAATGATAGGTGTGCAAAGTGGAATGGTGACCCACAGTGGGTTTTTGACTCAATGCACTGAAAATACACATACTTTGCTTGCATAATGGACGTTTCTCAAAAACTTATTATAACCTTTTTTCTCAATGTTAGAATGTGTGGTAGTGGAATTAGACTGACCAAAATGCGAGGAACCTCCTCCAAACGAGTAATTTTCAAGTGACATACATGATTATTTGTTCAAATTGGTAGACCACGTTTATTTTTTATTTTTTTTAAATAATCCTATCTCGATAAGAAAACAGACTGAATTTAGTTTCATGAAGTGAATTTTTGTACTAACCTAGACTCTGCACTGCAGTACGCAGGAACCTAAAAATAATTTATTCGGATATTACTGGGGTAGAAAAGTGATCACTACTTCAAATACATACATTTGTATCCTGGTTTGATAATATAGTGTTATAGTGCTACATGACAAAGAAAAAGAAGGCAAAGGAGTGCTTCTTCTAAGGGAAGGATTGAGCTTTTGGTAAATAGTGTATGACATGCTCCTATTAGTTTATGGTGATATTGTGACATGATTTACCAACATACTGTGAAATTAAATAAGTGGCTTCCACCTTACTGTAGTGGCCATTCTCCATTAAAACTGCTATAGGCAAATTATTTTGCATGAAAATGCAAACTACGCATCATTATGCATTATATTCTGTGGTTTAGAGTTTTGCTATTTTGTTATTTTAGTGTACAATAATACTGTCTGAGCTAAGGTTTCACCTCGTTAGTAGTAGTTTAACAAAGACTCACTGAACTTTTGCAAAGGCAATTAAAATAAATAATTCTTAAACCATAAGGATTTAGGCCCATATTTCTACTTTTTTAGCGCCGCATTTGCGCCACTTTTTAATGCAAAAACGGCACAAACTTACAAAACAAACAACTTAAAAGCCAATCTAAATATCTCAAAGTGAGACACCAAGACTAGACTTCTCCCTATCTCTTAGTTAAAAAGAATAATAGCAGCGAATCTCAAGTCAACAGAATGTAATTGCTACATACATCCGATGGTCATATCAATCGCCGAGTGTTAGTACAGAGAATAAAGGCATCTACTCAAAGATGTCAACATACGTGAAATAAAGCCCGTGAGGCTGATATCTTGGATAGGGTAGATGACTCACCTTGCCATGTCCTGACTGTGAAAGCAGGTAACGTCTCCAGGTGAATTTTGCAAGAAAATAGGAATTCATAGGGTAATAGAAACAAGAGCTACTGATTCCCCCATTAATTCCTCATTTCTAAGGGATTCCTAGGGCCTTCTTGGTAATCCTTATTAACCCTGCCCCTGGATATTCTGGCACTCTTGTTATTGTTACCTCTGGCAGCGGATTTAACAGGGAAAATTTCAGGGCATTGGTAATGGAGTCCAAAATTGATATTATAAAAGTAATTTTCGTCCACAGAAAGTGTGGTGAATGAGTGCCTGTCCGACTTTGTGCGTGGGTCCTGTTTTTCTTTTGTTGGCAATTAGTTACTTGTTTAGGAATTTTGGTAAAGGAGGTGTGGATCGTACTGACTTCGCGGCGTATTTACAAGCCCCTAGCACCACCGGAATGTCACTTTTTGTGACGCTCCGGTGGCGCTGTGCACTGCACTGTATTTACAAGGCGGTGTTAAGCCACGTTTTTTGTGGCTTAACACTACCTTGAAAGTATGGCCTCTTCACACGCAGCACTTTGTGTGGAAGGGGTGTGCAATGGATGTTGCTGAGAGCATTGCCAATTTTGGCGCAGCGGCTGTGCTGCGCCACTTTTTGTAAATATGTCCCTCAATTTCCTACAAGGTGTAACTCTAAATCAGACATGCCAACAATCTAAAAAAAATTGTAATTTCAGTAATAAAAGCATTGCATCTCAATCGATTCAAAATCGCTCATCTCTAAAACGCTGCTATTTTTTCCCAAAAGACAATGACGCATGCAATCTGTGAGTCAGATGAACTCCGAGAAAACGACTGGATGTTCAATTTGCTGTACCTTTTTGACTTATAAAGCTGATTCACACATCTCTACCATTACACCTTCATTCATTTATTTCTGCACTGGTTCTAAATTTACAAATCGATGTCCCAGGCTACAAAGAAAGAAACACGCATACAGAGCAAGTTATATTTAACCACCCAACACATAAATAAGTCGCAAAAGAACTTGTGACAACAACATCTAGAATATCGAATATCGAAGTGTCAAGAAAGGGGTAAAATATAATCGGGGTTTAACATTATGACAAGCTGTATACTCTGCTTAAATCAGCTACTGCAGTGGACCAGAACAAATAAGACCAGAACGGTGGAAAATGAAGCAATAAAGTGATATGGTAGAGAAACACAAAATTGCAAATACGACGTATGTAATGGTGCTGTATCTTGAAGGTTTTGTATGCAAACCTAGCCTTCTATTCTCAGCAGTCAAGCTTGCACCCACTTCACACTTTATACTTTAGTGTAGGGCCTCTTAATCCCTCAACTCGGAGTTCACTTGTCTTGGGTCCTTCATGGCCATCGTTCAAAAATCATTGACCAGGTTGCACTCTTCTGACAGATCTCGTTTATCCTCACCCCTCTCTGAGCCTCAGGATACACACCAATCACAAGCAATGAACCTAAAGAGTCTATCACTCCCCTCTGGTCCACTTTGGGATATTTTGTCCCCCACTTAATTAAAATGGGTTTGTAAACCACCTTAATACTCGCCCTTCTACCACATCAGGGTAGGGTAAAAACCATCACCACTCTCCTGATTAATTAGGCCCACTCACTTCTACAAACACTCACTACAGCTAACCTCTTTGATGTCCCAATAACAGTGGGCTTCCCAGGTCAGCATACAACCCTCTTTTAATGTTTTGATCAACGTAGTTTCATTACCTTACTCTGAGCTTTGGGGCAGTTGGTACCTTGCACACATTTTAGATATTTGTTGCTCTCACTGTGTTGCACTGGGACCCAATCCCTTTTTATACATTTTGGGTCCTACTGTCAATTCTTTTTAATCTCCCCTTCTGATTTACTTAATTGCAAAAGGCCCGTCCTAACCTTTTTATACTAACTCTGAAAGGATTACTGGCACACCTAGTGGCTGACTTAATAGCCGGTCAACCTAGCAGGTTATTTAGGATAAACATTCATGGATGACGTATGCATCATAGCATCTGCTTCTGCTAGAGCCCAGCTGTGGGTCACCCATAGCCAGCACTCGATCGTGGGTGGCTGTGGAGCCTTCCAAGTCATGGCAATTAGTCTCTTAAAGAGAACCAATGACACATCGACTAGACTCAGGCAGTGTTTGGTACCTTTAGTTCACTTGGTAATCCCCAAGAAACAAAGGAGCGGGGGTCCAGTGGCAATGGGACATCAATCACCGTCAACACATGGTCCAACACATGGGTCCATGTGTGCATCAAATGGAGGACATTCCCAGACCAATTGAATAAATGTAGCAGCGCCATGGCCACATCTCGGGCATGCCAGGGATATTGCCGGAAACATTCTGTGCAGCCGTTGCAGTGTAAGGTCAGTCTGATGCAAGCAGTTGAATTGCATACATTTTAAATGGGCATTTCATGCAACTCGCTTCACCTGTTCGAGGGTCAGCCATGGCCTACTGCTTGGCGGTCCACTCTGTGTTAAAGCAGCAATCTCATTTGGGCTTGCCCTGGATCAGACGTTCAGTGTCACCCTCCTGTAGTGATGCATATAATACCAAAACCACCTGATGGCCCAGCCCATGTGTTAAGAAGCACTGCAAACCCAAGTGTAGTGATGACTTGGCCAGCTCTCTAGGACATATGTCCCTGATCACCGTCCTAATTGCAGTGTGTGAAAGAAAAAGGCCTGCTCCAAGCTTGTACAGTTCCTGAAGCTGCTGAAAGGAGAGCAAATCACCCTTGCTATATAGATCACCTATTTAGGTGAGCCGAGCTTTGAGCTATGGAGAAGAGCCATGAACCCTTAGTAAAATTTTCGTGGCCAGCACGCTCCAGAGAGGCAGTTGCGGTGCATAGGTGGTCGGCGCCCATGTGGGCTGGAAGTATTCAGTCCATATGAGTTTGGCCACTCACGTGAGGCTGCCCAATCCCCTGGTCAGTTTGCCTAGAGAGAGCAGCCACTCCAACATGCCATTCTGTCATGGGTCAGCCAGTGCATAGACCACTGCAATTGCACCACTGAGAAATACAGCTCCAAGTCTGGGACTCCAAGGCCCCCTTCAAGCAAGGGGATGCTGAAATATGGGGATCGAGACTCTCTTCCGAGCAGGTCCCCAAACGAGCTCAGACTCCAGACTCCTCAGAGTCCTGAAAAAGGACCTAGGAGGTACCACTGGAAAAGAAGTATAGGAGCTTAGGCAGGACAGCATCTTTGCCACCAATGCTCTGCCCATAGGCAAAAGGGGTAATAGGGTCCAGAACTGCATGGATTGACAGATCACGCCCTACCATGATTACCGTTGATCAAGTCTCTGTCTGTATGATAGATATTGATGCTTAGATAGCGAAAGGTCTCGAAATGCCAGGGAAAGTGCCCCATCCCTGAATCTTCCAGATGCTTCAGTTCAATTCTGCGCAAGAAAGACACAGGATTTAACCAAGTTTACCTTGAGTTCTGTCATCTCCCCATAATGGTCGAGCAGATCATAGAGGGCCAGTAGCGTGTGCGCATTCTCCCATAGACATAATAGTACATCGTATGTGTATAGGAACACAGTGTGCAAGTCTAAACCCACCTTGATGCCCCAGACAGGGCCTCTGGTCCGCAGCATAGCCGCAAGCAGCTCTGTGGGTAATTCAAAAATTACTGGTGATAAAGAGCATCCCTGATGGGTCCCTCTGCCTATGAAAAGGAGCGGGAGATCTGATGGCCGGTGTGAACTCGCACCTGAGGGGCGGTATATAACAGCTTGATCCACCCTACAAAATTGGGACCTATTCCAAACACTTTCAGCACCTGCCGCAGGAAGGACCAACTCAGCGTATTGAATGCTTTTTCAAATTCCAGGGAAACCACCAATGGAAGGTCGCCCCCCGGACATCGCATCTATAACCCCTTAGCTGCTGGACCTTTCCCCCTCTCCCCCCAGTGCTGAACTCTTTTTTGGCTATTTTGGGGTAGTTCATGCTTAGGCCTTTATAACTTTTTGTCCACATATGCTAAACACACTAAATTTGCGTCCTTTTTTCCAACATCCTAGGTATTCTAAAGGTACTCAGAGTATGTGGGTTCCCCTGGAGGAGCCAAGATATTAGCCAAAATACAGCAAAAATGTCTTTAAAAAATAAATGGAAAAAAGGGCTGCCGTAGAAGGCTTCCGATTTTTTCCCTGAAAATGGCATCAACAAAGGCTTTGTGGTGCTAAAATCACCATCTTCCCAGCTTTCAGGAACAGGCAGACTTGAATCAGTTAACCACATTTTACAACACAATTTTGGCATTTTACTGGGACATGCCCCATTTTTACTATTTTTTGTGCTTTCAGCCTCCTTCTAGTTAGTGACAGGAATGGGTGTGAAATCAATGCTAGATCCTGGAAAACTAAAACTTTCTGAATAATAAACAGAATTTTGGATTCACCAAGGGGTAATTTGTGTAGATCCTACACGGTTTTCCTGCAGAAAATACCAGCTGGAATAATAAAATAATGAAATTGAGCTGAAAAAAGCAGCCATTTTTCTCCATGTTTTACTCTGTAACTTTTTCCTGTGATGTCAGATTTTTTAAAGCAATATACTGTTATGTCTGCTAGGATCTTCTGGTTGTGGGGATACACAGGGCTTGTAGGTTCAGCAAGACCCCTAGGTACCCAGAGCCAATAAATGAGCTGCACCTTGCAATGGGTTTTCATTCTATACTGGGTATATTGCAAATCATTTGCTGAAATATAAATAGTGAAAAATAGGTATCAAGAAAACCTTTGTATTTCCAAAATGGGCACAAGACAAGGTGTTGAGAAGCAGTGGTCGTTCGCAGATCTCTGAATTCCGGGGTGCCCATACTAGCATGTGAATTACAGGGCATTTCTCAAATAGATATCTTTTTTTACACTCTGGCTTACATTCAGAAGGAAAAAATGTAGAGAAAGACAAGAGGCAATAACACTTGTTCTGCTATTCTGTGTTCCCCAAGTCTCCCGATAAAAATGGTACCTCACTTGTGTGGGAAGGCCTAATGCTCGCGACAGGAAATGCAACATGGTCACATAACATTTTTATATTGAAAACTGACGTGTTTTTTGGAAACCTAGCAAACCTGTGCATTTTTGAAAACTAGACACCTAGGGGAATCCAAGAAGGGGTGACTTGTGGGGCTCTCACTAGGTTCTGTTACCCAGAATCCTTTGCAGACCTCAAAATTTGGCAAAAAAACACTTTTTCCTCACATTTCGGTGATCGAAAGTTCTGGAATCTGAGAGGAGCCACAAATTTCCTTCCACCCGACATTTCCCCAAGTCTCCCGATAAAAATGGTACCTCACTTGTGTAGGTAGGTCTAGTGCCCGCAACAGGAATAGATCACACAACAGTCAATGTTGGTCCTTAGATGAGGGCAACTGTTGACCCTGGGGTGATCCATTCCTGGCGCAGGCAGTAGGTACAGGCACTCAAGTGGGGTAGTGTTTTTATCAGAACAGGTGGGGAAACACTGGGTGGTAGGAATTTTGTGGATCCCAGCATATCCCTGTAGTTTGTGAGACAGAAATGCAAGAAAAAATAGAGTTTTTATTCAACATTGCAGCTTTGCGGGGTATTCTGGGTAAGAAAACTTTGGAGAACCCACACAAGTCACACCTCTATGGACTCCTCCGGATGTCTAGTTTCCAGAAATGTCTGGGTTTAGTATGTTTCCCTAAATGGCGGCTGAGCCCAGGACCAAAAACATAGGTGCCTGCCTCACAAAACCAGTTTGTTTTGTGATAGATAATTTTGATGTCTCCACAATACGATTTGGGGGGTGGAATTTGGGGCTGAACTAAATTTGGGAGCTCCCAAGAGAGCACTCTCTCTGTTCTTGCCGCTGCACGCACCTGCTTTCTGGGTTGGGCTAACCCGCTATTGTCACGTTGCACAGTCTGTGCTTGGGAAGGGACAGCAGGACTGTCCTCATCACCTCCCTCATAATAACTGGAAGAGGAGTTATCGAATGGGACTCCTCTGACTAAAAATTCACTCCCAGAGTCTGCACCATTGTCCTATCCCTGAGATGCTGTCTCAATATCTGCTGTCTCAGTCTCTGACCCTAAGTCAGAGCTGTCCTCTTGACAGTGAGGGCTTGAGCAGCAGTCATCCAACGAGATGCCATCTCTGCTACTGTCTAAACTGTTGCTATAAAACACTAGCCTACGAAGACAGTCACAAAATTGCTTGTGTGTGTGTGTGTGTGTGATACGTGCAACAGTAGATGTCACCTTACCTTCGCTTCTTCCACCAATCAGCACATTCTTTCAAGACACTCAAAAAAAAAAAGACACACTTTTACTTCACCTTGTAATATATCAGTCGTCACAGCCTTTAGCAACTCTAGCGCCCAGTCCAACAATCATCATTGGTGCTCCCACTTCCATGACCTACTCCTCGGACTCCCTCACTACCACCCAGCAAAAGTGCCCTTCTTCACCCCATAGACCCCCCACGCACATACATTTCATATGTATTAAGGTGCAAGTAATGGCTGACTTTACTAATGTACTCAGCTATTTACATAAAATACAAATTTGATCTTTGCAGTAGGCATAAGAACCTTCTGCATTACTTTATGGCATCAAAACTGCCACTAGACAAAAGTCTGATCCTTTTGTAGCAGAAATATAATCGTCAGTTGAATTGTGTGCATTGCTTTGAAGATGCAAGCTGTAACTGCAAGACAACTGGTGGAGTATATATATATATATATATCACTTTCATATGTGTTTATATGTGGGTCTGGTCTTCCTGGGGGCCGATCGCAGCACCCAGGGGAACCATACATGCATTGACAAAAGTGATATATATATATATATATATATATATATATATTTTTATATATATATATATATAATAATACATAATTATATATATATATATATAGATAGATAGATAGATAGATAGATAGATAGATAGATAGATATAGATATATATATATATAGATATATATATATATATATATATAATACATAATTATATATATACATAGATATATATATATATACATAGATAGATATCTCTCTCTCTCTCTCTCTCTCTCTATATATATATATATATATATATATATATATATATATATATATATTTTTAGTAGCTGTATGGTTTCCTTGGGGGCCATAGTGGCTATAACTACTACAAAAAATATTTCCGCAACATGGGGTTGCCCTGCCCACGGGCGACCCCCATGTCAATTTTTTTTTTTTTTTATCCATTGGGGGGGCGCGATTGGGCATGATCGCGCCCCCTCAGGGGACACCTACCTTTTAAAAAAAAAATATGCACCCGGTGGGGGGGCCGGGCCGTTTGCCGAGGGGGCCAACCCCCCCAAGTGAAATCCCTGGGGTCTAGTGGGGTTTCCTGCCCCTCGATCGCAGATGTGCTTTGATTGAGGGCCAGGAAACCTGTTCAAGAAGGCCTTGTTTGAAAGGGGAGAGTCTTCCCTTTCAAACGAGGCCTTCCCAAATGTTGGGAAGGCCGTTTGGGGCCGTTTTCCCCATTGGAGCAGGAAGCGGCCGCAAGGGAAACAAAACAAAACAGAGACGTCAGTGCTCCTCGCGGTGCGCTGACATCAAAAAAGGGCGGGGGGAGACACAGAAGATCTTCTGTGTCTCCTGAGGATTCTTTATCCCCAACCCTGGCATCGGCCACTAGTCGTGACCCACAACAGGGGATAATGTGGCACAGGCACTGAATGTTGGAGTGCATCACCCTTTGAGGCATGAACCAACATTGGTCTGAGTAAACCAGGAAGCTGAGCATCGGGAGCAACCTATTTGCAAGAACCTTAAATAAGATTTTGTATTCAATGTTCATTGCGGGCGATAAGAGCTCACCTTAAGGGGTTCTCTTTCTAGTTTCAAGATCATCACTATGAGGTCTTCACATAGTGCCCCCTCATGACCACCTTCATGTTGTCCCACTTCAACCCATAGGACACCACTGATCCTGTGTTCTCCTAAAAATACTTGGTGATGTGTGTGGCTATTGTGTCACTGTAGACCATGTCCTGCAATGCTTCCGTCCATAGCACAATGTCCGGATAGGAGCCCCTAGTCCCCCCAATTGGAACGTGACCCAGAGAGGATTATAATCCGAAAGGGTCCTACCCAGGTACGAACTCCACATGAGGGGCCAGCAGTCTATATTACAGAAGAAGTACTCTAAGCTGACTTGGATCTGATATCCTGGTGAATAATAACAATGCTCTGTCTCCCCATGGTGTTCCAAGTGCCCGACATTGTGGAAATTGGACAACCTGGACCACTACTGAAAGTGCTTTGTTGCTTGTATACCCGGCGTGCCCAGAAGTAGGAGTACCAATTGGTCCAGGTCAGTTTCATGTATGCAATTGAAATCACCCCCCCACAAACCTGTGGCCTGAAGCTCCAGTAACATGGATGGCGACAAAGTATCCAAGAACGCACATTGGGCGGTATTGGGCACAAAAAGGGACACTATGGATAGAGGGGCACCCATCTAAGGAACCCTCAAAGACCACGTAGTGGGACTCCTTGTCAGCCATGATCCTAGATTTTACAAAGAGTACCTCTGGAGTGACCCAAAAAAGAACCCCTCTGGAATATGCGGAGTATCCAGTACCATATACCTGTCCACTCCAGTCAAAAGCCAGGCTTAACTTAGAGGAAATATGTAAAGCTCTTATGAGGCATTTTAAACACTAATAAGATGAGTATACAAGACAAGAAAAAACCTGCACCAAATTAAAAGCATAGAGTAACATTTAATAAACTATTTGAGATCAAAATGACAAAAATCAATTAGTATAACCAAAGATATGCAATTTTAAAGATTTAAATTAAAATAGTGCCTAAAAGCACATAGCACCAACTGTGAGAATCTGCTCATGCCACATTGTGATAATTTCAGTGTGATCACGATGGAGTGCGGGCTGGATACAAGGACCAAGTTAGTTCAACTAAACAAAGGACATTAAATCTGGGTTGTGGAGCGTTGTCAGATCCCGCATGGAGGATGCATGTGCAGATGACAATTGACAACTTGTGTCCAGAATGTTCTATTCAAGCTTTCTGGTTCTGCAGAAAAAGTTTCCAACAGAGAAAAGGTTCTACATAGTACATATTGAGGCCCTCATTACAACCCTGGTGGTTGGTGATAAAGCGGCGGTAATAACGCCAACAAGCCGGAGGTAAAAAAAATTGAATTATGACCATGGCGAAAAACGCTCACACAGACAGCCACTTTAACACACCGACCGCCACGGCGGTAGCAACAAGCACCGCGGCGGTAACCGCCAATAGCCAGGTGGAAGACAATGTACCACCCACTGTATTACAAGAGGCCTATCTGCCACCCTTTCCAGGGCAATACCAACAACATCAAAGCACGGCGGAAATAGATCTCAGAAGTCAAAGGACTCACCTCTTGAGACTCAGGGAACAACCACACTGCCATGGAGCCCGAACTGCAGGTGTTCCACATGCTGGTCTACCTCCTCCTACACCAGGAATACCAATGCCGGCAACAACAACCACAGTGAGTACTGCCGCCTAGCACACAGGGGAGGGGGGAGGAAAAAGAGAGTGACACACACATGCAACAAGCAACACCCCCACCCCCACCCCAACACCATACACGCAAACAGATGCAACAACATTACACATCCACCCCGTGCCCCTCAGGAATAATGCAAGGACAAAAGGAAGTGATTGAAGTGAGTCTAATAAGATAAAATACTAGAAATATGTCCTCAAAAATCAAAACAGTATTTACATATATACAAATGAAGGGACACTGCCCAGTCCATAATGTCTGTGGGCCACAGGACCACATCACATAGGCCAAGGCCCCACCTTACTCCTGCATCAACACGGAGAGAACACTGCTGGGGCATCAGGTTGAAAATACAAAGGCACCTCAGGAGGACAGGGAATGGGGGGCACCTCAGCCGGAAGATGGTGTAACATCACTTGTCCTGGAGGGGGCAGCATGCCCTGTGCGATGTCCTGGGGAGTGCAAAGCCACAGTCTCTCAAGTGGGTGGTTTGCCCACTGCTTGGTCCTGGGAGTGCAAAGCCACAGTCTCTCTAGTGGGTGGTTTGCCCACTGCTTGGTACTGGGGAATGCAAAGCTACAGTCTCTCTAGTGAATGGCTTCTCCACTAGTTCTGGAGGGGGCCTTGTGCCCTGTGTGCTTCAACCTGGGAAGGAGGGGGTGAGTGGATGCCTTCTTCCACTGTGGGGGCCGGGAAGTCCTTTATCAGTGTCAGGGAAGGAATTCCCTAGCACTGATAGTGCCTACCGCTATGCTTTTATTGGCAGTAAGAAAGCCACGAAAACCATGGCGGTAGGCGGGGTCATAATCTCGCAAGTGGGATAGTGACGGCCGCCTGGCTGGAGACTGGAGTCTCAAGCTCAGCGGCTGTTACTGCCCTGGCAGATTGAGTGGTACATTAGCGGTTTGGCTTGAGCCAAACCGCCAATGTCATATTTTGGGGAGAGGTACCACCAGCCTGTTGGCAGTACCTTTCTCCAAACTACTGCCATCTGCCAGGGTCATAATGAGAGCCTTTGTGTACCAGGTACTAACCTATGTACATGTGCGTCTTTTGCTTCAGAAGATGGGCTATCTACAAAGTTTTCACCACAGTATGAAGGCTGCAGCTAGTATAATCTTTAGCGCCATTAACCCTTGGTTATTTTAAGTGAATAGTGTCTGTTTTAACAAGTGTTGCATAGAGTGTACACTTTTCTTAGTAGATACCTTTTAATATCCTGTGGTGTTATTTCAAGGCGGTTGTTATAGTTAAGACCATGTTTCCATAGAAAAAGCATTTTTTGACTTGACTTTGGCGTCGTTTGACCAATCTTAAAAACATTTTCCAAATATAGTGTGCCAGTGATTCTTGCTGCCCTTGGAATGTTTCAGCTTGATTTGTCAAGTGGGGGGGGCAAGAAGAAGGGGATCAAAAAAGTGTGTTTCTCATGTTAATTCCCATTGGAGTTTTGAACATGACTACAGTCCGAATAGCTGGACAGAATTGCACTAAATTTGTCAGAAAGCTAGATTTTGTTCCACAGATTGCGCTTTTTGTTATTTGATGTAGATTTGTTTAGTAGTTGTTGAGAAATTTAAGGAAATCCAAAATTGTATATCTAGGGCTGCAGATCACTCTGACAACTTTGGAAGAATAATGAGCTCATGCAGGAAACTGCAGAGCTCTGATTGGCTGCCAACACTTCAACTAGGAAGTGTTGGCAGCCAACTTGGGGCTTGGCTTCATTTGAGCCCCACAAAAAATGTGAAAAAAAGGAAAAGTGTCAGGGTACGACTACACTGGCCACCAAGTCTTGTTCTTAGGGTCCCAGAGGGCCCCAGCAGTGCAAAAAAGCATTTTTCAAAAATGTTTCTGCTGCAAATTTGCAAAATTCCCAAATCTGCAGAAAAAAATTAAAAAAGAAAACAACCATGGTCTTCTATGCTTGTTTTTAATTACAACCCGGGTGGGCCAGGCCCTGGGTCACTCCTCCTTTATTACATTAAAGGAGGGGACACACGTGGCCCCCCTCAATGGGCATTTTTATACCCTGGGGTCCACCATCTTTGGTGGCCACAATGTATGAAATACATGAGGGGGCTGGGCGGACTCCCCCAGGCCCCCGGACCACCACCACCCCGGGGTACAAATTAAAAAAAACATAGGGGGGGCATGCAGACCTACCCAGACCCACCCGGCCTCAGGGATCACCACATCCCCAGGTCAAACTCTATTTTTTTTAAATGAGGGAGGGTGTCCCCCTCCCGGACAATGTATAGCCCTGAGTCCACCACCATCCTGGGATCAGCCCATGAAAACAGAAGGACAAGGCCTCACAGGCCCCATCCTGGGGCCATTAATAACCCTGGGGACCTCTGTCTCCCCAGGGCTGGCTCCTGCTATGTTCTGGGGTGCCTATCCTTGGACATAGCTGTTTGCTCTGACTTGGTAGGAGCTTTGACAGCATCCTCCAAGTCAGAGCAAACACAAATTCCGCTCCCAGGAAGCGAGAGCTGTCAAACTGCAGACATGCAGGCAGGGAAACAGATTAAATGATTGCACTCACACATGAAGCTGAATGTTTTCCAACTCCCTGGGTGAGAGAGCAATACCAGTTCCTGCAGGAGGTGGGGAACTGACTGAGACTGTAGGGCATTCAGGCTCCCCCTGCAGTCCCCAAAGCTGCTGACTGGGTGCCCTGGGGGGCACCAGGAGACATGGGTGGGCCTCTGCAGATGGGATCCCCAGGGCTGAAAATGGCCAGGGCTGAAATTGGCCAGGGTTCACATAGCTGGGGTCCTCTGAGCTGAGATCAGCCTAGGGAGGGGGAGCTGCATGGCCCCCTACCCCATTAAGTTGTAGCCAGTCCCCTGGGCCTCATTTTCATTGCACAAAAACGAAACCTGATGGATGAAGGATGCACTTACAAATATAAGTAGGTGTCCCAGCTGAAGCTCCACTTCCGTAAAAGACAAATGATTCTGACTCCTGGGTTGGAGAATGCAAAGCAATCCATATTGAAAAACAATCTGAAATCCTTTGTGGAGGTGAATGCATCATTGATTTATTAGAGCGCAATCTGTATATGACTGTGATGAGTGGGTTCTTACTTTTCCTCTCCTGGTGAGAGCAGAGTCCATGGATCTCCCTTTAAATTGCTGTGAGTATGCAAATGTGCAATTCACCTGGAAACTCCGCCTTCTTGGCCCATCTCGTCCACCTTAGTAGTATACAAAGGCATTCCCCCTTTAGCCAGGATGATGGACAGCTTACTAAAGGTCCCCCAATACGTTCCCCACCGAGTTTGGTGGCACACTCTTAAATCCAAGGAACATGAGGGCATCTCCACAAAGCAAAGAAGCACTTACATCATATAGATAACAGTAAAGAGCCTGGTTTGTTGGAGGTTTTTGTCTTTGTAGGCTTGTTGACCTCTCTATAGGAAGATTCATGTTATCACATATTTCTGGATAAAGACGCACCAGGAACAAGAAGGTCCTTGTGCTCCATTACGGAGCTGTGGTTTAGAATACGTACTGGACATTTACCAGGAGGCAGAAAGAACTCCACATGGTTAGTTATTTTGAACAATACTGTGGACTCTTGTAGGATAAAAGGCAGGTGAGGTTCCTATCTGACCGAGTCACTCACATAAGTACTAACACAACCACACATACACTCACACACCCACTCACAGGCGCACTCAGACACTCATGCACCCACACAAAGACCCACTTAGACATTCATGCACCCACTCACAGGCCCTTTCAGACATTCAGGCACCCATTCATAGACACACTCAGACCCATGCACCCACTTACAGACCCACTCAGAGAGTCATACACTCACTTACAGACATACTCAGAAACTCATGCACCCACTCACAGACCAACTCCAAGACTCACACATCCACTCACAGACCTACTCAGAGACTCACTCACAGACCCACTCAGAGACTCACATACCCACTCACAGACACAATCACAGACTCATGCACCAGTCACAGACCCACTCAAACAGTCACACACACAGACCCACTTAGACACTTATGCACCCACTCACCAACCCACTCAGACATTCACACACTCACACACAGACCCACTCACACAGCAATACACCCACTCACAGACACACTCAGGCTACACACCCACTCACAGACCCACTCAGATACTCACGCACCAACTCACAGACCCACGAAGACACTCATGCACCCACTCACAGACTCACACATCCACTAACAGACCTACTCAGACACTCACACACCCACTGACAGACCCATTCAGACACTCTCACATCCACTCACAGACCTACTGAGGCACTTATGCACTCATTCGCACACTCACTGTCAAAGGATAGTGTTCACCGTAAGGAAAGGAAATTCAAAAAGCCCTTAGAAATTCATTCAAAAAAACCAAAGGTTACAGGGACATTATAGTTAGGAAACAACATTACAAACACCTTAGAAATTCACTGAAAAGACAAAGGGTACAGGGCTGTTACAGTTAGGAAATTTAATATGCCAGTAATATCAACAATGATGTCACTGACTATGTCATAAGTGATGTAATATGTGAGGTCATGAGCAGCGCATTGCAGGGTAGTAAGGTATAGTTAGCTCAGGTAACTATAATTGCTGAATTTCACTGGTTTTGTGTGAGTGAAATGTAAGCCTAAATATAATGACCCTGTAACCTTTGTTTTTTCAGTGAATTTCAATTTTTTTTATTTTTTATTCTTAGGTTTTTTAAATTTTATTTCTTAAGTATAACGTCCCTGTAACTATTTGTTTTTCAAGTACAAAAATATATATATATATATATATATATATATATATATATATATATATATATATATGTATATATATTCAAACTTATTCCTCCCTCTATAATTCACATTCACTTAAAAATCATCATAAGGCAGCTAGCATAGTACTTATCGCTTAATTTAGCTGCAAGCTAAATCTTCACTCTCCATGCAATAAAATACTTTACAAATAAACCCACGGGCTTTCTACAGCAATTTGCTCAGTCCTGAATGCCAAATATATGCCATTCACAATTCATTTTTATATCCAACTTTAATGCCTAATTTCCTTTTGGGTTTCTTCATTCCTATCACACAGACTGTCCTCCTTGCTGAAAGTGCTGCTGGTAACAAATACCTTAGTCTCTAGTTCCATCACTTACATGAATTTTCAGTGGTGCCAAGCTCCTAAATTCCACAGAATTCAAGGAGAAAAAGGGGCTTACTGCAAAGCAACTGTCCCTGCACAGAGTCCGATGACTCTCTGCACTGTAGTCCCACAACTGCAGGCACCTTCACTTCCTCAAGTGCTTATGGCTCCGGGAGCACTCAGGCCTTTACAGACACACACTGTGGTTGCCGGAGTGCTTCCTAATCGCTGGTGGGGAACGGTAGAGCGCTACCGCAAATGCGCCTTCAACATTCAAACTCATTATTCTCTCTATAAAGAGAAAAGCCTGCGCTCGAACTGGAGAATCATGATGTAATTTATTCAGCAGCATTCAACTCAAACTCAGAATGTGTTTCGGCTGTGTAGTTCAGCCTTTGTCAGCTGACAAGTGTCATTCCTAAATTGATTCGATTTATCATGTGAGTCAATCACAAACAACATAGTAAAAATTATTTCACAAGCCATTTCTCCCATGTGTAAAGTTATATAAATACAGCTGTGTCATGCACAAATGAAAATCCGTCTCAATTCACATTCACTTGAAAATCATCATAAGGCAGCTTGCACAGTACTTATTGTTTCATTTTAGAGCAGGCTAAATCTTCACTCTCCGTGCAATAAAATACTTTATAAATATACCAACTGGCTTTCTTCATCAATTTGCTCAGTCCTGCGTGCCAAATCTATGATATATATATATTTATATATATATATATATATATATATATATATATATATATATATATATATATATATATATATATATATTGTATATGCAGCATCCCTGACTTAATTGTCAACTTGGTGTGAAGATATATATATATATACATATATATATATATATATATATATACACAACCTACTGGCAGTTACTAGGGGGTAGGTATACCTGGGACCTAGTTTCTATTGGAAATGCATTTCTTGACTTGCCCATTTCTTTGGCACCGTTTAACAAATCTTCATGAAATTATCCCAAAAAGTACTCTATAGAGTCATGTTGTGCATGGAAAGTTTTGGGATGATCTGTCAAGCATGGACCAAGAAAAAAGGGGGGCAAAAAAGTGTGTTTCCCATGTTATTTCCTTTATACTCGTTAGGCACGCCTGCAGCCCGAACCGCTGGACGGAATTACACCAGTTTTGGCAAAAAGGTAGCATTCGGTCCACAGATGAGCCTTTATTTTATTTGGTGTAAATCCATTCAGTAGTTTAGGAGAAATTAAAGGAAATCCAAATGATTATATCTAGGTGTGCAATAAATTCACAAATTCACAAATACTGCTGATCTCATGCAGAGATCTAATTGGCTGCCAGCACTTCAAGCAGGAAGTGCAGGCAGCCATTTTGAGACTCTGCTTTATCCGAGTCTAAGAAAAAAAGAAGAAAAAGGAAAGGGGAAAGGGTAAGCCCAGGGACCACCACCTCCCCTGGGCTATGAATCTAAAACATGTGGGGTGGCCATGCAGCCCCCTGCACCCTGGGGAGCACCAACTTCCTGGGGCAAACTTCAAAATAAAAATAAAGTGGAGTCCTGGAGACCCCCCTGGGCCCTGGGGACCACCACATCCCCGGGGCTGGGAACATTGAGTATGCAGAGGCCACATGCCTCAACCATGTCCTGGGGACCACCACCTCCCCAGGACAAACAATTGGATAAATATAAAGAGGTGTCCTGTGGATGCCCCCGGGTCCGGGAGACACCACCTCCCAAAGGCTACAAATATCATATAAAGGTTGGGAGCGCACACCTCAACCCTGTCCTAGGGACCACCACCTCCCCAGGGCAAACAACTGAATAAATATAGGTGGGGTCCTGTGGATCTCCCAGGGCACCACCTCCCCGGGGCAAACAACTAACTAAATAGAAGGGGGATCATGCAGACCCCCGTACCCTGGGGACCCCTACCTCCCCAGGGCAAAATTCAAATGATGTTTGGGGGTTACCTTGGGAGGTAGCTGTTTGCTTTTGCTAGGCAGAAGTGTTTACTTTTGATTGGCCGGAGCTGACAGCCTCCACCAAGTAAAAGCAAACATAACTACCCTTTCAGCTAGTTGGAGCATCCAAACAGCGTCCTGTTACTTTTTCTCTCTCTCTTCCATCCCATTATGGGATGGAAAAGAGAGAAAGAGAGAGAGAGAGAGAGAGAGAGAGAGCGAGAGAGAGAAAGAGAGAGAGAGAGAGAGAGAGAGAGAGAGAGAGAGAGAGAGAGAGAGAGAGATTTTGTTATTGTAATGGCGTCTCCAATAAATAACGTCAAATTGTCACACTAGCAAGATGTTTGGTTGGAACATTTACATCTTTTTCCCCATAGCCATCTTTGGTTGGAGGTCATATAGATGTCTGGACACTGCACTGTAAGGAATCACCTGTGGCCTAGTGGTTAAGGTCTAAGATTGAGAGCTCTTGCCTAGATTTGACAGTTGTTATTTCTCAGCTTTAAATATAAGGTACATACAGAAAGGTAATCTCACTTTTGACTTTTGAAATGCATTTTTTTTCTATTTGTCAGAACAGTTATCATTGTAAGTGGTGTGAGGTTGGGTGGCTCCAGAGGGTTGGCCTTAAGGCATGGCCTCTGGCCAGGCCCTGCAGTCAATCCCCACTGCGCATGAATGAAGGCCAGGCATGGGCAGGGTTGGGTGGCTCTAGGGGGTTGGCTGCAAGGTCATGGTTGGATTAACGTGTATTATTTAAAAATACTTTATATTAAAAAACATAAAAATTCAAAGGTTACAGGGATGTTATAGTTAGGCTCATATTTTAAATGTACAAAACCATAGAAATTCACAGACAACTATAACTGCCCAGACATGCACAGTTTTCTCCTCAACACTTTAACTGCAAATATTACATTGATATCATCAATGATGTTAACAAAGATGTCATGTGTATTGCAGTATGTGGCTTAATTAGCAATGCATGGAGAGGGTGAGAGTTATAGTTAACCTTAGGGCATGAGTTATAGTTACTTGAAGTGGCACTAACAATAAATGCTGAATTTCAATGGTTTTGTACATTTGAAATGTGAGCCTTAATATAACGTCCCTGTAACCTTTGGTTTTGTAAGTGAGTTTGTATGTTTTTTTCAATTCTATTTCCTAACTATAACGTTGTTGTAACCTTTGTTTTTTTTTTCAGCAACCTTCTATGGTTTTTGGAATGTAAAGTCATTTTAATTACAATACATTAATCTAAATGCTGCTATGCACAGCTTTCAACCATGTGTGGAAGGGGTTGGCTGCACGGCCAGGTCTGTGGCCAGCTCCCGTGGCCAACCACCTATAGCCACCCAATCCTGCACTACACAGGGCCTTTGGCCGTGTGAGGCAGAGATTGTCCAGAGGGTCACATAAGCACATATGCCCTGGTGCAGTGGCAGTCCCTGGGGTGCGGGTGGGCCGAAAGGGCCTGCCCACGTACATAATTTACAGTGCACCGGGGATGTGGTTGCTTTCGGGGCTGCCGGTAAGCCCTGCAAACATGTTCCTTTAATAACACCAACCCTGTGCTATGCTTGGCTTTCAGCCATGCATGGTGGGGTGAAGCCGCAGGGCCTGGCCTGTGGCCAGGTCCTGTGGCCAATCCCCTACAACCACCCAAGCCCATGCCATGAGGTCCCCAGGGCTGTGGGGGCTGTGCCACCCCCTGCATTTAGTTAAGCACATTTGCTCCAGGGTGGTGGTAGTCCCTGTTGTGCCCAGGGAGTCGCAGGGGTCCCCTACAATTACTTAAACACATTTTCCCAAGGGCAGTGGTGGTCCCCTGTGTTGCGGGGGGCCATGCGGGCTCCACTGTATTCAGATAAATACATGTACCGCAGGAAGGTGGCAGTCCCTGGAGCTGTGGGGGGCCTTGGGCCCCACCACGTTCACATCAGCACATTTGGCCTGGGGAAGTTGCAGTTCCCGGGGCTGCAGGGCTGCCGCATTGGCCCCCATGCATTCTGTTACTCACATTTGCCGTGGGGAGGTGTTAGTGCCCGGGACCATGGGGGACTGCGTGGGCACCCCCACATTCACATAAGCACATTTGCCCTGGGGAGGTGGCAGTCCCTGGTGCTTTGGGGGGTCGTGCACCCCCTGCATCCAGGTAAGCAAAAGTGGCTAGGAAGGTGGCATTCCCTGGGGCTCTGGGGGGCTATGCAACCTCCCACATTCACAGAAGCACATTTTCCCTTGGGAGGTGGTGGGCCCCGGGGTGTGGGAGGACCAAGCGGGCCTGACTGCATACATAATTTTCAGTGCCCCGCGGAGGTGGTGGTCCCCGGGGCTTTCATAAGCCCCAGGAAAGGGGTACCTGTGTCCCCTCCCATATGTTAGCAATGTCCCCATGATCTGGCCCACCCTGGGCAGAATGAAACACAAGCGTGGGAGACCGTGCATGTTTTTTTTAAAGAAAAATCATGGCAAAACTCACGAATAGGTACCTCTTCCTGCACAAAATCAATTCTGCCTATAATGCAGGTAAAGGACAGGAATGCACTGTATAATGGTAAATATGGTGTATTCCTGCCATTTCCTTTTCATGCAGTGCAGTGCAGCATGGTGGCTAGATGCGCTGGGATGTGTGAAAGTTTGATAAATTTGGGCCGTGACGACTCATTGCACGTAGGTAAAGGCCATTAGACACGGTCTACTAAATTCAGGTATTATCCTGATTCCATCGCCAGTGAATCTGGTCCATGATAGGTGGTGCAAAGATTGTATTCTTCCTTGCTTCAGGTACTTTCTTTACCGGAGTAAAAAATCTACAGTCTCATCAGCAATTCAATACCAGAACACCTTGACTTTTATTTTCCTACAATATTTTTTATAGTAAGGGATGGGTAGGAAAATGTAGGTTAGTTACGCTTGGTACAGGTTTTTTCTACTTAGGAATATTTATGTTTCTATACCCTCATATTTTTGGAGTTTGGGACAGTTGGAGATGTAACCCATATTAAGCCCTATTTCTTCAGTGTTTTTCTGCCAATCGTCCAGGTGTGTGTTTAGGTCTTCCTTGGTATTAGTTTTATTGCATGTTAGTTATGTTTACTGTTTTCTCAAACATATAATATAATAAAGATACAGTATTCTCTGTTGTTTTTAATCTTTCATTCATTTTCAAATGCTTCCAGACATGGTCAGAGGATAGGAGTGAACCTTAGAAGCAGACAATATTTGTTTTATTGACCCTGCCCTTCCACAACCTTAACATCAAAAAGGTGGTCTTAGCTTTGAAACCAATCTACCAAGTAATGTGAATCCATGCTCCCTGTGCCAACTACAGTAACAGATGGAGTGAACATAACAGTTTGACTGGCCCTTTTCATTTTCTCATTTTCTGGCATGGATACCGTAAAATAAACATTATTAATATTATCATCTTTCTTTTGGATTCTGGGTATGGTTTAGGTATAAAAAACTATTTTACATTGGGGAATTAAAAGAAAACCTTACTTTGGGCAGAAGTCAATGTACCAAAAAACAGCATTTACCAAATATGTTGCATCTGCACACATTGGGTTGTACGCATGCTTTCTCATTATTTTAGTTGTGCAGAAGAGTATACACAGTTCCATAGCAAGAGCTGATCACCATAGTCATTTATTGAGCTGTGCAAATCTATACTTGCTCCGTCTGCTGTTTCCTTTTGCAAATTATTATTTAGTGTGAGGAGACCACTGTGGAATGTGGAGTTTATACACTTAGCAGAAAGATCACTTGTGTGCAGACTCAATTCCATCGTGAAAAAAATAATGATTGGTAACTACAGTTTCACATTACAGCACATACTTTAGGAGTCAAAATTAATTAAATCTATGAACAGACATGAACAGGCATATATGGTCCTTTTAAGTCTGGCATATGCCAAAGTACACCAATGGATAACATTGGTTCAGAGAAGGAAGCTTGCTGACATCAGCAGTTCCCCATCACCATTCCAAAATGACTCATAGAAGCCAGTGCATGGACCCACTCCTGCTTCTTTACTATTCAAGAAGGACCAGAATACAGATGTGAGTAGAGTATCTTTATGTGATGAATGGCCCTCTACCTACCTGTCAGTATGAAATGCATATCGAATTCTGCAGTCTGTTAAACTCTGACACCCTTTTGACAAGGTGTATGTTGCCCCCTCACAAATGGGTAAACATTATGCGGGTCACTATGACCCCGGCAGTGAGTGTTAATTTGGCGGTATGACCGCCAACAGGCTGGCAGTACATACCGCCACATTATGAGATTAGCGGGTTGGCTGCAGCCAACCCCCCACTTCTTCCCTCATACCGCCATGGTATGAGCCTCCGGGCCAGAGATGTGTATCTCCAGCCGGGCGGCCAGCATAGTACCGCCGCGGAATTATGAGCCTGCCTACCACCATGGTTCTCGTGGCATTAGCAACGCCAGGAAAACCATGGCGGTAGGCCCTACCGGTGACAGGGAATTCCTTCCCTGTCACCAGTAGGTGGCTCACCCACCCCCAACACTCACCTGACACATCCTACCGCCTCCATCCAAATACCCCCATCCCCTCTGATCCTCAGACACACCTCCCACCCCCTCCGATCCTCACACACACACACATCCCTCACCCTCTCCGATCCTCAAACACCCCCACCACCTCCGATTCTCATACACACCCCACCCCCTCTGATCCTCAGACACCCTCCACCCCATACACGCAGACACCCTCAGACAGGCACCACCCATATACCCAATCACTCACACTTGCATACATGCATTAATACACACACTGGCATACATGCATACATCTAGACATGCTCACACACATTCTTACAACGATCATACTAACATGCAGACACACACTCACTTCACCATTCTTACACGCATTCACTCACATGCATACAACCACGCCAACAACACAACACACACAGACGCATTCACACATTCACTCACACATTCATGCACACACTCAAACACACACATGCAAAAAAAAACACCTTCCCACCCCCTCCCCTGTTGGAAGCCTGAATTACCTTGAGCGAGGAGGTCTTCCAGCAGGGAAGGGGCGCTTCTACCACCAGCAGTGCCCCACCTGCAGAACACCACCAGGCTGTATGAATTGTCATAATACTGCTGGCGGTGTTCTACTGGCTTGGTGGTGCTGGTGGTAGCAGCACCACCTTACCACCGTCCACCACCATGAACACTGCCGGATTTCCACCCTTTTTGTGGCAGAAGTCCATCAGTGCTCATAATATGGCGGACGGATGGCAGCTGCAGTGGTGGTATTTTGATAGATGTCACTGTGCCGGTAGCCGGTTTTTACCGCCAATGTCATAATGACCATCTATGTTGTTAAGAGGGATAAATAACTGTAGCTAAGTTAAAGTCATGAAGAAGCCTGAGTAGAATTAGTACATGATGTTTAGATACTCAAATGCCAAGAATATGGAATGTAAAGCTCCTTTTCATTATCTTACTTGACTAATGTCATGAAGCCATGTGCCGTGATCATAGGCATTTTTGGGGTTAAGGAGACCACACAAGCTCATCATATTCATCATCACCTGTTAGAAATTGGGTATACATCCTTGTTCAAGTAGGAACCACAATCCTAGTCAGGGTAAGTCACAACACAACCCAAATTATCCTGTGCCCACCCTCTGGTAGCTGTGCACAGAGCAGGCAGGGTTAACTTAGAGGGCAATGTGTAAAGTATTTGTGCAATAAGTCATACAGTAACACAGTGAAAACATCACAAAAATATACTACACAGGTTAAAAAAACTATATATCTAACATTTATCTGAATAAAATAATGTGAAAACAATGAAAATCGAATGTACACAAAAAAAGTTATGACTTTTAAAAAATTAAATCCCACGAAAGCGCTTAAAAACACAATAGCTCCAACTGGGGCTATCATAGCAACGTTGATGGAGTCATTCCGAATAATCTGACGCCACCGATGCCGGTCACAGAGTCATATCGACTCTCAGGTACAGTACCTTTGAAAGCAAAGAAACAAAGTTGTTGCACAGAGTTGTGGAGGTGATGCATTGCTGGAACCGGTGCAGCATCAGTCCCTTACCGCATCTGTGGAGGTGAGGTGTCGGTTTCGCACTGTGAGGCAGGGGAGGTGAGGCGTTGGTTCTGTCTGTTTGCAGGCAGAGCTGGTGTGGCATCGGTGGCGAGGCATCAGTTCCTTGTGACAAAGTGGGATCGATGGATCCAGTCGGTCAAGACGTGATGGGTTGACTTCACAGTGTCACGATCACACTGCGGGATGTCAGTGGCGTTGAGGCGACGCCAGCCTTGCAGTGCAGGCCGTGGTTGTTGTGTGCAGTGAGGACCACGGAGCCAGAGCAGGCAGTGGTGTGGCAACAAGCAGCAGTGGTAGTGCTGGAGTTGCTGAATTTGGTATTTGAGTCGCTGAAGTCAGTGAACTAGCTAGACATTAGTAGGTGAAGTCTTTGTTGGCCCTGAGGCTTCAGAACAGGAGGCAAGTTCAATCCAAGCCCTTGGAGAGCACTTTTGGGGATGGCAGACTCCTTCCAGCAAAGTCAGAGGCCAGCAGGCAGCAGGGCAAAAAGCAGAGCAGCAGTCCTTCTCAGCAAAGCAGTCCAGATGAGTCCTTTGGGCGGGCAGGCTGTTCCTCTGACAGAATTCAGGTGTAGATCCAGAAGTGTCTGATTTGGGGGGGGGTCAGAGACCCAGTTTATATTCCCAAAAATGCCTTTGAAGTGGGTGAAACTTTAAAGAGTGGTTTTGAAGTACACAAGTGCCCCTTTCAGCCCAGTCCTGCCTGCCAGGATCCATGTGGGGGTTATCAGTCGTTTGTGTGACGACAGGCCACTGGCCTTTGAAGTGTATGTGAAAGCCACTCTACCCTTCCTGCCAAGGGATACCCATTCAGTATGTAGATGAATGCAGATGTGACTGGGTGTCCTGTGTTTATAGTTGTCTGGGTGGAATGCAGAAGGGGAGCTGTCAACCGGCACACACCGGACGTGGATTGGAGACATGCTGTAAGGCACAGATGGCAGTATGTGCAGAGAAATGTCCAGTTTCTAAAAGTGGCATTTCTAAAATAGTAATATTAACTCCACCTTCACCAGTAACAGGATTTTCTACTACCATTCTGGCCATACTAAATATGACTTGTCTGCCCTTTCTGATCAGAATCTACCACTCAAACAATATATGACAGTAGCCCTAATGTTAGCCTATGAAAGGAGCAGGCCTCACAGCAGTGGAAAATGAATCGAGGAGTTTTCTACTACCAGTACATATAAAACATAAGTATATGTCCTGCCTTTTACCTTCACAGCACCATGCCATATGGGTTACCTAAGGCCTACCTTAGGTGTGACTTATATGTAGAAATTTGTGATTTGCTAATCTGTAGGGATTTCTCTTACCCTAGCTAGCTAAACTTAGAAGACATTGCTTTAGTGATTACAGGAACTGAACAGGGCTTGTTTTCTACCCATCAAATTGTCCTGTTGATGTTTTGTATTGCTACTGTGGAGTGTTTAGTTCTTTTGATATTAGCTTGTTTAAATTCTTTTTGCCACCTTGGTCTATCCATGATGATTCTGTATCTTTATAATTTTGTTTTGAGAATTGCTAGACCTGACAGCCTTAGGGTGGTCACCCTCAACGTTTTGCCTTCCTCCCTCCACTTGACTCTGTTTTTGCTGGTTTTAGGACTGCACCCTTTACCACTGCCACTTTTAGAAAGCAAGCATTTCTCTGCACTTAAAATCCATCTGTGCCTTACAGGCTCTCCCCAAACCACGTCTGGCTGGGCTGGTTGACGGCTCTCCTTTGCATTTCACCCAGACAACTACAAACACAGGATGCTCAGTCACACTTGCACGCATCTGCATACTGAATGGGTCTTCCTGGGTGGGAAGGGTGGAGGGCCTGACACTTACATTTCAAAGGACAGTGGCGTGTCCTCACACAATGGACTGGCAAACCCCCTGCTGGGACCCTGGCAGACAGGGCTGTAATGGAAAGGGACCCTGTGCATTTCAAAACCACTCTTTGAAGTCTCCCCCACTTCAAAAGCACTTTTGGGTATAAAAACTGGGTCCCTGACACTAACAACGTAGACACTTCTTGGGAAAGACATTCTGCACCAGAACCTGCAACCTGCCAAGAGAAGCTCCCTGGCTGCCCAAAGGACTCACCTAGACTGCTATGCTGCAAAGGACTGCTGCCTTGCTGTTGCCCTGCTGCCCTGATGCCTTGCTGGCTTCTGGCTCTGCTGAGAAGTGCTCTCCAAGGGCTGGGATTGAGCTTGCCTCCTGTTCCTGAAGTCTCAGGGCCAAAAAGACTTCATCTCTGCAAAGAAATTCCTTATGCAGCGAAAATAGAAGCACAACCTGCCGGAATCTATGCACAGCCTGTCCAGCGGTGAGAAAATCACTGCAACGCCAAACCGGAACGATGCAACCCGGCTCCCCGAGCTGAGATTGACACACTACCAGCGTTGCAACCGGTATTTCCACACACTTCCTACTGGATAGATGCATCGCCGAGCCAGAACAACACAGCCCCACTTCATGGGAGAGGAATCGACACAGCGCCAGCCATGCGACAGAAACTCTGCTGCATCGCCCACCGGATCAATGCAACAGCTGTGACTTCATCCCACACGCCCAGGATTTCCATGCATTGTCTCTGGGCATCAAAAGACCCCGCATTGCAAAAGAGGATTCAAGCCTGTGCCCCGTAATTCAACACAAAGCCCTTGCTGCATGGAAAAGAATCAATATATCATCTGTGTGTGTCCGTAAATCTGACACACACCTACCTTTTTCCACACATCTCCTCCTCAGCGGTCTTCGTGCATGTAATTTTGACGCATACCAGGTACTTTCTGTTTGCAAGAGACACTAGTTGCTTTTAAGAACTAAAAACTCTTATCATTACAAAAGTGATATTTCAACTTGTTATTATCAAATCTTGATCGTTTTGACCTTAATTTAACCAGATAAATATCTAATATTTTTCTAAATTTGTGTAGTGTCTTTTTGTGGTGTTCTGACTGTGTTATTGCATGATTTATTGCACAAATACTTTACACATTGCCTTCTAAGTTAAGCCTGACTGTTCAGTGCCAAGCTACCAGAGGGTTGGCACAGGATAATTTGGATTGTGTGTGATTTACCCTGTCTAGGATAGTGAACCCTATTTGGACAAAGGTGTATGCCTCTTCCAATTGGAGGTCCTTTTTCTAAAAATTATCATTTACATAAATTTGAGTCTAAATCTGTAAAACAAAATCATTAACTTTATTTCAGATCAGATTTTTTATTTTATGGCCAAAGAGGTTATACTGTCATTTTAAATTATGAGATTTGATGTCTAATTTCTCTACCCCTAATGCTGGGTAAAAAAGCTAATTGGCAGCCCTATAAGCACAAATTGAAAAATGTTTTACCACTAGTAAATGTTTTTGCCAGATCTAACTATTCTATCACATGAACTTACCAAGAGCTAACATTGTCCAACACATAAGTGATGTATGATACACACTTCCATGTCTGAGTTTCTACAAATGATCAGATATAGATTCAAAATTTCCTCTACAGGGAATACATGCATATAATATGCTTGTAGCTGAGTTGGCACACATACAATCCAGAAGGTGTAGTCAATTTCACTGCAGTTCTTATTTCAGATATTCTGCTCTCGCGTGTGCATTTGCAGTTTCTCGGTGTGTGCCAGGCTAGGCGATTAACTTTTAAAAGTATTCTGCAGACACCATCGTTCCTCATATTTTCCCTGTGCTAAATGCACAGGTTGAAAAAATGCTGATCCTAGGAAATTTCCCGGATGAGCACAAACCCACAAAGATATTGAGAGTGACAGGGGTCATCGAACTCACTGAAGCCTGCCTTTTCAAATTATAATCTGTTTCCCAAAGGGCCGCATCTCATTGCCCAAAGTGTTTTTGCCTCTGCGATCTTCCATGGCGATTGCAAAACAACATCATTTTCTAAATGGAAAAAAACATTGCTGCATTGCTTGAACATTAGTTGCCTTTCCACTTACAACATACCCATCTGTGGCAGCCACTCACACATCTCACTCTTCTTGCTTATTTGCAATATTATTTCACCCATAACTAAATGTTTTTCTTGCCAGTATGGAAGAAAGAAATCATGCAGGGCAAAAACCTACCTCCCATATTTGTAAAACAGTTTTAGTAATATAATGTGTCAGATCTCTCACTCCTAAACTACAGTTAAGAAGCGCATTGGCTTGTGCTGTACAATGTATCATGCTTTATCCCAATTGATTGCAAATGTCTCCCATCATGCACCAAAAGAACACGCTTCCTGGTGAAGGATTCCTCATTTAGTTTGCAGCCATTTTTACAGGCTCGGCTCCTAAGTGACATGTGGGCAAAGTTCTAGTGTTCTGAGAGTTTTGACACTGTGGCAAAGGTTGTGACAGCTGGAACAGTCATGTGCATGATCCTACCTTATGTCGGTGCAGGTCACCAGACAGACTAGGGTGTCTGTTTTTCAGTGTATTTTCTGGTAACAGCCTTTTCCCTTTGGAGTGAGACAACCCTTGCATTGTTCCCAAAATACAAGTAAGAAATGTAATATTAGTTTTTTTTTCTACAATAATGGTACATTGATAAGTGGGGTATTGACTTACATCATCATCTTCAAGGAAAACTTCAAAAGAGATCGTTAACATTTTCTAACTCACTGTTGATACTAGGCACAGATTACATATTAAAAAAGATACCTGTCTTGAGTAAATAGGGTGTGCTGAGTTGCACAATATGTGGCTGTGATACACTTCTTCAGTGGCTAATAAGATGTGCTAATGGTGGGATTTTCTGCTCCGCAGAGTCACACTTTCGAGTCTGAACTAAAGCTAGCTTTTTTTCTTCTTCATTTATCAGCATATAATGACAAGCAGAGAAAATGTGTATATTTTTTGGACTCCTTAGCTCAATCTTTCATATGAAAGAGCTATGCACCAAGGTTTTTAAAAGGTTTGTGGAAAAGTTGATGGGGTGACCATACATTATTTAGGATAAAGTAGAACCTGGCATACATAATAAGGATATTGCAAGTGACCTCAGACTTACATAATTCAAATGATGAAAATTATAGTTTTTAGCTGAGCAAAGGGAAAACCCTACCATGCCCAAAATAAGAATTAACATGTGTGGGTGGAACACATGCAGGCAAAAGACAAAAAGGGCAAAAAAGAATTTGGAAAAAGAAAATCTCACTTCTGCGGAGGCTAGGGAGAAAATCTCTAAGTCTCAGCATGGCGTTCCAAAGGGGCAAAGCATTTTAGGGATTCCTCATCATCAAGGGTTCTGGTCAAAGGAAATCTGGAAAAATCTGACCCAAGTCCAACTGGTCCACAATATATTAAAGTTCATATAGCTATTTGATTTGCTTCAAAATATAGTCCATATTACATTGAAGAGCATCATCCAATAGTAATCAATCACTTGACTCCAGGTTGTAACATCAGTCTCAATTGCCAGTACTGAAATGGGAACCTTATCCATCCATGAAACTCCACATGGTTTTGAAACATTTGTATAATTTGTTAGTCCATCTACTCATTATGTTCCGAACTCAAGGACACAGTTAACCCCTATGATGCCAGGCATTTTCCCCCTCACGTGCTAAGCCTTTATTTTTTTGCTATTTGGGGCAGTTTGTGATTAGGCCCTCATAAATTTTTGCCCACATAAGCAACCCACGCCAACTCTGCGCCCTTTTTTTCCAACATCCTAGGGATTCTAGAGATACCCAGTCTTTGTGGGTTCCCCTGAAGGAGACCAAGAAATGAGCCAAAATACAGTAAAAATTCAGTTTTTGTTTTCAAAAAATTGAAAAAAGGGCTGCTCAAGAAGGCTTGTGGTTTTTTTTCCCTGAAATTGGAATCAACAGAGTGTTTGTGCTGCTAAAATCAGCATCTTCTTCAGGGACAGGCAGACCTGAATCAGAAACTCCCATTTTCCAACACAATTTTGTCATTTTACTGGGACATACCCCATTTTTACTGTTTTTTGTGCTTTCAGCCTCCTTCCAGTTAGTGACAGAAATGGGTGTGAAACGAATGCTGGATCCCAGAAAGATAAACATTTCTGAAAAGTAGACAAAATTGTGAATTCAGCAAGGGGTAATTTGTGTATATCCTACAAGGTTTTCCTACATACAATAACAGCTAAAATAAAAAAAATATCGAAATTGAGGTGAAAAAAGCAGCCATTTTTCTCCACGTTTTACTCTGTAACTTTTTCCTGCCGTTTATTACCAACCACAGAGGGTAACCCTAAGTTGCCCCAAAGGGGTATGGGTCTAACTAATTGCAAAAAGACAACAACCCTAGGCAAATTACTAAAAAATACTTACACATACACACATACCATTATCCTTCAAATACTTTCCCAAAAATTATTTTTAATCATGGTTTATCACATAAATAATTTCATTTAATACAATTCATAACACCCCATTCTATCATAGAACAAAGAGAGAGAAAAAAACAGTGTAAAGGTATAAAGTGCTCATGTGCTAATAGTCAAGAAAAGAAAATGGAAACCTCAAACCATTCAAAGAGGTAACTTTTAAAAATGTACACTTAAAAAACAAGACAGCCTGTTGGTTAAACTTTGCACCATATTTAAATCAGCATATAATTTTTCTAGAGAAAATTATATGTATGGAATCTTATCCCCCATTCTAGATTCTCTCCACAAATAATCCAACCAATCCAGGCAAGAGCAATATCGTCGATGTTTCGACCCCTAAATGCTCCTGGGCCAAATCAATGCTCCATCAGGGTCTTCATCAGGACTGATAGATAGGGGAGCCTATAAATAATCCAATGATATAAATCAATCTACAAACCAATCAAATTATCAAATTCATTTTCCAGGTAATGCCTCACTCTCAACATAATCACCAGAAACCACAATAAAATATGTCCTTCACCAAAAAATCCTTCCAGAGTCCAACATCCTAGAAGATGAAAACTCCAAATCACCACACTATTTTTTTTTTTTATTCCCTGGCATTTAGTAGACTTTCTGCCCCCCCCCGGGTGTTGATCGGGAGTAATTGCTCTAATTGCCCGCAGTTGGCCAGAACAACTTTGGCCCCATTTATTTGGGGTAGGGGTATGGCCATATCCCCACCCTTTTATTTTTGGGAAAAAATCTTCCCTGGTCTCTGGTGGGCTTTTTGCCCCCCTTAGGGGCAGATGGGCCTTCCAAAAATAGGCTGATCTGCTCCCAAGGGGGCAGATATGGCCAACATTAATGTGCCCCCATGGGGAGCGACCCTTGCCCAATGGGCTGCCCCCCCAAAAAAACACACACATACAAACACACCAATCCCGGGTGCCTAAGTGGTTTCTGGCCCTCAGGGGCAGATCGGTCTAATAGAAATAGGTCGATCTGCCTCCAAGGGGGGCAAAAATGGCCTAAAAACTATTTGCCCCCGGGGAGCGACCCTTGCCTAATGGGTCGCTCCCCTTATAAATATAAATAAAAAAAATAAAAACATCCCTGGTGGCTAATAGCTAATTAATACAGGTCAATCTGCCCCCAGATGGGGCAGAAAAGGCCTAATGAAAAAAGTGCCCCCCCCCCGGGAGCAACCCTTGCTCAAGGGATCGCCCCCTCATCAATATAAATAAAAAGAAAACCCTGGTGTCTAGTGGCCTCTGCCTGCCCTGGGTGCAGATCGGCTTAATTAATATAGGCTGATCTGCTCCCAGGGCTCCCAAAAGGCCAAATAAAAAATCGCCCCCTGGGGATCGACCCTTGCCTAAGGGGTCGCTCCCCTTACCAATATATATTTTTTTTTAAATCACTGGTGTCAAGTGGCTTTTGCCCCCAGGGGGGGTCAGAAAAGGCCTAATAAAAAAATTCCCCCCCTGGGAGTGACCATTGCCTAAGGGGTCGCTCCTCTTATCAATATTTAAAAAATAAAACATCCCTGGTGCCTAATGGCTTCTGCCCCCCCCTGGGGGCAGGTCAGCCTTATTAATATAGGCCATTATGGCCTTAAATAAAATGCCCCCCTTGGGGATCGGCCCTTGCCCAAGGGGCCACTCCCCTTATGACAATAAAAAAAAAAAAAAAATCTGTGGTGGCTAGTGGCTTCCTGCAGCACGATTGTTATGTCATCGTGCTGCAGGAATGCACAGAGAGACATGAAAAGGGAAGGGAAAGCCATTCCTTCCCTTTTCATGCCTCTCTGCCTCCTCTGTCCACCGTACCGAGGAGAAAGTAATCAGTTGCTTCCAGTGCGACGGGAGTTGGCTCGCTGACATCATCAGTCGTCACTGGAGGGGTGGGGAGGACAGGGTGGAAGGGAAAGGGGAAGCGATTCCCCTTCCAACCCTGACCTGGGGGATTAGGGGGGTCCTTGGGGGGGGAGCACTAGCGCTTCCCCCGAAGGCCAGTCCCAGGACGTAATGGTTACATCCGGGGTGCCTGAGCGCCGCAGCCTCAGATGTAACCATTACATCCTTGGTGAGGAAGGGGTTAAACATTCTCTCTATGTATAAACAATCGGGCCTATTACTAAAGCTAGTCTTCTCATGGGGATGAAGCCTGAACGAAAGCTAAATCAGCAGTTCCTGCACAGTAATGAAATACAAGACTAAGAGGCCTCACTTAGGCTAACACAAATAAATCAAAACAATACATGTATTTATTATATTTTAATAATCATACTTCTAACATGCAAACTTATGTATTGAACATTAATAATGCTTCGATAATGTGCATGTTGCATTCATTTTAAACAAAAAAACTCTGCTGATACATTTCAATGAAAATAAGACAGTACTGTATTTCTCTGTTTTTGCACATACATTTTAATCATGAATCATTTGAAATACAAATTGTTTCAATAAATGCTGTTAGCTTAAGGTCTAAATTATAACATAATTTCAAACATTTGATTTATAAGTGATACCACCGGGGTTTCTGTCACATGTGTAAACGAATGCACAGTTAAAATGAGTTCTCATGGCATTTTTCTACATTCAAACTGTTAGTACGTTGGTTGACATAGTGCATATATTGTTGCAGAATGTATGTCGGAACAACGCACGCGGGAACAATGCATACATGAACAACGAGGTCGGAACAACGACCGCGTTGTTACCACTAATGCCTTTACCACGAAAGCCTTAACAACGATTTTTCATTGTAAAGGCATTCCTGGTAAAGGCATTAGTGATAGGCATGCATGGTTCCAGCATGTGTCCCCGCTGGCCCCCCACCCCTAAAAATTACCGTGACCCCCCCACCCCCTTCCCTAAAACCACGCCAACCCCCCACCCTTGCCCCTAAAACTACCCCAACCCCCCACCTCGTCCCTAGAACTACACCAAGCCCCCCACCCCGCCCCAAAAACCTAAACCCTCCAACCCCCACCCCACCCCTAAAATTACCCAAACCCCCAACCCACCCCTAAAACCTAAAACCACCCCAACCCAAACCCCTAAAATTACCGCAACCCCTCAACCCGCCCCTAAAACCTAAAACCACCCCTAAAACCTAAACCATCCCAATCCCTCACCCCACCCCTAAAAACCTAAACCACCCCGACCCCCACCCCCAAATACAAAAAATACCCGACCCCCCCACCCCGCCCCTAAAACTAAAAATACCCCTCACCTCCCTCCACCACCCTAAACCTAAACCGCCCCTCCCCTAAAGCTAAAACACCAATCCCCCAACCCCACCCCTAAAAATAAAAATACCCCGACCCCCCCACCCCACCACTAAAACTAAAACCCCCGACCCCGCCCCTAAAACTAAAAATACCACGACCCCCGCCCCTAAAACTAAAACCCCAACCCCCCACCCCGCCCCAAAAACTGAAAATACCCCGCCCCGCCCCTAAAATTAAAAATACCTCTCCCCTCCCTCCCCGCATCTAAACCGCCCGATGACCCCTCCCCTAAAACTAAAACCCCAACCTCCCACCCCCGCCCCTAAAACTAAAAATACCCCGAGCCCCCCACCACTGCCCCTAAAACTCCAACTCCCCACCCCCGCCCCTAAAACTAAAAATACCCTGACCCCCCAACCCCGCCCCTAAAACTAAAACCCCAAACCCCCACCCCACTTACCTGACTCATCGCGTTGTCCTCCTCAGCCGACTCCCTTGTTCTGTGCCTTAAGCACGCATGTGCGTTGTTCAGCACATGCGTGGTTAAGACACAAAATAACAAAGTTGTGGTTAAGGAAATCTTTGTTCCGCTTTCGTTAAGCACGACTTCGTTGTTACGGAGTCGTCGTTCACGGCGTTTCCCATTGTTACATACTGATGGGTTCTGTGACATGAGGGACAGCACTAAATTATTAGCTGTATGAATGGTTATGAAGCCTTGTGGTGACTTGCAATATCCTTATAATCTATGGCATGGGCTACTTTATCCCTTACATATATTACTCAGTGCTCACATGATGCACAACACCCAGTTTTCTCCTAATGAACTACATCATTTGTTCTTCACACCTGATAGTGCAACTGGTTCTTCTTCAGGTACTTCATTTAAGCACATCATGTGATTCCAATGCTTCACTGAAGCACATCATCCAATGTTCCTCTGGGGAGCATCACCTTTTGCTCCCCTGATATGCATCATCCCTTTCTCTCTTGCAGTGCATTGCTTGGGCCCCCTTGGTGCACATCTGCTTGGCATCTAGTGCACATTGCTGTGTGCTCCACTTCTGTACACCACACAGTGCAACCTTGAAGCATGTATCCCTCTGCTCCAGATGCACATCAGTTTCCACACTTCACTTTGTGCCTATTTATGCTCAGACTCATGTGTTACTTTTGGAATGTGTTCATTAAGTTCTGTGTATTTGTTGATAAGTGTGCATCCATCCATTTGTCAGTGAAAATATGTCAAAATAAATTTTTGGAATTGTGTTGTTCTTTGCCACACGTGTGCACACATACAAATAGATGTGTGAGCCGCTCTCTGCATCTACAATGCAATAGCCCAAACTGTTCAATTTTTATATGCTTGCCCCTTAGTTATTTACCTTTCTATTTACGTCACAAACTTTGCAATATTTCATTTATACATTTATTGCTTGTGTAATTCTTTACTTTTAACCATTTAATCAATCTGCACATTGATGTGGGCTGTTTTGTATTGATAAAAATATTTTCCAACTCGTGGAAGAGTTGGCTTTCTTGTAAGATATAGAACGTTTGAATCCTTTACATGAAACAAACACGATCTACAAATTGTATTCCCATGCAGATTCCTGTGCGGTAAAGTGACAAAATACAGGCTTACAAGCAAAGTACCCCTCACTGATCTACGTCTGGAACGCATTCCTGCTTGTACATACATTTGCATGCATTGATTCCAAAATTAACCCTCTTTTTCTGACCAGAATTAATTTCTATTATGCTGTGACTGCAGATATGCTATTATGTTGTGAACACGTTTTTGGGTTGCCAACATTCCGAATGCAAGCGGATCCACCGTGCTTGACACCGGCCCTCCGAGGATACCTGCGCTCAATTATATTCATTATTTAGATGCATTGTAATGTTTCATTTCATTATAGAGTGATTGACATGATGAGCCCACACTGACAGAGCGCCAGCCTGCTGGCAGGAATATGACAGGTTTCAAGCCTGCTTTGCATTTGGGAGAGAATCATTTATTTATGCAAGTGTAACGATTTCTGTAGCAAAAAAATTATACAAATTGCCATCAAATACATATTCAGTTAAACATGGCTCTGTTTAACATGGAAAAGTCAGACATAGCTTACACCAAGCAATGTTAATGCATTTACTAACTGCTACTGCGTACTTTTCAACTGAGACTAGTCATATGATGCAGTTACCAAACAAATGGCCCAATTAATGAAAATCTTTCCATCACTTACGAGAGTCTTGAGACTGTCTTAGCTCTGGTAGGAGAGCTTGATTTGCGAAGTGTTTTTCTCTGGTTTAATAGAGCTAAGAATGCCTTGAGCCAGGGAAAAGACAAAATAAATTAGTTCCAACAGCCTTAACATAGTCTCAAACTAGGAACAAATATTTGTAAACCAGGCCCTTTTACCTTATTTAGGATTAGTATATTTTCTGTTCAATTCTCCCTAATGAGGTTCGCTCGCAAAAGGTAAATAATTATTTATCAGCTGCCCTAAGTTTAGAGATGGGACAGGAAAGCGGGCATGCAAAGTGCAATGGACACTCAAAACCTTGAATGTTTGTGTAATTTACCATATTCTGCAAGTAGTGTCCCAATCCATTCATCTACATCACACCACTCATATAAAAGTATCTTCCAAAGTGTACACTAGAAGAGAACTCTCTGACGGTCACTACGGAAGTATTACCCTACACCAGAAAACATTAATGTGCAGATAAAAATAAAACGAAAATGTGCATTTCCAATCATGAATACCTCAAGGATTATTCACATTGTCACCAAACTCCAAAAGTATATCTGATGAAGGAGTGCCATGAAGGGAAATCGATGTCTTGAATCTAGTTCCAGAAATTGTCAAGACAATCCTTATGAGTGAGTTTCTGAAAAAGTCATATGTTTATGCAAATATTAGGTGCTTATCTTAGATAGGTATATTTTCAATTTTCCAAGTGTTGCTTTGTGAAATTGGCTGCCAAATGTGAAATGATTAGTAGGATTAAGGCTTTGGGACTTTCTAAAAGCTCTAGTTAGGTCTTGGTTGAATTATATTACATGAGGAAATCCAATGGAAATCCAGACTATTGGGTTTTTCATAAGTTGCATAATATATTTGTCAAATTGTTACTGTGCCACAGCAGTGTGTTTGGCGTCCAACGTTCCCCATGTTGGAAACTGAAAGGAAAATACTTTGAGCAGGTTTCTTGCATGAATTTTGAATGGAAGGATATCATTTTAACCAGAAGACTGCTGAAGTGTATTTTTCATCATTCGTGTAATGTAACAAAATATCAACGGGCAATAATTACAAAGATGAATTTACACATGTAGATTTACATATGTGTGAATTTCTGCACCTAGGAATACCTTTAACTTTTTTGCTATTTCTCATTTTCAAGTGTAAAATTACTCAAGGTGTAAATTTACATGCCTCAACCAACAGTGGAGTCACGTAAAACACGATTTACAAGTGTAAAGTTACTATACTACGCATATTTGCGGAGGTTCAGCCACTGGAGTGAAGATCTCCATACGGTAAAGTATTAATTTAATATACATTACCCTACATGTGTATTACATTAATTCATTATTTAGGAAACATTTATATGAATTTCAAAAAAATCTAAAAAATAATAAATAATAAAATAAAAATCACCTACCTCAAGAAAGCAGTATTTAATATGCATTAAAATGTATTGAAGATTATCTATAGAATTACGTTTAATATTAATAATTATTAAGCAATAATTTGACAGTTTATTATAATTTTGACCATAGCAATATTATTAAATTATAAAAAAATGCATGCCCTTCCCTAAACTGCTCCCTAAACCCCTCTGATTTATGTGTAAGTATACCCTAGCCTTTTCCCCATCCCTCCCAAATTTGCTATTAAATTGTAGACCTACGTGTGCGGAGATCTGTACATTCATGGCAGAGATCTGTGCACAGAATAGATAGGAGGGACGGAGGCAGATAGGTTTGTGAATTGCATTTTGAATATGTTAGCCATAGTTCAGTTCTACAAGAAAATGTACTACAAATCCAGTTTGTGAATAGGCCCCATATTGGCACAAACAGCTTTGAAGTATTGCAGGGGAAGTTGTAACAATATTTCTTTGTAGAAGTCTTGTAATTGAGCCTGTTACGTATGGAGTCCTTTATAGGATTAGAGCATGACTGCTAAAAAGAGGTTGACTATAGTCTTCATGAGTGTGGCAGTCCCACAATTTGAAAAGTTAATTTCACAGTGTGCGTAAAATGTTTTAAGGTATTGTGCATGGGATAATTTAATTACCAAAATGACTAGGATATAAATGGTCAGTAACAACATGATTAAGGGCCTGATTAGGAGTTTGGCGATGGTGCCGGGCAGGGGGACACCTGCCCTGCCCATGCCAAGCTGCCTGGGCAGTACAGGGGCCGTCCTGTGCCCCCCCCTGCACCTGTTCTCCGCCAGCATTTTCATGGCGGTAAAACCGCCATGAAAATGCTGGCGGAGAACAGCTCGTAATTAGCAGGACGGTGCTGCATGCAGTCCCCCCGGCTGATTGTGGTCTCCGTCATGGATCTCAGTAGTGATGGTAGTACATTGGCAGTCTAACTGTCAAGGTCTTAATGTGACAGTTGGATTGCCATGACAGCAGCTGTCCTGACCGCCACCTCGAGGCCCTAAGTGTCTTTGTTCTTGTATTCCAATTTGATTAGCTAGTTCAGGATTATTTAATTTAGGATTAGTATTTTATATTAACATTGTTTTTTGTTCTTTTTTAAATAAACTTTAATCAATTTCCTATACTTTACCATAGTGAATACTTTGCCCCGGTGGTGGAGACCTCCGCCTACATGTGAAAAGTTATGGGTAGCAGATTTACATTTGTGAATCTTGCTGTGGAAGGCTCTGCTACAGGGTGAAAACATGTAAGTCTAGACCTAGGAGTAATGTTACACTCAGAAGTGGTAAATAGTAAAAAAGTGTAAGGCTTCTCCCAAGTACACAAGTAGATTTACACATGAGTAAATGTACTCATGTAACTTTACCTTTGTGAACAGGGCCCATGTTATTTATGTTGTTTTCCAACTCAATTCTCAATCACAGACTTGTTTTGTATAGGGCCACACATGAAACATATTTATAATAATAGTACTGTTTACAAAACAGTGTTATTGTATTCTACCTACTAAGTTCATTTGATTACAATTTTCTCTGTAAAAAATTCAATTGTCCTGTTCTCGCTAATAAAAAAAAGAATCACTGCTATCTTCTTGTGACCACTGATCCAAAGTCATGGATGTGCATTTGGTTTTTCCATGCCTGCCGTGCTGCACCTGAACACTTCCTCTCAAAAGACAACAGTAGGCAATTTGTCTTCAGTTCCTGGGTCTAATCACAAAATTAATATTCCAAGCTTGCAAAAGCCTAGGTCTGTGACGCATGGGGGTAAAACCAGTCAGTTAATGTTCATCTGCTATCTTTGGAAGACAAAGATGGCTGCTATCTGTGTGCTCTCACCTGGTAACATGGAATAAAAAAGAAAGTCTGACAAGACAATCAAGTCCATGTCCTGCTTTTATAACTCTGTGGGTTAATTTTGCTGCAAGAAAGTAAATGATTACATTGTGAGATCATGGTGTTAGCATTCCATGTATGAATGTTCATAATTTGTTTGGGATGGGTGGACCCCAATTATGGTCTAGGGGATGCACTAAGAAACCAGATTGATCTATTACACACATAATCAAACAATACAGTGGGCCATCAAGGCTTTGGGCCACATACCTCATATTTTCTATGGACAAATACACAGACAGAGGACATTCTGCAAGTAATATGATTGAAGAGTAGAAAGGTTAACATTATCGATGGGAAAGTGGCCATCCTGTGGGTGCTTGTGTAAAATGCATAAAACCCACAAAAAGTGGGTTTGTTGACATTCATAAACATTTTCATGATCATTCTCAGCTTGTGAACACAAGCATTTTCTATGTTAACTCAAAATTCTGGTATATTTACTTATATTGATTATCTGTGTTACTTCCACAGGAATATGGGAATTTCGGCAGGAAGGGTATTTGAGCAAACAGTAGTCCAGGAAACCACTCTATGCTTCCCACATTGTCAGTTTGCATGTGAACATATTTTTTAATTAATATCAGGTTTTTTAACCCCTTCGGTGTGCATGACAGAACAGTTCGTTCATGCTCATCGGTGCTCGTTTGCGGAGGATGGAATCATTCTGTCCTCATCACACAAGCGCAAAATTTGGTTTGTCTAATAACAGCCTCAGGAGATGCGAAAGAGTTTTCCCACTTCACAAGGTGGATTTTGGTGTTCAGTGAAGTGACAAGCAGCATGCACGGCGCATTGACATCACTTCATTGAAAATGAAAGTTAAATGAGCCATTCAGTTAATTTCACTATTACTGCCTATGTGCTTGGGGGGCTCTCAGAGCACCTAGGCAGACAGGAGAAATATAATTAAAAAGGGAGAATCTTCCCTTTCCAATAGTGCCCTTTCCTAATGGATCCCTGCTTGGGGATCGCGTCAGGAGGGCAATCCCTTTGGCCATAGGAATGGAAAGGCAAGCTGCCTGAATCTACATCGGCTTTGAAAGGCCGCTCTTGGGACATTTGAAAAGGAAGCTCCGGGGGTGGACTTAGTGGTGACTAACAAACTGCAGGGAAGTAGCAGTGCTCTAGGAGAGAGAAGAGGTGGAGATTGGAAGTCCTGTGAAATGAACAAACATTTAACATATATGTTTCCACAAGTAATTTAAGTGTAGTCATGTTTTCCACAGAAAACATGCATGTCAATTTTTTTTAGAATGTAAACGTTTTCGTGAACTGTTACAAAATGTGCTTCATTTTCACAGAATCGTTGGGTTGTGGATACATACAAATGAAAAAGAAAACTTTTTCACAAGAAAATATACAGTGCCCATTTTCGAGGAAATGCTCTAAACAAACGTAAATTCAGGGCAATGAAAGTCTACCCATACATTTTCTACAATAAAATGCCTGTGGATACAAAGAAATGCATATTCTGACCTAAAAGAGTAACTATATTCCCCAAATAATATTCGTATTGATTTAATGAAGGAAAGAAAAATGCATATGTTTCTTCTCTAAGTGAAAACTACACCTATTTTCTGCAGAATTCATGTCAATTATGTATACCTCATAGCTAAAAAAGCAAAATCATTTTGAACTAATTCAGGAAACAGTAGTAAAACTGTACTTGTAAGAGTGTTGCTATGTACGGGTGCGGGTTTGCTGGTTTTTGAATTTCAGATAGCTTCCCAGTAGTACACTTGAAAAGCTGCAAAAAGTGCAAATTTTCAGGCCATGTTCCTTGCGAGGCTTTTCATATCTCCTGTCACTCCTGTGTGGAATTCTACACAGGCACTCATTACAAGTGGACTGGTACCTGGTGCAATATTCATCACATCTAATAAAATCCAACTTTGCTGAGTCAGAATTGATCAGGTGCAATGAATACCACCCAATTGCGAGTTGCTCCCTGAAAATGGAGAACAACATTTGGATGTGGATGTTTAATGCACCAAAACCTGCATACCCTCATATTTACCTGGCATGTTGGTTCTGCCCACCCAAATTTATACCAGGAATGTGAATTTTATCACATTACTCATAATTCCGACCTGTGCAGTAAAAGAAGTTACTGCACATAGTGGAATTGAACTGTCAATTATATGATTGCACACAGGGACACAAAGCCCACTATGCAAATGCAGATTTGTATACCTTTTTATCCTGGTGGGCAAACATTTTTTGCCATGGAGACAGCTCTTCCTCTACACCACTTTAAAAAATGAGGGTGATCCACTTTGGTTTTCCTCCTACAAGGGGAATGTCCAGAGTGGGATGGGCAGATCAGCATTTGGAAATGCCCCAAAAAAGCATGATTTTCTGAGAGTTCTCAAACCTAGATGGTTAACCACTCCCAATGCCACTTACTTCCCACATCTTGAATGTGATGTCCTGCACTGGAGTTGCCACACTTGTGCTGGTGAAATCTGCAGCAGCTAATCCACTTACACCTGATAGGAATCCTTTTGTGAAAATCTGGCCAGAGTTACTGGAGTTATTTCTAGCTGTAGACATGTTTATGTCTGAAAAGGGCTTTGCAATTGAGGTTCATAAAGTTCACAAAGAAGTTCCAGAATACAATGTGTATCATTCAAAACAAACGTGGGTCTAAGTACCAGCAAGAAATATGCATTTTTCATCATGCTTGTGGGCGGAGGAGCAGCCTTTTCTACCCTTCTCTCCGTTCACCTGTTTGGATGCCCATGGGCCAGTTATCCAAAGTAGCACATCCCTAACAGTGATACCACACTGTAGCCAACCACTTCCTTAATGGGGACAATATAGCAGTACTCCTACCAGCCACCAACCCACTGCCAGCTAGGGATGTGTGTATGTGAGGTTGAGGTGAGTACACGAGCAAGGTACTGTTGTGCTTGCCTTGATCTATGTGTTCCATTGTTCTCACAAAGGAATACATACCATAAAATCACACTCAATTACTTATGCCTATACCAAAGTGCAATACTCTGACAGAATAGATCCCATTGAATGAATGTTAGTACAATAAAGTGTCACAAAAGTGCAGCAAACCGTGCAATTCCGAGCCACAAAATGTCTGTTTTTGCTGTGCTAAATTTGGTAATCCATGCCGGAATATCCTTGTGTGTATTTTGGACAGTGCTCAGCCACCCAGGCATGGAACCTCAGATGCACGCAGCCTTTGACAATGCACAGTGAGTATTGAACAAATAAACAAAATAGTTTTAACCTTTTCAACCTATTCAACAGTATTTAGTGACTGTAAAATGTCGAAAATTATGTTATACAGTTCCACCAAATAAAGAAAAAACTGAATTATGAGCTAGTGAATATATTCTTACATGTCAATGTTGAAGTATATTTGTTCAGTTTATATTGCTTTAGTGGAGAGTAAAATTCCCTAGTATACCTAAAATTGGAAATAAAGCTTTTTTGACTTCTTTACCCATATAACATTTTTCCCATGCGCTGATGATGCTTAATCAGTGCTTTGCTAGGGTCATGACAATTTTTATGCAGAATCTCCAAAGAGAGATACAATTATAAACACACCAAAAATGCATTTGCAGTGCAAAGTGTAGCAGAACACACCTACAGAATTTCTATTGACGAGTATAGTAGAGAGATATAGCTAACACTTGTCACCGAACAGAAGACATTTTTGCATATTGTTTTGGTTGACTCAGGAACATTTTATAACTGCCATATTCTTCCTCTCCCAGCATACATAAAAACAATGTGTTTTACCATGTAATTTACCAATGAAAACATGAATTCTAAATCATGCAAGATACTATGAGAAAAAAATTCTGTAACATATTTTGATAAAGAAAAGAAAAGACACTGTATGCAGCGGTTCATCAAACCAGACTAAGCAATCAATCCAATTAGAGTTTCATACGGAAAAAGCAAAGTCTGGCATGCCACTAGGTTATGTTGCTGCCAGTGTGGAATGGGATTACACATACAGAGACAGAATACGTCATTTTCCTGATGCACACGACACCAAAGAAAAGACAAATACTCTTAAGAAAGTGACTAGTTTGAAATGTCGAATTTGCTGAATAATGGAGAATAATACAAAGCATGCCAAAGAAGGGTCAAACACCTAGGGCCCAGCTTGCAAACATTTGCAAATGTGTATGTACACCTACAAGAGATATAGGTGTCCAAATACGATCATGTTGTGTCCAACTAATGTCACGGTTTCACTCGCTGTTATTATTCTGGCAATTGGAATTTTTTTCAATGTGATTGAGTTTGCTCACAACAGTGGGCTGTGTACCTTCTACAGTTGGGTTTTCTGAAACAGGTTAGTGAACATGAGCCCACAACTCAAAATGCACACAGCAGAAGCAATAAATCAGTGTCCAGCAAAATAGTCACTTTTATGATAAAAGAGAAGTATTTAATTTCTACTGCTAACCAAACAAAGGAAAATATGACATTCACAGACAATAATACAATTCCCCTTGAGGTTAGGGCTCTAGTGTTTCAATGGCACTTGCCTGTCATACTCTTGCCTCACTTTTTCAATAGTGGTATTTCCCCATTCACTGCCACCACATCTAGGGAATGCCCTACTAGCAGTCCGCACCCAAGAGTCTCAGGAGCCTACTTTGACTCCTAAATTCAAGTCAAAATTGTCCTAGTGCAGCTATCCTCTCAGTATCGAGCACCCCCAGGCCTGAGAGATCTAAAACAAGTGTTACCTGTTCAGGTAGGAGTAAAGCATGCAGTGCACTGCAGTGCAGCCTATCCTTGTACACTGGCAGTGGCTCAAATCCCAACCAGGTGAGTCTGCTGCACGTGGACTCAGCAGCTACTCTCAGCAAGTGCAGGCTCTTTCTCCCTCAGGTCACGCTCCAGCAGTAATCAGAGATTTCCTGCACTTCTCCTGCTGGGTGTCTCTGTGCTCCAGATTGGGAGGTGGGTGATTCTGAAGCTCTGGTCTTTCAGCCTAAACTTGGGTGACAATGCTCCCACTGTCTTCTTTTGCGTTCCAGGTTTGAACCAGTTGCAGTGCTCGTTGCTCCCACTGACTTACCGGTCACCATTGCTCTCAGTCTACAGGCTCTGGCTCAATCAACACAGCAGAAGTATTGCCAGCAGCCTCTGCTGACATAGGGGTTGACACACAGCTGCTACACAAAGCTTTGCCCTTACCACACAGCTGGTATTTTTTATGGTGGCCCTACCTGGCAGATGGGGTCACTGTAACATTACCATGCAATGCTTCGGCCATTATCACTGGGTAGCCTTTTCTACATCTATCATCACAACAGTCCTTTCCTGGCATGTGGGGTTTGCCAACTCAATCCTGCACATGGGGAAGTGACCCAGTCAGAGTAACAGCCATTTCCTCACATAGACAGTCTACTCAACAGGTCTCCCCAATGGACCTTGTTCCTTCCAAGTGCTCTCCCCTTTCTCACCAGGCACTAGGCAAGAGGTCTTGGATTCCCTGGGTGATGTCCCATCACCCAGCAGGAAGCCTAGCAGGCCTTGCCCCATTCCTGGTCACAGGTAAAAGTCTTGCAGAGCCTCCACTCCCCAAACAGCTCATCTGGCTGCTTGGCAGATAACACTTGGTGTGGTCTCAACCATTCCTATAGTCCATTTCCAGACACCAAATGTGATTTTGAGTCTGAGTCTTTGAGGTTTTATTTTCTCTCCTTCTCTTGAAAAGCAGTCTGTCACAGCAGGGATGTTTCCAAAGCTGATAGTCCCACAATGCATGCCATGGGAGTATCTAAAGTTCACACCTGGTTTTCAGCCACAGTGATATCTGCATCAAAAGGTTAGCCCAGGGCTCCCTGTCCTACCCTTTATGATTCTCTTATCCCCCTCATCTCCTTCCTGAGATGTGTCCAGGTCTCTATCTTGTGGCCTCTTATTAAATCAAAAAGCACTCTATGAAGTGTACACGAGAGACCTGGTCCACTCCTCCTCAGTGTGTGTCGCACTAAGTGTATAGAAATGCAGGAATAACACAAATCTGTTTAAGGGAATAACTCTACCTCCATTCCATGTTTCACCAAGCAGGCCTTAGTTTCCCAAAATAAAACCTAGGCCCCTCCATGTTTTGTACCATCCATAGACACACATACACTGAGTGCAAACTTACACCATACACGCACTGCACAGTCTTATATCTTCTGTGTGCTGACCACTTACAGGCACACACAGGCAAGTAGCCACTTACAGGCAAGTAGTTCCCAGCACTGTATCCTTTACGTAATGTACCACTCTGTGGCATACATACACAGCACATGTACGTTTTCTGTACATGCTGCACATTTTCATGTATTTTACTACTCATAGTTACACATACACCCAGCACATGCACTTATCCTGCATGCACTGCAAAGCACTACATTTTCAGGTACTGTACAACTCTCAGGCACATGCACCACCAGCACATGCATGCACCATGCACACACTGCTCAGTGCATGGTGAACTGAGCATTAACGCTGTATGGCACCCTTCTCAGGCACACATACAACTAGGGCAGATACACCACTTCTGTTCTTTGCAGATCTTTACATCAAGCTGATATTGCCAAGGTTGAGTTAAGCACACAGCAGCAGAGGCTTTAAAAAGCGAGTGAGCCTCTAGGCCTCACTTCAGTTACACAGGTTAATAAGGACCTCTTCTCTCCTACTAATCACTATACGGTATGCTGCGGTATGGTGCCACCACTATGCTCATGGTGCTTAACTCATGGCAAAGGTAGTAACTTTCTGACACTATTAGGGTAGTGCTTGGGGCACACCTCCAGGTCCAACAACACTGCAATGCTTGAGACAGGCCTATGTAATGGCGCACATGCATGATCTGTGTTTGCCTATGACAACAAAAATCAGCTTTACGGATAAAGACATCAGTACAATTGGGCACTAAAGGTAGAGGTGAATGCACATTACACGTGAAGAGGACGTTTCCAGCCAAACACTGTTACATAGGTATTTGAATGCAAGGTTTGAAAATTAAGCCCAAAAGACCCAATTCATGACAAGTTTGTAAATCTCCAAATAGGGAGGGTCATGCCTCAGCATTGCAGAGGTTGGCATATTGTTATGCTCAGGATGAGCTTAGGAATATTTTCATTTTGTGGCACTATTCCATGTCCCCAAGACCCTCAGCTGTAGGTATACTGCATTGTGGAAAATAGGTAGTGCAAAAGTGTGATACTTGGGAACTGTCACTAATATTTTTTTGGCTACAGATGAAAAATAGTGTTTCAAATGTAGGCAGTTATTGCCTCCTTAAAATGGAAGTATGGAGAAGACAGAATACATGTTTGTGAGAAGTGGCCCTAGTCACAATGCTAAATTTACACATATAGATTTAGTAGTGTGTAATTCTACTCCTGTCCAAATAGATATCTTTACACAGTTTTCTGTTCACCATTTCTGAGTGTAAAGTTACTATTGGGTGTAGATTTTCATGCTTCTTTTCCAAGAAGTGCATCCCAGGACAGGAGTTACGAGTGAAAAGCTATTACTCTAACCTTTTACAGGTAGACAGGGGTCTCTGCCACAGGGACAGAGATCTCCTTATGTTGAAGTACAGGAAGATGTATTAAAGTTTATTACACTTTAAAAAAATATATTGTTATAAAATATTAATGTAAAATAATTTAAAAGCATTTAGTTTAAATCTATAAATCTAGAATTCATAAATTAACATGTTACACCACATTAGCTTGAATTTGGATCAAACTAATGAGCTATTAAAATATATTTATTTATTTACTTAAAAATAATATCATATTTACATTATAGAATGTTGTAATTAATATGTATTAAAATGTATTACTAGCTATGTATAGAATTAATCTTCAACGATTTAAAAGTTTAATATAATTTTAATATGTTTATATATATATATATTTTTTTTTTTATACACACATACACCTATACACGCATACACACATATATGTATGTACATATATTTATAGAATTAAAATAACATAGAAATTCACCTTAAAAATCAAAGGTTACAGAGACGTTATAGTAGGTTCACATTTTAAATGCACAAAGCCATAAAAATTCAGCATCTATAGTTAGAGTTACTTAAAGTAACTATAACTCATGCCCTAAGGTAACTATAAGTTGCATCCCAACATGCAGAGTTTTTTCCTCAATAGTTTACCTGCAAACATTGCATTCATATTATCCAGGATGTTATCAAGGATGCCATGAGTGTTGCAATATGTGGGGTAATTAGCAGTGCACGGCGAGGGTGCAAGTTATGGTTCCCTAAGGGCACGAGTTATAGTTACTTGAAATAACTCTAACTATAACTTCTGAATTTCTCTGGTTCTGTACATTTAAAATTTGAGTCTAACTATAACCTTTGATTTTTTTTAAGTGAATTTCTACATTTTTTAAATTCTATTTCCTAACTATAATGTCCCTGCAGCCTTTGTTTTTGTTCAGTGACTTTGTTTGCCTTTTTTAACATAAAGTAATTGTAATTGCTATACATTAATCCATTCACTGCCGCAAGACCACCCCTGTAGTCACCCAACCCTGCACCATGCACAGGCTGTGGCCAGGCCCTATGGCTAACCCCCTACAACCAACCCAACATTGGGCCACTTCAAATCAGAAAAGTTCTGACAAATTGAACAAAAAATTTATCTGACAAGTACCATGAAATGAAGTCACCTTTTTGTGTGTACCTTAAATATTTGAAGTAGAAAATAATTTAAAGCTGAAAAATTACAGCTGACAAACCTGGACTGGAGCCCTCAAACATCTGTATGAAGGTCTGTTAACTTAACTGCTAAACTGCTTGTGACTCCTTACTAGGCAGTGTCAAGGCATCTCTATGACATTCAATCCATAGATGGTGATGGGAAAAAGAAGCAACTATTCAATACCTAGGAATTTTAACATTCAAAACATCAGTAGATAAATGGAGACACTGCCATGAGATGCCAGGAACTGAACCTTCAGCCTACTGAGTGACACTCAAAATCTTTACCAGTAGGCCAGAGGTGACTCTGCTCTGCATCAAAACATAACTTTAACATTCGTACACAACCTCTTGCTGGTGTGACGCTTTGAAATCATTGTATGAAGAGACCATTGTTATTGCAATGGTCCCTCCATTGAATGACTTCAAAGCGGCACATAAGCAAGATGATTTGTGCAAAACAGAATTGTGGGCTGAGCCTAAATGCCCCATGGTCCTAGCCGACTCCCAGCATCCTGAAGGAGCTCACATTGCACCCACAAGCAGAGAGCTGCTTTCAATAGCAGCTCCCTGCTAGCGTGCAAAATGTTTTCATCTCTTTCCCTGCACACATGTTTGCGTATAGGGAAAGAGATGAAAACTCCGCTTTCAGCTTCACAGCCACTTTGTGAAAGGGGAGTTATGTTTACCTTAGCTTGATCGGAGCTGTCCGCATGCCAAAAGCTTTCTAAAGTGAACAGAGAAAGGCTATTAACACCTAAGGCAAGAAAGGAGAGTCAGAACCACGCATAGTAGAGAGTCTGAATCAGTTAAACATGCAATGAAAAAGCACTGGTATCGGATTAGAATGGATCCCATTATTGGGAATCTAGTGAGACCTTTTCCACCTATCATGGCCAGAAAGAGCAGGTCCTTAAGAGACATTCTGGTACACAGCTAGCCTACTAAATCACAGGGCAGTTCAGGTTCATGGCTCAGGGAGCAGCAGGGTGTCACAGTGTCCTTTCCTCAGGATCTGCACATTGCTGAACAAAAGGCCCACCTTCCAGCGTCACCAACTCAGAAAGCTATTATAGCACAAAGTTATGATGATGCCAGTCAGGAGGAAGGGAATTAGGGTAGGGAACAGCAGGGAGAGTGATCTGAAAAGAAAAGGTTAGAACAAATATGCATTTACTCATTCATAGAAATATAACTCATCAATTGACTCTCGACTCAAATGCGTCTCCGATATCTGATGGAGACCCCTTTTGAAATGAGGGCAAAGCCCTTTCTTTGAATCATGGAACAAGAATAAACTACAACCTCAGAACCAAGAGATGGCAAGAGCCTTAGACTATGATCATCCTGGAACAAGAATAAACTACGACCGCAGAACCAAGAGATGGCAAAAGCTTTGGACTATGATTATACTCAGAATATCAATCCTGTAACATCTATGCATTCATACCATAAACCTTTGATCGTGATCTAGAAAATCTCAAAGAATTAAATATGCTTTTCACATATTATGGCTTCCAAAAAACAATGAAAACTATGATTTACTTGTCTCCAGAAATACTTTCACATTCACAACTATAAAGGCAGAAATGTTTTTACTCACTGAACTTTAATTATAACGCCAGAAAACGCTTTTACTTGTCTTGCCCGAAAGCGCTACACTCGTTATGCTAAGGGGGCACTTTACTTTACTCATGTGGCCTGAATCACTATGATTGTTGTACCAAGAGCCTTTTACTCCTATTGATTGAAGTGCTTTGAGTGCCATGCCAAAAGTGCTTTTCATCTGTGGACTGAAGCGCTTGAATTGCCGTGCCAAGAGCGCTTTACATCTGTGGACTGAAGCGCTTGAATTGCCGTGCCAAGAGTGCTTTACATCTGTGGACTGAAGCACTTGAATTGCCGTGCCAACAGCGATTTACACCTGTGGACTGAAGCGCCTGAACTGCTATGCCAAGAGCGCTTTACATCTGCGGACTGCAGCGCCTGAACTGTCGTAGCAAGAGCGTTTTACATCTGTAGACTGAAGCGCTTGAATTGCCATGCCAAGAGCACTTTACACCTGTGGACTGAAGCGCCTGAACTGCTGTGCCAAGAGCGCTTTACATCTGTGGACTGAAGCACCTGAATTGTCGTGCCAAGAACACTTTACACCTGTGGACTGAAGCGCTTGAATTATCATACCAAGAGCACTTTACACCTGTGGACTGAAGCACTTGAATTGCGTGCCTAGAGCGCTTTACATCTGTGGACTGAAACGCCTTTGATCATCGCGCCTAGGCCGCTGTAACCTGGAAACTGAAAACTATTTGCTCGTTGTGCTAAGGGCGCTTCACTTCTGGAAGTAATGACTTCCTCGAAAATGTAAGTCATCAAGGCCTTACCGCTACGAGTACGACCTTCTTGTTTTTGTATTCACCATGGAAACAAGGATACTTTGGTTGGATGTCACTCTGCCATGCAGGAACTCTTCTTCAGAGAATCCCCCACGAGGTGTGACTGCATCGAAGTCTTCAAAATAGTGAGCAACGTGCTTGGGTGTGGCCGGGCTTTATAGGCCTGCCACACCCCAAGATGGCTGCTGCCTCTAAAAACATGGGAATTGTAGTCCCTTTATGGAATAGCACTGATAAGTGCATCTTGTCCACCAATGTCCTGAACCTGTAGCTCTATGAGCTTTGCCTCAGGGCAGACGACGCTGATGGCCACCTTTGGAGCAAGAGGGGATTACAAGAGGTGCGCAGAAAGCGCCGCAGAGCCGCGCAGCAGAATTTCAGACGGGACCTGGACCACGCATGCGCTTCTTCCTGACACAGGGGTTCTATAAATGTGGGAGGTGCAAGGAACATGCCCAAAGTCATAACAAGAAAACCTTTACCAACAGAAAGGAAAGTGAAAATCAAAAAGTTCATAACATGTAGTATCAACCATGTCATCTATGTCATGGTTTCTCCTTGTGGATTGTAATATGTGGGAAGTTAAGAAAAGGCTTTTAGAGCACTTGGTGCTATATATAATAATGACCCTAACTATCTAATTGCACAACATTGGCATCTGGTGCATAATCAGACTACTGAAAGTATTTCATTTTTGGGAATTGACAGGGTCTTGATGGGTGCAAGAGGAGGTGACAAGGAACATAGCTTGAGGAAGATGGAATCAGAGTATATCATCCTGCTCAACAGTAAACATCTATCAGGATAAGGAGTCACACCTACATATTTATAAAGGACTTGATTAATGCAGAACCAATGAACCAGATTCATGAGCTTTGATGTCTACAAGTGTCACTGTATTTGCTGAGAATTCATGAGAACAGCTCTTTGTGCCATTCAGTCTTGGTGATTTGGATAAAAGTGTATCTTGTGATATTGTAGTGTTTCTTTCAAATATGAATATTTGTTTATTTGTCGGTGAAGATTATGCCCATACTGAATATTGATTTCACTGCCTGTGTTTTTTCTGGGGTGGAGCACTCTTTTATTGAAGGGTATTGGCCATCAACTACTGTTTTTGTTTTTGTTCTTTGTTGTATGTCTTGCAATACATGGCTATAGGCAGATAAGGATATTGTTATTTTCCAGCCACTTGGTGTGGAGGGATTTACTTCAGTAAACTAGCATGTAAAGTAATGGCTACACGTATAAACTACCATGATCTACCTGTCCGGGTATAATGAATTGTGAGCCTGGATAAATTTTGGCTATTTTCACACGCATAATGAACAATGGGAGCCAAAATAAATTTTATTATTTTGCACTTTCCATTCCCATTTGATGAATCTCCTTGAAACTTTCCAAAAAAGTCCTCTTTTGCCTGGAAAGTTTCAGTTTAATCCATCAAGTGGTGCTAAGAAAAAAAGTGGGTATCCGTAAATGCAAAATCCCCATGCATTTTCTAGAGACTTCTTGAAGAATCGATACAGCAAAAACTGTTGAACGGATTTCACCAACTTGGGCTGGAAGATAGATTCTGGTCTGTGGTTTTTGTGATTTGGTGTAAACCTGTTCAGCAGATTTTTAGAAATGAAAGTTTATAAATATTTGTATATATAGACGATTAGGTCCGCAAGAGTCGCTCAAGAGTCCTGAGTAAGCGTCAGTTTGAGAATAGACCATTCTTATGGGCCCAGGGAGGTTTTTTCCCTTGGGTCATCTTGCTCCTACAAGAGTCAGCTTCCCACAGGAGCCAGCACTCTGATTATCTGACAGCGATGGGAGAAAAATGTTGCTGGCAGCCATTACAGGACTCAGGGACTTAGGGGTTGATTTAAGAGTCCCTAGCGCTTCCTTGTGCCACATTAGCATCATTTTGTTTACGCTAATGTGGCCCAACGAGGCCAAAATCACCATGCCAGATTCACAAATCTGTGCAATGCACACATTGCTCCACTTTGTAACCCTTTGCGCTGCATTATGCCTGTGCCAGGCATAATGTATGCAAAATGGGCATTCCCCATTAGGGGGCCGAAAAAATGGTCAAGGAAATCTAAAAGATTTCTTTGAATCATTTATTTTGGCATGTTTAATGCCTGCTCAGATCTGACATTAAAAGGAGGCACACCTTTGTTTTGGCCCCCGGGGATCCCAACCCCCAGGGCTTAGTCTATTTATTAAAGGGAGTGGGGCATGTGGCCCCCCTCCCCAAGCTGTTCTCTGAGAATCCCATCACCAGTGGTCCAATTTAAATATTAAGGGCAGGGCAAAACACATTTCCCCTCCTCAAGCTGTATTCGCCCCCTGGTACCCGATCCCTGCAGCACCACGGGATGCCTGAACTTAAATAGGGCCTGGGGACCCCATTCCCCATGGCCTTCACTTTAATTAAATGTGAGGAAGCACTTGGTTCACTTTCTGTGTCCTGGGGAGCCCACCCCCAGGGACACAGTAAGAGTTCCCTTACCCCCACCAGAACAGCAGGGAATCATGTGTTTGTTCCAGCCTGGTGGGAGCTTAGTCGAATCTCCAACCAAAGGAGAGCAAACACACTCCCACTGGCTAGGAGCAGACTTGTGATCTGGTTCTCAGCCAAAACAGAACACCAGAATAGCTGTTCCCTCCAGGCAGGAACAATGCCAGCTTCTGCAACATACAGGGAGTCAGTTAGGGACTAAGGGTCCCTGGGGATTCCACTCATCCCCTAATGTGATGGTCAATGGGTACCCCAGGTGGGTATCTGGACACCCACCTATAATTGATTGGAGTCCCATGGGGAGGGGTCCTTGGGGCAAAAATAGATTGAGGAAGGGAGGCCACAAGGGTCTGGACTTAGGGGGTGGGGTCCCTGGGGTCTATCATGGTTCTGGGGAGGGGACCAGAACAGTCCCCCTTCCCTTTTATTTATATTTTGGATCCAGAGGGATGGGGCCTCCTGAGCCTAATTAGGCCATGTACCTTCCTCGCTTTATTAATTGCTTGGCTCCAGCGATTGGGTTCCCGTACACCACTCTCCCATTTCTTTAATTTACTTTGGTCCTGAGGGATGGGGTACTCTAAGGCTTTGGGATGGGGGCCATGGAGACCCTCTCCTTTAAACAAAAAAAGGCCTGAGGGCTGGATTTCCCAGACCTATGAAGGTTCAGGGAGGAGGGCCAAATGGCCACCTTCATCTTTTCTATTGGTTTGGCCCTTTGGGATGGGATCTCTAAGGCCTATCAGGGCTTGGGGAGGAGGCCACATATATTTTGCCTCTGGGGACTGGGTCTTCAGGGCTCCTAAAGGTTTGGGGAGTGGTTTACAGTTATTGGAACTGACGCCAGAGGTAGGGGTCCCCAGGGTTCAAAGATCAACCCTACAATGTGCACGTCAAAGGCTGTCTTTGGTCTGTGGTTGGTAGCTTGCTGGGGATTTGCCCATGAGGTATGGCAGCAAGTCAAGCCAAATAGTCAAACCCTCCACTATGCATAGCTGAAGGTTGTGTGCAGTATGGGGTTGGCTGCTTGTGGGTAGTTGGAAGCAAAGCCAGGCTGCAAGAGAGGCCTTGCAGCTAACACCACACCATTACCAATCAAAGGTGGTGCACGGCATGGGGTTGGAGGCCTCTAGGTGGTTGCCTGAGGGAAATTGGTCACAGGGCAACCCCATGTCACTGTGATAAAAGGCAGTGCACATCATGGGGTTGGCTTCCTCCAGGTGGGTTGGCACAGAGCCTGGCTGCAGGCCAAGCCCTGCTGCCAATTTCCTGCTTTGGACAGCAGAAGGCTGTGTGCAGCATGTTGTTTGCTCACTTTAGTGGGGTTGTCACAGAGCCTGGCTGGGGGCTAACCTCCTGCAGCGCACAACCAAAGGTCGTTCACGACAGGTGGTTGGTTTTACTTATGATAATAAAATATTACTTTACAGCAAGATAAAGAAATTTAGAAATGTAATGAATTAACCAAAGTTTGCAGTAACGTTATAGTTAGCGGTGATAACAAGTTCTGCTTGTGTTTACAAAAAAACCCTTAGAAGTTCACTAAAAAAACAAAGGTTAGAGTAACATTATAGTTAGGTGAATATGTCGGTGACAACATTAACATTTTTTTTTTTTTTGTGAGTGAGGGAACATGGTGGCCGGTTAGAGCCCAGTCAAAGCACCCACCTGTCGAGAGCTGCGTCTCGGTGGAAGTATGATGCCGCTAGAAGGCTAACTGCGCGGTAATGTCAGGGTAGTGTGGGCCTCCCCCCTTTCTTTACTATATTTGCGTATGCCGGAAAGTGTGGATTGTGTGGCGGACCCGGCCATTTTCACCTGGATCTCGGCAGCTGGGGAGCTTTGGAGTCACCCAGTGTCTCGCTGGAGACCTTGTGAGGGCAGCGGGGGCAGGATCAGCACAAGCTGGTACTCCCTCTTTGCACCAGAGTTATGCCCAGCGGCAGAGGAGGAGAACATTTGAAACAGCGGAGCAGGGTAGGTGAAGGAAGCAAGTCACTTTGTCAGTTGATGGAGTGCAGAGCCCAGGACTTAGGCAGTGAGCTGGTCAGTGGGACGGGCCTGTGTGGAGAGTCACTTGTTGAGGTCTCTACGCCCTTCTAGTGTGCAGGAGGGTGACAAAAATCGGCCAGCCGGCGTAGACCAAATGAAAGCAAGACTCCAAATGATTCTGCAATTCTTAAAAGATAGTCAAGCCTACATATTGATGCTTCAGGAGAATCATCTCCTGAGGCAGGAATGTAAAGACCTTTTTTCCAAGCTAGGATGTGTGGAATCTATAATTGCAACAGATCAATTGTGTTGTTCTAAAGGGGTAGCTTTGGATTTTAAAGCAAACTCAGGGGTATGCTTAGTTCAGTGCAAGATGGATGAGGGAGGGCGATGGATAATTGCGGGGATAAAGGATTATGATGATGTCTATATATTAGTTAGTTCTTATAGGTCAAATGTGGATGACATTACTCCATTGTCCAAACTGTTTGATAGCCTTCTCGAGTTTAAAGCCGCAATTATTCTAGGGGGGAACCTAAACATTTTATTGGATAATGCCTTAGATAGGTCTTTGAAGAGAATACAAATTAACTCTCCAAAAATGAGAACCTATCTAACAGACATAATGGACAATTTTGATTTATGTGATGTATTGCAGAAATGGAGACACTTTCCACAGTAAAAAGAACGGTAACTATTCTAGGCTAGATTACTTTCTTGTTGAAAGAAAAATGATGGAAAGAGTTGCCGACTTAGATCAGATGCCCACCCATTTATCGGATCACTCGGCCTTACTGTTAAAAATCCATCAGAAGGAGGGATGGGAGGAAAGGAGGTGGACAATTGATAGAAGGATGTTAGCACAGCCTCAGCTAGTTCACAAGATATCACAGGAGTCGCAGGAGTTTTTTTTTGTGCAATTTTGCAATATGGCGTCAGTCCCAATTTATGTGGTATGGGACACATATAAGGCGTGGTTATGGGGGACGATAACTAGTTTAGCGGCTCACTGGGTGAGGCATGAGAGGTCTCAATAAGTCAAATTGGAGGGGGAGATTGCGAGGGCAGAAGAGGTGTTAAAAGCAGGCACAGTTACTGAGGCCGGTAGGGGGCAGCACTTGAGCATTTAGAAGATTTTCAGGCAAGATTCCAAGCTATGCAGAAGGCAAAAGTGGTTCATAAGAGGGAAGCTAGTAGAGCGCGTAATATTATTCACAGTGAAAGTTGTGGAAAGTTGTTAGCTTGGAAGAGTAGATTGGAGCTGCGCCAGAATAACATCAAGAAGGTCATGAATGATAGTGTAGATGCAGTGGTCGAGGATAATTCTGGGATAATTGCTGCATTCAAATCCTTTTTGCAGGAGCTATATTAGGAAGATCTACAACCTGATTTTAGGGTTATAAATGCGTGCCTTAGACAGAGCATCTTCCGGGATTATCAAGCAAGGAAGCACAATGTTTGAGCCAAGCATTATCAGGCTCTGAGATTTTAGCTGCCGTTAAAAGAGCAAAGAAAGGGAAAGTGGCAGTTCCTGATGGGATGCCCTGGGAGCTTTATGTGGCAATGGAAAAAGTCATTATTCCAGTTTGGGTGCAGTTGTTTAATGCTATACTGTTGAAGGGTTTTTCTACCCTGAATTTCTGGAATGATGCAGTAATTTCATTATTGTTGAAATCTGGCAAGATGTTACGACTATGACGTCCCATCTCTAGGGGGCGCTGTGAAGGGACTGTCTATAGCCTGGGAATCACCTTGAACACTCATCTAGAGTTCATTTCTGACTCCCGTTTGTTTCCCTTTTTGCTATGGTATGCTTTTGTAGAATTACATTTGCTTACTGGGACTGCAAATCCCATAATGCACAGCGTGGTAGTCAGGAAAGCCTGGATTCCGCTACACATTGTTTTCTTTGGGAGAAGTCCAGTTGCTCCTTTTTACTGGATTCTCTCCTCCTAGACTTGCCAGTGTCTGAAACTACACACACCTGAGACCTCTCCTGTGCAGCCTAGTCATGTGATTCCTCCTGGGGTCTGCTGCAGCCTGGAACTGCTTATAAGCAGCCATTTCCTCAAGATCCTTGTCGTGCACTGGAGTTTGATTCCTTTGTGTTCCAGACCCTTTATTGGATGGTGTTCCAGTCTTGTTCTTGTTCTGTTTTGCTTAAACCTGCTTTCTTTTTCTCTTGTCTGTCCCTGCTTGTTCCAGCCAGAGTCTGCTCCCTGTCTCTTAGCCTTGTTCCTGTTTGTTTCTTCCAGAGCCTGCTCCCTGTTTTTCAGTCCTGTTCCTGTCTTGTTTCAGCCTGAACCTGCTCTCAGTTTCCCATTCTTGTTTCCTGCTTGTGCCAACTTCCTGTATTCCAGTCCTGTTCTTGCTTGTTACAGCCAGAGCCTGCTCTCTGTTTCCCATTCCTGTTTCTGCTTGTTCCAGCCAGAGCTTGTGCTCTGTTTCCAGTCCTATTCCTGCCTTTGCTTCAGCCTGAGCCTGTTCCCAGTTCCTGACCCTGTCTCCTAGTTTGTTCCTTCTGTTTCCATTTCCTCTTGGGTATTTGTGTCTGGTAAGGGTACTAACAGTCTTCACCTGTGTATAAGTGTTTTCCTTTGTACTGAGGTTGGCTCCTGGTTTCCTTGAGGCAATTCCAGCCCCCATCCTTTGTCTAGTGTTAAACGTATGCTTTAGTGCCTAACAGAGACAGTGTGCTATTGCTGTTTTTTCCAGGAATTGCCACTGTGTTTCCAGCTGGACCCACAAGGGCTTGTCTTGTGTATGTAAGTACAATCCTTGTTTGTGCTCTAAGGGTCCAGAGACATAATCACTTCTGCTGCCTCCTTTCTATGGGGTTTGCTGGGTGACTATCTGTAAGAGCAATCTGCACAGAGGCATTTACAGTCCCTGTTGCTGTGGGAACGTCTGAGCTCTACCCTTTGTACAACCTTAGTGGTAACCCCAGTGTGTTTGTCCATTAGTAATCCGTTTCCTGTTTGTTCACACTAAGGTTGCTCTGCTTTTACTTTCGTGTTTCCTGTGCCTGTCCATAGCTGTAATTTCCCGTGTATGCCTTTAACCGCTTTTCTGCCCCAGTACACTACCTATTTGGGATATTCTGTGACCTCAAAGGGTGCCCCATCCAGAGTCCTGATCTGATTCGCCTGAACCCTTGACAGTAAGAATCCCTTGGAATGTCAATCCTACAGACCGATATCTTTGCTTAATAGCGATTATAAGGTTTTTACCAGTATTTTAGCAGGGTGTCTGAATAAAGTGGCTGGACAACTGATACATCAGGATCAGCAGGGATTCTTGCTGTGCAGGAATATGAGAGACCTCAAAAATACCCTAGTAGGCTCCATTAATTTTGCCACAACTTTAGATATTCTAAGGCATTTGACCTTGTAAATTGGACATATCTAATGGCTGCCCTAGCCCACTTTGGAATAGGCGAGTCTCTAATTAATGTGCTGATATATAGTGCCCCATATGCGAAAATCTTGGTCAATGGTGTTATGTCATCGAAAGTGGAGAGAGGAAGAGGGACTAGGCAAGGGTGCCCCCTTTCCCCGATCCACATTGAACCCCTTGCAGAGAGTCTGAGGTCAAATGACTATATAAGACCTTTTATAGTCGGTGATTTTTTAGGAAAAGTTGTGCTGTAACCAGATGATTTTATGGTTTATACCTCTGATGTCACGTTGGTGATTCCAAATCTTATAAAAGAAGTAATGACTTTTCAAAATTGGCAGGTTTTGAAGTAAATGAAGGGAAAATGGAGATAATGACCTTGAACCAAAATTATGAAGACCTTAGAAAGGTTCTTGAGATTAGGTATTTGGGTATAAGAATAACCCACGATCTGGGAGAGTTAGCTTCCAAGACTCTAGATAATGTGGCTATGGAGGTTGGAGCTCTTTTGAGAAATTGGGGAAATCTGCCACTCACAATTTATGGTCATGTTAATTTGATTAAGATGTCCATTTTACTGAAGATCACTTTCTTATTTGACAACATTCCTTTACATTTTGATAAAAAAAGCTATCTTAAACTTAGAGGCGAAGATCACATCATTTATCTGGGCCAGCGAAGGTCTTCGTTTCCCCTGGAAGAAATTGAGGCAGAAGATGGGAGTGGGTGGCTTGGCCCTTCCTGATCTGCAGCTGTACTGTTGGTCATACCAACTAAAGAATAACAGGATTTTGTGGTTGTCCCCGGATGGCTCAATAATGGGATCTTTGTTCAGGGCAATGTTGACAGGCTATCCTGTAAATGACTTCTCGTACAAGTCTGGGGCCCTGATCTTTTTTTAAGAAAGTTAGGCTGAAATGTCTACAAGCAGCTGCACTTGTTGGTATGAAATAAGATATTTTCTTGGTATTGGTTATTATAGTAAATTAGTTCCTATCTGGGATTCACCAAGGACCCCGGAGTGTTTGCTTGACAGTTTGGCTCTGCCCTTTAAAAGCAGTGGAGTTATCAGATGGGGGCAGCTAATTGAGGATGGGATAGCTTTGAGCTGGGAGTATAGGAACCACAAGACGCAAGGGACTTTGTCCAGATTCAAGGTCTTCCAGGTTAATGGGTGGCCTAAAAGTCAGGGAGGTCTCGGCCTGGAACTAACTCAAATGGAGCAGGATTTACTGGCAATCCGTGACATGAAGAAAGAAGTCTCTCGATGGTACCAACTTATCAAGAGTTGAGACTGTATCACAGCCACTATATAGGAAATGGAGCGGATATGTACCGGAGGAGGAATTGGAAATATTATGGCAAGTATTGGACCCCTGAAAGGGTGGCAAAGATAAATAGAAGTAGCACAACTTCAGAGTGTAAGCAGTGTGGCAGCTCAGAAGCAGATGATGTTCGTATGTTTGCCTCATGCCCAAGAAGTCTGGGATTTTGGTCAGAGGTGGGTAAGGCAGTTTCTAACTGCCTTACCTTGGTATGAGTGACCCCTCGGTTAATAAAATTTGGGGTATTAACAATCCCTCCGTCCCACCTTCCTTAACCTTAAACTATATCAAAGAGGGTTGATGTTTTATCTAATATTACTTGCGAGAAGGGCAGTGTCTAGAAGTTAGGCTCATATTACCCCCCCTATTTGGAAGGAATGGAAAAGTTATGTTCTTTTCTTTAAAGAAGTAGATAAAAGAGAACTGAGGAGGCTTGGAGATCGGATATGGGATCTTTTAAAGATCTGAGCCGTTTAATGTTCAGTGTCCAATGGTTATTCGCCCTGACCTGGCTAGGTTAGGAGTTTGTTTCATCCCGGGACCTAGATGGTTTTTGGCTTCCTGTGCCCTCGAGGTTGGTGCACCTGAACAGAGTTTGATGGCGACAATTTATGAGGACACCTATAATAAAAAAAAAAAGAACATAACAAATTAAAAAATTTGTAGGAAAGTGGATTATTGGTAAGGACAGGTAAGTACCTACACTTAGCAACAGGCCACTAAGCCCCACTTAGTTCCAGTTAGGCCTCAAAAAATTAAACCCAGCTCAACCCTTGGTAGCTTGGCAACGAGCGACAAGGCTTAACTTAGGAGACAAGTGTGCAAAGCATTCATATATCACAAAGGAGTAAATAAGTAAAACACAAAAACATTCCAACACATAGAGTATATTTGTATCTTTAAAATGACACCAAAATGATTAAAATTGGATAAGGGTAACCGGAGATATGAATTATTTAAAAAATAGCTCATAGAAAACAAAAGCGCCAATTTGGTCATCTGGTCACACCAGGGCAAAGTCAAAGTTTGAGGCTGACCGCAATGGAGCCCTCCTCGGCTACAGCCAGTGGAAGGCCTTGGTCAAGAGTTTGCCTATGCACTTTTTCTTGTAGATTTTCTTCAGCTGCATGAAGTCACTAATCGATCCGAACTCCCTGGAGCCCTCTTCGGATACGTGTCGCAGGAGACCTCAGTGAAGAATTCTACCTTTGGACTTAGTTGATTTTTCAGGACAGGAATCTTCATCTGGGCCAAAGATGTATCTTGATCCAACGCCCTTAGAGCCCTCTTTGGATACGCTACGCTGGAAGTCCAAGTCAACTTTTTACATTCGTACTTTGCCACTTTTGTGAGCTTTTTCCTTTCGATGGGGGTCGGCCCTCCACAGCAAGCCAATTTCAATGCAAGGTCATCTGATCACCTTTCCTGGAGCCCCTGGTGAAATCCTGGAAGTCTGGGGCTCTGGATCCTTTCAGCTGGACAAACATGCAAGTCAGGCCAGGTCATGGTTGAGCTAAGCCAGTTTGACTCACCACAGCGGGTCGGTCCCTTTATGGAGCTTTTTGCCAAAAGTTCTCCAAACTTCTTCAAACATCCTGATCTTCTTCCAGAAGGTCTGTGAAGGTCCTTTAGGAGTCCACAGCTCACCCCAAAGTTCCAGAAGCTCTGAGTTGCTCCTTTAGGGTTACAACTCCAACTTCCAGAATGCACCTGGTTCAAATCCAAAAATGACCACTAGCCAGTGGTCAGCTGGTCAGTTCCTTCAGGTTTTGATGCAGGGGACTCTGGTTAGCTATTTGTCACCTGTAGCAAGCAGAGAGTCCCTTCTTGAACCAGTTAAAGACAGGCAAAGTCTTTTTAGTGGTGAAGCCCAAGAGTGCAGCTGGCGCTATCTTTCAGAGTGCAGTGTTCAGGTGCAGGTCATTGGTGCTACAGGTCAGTCCTTCTTCTTCTGATATTATTCCTTGTAGGGATCTGGGGAGTGGGTGCAGCTCTGCCAAATTTATCCTTGCCCCTGGGGTGAAAAGCAGGGGAGGGGTGAAACTTTCCAATCACAGGCAGGCCACTACCCTCTTGGATGACCACTTCCTAAAAGTGTGGCAAAAATCAATCCTAGGGAGCAACATTCCATAAAAACACAAAATGGCAGAAACATCATTTTGGAGGTTAGGTCTGGCTGAACCCACCCACTGGTGTGGCCAAAATCCTTAACACGCCCCTCCTCTGCCTCCTCCTAATCTAATCAGGAGGGCACCTGGTTGTCTGGGTTTGCAGGGAATGGGGGTGGTGCTGAGCTGTTCCAAATGCCCTTCCCTCCTTTGAAGACCAGTTTGGCTGCTCTCCCCCCATCCTGTTTTACCATCTGCTGAGGCAGATCTCCTCACCAGGCACTTCCTTTGCGTTTTGCGCAGGCCACTTCACACCTCATCAAGGCAGCCTAGCTAGGCTGCCAGAGCCTGGCCAATCAGAGATGGGCTCTACAGAGCTGAAACTGGTAACTTTTAGGAGAGTTCTTCAACTCTTTCTGGTGAACTTTATATTAAATTCAACAGTGGCAAGTTGTTGTATTTATTATAACTTTAAGTTTGACACCAAACTTGACAGGTCTAGCGCGTTAAGAGACCTTATTAATTAAAATAAATTCTTCCCATTTTATCCTATGGAGCCTATTCACTACAATGAGGGAAACATGAATTTGGTGTTTTTTCCTCACCAGGGCTTATAACCATGTTTTATAAGGTCCCTGTTTATAGTTATACTGCACTCATCCCTGGGGGCACATACGGGGGTGATTTATATGAAAAAATATGGTAGCTTACAGCTTTGGAAGTACTTTTAATTCCAAAGTCGAATTTGCATGTAACTTTAATTTAAAAGCAGCCAGTAAGGCAAGCCTACCTTTAAAATGACCCTGGCTACCTCAGCAGTGCACCTGTGGGAGCACTCCCTATGTTGGGGTTCTAAACCTACATGCCCTACCATATACTAGGTACTTATAAGTAGGTTGAAACTATCATTTATAATTAGCTTAATTTGCATACTCATTGTAATCAGAGCACAGGACCTGTGACTGGTTAGCAGTATTCAGGGCACCATCAGAGACAGGAAAACACCAGCAAAAAGTAAAAAATGGGGGCAAAATTTAGGCGTCCTCTGAAATAAGCCCAGTTTTCTTATAATTTTGAACTAAAAAAACACATAATTTCACCAGTTAAATTTAGTAGAGATAACTATAACTTGCGCCCCCACCATGCACTGCTTATAACCTTACATATTACATCACTCATGACATGTTCTATAACTTTTATAAAATCACTGATGACACCTGTGGTTCTCGTTTCAACAGAACTGAAATTGATATACTCTTGACATATTTATTTAACATACATAGAAGTCTCTAGCATATGCTTCAAAGTGTACCCAGGGCCTGTAAGTTAAATGTCAGTAGTGGCCTGCAGCATCTTTTGTGCCTTTCACTACATTGGCAGTGTAAAACATGGCTTCAGGCTTACCACTGCAACCTGTCTAAAGTAGCTTTTAAAATGGAATTTGACATATCAAAATAAACCCCTTAGGCAGGCTGTTCTATAGGAAAGCCTGGAATTCAATATTAAATGTAATAATGTTATATCTTGCTAGGAAACAGCTCAAAAAAGAGTTCTTGAATTCTTTGTAATTTTTATTCAAAGCCCAATTCACTTGTGAAGTCGGACATTAAATACATATTATAGAACATAAACTTTTAGAGAGTTACCTTTTTCCACCTAACGTCTTTGGAGACTGATTTGCATTAGCCTCCAGCTGCAGCCCTCTGATTGCTCAACCCTTAGAGAGGTATGAAAACTGCTCCAGGAGCAGAAGACATAGGCTTGAATGTGAAAAGATGTTTCTGCTCCTCTGTCAGTATGACCATTTGGGCATTGCTCAGGAGCTAAGTAAACTTCAAAGAGCCTTTCCTGTCACAAGCAAATGACAGATGTTACCTGCATGTGTCCCTTCTTTCTTCCACCAATCAGCCAAGTTTCAATTACAGAGGGTGGGAGCTGCCTTCAGAACTGGTTTGAAGTGACCACAGAAAAGAGATTGCTATTTTCCCTGCCCACACTTCTGGGTGTCACATGTGCTCTTCGGAAGGGGAGAAAGATTTGACCATTTTGGATTTAGGTAGAAAGGGACACTGTGGGATGTTTTGCTGTAAGACACTCAAGCCATACTGCAAAAAAGGGTAAGGTTACCTGTGGGAACTATTACCCTATCGTTTAGAGGGATGTAGGAGTCAGCCTTACGAACAGCTCATGTCAGACATCAATGTGACACCACAGGGCCTTCTTCAGAACATCACTAGACATGTGCAAGCTCAGAAGAGGACTGAACCTGCCGTCTGAGACCTGGGAGGAGCCCTGGAGGAGTTCCCTTACTTCCCTCTTGTACCTAGAATAAAGAATTAAACAATAGCCATAAGGCTGAGTTCCTGTTCAAGCTACTGGAGGAACAAGCTACAAGAGGCTTTTTCTGCCCCTGCCACTAGACCAGTAGACAAGTTCAAACTGGATGTCCCCTGAACTTCGCTGTTGGCTCCTGCTGGAGTGAGTCATGAGCCCAAGTCATGTTCCTAATGTCCTCGGATTCTGGGCTTTGTTAAAATGTACCTCTCCTAACATGCTGAAAAAACTGGGACTTGAAAATATTTTGGCTCCTATGATCTGTACAAGACTAGGACAAACCTGCCAAGCTTATCTGACAAAGGTATGTTGCTGCTGGGCTGAAGATTCGTTTTTTTTTCTCTCAGAGCATTTCTGCGGCAGCAAATACGATTCAACTGGACCTTTCAAAGAAGGTATCTTGCCTTGTGTTGCCCTCTTTGTGTACAGCCTGCAACTTTACTTCATTCTGCAGCACACATAGTAAGAGGGAGGAAAAAACCTCTCAGGATTGTTTTCCCTTCCTGTATAAAAACAATCCTGCAGACAATGCAGGCACCCTTGCACTATGGTGTGAGGGTGCCTGTGTTGGCGCCTGGCTGCCAAAAGAGCATCATGGCAGGGAGTAAGGACAGGAATGAGCGGTATTGGTTAAAGACAGCACATTCCTGTCCCATCCCTGTGACGCAGGGCAGCGCACAAGGTGACTTGCTGCACTTTGCAGCTCCACAATTTTCGTGAATCTGACCCTAAGTCCAAAGGTAAAACATCTGAATAGGTTGAACCTGGTTTCTATTGTGTTTTGAGAGGTTTTAATGTTTTGAATTTGCATAAATACTTTTTACATTGCCTATCAGTTAAGCCTATCTGCTCCATGTCATAGCTACCAGGGAGTTAATTGCAGGCTTATTTAGTGACTTCAGTAGTTCACTCTAACAGGAATTGTGTTTATTGCACAAGGTGGGTCATCACCCTTCCAACTAAGACCCCCAATTTCCTAAACACCCAGTTAACAGCTCATACACTAGCATCCAGGCTTCGATTTTCAAATCATTCTTCATTTTGATCAGTAGCTGGCCCCTGCATAAAGATGCCAAATCGATCTGATGCAGATGTGTCATCAGGCTTTCCAGACTATCACACACCTTCAATATGTTGGTGACTGCTGGAACCAACAGTCCTCATCACATTCCATTTCAGCTGAATCATGATGTGTGGGTGTGAGAAAGCCAAACAACTTTGTACTTCCATCATTGGTCCACCCACTCCCAGGAATGCAATATGCAGGAATTCTCTACCTTTTCTGATCGGCCAATTGTTCTTTCATAATAAAGGTACACTGCTGTGACAACGCCATCCTCACATAATTCTGTTATGTGTTAAATCGCCATTTGACCACTCTCATTATATATTCTGTTATCTCTTTACAACCTCTACATCACCACTGTTATTGCTTCATGTGTCCTGATTGAATAAATCCCAAAGTGTTAGGCAGGGTAACCAACTCCATTTAGTGTCTTGTGCATTACCATGGTGAACTACTATGGGCAAAAACAGCGAAGGACCCATATTCGGTCTCACCACAACATATGCAGCTAAGAGGCAGACCAGGTAGAATTTGGTTGCTGGCATGCATTCTCTGTGCCTCTACCTTCTTGGTCTGTTTTAGACCAAGATCTGTCACTTGCCTAGATCTTGCTAAGTACTTGCAGTAGTTAGTGGCTGTCTTGGGGGACAGTGCATTGTCAATCACCATACCCAGATCTGATCTACAATGTCCCACAACCTCAGAGGAAACATCATTATCTGGTATTTCCATATGGGGCCAGCTGCCTAATTTTTTCCCATTAAAAGTGAGAAACAGCATCTGCAACCGAGTTAAAGGATCCTGATATGTGCCACACCCTTATCTCAACATTTGGTTTTACCTCGTGCTTTACTAGCTCGGAGAGCAAGCAAAGCACTCATGGACAGCCCATGAACTGTGATTTTAGCTCCACATGGTTGTCTGACCACAGTATGATTTTCTTATTGTACTGGTACCTGTACTGCAATATGTATATAGGTCTTACTACCCATATGAGGGTGTTGAAGTGTTGGCCTACAAAAGTAGAAGGCTACACATTGCAAGGTGTGAGGCTGTAAGAATGAGGTCTTTGTTTTGATCCTGTTTGAGGACCACAAATGTGTGGTTACCGTGCTATGGGACTCAGCACTTAGCAGTGTGTTGGATGAATAAATGTGAGAGACAGGCATACAGGTTGTGGTTTTCAGTAGCAGCTTTGAACAGAACTGCAAGTCCCCTTGCGGTATTTGTTATGCTCTTAGTCCACTCAGCTGGTTACTGCACTGGGTTGTCTATTCTAAGAGATTTTGTTTAAAGTTAATGGTCCCAAGCAGGCATACGTTCAAGGGAGAAATGGAGAGATCTGCTGGGATGGACTTAGTTAATATCGTTCCACATCTAGTTGTCATTGTGAGATATAAAGAAGCTGTCATAGTATGTATCTAATTGGGATCTACAGTGGTGGACTAAATTAAAAGCACATTGGCCAGCACCATGTGACAGATGCTTTCAGTTATTACCTGCCTGTTGAGTTGGTCATGGGTGGTTTATTTGCTGTGGACTCGTACAGTAGTAGTGATGAATATGCCTCTTAGAAGTTTTGTCTTGTGTGAATGTAGGAGTTTCAGTAAAAGGGAAATTTCATGCACCCTGTATGATCTACAATTGACAGCTTAACCACCGAATGTTATGATATTGCTATTAGTTCAAGTTATATATTGTATTATATTTGTATTGTAATTGGCTTTCTATAGCGCTTTATGCCAAGCAGCAGGCTGCCCCAAATCCCAAAGTTTTTTGCACAACTTATCCTTCCACATGTGAAATGTCTTGACTATGAGAAAGAGCTCTCATAATGTGGTATTTTTTTTTAGGTCTGCGCTGCTATGTCTAGGGACACCTCACCATGTGCCATGCTGAGCCCAGTATTGCCCTAATACCATCACTGCCTGCTGCATCAGTAAATAGTTGCTCCTGTTTTGCAGATTCTCATACCCACTTACAAATGAGCATGCCATTAAAACCTGCCAAGATTCAGTGCCACATCAGCAAGTCCTGCTTGACCCTTGTCCTGGGCTTAATGTGGTGGTGTCTCTTGCTGATCTCAGCAGTGAGTCTGAACTAAGCATTTCATAACCCCCTACCCACTGGGATTGCCTGTCCTACAAAGATGAGCCTACTCAATATTTCATAAACTTCTTGCACCATTACATTAGATCTAATTCCCATCTGGTCCGTGGTGTTCTGCAGGTTCACCAGTTTCTATTGTTGCAGTCTGCATACACCTTGCTCTTAGTTAGGCTCTATCCCTAACAAGATCAGATTATTTGTAGGACCATCAATTTTGTCCTGGGCCAACAATACCACAATACCATAAGAGGCTTGGCCAATTCAATGAATGCTTCTAAAAGGTCTCTGCACTGCCTACTGGCTACTGCCTAGGTCGCTCATGAAAAGTAAATCATCCAGGTAGAAGGGTTTACTACCCAATGTGATGTCTGTGTACAACAAACTTCAGAAATGTGTAGAAAATGTCAAAGTACAAAGAGCCTCTCACAAACCCCACTGGAAGGCACCTTGTTATGTCAGACAAGACCCAAAACTGAAAAAAGAGTAGCTTGAAACTGTCAGTAACAGGCAAACACTGATTGATGGCCGATTACTTCAGCTGCCCCAACCTGCTGTCCTCGCCAAATCTGCCATATCATCAAAGGATGCATAATCCACTAAGTACTACTCCTGGTTTATCCAGTCATTCACAGAACTGCAGTCGGAGTAATGTATAGTATAAGTGCTGAATTAGTCCGTTGGAAATGGCCCTTTTTGCAGGTTCATCCCCAGTCTTTTTGCCTCCTGTCTCCTATTTTTTCTGACCTGTTGCTGTTGGCTTTTGAACTCTGAGCACTTTACCACTGCTAACCAGTGCTAAAGTGCATATGCTCTCTGTGTAAAATTGTATGTAATTGGTTTATCCAGGATTGGCATATTTGATTTACTAATAGGTCCCTAGTAAAGTGCACTAGAGGTGCCTGTAAATCAAATGCTACTAGTGGGCCTGCAGCACTGGCTGTGCCACACACATAAGAAGCTCTGTAATCATGTCTCAGACCTGCCATTGCAGTGTCTGTGTGTGCGGTTTTAACTGTAAATTCGAGTTGGCAAGTGTACCTACTTGCCAGACCTAAACCTTCCCTTTTCTTACATTACATGTCAGACACCCCTAAGGTAGGCCCTAGGTAGCCCCAAGGGCAGGGTGCAGCGTATGGTTAAGGTTGGACGTATAGTAATTTGTTTTATGTGTCCTGAGAGTGAAATATTGCTTAATTTGTTTTTCACTGTTCATAGGTTAACATGGGGGCTACCTTTAAATCTGATTAAAGTGTAGATACCCTTTGGGAGCGGATGGACATGTGGAGTCTGTCGTCTCTGAGCTCACAATTTAAAACTAAATTTTTTAGTAAAGTTGATTTTAAGATTGTGTGTTTGAAAATGGCACTTTTCGAAAGTGAGCATTTTCTTGCTTATACCATTTCTGTGACTCTGCCTGTTTGTGGATTCCCTATCTGGGTCAGTTTGACAGTTGGGCTGGTTGCACCTCACACTAGACAGTGACACAAAGGGAGCTGTGGTTTAGTCTGCATTTCCTGATGAGCCATCTGTGCTAGGAGGGAGGGGAGGAGTGGTCACTTACACCTGAAAGGGCTGTGCGTGTCCTCACCCAATGCAGTCTCCGACCCCCTGGTGAGTGTCTGGAGCCTGTCCTGTGCAAGGCAGGATTTCACATTCAAAAGAGACATTACTTTGAAGTAGGCCTACTTCAAAGGAGAAATTGGGTATAAGAAGGGCACCCAAAACCACAGACTTTAGAACACTTCTGGAAACAAGAGGAACCTCTGCCTGGTGAAGAGCTGAAGAGCTCAGGAAGAAGAGCTGCCCTGCCTGTGACTGTGCTTTGTGGAGTTATCCTGCAGTTGCTGCTTCTGCCAGAGTAAGAGGGCAAAGACTGGACTTTGTGTACCTTCCATCTTGTGAAGAAATCTCCAAGGGCTTGATTTAGAGATTGCCTCCTGTTGTTTGAAGTCTCAGGAACAGCAAAGACTTCTCTCTGGCAGCACCTGGAGTCTCTGGTGAGACTCCTGCTCTGACAAGTGGTGCCCTATCCAGTCCCTGGGCCCCTGAGAGGAAAGCTGGTGGAAATTCAAGGAAACGACTTCGGACGACTTCGGACCGCCGCTGCTGCTCAATCCGGTGACGCCACCTGCTCCCGACTCTGTGATCTTCGCTGAAACGCACTGACCTTCGCAGGCCCGACATCGCTGCAGCCCCACCGAAGTCTGCAACTCCGTGGAAGTCACTGCACCATGTCGTGACCGACGCCGCTCGAAGTACGCGGATTCAACGTTTTGCACAGACGCAGCGATCCCTGACTTCGCCCATCGGCTTGTTTTCACTCTTCACCAAAGGTACTGTACCTGGGGGTCTACGCGACTCAGTGTCCGGCACTGCTGGTATCGGATTGTTGGGAATTACTCCATCACGACGCCGTGTTAACACCTCATCAAAGCATTGTGTGTTTCTAAGCACTATTTTTGAGTTTAATCTTTAAAAATTCATAACTTGACTTGTGTATGTCAGAATTTTGTCATGTTGGTCTTGTTTTGTTTAGATAAATATTTCCTATTTTTCTAAGCCTGTGTTGTGTCATTTTGTAGTATTTTAATTAGGTTACTGTATGTGTTGGTACAAATACTTTACACCTACCACTCTGAAGTTAAGCCTACTGCTCTGCCAGGCTTCCAAGGGGGTAAGCAGGGGTTAGCTGGGGGTGATTCTCTTTTACCCTGACTAGAGTGATGGTCCTTGCTTGAACAGGGGGTAACCTGACTGTCAACCAAAGACCCTATTTGTAACATAGTCTAAAACTCCCTGGGTAATGCTTTAAAATGTAGGGATACAACAAAGTTAGAACTGAGGTCCCTCATAGGTTATTGAAACGTTATCCACACTGGTCCACCACAGTGACAGCTATTCCCATGTCTTCATCCCCATTTTCGACTATTTCTCCCATTTCTCCCATTCTCCCAATGCCAAGAGCGGGTCTGCTGCTCCTCTCTTATAGAGCATCACTGATTGTCTCCTTCAAAGGGGCACCGAAGCCACCCAATCAGGGCACGACCAATTTTTCAGCTGTTATGATCTTCCAAGGTCCATGTCTCCAGGGCGTGGGGTCCTTGATCGAATAGCACTGGCTGAGCGTTCGTCAACTCTAGTATGAGTAAAAATGACTAATGTTTAATGTTGTCACATTACTATTTTATTTGTGAATATTTAAACTGGAACAGTTTACAGGGACTGTGCACTCATGGTTGCATATCTGTACATACATTGAAGAATTCTAAATATATTATTTAGCATCTCAAATGGTTTGTGCCTCGAGAAAGTAATTGCAAGTGATCCAAACTGAAAGGAGAAGGTTAACTGTACAGGGAGTGCAGAATTATTAGGCAAATGAGTATTTTGACCACATCATCCTCTTTATGCATGTTGTCTTACTCCAAGCTGTATAGGCTCGAAAGCCTACTACCAATTAAGCATTTTAGGTGATGTGCATCTCTGTAATGAGAAGGGGTGTGGTCTAATGACATCAACACCCTATATCAGGTGTGCATAATTATTAGGCAACTTCCTTTCCTTTGGCAAAATGGGTCAAAAGAAGGACTTGACAGGCTCAGAAAAGTCAAAAATAGTGAGATATCTTGCAGAGGGATGCAGCACTCTTAAAATTGCAGAGCTTCTGAAGCGTGATCATCGAACAATCAAGCGTTTCATTCAAAATAGTCAACAGGGTCGCAAGAAGCGTGTGGAAAAACCAAGGCGCAAAATAACTGCCCATGAACTGAGAAAAGTCAAGCGTGCAGCTGCCACGATGCCACTTGCCACCAGTTTGGCCATATTTCAGAGCTGCAACATCACTGGGGTGCCCAAAAGCACAAGGTGTGCAATACTCAGAGACATGGCCAAGGTAAGAAAGGCTGAAAGACGACCACCACTGAACAAGACACACAAGCTGAAACGTCAAGACTGGGCCAAGAAATATCTCAAGACTGATTTTTCTAAGGTTTATGGACTGATGAAATGAGAGTGAGTCTTGATGGGCCAGATGGATGGGCCCGTGGCTGGATTGGTAAAGGGCAGAGAGCTCCAGTCCGACTCAGACGCCAGCAAGGTGGAGGTGGAGTACTGGTTTGGGCTGGTATCATCAAAGATGAGCTTGTGGGGCCTTTTCGGGTTGAGGATGGAGTCAAGCTCAACTCCCAGTCCTACTGCCAGTTCCTGGAAGACACCTTCTTCAAGCAGTGGTACAGGAAGAAGTCTGCATCCTTCAAGAAAAACATGATTTTCATGCAGGACAATGCTCCATCACACACGTCCAAGTACTCCACAGCGTGGCTGGCAAGAAAGGGTATAAAAGAAGGAAATCTAATGACATGGCCTCCTTGTTCACCTGATCTGAATCCCATTGAGAACCTGTGGTCCATCATCAAATGTGAGATTTACAAGGAGGGAAAACAGTACACCTCTCTGAACAGTGTCTGGGAGGCTGTGGTTGCTGCTGCACGCAATGTTGATGGTGAACAGATCAAAACACTGACAGAATCCATGGATGGCAGGCTTTTGAGTGTCCTTGCAAAGAAAGGTGGCTATATTGGTCACTGATTTGTTTTTGTTTTCTTTTTGAATGTCAGAAATGTATATTTGTGAATGTTGAGATGTTATATTGGTTTCACTGGTAATAATAAATAATTGAAATGGGTATATATTTGTTTTTTGTTAAGTTGCCTAATAATTATGCACAGTAATAGTCACCTGCACACACAGATATCCCCCTAACATAGCTAAAACAAAAAACAAACTAAAAACTACTTCCAAAAATATTCAGCTTTGATATTAATGAGTTTTTTGGGTTCATTGAGAACATGGTTGTTGTTCAATAATAAAATTAATCCTCAAAAATACAACTTGCCTAATAATTCTGCACTCCCTGTACAGCAAGTAAGAATTATAACTGATGTCTATTGAAGCAGAATAATAAAAGGTCAGACTGACTAATACGTCCTCTCACTCGATTAAAATAGCAAATAAGAAATGTGAGCAGTTAATTATAACAACAAATGCCATTCAGCATGTTTTTACAAAATAATACACATACTTTTCTTATTCTTATACCAAGGGTAAGGTTTGTACTATCCTCGTGAATTCTGGGAACACATTATAATTATGTTCATAATTAAAAAATAATTACAGCACGAAATTTGATTTGGAATTTAATGACTCATTTCCATTCATTGTAAATTAGGGGCTTCTGCATATTATAGTTAAGTTTCTTGTTATTTGTTTTCAAGAAGCGGTTCAGCATTTTTGTTTGCAAAGGCGATGTGGCTATGTTAATAATTAGTGAGACTTTTGAGCAATTTTATTTAGCTGCATCCTATTACATTCCTTTCCCTTTAATTAGTCATAATGGAGTCTATTACCTCTATGTTGTGTTGTCTATGTCTGTGCCTTAAAGAAAGTGGAACTGTTTTAACAAAAGGTTTGACATTTGGGAACACAAAGGGAAGCAGCCAGTAGCCCCCCTCTTGATGACTTTTCCACCCCCCATCCAAGGTTACCTGACATTGACCAATAGGACAGCTTTCCATTTTCAAAAGGTGTGCCACCTCCTTTGAGAAGTTTGCAGGCTGCAATTGAGACTCATGATACTGCCTGGGTATTAGAAACAGTAATTCGGGACTCATACTTCAAGGTCTGCGACTAGCAAACTGAGGTCTAAATGTAATGAGGATTACCAGTATGTAATTGAAAAAAATGATTCAAAATAAATAATTGTATCAACCAATTGTTAAACACATGGCTTTGTAGAAACATTTAAACAAAAGAAAAGTTGTTGAAACACTGAATTATTCTTGCCTTGAACTTTTAGACTTATGTAGCCCAAGCACGGGAGACCTACGAAAGTCTTGAGCAAAGATTACTATTGAGTCCAAGTAATAGGAAGGTTACTAAAGGTCACTTTCACTAAATCTTTCCTCCTTGTCAAGTATACTTATATTTAGATAATCTTATAATGAACACTTGCCATTTTAAAACATGGTTATGAATGATCAATATATATTTTTTCATCGAACTTGAATAATTTTGATAGGGTAAGACACCTGTGAAAGTATACGATCGAGCAACTTGGAAATTGTAATGCTGTGATATAAAGAAAAGCCGTCTTCTCCTACACACTGACCACAGATTCTAGCGGAAAAAATCTCTCTTCAGGCATGTCTCGACTATTCGTGATGTGGTACCAAAGATTTCAGAATCAGCTTCTAGAATCTACCTCAATCTTTGTAAGAAAGACAAAATCAAATCTGAATTTCAAGCTCACCAGTGGCTCCTGGTACACACCAGGATGAAATTTCAGGTCCTGGCCACCCTACATAGAGCATACTATGGTAAAAGCATGGTGTATCTCTATAAACTGGCACCCACCCTGCCCTGGCCACAGTCCTACCTTCAACTTAAGCTCACCAGATTACCTGGCGGATGAGCCATAATGAGGGAGAAACCGATCCTTTGTTTCCTTGTGTTCTGGATCTTGCTGGCAGCTCAAGCGGGACTGTTCCTATAGAAGCAGGGTCACGACTGATTTGCATATGGCTGTGCCCAAACTGACGAGGCACGGTGTGCAAAATAATGCTGGATTGGGGTGCAGCCTAACTAATTACCAGTGACTGAGATTAATTTAAGCATTTCATCCATCTCCTTTTTGTATACTTTAGAGTGTGGCCCTAAGTGGGACACGTATGCCCTGACATGAACCCTTGGAACCAAACTATAGCTGCCTGATGAACCGTAACTAGGGTAAAACCGGCTCTCAGTTGCTTGTGTCAAGGTTCTGGGAGGACCAGGTCTGGCAGTTCAAGCTGGACTGTCCCCATTGAAACATGTTCAAGACACGTTTGCATATTTGTCTCGGTCCAAACTAAGGTGGCATGATGGGCAAAATCAGGATGGGCTTGGTTGCGGACCTGAGTGATTACCACTGGCTGATATTGTTGCAAGAATTCCATCCATCACTTTTTCTACACCTGACTCACCAGCAGTTCTTTACAAATATTTTTTTAAATGTGGGCATATGGCTTGGTGGGCAAAACCTAGATTCTGAAATGCACTTTACCCACATTTAAGATTCAAGCTAACAACACGTGTTTAATGAAAACCTTTGGGGTAAGATTGGCTCAGATAATAGGCCAAGGCACCATAATAAAAGTGGTCACTGTTAGCAAAGCAAGACATTTTTGACACAGCTAACCTTCTCTGTCCAATTAGAATCCAACCTCCCCTACTACTTACAAACTTCCGTCTGGTAAGCACGCTGATGGAAAATTAATACATTAGGGGCCAGATGTAGCAAAGTATTTGCACGTCGCAAACGGCGAAAATTGACGTTTGCGAGGTGCAAATGCCTCTTTGCTATGCAGAAATGCATATTGCGAGTCGGTACCAACTCGCAATATGCATTTCCGGCTCGCAAATAGGAAGGGGTGTTCCCTTCCTATTTGCGAGTCTGAGTGGTATGCAATACCATTTGCGACCGCTTACGCAGTCGCAAATGGCATCGCAGTTACCATCCACTTCAAGTGGATGGTAACCCACTCGCAAATTGGAAGGGGTCCCCATGGGACCCCTTCCAGTTTGTGACTGGACCCACAAATATTTTTTCAGGGCAGGGAGTGGTCCAAGGGACCACTCCCTGCCCTGAAAAAATACAGAAACTAAAGGTTTCGTTTTTTTTTTAAGTGCAGCTCGTTTTCCTGTAAGGAAAACGGGCTACACTTAAAAAAAAAAAAAACTGCTTTATTTAAAAGCAGTCACGAACATGGAGGTCTGCTGACGACAGCAGGCCTCCATGTTTGCGAGTGCCTATACTCGCTATGGGGCCGCAATTTGCGACCCACCTCATGAATATTCATGAGGTGGGTCATTGCGACCCCATAGCGAGTTGCAGTTGGTGTCTGAGACACCGTACTGCATACCAATTTGCGAGGTGCAAAGTGCGAGTCGCATGGACTCGCACTTTGCACCTCGCAAATTTTAAATTTGCTACATCTGGCCCTAAGTAATTAATAAAAATTGATGACTTGCACAGCAGTGGTGAAGACAATCCTGCACTGCAGGTATACCTTGAACTATACATCGCACCAATTCTAATGTGTAACCGTTAGCAACACAATAAAACATTGAATCCCACACTAAAATATAACTGTCTTTTAAAGCTTGCAGAGCAGGGCAAAGGCAGAAAAGAAATTCACCAGGGTTATAACAAACTCCCCTGCAAGGCCTCGGGCGCCAGGGATTCACTCCTTCCCCCTTCAGGGGACCTCCATTCAGTTTAAGGCCTCAGAATAACTCTGCCGAGTCATTTTGCTCGGCTGCATTTCGAGAAAAACACCAAAGAAAAGGCATGTCGGCTAAAATCTGCTGCTAATACTAGACTAATAAAGATGTGACTTCTCAAGAAAAGTCAGAAGACTGCGCCTTGTACTGTGTCCCATTTACAATCCCAATCTATGATCGAATCGAAGTATCTGCATTCTAAATGTAAATAGTGACGATTCATACACCACAACTGCTCATCTGTCTCCCGGAGCAGAAACCCCAGAAATCAATGCAGCACTTTTCTTAACACAGCACAAACTATATTCTTTGCAAAATAAAATGTGCCTTTTGCAAAGCGATGGAGAAGACTGAGTAAGCGTTGTACTATTCTCTTGCCTGAAACCCTTATTAGATTTCATACAGAAAACCATCTGCTGGAAAGCAGACACACAGGAAGAAGGCGCATCCGTGGAGGGGTGCATGCTGGGAATGCCCGGCCAACGAAAGTCTTTCTAGTAATTTTTCACACTCCATTCTGCTCTTTCTGACATGCATACATTCAGCTAGCTGCATTTGAAGCACATGAATAGCTTTCATAGATGGCTGAACTCAGGGTGGTAATATGAACCTATTCATCTAATTGTAGAACAGTGCGGATTGAGATATTGGTAGGTTCCTCTCTTCTATTAAATAAACTTTATTTAATAAATAGAAAAATGTGCAGAGTGTAATGGCTTATATGACATTTTTCACACTTTTAGATCGGTAGAAACAAATGAAGGGCTTCATTAATACATTGGTTTTTCGTATCAGGCATTTTCAAAAGGCCTGTTAGCAGTTTCTTAGAAATACAACAGCTCTTTTATTGAGCAATGGCTTCATTAAATATGTATGTCGCTAAAGAAATCTCACAGTGTAGGTGTATTAGTTAAACTTATTAATATATTACAAGGGCCTAAAAAACCTGGGGCCATATTTATAGGCCCCTAGCGCCACAGGAGTGTCATTTTTTGGGACGCTCCTGTGGCGCTTAGCACAGTGCCGTATTTACAAGGTGGCTTTAAGCCCCTTTATGTGGCTTAACACCACCTTGTAAATACAGCCCCTTCCCACGTAGCACTCTGCGTGGAAGGGGCATGCAATGGGTGTTGCTGTGGGCGTGCCACAGCAACACCCATTGCATTTTGACGCTGCCTCAGATTTATGAAATTTCGTAACCCTGAGGCAGTGCCAAAGTTAGCAGGGTGCAACGGGGAGGAATACTTTTATTCCTCTTCATTTTTTTTGCTTTTTCTATGCATGCTGCATTCTGCCACACACATAGAAAAAGCAAAATGCCAGAAATGATTGTTTATGTGCGATAAGGTGTCCCTTCCTGCACATAAACAATCATTTGAAAATGAAGCTTTGGCACTTCTGTGTGTGCCGCACAAGTGCCAAAGTGCTATTAGTGATTGTTTATGTGCAGGAAGGGGCACCTTCCCCCACATATATAATCACACCCCTCAACACAGACATCCTCTCACGATAGTGCAAGAATGCCTGCGTTGGTAGATAAATGTAGTGCCAGTGCAGAGGGACCCAATTTCTCTCAAATACAGCGCATCCCTGTGTTTCTAAAGTAACGCAGCACGGCACTGCCAATTTTGGTGCAGCACTGCGCTGCCTCACTTTTCTTTAAATCTGGCTCCTGATGCTTTCATTACAGCCTTACATTCTGATATTCAGTAGTCCTCACAATCAGCATACTCAAATAATGTCTAAAATAAGTTGATGTTAATGACACCTTTCTTGGGGAAAAGGGAAAACAGAAATATTATTAGTTGTTAAGTTCCATTGAAAAATAAAACCTTTTAACAATTGTGGAACTTTAAGTTTCAACCTGTAATTTTTGTGTAAATTCATTGCTCTATCATAAAATGCAAATGACGGAATAATATTTAATGCTGTCTGCATATTTGTAGAACACAATTGAACTTTCCTTTGTTATTCACGAAATGCTAAAGTCAAGCGTCAAAACACTTCGGAGGAAGCATCCCCAAACAGTAGATGAAGGGGCCTACTGCTAATAATTTAGAAATATAAATTAGCCACCAGAAGGCAAAGAAACAAAACTGAGCTCAAATTATTATAGCATTTGAATGGCAACCTTTAAGCTTCTCTATGTTCTCACGTCTACTCTGATGTGTTACCAGGGAACCAAACTTTAACACACCTTGAAGATCTGTTGCTCGTCACTTTTAGACACAGAAATGAAAGACAAGGGAATAATGTAGGAAATTGGGTTGTTGTATGGGAGGGGTGAAACCCTACTCAAGCAACAACAACAATTTCTGTCAAGGTGAAGCTACAAGCAGCCCCAAATTAAAGTTTGCTTATCCTTTTAGTAGCTTGTCCCAAAAGCAGTCAGGCTGAACTTTGAGGCAGTGTGTAAAGTATTTATAAAGCACTTCAAATAGTAATAAAGCAAAAACACAATAAAAATCCCACACCAATTAAGATTAATAGAGTGAAATGTAATTAATTGTTTGAGACCAAAACAACAAAAATCAAATCAGTAGAACCAGAGACATGCACTTTTAGTGATTTAAGTAAAGATAGTGTCTAGCAGCACAAAGTGCCAATAGCGGATACTTGTTTGCCTCGGACCAGGACAAAATCGCAGGTTTATGATGAACACGATGGAGCATCAACTGAATACACAGACCAAATTAGGCCCACAGAACACAGTACCTTAAATCCTCGTTGCGGAGCATCACAAGATTGTGTGTCGATGATGCATCAAGCAACAGAGTTTCTGATGAGCTGTGGATGGTTATGCGAGATCCTGCAAATTCATCGAAGTGTATTGACAGAGGCTTGTGTGGCAAAGTCCTGCATCTTTGATGCGTCACACAGTGGTGGTTCCAAGAAGCTGTGGGCTGAAATACAAGGTCATGCTGCAGGGGTGCACTGCAGGAGTGCACTGCGCAGCTGCGGTTCTGATGCAGACCTTTGTGGAAATGGATTTTGCTTAGCGGTCCTGCCCAAGAGATCACGGCTGGGCTGGCAGAGCACCTTAAGGGCCACTTCCAAGGGTCCAAAACAGGGGTTGCTCCAATTCAGGGGCCAGACTCACAGCAGACATAGTTGCAGGCAAGGTTCAAGATGGTTGGAGCTTTTCCTGTCCCTAAGACTCTCATTAGAAGGCTACCCGAACAGAGCTTTTCCTGCCCCTAAGACTCTCATCAGGAAGTTACCCAACAAGCCCTTCGAGTCTCTCTGGTGATCTTGGGTTCAAGATGCAGGTCCTGTCATTTCCAGTCAGGTATTTAGCACTCCTGCTTTAACAACATTTCTTGTACCACAAATGCATTTCTACAACACATGAATTTACCACGCAAGTAATTACAACAACTTGCCTTGGGGATAGCGCTAGAGTTTGGAATAGTATGATTTACTATTTCAACTCCAGTCTGCCCCACCGTAGGGAAAGTTTTGGACTTAAAGTCCATCATCAGTCCAACAACACATCCCCTAAAGCAAGTAGTTGTAATGACTGGCTTCACTGAGGACCACCTTTGAATAGTGCATCTACCTTCCTCCAGGGGAAAATAATTGTCAACCAGCTCAGCAACAGTAAGCAATTATACCCAGGCATTAAGCCCACCAACATAGATGAAAAAATAAGGCTTTCTTCTTTAAGTGTTTTTTACCATGGAATCATCTGGATATCTGATTACATCTCATTCCTTATAAGCCTATATATTTTGATCTGTGGATTTTTCGCTGGCATTTTCCTTACTTGTTTATCCAAAGACCGCCGAACGGTATTTAGTTGCTGTTTTCGCCTATCTGCTTCTACAGTAACCACAAGGATGTTTGCTTACATACTATCATTGTATTAGATGTCTATATTTTCCTTCTGTTCCATATTTTGTCACTTTTTGGTCTGCACATATTACCATTATTTATAGGGTTTTTCACTTCTTTTACTCTCTATACTAAAATTTAAGTATACCTTTTTCATTATGGCTACAACAGAAATGTCACAGCACCTGCCATTAATAAACGAAGAAAGATAGCCCATACTACTTTGGAAAGAGTGGGTCAGGCTTTTTGAATCATAGATAGTGGCAATGGTTGGGTAGAAATTGTAATTGTTCCATAAACAGCATATATTAATAAATAATACTAGCATACAAAGGAGAAACACCCTTGATGATTTGCAAGAGATACACAATTAAATGTCTGTTGGATCACTGTAAAAAACTGGAAGAGCATTTGTCAGAAAAAAAGAATGTCTCAAATTCTTCAGTAGGTATCAATGGAAACATAATAATGTTGAAAGTTGCATTGCTGCACTGAGAGATCTGTCTGCCATTTGTGAGTTTGAACTTTCACAGACTCCCTAATTATAGATCAGCTAGTCAGATGTATTAATGACACTAAATTGTCAGAAAATGTATTGTCTCAAACTCATTACTTAACTGAGGCCAATAGTACAGCTAAAAGCATAGAGCACACATGTATAAGATAAATGAAACAGTACAAAGAAACCCAGAATGTTGTTTACAAAGTAAAGATTCCACACTTGCAAAAGCAAAGAAAACATTTTGAAAAACTAAAATGGTTCAGCTATTGGAATGCTAGTAATTTAGATAATAGCCTAAAATGCCTTGCTTAAGGTTAGACTAGCAAAGAGTGTAATTAGAGAGGGCACTTTCTCGAGATTTGTACAGAGCTGGAAAATGAGGGTGTTCATATTGTGAAGCCAGATGAAGAAGAGACGGAAGGAGAACTTTGCCTTCCAAATTAATTCATTCAGGGTTGTAGGTATCTCCACATGTAACATCAATCTTGATAAAGTGAACCCTTAATGTTTTTGTCAGTTATGCTCCATATATATTTAACAAATAGAGACAGGTTTAAAAACAACATTAGTGGAAGAGATGACATACTAGAAACTTCAGACATAAATCCTTGAGATGACTTTAAGATCCCATATCACTAGAAGGCATATTGGAGATGCATATTTTGTTAAAAGATAAGTCAATGGTGTGAAAGGTTTACATAACAGACAAAGACTCAAATCTGTTGGAGTGGAAACACCACAAAGATTTAGGAATGAAACGTGACCCCATTAAGGAAGAACATTTCCTTTTCCTTGACAGATCCATTGCAGGGATACGGAATGAATCCCCGGAGGTGCTTTTTGGAAATTTAGAGCTGCTTAAACATTTCCTATGCAAATTTAAATTCAAATCTAATGCTTTCCCTACTGTAACCAGAGTAGAACCTATTCCTGTACCTATGAAAGAGCTGTTAAAAATGAATAGGACAAGTTAGAATCCCTAGGGGAGTTAAATACATTTGAAAGCTTGGAATGGATAGCTCCTATTGTAAAAGCTTACAAAGATGGAGGGAACAAAATATGCCTTTGTGTCAATCTGAGAGACTTAAACTCTAACACATAGATAGACTCGCTTTCTTTACCTAGCATAAATGAAACATTAAGCCTTACTCAGGGCACCAGGTTCTTTAGGGATCTTAATTTTAATTTCTCATCAGCATGCCAGCAGTTTGCCCTTCATCCAGAGATCAAGGGCCAGATGTAGCAAAGGGTTTGCGCCTCGCAAACGGCGAAAAACGCCGTTTGCGAGGCGCAAAAGCCTCTCTGCTATGCAGAAATGCATTTTGCGAGTCGGATCCGACTCGCAAAATGCATTTCCGACTTGCAAATAGGAAGGGGTGTTCCCTTCCTATTTGCGACTCGCAATGCTATGCAATTTCATTTGCGCCCTCGAAAGCGGTCGCAAATGAAATCGCTGTTACCATCCACTTGAAGTGGATGGTAACCCATTCGCAAACGGGAAGGGGTCCCCATGGGACCCCTTCCCCTTTGTGAATGATCACAAAAACAATTTTTCAGAGCAGGAAGTGGTCCTATGGACCACTGCCTGCTCTGAAAAATACCGAAACAAAAGGTTTCGGGTTTTTTTCTAAGTGCAGCTCGTTTTCCTTTAAGGAAAACGGGCTGCAGATAGAAAAAAAAAAAACTGCTTTATTAAAAAGCAGTCACGGACATGGTGGTCTGCTGTCTCCAGCAGGCCACCATCCCCGTGAGTGCCCATACTCGCAATGGGGTCGCAAACTGCGACCCACCTCATAAATATTTATGAGGTGGGTCTTTGCGACCCCATTGCGAGTTGCAGAAGGTGTCTGAGACACCTTTCTGCATAGCAAATTGCGACTTGCAATTTGCGAGTCGCACGGACTCGCAAATTGCAATTCGCAATTTGCTTTCTTCCTACATCTGGCCCCAAGTCCCTTACTTTTGTCATCACTCCTTTTGAGCTTACCAATTTTGGGTCTGCAATTCAGTTTAGCTTCTTCCACTGTAGTCCTCTAAAGGGCGATGCAACATATACTACAGGAGTTTCAGAATGTGATGTGTTTTCAAGACAATATTCTAATTTACAGTGTATCAGAAACTGAGCACAATGAAACTGTAAGAAACTTCCTTAACTCTCTCAAGGAAGCAGGTTTTACCAACACAATGAAAAAAATATGAGATCGGTTTGACATCAGTGGATTTCGTGAGACATACAATATCGAGTGAAGAAGATCAAGCCTAAATATAGCCTAGTACATTCAGTGAACCAGGCACCAACATCTTCCAATAAGGAAGAAGCCAAAACTTTCTTAGGGTGAGCTGGATATACGTCCAAATACATTAAGAAGTTTGCTGAACAAGTAAGGTGCTTGCCTCAAGTAAAGGATCCTTTTAAACAGAACTCTGATTGCCAACAAGCATTCAACAACATAAGAAGATTATCATCAATGCCTTCAACGTTAGTAATTTAAATGTCAAACTGAAAACTGTACTCAACACAAAGTCTGCCAAAAAAGGTCTGGGTGTGACCTTATCCCAAAATGTAGCTGTATGGGAATAACAATTGCATTAGCCTCCCAATCTCTCATGGGTGCTGAAGACAATTACTCAACAGTGGAAAAAGAAGCACTTGCCTGATTCTTACCCACAAATCACTTTAGATGTTATTTGTGGGTTTTCTCTTTACATTAAGAACAGACCACAAACCATGGGTACCAGTTTTATCACCAAAGAGATTGAGAGAACCACACCAAGAATGGCTAAATGGATGTTAGGGGTTGAGGACTAACATTGCAACCTAGAATACGCTGCAGGTAACAAGAATCATGTAGTTGACTGTGGATTACTATTACCAGTTAAATCAGTTTCATCAATGAGAATTCCTGCTATCATTAGAGATGAGAGGGAAAGATTCAGGGGACAAGACAGCACACTAGCTACCGTTAAATACTTTACCTTTTCTAGGTGGTCATAGAAATGTGAGGAATTATCTCAGCATATCCACCTATAGTGGAATGTAAGAAATAAGATACCCATAGAAGTAAACTTGCTTATGAGGTCTGACAAAATTGTATCTATGAAAATTATACATTAACTCATTGTAGTCATTGTCCATAAGGGCCACTTAAAAAGAAATCTCACTAAAAGCAAGAATAGATGTGAACATTGGTTTCCCACGATGGACTCTATGATAGAGAGCACAGTGAGAGACTGCTACGCATTTAGTGTACATGACAAATCAATACCCCATGCAAAATTCCACTATGCCAGGTGGAGGTAACTACTAAACCTTAGGACAAATTAGGTTAAGATATTTTAGGTCCCCTTAATTTGCCAAGAGTTATGTGTAGGTACATGTTTTTTATTGATAGAGTATCACTCTCATTGGATCACTATAGTTGGTGAACAATATGAAAACCAAGACCCTTCTTGAATTATCCATAGGCAGAATCCCAAGCAACATAATAACTGACAACTGGGTGCAATTTGTGCAAGAAGTGATGAAAGAATTTCTTAGCAGCTTATCTATACATCATGTTAGAACACCACACCACAAAAATACACCACACAGGTTTAGAAAAATATCAGATTTTTATCTGATTAAGTTAAGGTAAAAATTATCAAGATTTGATAAGCACAAGTTGAAATATCAGTTTTGCAAGAAGAGTCTTAAGTCTTTAAAAATCAAAAATTGTCTGTTGTGTGCCCAAAGTACCTGGTTTGCGACAAAATTACATGCACATAGAACGCAGAGGAGGAGATGCATGGAAAAGGAAGATGTGGGTCAGATTTCCTGATGCGGCACGGTCGATGCGTCATTTCTTCCCACGCTGCAATGGCCTTGCGTCAATTTCCAGAACACAGTCATGGATCCTCACTGCAATGCGGGATCGTTTGATGCCCAAGGACAATGCATGGAAATCCTGGGCATGCGGGATGAATTCACAGGCACTGAGTCAATCCGGTGGGTGATGCAACAGAGTTTCTGAGCTTTTGTTCCCATAAGTGTGCCGGGTATGCCCAGACTTGGGTCATGGGCTCACTGTGCCACTGGATTCAAGCTAGCCTGGCTGATGAAGGGTGATTGTTTCCAGTCCAGGGAGGACTTGGCCTGGTAGTTCGGGCTCGGCTGTTCCAACGGGGAGCAGGGTCAAGACAGATTTGCATATGGCTGGGTCCAAACTGGGGTGACATGGTGAGCAAAATAATTGATGGATTAAATCCAGATCTGTGACTAGGGGTGAATGTTTGATTGGTTCCGCATTCCGTCCATCATTTGTGTTTGTTTACTTTCTAAAAGTGGCATTTTCAAAATAGTAATATAAAATCCAACTTCACCAATAAGCAGGATTTTCTATTACCATTCTGGCCATACTAAATATGACCTGGCTACCTCTTTCTGATCTACCACGCAAACAATATATGAGGGTAGCCCTAATGTTATCCTGTGAAAGAAGCAGGCCTCACAGTAGTGGAAAACCAATTTTCTAGCAGGACATATACTCCAAACATGTATATGTCATGCCTTTTACCTAGAACACCCTGCCCTATGGGTTACCTAGGGCCTACTTTAGGGGTGACTTATATATAGAAAAAGGGGAGTTTAAGGCTTGGCAAGTATTTTTAAATGCCGAGTCGAAGTGGCAGTACAACTGCACACACAGGCCTTGCAATGGTTAAAGGGCTACTTATGTAGGTGGCACAGCCAAAGCTGCAGGTCCACTATTAGCATTCAATTTACAGGCCCTGCACACATGTAGTGCACTTTACTAGGGACTTACAAGTAAATCAAATATGCCAATTGGGTATGAGCCAATGCTACCATGTTTTTATGGAGAGAGCATTTGCACTTTAAAACTGATTAGCAGTGGTAAAGTGTGCCGAGTCCTAAAACCAGCATACACAATGTCGGAAAAGTGGAGGGAGGCAGGCAAAACATTGGAGGATGACCACTCTAAGACTGTCAGGTCTAACAGGTCCTAACAAACCAGTGTGGTGGTTCTGGAGGACTGACAGATTTGGAGTATGGACAGGTTAGCCGATTTTTCTGATGCAGTCATCCCCAAAGTGAAATCTGTGCCACATGACATCCAAGACCAGAATCAACTGCATAGAAAGAGGAAAACCTTGAGAGAGTGTCACCTCCCGGTATGGCAAAACGACTACAACAAGTATTGTGGATTAAACTCTTTTGGTTCACATGTAAATTCAACAGTTATATTTTTAGGTTTCTTCCCTACGGATAGGAGATCTCGTATCTGCATCTTTAATTGGTAAATTCTGTATCCTGTATATCCATGTCTACAGGACCTTTCATTGTCCCCTCACCCTTGTCTTTCTTCCTCTTATTTGTTTCTGCCACCTTTTCTACCCTTTTGGTATGTTCAACATGCACCTGAGTCAGGTGACAAGCTGTGAGAATGGACATTGGAGACATTTGCCTGAATAAACAGATTGCCATGCAGTACTTCACATGGGCCCTCATTCTGACCCTGGCGGTCGGCGGAGAGGCGGCGGTCGGACCGCGAACAGACCGGCGGTATTAAAAATGGCATTCTGACCCTGGCGGGAACCGCCAACACAGCCCGCCAACTTAACACTCCGACCGCCACAGCGGTACAAACAAACAGCGCGGCGGTTCCCGCCAACAGCCCGGCGGCAGACAAAGTACCGCCCACCCTATTACGACCCACCAATCTGCCACCTTTTCCGGGGCGGGAGCACCGCCGATAAGAACACGGCGGAAACAGACTACGAACGGGAAAACGCTCACCTCTACGCACTCCACGGGAGATTCCGGCAGTATGGAGCCAGAGTTGCAGGTCATCCCCGCACTCCTATTCCTCCTCATATACCAGGAGCACGCCCGGCGGCGCGGAAGACATCGGTGAGTACTGCACCTACGACACAGGGGAGGGAAAAGATTACCGGCACACACCCACCCACCCACACCCACTACAACACACACATCAATGCATTCCCACAGATCACTGTCACAACCCACAAACCACCCCCCTCCGAAATAATGCAAAGACCAAAAGAAGAGATCAGAAACGGGCAGATATATTGAAATAAACTATGTACAAAATATATACAGCTACTAAATGTAGTCCAACCACTGTCCGTGGATCACAGGGGTCCTGTGCAAAGGGGCAAGGCCCAGTCCCACGACAAGAACTCCACGGAGAGAACACTGCAGGGGCATCAGAAAGAAAATAGGACAGGCACCTCAGGGGGAAGGGAAGGGGGGGCACCTCAGCCACTTGAGTACACAACGCCAGATCCACGAGGGGACTCCATGACCACTGGGCCATCCTGGGGAGAGCAAAGCCACAGTCCAAACAGTCCATACAGTGGGTGGCCTGCCCACTGGGCCATCCTGGGGAGAGCAAAGCCACAGTCCAAACAGTCCATACAGTGGGTGGCCTGCCCACTGGGCCATCCTGGGGAGAGCAAAGCCACAGTCCATACAGTCCATATAGTGGGTGGCCTGCCCACTGGGCCATCCTGGGGAGAGCAAAGCCACAGTCCAAACAGTCCATACAGTGGGTGGCCTGCCCACTGGGCCATCCTGGGGAGAGCAAAGCCACAGTCCATACAGTCCATACAGTGGGTGGCCTGCCCACTGGGCCATCCTGGGGAGAGCAAAGCCACAGTCCATACAGTCCATACAGTGGGTGGCCTGCCCACTGGGCCATCCTGGGGAGAGCAAAGCCACAGTCCATACAGTCCATACAGTGGGTGGCCTGCCCACTGGGCCATCCTGGGGAGAGCAAAGCCACAGTCCATACAGTCCATACAGTGGGTGGCCTGCCCACTGGGCCATCCTGGGGAGAGCAAAGCCACAGTCCAAACAGTCCATACAGTGGGTGGCCTGCCCACTGGGCCATCCTGGGGAGAGCAAAGCCACAGTCCATACAGTCCATACAGTGGGTGGCCTGCCCACTGGGCCATCCTGGGGAGAGCAAAGCCACAGTCCATACAGTCCATACAGTGGGTGGCCTGCCCACTGGGCCATCCTGGGGAGAGCAAAGCCACAGTCCATACAGTCCATACAGTGGGTGGCCTGCCCACTGGGCCATCCTGGGGAGAGCAAAGCCACAGTCCAAACAGTCCATAACAGACCCCACTGCCACTGGAGGAGGCAAGTTGGCCAGAGGACATCCTGCAGCCCTGCGCAAGATAGATCCTGCCCTGCCACGTCTGCCAAAGGGCCAGCGGTTCTTGCCTTGAAGGGCCCAGGTCAGCGGTTCTTGAGACGGCGGGGCCCAGTTCAGCGGTTCTTGCCTTGAAGGGCCCAGTTCAGCGGTTCTTGAGACGGCGGAGCCCAGTTCAGCGGTTCTTGCCTTGAAGGGCCCAGTTCAGCGGTTCTTGAGACGGCGGGGCCCAGTTCAGCGGTTCTTGCCTTGAAGGGCCCAGTTCAGCGGTTCTTGAGACGGCGGGGCCCAGTTCAGCGGTTCTTGCCTTGAAGGGCCCAGTTCAGCGGTTCTTGCCTTGAAGGGCCCAAGTCAGCGGTTCTTGAGACGGCGGGGCCCAGTTCAGCGGTTCTTGCCTTGAAGGGCCCAGTTCAGCGGTTCTTGAGACGGCGGGGCCCAGTTCAGCGGTTCTTGCCTTGAAGGGCCCAGTTCAGCGGTTCTTGCCTTGAAGGGCCCAAGTCAGCGGTTCTTGAGACGGCGGGGCCCAGTTCAGCGGTTCTTGCCTTGAAGGGCCCAGTTCAGCGGTTCTTGAGACGGCGGGGCCCAGTTCAGCGGTTCTTGCCTTGAAGGGCCCAGTTCAGCGGTTCTTGAGACGGCGGGGCCCAGTTCAGCGGTTCTTGCCTTGAAGGGCCCAGTTCAGCGGTTCTTGAGACGGCGGGGCCCAGTTCAGCGGTTCTTGCCTTGAAGGGCCCAGGTCAGCGGTTCTTGAGACGGCGGGGCCCAGTTCAGCGGTTCTTGCCTTGAAGGGCCCAGTTCAGCGGTTCTTGAGACGGCGGGGCCCAGTTCAGCGGTTCTTGCCTTGAAGGGCCCAGTTCAGCGGTTCTTGCCTGGAAGGGCCCAGTTCAGCGGTTCTTGAGACGGCGGGGCCCAGTTCAGCGGTTCTTGCCTTGAAGGGCCCAGTTCAGCGGTTCTTGAGACGGCGGGGCCCAGTTCAGCGGTTCTTGCCTTGAAGGGCCCAGTTCAGCGGTTCTTGAGACGGCGGGGCCCAGTTCAGCGGTTCTTGAGACGGCGGACGGTCTATGGCCAACTGCTAATTGCATGGTGGTGCCCTCCTGGGCAGCGGGGATGGTGCTCCTTCACTGCCCACCTGGGCTGTGGGTGGTGGGGCCCTCCTGGCCAGCTGGGCTGGGTCCTCCCTGGGCAGCGGCTATGGGGGTGGTGGGCTCTCCCGGGGCAGCGGCTATGGGGGTTGTGGGCTCCTCCTGGGCAGCAGGCCTGCTGCCTGACCTCTCCAACTTGCTGCCCTTGCCCTCCTTAGTCGTCGGCCTGTGGCCCTTGCCTCCCTTTGGAGCTGTGGCTGGTGACTGTCTCTGGGTGGTGTCCGGGGGGGATGTAGAAGGCGGGCTCCTGCGGCGCCCCTTCCGCCTTCTGCTCCTCTTCCCAGGGGGTGGGCTGGCTGTCCCCTTGCTGCTGGGTGAAGATCCAGACATGCGGGCTGGCGGGCTCCAATACCCCTGCACCCTTGTCAAGGGGGCTGCAGGGCTGGTGGTGGCTGAGGTGCTCTTCTTACCCCGACGAGAAGGAGGGGGGGGCTCAGGGTCAGGAAAGAAGTTAGTAGTGGCGAGGAAGAGCTTCTTGGGACAATGGAGAGTGGTAGGTACAGTGGGAATGGGAGTGGAGGGAGAGGATGTGGTTGTAGGTGAGTCACGTTTGCTGTCTTTGGGTGCAGGTGCAGGAGGGATAGGCTGTCGTGAGGTGGATGGCTGTTGGGTGGGTGGGTGGCTGCGTTTGTGTGGTGTGGAAGAGGGGGTGACAGACACAGTGGGAGAGGACACAGGGGACGTGTAAATGGCAGTGGGGGTGGTGACTGCACGTGTGCGGACTGGAGTGGAGGGTGTGCTGGTGATGGAAACACTGGCTGATGGTGAGGTGTATGGAGGTGTGAGTGTAGACGTCACAGGGAGGGAGGAGGGAGACGAGGAGGTGGGGGTCACAGAGGTGGTAGTGACTGTTGGCATGTCTGCATCGGAATGTTGCGTGTGTGAATGTCTGGGTGATCTGTGGTGCTTATGTTTGGATGAGCTTCTCTTGGGTGTTGAGGTGTGTGCAGGCTGGTCTGATGGTGTGGGTGGGACAGGCAGAGGAACAGGAGACTGGGAGGAGGGAGTTAGTAGAGGCAGGCAGGAGACAGGGACAATGGCTGCCGTCAGTGCTGAGGCCAGAGCCTGGAACGATCGCTGATGGGCAGCCTGACCCGAATGAATGCCCTCCAGGTACGCATTGCTGCGATGAACCTCCCTCTCCACCCCCTGGATGGCATTCAAAAGGGTAGTCTGCCCAACAATGAGCGTTCGGAGGAGGTCAATGACCTCCTCACTGAGGGCAGCGGGGGTAACAGGGGCAGGGCCTGAGGTGCCTGGGGCGAAGGAGATGCCCGGCTTCCTGGCAGAGCGGGCACGGGGCGAACGCGGAGGGGCTGCTGGGAGGGCGGAGATGGTGCGCTGGGTGGCGGCTGTACCTGTAATGGCGGGGGGCACGGATGGTGCCACCCCCGCAAGGGAGCCCCCTTCCGAGGACGTGTCCGTGTCGCTGCAGGCTCCAGTCGTCCCCGTCGTGGAGCTCCCCTCGCCCTCCGTCTCACTGGTCCAGTCTGACTCTGTGGCATGGCCCTCCTGGGCCATGTGAGATGCAGCTCCCTCCTGCCCCGATGCCACTTCTCCTCCGCCTGATGATGCTGATGCACACAAGCACAGAAAGACAAACAAAAAGGGGGGGGGGGGAGAGAAATAAAGGGATATTGAGTACATGGATCTCCGGTACAGTTAGCGGACATGACAGACACAGATGCCCCCTGCACTAACTTGCGCACTTGGGGTATGCTACGCATTCCGTGGAACATGCCCTACACGCCTAGAGTTGACAACTGCACCCATGGATGACACGGCCCAGGGATGGCTGTACTGACACACTACTGAGGGTGGTGGCTGGGGACACAGGGGCTTACGGGGGTGCCCAGCCTACAGATATCGCCCTGGCCTAGGGGGACCCACAGCCCTCCTCCCCCACCCAGACACCTCCACTGCACGACAACAGAGTAGATGATGCTTGTACTCACCCCCTTGTGTCTGCTGTGCTGCCCTCACGCGCCCATCCAAATCAGGGTAGGCCACCGCCAGGATCCGGAACATCAGGGGGCTCAGTTGACGGCAGGCACCCCGCCTACGTTGGGAGGCCATCCCCAGCAGAGACTCGGCGGTCTTCTTTGTCCCGCGGCGGATGTCCTCCCACCTCTTGCGGCAGTGGGTGCCCCGTCGATGGTGGACCCCCAGGCCCCGAACTTCCTTGGCGATGGCACGCCAAATCCCAATCTTCTCATGGGCGCGGACCTATGTGACACGTACAGGGAGGGAGAAATACCACGTTCAAGTTACTCAGCATTTTCCTTTCCAGTGGCCCAACGCCCCCCATCCCCGCCAGGCCCCCCGCCAGGCCCAACATGCACCCCATCCCCGCCAGGCCCCCCGCCAGGCCCCCCGCCATGCCCAACATGCCCCCCATCCCCGCCAGGCCCCCCGCCAGGCCCCCCGCCATGCCCAACATGCCCCCCATCCCCGCCAGGCCCCCCCGCCATGCCCAACATGCCCCCCATCCCCGCCAGGCCCCCCGCCAGGCCCCCCGCCATGCCCAACATGCCCCCCATCCCCGCCAGGCCCCCGCCAGGCCCCCCGCCATGCCCAACATGCCCCCCATCCCCGCCAGGCCCCCCGCCAGGCCCCCCGCCATGCCCAACATGCCCCCCATCCCCGCCAGGCCCCCCGCCATGCCCAACATGCCCCCCATCCCCGCCAGGCCCCCCGCCAGGCCCCCCGCCATGCCCAACATGCCCCCCATCCCCGCCAGGCCCCCGCCAGGCCCCACGCCATGCCCAACATGCCCCCCATCCCCGCCAGGCCCCCGCCAGGCCCCCCGCCATGCCCAACATGCCCCCCATCCCCGCCAGGCCCCCCGCCATGCCCAACATGCCCCCCATCCCCGCCAGGCCCCCCGCCAGGCCCCCCGCCATGCCCAACATGCCCCCCATCCCCGCCAGGCCCCCGCCAGGCCCCACGCCATGCCCAACATGCCCCCCATCCCCGCCAGGCCCCCGCCAGGCCCCCCGCCATGCCCAACATGCCCCCCATCCCCGCCAGGCCCCCCGCCAGGCCCCCCGCCATGCCCAACATGCCCCCCATCCCCGCCAGGCCCCCCGCCATGCCCAACATGCCCCCCATCCCCGCCAGGCCCCCGCCAGGCCCCACGCCATGCCCAACATGCCCCCCATCCCCGCCAGGCCCCCCGCCAGGCCCCCCCGCCATGCCCAACATGCCCCCCATCCCCGCCAGGCCCCCCGCCAGCCCCAACATGCCCCCCATCCCCGCCAGGCCCCCCGCCATGCCCAACTTGCACCCCATCCCCGCCAGGCCCCCGCCAGGCCCAACATGCACCCCATCCCCGCCAGGCCCCCAAGCCAGCCAGTGGCCCCAAATCCAGATAGAATTACACTCACTTGTTGGTCTGGAGGACCGTAGAGTAGCGCATACTGGGGGAGGACCCCATCCACAAGTTTCTCCAACTCCTCGCCAGTGAAGGCAGGGGCCCTTTCCCCAGTCGCAGCAGCCATTGTCCCTTCCAGCCCGAGGTCACAGCAACACTTGCAGTATAGGTCCTCTCCTGTGAAAGTTCAAGTCGCAAGTGGATAAGTAGATAGAAAATGGCGGTCACGTCCGCGGCGGTGCGTACCGCGGCGGTGCGTCCCGCCACCGCCGGCGCCCTTCGCCATTGGCTCCTGAAACCCATAGGCTTCAATGTTAACCAATGCGGCTTCGCGCCGCGGTCTTGGCCCGCCGCCCGCCGCGGTGTGCCACGCCAGCGCATTGACCTCACATCCCATTGTCACACTTCACAGGTCAGGCAGCCGCCATTTCCAGGGCCCACATGGCTCAATTTCAACTGCGTCACACAGGCCTAGGCCTTGCATAGCCACTCATACACGCCATTCACTGCATAGAGAATCGTATACTGTGCTAGCTGTGAGTACGTACCTGTGGGTTGCCTGACTGTGTGCTCCATGTTGTCCTTCCTAGGCACCGTCCGCTGGGTTGGGCGAGGAGACGGATGAATCCTCCCGTGTACCGACCGCTGGTGGACCTGTCGACAATGGAAGAACGCCACATTATCCTGACCTACCGTCTTAACCGTGCCACTATCCATGAACTGTGTGCCCGGCTGGAGCCCGACCTGATGTCCCCCATCCGCCAACCCACAGGGATTCCCCCTCTGGTGCAGGTCATGTCAGTACTCCATTTCTTGGCAAGTGGGTCATTTCAGACAACAGTGGGAATTGCTTCTGGGATGTCTCAGCCCATGTTTTCAAAGGTGTTATCCAGAGTGTTGTCTGCCCTGATGAAATCCGTGAGGAACTACATCATTTTCCCTGAGGTGGGCGAACTGGCTACAGTGAAGGGTGATTTCTACGCCCTTGGACATATTCCCAACGTAATTGGTGCCATTGATGGGACCCATGTGGCTTTGGTTCCCCCAAGAGACAGGGAGCAGGTGTACAGGAACAGAAAAAGTTACCATTCAATGAACATCCAGGTGGTGTGTTTGGCTGACCAGTACATCTCGCATGTAAATGCCAAATTCCCAGGGTCAGTGCATGACGCCTACATCATGCGGAATAGCAGCATCCCTTACGTGATGGAACAGCTACAGAGACACCGTGTATGGCTAGTGGGGGACTCTGGGTACCCCAACCTGTCGTGGCTACTGACCCCAGTAAGGAATCCCCGGACCAGGGCAGAGGAACGGTACAATGAGGCCCATGGGCGTACTAGGAGGGTGATCGAACGCACCTTTGGCCTCCTAAAGGCCAGGTTTCGCTGCCTGCATATGACCGGGGGATCCCTAATGTACTCACCTAAGAAGGTGTGTCACATCATCGTGGCCTGCTGCATGCTTCACAACCTGGCTTTGCGCCGCCAGGTGCCTTTCCTGCAGGAGGATGGTCGAGACGGTGGTGTTGTGGCAGCGGTGGAACCTGAGGAGAGTGACGAGGAGGAAGACGACGGGGCTGAAACAGACAACAGGGACAGAATCATTGAACAGTACTTCCAATAGGACACAGGTAACATTTCAAAGATAATTTAGTAAAAGTTAACTACTCTGCAGCATCTCTGCTGCCTGTCTATTTGCCCCAGTGTATGATGACTGAGTTTTGGCTTTTCCCTCCCTATTTCAGATCTGGGGTCCCCACTACGAGTCCTGTGCTTCGTTTCCCCATGGACTACAGCTTTGTGGCAGCTGTTTGTTGACTTCACCATGTACAAGGACATATTTGCACTGTCATGTCAATTACAATCTATTGAAATCACAGCCAGACTCCTGATATTTTGGTGCAAAATAGGTGTTTATTGAAGTGCTCAAAATGGGATGGGTGGTTTCAAGTGGGTGGGGGCTATGGTGAAGGAATGTCCATGGCAGAGTCCAGAGTAACAGTCACACAGGTGCATTGTCCAGAGGCCTGTGGAGAGATGGAGCATGGGCAGTTCGAGGATGGACAGGGTGACAATGTGGGACAGTGGGATGACATCAGGTGGTATCCATTGCTGGCGGGGGTCTTGACATCCTACTCTGTCTTGCGAGATCTCAGGGCCCTCTTGCGGGGTGGTTCTTCTCCTGCAGGAGGTGGGGGTCTGGTGGGCTGCTGCTGTGCGGGGGCCTCCTGTCCACTAGCGCCGGCGGAGGTGGATGGCTGTTCTTGGTCCCGGCTAGTGGCAGGGGCCCTTGGGTGTTGTTCAGTGTCCGCCCTGCTGTTTACGAGGTCCTGCAGCAGCCCTACCATGGTAACCAGGGTGGTGTTGATGGCTCGGATGTCCTCCCTGTACCCCCGATAGTGTTCCTCCTGCAGCACCTGGATCTCCTGGAACCGGGCCAGTACCGTCGCCATCGTCTCCTGGGAGCGGTTGTATGCTCCCATGATGGTGGTGAGGACCTCGTGGAGAGTGGGTTCCCTGGGCCTCTCCTCCCCCCCCTGTCGCACAGCTGCCCGCCGAGTTGGCCTGTTTCCCTGGGCCTCTGCCCCCTGGCCGGTGTGCCCACTACCACTGCCCCCAGGTCCCTGTTGTTGTTGGGGTGGTGGGTTATCCTGGGTGCCCTGTAGTGGTAGACACACCGCAGATTGACGCGCCCTGGAGACAGAGGCATGGGCCCGCTGGGTGGGAGCTGTGCTGGTGTTCCCAGAGGGGTTAGGGTCTATAGTGGCCTGTGCCTGTGTGAGGGGAACCGACTGTCCAGAGGTCCCCGATGGTCCGGGCTGGTCATCGGTGTCCAGATCGACAGAGCTGCTGTCATCGCTGACGGCCTCTTGGGTGGGGGGTGTGGATAATTCTGGCCCCTCCGCCGCGGTGTGTTGACGGTCGGGTCCTGCAGGGGTATAGAGGTATGGTTATAGTTTCAATGTGTGGCATATGGGTGTATCTGTGGGTTCCCGTGTCCCCAAGTGCTGGCATTCGTGTGTGGGGGCTTTGGTGAGGGTGGCTTGTGGGGGGGATGTGTATATGCATTGGGCATGCTTTGGTGATGGGTGTCCATGCTTAGTGGACGCATGCAGGCCTAGGTTTTGGGATGTGTGGGTTGTGATGGTGAGACATTGGCGGGGAATAGGTGTGCTGGGGGTGGGGGTGAGGATGGTGGTGGGGGTGAGGATGGTGGTGGGGGTGAGGGTGGGGGTGAGGATGGGGGTGGGGGTGAGGGTGGGGTTCGAGGATGGGGGTGAGGGTTGGGGTCTGATTTGGCATGCAGGTGGGGGGGAAGCAGTATTGAAGCTTCAACTTACCAGTATCCATTCCTCCGCCGACTCCTGCGAGGCCGTCAGGATGCAGGATGTTCAAGACTTCCTCCTCCCATGATGTGAATTGTGGGGGTTGAGGTGGGGGTCCTCCGCCAGTCTTCTGCACGGCGATGTTGTGCCTGGATACCATGGAACGCACCTTCCCCCGTAGGTCGTTCCATCGCTTCCTGATGTCTTCCCGATTTCTGGGGTGCTGTCCCACTGCGTTCACCCTGTCGACAATCCTCTGCCATAGCTCCGTCCTCCGGGCAATGCTGGTGTATTGGACCTGTGTGCCGAACAGCTGGGGCTCTACACGAACGATTTCCTCCACCATAACCCTGAGTTCTTCGTCTGTGAAGCGGGGTTGTCTTTGGGGTGCCATGGGGTGGTGTGTATGATGTGTGGGGTGGAGTATGTGTATTTAAGTGAGTTGAGTGTGGTGGTGTGTGTTGTTTTGTGTGTGGATAGTGTGTGGGTGATGGTGTTGAGTGGCTGTGGCTGTTATGTTTTGGATCCTGGTGTCTCTCTCTTGCCTTCTTTACGATTTTGTAAGCGTAGGGGTTTGTGGGTGATGTGGGTGGGTGTTTTATATTGTATTGTGTGTGTGGGAGTGGTGTGTGTATGTGTATCAGGTGTGTGGGATTCAAATCGTCCAATGTGGGTGAGTTTTGTTCGTTGGTGGGTATTCTGACCGCGCCGGTGTGTCCCGCCAATGGAATACCGCGTTTGAATGACCGCCGCGTGGATTCGTGGGTCGTAATGGGATGGGCGTATTTCTGTTGGCGTGGCGGTGGAGGTTTGGTCACCTCCACCTTTCCGCCGACCGCTGGTCTGGCGGTCTGTTGTGGCGGTCGGATTTTCGGAGGTTTGCCTTCTGCGGGTCAGAATGACCGTGGCGGGTTTCCGCGACCGCGGCGGGATTATGGAGGATTTCTGACCGGCGGTAGGCGCCTTTTACCGCCGAGGTCAGAATGACCACCATGGTGTTTTACTTATCCTTTGTGTCACATCTTCATCTACTACCAACTTTCTTGTCCTTGTCAAGCTTTTTATAAAGAGTGCATTGTCCATCCTCAGATCAAACTAGAAGCAGCCAAGTGTCGCACACCTTGCAGTCAGGCTGTAGGTCCAGGTATAGGACTTAGAATTACCATCTTGATTTGCAGATTGAGGGTCAGGCTGTTTGCTGGTTTTGCTAGATATTCCCACCACTTTTACTACTTATAATGCACTTTTATTAAGTAGATTGACATTGATAACATTCTTTTACATGAAATGGGCCCCTGGTATGAGGCCCAGAGGCACTATTATAAAGCGCCTGGCCACTTAATAGCACTTATCACCACAGATAGCCATTCTCGTCAGACCAATAGAAATTCCACCACAGCCTCAGTTTGTTCCAAAACACTTTTGACAGATATGTCATCCAACCACCCGGGAAAAAAAGCATTTGCTTTGACAATAACATTACTCTTCCACCACACATTGCTCAAGATGTTGGGAGCTCTTTCCATCAGTTGTAGAAAAGAAGATATCTTCTTTTCATGCAAACCTTCACTAACAGTGTCATTGTCAGAGGAGCAGCAGGACATTCCTGCATTACTATGTCCTGGATTAGTAACCTGTCAAATATACTGGCTTCAACACTTTCAAAATGGTGTAAGCAAACTGGTTACAAAGCTTGGAAGGATGGAACATGTCATCCAGGCTAGCAATTTACTGACTATCAGTTCAAGATCACTTTGATTTACACTGGGTTGCCTCATTTTGAATGGTATTAAAAACATGGTCCCTCACTACTTTGTAAAAATATCACTCTGTACCATCCATCCCGAAAGCTGAGAAGCGTAGAACAGAGACTTCTTGTTATTGCAAAGGAAAAACTCAAAGTCAGAGGAGGAAGAGAGGAAGTGCATTTCTATTGGATTCTTGTGTTATGGTACTCTATTCCTTAAAATGTGCATACTAGTCTGATCACCTTTAAAGGCCCTTTCAAAACCATCATATTCTATATGAGATAGGTGACCTGTGCCACAAAACTTTTCTTTGGGTGGTGGGTGTAATTTAATGATATGACTTAATTACTAATTCACGTTTTTCTTTCTAATCCATACAAAGCTCCATAACATAAATTGTGGAGCAGTATTATTTGGCAGAAATCGGATTTCTGCTAAACAGTACATAACGTATTGAGGACAGTGGTTTGTGGTACACACAAAGAGCAGGAAATCCCGGGTTGGCCACACACAAGGACCATTTGTGCTGGCGGTTTCCATTGGGGAACGGCAAATATAAGTGTTTCACTCCAGTTTTTACCAAGAGCGTAATTGTTTCTTTTGGGTTCAGTTTTAGTAGTGAAATGGGAAACAATTAGACCAGCATTATGCTGCTATAATCTGAGTCAATATCTGCACGAGGCACTGGGTCTCTGAAAACCACCAAGGAGTGCAGTTATCAAGTGTATAAGGAGGGCAATATGGCTTATCCTGGGTCTCTTTGGATAGGCAGTAACCTTTGCAAGAAGCCAATTTCTCCATTGAAGCCATTGTTCCAGAGGCTTTAATAGAAATGAAACTGTTGTTTCTAGACTGAGGCCAATATTTTCCATATGTGAAAGCTTACATCCTGGATGACAAAGGAAAATATAATCACAGGTTCTAAGCAAGTACCACCCCCCATTCCCAAAGCTTGATATCAACGTTGCTTTAGGCAAGGGGTGCTATACAACATAGCATTCAAATAACAGCGAAAGTATTCAGTATGCAAAGTACAAACACATAACAATAGCTTTTTTTGTATTTCTTTATTGGCATTTACAACTTCTGTAATTAAAATACATAAAAGTATGATACATAGGCACTAAATCATGCAGAGTATAATAGAAAACATAGCAATATCTACAGCCGAGTTTCCCAGCCAACCATGAATGAAGCAAAACAATCTTGATGCATTCAGTCAATATAGGCACAAGGGGGTAGTCGTGCATGGTTAAACAAGCTTGCATTGTAGACAGGGACCCTTAGGAGGAGCCAGATTGCACATAATACAATACAGGAAATCACTATTATAACATTGTGTTAACCATGTGGAAACCAAAAAAAACGAAAACAAGAAAGGAACAGAGAAGAAAGAAAGAAAGAACAAAGCTGCACAGTTGCCATGTCTGGATATCATCAGGAGCCAGTGGGGGGGGGGAGAAGGGTAGCGGGGAGGATCCTAGGTGTGGCAGTCGCCTTATGGAAAGCAAATGTATGTAGGTCCTAGTCCATAAGTGACATGGATGGAAAGTGGAGATTGCATCAAAGATATATGGTACAGAAGTGGAATAGTCAATACTGTGTAAAGTGTAGAGCAATTTGTCAAGTGTAACCATGTGTCCTGTACAGGATGCAGTTTGTTAATAAACCATAGGACATGTGTGTCCCATGTTGTGACTACATTTGTATCTCCACAAGATTTTCTATCCAGCGTCATGGCCTCAGCTTCCGCTAGTGCCCAGGGTCGCATGGAGCCAACATTCTATAACGGGAGGCTGAGGTGCTTTCCAGTTCATGGCAATCAGTCGTTTATAAAGGACTGTCGCTAGGTTGATAAATTTCAAGTAATGCTTGTTATGTTTGGTTCGGGTTAAGACTCCTAAGAGGGAAGATAGTGGAGTTGGTGGAATCTGGATCTCTATAATTGAGGATATTAATTCCATCACCTGGTTCCAGGCATGGAGCAGTGTGGTCATTCCCAGACCATATGAATGAAGGTTGTGTACTCAAGATTACATCTGGGGCAGCTGTAAAGTGTCCCGGTAAACTTTCTACTCAGCTGGTATAGAGTGAGGTAGGTCTGGTGGACATAATTGAACTGTGTATATTTCAGGTGTGCAGTGTGAGAAACTTGCTTGACATGCTTTAAAGCAGGGGCCCATTGTTTGGGGGTGAGTTGCATATTAAGGCAGTCATCCTAGCAGAGTGCCGCATAAAGGTTTAATATGACCCTACGACCCACACCATGTGTGAGGAATCATTGCATTGCCGGGTGTACTGGTGGTTCTATGGTACCTGGGGGACAGATAGCTGCAATCGTTGTTCTAATGGCTGAATTAATGAGAAAGAGGCCCACCCCAATTTCATTTAGAAAAAAGAGGAGATTACCTTCTTATTTAGTCAAGTCAGCTTCCTTCCACGGGGATGGATTGTGGGAGTCCAATAATTTTCTCACAGTCAGTGTCCGCTTGGGACAAATGTAGTGAGCCCAAGTGAGTTTAGCTCTACACATTAACATCCCTAGATTACAGCCTTGTGTATCAGGAGAAAAAAGGCATTTGAAGAAAGTTACATTGCTTCGGTCGGCCTGAATCAGCCGTACTTCCGCAGTCTCATCACTCACCAACCAGCACCTGGGCTACTGGAGCTGTGCCGCCTCATAGTATAATACCAGGTCTGGAACACCAAGACCACCTTCCACACAAGGATGCTGCAGCATCAGTAGTAAGACACGTTTGTGCACTGGGCCCCACACCACTGTGGTCTCCAGGCTTTGCAGGGAGTGGGAAAAGGATCTGGGTGGTATCAGTGGCAGAGAAGCAAAAAAAATAGCAGTCAGTGAAGAACCAACATTTTAGCCACCACTGCTCTGCCCATCAGCAATACAGGCAGCCGCGTCCAAAAGTGCATTGACTGGCGTATGGAAGACAGGGCTTTTCTGTGGTTGCCATCCAGGAGATCTCTGTCTTTGTGATAAATGTTTTCCCTGAGGTAACGGAAGGCCAAAAGACCAAGCCGGCGTCCTCTGTCAAGTAGACTCTGGTGTTTCTGGTCGGCCTTCCATAAGGGGAAATTGCAGGATTTCCCCCAGTTCACCCTGATGCCTGCCTAGTCTCTAGGCATAAAGGGGTGATAGAGTGGAGATATGGTCTTGCAAATATATGAGGGCATTGTCCACATACAACAACACAATGTGCTAATCGGGTCTGACCACAATGCCCCAATGCAGCCTCTAGACCAGATCCCAGCAGCCAGTGACTCCATGGCTAGAGCAAACAATACTGGGTATAAAGAGCAGCCCTGGTGGGTGCCTTGTTCAATAGAGAAGGAGTGCAAGATACATTGACCAGTACGAACCCACACTCTTGGGGCAGTGGATAGGAGTTTAATCCATTTAAAGAAATTAGGGTCTAGGCTAAAAGCACGGAGTACCTGTAACAAATAGGGCCAACTAAGAATGTTGAATGCCTTTTCAAAATTCAAAGTGACTGCCACTGGAAGATCAGATTCTGAGGTAAGGGCATCCAAGATATGACATAGCCATTAGATGTTAAAGTAGGTAGCCCTGCCTGGAACAAAGCTGTTTTGGTTGGCGTGAGTCAGAGCACTCAAGAGCACTAGATGTCTATTGGCCAGGATTTTGCTTAAGTTCTTGTAGTCAATGTTAAGCATTGACAATGGTCTATAGGAGCTGAACTCTAAAGGATCTGTGCCAGGTTTCAGTAGCACGATGATCAAAGCCTTGCGCAAGGATTCATGAAAGGTACCATTGTGGTGCACCTCACTATATACCTCAAGCAGCTGAGGGGCCGGCGCAGGTCTAAAGGTCACACAATTTTCAACAGGAAGTCCATTGGTGCTCGGTGTTTTACCTCATGCATTTGACCTCATTACTAGTGTGATTTCTTTTATTTGTAGAGGCTGTTCTAATTCCTGCAGTTGCAGGGGGGATATAGTGGTGAGCAATCCTGTCTGGAGGTAAGCTTGAAATTGAGGGTCTCCTGGGAAGGGGTATAAATACTCACAATACATGATGAACACTTCATTAATGTCTGGTTGGGTATTTTTAATGGCTCCTGTGGTGTCATGGATAGCTCCCAACATGGTAACAGAAATCTCTGTCCTCAAAATCAAGCCAATGTGCAGCCGGGTTGTCTCCATCAGTGTGCTGGCATGCGACAAAAGATCTATAGTCTAAGTCCTCAAGCTGCTTCAGCTCTTCCTAGTAACAGTGACGCAAGTCCTGTTGAGCCTGTGTGTGCCTTCAGTTCCAGGGAGTGAATATATTTTTCTAGTTCCCGAACACTACAAGTAAGAACGGATTGAGTACCCCATGCTGTTGATATACAGAGTCCTTGCATGACTACTTTCATATTTTCCCATTTTGACCCTCTGGTGCTTCTCGTTCCTGCATTCTTGGAGAAATACATAGAGATTTGTTTGCCCAGTGTATCTCTATATACTGTGCCTTATAGGGCCTAAGTGTGGAGGTGCCAGGGGGAGATAGCAGGCCGGGGCCTTCCCCATTGGAATGTGACCTTAAGTGGATTATGGTCCAAGAGTGTCCTGCCCAAATATTCAGAATCACATACCAAAGGGTAACAATCTGAATTACAGAAGAGGTGATCCAGTCTTGTGTGAATCTGATGGTCTGGTGCATAATAAGAGTACTCCTTTTCATCTGGATGGCCTAATTGCCATATATCATGCACGTCTAGCATCTTGGACAACTGTTGAAAGTGTTTTGTGGCACGAACACCGGCCATGCCCGGCATTGGGGGCAGTGAGTGGTTCCAATCAGTGTTGTGAACACTATTAAAGTCTCATCCCCATGTGCCAGGGACCTGTGCTATGAGCAACATTGTTGGTGATGTTGTGTTTAAAAAGTCCTGTTGTGCAGTGTTAGGAGCGTAAAGGGATACTAGGTAAAAAGAGCGCCTGTCTAGGTTGCCCTCCACCATGACATAGCGACCCTTGGTGTCACTCAGAACCCTGGTCTTCACAAAGGGAACTTCTGGGGTGACCCATACTTAGACCCCCTCGGGCAGAAGCAGAATATACTGTGCCATATACCTATCTGCTCCATCGCCTAGTGACTTTATCTAGTTCTCCTTTGGTAAGGTGGGTCACCTGGAGACAGGCAAAGTGAACATGCGGGCGTCTAAGGCAAGCATAAATTCTATGTCTCTGAGTCGGGGTGGCTATAACACAGATATTCCATGTAAGTACATTATAGGTGGTAGCCATTGAGCCATGCATGGGTATACAAGTTCCCAAACCACATTTACTCCTAATTGCACCAGCCCCACCCCCAGCAACACAGCGCATCTCCCTGACAGCGAGGAAGAAAAATAAATAAAGTATCAGAAAGAACAACCCCATACCCTTGGCCCGAGTGCTCATAGCATCATGCAACCCTCTTGCAAACAATTTAACTGGTGTGGAACAGTTGCCTGCAGTGTAGTTGAGTCTATACCGATTGGTTTGGTGGGGACTTGCTAGTAGGCGAATGAGGGTAGTTATAGTGCAAACCCATACCTAATAGTCAGGTGGAACATCTGAATCTCTCTGCCTCATGTGTTCTACCTTTGAGGTCAAGAAAGGCACACAGAGCACTCACCCTCTAGTTGCTGAATTAATAATGAATGAGGAAGAGGTTCCCTTATAAGTAATCTGTTGAACGTGGGGTGACCTTTGGTCCCAAGTGCACCCCGCCGCTGGTAGAGATCTAGCGCCCAGATTCAGAGCCGGTGTCTTACACCTGGTTGGTGCGTAGAGATGCATAGGGGTTTGTACTATGAAGAGAAGCCTCTGTAACAGCCCGTGCCTGTTTGGCAGCCAGCTGGTCTCTGGATGGTTTTGCCTTGAGGGATCTCTTCCTGCGGTAATTCAATTTTAGGTGTCAGCCAATTGGTGGTCCCACATGTTCCTTTGGTGGTCCAGCCAGGTTCCTAACGTGCAGCCAAGTCTACACATCTTAAGGGGAGTGGAAAACATGGCTGTTATCACCATCTATAACTCGGAGCTTCACCAGGCATAGCAGGGGGTATTTCATACTTAATTCCTGGAGGTGCTGTTTGACCTTAGTGTAGGAGTATTATTGCAGCTGCACTGCCATGGTAAAATCAGGATACACAGTGATCGTGGTGTTGTCATACTGCTAAGAGCCTTTTGATGCGAAATTGCTGTAGAATCAAGTCCTGATCATGGTAATTGAGCAGACAGGCTATTACTGGGCATTGAGGGAAGCCAGGTGGGGGAGATCGACCAGGCGTACGGTGTGCCCATTCAATGGGGAAGAACTTCGGTAGTTTGTCCTCCAGGACCAATTTTGAGAGCAAGATCTCAAGGATTAGCTCCATGCTAGGGCCCTCAACGACCTCAGGGATCCCCAAGAAGCAGATGTTGTTACATCAAGATTGCCCCTCTGCATCCTCTGCCCTGCATTATAAGGTAGCTACTTTAGCTTCTATGAGTTTCAGGTGATCATGGAGGTCCTGTACTATCGGACTGTGGCAAGGGTGGATTCTGCATTCTCCACACCGTCCACTAGTTTGCAATGGTCTGCTTAAAATAGATTTACATCTATGGATATCGTATCAATGTGGGTCTCGAGCGAGGTTTTGGTGTCCAGGATAGTTTGGAGGACCTTGTCAAATTGTGCAGAATGTGTCTGAAGGGTCACCTCTCGGTGGTGGAGGCTATCTAGGGTTGTGTCAGGAGACGTGGAGGACATTGCAGTATTGTGCACTCCAATGGGCAGTTTTTTAAGGGATTTAGGCTTCCCCATCATGGTAAGTGGGTGCTAATCCAAGAAGGCATGTTAGGGGAAGCTTAGTCACAGTACAGTACCAAAAATATCAAAAGAGCCAGGGGACAACTAGTGTTGGCCAGTAAGTGTGGGCCTGCCTGTAGGGCACAGCACTGTGTAGAACGTTCACAGTTTGTAATAGCAAATCAGCATTGCAGTGGCAGTGTTTCTAGGTGTCTAGTTCTATGTGCTCAATTAACAGTTTGGAGATTTTTGCAGGGCATGTTGTCATGTGCCTAATGACAGGAAGCAGCATGCCAAATTAGGTCACCGAATATCAATGGGAGGACTGACAGGGTCTTGCACGGTGACAGTAATCATGTAATAATTGAGGTGTCCTACTGTCTTGTAAGCAGTTACAAGAGGTCAGGTTACGAGTCTAGTGCAGAACCAATAATGTAGAGCTTCCCACCTGAGTCAATCAGCTTACTAACTGGGACACAAGCAGTGTGGGGAGATATGCTGGGGTCCCCTCAGGCACAGCCCTTTTACGCGGTGCCACACATTCCTGAGTCCATTTAACAATCAGACCTAGTGAGGGGCAGAGGAGAGGCCCATGGTGCATGGCTTCACATGCGCTCAGCAGCAGGACTTGTGCACCCGTCCCTCGGTCCTCAGAAGAGCAGCTCGGGTCATGCTTCGGTACATCCCAGCAGACCACGCCACACTTCTAGCTTTCTAGAGCACGTCAGCTGGCACTGCAGCGGTTCAGGGTCGCCTCAGCACATCAGCGGCACTCTGAGCAGCCGCAGTCAGTAAAGCCCATTTCAGGGCCAGGTCAGAGGTGTGTGGCGGGGAACTGCAAGGTGGCAGGCAAAGTTCCCAGTTGTTGTATTGCAGGCGCAGTGCGGCTGCTAGCAGTTCAAGACCGATCCACGTTTCCTCTGAGGGCCCACATGGCCCGATGTCTCCTCCGTCACACTGTTGACACAGCCCGGAGGCTGCAAATCAATAGTCAGTCTCTCACTAGAGGAGGTCAGCTGTACTGAGATAAGAGTGGATAAGGGACTGGCACAAGCACCGAGCTCTGCTTTCAGGAATGTGGCTGGTCACTATTTTTCCCGCATCCCCTAACAATAGCATGATTGCACAGAACTGATGTGTATTCAGTGACAAGAGCTTAATTAGGTTTAAAAGACGCTTTCATGTTTTTTTTATCTAAAATATATTGTCAATGAGGAGGATATTTATCGGGCATATTCAGCAAGACAATTTCAAACCCTAGCATCTGCATAAGAGAAGGCTTAGTTCATTTTTCTTTCATTCGAGAATGCCTTGATTTAAATGAACTTTCACAATAGGTGGATGCACTTCCATAAATAGTAAATTGCTGGAAAGTGAATATAGGTATTGTAGAAAATGTTTTCTAGTATATACAGAAACTCTGACACTTAATTTTAGCTAGTACTCAAAGATGGGAAGAGTCTCAAAGTAGTCAAAGGAAATATTTCATAGCCCAGTATCATATTTCAGATTACTAATGACTATAGAGTTGCCTCAATCAGTGTGGGAGAGACCACACTGGCAGTGTTCCATAGCCCAACATCACATTTCAGAATATTATAGTTTTGCCTCCATCGGTGTGGGAGAGATCTAGTGACTGAAATGCTGTATAAAAATGCTCAGTGGGAAAAAAAGGGCTTTAATTTCCTACAGCATTCTAATGTAGGGTTGAATAGTGAGGTTAATCAGTTGCAATGTCTGATAATTTAGCTGAAGAAACCAGTGCTTCAATGATATGTAAAACCCAGTGGCAGTTGCCACTAGGTAAATGTAGTATGGTCAGCTTTTCAATTAGGATATGTGTTTTTATGCTGATAATAACTTTGGCAGCGTCTGATGAATCTTTACAAACCATTCCAAAAAAGTGCTCTTTTTTGCCTAGTTCGTGCATGGGCAGTTTTGAGGTGACCCTTCAAGTCAGGGGCCAGAAAAAAGGGGAGTCCCAAAATGCAAAATTCCCCTCCATTTTCCATAGACTTCTTTAAGAAGCACAACTGCAAAAACTGCTGAACAGAATTACACCAAGTGAGGTAGGAGGCTAGATCTTCTCCTGCAGATTGTGTTTTTCCTGGTTTGGTGTGAGTCCATTGAGTCAAAAATTAAGGTTACAAATCTAAACAGTTGGGTCAGCGATGGTCTCTTTAAAGTCTTGCAGGAGCTCAAATTTAAAAATAGACCATTCAGATTGGCCCACTGAGCTTTTTTCTCTTGGGCCATCTTGCTCTGAAGGCTGTGCACAGTGTGGCGTTGGCTTCCAGTGGGAGGTTTACAGGAGGTCCTGTGGCCAAATACCTTGACTCATGCCCCCATCATGCACAGTTTTCTCCTCAATAATTGTACTCCAAATATTACATTGATATTATCAATGATGTTTTCAAAGATGTCATGGGTGTTATAATATGTTTTGTAATTAGCAGTGCATGGCAAGGGCATGAGTTATAGTTAACTGATGGCATAAGTTATAATTACTTGAGCTAACTATAACCATAACTGCTAAAATTCTATGATTTTGTGTAAGTAAAATGTGAACCTAACTACAATGTCCATGCAACCTTTGTTTTTTTAAGTACATTTCTATGTTTTTTATTCTATTTCCAAACACTATTGTCCCTGTAACCTTTGGGTTTTTTTTTCAGTGAACTTCTACATTTTTTTAATGGTAAGTAATTTTAATTACTTTACATTAATCCAACCACCGCCATGTATAGAAGATAGATGGAGGCAGTGCTGCACAATACATACTGCTCTCGGTGCTATGCCTCGCCATGGTGCAAGCATAATATACCCACTGGGCAGAGCTGAGCTCGCCGCAGCGACCTTTCACCACACAACCCTGTTTGTCAGAGGTAACTTCTGCAATGACCTATAGATGAGAAGTGCAAGATGCATTCATGAGAGAATAATTCATTCAAAGAGAAAACTGCAGCAGCACCTGGATGAGCTGTGCTGTTTAAAGCAGTATGGAATATGAGGCGTGCTCCACTGTCCTTGCAGATGGGCTTCTGGGCAGTGCACTCCACACTAAGCATCCGAGGAAGGAGTACAACTGGAGAGTTGCACTCATATGCCAAAATTACTTGACAACTGGAAATTCAGATGGGGGACTGCAGGAAGAGCTTGTGTTCCTTTCAGAACCATGTGTGAGTTTGTGGAGGGGGTGGGAATAAAGATGCCCTCACAGCACGGATCTGGCTGAGATGCCCATGGTACTGACTATGTCTACCTGTACTGCCTGACTGGCTAGGACATACAGGGCACTGCTTGAGTTGCCTACCTAACTAGGATATCCAGACTGCTGCTCTCACTGCCCGCTCTACAAAGATAGCTGCACCACACTGAAGCAGTATTGAGACATGCACGGACTGCCAACCCAACACACATGACTGAGCTGACCGTGGATTGGAAGAAGGTCACAGTGGGATATCCATTCTACTGGTCACTGAGGCATGCCCAAGCACACATATCTGAGACATCCACATGGCACAGATTTGCTTGGCTATCCATGGCACATACATCTGACTGTTATGTGCACCTGGCTGAGGTATTCATGGTGCTACTGCCGACCTGGGTCTTTCTTAGGGATAGAGAACTGGGTGTGTGGTCCACGGAGCTCCACATTTTTGGCAGAAGGTGTGCAGATCTGTGCCAGAATTATGATAATACCGCAACATGCACAAAACCGGGGCTTTCATTAACATCTGACCAGGGGAGCCTTGCATCATGAAAAGCTTTTCTTTATCTTGAACTAAACCAACCACAGGAAATTCTAGCATATGACCTTTCATGTCCATAAAAAATGTATTCAATGTTCGTTTCAAATGTAAATAAGGGGTAACGCCAGACCCATACAGCATTCTTCTGACATGTGATATTGATAACCCCCAAGTATGCCTGTGTGTTTTTGTGGCAGCCCCTCAATCAAACAGGATTATGGGTTAATGCATTGAATCAAACATTTATTTACAACATTCAATTTTCTGCTTTTTTCTTAGCCTGCATTTTAGAAAACATGTTCAAAAGTTATGCAACACATAAAAGCATATATTTGAATCAACCATAAATCAGGCAAGAAACAACTTTCTGATGTGTGAAATATTTAGTCATGGTTGGTACTCACATTTGCCATACCAGTGAAAATTAATCTAGAACAAGTGTAGTGACAAAAGTACAATCCTCCATATTATTTATTCAAGTGCAAACCTTGCATCCTGTTATAGCCACAGTACAACATAAAGAGAAAACAATTCTAAATGTCTCTTTACCAAGAACAATAGCACAATTACTTTTAGGATGAAAATAACTAGGTTAGTACTTCCACCCGGGGACAGCATTTAAAACAAGCATGGGAGACTGCTCTAGTTTTGTTTTGTTTTTTATTAACAGCGAAATTCATGAATGTTCACGAATGTTGTCGTAAATTTTAAAAAAATGCCTTTTGGACCTGGTAGGGTCCAAAGCTAGGGGTTGTGGTCTCCCTGTCCTGCCCCCTTTTCTTTTTTCTTACCTGAGTCCCAAAATGGCTGCCAACACTTCATTGTTGAAATGTTGGCAGCCATTCAGATCTCTTCACAAGATAGGGAGCATTTGTGAAGTTGTCGCGACCCTAGATATATCAATTTGGATTTTGTTTAATTTCTATAAAGGGCTCAGCAAACCCTCCTGATCTTGTGCTGAGATCTAATTGGCTGGCAACACTTCAACCAGGAAGATTTGTCATCCATGTTGGGACTCGGCTTCAGCAGAGTCCCAAAAAGAGATGTAAAAAAATTAAAAGGGGCCAGGGTAGAGTCACCTTTATCCCTTAGCTCTGGTGTTGGGTCCCAGCAGAATGTGTTGTATATCTGGATGACTGGGTCCACAAGAGGCTAGTGAGAGTCCTACAAGAGCACAAATAAAAGATATAGCCCTGTAATTGGTTGAGAGACCCATTTTTTCCATGTGGGGGCCTCTTGTGGGAGCAAGAGGCTCCTGCAAATCCCAAGAGAATGAGTGCTCTGGTTGGTCGACTCTTAGAGGATTAGAAATTTGCAGGTGTTGTGGAAATTAAGTAAAAAAGCGATATGGGGAGCAGGAGAAATGTATCCTGTCCCCCTGTATTTGGACAAGAGGTCTCTAAGGCTCCTGTGAAGAAAATAAATACATATTGTTTTAAAAAATGTTGTGAACTCTTGGGACTCTCTCAGGATGCTGAATAGTGAAAAGGAGTAGATGAGTTGCCAAAAAACTCCATTAGGAGAAATGGATATTGTGCCCCTTATCTTTGGGAGGAGGTGTGTAAGATAGAAGTGATGTGAAGAACACAATGTTATTTTAGAAAAAATGTTACAGTCTTACAAGGCTGTCGCAGGATTGAAAAAAATAAAAAGGAGTTGGTATTCTTTGAATACGCTCTGTTGTAGACACTGTAGCACGGAGTGTAAGTGGAAATGGTCTTTACTAGAGTCCATTATTTACATCTATCAGCTTGAGAAGAGTTCTGATTAGAGAGTTAAGACTCTCCCTACACCCTATTTTGAACAGACGTTACACAATAGAGGAGTATCAATGAAAAATAATGTCCCTTTGCAAACCCTGCTATGGGAACTCATCGAATTACAGAGAGGTTTCATCAGATAGGTCAGTCCCTTCATATACTCTACTACACACACTTGTTATCCAGGATTGAACACTGAAAGGAGATGCCAGTCCTTCCCCACAGTCACTGAGATACACTTGTCATCTGAGAGAGAATTCTCAAAGGAGGGGCCATTTGATTCACGTACACTGCTATACACCCGTCATCTGAGAGAAAGTTCTTAGAGTAGGGGCCTGTCTCTCCATAAACCCTACTACACACTTCTGTTCTGCAAGAGACAATTATCAGTTTAAAGGCCAGTACCTCCTCCCACCCTACTATGAGCACTGTTTATCTAAGAGGTGTATCTCAGCAGAGAGGCCAGTTCCTTCCCACTACCCTACTATGCACACCCACCATCTAAGAGAGAGGTCTCACGTAAAAGGCTACTCCACCTCTACACCCTACTATGCACACCTGTAACCTGATGGAGAGGTCTTAGAGGAGAGGCCCATCTCTCCCCATACCCTACTGCACACACACACATCATCCAAGAGAAAGATCTGAGTGGAGGGGAAGTCCCTCCCCAAACCCCACTACACACTTTTATCTTCCAAGAGAGAGGTTTCAGCATAGAGGACAGACCCTCCCCACACCCTACTATGTACACTGTTGATCCAAGAGGTGAAAAGGCCAGTCATTTCCTACATCCTATTATGCACTCCTGTCACTCAAGAGGCCACTCCATGTCTCTGCACACCTGTAACTATGGTGAGATGTCTCAGTACAGAAACCAGTATCTCAACACACCCTACTTTTACTTTGCACACTCATCAGCCCAGAAACAAGTGTCAGTGGAGGGGGTAGTCTCTCCCCTTATCGTACTACGCACACTCATCATCCAACAGGAAGGTCTTGGAGGTGAGCACAGTCCCATCACACATCCTGCTATGCACACCCATCATCTGAGAGAGAGATTTCAAAGGAGAGGCGAGTCACTCTACACACCCCTACTACACAAGAGTAATGAAATACCTTAACAATAGACTTACATGGTCAAAAGTGATAAAATACATAACTGCAAAAACAGATAGCACTGTTCTTTCTAAATTATAATTACCTCTTTATTGTAAAAACACAAACAAAGCCCTTGAAAAGTCTGCCATTAGGTTATTAATGGCCCTTCTGGCTACCAATGCTGCTCTCTCTTTGCGAGAGCAATATTTTGATCTGTTTCCCTACCGGAATCATTGCGGGCAGGGAAATTGATCAAAAGTCTGCTCCCAGTCAGTGGCAGCATTTTCACAGCTCCCATCGGCAGAGTGAAGGTTTTGAGCTTGCTACCGCATGGCGAGAGATTTAAAGATATCCTGCCAAGTGGGAGTAAACACAGGTTTCCCTGTCCATGCCAGTGCTGGGAGGAAAACCACTATGTTTCAGGGGTGGGCTGGCCCCATTGGATGGGGTCCCAAGGGCCATTAATGACCCAGGGAGGAGGGCAGTGCAGCACCTCTCCCTTTTTAAAAGTTCAGTGTACCCAGGGGATAGGGTCCCTGGAGCCTTTAAAAACGTGGGGAGTCGGGCAGCCTGGTGTCAATCTGCTTAAAAAATATGCCAGGGTCACCTCCTAGGGGCTAAGAACTAATTCAATGTGGGGGCACCAAGCCTCTCTGCAGCCCTGCAGACCACCACCTCGCCAGAGCTACGAACTAAGGAAATGCGGGGGGCACCTGTCCCCCCACAGCCCCAGGGACTGCCACCTCTAATGAAATGTCAGGCCCCACCCAGCCCAGCCACAGCCCCTAGTACCACCACCTCCCCTGAATGAAGAACAAATTAAATGCGGGGTGTCTGGCCCCTCTGCAGCCCTGGGCACCGCCACCTCCCCGGGGCTAAAAACTCCCAGCTCCAGGGACCACTACCTCCCCTGGGTAAGAACTAATTAAATGCACGTTGGCTGTCCAGCCCCCACAGCCCCGGGGACTGTCACCTCTAGGTGTTAGCCCCGGAGAGGTGGTATCTCCAGTGCTGTGTGGGGGTGACCTCCCACATCCCCGGGGATGACCACCTCCCTGAGGCTAACAACTATTTCAATTTAATATAAGATAGGTGTCCATTTCGGCCCCGTGGCCCTGGCGACCATCACCTACCCGAGGTTAACTGAAACATTGGAGGGGCACCCTTGTGGAGCCAGAAATGGACCTGGAGACCGTCACTCCTCCAGGTGAGCTCCTGCTATGTCCTACTGTGCCCACCCCAAGACATAGCTGTTTGCTCTGACTTGGTGGGAGGTTGGACAGCACCCACAAAGTCAGAGCAAGCACTCCACTTTCTGCAAGTGAGAGCTGTTAAAAAACTCTCACATGCAGAAGCGGAGTTTTCATATGTGTCCCTGCACACAAAGATATGTGCAGGGAAACAGATGAAAACATTGCTCTGGCAAGCAGGGAGCTGCTATTTAACCCCTTTGCTGCCAGACCTTTTCCCCTCAGGTGCAGAGCCTTTTTTAGCTGTTTGGGGTAGTTCACCCTTAGGCCCTCATAACCTTTTGTCAACACGAGCTATCCACGCCAAACTTGTATCCTTTTTTCAACATCCTAGGAATTCTAAAGGTACCCAGAATATGTGGGTTCCCCTGGAGGAGACCAAGAAATTAGCCAAATGGGAAAAAAGTGCTGCAGAAGAAAGCATGTGTTTTTTCCCTGAAATTGGCATTACCAAAGGGTTTGTGGTGCTAAAATCACCATCTGCCCAGATTTCAGTAACAGGCAGACTTGAATCTGAAAACCACATTTTCAACACAATTGTGGCATTTCACTGGGACATCCCTTATTTTTACTTTTTTTCTGTGCTTTCAGCCTCCTTCTAGTTAGTGACAGAAATGGGTGTGAAATCAATGCTGCAACCCAGACAGCTAAACATTTCTGAAAAGTAGATAACATTTGGAATTCAGCAAGGGGTCATTTGTGTAGATCCTTTAAGGTTTTCCTACAGAAAGTAACAGCTGAAATAAAACAATATTGAAATTGTTTTGAAAAAGAAAACAGCCATTTCTGTCCACGTCTTCTTCTGTAACTTTTTCCAGGTTTGGCAGATTTTTAAAAGCAATGTACCATTACTTCTGCTGGACTCTTTTGGGTCCGAGGATATATAGGACTTGTACATTCATCAAGAACCCTGGGTACCCAGAACCAATAAATTGAGCTGCACCTTTCAATGGGTTCTCTTTACATACCGGGTATAGTGCAATTCATTTGGTGAAATATAAAGAGTGAAAAATAGGTATCAAGGAAACATTTGTGTTTCCAAAATGGGCACTAGATGAGGTGTTGGGTCCCTATACTAGCATGTGAATTACAGAGCATTTCTCAAGTAGACTTCTTTTTTACACACTGTCTTACATTTGGAAGGAAAAAAAGTAGAGAAAGACAAGGGACAATAACACTTCTTCTATTCTGTGTTCCCCCAAATCACTTACTAAAAATGGTACCTCACTTCTGTGGGTAGGCGTAGTGCCTGAGACAGGAAACGCAACATGGACACATCACATTTTTACATTTTATGGATTCCTGCGGGTTCCAGAAGGTTCCATCACAAGAATGTAGGGAAAATGCATGACTTCAAGCAAAGTTGGAGGTTAGCAGGGCATTGTGGGTAAGAAAATGGTGTGGGTTGCATGTGAAGCACACCACCCTGAACCCACCCAGATGTTTAGTTTAGTGTCTAGGTGTTTAGTGTCTAGGTCTGGTAGATTTTTCTAGGCAGCAGCGTCCCAAAGTCCCAAAAGTAAAGCTGCTCACCATTCTAAGTGGGATGATATTGAGAGTTAGACAAGCTCTCTTGGCCCAAATGTAAAATCAAAACCCAAAATAATAAAATGTCCTCTTGCTTGCCATTGGGATAAGATCCTTTAGTTTGCAGGGGGGGGCTGAAAGACTGCTACCCCCTTCAGTTGGGGTGGGGGCATAACCATGCCCATACTGGTTGGCAACCCCCACCCCATCTATTTTTTTTTTAATTATTTAATCTCTGGCATCCAGTAGGCTTTCTGCCACCCCGGGAGTGGATCAGGGGTAATTACCCCATTTGCACACTCGTGGGCAGAACAACTTTGTCCCCATTTATCTAGAGTGGGGTATGGCCACACTCCCACCCTCTTTTTTAAAACAAAATCATCCCTGGTGTCTAGTGGGCTTTCTGCCTCCCTTGGGGGGATATTGGCCTTACAAAAATAGGCCGATCTGCCCTCAGGGGGGCAGAAATTGCCATCAACAAGGTGTCCACATGGGGAGTGACCCTTGCCCAAGGGGCAGTCCCCTCATACAAAACACACACACCCACACCGATCCCTGGTGCCTAAGTGGTTTCTGCCCCCCAAAATAGGCCAATCTGCCCCCAAAGGGGGCAGAAATGGTCCACAGTAATGTGCCCCCATGGGGAGTGACCCTTGCCTAAGGGGCCAGCACACACAATCCTTAGTGCCTAAGTGGTTTCTGAAGGGCCTAATAAAAATAGGACGATGCCAAAGGTAATGTGCCTCATGGAGAGTGACCCTTGCCCAAGGTGCAGCCTCCCCAATCAAAACACACACACAACAATCCCTGGTGCCTAAGTAGTTTCTGTCCCCCTTGGGGCAGATGGGCCTTATGGAAATCGGCCGATCTACCCCACCCAAGGAGGGCAGAAATGGCCTAAAATATTATGCCCCCCATAGGGAACAGCCCTTGCCCAAGGGGCTGTTCCCCTTATGTAGGATATTTTTTTTAAATCCCTGGTGTCTAGTGGTTTCTGCTCCCCTTGGGGGCAGATTGGCGTAATAAAAGCAGGCCCATCTGCCCCCAAGGATGACAGAAATGGCCTAATATAATATGCACCTTGTTGAGTGACCCTTGCCTAAGGGGTTGCTCCGCTTATGTAAAATATTAAAAAAATAAAAATCCCTAGTGCTAGGGGGCAGATTGGTCTAATAAAAATAGGCTGATCTGCCCCCAGTGGGGACAGAAATGACCTAAAATAATATTGTCCCCCAGGGGAGCAACCCTTGCCTAGAGGCCGCTCCCCCCCGTAAAAATATAAAGAAAAAATTAGCCTGGTGCCTAGAGGTTTCTGCCACCCTTGGGGGCAGATCAGCCTAATTAAAATAGGCTGATCTGCCCCCAAGGGGGGCAGAAATGGCCTAGAAAAAAATGCCCCCCTTTGGGAGAGACCCTTACCCGAGGGGCCACTCCCCTCATGTATTTACCTAAAGTAAACAAAATCCCTAGTGTCTAGTGGGCATTCCTGCAGCAAGTTCGCTATGCAAGAGAATAGATACATATCAACATTTTCATGAAATTATCATTATTTCTTCCAATATCAATTCAATAGCTGACAAATAGCCTCAATAATGTGCATGAAAGTAAAGTGTTCAATGTGCCCACACCATTTCATTGAGGATTAATACATTTATCAATTTAATAATATGCACATCTTGAAACAAATCATTAAGTGATAAATTCACAAGAATATTGTCCTTGTTTTGTGCATGCGCAGTTTTCTCCGCATTCCTCAAGAGCTTTCTCGGATAACCTCTTGCTTCATAGAGGTTTTTGTTTTCCTCTGTGGTGAAGGCCAGATATCTGTATATTCCTATAATTTTGACTAAACATGTCGATTAAATGTATTGTCTCAAAGTAGCAAAAAGAAATGCAAGGCTCCAATTTGCATTGCTTTCGGGCTACTTTCCAGCACAAAAACATTTTGTGCTGGAAAGTAAATCCCAATTCAACACCTTGTGCCAGTTTGCATCAATTTTGTGAAGCAAACCCGGAACGAAATGTTAGTAAATCTGGACTCAAAGATATGTCATGTATTGAAAACAATAGGTCAACCTACAGAATGCTGTCGGTAGCGAAGATTAAACATATATGTGCCTAGGACTTTACAGGAGTCCTGAATGTTACTAAATCCTAAATATACACTACAGGCTTGAAAGCTTTAAAAAAAGGATCAGGTAAAAGTCAAGTGCTTGAAGACTGTGTGCTCTCTAATGGAAAACGCTGCATAAATCGGTAATAGTTTCCGTTTAAAAAGATATGTTTGTTTGGAGGGCAGAGATCTGTTTCTTTGGTATGCTGTCTGGAGGCCAATTAAGTGTATCCAGTACTGCCAAAAAATAGGATTTCCACTAGCTTGGAGATTCACATCAAAGCTCCAAGCCTCATCATTATTTATCTCTTGGCCTAGGATATGTCAAGGAGTGTATCCCTGAACAGTGATTGAAGATCCAGTACAAAGTACAAATAGTCCTCCGCACATACAGATTATGTGCACCAGTGGGCAACGTAATATGTTTTGTGTCAGTGCTTAGTGATGGGATTACGAGGGCTTCTCTGAAGGGGAAACTTGGGTGGGCAATAAAGCCCTTAAAATCATGCGTCTATGAAAATGAAAAATACATTTTGCAGTCCACTGGTGGATACACTGTTTTGGGTCACATTGAACCCAGACATAGCAAAAACAATTACACAAAATACATGTATATATTAAAGTTGATATTAAACTTGAGAAAATATTTAAAAGTACACTGTAAATGTAATGGTATGTGGAAATATTTTGGTCCAGTTACTTAAACATCGTGATATTTTCTTTGACAAAAATAGGATGGCAAGCTCCAACGCTCTATAGTTCACCTGTTTTGGCTTCTCAAATGAAAGATGCCATGCTTCAAAAGTATAACAAAGCGCCATCCTTATGGTTATAAATTAAAGAATAGAACAAATGGCAAGGGTCAGATAAGAAAAATAATACGTGCAATTACGCAAATGCGCCTTTCTGGCGCAGAGCCAGCCGAGTGTTTATTTTAGGCGTCTGCGATGGCTAAAGTGAATTAATTTTCAGAAACAAAAAGAGACAAAACTTTCCCCCTCATAAAAAAGTACTAAGTCAACGCTTACCATGAAACTTCCCTAAATGTTAAAAATCAGCCATCTCCGACCACAGTAACCACAAAAGCCAGCGACGCATTTCCCACAATGAATGCACCTTAGGTGCCGAAGTTTTCAAAATATGCCAGAGCTTCTTGCACACAAAAGTAACCCGTCCAGAAAGTAGGACAATCACCTCATATTTACTGTCAGCACATTTCTCAAAGGTTTATGTTTGATAGGTAATGTCATCAATGATATTACTCTGCGCCTAGACCCTCAATGTAGGTAGCCCAGTGTTTGTGACAGTTTTCTAACCTGTTAAAATCATACTCCTCTCGGTCGGAATCTATCGGTCTGAAAAATAACTTCAATTTAGGAGTTTGTCTCCAATACTGGGGACTAACAAGTACATTCTAGAGTGTTAAGCACCAAAGTTCGCATGACCCAGTAACTAGCAAGCATTTTTCCCTTGATAAATTTTAGCAGGCTTGACCTGGTGAAATTTATCAGGGAAAAACTGTTGGAGTGTGATATCATCAGCCAAATTAACCGCATCACTTATAGGTGAGGCCCTAGTTTTATAAAGAGCAGAAAAGACAATACAGAAACCTTTCTGTTGAATTCAATCTAATATGCACACCATGCCACCATCCTCCCCCAAAAGACTAACTACATTTCAAAATATGACACTGTCAATCTGTATGTCTGTCAGATAGGTCTCAGATAATAGAAATCCTGTTTCAAATTAGTACACATCTAGAATATTACAAAAGAGCTTTCTCTTTAACTGATGTGTAAAAAATGGAGACTGATTATAATGCCAGTCTAAAAAAATCTGACAGAAACATGTCAGTTTCACTATCACATCTGGAGTAGCTTAGTCTGAACAAGGCAGATGTCCAGCTAGTAAAAGACTGCTCATGATCAGACATCACATCTAGCATACACAGTGGCACCTTACCCACCACATAAACGGTGGCACATATATCAGCAGTCATGTTAGGTTAATGCACCATGAGGTTACTTTGTTGAAATTCCTCCATCCTACAAAAGCATTGATGGAATTTTCACCAATTCCCTCCAAAAAATACTCCTCCAGGAAATGTGACTTCTCCACTTGCCCATTTGTGTGACATTGAGTGAGAGGTGTTTTCTACCAGTGCCGTAGTTCACATATCAGTAATTCCGAAAGAGCCTAAACATGATTTAGTCACCATGGAGCACTGTTACAGAAAAAAACACATTTTCATCGCATGTACCTAATCCAGGAACTGTTCAATAATCTTGTTTCCTCTTGCTGAAACTTGGTACAATCTATGGCCCATTTCATGCTAAACACTTAAGTGAGGCATCAATTAACTGACTTCGGATGTGGCTTGTAATAAGTTCATTTTTTCAGAGGCCAAACTGTTACTTTTAAGGGGAGCCTAGGCAGTGCGCTCAGCTGTCTGCAAGACCTGCTGTATTCACTAAAAGGACTTTGATCCCACCTGCTCCTTACCATAGGCTGACTTCAGTGTGACTCTTCTTTGCTACCTTCACAAATCGGATACGTCACTTTCCTTCTTAGAAGGTCAGGCGCTGTTTGAGAGGATACATTCAAGCAAGTTATGGTCGAAAGCATAGGGTCCGGGTTCTACACTTAATGCCTGCAGCTGACATTTCCAATGTTTTAACCTCTTCCCTGCTAGGCCTTTCCCTCCCCTGTGCTAAGCCATTTTTTCACTACTTGGGGTAGTCTGCACTTAGGCTCCCCCATAACTTTTTGTCCACACACGGTATCCACGTCAAAATTGCGTCCTTTTCAGTGAATGAAATATATCAGCTCAGAACTTTGCTGCCCTAGGTGGTAGAACACTTCTTCAGGTGTGCGACAGGGCCAGCATTCAGTTATTTCTTTGACCTCTCTTAGCTAAGCCTTCTGTAGTGTAATATACTCTGTACAAAATGTATCACTTATAAGATGGTGCCTGTTATGAAGGAGACCCCTTGGTATGAGAGCAACAGTACACTCATTGCTCCCCTATGACTGATGTGCCAATAGCCATATATCATTGGGTAACTGTGTGGCCTGATTGATTTGCTTTGCATGTACTGGACGTATGGAAGCCTATGCTTCAAGCACTGCAAGTTTTTGGATCATGAAGTGGGGCAGTTTCCAATCATGTACACCTCACGTACAACATCGGTCTGTATGCGCATTATTCCCTATGCTCCAAGTAAGTACATTAAGATGTAGCAGCGCTTCATTCCTTGCATTTGAATTTTTTAAAATGGGTACGTTATTTGCACTGTTTATTTATAATATTCCACTCCAAACCAAAACATATGCGTAAAAGACATTGCCATTTATAACGCCAATATCGCTACCTCTAGCTGATGCAAGACCTATTGCATTTCAAATACCTGTTTACGTACTTGTAGTCAACATAGTAGACAAAGAAGAAACAGAAAAGGGACAATGGTTGGTAATGCACCTTTTGCGACTGCAGCGCTTCAGGTCCAGCAAGGCGCAGCCATGCACAAAATAGAACAAGCTATGGAGTTTATGCCTCGAGCATTGCAGAATGTTTTGGGGGAGTTGGCATGTAAAAATAAATGTATGGGTGCGGTTTGAACTTTACTTAAGCTCCCACACTGACCCCCCAGTGAATCGTTTTTGATTAAAACTATTTTTTTGTGATTTTTTTGTTTTGTTTGAAATGCACCGTTTTTGGATAAAGCATGGAATTTAGTCAATGCTGCTCATCCATACACAGCCATGGGAGTAGAACTGTCTGAGGTTTCAGTGTTGAGGTGAGTGGGCGAGGCTGGAGGGGACAGTATACTGGTTGCTGCCTGCATGCATGTGTTGGGTCCTGTTATGTTGCAGCAGTGTTTCCTAATGTGTCATGCAAGGCGAAAATATGAATTTCACACTTGCATTCTATTCTATGTCTCGGGATCTGCATAACTTCTTGGAATCTCTTTGAATTTGTAGGTTACTCCACGGAATTCCACGGAGTAAATCTTTGTGAGATCCAGCCACCCCTAAGTTGAATGCATTTTTAGATCAAATATTTGTAGTGACCCAGTAACCCTCTTTGCATATTGTTGCACTAGCAGCACTGTGCAATTATCAATGCAAGCCTGAATTTTAGGCCATTTTAACTTGCAATGTTTTTACTGAATGCCTCCCACTGAGAGATCTATTTTAGCGGTCGGCATGGCACTTGAAGCATTTAAGAAAGGAGTAGACTGAACCTTTTGAAAATGGATTGGTTTACTTTAGCCTGGCAAGGTATTATATGTTTGGGCCTGGTTCTTTTTTATCCAATGAGGTCAATGTTATGGTGGTAATGATTTATCAATAATTGAGCATATAAATCTGTCTCTCGCTGTGGTTCTCTTCCCTTGGGCATTGTGTGCCCTATTTGTTAAGTAATGAAACAACTACTTATTCTAAGGAAGTATCTCAGTTTTTATCGCTTTTTGTACCGACTGATTGAAATTTGGTCTGCACAAATTATCAGTGGCTGAGGCTAGCAAAGAACTCCACCCATCCCATTCAACACCCTAAATATGTAGCACCAATGGGATACCTTACTAATGTCTGAAACTGGTCCAGAGTTGCTTGTGATTGACCTCAAAAGGGATGTCGACTGATAGTTTGGGTTTCATTGTTCCTTCTGGGCATGAATGGACTGGACTGTGGCCCATAGCAATTATCAGTGTTTCAGGCTGTGAAATAAACCCACTCAATGAGGCAGTGATAAAAGGAAGTTTCCAAGTCTTGCCACGAGCACCTTCCCTTCATCTTAAGTCTCCTGAAACCCAATATGTCTATAGCCCATCCAGTAAAACTCTTAGGTTTTAATACCTGGTGCTTCCAGGTCCCAATACAGTTGATCATTATTTGTCAATACATCTCTGTTCAAAATGGTTCATGTGCACATTCCTGCACAAAAACAAGCCTCAGGCTTTATCCTCTTTCTACATGTGCTGCAGAATGTAGAAAGTGGAAACAAGGAGAAATAAAAATATTTCTCCTTGTTATACTTCCCAGGGGGAGGCAAAGCTTTCTGATGCATTGTCAGGTCTACCAGTGCTGGTAAATCTATGGATGCTTCAGAATCCATGGGAAGATGCATGGGAACGTCCACTCTCCACCCACAGAAAGCCTCCCTGGGGCAGAGCAATGTGATTTGCCCTGTCTTGAATTACTCCAGATTTACCAATCACGTCAAGATATAGTAAATCTCATCTAGGTTTTGCGTTGCGCTTGCGTTAACTTGCCTGGCAAAAGGCAATGCAAAACTTTAATAAATATGGCCCCAATACACAATTTGCTTCAGTGCTCTCATCTGAAACACTAGATCCACATAAGCTCTCATCTTGTGTTTGTATCACACACTTTTACCTGTTACTTTTGCTCCTCTTACTACAAACTATTGACAAATTACCTACGGTACCACAATCTGTACACCTTTGGCCTATAGCTGGACTTCTTACTGTAGGCTAAATGGTCTGTGCTTCCATATCTGAAACAAGCTAATCGATTTTTATTATCCTTTTAACCCTTAGTACACCCGCATATGTTTTTCACCAAATCCTGTGATTTGTCATTTTTACTTTTGACCCTTCCTGTGATTGAATTGTTTCCACCACCATTTTTCTTTTTGCTACATTTAACCCTACAAATTGCCTCACTTTATTCCTTCTCTGTGCCATTAACTGCCTTGGCACATCTCCCTGTAAGTTCTGCTTTCTTTACTGTAGAATTAATGTCCTTCAAGGGTGACTCTCCATCCACCCTCAGCCTGACTTGAACCGTAGGCTTACTAGCATGCATCACAATCTGGATTTGGATCAGTTCTTCTTCTAAATTTCCAAATCAACATGTGTTTGCAGTTTTTTAACACTACAACATAGGGCCTTGTTTAGAGTTTAGCAGATGGGGTTACTCTGACCCAAATGTGACGGATATCCCGCCCGGCATATCACGACTCCATAATGTCCAATGGATATAGTAATATGGTGGATGGGATATCTGTCACATTGATGATGGATTAACCCATCCGCCAAACTCTAAGTCAGGCCCATATTCATAAATCGGTTCCTGTTTTACTTGTTTTGCACTGAAAACAATTATAATGGTCTATTAAACACACGTTTCAGGTGAAAAATATGCATCCAAATCCTCCAGTGCATTTAAGAAGACATCCTCTTGTACTGACTCCATGGGGTATTTTTTCCCTTTCTAATGTAAGTCATCAACCTATCTGGACCAGACAGTGTAGTATTATTTTCTTTTGTCTTTATGGAGAAAATTCTTCATATTCAAATGTTGAAATGTAATTAAAAAAAATATTATTTCTGTTCTTCCCACCTCATACTTACTTCATCATGCCTGAGCATAAATGGTTGTGAACAAATTTAGATTTTGAGTAGCACACATTGCTAATGTTATTTGAAGACCTACCAACAAGAACACAATAAGAAAGGGAATCCTTACAATACTTCCCTTTTTGTCTTTTCAAAGAACACAAGATAGCAGCAGTAGTTCTTTTATTTTTCTTCAAGAGTTCCTAAGAAGGTCCCTGGCAATTTAACCAAATTCATTAAGCACAGGTAAGTAACATCTTTGCAGAACTGAATGTGGGTGAGTAGTGTCTTGGCAAAACTAGCTGCAATGGCAATCCCAATGCAAAATAGCGGTTTTACATAAATCCAAAATGGCAGCACATATAACATGCCACTTCACATCAGATGTGTCACATTGCCCAACAGAACATGCCATTACACCTATACCTCTTGCCATGTCAGGACAATATGCTACTGTGAATGTGAACCCTAACAATAAATCCATGAGCTTCAGCATCGAGTCTGCACCTGCCGCTAAGGAAATCAGTGCTTGTGCTCGAGTCCAGTATCTTGCCATTAAATAGTTCGAGGCTATCCACACCCACACTCAAAATCCCAAAGGTAATAACCAGCTGGAAATGGCCCTTACTGCAGGGTCATCCATAGACCTTTTGCCTTTCTCCTCTTCTCTTTGCTGAATTTGTTTTTGTTGGCCTTAGGATTCTGTGTACTTTACCACTGCTAATCAGTGCAAAAATGCATGTGCTCTCTTCTTAAAACAAGGTAACACCGACTTATGTGCAATTGGCATATTCAATTTACTTATAAGTCCCTAGTAAAGTGCACTACATGTTCCCTGAGCCTGTAAATTAAATGATACTTTTGGGTCTGCTGCCCTGATTGTGCCATTCACTTCAGTAGCACTTCAAACATGCCTTAGGCCTGCCATTGCAGAGCCTGTGTGTGCAGTTCTAAAGTGCCATTTCAACATGGCAAGTTAATCCTCTTGCCAGGCCTAAACCTTCCTTTTTAATACATATAAGTCACCCCTAAGGTAGGCCCTGGATAGCCCAAAGACAAGGTGTACTGTATGTAAAAAGTAGGACATGTCCTGTTAAGATTTACATGTCGTAGTAGTGAAAAACTCTTAAATTGTTTTTTGACTACTGCATGGCTTATCTCTACCATAGGATAACATTTGCAGTACATTGTTCTAGTGTAATCTCCATTTGGGAAGGGATAAGACCCCAAGTTTGGTGTCTCTGGAATCACAATTTAAAATCACAATTTATGGTGAAGTTGGATTTTAAATTGTAATTCTGAAAATGCCACTTTTAGAAAGTTGGCATTTTCTTACTACAGATATTTGGTTCCTTCGGTCTGTCTCTGAATGCACATATGGGGTGGGTGACAGATGGGCTTTGTGCATTCCCTCTAAACAGCCACACACAAATGGAGCTCAGTTGAGACTGACGGACCAACCACTGCCTGATGCTGGATGGTAGGGAGGAGCTGATACTTACACCTAAATAGACTGTGTTCTGTCCCCACACAAATGGCTAAATACCCCTCTGTAGTGATTCTGGAGCCAGGGCAGAAAGGCTAAGGAGTCAGGTCACTTCAAAGGTCTCTTTTTGAAGTCTCCCCCACTTCAAAGGCAGAACTGGGTATAAGTACTAGATCTCAGACATAACCACCTCAGTACACTTCTGGACCTGTGGAGACTCTGCCAGGAAGGAGGACTGCCATGATGTTAAAAGGCTGTCACTCTGCTGGACTCCTGCTCTGGTGCCCTTCGACCTGCTGCCCTTCTTGCCTGGTAGTGATCAGGAATGAACCTGCATCTCTCCAACCCAGAACCTATGTGACGCAAATAGCTTGCTGTCTTGCCTCCTAACTTCTGAAGTCTCAGGGACATAAAGACTTTCAACTCATGTACCGCAGCATCTGGGCTCTGCCATCTGTGAGTCTTGCCCTGCTAAGTGATGCCAATCCAGTCATGGGCCCTTGGAAGTAGGTATAAAGTATTGTTTCACTGAAAGCAACATATTGCTGCATCTGCACATATCAAAACAGACACAGTGCCCCTGTTGCTTGGATAGAAACCAGTGCATCGGCCCTGTTACATGGATTGATGTCGACGCATAACATCTCCAGCGTGAATTGACCTCAGTGGATCACTTTCAGAACTGCAGCATCTTGAACTCAATGCATTGCCTCTGCTGTATGGAGAAAACCGATGCATCTTCCCTACTGTTTGGAAAGGACTGATGCATCACCTCCCTTTCAGGGATCAACACCGAAGCATAGCTTCAGTCTGCTCCCCGCATCTATAATGTCAATGCAACCAGGATACTTTTGTTCAGTGGGCCTCACTGGGTCCCTGTAGACAGCCTCCGCTCCACTGTGGTCGGCCTAACTTTTAACTTGGTCCTTACCCAGCATGACCAGACAGCCCTGGTTGGCGCTTTATGTTTTTAAGCACTACATTTTAGTTTATTTATTTAAGATTTCATATCTCAAGTTCAACTTTTTTTTTTTTTTTTGGTCTTTGTTTGCTCAGTTAATTTAGCTTTATATTTCTAACCTAGGTGAGGTATCTTTTTGTGTTATGTTTTTACTGTTGCACAAATACTTAACACATTGCCTTATAAGTAAGGCAGGACTGCTCTGAGGTAAGCTATCACGGGGTTAGCACAGTCTAACTTATGGTGTGTTTGTGGCTTACCCTGAATTGGTTTGTGGTTGCTGCTTAGACAGGGTGCATACCTCTACCAACCAGAAACACAATTTCTAACATAACTGGTGCCAGTTTTAAAGTCTAAATCATCTATATTTTCTTTGGATGCAAAACTCTGGAACTCACACATACATTGTTTCAACACACATGGTATTGCACAGAAGTCATAAAAAGATGACTCCACTGATAAGCATTTTGTGGGTCCATGTCCCTGGGCTAAGATCCTTGTCTCCAAATTCACTAGGTAAATCCACTCAAAAAGGCCATGGTAAAAAGAAATTTCCAAGTCTTGGCAACCCAGGTGACTGCAGCCTCCTCAGTGTACAAGCACCTGTTATCTGTCTGTTCCCTGCACGTTCTTGTGTTCTAGAAATCTCTGTGCAATCACCATTTTGCATTCTACTACTAAAGCAATACAAAACATAACAAAGGCTCATTCAAGGATTCCACCAACCAGACTTTTTGGTGTCTCATTATTGTACTGATAAGTCAAACAGAAATGTACTTTTCCAAACTATCTCATGTAGAGGTTAACCTTGTCTTTTAACCATTACTACTAAAAGTCAAACAAGCAGGCTTAGCAGTCTTGCTTGACGTTCTGACCCAAGAATAAAAGAGAAGCAGCTTTTCTCTCTGCTTAATAATTACCTACCTCAAAGACCAAATAAATCGATAAGCGGCTGCCGCTCTGCTTGACTACTTCTGCAATAACCTTAGTTGACATCTGCAAATCTCCTCTGACCAGCAATGTCCAATCCCTCTTGCTGGTAGGGTCGGACTGGCCTACAGGGCAATCAGGCAGTTCCTGGTGGGCTGGGCTGACAGGTTAGTGTGTGGGCTGGTTTATTGGCTGTTTGTGAGTCTGTTTTATGATCTTTTGGACTGGATGATACTGGTGAATTACTGGATATCTGCACAGACAACAAGCATTAATCAATGCAGTCTTCCATACCTTGCAAGACACTTACACAGTGTTTCTTTACCAGTTCAAACTGCACTAATTTGCCAACATTGGCCACTGTGTTAGCTATCTAATTCACTAATGGAGGACTCTTTGATTTTGGTGTCCAGGTCTATTTTCTGTCCCAGTCCAACCCTGCATCCTGGCTCATGTTTGAATTAAAACTTCTCGCTATATCATGCCTGTCTTTCTGCTATGAGGTGTGATGAAGGAGACACATCTATACAGTAGTAAAAATGGCCTCTCTCTCTGAAAAACCCAACTGCTGCCACTTTATGTCAATGGTTTACTCTGCTCTTTCTCTTAGAACTGCAATAACTTGAATTGCCATGCAAGGATGCTGCTCACACTAGAGACATCCTCTCTGGACTTCAGAATAGTGGTGGAAAATGAATAGGCACAGAGGGGAGAGGTGGTCTTACATTCTTGACAAAACTTGGGAACACTGAAAAGGACAATCTTAGAGTAGCAAGAGTAGGACCTTTAATTGCATAATAATGTAGACTAAAATAAGTGATACTGTGTTGGAGTTTCTGCAGGGTCATCCCCAAACGTTTTACCTTCCTCCTCCAACATTTTGCTGAATTTGTTTTTGCTGGCTTTAGGACTCTGTGCAACTTACCATTTCTAACCAGTGCTAAAGTACCTGTGCTCTCTGCTTAAAACATAGTAACACTGGCTTTTACATAGTTGGCATATTTAATGTATTCATAATTGGCTAGTAAAATGCACTACACAAGCGCAGGGCCTAGAAATTAAATGCTGCAAGTGGGCCTGCAGCACTAATTTTGCCATGCAATTTGGTAGCCCTTTTAACATGTCTCAGGCCTGCCATTGCAGAGGGTGTGCATGCAGTTTTAAACTTCCATTTCAACCTGGCAAGATAAACCTTGTGCCAGGCCTGGACCTTCCTTTTTGATACATATAAGTCACCTCTAGGGAAGGCCCTGGCAACACATGGAACAGGGTGCAATTTATTTAAAAAGCATGATTTGTACTTTTAAATTTCACATGCCCTGCTAATGAAAAGGCATATTTCTCCCATAGGATAACATTGTAGTTGCCTTATTACATTTTAAAGTGTAATTTCCAAATGGGAAGAGATAATCAGGACATGTTTGGTGTCTTTGGAATTCTAATTAATGGCAAAGTTGGATTTTAAATTACAATTCTGAAAGTTGACATTTTCTTCCCTTAGCCATTTGGTGCTAGCACCCTGCCCCTGGGTCACACGACGAGGTGTGGGTGACAGTTTGGCTTTGTGTATTGCTGCTAGTCAGCCACAAACAATTGGAACCTAGGTGTGCCTAGATGGGCCGTCACTGGAAGGCTGAGAGGGAGGACTTGAACATAGCCCTGCAGACACTTGAATTGGCTGTGTCTGGTCTCCACACAAAGGGCTGCATACCCTCCCCTATATTTAGCCTGCAGCCAAGGAAGGCAGAGCATCTGTGCACTTCAAAGGCATGTCTCTTGAAGCTTCCCCCACTTCGATGGCACAGCTGGATATAAAAGAAGAACCTCAGACATCAACTCTTCACTACACTTCTGGATCTGTGCATACTTTAAAAGAACCACTGTCCTGCTGTGCTGACATGCTACCCTCTTGCATGGGGAAGAAGAACAGGACTTGCAACTTCATCTTGAGCCCAGGACCCCAGAGAGACTCACAGGGCTAGTCTGCTGGCCTCCTGATCTGAGCCTCAGGGACACAAAAGACTCCCAAACAGCTCCCAGCCCCAGCTGCATTGGACTTTTGACACTCAAGTGGTGCCCCTTTGGTTGTGGACCCTTGATGTTGCTCAGCAGGCTCTTAAATCAAGCTTTGGGCACTTTGCTACAGTGAATGGGCCAGTTTACAACAGAACCACGCCATTCAAACCAAAATTCAGTGTGAGCCACCCATTCTCTTCACTCAGCAAGCATCGACTGCCAAGGAGAACCAACACCTTGAAGCACTAGCCTGCCTGTTCATGACACCTGACCTGCTCTTTACTCAATTCTGACTACCACCCTCAACGGTCCCCTTACTCCCTGTGACCCCTCCGCCATGCAAACAGGATTTTTGGCGCAAGGCTTCAGAAGGTAAATCATCAGTGGGACTAATGTGGGACTGTATTTGACCCCTCAACTTTTGACTTTGACCTAGTTTAGTGCAGCCAGGTAGCCTTGTATTCACACTTTCTGATTCTAGGAGATATTTTAGTTTATTTTTTAAAACATCATAACTCCAGTTCTACTGAATGCATTTTTGTCATGTTGGTCTTGTTTAATTTATTAACTTGAGCTCTGTATTTCTATCCCAGTGTGGCATCTTTTTGTGTGGTAGATTTACTGTTTCAAGTGTTGCACAAATACATGACTAATTGCCTTTAGGTTAAGTCTGACTGCTCTGTGCCAAGGTACCATGGGGTTGAGCACAGGTTATTTTGGGGTTTGTCTGTGCCTTACACTGACTAGGATTGTGATTGCTGCTTCACCAGGGCTCACAACCTAATCAGACATTTACCCAATTCCTAACATACTATAAAATGAATAAAGTAAAAACTCAATGAAGCAAATTGAAAATATATGAAAATTATATTGCCTGCCATGGCACATCGTCACATATGTCAGCCAACGAGCCTTGTTACGTAGATGGTTCTGTATCTGCCACTCACCTATTGTCTATTTTTCAAAGATCAAAGCAATGTGCATTTTCTGTCTTTTTCATCTTCAAATAGTTGGATGCTACTGTTCGAATGGCTTGAGAATGTCAGTACCTATGTAGATTATGGCTCTGAATTTATCAATAGAGTAGTCCTTTACTGGCTGACAGGAGGAGTACGAATGAGGTGTGCTGTACATAACTGTCAGAACCTGTTTGAGAGAAGGTGGGCATAGTAAACACAATGTCTACTGGGAATCATCCAAAGCAGCTGAGGTCATTTGCCACTGGTGTCCTGAGGTCCATCCCACTATGGCCAAACACAACCCTTCTGACACTTCACTGTCATGGTAGTGAGGACAAATAGTCACATGCTCCTTAGGGAGGTGTTGTGGGGGTACAAGCTTGGAAAGTAAGAATAAACAAGCAAACAGACACTATGGTCCTGATTATGAATTAGTACAACAGCAGTACTAATCACAGACTACAAAATGTGATTCATACACCTCATGCCAGAGACCAATGCCTGTCCTATCATTTCTGTGCAAAGATCTCCACCAAGGTGCCGGAGATCTCCAAAAAAGTAGGTATATGTTTTTGTTGTAAATGTGGGAGGGACAAGAAAGAATGGTTGAAAAATGGGGATACTTATTAATGGAAATGGTCTCTCTGCCGGGTCACCCCAAAACGTTTTCCCTTCCTCTTCTTCTTTTTCTGACCTAATTTTTGCTGGCTTTAGGACTCTGGACACTTTACCACTGCTAACCAGTGCTCAAGTGCATGCGCCCTCTGCCTAAAAACATGGTAAATTGGCTCATACCCGATTGCCATATTTCATTTACTTGTAAGTCCCTAGTAAAGTGCACTACATGTGCCCAGGGCCTGTGAAATAAATGCTACTAGTGGGCCTGCAGCACTGGTTGTGCCACCCAGATAAGTAGTCTCTTTACCATGCCTCAGGTCTGCCATTGCAAGGCCTGTGTGTGAGGTTTCACTGCCAATTCGACTTGGTATTTAAAAGTACTTGCCAAGCCTTAAATTCCCCTGTTTCTACATATTTCAACCTTAAGGTAGGCCCTAGGTAACCCATAGGTCAGGGTGCTATGTAGGTAAAATGCAGGACATGTACCTGTGTGGCTTACATGTCCTGGTAGTAGAAAATTCGTTTTCCACTACCGTGAGGCCTGTTCCTTTCATAGGATAGCATTAGGACTACCCTCATATACTATTTAAGTGGCAGATTCTGATCAGAAAGGGGTAACCAGGTCATATTTAGTATGCCCCGAATGGTAATAGAAAATCCTGATTCTTGGTGAGGTTGGATTTTAAATTACTATTTTAGAAATGCCACTTTTAGAAAGTGAGCATTTCTCTGCACTGAACATCCATCTGTGCCTTACAATCCACGTCTGGTTGGGTTTAGTTGACAGCTCCCTGCCAGACAGATCTGTACTGAAAGGGGAACTTGTGCACTCCAAAACCACTCTTTGAAGTCACCCCCACTTCAAAGGCATTTTTGGGTATATAAACTGGGTCCCTGACCCCACCAACTCAGACACTTCTGGACCTGAACCTGCAGCCTGTCAAGAGGTACTGTCTTGCTACCGAAAGTACTCATCTGGACTGCTTTGCTGAGAAGGACTGCTGCCCTCTGACTTTGCTGAGAAGTGCTCTCCAAGGGCTTGGATTGATCTTGCCTCCTGTTTTCCGAAGTCTCAGGGTCCAAAAGACTTTGGGGGTTATTCCAACTTTGGAGGAAGTGGTAATCCGTCCCAAAAGTGACGGTAAAGTGACGGATATACCACCAGCCGTATTACGAGTTCATTATATCCTATGGAACTCGTAATACGGCTGATGGTAAATCCGTCACATTTGGGACGGATTACCACCTCCTCCAAAGTTGGAATAACCCCCTATATCTCTTCAGCGAACTCCTGGTACGCCAAAAGTCACTGCACAGTCTGCCGGAAACAACACACAGCCGTTTTGCGACCGAGAAGTCGCTGCACAGCCGAGTTGGAACGAAGCAGCCAGACTTCCTGAGTGAAGATTCAATGCAGTGCCTGCCTTGTGACCGGACATTCAACGCACAGACCTACCAGATTGACACACAGCCGAACAGGAACGACGCAGTCAATTACCCAAGTGGAGAATCAATGCAGCGCCTGCCAGGCAACAGAAAATTTGACACATCGCCATACCGGATCAACGCAATGCCTCTGACTTCTTCCCGCATGCCCAGGATTTCCCTGCATAGTTTCTGGGCATCAAAAAGATCCCTGCATTGCAGTGAGGAACCAAGTCTGTATGCCGAAAAATAACACAAAGCCCCTTGCAGCGTGCAAATAAACGACACATTATCTGTACCGCATTGGAAAATCCAATGCACACCCTATTTTTACACGCATCTCCTCCACTGCAGTCTCTGTGTGTGTTATTTTGTATGCAAACCAGGTACTTTGTGTAAACAAAAGACAACTGTTGATTTCTAAGATTTAAGACTCTTTTTAATCCTGCAAAAGTGATATCTCAGCTTGTGCTTAGTGGATCTTTATCGCTTTTACCTTAATTTAACCAAATAAATATATATTTTTCTAAACCTGTGTGGTGTATTTTTGTGGTGTTTTCACTGTGTTATTGTCTGATTTATTGCACAAATACTTTAAACATTGCCTTCTAAGTTAAGCCTGACTGCTCAGTGCCAAGCTGCCAACGGGTGGGCACAGGATAATTTGGATTGTGTGTGATATACCCAGACTGGGATTGTGGTCCCTACTTGGACAAGGGTGTATAACTTCACCAACTAGAAATCCCATTTCTAACATTTATAACTAAATGAGATAGGGTTAAGGGAATTTAAAGAGGGGTTTAAAAAGGGATATGCTACTGCAAACACAGACATACAAAAGATCAGGGCCATGGGTATTAATAAAACACACATATAGAGTTATTGCAATTCTAAAGATGTGTAAACAGGTATGAATGTATTCCATCCCAGTCTTGGAGCAAGTCAAGTATCATGCATTGGCACTCACAGGTACTTCAACACAATCCCATAGAAAGCAATAGCAGCAGGGAAATAAAATAACACCACAGTGAAACAAATAATATGTTGATACTTGTGTGTGTGTGTGGGCATGTCTGTATTAGTGCTATAAAATGATATGCAAATAGTTTTTATTATATTAAGCACATCATTGTTAAAATTTACCACATAAAATCTCAAAATGAAACATGCATGTGGGAGTGGGATTTTTTACATTATTGTTTGAAAATTACCATTTGTAAATTAAAATACCGTATTTTGATTTGAGGGGATGGACGCAAGTATGTCTACACCTTTGTGTAAATCTACACTTGGACATGTAAATCTACACTTGGAGATGGTCTCTAGCTCTTATGTACGAGAAGACGAAGGCTCATATTTATGGACTTTTGGTGCAGTGCAGCACAGTAAGGTGACTGTGTCAAAGAGAAAGGGCATAAATGCACCATATCTATGGCAAATTGTGCATTCCTGTCCTTTCCTCCTGCACTGGTGCTTTTTCAGCAGCCTAACACCAACACAGGCACCCTTGCACCAATCTGCAAGGGTGTCTGCATTGCATGCAGGATTTGTTTTGTGTAGGAAGATGCCCTTTACTGCACAAAAACAGTCCAGAGATGCGTTGTCCTCTCTGTGTTTTCTGCAGAAAGTGGAAAAAATTAGGAGAAATAAAAATATTTCTCCTCGTTGTGCCTCACCTGTGGCGGCATACACTTTTGGAGCATCCTGAGGTTTACTAGGTCATGTAAATCTTGGGATCTGTCAAAATCCTTGTTTTTTGTGGGAACACCTACTGAAATGCCCAGGGTCCATCTCCTTGATGTAGAGTAAGGCAATGCAGCAATTTGTGCTACCTTGCATTACTCCATCTGTAAGGCTATTCAAAACCACCCAAAGTGGATTTGTGTGGCCTCATAGATATGATTTTAAGGTTTTCTCCACCTTTGCATCAGTGGCGTAAGGGGATTGCAAATATGTCCCTTTGCCTTTGCTTTTGCTAGCCGCATAAAGAGGGCTTGGCTAACCAATCTGTAAAAGAGGAAAGGCAATGATGGGAGTAAATATTCTACCTGGTATTGAGTTTTGGCCTCATTTCCTAAGGTCAGTTTGTTAAACAGTTCACAGTTTCAACAATGGTAAACATTAAGTTCAGGCAAAAAAGAAAGATTTTCATATTTCCCAGTTTAAAGAAATTATTTAAATCACCCAGTGTGACATAACGTCATGATAGTCCTTTATATCTGGAAACCCTAATTTCTCATCCCTAGCTTCTCCCGTCCCAGCTTCCACCCTCCATGCCTTGACTCACCCTCTCTTCTTCCTCATCCCCCTTGCTTTCCTATTTTATCAACAGAGCAAGGTGTTTGGTGTAAAATTGTGCCTAATGCTTTACTAATGTCCACCATCCAAAATACACAATGGTTTAAAGAATAGACTTATACCTATTCATCCAAGAATAAAAATGTCCAGCAAATGTAAAACACCACCAGTCTCAGAGCCATCGGTGATGAAGAAAAATTATATTTATCTAAAGGCAAGAAAAGATGGTGTTATTTTAAATAATTTAGGCACTATATAACTCATAGAGATGGAGAAAGCACAGTATGCTTCTCTGTTAAGAACGAACGTAGGAATGATAAATGTGTTTTAGCTAATAACAATGCATTATAGCTGAACGATCAAATTGAGAGGGAAAACTTCCACTTATTGGCTGCAATGCAAGCATGGTTACACTATTGTGGCCCCTATGGATTTACAAACATGCTTTCAGACTACACAGCATTCAGTGAAAATCACCAACGTCAGAAGGTAGAGTAGAGCCATTAGTCCACTCTTCTTTAATTGAAAGTGAAGAGGTTGTGGCATATGACTACGCTTTCTACGGGCGAGCACTTATTCTGGAAAGGTTTATCTAATGACACATTTCCCGCCGATATTTCAGTCGTATACCGACCTCCTGATCCCTTTTAAACATGTTTAGCAATATTGTGAGTAGCCTCAGTTCCGGGGTTTTTCACTGAAGAGATGGTTTCTTCTCGGCAAGGATGATGACGCCCTTTCTTTCCTTTTTCTTTGGAACAAAAGCTGATTGAGTCCAATTGCAAATGATCCCACACAAAGGGGCATATTTTGGTTCAACGGGGTCATTTAGAGATATGAGGTTATAACACGTGCATAACCACCCCAATAAAAATTACACTGGACTGGCATACTGGGCAATTTGGCATTCACGATGGCCTGATCTTAAAGGTCAGTTTGTGGTCCTGTTTTTGGCTGTTTGTGTGCATGTTTGATGGACGATTTTTATTGATTATTTTCCTGATACTACCACAAAAACAAATACATACAGTTTCCCATACCTTGAAAAACACCTATTTTGCATGTCTTTGCAAGCTCAAAATGGTCGACATTTTCAAATAAAGACCACCTTTTTGGCTATCTGATATGCAAATGGGGGACACTTTCATTTTGGTGCCCTGGCTTGATCCTGTCCCAGTCCAACCCTGGCTTCAGGGAAAGTACTGCAAGTGCAGTGTGCTTAATACTGTTTTCCAACGGCAGTTACTACCAGGTGTAAACTGTGGGCAAATGCCAGTGCAAAAAAGCAAAAGGAAATTCAATGCTGTCAGCTCTGTACAGGAGCAATTGTTGAACTGGATGTGTTTGTTATTTCCTATTCCAATCCATAAACAGCACATTACAAACTATTTGCTGGCGCGACTTGCCCAAGGTTTTACCAGCTGCAAATTTAAGCACCGATCATAATGCCGTTTTGGTCACCAACAGATGATTTTAGGACAGATTGTGATTGGACCATATCTGCTTGATTGGCATCTTTCTATATATGCTTCTATAATGGCAGTGAAGCGGTCAAATTATTCATTGGTATTTGTTAACGAAATGCTTTCAATAATGAAACAAAAAAAAAATCTCTCTAGAAAGTCGTATGGGGACACCAGTGATTTATCATAAAATATTACAAATAGGAACTAAGAAAATTATTGTGAACGTATTTATGATTCATGAGTAATTATCAATTATTCTGAGTGGAACGAATTTAGTACCTTCCACAGTGGACGATTTTAGAACAGCTGCAGGCAATTTATTTATTTTTAGAGCTTTACATAATACTGTTCTCTATGAAGGGAACATTCTCACAGTGTTGTCTATTTTCACAGCTGTTAATTTTATAATGTTCAAGGATTGAATGCTACCTGTTCATCAGAGCATCTATGTCGATCTAGTGAAGAAATGTAATATATAAGACCTTGTATGTGATTTTACAAATTATGCCGAGCTCATTGAAATTAGGATTTTTTTCAATGAATTAAAAATGAATTAAAACAAACAATTATGTATCTGCTACCAAAATCATTTGCATCTGCTAACGTGGTTATGCTCAAGGTTATGCTAATTGGTTACGTTTAGTTTTTTTGGTGCAAGAGGTCAATTCGGTGTTTTTTAGCGGGTATTTACACATTTAAAAACACAATGATAAATTCATCATTTATGCAAGATCAGATACTATACATAGTTGGTAAGTGGGCCCCGGCATCAACATTTAGCGCATCATTTGACACTGCTGAAAACTGAATCCTTTTGTGAAGCGGTAAGTGAAATTTTGTACTAACTTTTTAAAATAGGTATCCATGACAATGGGATTCCAAATAGACAGTCATATTAGCTGAACTTTTTGACGTAGATATTTCAGCTGGTTCGTATGGGCAAGAGTGTGGTCTCTTTTGTCAGCAGTATACTAGTGATTCACTCTTAACAGAGCTCCCTGGGGAAACTAAAGATGTGAGCATAGGGTAAGAATGTTGTGTTAAATGCAGTGCAATTGTTTAGTCTCTTTCTGCATCTTGTTATTGTCCATGTGTCCTCTTATGTTGATCAGGGTATACATATAGGTCCATACCTATAGTTCAGAAGAATTTCTCAGTGTCAATGTTAAAGGTTTTGACCTAAAAAACAAAATTTTTCAGGAGTCATAGTTAGCAACACTTAACTATAACTTGTTACCATGCACTACTTATGACCTCACATATAACATCACTCATGACAAGTTCTATGACATAATTTTTGACATAACTGATGACATCCTCCCATAGGTACATAACCCTGTGCCAGACCTTGAGCTATGTGCAGCAGAGGTTGGCTGCAGGGCCTGGCCTGAAGCCAGGCCCTGCAGGCAACCCCTCAGCAGGCAACTAATCCTGCTCCACATACAGCCTTCAGCTGTTTGCGGCTCCGGGTAAGCTGCAGTGCCTGTCCTGTGGCCAGGCCCTACAGCTAGCTAACCACACAAACCCATCCCTGTGAGGTGGAGAGTTGGCCGCAGAGCCTGACCAGTGGCCAGGTTCTGTGGCCCACCCCCAATGTGCCCCAATATGCAGCACTCCTCCCCGGGCCAATTACAGCTCCAGTTACCACATCCTGCATGGTCTGGTCAATTAGTAAAAGAGGAGAGGGGTTACACAGCCCTTCCCCTGGGCCAGTTTTTGCTTCTAGGACACCATCCCCTGGAGCCCCAGCTTTTAGTGAGAGGGGGAGGGGACCACATGGCCCCACTCCCTGGGCCAATTTCTGGCCCTGAGGACCCCATCCCCTGGGGCCCAGCAACCTCATCATGGGTGCCCTGATCCCACAGTGGAGCCGTAATACCCCGTGGACCTTGCCGGCTTCCTGCCTTCAGCGAGATCCGGCATTGCTCCCGCAAGCAGGGAGCAGCAAAAATACTGCTTCTTGCATGTGGGAGGAATTTCCTCATCTATTTCCCTGCTCACTTGACAGCAGGCAGGGAAACAGTTAAACAGTTCAATCTCAGCAGGTTGGATCAGTTTTCCTTCTTTCGCCCACTGGGAGTAGACTTACTGTTTGAACTAGCTTGGCTGTCAAAGCTTCGGCCAAGTGAAAGCAAACATCTATGTCAAAGGGTGGTCACCTCAGGACATAGGGAGCTGGCCCTGGGGGGTGGCTGTCCCCAGGGCCATTAATGGCTCTAGGAGGGGGCCAATCAGTACCCCCTCCTTTCAGTTTGCACAGGCTGACCCCTGGGAGGTTATGGTCCCCGGGACATAAACGGCCTGGAGGGGCATGCAACCTTCCACCCTGCCCTTTGAAAGATTGGCCGTGCCCTGTGGAGGTGGCAGTCCACAGAGCTATAAGGTCTGAGGAGGGGGCCGTATGGCCCTTCTCCTCCCCATCTTAGTTAGGCTTGACCACAGGAAGGTTGCGGTCCCTGGGCCATAAAGGGCCCTGGAGGGGGTCCACAAAGCCCCCTCTCCTGGCATACATTAACCTTGCCCTGGGAAGGTGGTAGCCCCGTGGCTGTAAATGGCCTGGGGCAGGGGGCAGTCTAGCCCCCTCTTCTTGATTAAACATTGCCCTGGCCCTGGGGAGGGCAGCACTTCTATTTTTTTGTTTTGCTATGGATTCACAGATCCTTCATGTACTTGTGAGAAAGTAAAAAAAAATATTTTTGGCCCCAGTCAGGGTCCCTCTGCGGCCCCACCACCAATCCTAACGGGTCAGGGTAGACCTCACAGCCTTAGGGTGGTCACCCCTAACTTTTTGCCTGACTCCCTCCACTTTAAACATACTGTTATTGCTGGTTTTAAGACTCTTCACACTTTATCACTGCTAACCAGTGCTAACGTGCATATGCTCTCTCCCTTTAAACATGGTAAGATTGGATCATACCCAATGTGGATTATTTAATTTACTTATACATTCCTAGTAAAGTGCACTATGTGTGCACCTGTAGATTAAATGCTACTAGTGGGCCTGCAGCACTGATTGTGCCACCCACTTAAGTAGCTCCTTAACCTTGTCTCAGGCCTGCCATTGCAAGGCCTGTGTGTGCAGTTTCAGTGCCAATTTGACTTGGCATTTAAAAGTACTTGCCAAGCCTAAAACTCCCCCTTTTCTTCATATAAGACACCCCTAAGGTATGCCCTAGGCAACCCATAGGGCAGGGTGCTGTGTAGGCAAAAGGCAGGACATGTACCTGTGTAGTTTACATGTCCTGGTAGTGTAAAACTCCTACATTCGTTTTTACACTGTTGTGAGGCCTGCTCCCTTCATAGGCTAACATTGGGGCTACCCTCATACATAGTTTGAGTGGTAGCTGCTGATCTGAAAGGAGTAGGAAGGTTATATTTAGTATGGCCAGAATGGTGATACAAAATCCTGCTGACTGGTGAAGTTGGATTTAATATTACTATTTTAGAAACGCCACTTTTAGAAAGTGAGCATTTCTCTGCACTTAAATCCTTCTGCCTTACAATCCACGTCTGGCTGGGTTTAGTTGACAGCTCCCTTGTGCATTCACTCAGACCCACCCCAAACACAGGATACTCAGCCTCACTTGCATACATCAGCATTTTGAATGGGTCTTCCTGGGCTGGGAGGGTGGAGGGCCTGACACTTACATGTCAAAGGACTGTAGCCTGCCCTCACACAAAAGACTGCCACACCCCCTACTGGGACCCTGGCAGACAGGATTGAACTGAAAGGGGACCTTGTGCACTTCTAAGCCACTCTTTGAAGTCTCCCCCTCTTCAAAGGCACAATTGGGTATTTAAACAGGGCCTCTGCCCCTACCAACTCAGACACTTCCTGGAGATGAGAACCTGAACCAGAACTTGCATCCTACCAAGAAGAAATTCCTGGCTTTCCAAAGGACTCACCTGACTGCTTTCTGTGAAGGATTGCTGCCTTGCTGTTGCCCTGCTGCCTTGCTGCTCTCTGGCTGTGGTGAGAAGTGCTCTCCAAGGGCTTGGATAGAGCTTGCCTCCTGTTCACTGAAGTTTAAGGACCAAAAAGACTTCATCTCTTCAAGAAGGACTCCTTGTGTGGCAAAAATCGATGCACAGCCTGCCAGAAACGACGCACAGCCTGCACCGTGGTGAAAAATTCACTGCACGCTGAACCGGAACGACACAGCCTGACTTCGCAATAAGTGATGCAGCGCCATTATAGCTACCGGAAATGCAGCGCATGGCCCACTGAATCAACACACAGCTGAGCCGGAACGACGCAGCCCGACTTCCATAGAGGAATCGACACAGTGCCTTCCGTGCGGTAGAAATTTCCACACAACACCCACTGGATCGACGCAGCCCCTGTGACTTTGTCCTGTCAGTGCAGGAAATCCATGCATCATCCCCAGGGTGTCCAAAAACCCCACAACCCGAAAAGGATCGACGACCGAGCGCTGGAAATTGACGCACAGCCGTACCTGCTTGAAAACTAAACGACGCATCGCCGTGTGCGATCCAACAAATCGACGTACACCCCCTTATTTTCCACGCATTTACTCCTCTGCGGTTCTTTACGGAGATTTTGCACACGAACCAGGTACTTTGTGCTTGAAAGAGACATTTATTTGCTTTTAAAAGACTAAAGACACTTTACATCACTTTTACAGTGATATCTCAACATATATTTATTGCATTTTAATCTTTTTGACCTGCATCTTATCAGATAAATATTGTATATTTTTCTAAAGAAGGTGTGGTGTATTTTTGTGGTGCTATACTGTGTTATTGCATGATTTATTGCACAAATACTTTACACATTGCCTTCTAAGCTAAGCCTGACTGCTCAGTGCCAAGCTACCAGAGGGCGGGCACTGGATAATTTGGATTGTGTGTGACTTACTCTGACTAGAGTGAGGGTCCTTGCTTGACAGGGGGTAATCTGACTGCCAACCAAACACCCCATTTCTAACACTACCCTTGTTGTTTATATTTTGTATTTTATTTTAGGACTCAGAGCTGAGTCCCAAGTCCTATGATGGCTGCCACTGTTTTCCTGGTTGAGGTGGCAGCAGCAAATCAAATCGCAATTTGAGATCTGTCCAGATTGTCTGAGCCTTCGTGTACCGAGATATACAAAGTTTTATGAGAAAGCACACAAGGCACTCTTACTGGACCTTGATCTAGCTTTCTGTCAAGTTTGATGTAAATCCGTTAAGTGGTTTAGGCTGTAGCTCTGTCTAAAGTTGCTATGGGAAACGGAATGGAGAAAACGTGCTTTGCGACACCCCCTTTCTTCTCTGCCCCTTCTTGCTGATCACCCCAAAATGTCCTATGCACAAACTAGGAAAACAAAAGCTATATATATAGTCGCTGAACAAAACCAAAGGTTACAGGGACGTTATAGTTAGGGTTTGAATTTAGTCATACAAAACAATAGAAATTCAGCAGTTATAGTTAGAGTTATTTCAAGTAACTATGACTCGCACGCTAAGGTAACTATAATTTGCCCACTCGCAATGCACAGTTTTCTCATCAATAATTTTATTGCAAATGATATAGAGATAATATCAATGATGACATATAAGGTGTCATCAATGATATAATATGTGGGGTAATTAGCTGTGCATGGCAAAGGCATGCATTATAGTTACCTTAGGGTGTGAGTAAAAAAAACCAGTTCCCCCAGAACCTGGCCCACATGTGGGAATAACAAAAGGAAAGAGCCGGAGTCCACCCTTGTTAAAAAAAAAAAATCTCAGAAAAATCCACAGATTCATCCACCAATTTTTCTGAGATTTTTTTTAATTTTTAAAAATGAGTTTTAGCTCTGGTGGGATTTGTGGGGAACCACTAGACCAAGCCTAGTGGCTCAGGGTGACCCTACCCTGTCCCCTTTTCTTTTGTTTTAATCTTTTTTATGGGACGCGGCTTCAGTCCCAAGGTGGCTGCCAACACTTCCTTGTTGAAGTGTTAGCAGTCAATCTGATATCAACACAGGGATAGCCTAGATATCTATATTTTCTTGCCCTCCTCTTGACTGATCATCCTGAAACTTTCAATAGGGCAGCTGAACGGACCAAAGTATAAGTATTGTAAATGTTCTGAAGATTCATCAAGAGGCTCCAAAGTTATTGGCAAAACAAAAAAAATGTTCTTTCTATGGAAATGAACTAAAACTGTCTACTGACACACACATATAAATATTACATTGTGGCTGTTGCCACTAGGTAGTAATAATTAGGACCATGTTTCCATAGAAAAAGTGCTTTTTGATTTGCCTTTATCTTTGGTGTTGTTTGAAGAATCGTCACAACATTAAAAAAAAAAGTGCACTATTGATTTTTCTTGTACATGGGAAGTTTAGGGGTGATCAGTATCGGAGACTGTTTCTCTGTATAGTGTACGAAATTGATGTGCACTGTGCAGAGGGTCCAAGCAACCCCGCTTTGGTATCCAGAGGTAAAAGGCAGACAACCTAATGCTCTATTTTTGTGGTACTGTGGGCGAGCAGTTAGGCTAGTCCAGGAGATGTGCTAAGCATTTGTTGTACTCACAGTATCAATAAATGTGGACACACACTCGGAAGAATAACTCAAGACCAATTAAAAAAAATTAAAGACCAAGATGATCAATCTATGGGAAGTACTTCTTTTCTTATGAGTTTTCAAAATTCTGTTTTTGTGCGTAATTACACACCAGAGAATCAATGGGAAAATCTTTAAAAATGCATATAAAATCAGGCAATGCTCCCACAATTGTCACCTTCTATTTTTAGGCTGAGGTCATCGGAGTATCCAATAGGCCACCTCGAGAACACGGGTGGTTCCCGGTTTGAGTGGGAGCAGCGGCTGAAGGTCTTTCAGCTGGCACCAAAAGGAAAAGGAGACCCCTTGGAAACACACTGCAAAGTTGGACTTAAAGCTAAGTTTGCTGTATCCCCTTGGAGAGTGGAGGTTGCAAGAGATTAGGGACCTCTAGAGCACAGCTGGTTGGTCGATGCATGGGCCAAGGAGGCCAGGTTCAGCACAGATAATTTAGCCAGGAATCGTACATCTTAGGGTGCTTGGAGTCAAGAGCAGGCGACTTTGAGGGTGGACTGAACGTCAGCAGGGCCACTCTGGGGGCTGGTTCTTGGATGTCCTGAAGTCCCTCAACTGGTGCTTGCTTCTGGGCTTTTGGGTGTTCGGAGCGGACTTTGCTTCTGGGTGGCTGATGTTAGGGGTTTCATATAACATATAGTGGTACACCACAGTCATGGAGAGTTGCAGTGCCACCAACCTTGGCACAGTGGCAGGTCTTGTCGTTAGGGGTGTTGTACAGAATTTAGCTTGGCTGTTGGGTCTGGGTCATTGGTCAACAGCTAGTCACTTTACTAAACATCATGGTTCATTACAGGGTGCAGGAGAGTGATACTGTCACTCTGAGGGAGTTTATTGACACTTTTCAGAAGGCTTAAGATTCTCTGGGCTTTAGAGAGTCCTTCAGGTTTGCAGGAGACACCTCATCAGCGATGGTCTAGCCCTTGAAGCAGTAGGCAGGGTTTGGCATCTTTTTCATTCTGCAGTAGGGCTTCAATACTCGTCCCTTGGATCTTCTTTGTCCTGGTTTTCTTTGTGTCCATTAAATCTGAGGACTTGATATAGTGATGCTTTCTAAATATTGCATTTAGGGCATATTATGAAGAGTACCTGATAGTGGCCCATGGGCCACCTATCTTAGGATGGATGCACCCGCTTAGTGACCACTTCTTTGAGGAGGGGTCACATCCCTAACCCTAATTGGCTATTTTCCTACCATCCACAATGGAGGAAAATAAAATGGAATGGTCACCTCACCTGCCACAACTGAGGGATGGTGTAGGCTGGGGAAGTCCACCCCTCCTATCCTTGCTAGGTCTCCCACTCTTTTTCCCATCTAAAATAGGGGTAAAACCATTGGGCAGCCATCTGCTGCAAGCAAAGCAGAAGAGGCAGGGTCAAATTTCAAAGGTGGCAAAACCTTTGAAGCTGACTGCTGGTGCATGATGCCTGCCTAGGGGAGGAGGTGTGACACCTTTGCCCAGTAAAGGCTGTGTTTTGGTTCCTGAGAGCACAGGCTCTCACCTCAGGAGTCCAGAATCATGTCTGGTGGTAGCAGGTTTGTTAGGACCAGTCAGCAACCATGCCAGGGCTGTTAGGTTTTGCAGGGAGTACATCTGAGGTGCCCTCTGGGCACATTGTATAGTAAATCAAACACTGGCATCAGTGTGGGTTTATTATTCTGAGTTGTTTGATGCCAAACAACCCAGTGTTTGGGGAGGCCATCATGTAGCTGGGGAACTTGTAATGACCAGTGACCAGCACATGTATTTGCTCTGGCTTCCCTGTACACTTACTATGTTTAAGAATGAGCAAAGACACAGTAGGGGAATATTTGCTCATGCACACATATGTGCCTACATGTATTATAGTGCACCCTGCCTTGTGGCTGAAAGGCCTGCCAGAGCGATCACTTACCTATATTGCATGCAGTGTTAGTGGACATAGCACTCTTGGTGAGTGCCATGTCGAGTTTGCAACTTTGGATATAACTTGTTCAGCATTTGCAATGGCAGTCTGCATAAGGCTGGTGTAGTGGCACAATTGGTGCTGCAGCTCTGGGGTCCCTCTTCAGTACCCATGCCCTAGGTACCAGGGGTACCATTTACTAGGGGCATATAAAGGTGTCTGAAGTGCCAAACATTGTATAGTTCTGGGGAATGTGATTTGGACTTGGCAACCTGTTAGCAGGGGCCCAGGTCACTTACAGTTTGAAACCACATCATCTTCCAGGCAAAAAGTGGGGGGCCACGGATGTCAAAAGAGGCCCTTTTTCACACTACCACGCCTAAATGAAAGGGGATGAAACTACCCTTTCCCTGGGGAGTCTTCATCCTCTAAGTGTAAGAACCTGGAAAGGCCACCTGCATTGACATAGGCAGTCCCGGGTCTGTGTTCCACTTTAAAGTCTATTCCCTGTTGAGATATGGACCACCTAAGCAGTTTGGGGTGTTCACCTTTCATATTTTGAAGGCACCTGAGAGGCCTGTGGTCTGCCTGAACTATGAAGTGAGATCCAAATAAGTATGGCCTTAGCTTATTTAAGGGCTAGAACACAGCAAAAGCTTCCCTCTTTATGGCACTCAATTTGTGATCCCTGGGGAGTAGCCTTCTGCTTATAAAAGCAATAAACTGGTCATGTCCCTCATCATTTGTTTGGGCTAAGACTGTTCTTATAACGAATCCAGAGGCAACTCTTTGGGCAATAACTGCCTGAAGTAATCTGTAGCTTTCAGGACTGGGGCAGAGCATATTGTAGCCATCAGAGTGTCAAAATCCTTTTGACAACTCACTGTCCCATTAACCTTTTCTTGGGCATTTTCGTAGAGGTAAGTTCTGTGAGTTAGGCCACTATGGAGCCATAATCCATCACAAACCTCCTATAGTACCCAGTTAAGCCAAGGAATGTCCTTAATTGAGTCTGTATGGTTGGAGCTACCCAAGCCAGAATTGTCTAGATCTTGGGCTGTAGGGGCTGAACTTGGCCTCCACCTATCAGGTGGCTGAAGTATACAACCTTTCCCTGCCCTATCTAACACTTAGTGGCCTTGATAGTGAGCCCTGGCTTTTGTAGAGCCTCAAGGACCTTTCCCAGGTGGATCAGGTGATCCTGCCAGGCGGAGCTGTACACAGCAATATCATCTAGATAAGCTGCACTAAAGGCGTCTAACCTAGCTAGGAATTGGTTCACCAACCTCTGGAAGGTCACAGGGTCTTTCTTTAATTCAAAGGGCATTGCAGTGAACTGATAGTGTCCACTTGGGTCGTAGAACACTGATCTTTCTTTTGCTCCAGAGTGTCAGGCCACACTGCCAGCATCCAGATGTAAGAAAACGATATTTGGCTGCCCATAATTTGTCTATGAGCTCATGAGCTCTGGGAATTGGGTATGCATCAATTTTTGTTACGGCATTGAGGCCCCTATATTTCACACAGATCCTCATCTCCTTTTTCTCTTCCTTGGAGTGAGGTTTGGGGACTAAAACGACTAGGGTAGCCCAGGGGCTCTCAGATGGTTCAATGGCACCCAAATCTAGCATCTTGTTTACTTCAACTTAGATGCTTTCTCTGAAATGGTATAACAGTCTATAAATGTTGTTTTTGACAGGCAAGCTGTCTTCAGTGTCCACATCATGGGTATACCAGTTAGTTCTACCAGGGGTCAGAGAAAATAGCACAGCATACTGGTTGCAGACTTGCCTTCAAACAGCCAGCTGTTGTTCTGTGAGGGTGTCTGACAAGACAACTCCATGAACAGAACCATCTTTTTTGGCTGCTGGACAGGAGATCAGGGAGAGGTTCATTCTCTTCTTCCTGTCCCTCATTGTAACCATGAGCATGGCCACACCAGTTCTGTCAAAAAAGGGCTTCAAGCAGTTGACATGTCTGATTCTTTTGGGATTCTTGCAACATCCAAGGTCAACTAAATAGGTGACCTGCCCTTTTCTTTCAAGTATGGGGTAGGGCCCAGATCACTTGTCTTGGAGAGCCCTAGGACCCACAAGCTGCAACGCCCAAACCTTCTGCCCTGGTTGTAACTCCACCATAGCAGCTTTTTGGTCATACTAATGCATCTGGAGCTCCTGGTTGGCCTAAAGGTTTTTGCTAGCTTTTTTCATATACTCAGGCATCCTGGAATGAAGGCCAAGTACATAATCCACAATGTCCTGTTTGGGCTTTATGACAGGCCTCTCCCAGCTATCCCTCATAGGACTCAATGGACTTCCAACAGGATACTCAAGTAAACGTTCAAAAGGGGAATACCCTACTCCCTTTTCTGCCACTTCCCTGTATGCAGACAGGAAAGCAAGACATCCCATCATCTTCTGAGTTTATCAGGGAGTCCTCCAATCATGCCTTTCAATTTTTGGTTGAATCTTTCAACCAACCCATTGGTCTGTGGATGTTATGGAGTAGTGAAGTTATAAGTTACACCACATTCCTGCCATATTGGTTTCAAGTATGCGGACATGAATTTTGTACCCCTATCTTATACACCTCTTTAGGAAAGCCAACCCTAGTAAAAATATCCATGCGGGCCTTGACGCTTGGGCAGGGGCAGTGATGGTCTTAAGAAGAATAGCTTTAGGATATCAAGTGGCAAGATCCACTACCACTAGGATATATATATTTCCTGAGGCTGTTTTATGATCAAGGGGGCCAACAATATCAACCCCTTCCCTTTCGAAGGGCACCCCATACACAGGTAATGGGATTAAGGGGGCTTTCAGGTGGCCTCCTGCCTAACCACGTGCTTGACAGGAGACACAGGCCTGGAAACAGTCCTTTACCTTTTAGGGTATACTAGGCCAGTAAAAGTGATTTACTAACCTACTCCAGGTTTTGTTTTGGCCCAGGTGCCGAGCCAGGGGAATTTCATGGGCTAGAGAGAGAAGAAACTCTCTGAACTGCTGGGGAACTACCACCCTCCTGGTTGCACCAGGCCTGAGGCCTCTGGCATCAGTGTATAGGAGTTCATCTTCCCAATAGATCCTGCAGGTATAACTGACATTACCCTTTTCTTCCTATGCAGCTCGTTGTCTCAGGTTTTCAAGAGTGGGACAGGTTCTTGTCCCTGGAACAGATCCCCCCTAGAGGATCCCCTGGTCCCAAGACCTCTGGGTGGTAAGACACAAGCTCTTTAGGCTCAGTTCCCTCTGGTGTTAATGAGTCCTCTTCCTGGGAAGAGGGGTTCTGACTTGTCATCTCTTTAGAAGCTGGTCCCCCAGTCTTCTAGCCTTTTCTCTTGGAGGGTCGGTTCATTCCTACAGGATCCAACACCTCTCGTTCACTCTGGAGTTTGCTCTGTGCCCTTATTTTGACACAACCCCATCCTGGGATCCCAAGCATGGCTGCATGGGTCCTCAGTTCTACTTCAGCCCAGGGAGAATTATCCAGGTTATTTTGAAGCAGACAGTCTCCAGGGATGGATGGGTACACAGCCACTTCTTTCTGTCCAATTACTCCCCCCAGTCAAAAGATACCATTGCCATGGGTTGGACCTTTGTGACATTGTCAGCACAGTTGACAGAATACGTTTTCCCTTTCAGGTACTGATATTAGTGGAGCAGGTAATACGTCACCATGGTGACACTAGCTACATTGTCCCTCAAGACTTCTACCCTAGTCCCATTAATCAAAGGATGCTGCCTGTATTTTTGCATGTTAGTAGGCCAGGTAGCACAGGACAAGTTCACCTCTCCCTCTGTGAGTAATGTTGCCTCTGTGGGTTCACTGACATAGGCCACAACTGTGATCCCATCTGGAGATTTGCAACTGCATTTACTGCAGGTGGACTAGAGGCATTCTTTTAGTTTTTACAGCTAGGGTCTCCAATTTGGTGTCCTTTGTTTTTGCAATCATGGCACCAAGCCCTGTTGGGATCAAAGTGTTTGCCTTTGTACCCACCCTTAGACTGTGAGGAGTCTCAGGTTCCACTCTCCTGAGCAGGTTTTTGTGGTCCCAATGAAGACTCTTATTTCCTGTTTTAGTTCCCGTCTTTCCCTTAAGGAGGCTTTTTGGCCTCTTTCTTTTGGTCTTCCCCACCAGTGGTCGTTTTGGTTACCATTGTTTTGACCCAGTGGTCCGGCTTCTTCCCCAACTCTAGAAGAGAAAGCGGGCCTAAGTTTACCAGGAACTGATGTAGTTTCTCATTGTAACAATTACTCAAAAGATGTTCTTTCACAACCATATTGCAGAGCTCATCATAATCTTGCACCTTTACCTTCTAACCAACCACCCAGCAATTTTACTGAAAAATCTACAAATTCTACCCAGGACTGACTCTGGCATTTTTTTAATTCTGTATTCTTCAGTGGTAAGTCCAAAGCCCTCAATCAGGGTAGCCTTCAGGAGGTTATAGGACTTAGCATCCACCTCATTCAATGTCAGGAGTCTAACCCTGCATTTATCTGAGAACAATTGCCACAATAAAGAGCCCTACTGTTTCTTATCCACTTCCATGGCTGTGCAGTCTCTTTCATGGCAGAAAACCATTTGATGATATCATCACCTTCTGTGTAAGGGGGGCAACTCCTTTGAGGAGTTTTAAGTTAAAAGACTTCTCTTTCTCCCTAGTTACTTGTATGTTACCGTCAGAGATGGGTCATAGGCCCAGCTCTCTTCTTTTGACTTCTATATTCAAACGTTGTGCTTCTAAAGCCAATCTTTTGGTCAACCCTGCCAGAGCCAAATCCTCCTCTGAGGGGGAACCTACTTCTGAGACAGAGGAGTCTGCCTCCTCTTCTTCAGCTTCATTCAATGGAGTTTTCTTGATTTTACTTTTCTAAGATTTCAATCCACTGAGTGTTCAGTCTCATTTACTACCACAAGCCTCCTAAACTTTTCTGTGGTAGCATGAGCACCAGTGTGAGAGAGCCCTTAGCTGGGTGTACTTCATTCCCATCCAGGAGTCGGGTGCATCAGACATTTATTTCTCACTAAAATACGGACCTTTTTAACTTTAGAAAAACTTTTGGAAACTTAAGAAATCTTTTGAATACTTTTTCTAAGGCATAACTGTAGTAAAGACTATTACATTCTAATCACCATTTCAGGGACCTAGCCGGGGCCCTATCAATTAGCTTTAACATTTTGAAAAATAGTCCAATTGCAAAATACAATTAGGAGAAAGACAATTTTTAGAGGTACTCATGGGATCACTAAATGGCACAGTGGTATCAGCAAATGCAAAGTCTTAGATCCCATCGCTGCCACTAACTTTAGGCTGGCTCTCAATATAGCGAAGGAACATGATTTGCACTGTGCAGAGAGTCGAAGCAATGCCATTTTGGTATTGAGAGGTAAAAAGCAGACCACCTAATGCTCTGTTTTTGCAGGAGTGTGGCTAAGCAGTTAGGTTAGTCAAGGAGATGTGCTAAGCATTTTTTGTACTCACAGACAAGACCTATTTACAAACATACTTCAGATTTTTATTAAATGTTTAAGATCAAGATCATTAATCTACAGTAAGTAATAACTTCCTTATGATTTTTCAAGGTTTAGAAAATATTCAGTTTTTGTGCGTAATAATGCACCATAGCAATCCATGGGAAAATCATTAAAAATGCATCGAAAATCAGGCAATGCTCTCACAAATGTCACCTTCTATTTTTAGGTCGAGGTCACCAGTGTGTCCAGTAGGACAGCTGGGGAACATCGGGAGGTTCCCGGTTCGAGCGTGAACAGCGGTTGAAGGTTTTGAGGCAGGCACCCATAGGAGAAAGGGACCCATTGAAAATACACTGCAAATTCAGACTTAAAGGTAAGTCTGCTGGGTCTCCTTGGAGGGTGGAGGTCGCAAGGGGTTAGGAACCCCCTAGAGCACAGCTAGTTGGTCAGCCTGGGAGGCCGAGTGCAGCATTGATAGGTCAGCTAGGAGATGTGCATCTTAAGGTCCTTGGATTTAGGAGCAGGCAACTTTGAGGGGGGACTGCAGCTCAGCAGGGCTCATCTGGGGGTGATTCTCAAGTGTCCTGAATTCCTTCAACTGATGATTGCTTCTGGGCTATTGAGTAACCGGCGAGGACTTTGTTTCTGGGTGTCTGACGTTGGTAGTCTGGTACCACAGGTAGTGGTACGCCACAGCACTGGAGAGTCACAATGCCACCAAACTTAGCACTGTGGCAGGTCTTTCACTTCCAGCTGTTATGTAGAATTTGGTTTGGCTGATGGGTCTGGGTCGTTGTTCAGCACCTGGTCACTTTACCGGTCTTCATGGGTTCCTTGCCTGCAGGGTGCAGAAGAGTGGTACCTTCACTCTGAGGAAGGTTCTTGGCAATATTCAGAAGGCAGGAGGTGCTTTGTAGAATACTTCCAGAATGGCAGCCATCGGGTAGTTCTTCAGCAGGGGACCATGCTCCAATATAACATCGTTGGTCCAAAGGTCCATATTGCCCCAAGGAACTTGATCCCTAATATGGGAGGGTTCCCCTACTTAGAATAGAAGTAGTGTAGCCTGTTATGTGAGTAATTCTATCTATCAGTGTATATAGTGCAGCTTCGGAGTTACTTTTTAGGTCCTGATGAAGACATCTAGAGTGCAAAACATGTTGACCAGCTTACCAGCTAAAAGGAAAATATCCTCTTTAACTTGGTGTTGTTAGTTGAGTGGCAGAACCTTATTCCCTCTCCACTCCTGTTCATTCATTTTTAACCTTGACCTAGGGTCTACACGCCAATTAAATTAGTTGTTTGGAGGCCCTTGAATCAATTTTACCTTTATTTTTCTCCTGCTCTTTACTGGGGGTAGGTCTAAATTGATTCCTACCCAGGCACACGCTCTTGATGAAAGATCTCCGGTAAAGTGCCCCTTTGCGGGGCCCGTCAGGCATTGCAGTTCTGGCCTGACGAGGAGCTGGCCCTATGATGAAGCATGACATCCATTGGGTGTGTGAGGGCTCTTCCTTCTAATTTAAGAAGTGTCTTTTCAAACCTGTGCCTCTTTGTCTTTTTTCCTTTATAGGAACAGTGTACCCATTTTGAAATAGTTTTGCAGAATACTTCAAGTTTCTAGGCAACACCTCAGCAGCAATGGCTGAGTCCTTGGAGCAGCAGCAGGGTTTGGTGCATTTTTCTTTCTGCAGCAGGGCTTCAGTTGTCATGCAGGGGGTCTTTTTTTTCCTGATCTTCTTTGTGTCCATCAAATCTGAAGGCTTGGTCTAGTGATGCCCTCTAAATACTGCATTTAGGGGATGTTAGGGGGAGTACCTGGTAATGGCCAATAGGCCACCTACCTTAGGTTGGCTACACCCACTAAGTGATCACTTACCATTGGGCAGCCATCTGCTTCTAGCAGCAGAGGTGAGGGTCAGATTTCAAAGCCTTTAAAGCTGACCACTGGTGCAGGGTGCCTGCCTGGGGAGGAGGTGTGACATCTCAGCCTAGGTAAGGCTTTGTGTTCTGGTTCCTGAGAACACAGGTTCCCACCCTAGGAATCCACAATCATGTCTCTTGGTGGCAGGCTGGTTAGGACCAGTCAGCAACCATGCCATCACCATTAGGTTTTGCATGGCGCACCTCTGAGGGTCCTCCTGGGTGCATTTTATAATAAATCTAAAACTGGCACCAGGGTGGGTTTATTATTCTGAATTGTTTTATACCAAACAACTCAGTGTTCTGACAGGCCATCATGTAACTGGGGAACTCGTAATGACACATGCATTTGCTATGGCTTCCCTGTACACTTACTATGTTTAAGAATTAGCAAAGACACAGCAGGGGCATATTTCCTCATGCACACATATGCCCTCACATGCATTATAGTGCACTCTGCTTTGGGGCTGCAAGGTCTGCCAGAGGAGTGACTTACCTATATTGCATGCAGTGTTAGTGGACATGGCATGCTTAGTGAGTGTCATGTTGAGTATGCAACTTTGGATACACCTTGCCATGCACTTGCAATGGCAGACTGCAGGAGGCTGGTGTGGGGCCTCTCAGTTACGCATAATTGGTGCTGTAGCTCTGGGGGGTCCTCTCCAGTACCCATGCCCTAGGTACCAGGGGTATATTTTAACTAGGGACTTACTAAGGTGGCTGAAGTGCCAAACACAGCACAGTTCTGGGAAAGAGATCTGGCCAGGAGAACTTGTTTAGCAGGGGCCCAGGGGGCTTTCAATTTGAAACCACATCATCTCCCAGGCAAAACGTAGGGGCTAACCGTGTCAAAAGAGGCCCTTTCTCACAATCCATCATGTAGAGGCAGAGAGGATAAAAAAACATGTTTTTCCCATATATATATATACATTTACCAAAAGCTGCCAAAAAGCATCTGCACCTCTCGCCCATAGTAGGTGCTACGACAAGGATAGCCTCACGGCATCTCCGTTTCTCTAAAACTAATGTCTAACACTCCAGCGGAGATATCGAGGAGTCTTGTAAAAATAATCTTACATTCTGCCGCACTTGAAACTTTGACAGATGCATTTTGGCATAAAAACCTTTCTCGATGTTAAAGTACCGACTATATGCCGATCATATTAATACAAGCACAAGGAACGTTGCTGAAGTCAAAATAATGGAAACTGAAAATGGACTAACATACATACTACATAATATTGGTTGGTGGCGGCCATGTTATAACAAGTTCTTAGTCTGGTTTGTACCATTATTCTGATCAACTGACTGCATCATTTCTCGTATATTCATTCTGCAATGTACAAATAGCCATAAATGATTAAAATAGATAAATCAACACATGATTCTGCCCAAATTCATATTGAGCATCTAATGATCAAAAATTCCATTGGAAAGTTTCTAATGCCGTAATTGTGTACTAATGGAAATGAAAATAAAACTAAACAGTCAAACATTTGTGAAATAATTATGAGTCACTTTCCATACATTATAATGCATTATAGTCAAATTCACTGGGAAGCCCTGGTTGGGCAATCGCTGCAAAAGCCCTCATGTTCTGGATGTCAAAACTCCTGCAGCTCAACCATTTAGCCTACATAGGTCCACTTCTCTTCATCCATATTTAATTCCTTGGGTGTCTTAGTTTGCATTTCTATGATGTAACGGGTTTCCAACTATCTCAGTTGCCGAATCATATCGCCACCCCGTTTGTCTTTGGGCACGTGGTCCACACAGAAAAATTGTGATAGGTTTCTGTTTTCTTCATGAACAGCCTGGAAATGTCGTGCCACTGGATATGTGGGGTCACCCTTGGCTATCAACATCATGTGTTTCAACACTCAGATTTTTGCTGGCTTAACTGTGCTACCACATATCACAAATTGCAGGGACACAAAAGACAATAAACCATGTATTTAGAATTACAATTCAGTAATTTAGTCATCAATTTCTTTCTACTAGTCCTGGACACCTCATATTCCTGCACTTTACCACTAATCCTGCATGCTTTGCAGTTCATAGATGGACAAAAACCTGTTACCTTCAATTATATATATATATATATATATATATATATATATATAGAGAGAGAGAGAGAGAGAGAGAGAGAAAGAGACAGAGAGAGAGAGAGAGAGAGAGAGAGAGAGGGAAGAGAGAACTCTGTGTAGTTCCCAACTTTAGGTGGAGAGCAGCTCCGGTAAGTAGCACCCTGCAACACCAATGACACTCTAGATTTGCTCACCTCAAATGTCTGTTTTTAAGCATAGGATTGGCACAGTGATATCCACGCTGAGCAAGAAAGTAACAAAGTCTTTTGCCATTTGTACAGCAAAATCTTTAAGCATAGGATTGGCCCAGTGACATCCTTGCAGAGCTGTAAAAAAACAAAAGCCTTCCTTTCACCACTCCAGGCACAGTATTACAGCTTTGGGCCACTCTAACCCTGAAAGGGTATTGTTTTGACATATATATATATATATATATATATATATATATATATATATATATATACCTAAATAATATTCTTTCCAAACTCCATGAAATAGAGAAAGCGAAGATGGAATAGCAGAATATTAATTCAGAAGCTGCTGCAAATGTAGTGTTATAAAATTAACACAGTGTACGAAAACTCCTTGGGCAAGGTAATTGATAACTCCAATAGTTATTGACAAGTATCTATACAATACATCCTAGTCACATTTTCAAGGACTTATTTTAGAATCCTTTTGGTTTCTAGTACCACTATCTATATGAAACACCATATGTGCCTTGTATCTACAGTGCTTTTATCATCATTAGTTTCTGTAGTTGGTTTTTGGTATTTAAATGATAATTGAAAAGATTTTAATTTAAGTAAATTATACAGTTTGAGTCTTCTTAATTCAAATTATAAACATGCCTTTGCCATGTTAATTACCATGGCAATAACTTATCGATCTTCTAGTAAAAGGCTAACAATGCGCTATTACATTTCTATGGACAATAAATTAGAGTCATAACAGCCAAAGAAAACTCATTTGTGGTTGTGATAAAGTTAATCTCTTGGAGAAAAATGTTGCTGATTCTTGTGACAATGCGGCTAATGATAAAGTAGTATGCGTTATGGAAAATAAATAGAGCAGAAACATTTAGCACTGAAATTAATAATTATGTGCTTACTCAGCATTTTCATCTCCAGTGCACTCCTAATGCAGTCATTCACAATGATAAATTGACCAGATTCTAAAAACATTTAGTCTTTTTTCAAGGGGATGAAATAATATCTCAGTGAACAGGGCATCTTGTTATTAACCTCCTTTCTTTTTCCGTGGCTTGTAAGGATATCAAAAAAAGAATGCCTACTTGTATACACAACTATATTTCTTCCACTACCATCATCCTTATTCAAAGTTAATTTGGAGCTGGGCCTCATCAACAAAATGTCTTAATTAATTGGATTTGCATATTACTTTAATTTAGAAAATGAGCTTATTTCAATTTTAATTTAAAGAAACAACCAGTTTGCCAAGGGATTCACTCTTGTTAACTTTGTTCCATTTCATGTAGTTATTATCCACACACATTTGAGGAGAAATGTTGAAGTCTAGTTTCATTCATTAGCACAAATGATTGTGAACACAAGAAAGATAATAATCATTCCAACAATCAGTCCATTTCAAATATACTTTACTGAAAAGTCTCTGCAAAGTCACGGGCAGATTGTATAACTTCACTTGCATTCCAAAACTGTAAGTACACTACCTTGTGCTATTTATGTGTTATATCAAATAGGAGGTAATTACTATGTCTTGTTGTTACACTCAGACATCAATATCACTTTTACTGTACCCTCCTGTGTCACCCATCTTCAACATTGTGGGTGGTGGGAAGATGAAGGAAGGAAAGGAGCTGCCAGTGCTTGCCTGATCTACCTCCCGCACCCACAGATTTTGTAGTATCTGATCCCAGCAATGTATCGAACAGTGTGTGCACTAATGCTGACACTGCCTGATACTACTGTACATAAGAACACAGAATAAGAGAGGCTTGAGAGGCCATGAAGTATGTGGCTTTGTACTTGTCCCTTCCTCTAACTGTCCCTGAAATGCCACAAAACTCCATATCAACGTGGGTTTTACCTCTGACAGTGCATCCTAATTACAAAACTCATTACTATTGTAGGTTGGGCTTTATGATTTCTGACATGGTTAGGTGCTGATAAAAGATGTTCATTATTATTATCCTAGTCAATGGTACTCATTCCAGCAACCTCAGATGGCTTGCATGTATTGCTAGTAAAGAATATAGGGCTGATATGGAAAAGCATTTATGAGTAAGGGATGTACCTTGCTGGTATACTGTTGTGCATAGTCATAGATGGTCATAGTTGCCTTTCTAAATTGGTCCAAAATGTCCAACTCCCTCTTAGTAAAAGCGAAAAATACTGATTATTTATGAATATTAACTGATGATTACAATTGTATTTCTATTTTGTTTTGTATTGTTTTGAGTCCAATCAATAAAGGCACATAAGATTATTTAAAATAGTTCACCTGTAGTACTACCTCACATACTCATAAATTGGCTTCTATGTTTACAGTGAGATCTGTGTGGGAAGCATTGAGTCATGAAGGCCAGATGGTCTCTTGGGTGATAGTTGGAGGTTCCGGCCAATGACCTTCTAGAGACTTCAGACAGGCTAAAGTTTACTTTCAAAAATCATATTTTGTAAACAAAAATGTATTACAAATCCAACTTTAACAGTGGATTGTGCTTGTAATAAAAAGTCAAAAACTGAATTTTGTAGCTTATTCCTAAGCAGAGACAACATTGATTTTAGTACTAGCTCCCGTATCATGCTACCCTGCTACTGTAAAAATAGGATTCAGGACCCTATCACTATAAGGACATTTTAGGTAATGCCTTTACACATACTACTTTTAAATATCATACATTGTGTTGTTGTTGGCTGACTGGGGTGTGAGCCCTGGTCAAGCAACAGCCACAATCCTTTGCAGTTTGAACCACAAAAAGTCACCAATTTAACCTGTGCTTTACCCTAGGTAGCTTGGCACAAAAAGCAGTCAGGCTAAACTTGGAGGCAATGTGTAAAGTATTTATGCAGCACACAAATAGCAATGCAGTGAAAATGCAACACAATAAAAACCCTAAACTAATTTAGACAAATACAGAAAAGTTGAATAAATTATGTGACACCAAAACCATCAGAATCCAACCAGAGTGATGATATTTTAAAGTTTAAGGTTCAAAATTGCACGTTCTCAGTTGTAGAAATGGCCACCTTTAGCACCACAGCCAGAGGTCCAGGAGTAGATAGAGACCACTTGGGGTTTCAAGACTCACTCATCTTGGGTTCAAGTGTGGTTTCAAAAGGGTGGGAGCCTGTTATGTTCCTGTGGCTCAGAACAGGAGACCAGCCAAACTAGTCCTTGGAGTCACTTCTGAAATCCTGGGTGCAGGTAGTGATGCAGATCTCTACAGTAGGGCTGGCCTTTGAACATTCCAAACAGTCTCCAGGCAGCAAAGCAATACTTTCAGGTACAGCATCAGTCTAGCAGAAGTGTACTGCAGGTCACAGCAGGCCACAGCAACAGGCAGTCCTCTGAGAGTCCTTCCACAGGTTCAGTAGTGTACTGAAGAGTGGATCTGAGGGCCCTATTTTTATTTCTTCGTGCCCTCCTTCTAGAAGGTGGGGGATGTTTCCAGAAGGGTTCTCTGAAGTTCCAGAGGTTTCCTACCTGCCCTGCCCTTGCTCCTAGCTGGCTGTGCTGACAATACAGAGTTGTTAAGCCTATTGTGTGGTGGCAGAGCCCAGTCTATTCAGTTGCAAGTGGAGCTATGCTTAGCTCCGCCCGCATCAAGTCAGTTAATGGCCCATTCAGGCTCTTCTAATCCCACTATTGTAGTGACTACCTGGAGTGAATTTATAAAGTCTCAACTGTCAGTTACACCCAGTCATGTGGCCTAAGGCACGCTGCAGGCACAGAGGGCTAAGGGCAGGAAACTGGCAACTTTTTAAAAGTAGCATTTTCAAATGTGCAATGATAAATCTGACTTTACCATTAAAGAAGGTTTATAATTAAACGTTCATAGATTTCAAACATTACATATCTACCAGCTCTGGTTTAGGAATTACAATGTATTCATTTTAATAAGGAATCCCCAATGTTACCCTACAGTAGGGGTAGGCCTTTCAGGAGTGAGAAAACAAATGTGGGAGTTTTTCAGTACAAGGACAATTAAAACTAAAATGTACATGTCCTACCTTTTAATTACACAGCACCCTGCCCTATGGGCTACCTAGGGCCTTCTTAGGGGTGACTTATATGTAATAAGTTGAAGGCTTGGCAAGTCGACATGTAAGTGGGACACTGCCTTCAGTCTGCATCGGCAGACCTATGCCATGTTTTAAAGTGCTACTTAAGTGGGTCACACAATAAGGGCTGCAGGCCACTGGTAGCATTTAATTTACAGGCCGTGTGTATTTGGTATACTACTCTACAGGGGACCTATGTTTGTCAACCAGGTATACGGCAAACAAATTGTTTTAGGGAGAGAGCACAAGCCCTTTAGCACTGGTTAGCAGTCCGTACACCAACAAGCAAAATACAGCAAAAATTAGAAGGGGGAAGGCAAAATGTTTGTGGGTGACCCTGCAGAGAAGGCTATTTCTAATATATATATTGCACCTTGCCTATTGGGGATTGAGTTTTAGGGGTGACATAATATATAAAAAAGGAGGGTTTAGGTCAGTCACAAAAGATTATTTTGACAGATCTAATTAGTTCAAACCTGCGCAGTCAGGTTACTGGTGGCAGTCATGTTTTGTATTGCCACGTGAGTGGTGGCACAATATGTGCTGCAGTCCACTAGAGACAGTTACATGCAGGACCTGGATACACATTGTACCATGTCCTAGGGATCTAAACATGTGGTTACTATGCCAACTAGGAATGTAGTACATTTCGGCATGTTTGAGGTATCAGAGCACATGCATTTGACAGCAGTGTCTTAATATACAGATTCAAAAAAATAGCAACAAAATCCAACAAAAATATGGGTGACCATGCAAAAAGGGGCATTTTCCTACACTAACTATTCCATGCATTCACTGGAAAGAGACGTTAGTTCATCTGAATCCTGTGCAATTCTCTTTCCCTGAGAGTGAGGTTTAGCCAGTGGAGTACCATCATGGGGTCTTGTTCACGTGGTTTATTCAACTCTGTATATTCCCAGGTATTGTCTGTAGTATTACGAACTCCCTGCCCCTGCCCAGCTGATGGATTGCTGACTTTGAACAGAGTGTCTCAAGATGCTGGGCTAGCATTTGATCCTCTACCAAACTGGATATTAGTGTACTGTTTTTACTGTTTACAGGACTGGTTGTACTTGTGATCTGAGTACCTGGAACTGATATTAAATTCCATGTCTGTTTTTTGGAGACTCATGTTCAACTGTACTTGGGAGGATGGTTATTGACTTTGGTTTCAACACTATGGTGCTCATTAAGACTTTGGTGGATAAGACCCCCGACCACCGGCTGGCAGCTGCCAAAAGACCTCCAGCACGGTGGTCCTCAGTCTGCCATATTACGACTGCTGGTGGTTTTCCGCCATTTTCCAGGTGGAAAACCGCCAGCAGTCGTACTGGTGGCCGGTGGTCTAGTGACTGTTGCACTGCCAGCACCGCCACACCAACAAAACATTGCTCGCTGTAATTCAGTTTGAACAAAAAGGCATGGCGATGTTGTGCTGGCAGGGCGCTGGCGGCGGTGCAAGCACCATGACCCGTTCCCTCCCGGACAACCCCCTCAATGACCAGGTAAAGTGACCGTCCGAAAGGTGAGGGGGGTGGGAGGGTATGGACTGCGAGCGTGGGTACGAATTTGGGGGGGTTGCGTGTGTGTGTGTGCGCATGAGTGAAGGGTGTTGTGAGTGTGAGTGAGTGAATGTCAGGGTGTGCATGTGGGGGGTGTGGGAGTTACTGGTGGTTTGGGGTGGGACTGTTGTAAAGGAAGGGGGGCTCTTGGGTGGATAGGGGAGATGGAGGGTGGCGGAGTCATCTGCCTGTGATAGGAGTGCAAATTCTGCCACAAAATCCCTGGCAGAAAGGGGACTCATAATACCGCCAGCGGTCTTTGGTGGACCACCGGGTCGCAGATGCTTATCTCCGGCCCAGTGGTCCGACCGCCCTGGTGGTAGAAACAGGAACATGGCGGTTTGGCACAGGCCAAAGCACCATACTCGTAATATGGTGGTCCACACTGCCAGCCGGTCGGGGTAATGAGGACCTATGTGCCTTCGCTTTAAACATGGTGGTATTTTAAGATATTCTTGTCTGGGGTCTCAATTTCCATTTAACATCCCTATATCCTCTCATCTTGACCAGACTGGGGTTTTCAGTTGTCCTCCTTAATGGTTCATTTGTATCTTGTTCCTCTTGTTTTTTTTTTAATTGTTATATTTTCCAAATTCCTTAGGAGTACTGTCATTTACCTAGATAATGGGAGTTCCTTAATTAGAGTTTATAATTGCCTGCTTGCTGTAGGAGGAAAAGGATCAAATATGGTGAGTCTATCTCCCAAGAATCCCTGTCTTCCCTACCCTGTGAATGATCAATTAATGGGTTCTTCAAAAATGTCGGACGCTTTTAAATAACAGCAAAAGTATGTGGTTTTCCATAAGAAACAAACAAGGTTGTACAACCTCCAAACCACAAAACAGAGTTATAAAAACCCAATTGTTGAGTGAAGAAGAAAGCAATAACTGCGCTTAAGAGAAAAAAAGTTTAACAGAAAATACACTAGCACCAAAATCTAGGACACACACATCAACATGCACACTTTCCATATCTAAGTCACAAGAAAGGAACTTACACCACACCTACAACCTAATATTTAAGAACCCACAATTTGATTCACTACAGTAAACCATCAGCACACCCGATGCCTGGCTGTAAGTTTAGTTTTATTGAGTACAGATGAAAGAATGAAAAAAAAAAGATAAAATAAACATTTCAAGCAAGGAAAACTAATACTAAAGGGGCACACGCCTACTAAAGAGTGACACCTGCAGCATAGCTACTTTTTTAACAGAATATCCTGTGGTCATACACTAGTAAATATCAGAAAAGTACAATTCCTAGAACAAACACCAACACTTGCTTTCCAACATAAAGAAGTGCACCATTGGTTAAATGGGAAACAAATCCTCTGGTAAGACTTAAGTCTTTTGTAAATACGGTTCAAACCATGTTAAAAGGACAAAACTCTAGGACTAGACTGTCAGATTTGATAACGTATCCCTTTATGATAATTTATTACACATCAGGACTCGTTTTAGGCCAATGAATCTTTTGACCCAGTTGAGAGACACCTTAGGACGAGATAGCTAATTAATATGTCAATCAATACATCAATAATGTCATCAATATTTATTACCACAATACATTTCACTTTAGTCAAATTCATTAATCAATTCAAGACACTTCCATGACCTTGCAGTCATGAATAACCACACCAGTTTAGTAGAATTTTATTATGTTTATTCCCTATTGATTACAATTCTAAAAGCATGTGTGTTAATTTCAAAACCAATACACTCAATAGCATTGTCATAATTAAGCAACTGGAATAAGACTTAAACAACACGAGGAACGCAATTAATAGAACATAACACAGCGTCAACCTAAGTCAATTTTAGCAGAGTGTAATTAATGCGTCAGCTCAACAAAGCATAGGCTCAGTCGTTTGTCTATTTGCGTCAGTGTAGTGAACCCCTGTCCTTACCTCTGATTAGCATTAGCATGTTGGGCTTCATGCAAAACAATTTAGAACACCAATTCAGAAAGCATCTAAACTATTGTCCCTGTCAAAAGTAAGCAGTTGGTACCTAGAAAAGAAAAGCAAACAGACAAATCACAATTTCATTGTCATAGTTACCCTCCAAGGTTTAGGTCAGTGCACAGGTTCAGTCTTCGTCTTCAGGACATCTGTCAAATCGCCATCAGTCAGAACTCAGCTCCGGGGCGAAAGGGGCACTTCCCTTATAAGGAGGTAAAGTGTAAAATGGGCAATCTAAGAAAAGGATGGTTCAAGTAAAAACAAAGTAAGTCACCAAACAGAGTGACAAAGTTTCTGGATAAAATCAATAGCATTCCCTAACCCATCTCTCTCTGTCATGGGTTTTTATCCCTTTTTCGTTGTACATTCCCCTAGAATTTCATTGGTCTATGGTTATACCCCACTATCTTTACCCTATTAGAAAACAGATTATGTCATTAATCTTTCACCCCATATTCATTTACAGGCATTTTATTGGTCCATATGATTGACGTCTGCAGAGGTAGCACGTCTGGTATGATTTCATCCTTCTGTAATTCTTTGCACATCTTTTGGTCAGTAGCTCCATTGTCTTCACCGGTTTGAACAACCTTGTACATTACATTAATCTACACTGTTGCATTTTGGGCTAACATTTTCTACAAGCAATGTGAATTTCATGAGAACGGATCTGCTATGGTTACATTCAGCTTCTAGTTGGAAGAAAAACAAGAGGTCATGTCCTTTTGTGAGTCAGCACACTTCACGTTTAGAAAAACACATTCAATATGAAAGCCAGGCAGCTAAACCTCGGCTCATGCTAACTTAAGGCCTACAAGATTTATTTAGCAAACTTCAATAACATAATCATTAATAATTAGTATAAAACGTATTCAATTATAATAATTCTTAAACATTAGTCTTTTATTAGTCCACGTATATATTGGCGGCCACTCCCCGTGGTCACATTTCAAGTTCACGTTTAAGCAAAATTCATTACCACAGTTTCTATGCGGAATTATCACACATTAATTCATAAACATTTCATGTTAATATAGATTGTATAAGCTACACTCTCTCAGTCCCTCCTCTGATGGCGTTCATCATCACAAAACCTTTCCCTTTTGACCTTTCACTTTTAATTTTTCACCTTGCGCATAATGCGCATTTCAACATCTTGTCCCTTGTGTGAACTTTCCCAAATTTCATTAAACATTTTCTCCCTTTCACTTTCCTAATTTCTCTTGTTTCTCTTTGTCCAATTTCTTTAAATTAAATGTTGTCATTAATTTTGCATGCTCCCCATAAACCTAATAAACAGACCAGAACAATTAATAGACCCCCTAGTATTTTTGCAAGAACCCCATTCCAAATATTGCTAAACCAGCTCCCTACACTGGCAATTCCTTTTCCCACTTTCTCCCATACTCCAGGTTCCTTCAATTCCTACGCTCGTTGAGGATCTTGCAGACTCTGCCGCTCTTTGCTAAAAGAATGTCTAAAGCAAGCCGATTTTGAAGAGTCATAGCTCTTTGCGCAGTAAGTTCAGTATCCATCAGGAGTATAGCCCCTGTAAAATTTGTCAGCATATTATCCACAATAGTAGACAACTTTCGAATCTTTATGGAGTTTAGAATAACCCCTACTGAAGGAATTATGGCTCCAAATATGTCACCAACGACAGCAGCCACTGTCTCTCGTTTTTGTCTAGCGTGTTGTAATTCAGACGCTTTAGGTATTTGCTTTAAGTCATCAATCTGGTAAATCTTTGGGAAAACTATCCCCAAATAACATGTCCCATACCATCCCTTAAGGAGACGGTAATAAGCATTTAGTCTACAGCTATAATAGATCCCAGGGATCGCTGGATCCTGTCCATTTAACATGAATGTCCATTTACTCTGAAACAAAAACACATGCCTGCATTCACTCGTTCCCACAAATAAAGTGTCATGATCAGATTTTGGCCTATATATACAAAGCCTTCCTACATGTAATGCATCTATAGCTAATTTGCCATGTGTCTTTATTGCAGTGTAGGCATAATAATTTGCATATGTACGTTTCTCTAGCCCCTTTTCTAGTCTCTCTTTCAATGCTTTGCGTCTATCATCAGTGTGATCTAAGAAGCTTTTCTCTACAGGTGTTAATAAGCAAGTCAGATTGTTGTGGTGTGCATAAGCGGTCCCAAATGTAAGTGTTGGTTCGAAAAAACCTCTAACTATTTTTATACTATGCACCTTAGCTACTTTGTTCAGAAACTCAATCACAGGCACAAAGGAGAACACCACATCCGAATTTGAGTAAAAATATTGCACATGCTCCTGATCATAAATTCTTGTTAGTAGCAAACTACAGCTTATCCCATATGTTAGTGGAAGACTATGATAGGTGACCCCTTCTTGTACTGATGAAGGAATCTTTGTGCACACATAACAATTTCTCGCATCCATGGTTTCAACATACTCATTCAGCAAGCAATAGAAGACGTTAGTGGAGAGTTCCCCCTTTGAATTAGTTCCCTCATGCAAGTGTTTTGTATCTTGCTCAAACTTTTCCCACGGTGTTAGTCTTGTAGTCTCAGGTTTTGAAGCATTGATAGTTGCTTTCTTATCCAACCACAGCATTCCCACAATCACACCTACAATTATTATTGCACACACAATACCTAATATAACACTTAACCAACCACACACTTTACCCTTCTTGCTACTACCTCTATTATGAGCCATGGTCTGTAAAGAATCAGATAGCAGAATAATCTCAAACCAAACAATCCACTTGAGGACGATTTAAAAGCTCTTTGTTTCTTTTTTCTTTTCTTGATGCACAGTCTCTCTTTCTCTGCCTGTATTTACAGCGTTTCACTCACTCCAGGATCCCTTTTGTCAAATCAGGTTAGCAGCTTGTCATAATCGGTTTTCAAAGTCAAATCAGGTTATCAGTGTCACATCCAGTAATTTATAAGTCTCTTTTCTCAGCTTTCAGCTTTCAATTTCAATTTTAACACAGTCTCTTTCTCTGATTGATTTCAGGTACCGTAGCATTGGCCTGGTACTTCTCGATCAAAACAGAATGCTAAGAATTCTTGTTGCCATTCAGATGTCATTGCATATGCCCATTCAGGACCTGCGTACCTTCTATTTGCGGTTCCTTTTCTTTTCAACCTGCGTTCGCTTTCCAATTCTCCTTCACTTAGATCCTCTTTTCTGGTTGTATCGATTTCTTCTGTTATTGTTTCACCTGGTACAACCTTTTCTCTCGCAGCCTGTTTCTTTGGCCAGTTATCACCTTTATACGTCTTTTTCCTGCTTGGCCTTTCAGGATGCTGAACAGCACCCTCCTCTTGTGCTATGGTGTTTTCTCTTGACGGACCTGCAACTGGCTCAGGGGATGCTGGTGTGCTTTGACCTCTCTCTACTATTTCCCCTTCTTCTTCTTCTGGGTCTGTAACAGGTTCAAGCTCTAACCCGTATCCGTCTACTTATGGGAGAACCTCTCCTTGACTTAGTTCTCCTGTTGCCTCTACTGAGATAGGCTCACTGTCACCTCTCTCGAACTAGTTTGCTGTTTGAGGGACTAAGCCGTCCTCAGTGGGCTCTCCTGCAGTCTCAGTTCCCCCTTGGCTATTTTCTGGTCCTGAGACTTCCTTCTCCGGAATTGCTGAGTCGGAAACTTCAAGTTCCTCATCAGTCAGACATGTTACCTTCTTTGTGTGACTGGCATGTATACAGTTTGGAACGCCTGCTCATTTCACAGCAGTGGTTGTTGTCAGTATTACTTGATATGGCCCCTTCCAGTGCGGCTCCAAATACGACTTTCTCACGTGCTTCTTGACAACCACCCAGTCACCAGTTTGCAGGGTGTGACCTGGATCACTGATCGGTGGCAATTTGTTGGCTTCCACCTGGTGGGAAAAAGAGCGAACCACATCAGCCAAACCTTTGCAGTAGTCCAACACCATATCATCAGTGATATTCACAAGAGCATTTGCGGGTACTGCGGGTAGCCTCATAGCTCTGCCCATGAGGATTTCATGGGATGATGGTCCTGTCTTCTTATCGGGGGTGTTTCTCATCGACATCAGTACTAAGGGCAATGCATCTGGCCATTTCATATTGGTAGCTGTGCACATTTTTGCCATTCTTGACTTCAAAGTGCCATTTATCTGTTCTACTTGTTCTGATGCTTCAGGGCGGTAACTACAATGCAGCTTTTGTTCAATGTCTAATGCAGCACACAAGAGCTTAATCACCTCATTGTCGAAGTGTCTGCCCCTATCTGATTCTAAAGAGACCGGAAAACCGAACCTTGGTATTAACTCTCTGAGCAACAGCTTTGCAACTGTGAGACTGTCATTCCTAAGTGTAGGGTAGGCTTCAATCCAGTTACTGAAAACACACACAATCACCAACACGTACTTCAACCCTCCACACATTGGCTTTTCAATAAAATCCATTTGCATCTTGCTAAACTGACCTCCAGCTCTCCCTATGTGGCTCAAAGTTACCACAGTCCCTTTTCCAGCATTCATCTGTTGACAGATGATGCACCTGTGACAAGTAACCTCTGCGGCTTGTCTGAATTTCGGGTTAAACCAGTCAATTTTTAATAATCTGATCATTGCATCTCTCCCAAGATGTGCCTGCCCATGGTAAAGCCTTGCAAACTGTGACAAAAGACTGCTTGGTAAAACCAACTTCCCCTCCTCTGAGACCCAAAAGTCATCAGCTCTTTGTATGCAGTGCATTCTCTGCCAGAAGCGTTTTTCCTCCCTGCTTGAACGGCCCTGCAGTGATTTTAGCTCGTCTAAAGTATCAACTACTCTCAATGCAAAATTCAAACATGTTTCATTTTCAGTTTGCAGTAACAATTCCCACTGATCCTTGAACGATATGCAGTTCAATGCGCAAAACCTTGCGACTTGATCTGCATAGCCGTTTCCCATTGACACAAAGTCTTGTGATTTAACAAGAGCATTGCATTTCACCACGGCAATTTCAAGAGGTAACTGAATCGCATGTAACAAATCTTTAATCTGTTTGCCATGTTTCACTGGAGAACCAGAAGAGGTCATGAAACCTCTCTGTGACCACAATTGGCCAAAATCATGTACAATTCCTAATCCATACCTGCTGCCAGTATAGATAGTGACTTTCAGATTTTCAGCTGCGTGGCATGCCTTAGTAAGGGCAATTAATTCAGCCACTTGTGCAGAATACACTCTCTCGAGCCAGGAAGCTTCTATAATACCAGCTATTGTACACACAGCATAACCGGCTCTCAGTATTCCGACTGAGTCTCTTAAACAGGATCCATCAACAAACATAATGCAGTCATTTTCTTTTAACTGCGTATCTTGAATGTCAGGTCGGGGTTTGGTACATAGTTCCGTTATCTCAAGACAGTCATGCTCCACTTCCTCCTCATTATTAATCTCAGTATTTTCAACAGGAAGTAGAGTTGCCGGGTTCAATACAGTACATCTCTTTAGGGAGACATTTGGTGACCCCAGAATAATTGTCTCATATCGGGTAAGTCGGGCATTTGTCATGTGCTGGGTTTTAGTTTGAGTCAACAGAATTTCAACTGAGTGTGGAACCATTACTGTTAAGGGATGTCCCATCACTATGCCTTCACACTGTGTGAGGCTTTGACCAACTGCTGCAACTGCACGCAAACAACCTGGTAAGGCTGCTGCGACGGGGTCCAAGGTAGCTGAAAAATATGCTACAGGACGGTTTGCGCCTCCATGGACCTGTGTCAAGACAGATAAAGAACAAGCATCACGTTCATGACAAAACAGTAGAAAAGGCTCTGTGTAATCAGGCATACCTAAAGCTGGTGCTTTGCACATGCACTCCCTCAATTCCATGAATGAGTCAAGCTCTTCCTCAGATAAGGTTATGGTATACGGTTCATCCTTGGTTTCCTTGTCTGTCAGCTTTATCAATGGTTTAGAGATAATCGAAAAGTTGGGAATCCATTGGCGACAGTAGCCCACCATTCCCAAAAACATCCTGACATCTCTCTTTGTTGTCGGGGGGATCATCTGCAGTATGGCTGTCACCCTTTCTTTTGATATTCTCCTGGACCCTCTCTCAATCAAGCGTCCTAAGTATTTCACCTCTTTTTGACAGTACTGCAACTTCTTTGGAGACACTTTATGTCCGTTCTTTCCCAAATGGTTCAGTAAGGCAATTGTTCTGGACGCGATCAGCAAGTCGTCAATGTACTGCACTAGAGTCGAACTGAAAGGCAGTTATACTGACTCCAAGTCCTTCTTCAATATCTGATTGAAGATGGACAGTGACTCAAAAAACCCTTGAGGAATTCTGCACCAACTGTACACCTTGTCCAAGAATTTGAAAGTGAATAAAAATTGGCTGTCCTCATGAAGAGGCACCGAAAAGAATGCTTGTGACAAGTCAACAACGGTGAACCATTCTGCATCACACGGGACCTGAAACATTATCACTGCTGGGTTCAGCACTTTGGGGCAACATTTTACAACAATCCCGTTTATTTTCCTCAAATCCTGCACAATTCGAACTTTCCCACAAGGCTTTTTCAGACCCATTATTGGTGAATTACGTGGGCTGCTTAATACCTCCTTTAGAACTCCCTGCTTTACAAAATCTGCAATTATCTGCGACACCTGAATAAGGACATCTTGTGCCATGTGGTACTGTGGCACCTGGGGAAACACTGCATTCGGCTTCACTTGCACCTTAACCGGTTCTACTCCTTTTATCAGCCCCACTTCTTTTCCTGTCAGGTCCCACACTTTCTCTGTCACAGTTTCCTGCATTTCAGCTGGTAAGTCAGTCACTGTAAGCATCGGGAATAAGGTTATCAAAGGGTAGTCTTGATTTGAAGTCTCTGTTTCTGATTCTGTAAATTGCCCATCATCCCCCTCATCATCACTGTTTGTCTGCACTTCAATTCCATCATTAGAACAGGTAATCAAACATTTTGTTTTGCACAGTAAGTCTCTTTCCAGTAGGGACACAGGACTCGAATCACATACCACAAACTTATGCAGTCCCTGGAAGTTTCGAATCTCAACTTGAACTGGATCGGTAATCGGGTTCGTCAAATACTGATTTGCTACTCCTACCACTCTTATGGTGCGCCCGAAAGTGGCAGTTTCGGGACCTCTGCACTTCTGACTGTAGAGCGTGTAGCTCCGGTGTCAACCAAGAATGAAACCTTGTGACCCATCACCTTTCCCTCTACATGGGGTCCCCTTTGATCTACTTCTAGGGACGCTGCAAGCCTGCACTCCTCACTGTCTGAACTGTGATCCGACCATTCATCATTCATTCCATCTTCACCACGCAATGGAAATTGCTGCACTGTATTATTTTGGCTCACTACTTGACCTGTGACCTGCTGAGGAAGCATCACCTGTTGCTGTCCAATTGGAGCTAAGGGTAATTGCATTTGCTGTCTAGGTACCATGGGAACCTGCTGCTGTACATGCTGCATTTGTGCTGGTTGAACGCGCAGCATTTGCATTTGCTGCATGGGCTGTAGCCCCTGCATCTGAACCATGTTATTTTGGAAGTTCTGATTTTGACCTCTCATTTTTGGACCTCTCACATTTTGAAATGTACCGACATCAGTGCTTTGTTGAACGACACCATTATGCACCGCATTCGGGCATTCCCACTTCCAATGCCCCACGCCCCCGCACGCGTGACATGGTGACATCTTTTTCATCTCTTGTACGTCATTTTGAACTACAACAGTATTCAAGTATGGACCGCGATTCACAAAACCTCGACCTCGGCCTCTCGGTTGCGCCGCACCATTCCCTTGCGGTTGCTGTTGTATCTTCTGCTGAATCCCATTTTCTTGCATACCTGCCTGCGCTGCTTTAATCTGCATCACCATCACCTTTTCCTTCAGTGTTCTCTGCTTCAGCTCAATCTCATCACTGCAGTATTTTACATATTGCAACACCTCATCAATCGGCTTCGCTTGCCAACAGATCAAATTATTCTTAATCATCTGGCTAACCTCTGGCCTCAGCCCTTCAACGAATCTAAACACAAGATGGTTCATGTCTTTCGGCTCAATTGTCTCAGTGCCACTGTAATGTTTGAATGCTTTCAATACTCTCTCATAGTAAGCATGGATTGACTCTTTAACCTCCTGGGAGGTCCGGTCGATTTTCTGCCAATCAGTCACTTTCGGCGATACCTTCTGTTTCAAAAACTCAATCACTTTATGATAGTACTTCATCGCCTCCTCAGATGGTGCTCCAGTCACCTTATCCCTTGCCGGCTCCTGTGTCGGCCAGTCCACACCCCTCTTACACTCAAGCGATAAGTCAGGTGGTACAATGATCTCAAACAAGGTATTCAAGTCCTCCCAGAGACACTTCGCAAGTTTCACAAACCTGTCTGTCTGCTGATACCACTCTATCGGCTTCTCCCTCAACCTGGGATAATCATTTGTGAATGACAGAATGTCTCCCCTAGGCCATGGTACATGGACTAGAACCGCTCCAGCTGTTTCTCTCATTGGTAGTATCTTTACCGTCCCGGTGTCTGGTGAAGCTTTAGTCGGACTTGATCCTGGACTGTTGCTTTTCTCCTTATCTCTCTTCTTTGCCCATCTGCCTTCCCACTTTTCTAAGGCTCCCCAGATCGGCGCACTTTGCAATATTTCTTTAAGATGCGCTTTTATTCCGGCTGACCTCATGTGATCAAAGTCTTTAGAGTCGAAGTCTAGTCTGTAACTTCTTTTCAAATGTTTAGTATTCTCAATGTCAATATTGTATTTGTCTGCTAGGTTCGCCAACCTCTGATTCACCTTGCCCACTTCTTTAGTAATCTTGGGGCACAGATACCTTAACTCTGCTTCTGTGTATGACTCTAATCTGTTTATCCCTATTGTCCCTTCCACTAGTTCAGCAGCTTCCACACCCAGTCTTAGAAAATTTAGGTACTCATCTCTCTCTGACCTTTCTGACTTCTCCGCAGTTACTGTAGTCTTCTGTGAAGCATAAGTCTTTTCTAACCACTCATTTAATTGTTGCACCGTAAAACCTTGCTGTGAAATATTCCCTACATGCATCATTGGCGACTGTGAAGCATTCCTAGCCCTTTCTGTCTCATGGCCTCAAAAGGTGCTTCAACCGGGCTAAGGTCTAGCAAGGACCTTGGTCTTTCAACTGATTGCTCTCCCGGGGCCATTAACTGGAGAGTTCCTATGGACCCTTCTCTTATTGCATCTTGGGTCATTACTCCCTGATCACACATACCAGGCTTACCTTGTGCATACAATGGCACCAGTGGACCGACAGTAATTGGTAATGATATGGCAGCTGGTGTCTGACCTGGTCCCAAACCCCGCGGAGCAGTAACTCCCAAAACTTGACTCACTGAAGCTGGGGCAGGTACTAATGGAGGTCCTACTGCTGGACTATACCCTGATATCAGCTGTTGCTGCGGCTGGGGCAGCAATTGTGGAGTTGGCTCAATCTGCACCAACCTCGATTTTGTATACATCGGGTCAGGCGGCAATATCAGATTTGTAGTAGTCTCTAGTACTGGGACATCTAGATAGATTCTCTGTATCTGCAGTGGAGGTTGCAACTGTATCTGCATGTCTGGCACAGTGGGTACACTGACACCACTTTTTGTCAAAACCATATCACTAGTCTGCACTGTATCAGTAACTCCCTTCTCGTCTGGTTCCCAGGACCTGCACTAGTGCTCAGGGCATTGTCGTCTACTGCATGAGGTGGCGGGCGATCATGCAATAACTGATTAAGAAACTCTTCATCGTCTGAATCATCTTCTTCTATCCAAGATCTCTTAGTCTCTTTAGTCTTACCAGAGTCCTTGTCTGTCTTACAGGTGGCTTTCTTTCCCTGTGTTTCGTCTCCCTGTGTTATTGCTGGGAACAATTTAAGTCCGTCAACTATTCCCGTCTCCACATTTTGCTCTCATTGTCCCATCTAGCCTTAGCTAAAGTCTTTTCTGCCCTTTTCATTCTCCTCTCGAATCTCTGCTGTCTTTGTTTAATAGCCATTAAATCCCAGACTGCTAATGCCTCGTACTGAGCTGGCCTTGGAGGTGGCTTTTGTACACTTAACATCCACCTCAAATTCTCTCAAATTCTCGTATTGAACGTTCCGTGCTCTGGAAACGCCAAACATTCCTCCTTTTCTGTCAGTTTGCGACACTGTTTCATCCATAAGCAAGGCGCGACGCCCTTTTCCTCCATGACTATATAAGCTGGAGTAACCCTCAGGCGGTGTAGGCTCCCCTTCACTCGCCATAATGTATTTGTCTCCTTTCAGAGCTCTCCTAAAAGCCTTGATAAAATTCATCTTTGCGTCTTTTCTTTTATTTGTATTTAATCAGGAAGTGATTTTAATTCCCAGGACACTATTCACCCACCTTTCTCAACCTATTGCCTCTCACGGACGGCAGCCAATCCGTGCGTGACCCCTCTCGAAATTGACCTATCTCAGCGCGGCACTACTGATGTCACACTCACACACTGCAACTGACAAAGTCCTGTGGCTCGTCCGCCCCTCACTAGATTCACACCAAGCTAATGCAAATTTCTGCGAGCACCTTTAACAACAACAACAACTCAAATTTGCCGGTTTACTACAGGAAGGGTAACACATTCGCTTCAGAACTTTACAGAGATTTTGCTTGAAGCCTCGGCCGCTACTCTCTCCTTCTCAGTTCCTGCACCGGTAAGCAGAATTCGACCAAAAATCCTACTCTCGACTTGTCAATGGTTTGTCCTAGTGCACTTTAGAACTTGCGAAATCTCCATCGAAGGTTTCACACATACAATTTGACTCAAACTCGACTTGTCAACCACGCCCGATTGACCTATTTAAACCGCACAAATTACAACATAAACCCAAGTGTCTCCTGCATCGGTCAATATACTCCGGAGTCTTGGACCACAACGGGTCCGTACAATAGCAACCAACCAGGTGGATAATTTTGAGCACAAATCACCACACTCACACTAAGTACGCCGACTTCCCTACTCTCATACTGTGGAGTACGCCCACTCCTACTAAAACAACATTTACCTGGCCTAAACACACATAATCTTCATAAATCACCTGCACAATGCATAAGCTGAGCAAGCGCAAATCCTACACCACGCATGCTAAAACGCTGAGAACATCCCCAACTCACTTAGGCAGGCTCCGAGATCCCAGGAAAGTCATGGTGAATTTAGAAACACATCATATCTCCAATTTGCATTATCTCAGAAAAACAATTTAAACAATAATTCTCCGTCCTAGGGCCCCAAAGGGCCAAACCGTCACTCTGCTACCAGAACTGATGATGCGTCCCTTTATGATAATTTATTACACATCAGGACTCGTTTTAGACCAATGAATCTTTTGACCCAGTTGAGAGACGAGATAGCTAATCAATATGTCAATCAATACATCAATAATGTCATCAATATTTATTACCACAATTCATTTCACTTTAGTCAAAGTCATTAATCAATTCAAGACACTACCATGACCTTGCAGTCATGAATAACCACACCTGTTTAGTGGAATTTTATGATGTTTATTCCCTATTGATTACAATTCTAAAATCATGTGTGTTAATTTCAAAACCAATACACTCAATAGCATTGTCATAATTAAGCAACTCGAATAAGACTTAAACAACACGAGGAACGCAATTAATAGAACATAACACAGCGTCAACATAAGTCAATTTTAGCAGAGTGTCATTAATGCGTCAGCTCAACAAAGCATAGGTTCAGTCGTTTGTCTATTTGCGTCAGTGTAGTGAACCCCTGTCCTAACCTCTGATTAGCATTAGCATGTTGGGCTTCATGCAAAACAATTTAGAACACCAATTTGGAAAACATCTAAACTATGGTCCCTGTCAAAAGTAAGCAGTTGGTACCTAGAAAGGAAAAGCAAACAGACAAATCACAATTTAATTGTCATAGTTACCCTCCAAGGTTTAGGTCAGCGCACAGGTTTAGTCTTCGTCTTCAGGACATCAGTCAAACCGCCATCAGTCAGAACTCAGCTCCGGGGCAAAAGGGGCACTTCTCTCATAAGGAGGTAAAGTGTAAAATGGACAATCTAAGAAAAGGATGGTTCAAGTAAAACTAAACTAAGTAACCAAACGGGGTGACAAAGTTTCTGGATATAATCAATAGCATTCCCTAACCCACCTCTCTCTTGGTTCTCTGTGTCATGGGTTTTTATCCCTTTTTCATTGTACATTCCCCTAGAATTTCATTGGTCTATGGTTATACCCCACTATCTTTACCCTATTAGAAAACAGATTATGGGGGGCATTCTGACCCTGGCGGTCTTGGACCGCCAGGGCCACGAATGACGGAAGCACCGCCAACAGGTGGGCGGTGCTTCAATCCCCATTCCGACCGCGGCGGTAAAGCCGCAGCCGGATTGCCGGGGCCGGCGGTCATCCGCCGTTTTTGCCCCGGCTGGGAGAATCCGCCAGGGTAGCGCTGCAAGCAGCGCTGCCCTGGGGATTCTGACCCCCGTACCGCCAGCCTGTTTCTGGCGGTTTTCACCGCCAGGAAGATGCTGGCGGTAACGGGTGTCCTGGGGCCCCCTAACAGGGCCCCGGCCTGCTTTTCACTGTCTGCGTGGCAGACAGTGAAAAGCGCGACGGGTGCAACTGCACCCGTCGCACCACCGGCTCCATTCGGAGCCGGCTCCTGTGTTGCGGCCTCATTCCTGCTGGGCCGGCAGGCGCTAACTTGGTTAGCGCCCGCCGGCCCAGCGGGAATGTCAGAATGGGGGCCGCGGAATTTTGGCTGCGTGGCGGCCAAATGGCGGTTTCCGCCTGGCGGGCGGCAGTAGCCGCCCGCCAGAGTTGGAATCACCCCCTATGTCATTAATCTTTCACCCCATATTAATTTACAGGCATTTTATTGGTCCATATGATTGACGTCTTCAGAGGTAGCAAGTCCGGTATGCTTTCATCCTTCTGTAATTCTTTGCACATCTTTTGGTCAGTAGCTCCATTGTCTTCACCGGTTTGAACGACCTTGTACATTACATTAATCTACACTGTTGCATTTTGGGCTAACATTTTCTACAAGCAATGTGAATTTCGTGAGAGTGGATCTGCTATGGTTACATTCAGCTTCTAGTTTGAAGAAAAACAAGAGGTCATGTCCTTTTGTGAGTCAGCACCCTTCACGTTTAGAAAAACACATTCAATATGAAAGCCAGGCAGCTAAACTTCGGCTCATGCTAACTTAAGGCCTACAAGATTTATTTAGCAAACTTCAATAACATAATCATTAATAATTAGTATAAAACCTATTCAATTATAATAATTCATAAACATTATTCATTTTATTAGTCCACGTATACATTGGCGGCCACTCCCCGAGGTCACAGTTCAAGTGCACGTTTAAGCAAAATTAATTAATACAGTTTCTATGCGCCATTATCACACATTGATTCATAAACATTTCATGTTAATATAGATTATATAAACTACGCTCTCTCAGATTCAACAAGCACACTTGTAAGTAACTATAAAGTTTCATCATACCAATAATATACAAAAGATAATTACATGTAAGACATGATGCCAAAGGAACGATCTCTATGTGACTACAACGGTATGCCATGCAGAAGCTACAGAGTGTCACAGTAGGCACAAACAGCATCTGACAACCTGCCAGCCTTCTTTTCATGTTAATGACTAAACCATTGGTATTCATAGTATACATGTGGTTAAGAAATCAGGTTCAGTTTACCCTTATTGTTTACTGTGAATTAAACTGGGGAATTGGAAAGCATTTGATGCATTTAAGTCACATGTGCCACGCATTGCCACTTTCCATATAGATCATAGCAGACATAGGGAGATTTTAAGTCAGTGGCTTCCCCCTTCAATTGCAGATACATAGTTATCTGTAAACTCCAAAGCCCACACAAATTCTACACCTGCTCGGAAAACCAGTTATAGAGTCTCATCTTTCTTTCATTGTCTGGAAAAACAACTTCTGTGCTTTAATACATACCACAACCGTTACGCAATGAAATGGCACACATACATGATTTCAGAACTGTATCCTGCTAGTTGTGCTACCCTCACACAGTCATACACCACACTACACCACTACATCATACACCAATCACTAGTGATATCTTTTAACTCCCACGGTTTGCATTGGATAGACCTGAATACATTGTCCATGTCATCATAACACAACACAGCCAACAGGTAAAAGTTGTAATAAACTAGGGAATACTTCTTAACATGCCACACCAGTAAGAGTGCCATGGGCATGCTTAACTTGTGACACATTTGCCTGAATCTCTCATATTTAAGAACAAAATACAGCCAATGATGGGAGGATACCTCACTAGGTCTGTCTCATGCACCACAGTACTGTCAAAAACATACTTCCTTTCTAGATGGCCTTGGGAGCTTGTGCTAGGACCATCACAGTGACTACCACGGAATCAGGTAATTAGAACAATTCTATACCACAGGCATCCTGAAAATAATGCAAGTGCAATTTGGCATCACTTGCCCAAAAAATGCATGGCTGAATGCTTCCATGTACATGAACGTACACATACAGAAGTAGTGACCACACAGCATCTAGGAGCCTATATTGAAATATAGGACATTGAGGATGTCTTGGTAGCTCCCTGATGCTTCCAGACCAGGCCCCATTCCACAGAAGATGGGCATAACAAATGCCTCACTAGGTCCACTCATTTTATTATGCATTTAGCCAAGTATCCTGGGAGTGTCCATGAGGCCTTCATATTCCGGCAGGGCAGGATCAACGAATACTTCTGGGATGGACATTATGGAAACTGCCTACTTGTGGGTAAATCAACAAACCTAGCAATATACAAACAACACACCAACCCTGTAGGACACACAAGACATACACCTCTACAAAAACACATGGCCATGGTAACACAGATGTGCAGCTAACAGCACATATGCACCATGCTGCAGTGCAGCACAATCAGTTCACCCCACAAACACATACACCCACATGTACGTAACACACCCACAACTTGACAGGCACACCATGTGAAGGACAAGTGCAGACATGTACCCTTTGCCAACAGAAGAACTACACAAACCACTACAAGGGCCCATAGGTTGCCTATTACGTATACTTCACACACAATACACCAAACAAAGATTAGCACAGCAAAGTCAATGGCACACACCATGATCATAGTACGTAAGTCTCACATAGTCAAATTATGGCGTGTATGTCACTGCCAGAACAAAGATAAAATGCCAGACAACTGGTGCCAATACCAACTACATCTCATCAAGACATACCTGACTCACCTGTAGTGTACATATACATCTGCCTGACGCATTGGGTCACACACATAGGAATACAAAATTAATGTCCATCATATACCATGTGCCAGATATGAGAAGTGGCACCACACCTACTGTAGTGCCACCTCACATGCACCACTTACTGACCTACAACACCATCATGTCAGTACCACAAACAGTAAATAGCCCACCATGGGGCTGAGTCACTGTTAGACAGTGCAGATCATAGCTGCCATAGTGGGACCATGCACAGATACATCCACCTCCACAGGGTAGGTAGTCAAGCACCCTGGTGCAAGGTTGGTAGTGTCGGTGCACGGCTGCATATTAGCCACTGGTGCAGGGGCAACAAAGACTTACTCATTAACATGTCACACATGGTGCATTCCTGCATTGTCAAAATGTTGCAGCACAGTCATTTGCTCATTTAAATGGGCCTAAGTGTTGCACTTCATTTGTAATGACACATGTCAAAATTGGCTGGGATTTCAAGGCTCTGTAGTGCTACCATGTTGCTACCACGCATGACCCCATTGTGTTATGAGGATGTGTCATGTCCCCTCTAGTGACAGTACACTGAAACAAAGGTGTACCACACAACGCATGGTACATACATAATGGCCATCAATTAGGATTCCTAATCATATGTCCCAGGTCCTTGTGCCAATACTCGAGATTGCCATCCAACAACACAGTTCTAAGAAAACTTTGCACAAGGCCAGGAACTCACACCATACCACAAACACATATGAGTCACAACCAACTTTAAATAACAACTACCATGCTACATGACAAACCAGTTGCTAGACTTAACAACAACTTACTCCTTTCATCTTTTGCAGCGGATCCAGGATGGTGGTGAAAAAATGGAGGGGGAACAGCACAACACAGCTGCTGGGACACACCGTAGACAGCTCATAGTTGAGAACTTTTTCTTTTAAGAGACACTTAATTCACCTTGAAATAAAAAATTCACTTATACAACCAATCCTGCTTTGGTCTCTCCAATCTGCCATATATACACCATAGGTTTGTGAGTCTTACCACAGGGAGCAGGTTACAAATACAAATCTGACAAGTACTGTTGCAACATCATATGTGATGTGTAAGATTGTACTCCCACCATCACACACATCACTAATTGACTCATCACTGGTATGGGACAACTGAAGGACACAATCTATGGACCACAACATATATTGTACAACCATGTTGCCACTCATTCATCAATAGTTCATCGCACACAACGACATCATGTCCAAATAGGTAGTATGCAAGGGGCTCGCATATGAGGTAGTGGATGACCAAAAGCAGAAAGTTAGTCATGTTGGAACCAAACACAGTCACAACTCAGTGTGAGAGTTGCAATGGCTGCATGGAACATGTGTGACAAGGGAGGCATAATTGGTAACAATGGTCATCATAACTTGCCCAGGTATTACAAGCAATGGAATACATTGGGCCTCTGCAGTACATCCATAATCTTTCCTGCCACTGCCATGGGGCCCAATCCTGACACAGGATACACGTGACCACGCACATTGCACGGACACATCTGTGGAATCCACTTTAGTATGGATGAGAACATATGCAGGGCTGCAGGTCCACCACACAAAACCAACCGCCATTGGTAAATTTAATGAGTTAAATCAAACGTATGTATTCAAAACATGATCTGGGTTGAATGTACGCAGAATGTGTCATACACAATATGTACCAAAGACGTATGCATGTCAGACATATATGTAGGCCACACACAAGCCTCCATAAACTCCAAATCTACATACGGAGACAGTTGTCGGGTAACATTACCCAGGTAGCATTGGTTCACACATTATCAACAATGCTTGAGCTGCGTACATAGTTATAAATATTGTTCTCTGTATGACAGCATCACATACAAAAACACAATGCACAATCACAAACCTGAAATATTTCATTGTACTGACTGCCAAACATATGTAGATAGACTGTTGTCACCCATGCATATTTATACTCAACGTGCAACTATTTGCATGCTGTTGACTCTGTAACACACACATTGGTGGAACAGAACAATCACTCCCTCATCGCATTGGTGCATGGACTACCACATGTGGCCATACCCAATATATCACACTGCAGCACAGCCCATGTCATATGTATGTTGAGTCAGGATGCATCTAAGGACAATGGCAAAAAAACCATTCAATCAGGAATTGAGTAAAAACAAAATGACGTAAATGTGTCTAAAACATCCGCAAACTCAAAGAAAGTGACACATGGGCCCTTAGCATGAATTCCGCCTTCATACTCTTACCTATGCTAATTTTCAACGCATAACGGTCATGCATCAATGTAAATGGCATACGTGCTTTATGTGTCTAAAAAACACATGCAAATGTCAAATGCGTCATATAATTACACACATAACTGAAAATGTGGCGCACTAGGACAGGAAGTGATATAGTAGGAAATCCTGTCTACAAGAATGGTACAGTGAGTGTAGTTTCACTTTCCCTTTACAGTCTATGCCGTTTTGACTGTGCGGGTGTGTTTTTGAGCTTGTGGTTGTCTCTTGGTTGCTAATTATATGTTCTGGTGTCCCTCCTGTCATGTTGTGTTAAATATTGTCTGCTTTTTGTCCCAGTATTTGTGATTTTGTGTTTTTCTTGTGTATATTTGTCTTTGTACTGTGGGGTGTCTGTCCGGGGTAGTTAATCATTTGGGATAGTTAGAATTAGCTAGTGGCCTTAAACTTATTTGGTGTCAACCTTCAACATAAACAACATGTCTGGTAGGGGGAGGTTGACCAGGATGGGAGAGAAGGAATTGGGTGGATTTGTGTGGCCCACTACCTGCTGATGATGCTGGAGATAGGGTTCTGGGTCATCCAGGACTACTGGATCGATACCAGGCGGCTGCGGTGGGGCAAGGTGCTCCACCACCTGAGGACGGTCTACAAGAGCACCAGGAATGATTACCAGATCAAGCATCGATGGGCAGATCTGGTGAGCAGGGAGCAGGATCTGCTCAATCATCTTGATGTGGAGATAGGCAGACCTGTTGGTGATTGCCCCAGTGGCATACTATTTACTGTTCACTGGTCTCGAATGACAGTAGCAGACGAGTTGGAGTGCTGCATGCAATGCTTGTGGACAGGTTGCATGCAACCTGAATGAAGTGTATCTGCGCCAGTCTAGACATGGAGTTCACATGTCCAACCATGATACCAGTGCAGGTCAGATGTCTGGTGAGTCAAACACAACCATCACAAAGTCACACCTTTCAGGGACCATGGTGACACCTGTGCCCCGGCATAGTGTAAAGTATGAGACGCCAAGGCACCGCCAGCCTAACATTTGATCATGGATTGTGTCAACAAAATTGGGGAGAACATGTATATTGCAACTTTATCATCATTTCACACACATGATCCCTGCCCCTGCCATTATGTCAGCAAAGGGGGCTTACCCACCTTAGGGGGCAATGTAAATGGGGCATTTGATACCATCAGACACCTTTGCCACATCAGTCATGGATTACTCAATGCATGATCATTACAGACTTATGATTGAGCCGCATGTTTATCACAAAGTGCCTCTGGGTGTCATGCAGGACAAGCTTGAGTGCCTGAGTTAAATGTCTTGCAAAGCACCAGGGTGGTGACATGTATTTATTGCACAACTCCCCCCTTATACCATGTAGTTCCATCTTCTATAGATTACCCACATATGGTTGTAGCAGGGTGTAACACTACATGAGTCTCTGGCCAATGTAAGTGTACAGATGTGTGTCTCTCACTTACCTGAGTGTCTGTGTCATCGTGTGATCGTAACGGTGTGTTTGTTGTACTATTTTACTCTAGGATAACCAGCTCACTCCTCTCAAATAGTACACATTGAAATATGTTGTCCACTAGCTGTAACTGAGATATGACACTAAGCATGGTTTACAATTCATATCTTAGAGGTGGACCTGCCTCCTACACGATCGACAAGGTGGCGCAATTTGAGGACCCAAATGTATCCAGTAAGTGTGATAATGTGTGTCCTGTGAAGTAATACTGGGTTTGGTGTGAGTGAGTCATGTGTGTTGCATACAATGCTGGATGTGATAACCTGTCCAAAGTTCAGATATCAAAGTAGGCTGGATAGTGACATTGTGTACCACTGAAAGGATCCCCATGCTCCACCAGAAGGTCACTTCTTCTGAGGCTCGTGGTGCTCAATGGCCAGTATCGTGTAAACAAGGTGATGACAGGCCACATGTAGGTCCATATGTGACTAAGAATGACAGAGTGCAATGCTGTGAGAATGTTGGCAGTGTGGCACTCTATCATTCTCACAACACAAGGATGCATCATTTTGAACTCAATTTGCTGCATCCCTGTATTGCTATGAAGATGGAGGACTGTGCTGCCAATTGTCCCTCAGCATGGCGCTCCGTATTTTGCACTCCATGTATGTAACACTTATGTGGAATATAATTGGCGTACATGCAGGTCAAGGCCAAACGTGTGCTGGCATGGAAATGGGTGTGTAAGGAATTGTTTTGGCAGATCAGGTATTGATGGATGCCTACACCTTGGACACATGAATGTAGATGTGATAGACCTATGGATACCAGCTTCCTAGTTGTCAGTCCTCCTAAAATATGGTCCACACCCTGACTTCATGTATGAGTTTAGCCTTGGTGGATGACCAGCACAGTGGAGATGATGGATTGCATGGCACAGGGGGAGAAGAATAACAAATGTGCAGATAGATGTGATGCTCACAGTGTAGGTGACAGTCATATTGATCAGGCTTGCATGTGTACCTATCATCCTTGACCCCTTATAGTTACCAAAATCATCCCATCCTCCCAAAAGCATGTTCAAGTTACTGGTGATGTGTGGTTTAAAATTGACACAGATAATGAGGAAGTTTGGGTCTGATCTATGTGAAGTGTGCGCTGCATTAGCTTTATTATATATTACGCAAAAGCAATGCACACCTCCATGTGTTTGGTTAGTATTCTTGTTTTGCGTCGCTTTGGTGTCAATGAAATGATGCTAAGGCAGAGTTGTTGTTACATTTATCAGGGCCATTCTCTTTTCTGGACTGTGAGTTGGAGTGCATGTGTAATAAGACGTAGAAGTGTAAGCTACTAATCTATACATACTCCACACAATGCTGACACTGATGGTTGCCTGTTTCCATTTAACAGCTGCCAACATGACCAATGAGGAACTTCAGGCATTCCAAAAGAGGGCAGTCTGGTACCGCCACATCCTCGCAGTAAAATCTGGGTTCCGAAGGATGGCTCGCCGCTATTGTGCTGAGAAATCTATGGGGGAATGGCAGGCATTCACACAAGGGGGCGCCACACTGGCAGAGGCCACACAGAAGAGACCCAGCTCCACAGCAGTGCAGGGGGCACAGCTGCCACCACGTCAACACCCACAACTGCAACACCTTCGACCTCGATGAAACAGTCCACACCACCTGCAACCATGGACCCTAAAATGCTGCAGAATCTTCAGAGGGAAGTTTCCCTTGTGTTGCAATGGTTGGACAGTTTGGAGAAGGAGGTGGCTGCCAATACTAAGAGGCTGAAATTTATTTTAAAAAACCTCAAGAAGGCAAAATTCTGAGTGTCTTCGGACCTGTCACCTCCCAGTTCTGTCCCCTCCCTCCTCATTTTTATCAATGTTTTTAGTGGGTTTTAAGGGGTTAGTGTTAGGTTAGTGTAGGTATGTAGTTTAGTTAGGATAAGTGGTTTTGGGGGTGTTTCTATTTTACTTTTTACATGTTAATTGGTGGGTGGATGGGTGTGTGGGATTTATGTTGGGGTATATATGGGTGTAAAAATATATATATATATTTTAAAATATATATATATATATATATATATATATATATATATATATATATATATAGAGAGAGAGAGAGAGAGAGAGAAATTTGTTTAGATTTAGTTAGTATATGTGTAGATGAGTATATGTTGTCCTGCCTCTGTCTCGAAACTTAAGGAGAGTGGTGGGCCAATGTTTAGAGTGTGGTGTTAAATGTGTTAGGTAAGTTTAACATAGGGTAGTTAAATTTAGTAGCTGGTTTTAATTATAGTTAGAATACGTTAGTTTAGGTTAGGATAGGTTTTCTTGATTTTTTTTTTGTTTAGTTCCATAATTAATAAACATTTTTGGGTACTCCTTTACTATTTGTGTCACATGCTAGTATCTCAGGGTCTTCCAGTGAGTGCACAGTGCAAATTGTTTGTTGGCCTAGGGATTCCGTCCTGCCTCCAAATCCCTCTCTTGACATGTTCATCACCTGTTTACAACAGAGCAGTCAAATTGGCAGCAACAACACTTCTACTTGTCTATGCATCTGCCATCAAGTGTACCCACCACTCAAGGTGACTATGTTTATTTTGTATCAGACGGGTAGGTGTGGTAATTCAGCTGTCAGTGTTAGGGGCCTGTGTAGGAATGTTGGGAACTGTGGCACATCTGACAACAACCTAAATTTAACATTTATACTGCTAAACTGACCAGTGGCAATTACAGATGAACTTAAGTACCTCTGTTTCACACCAATGTGTTCTACTGGTACTCCCAGCTGACGATATTGCCCGATAACAGTATCACAGCCATTCCTGCCATATGTAGTGAGTGAAGCATACATTAGGAACCCTGTGTATATATAGCTACCTCCGTATTCCTACACTCTTGTACTGACACTCTGTGACTAATGACATGGTTACACACATCACAATTCCTAAGCGTAGTAGATGTGTCACAATACACAAAGACATGCTGTGTGTGTATAAGGTTTTTATTCACAAGTGTTGTAGTGCAATATTTTCAATGTCCAGGTCAGTGACCCCATTAGTCAAATACATACAATTGTGACACAACACAAGTCAAGGGTTGAGGGACATGTCCTGGGACATGCTTGGGTGAAGTGTTGTTAAGTGCGGAGGAACATGAATTGCCAATTTGTCAGTCAGAGACAATGACACTCGATAGCAGGCAGGTCAACAGTGTGTCTTTGAAAAGTGCACAAATCCAACTGTGCTAACACTGGCATGATTTCAAGCACAGGACAAAGGAAAATACTGGCCATGTGGCATGGGATGGTGCTACCATGAACTCTTACGGGTGAAGATGATCTGTTCCACATCTTCATCCTACGATGTGTGTGGTGTCTCCTCTGCCCTTGATGGTGGTGGTGGGAGCTAGAGGGCGCCACTTCAGTGGTTGGAGATGTGGACTCCTAACTCCCGGGAGCTGCCATCTGTGGAACAACATATGCATCACTGCAGCAAGGAGGAACTGCTGATTTTTTAGGATAACAGCAACATCCCTGTGGTAGGCAGCCATGTCTGCCCTGAGGGAGGTCACTTTCCGGTGCATGGAGTCCAGCTTGTTCTCAATCATGCTGATGCCAGTTTGGGAGGGCAGTTGTTGTGGCCTCTCCCTCATGGCAGCTGCTATGTCCCTCAGACACTACTGGACTCCATGCATTGGGGAGTGTGTGCCTCGTTTGGCTTCAGTCTGTTCATTGTCACGTGCGCATACCATCTAGGCTGGTTGCCATTGTCCGCATCCCCACCTCCTTGGCCAGGTCCCTCTAGACCCCTACCACTGTCCTCTCAAAGCTGGTCCCTAGGTCCTTGGAGTCCTCAGCTGTGTCAGTGCTGGCCAGTCGTACTATTGGGGTGCTGGGTGGGGCATCTGGGATGGCTGCTACATTATTACTCCTCCTTGAAACTGGAGGTGGTGTCTGGAGGGATACGAGGACTTCTTGGAGGGTCTCTTGGCTGATGGTTGTCAGCTGGTCATCCAGGTCATCGGGGTAGTCCAGGACAGGCAGATCAGCAGGAGAGCCATCATCCTCTGCAATGAGATGGAGTAAAATGAATCTTTCTGTGTTGTGGCAGTTGATATTTCATGTCACTGAATTGCTATTGGAGGCTCATTGTCATCTTGTTTCCCAAACATTGTTCCTGTACATCATGGATGAAGTCTATCGGCCATTTTCCCCACCTGAGTGTCACATGAAGGGAAGCTCAGGTGGCGGAATTGGCTGTGTCATATCCACTAGATGTGATGTATATCCATTTTCGTGGCTTGACACCATCTTGTCGTTGTCCACCCTCTCTATGAATCCATTTGTATGGTGGGGCCTTGCAATGGGTCTTGCAGTGCTCAAGCTACAGCACCATACATGGTAATATGCCTCTGTCCCAGTCTTACATGTTTCACATACACCCATGCAGTATAGAAACATTGCACCACCCCAGGGATGGCATTGCCAGGACACTATGCTGGTGTTACCTTTGATAGCGCCTCATGTTGATGTATGTGTATGTGTGCTACATTGCACAGCACACATGGACCTAGCAGAGTTCAATTTCATCATCTGTCTGTGCAGGTCTGTGTGACTTCCTACACACCTATGCTTTCCCCCTCAATGCAGCCATCCTTGCAGTATGATGCAGGAGATGCGGCATGGTGGAAGTGCAGCTAATTTGACACAGGCACAGGGTTAGACCCAGGGATGTCCAGCACGGGTACAATTTTTTGCTGTGTGCATCATTATGTATGTGATAGTGCCTGATGGTAAGAGTATTTTGGATATAGTCAGTTAACTGGAGTTGAACTTAAGTCAGGGCCTCAAGCTAGTTTGATGGTGATTCTGCGGGTAGTCATACTGGTTCCTCATTACAAGTGCAGCAGTCCTATGACCACCTGACTGCCATTGTCTATATGACCACCCCCAACAGCGCAGGTGGTAGTGGCAACTGTTGTCAATGGGAATGCCCCCTAGGCCAATGGCCTGGCACAACAGGTTTCCAGCAGCTTACAGACTGGCAATGCCACCTGTCTTTTGTCACCAGAACAGTATCACATTCAACGCTACATTCCATGTCTATTCCCACTTTTCCACCAACGTTTGTATGGCGGTGAAACCCCCCATTCAAAGGTTGGTGGTGATGTGATGTGGTGTGGTGTGCCCCTGGGTGCCCCTGCAAAGCCAATGCACCTGGTATGGGCAGTGCAGGGGATCCATGCCCTGCCTCTTTGCCCTTTCCACTGACTGATTTGCAGGGCTAAGTGCAGTGTGTCCTGTCACATCCAATGCACGCCACGATTGGCACTGACTCTATATGATCCATCAACAATGTGATGCTAAGTGCCCACCTAGAGCTACCATGTGCAGACAGATTTCCACCCGCCATCCCAACATGTGACTCATAATGCCAACTGCAAAGGGTACACTGCACTGGCAGTCTTACCTACACCAGACTTGCTGAAGTACCATCCCCCGCCCGTCAATGTGGAATAATACACCATTATTTTCACAGTCATACGCCATGTGTTGTATGTGTGCGTTTATTTCCCCATTCCTATGTGTCTCACATGATTGGGTCAGAGTAGTTGTGGGCTCAGTCTGTAACTGTTGTGACCTAGAGTTTGCTATATGTGGTACATATTTTCAGTAGTGGCACATTTCTGTTCAGCATCAAGAAGTGTGGTTCCACACTACACCAGTTTAGTTGGTCTCGGTAGTGGCATGTTTCCAGTGATACAGTATCAGCCTGCTATTCCCCCAGTGCCTGCTAAGATTATTTTTCCCTGCACCCAGGGGTCATCCTCACTGCATAATGGTGTGGTGGCTGCCTTATGTGGATGTGTTGTCAATGTGCAGGGTGGTGGTGCTACCGGCACTTGTCTGGGTACAGTTGGGACGGCTGCAATGAATTTTGTGCTGTGAGGTACAGCACACATGTGTATGGGCAATGAGGCAAGGCAGTTGCAAGGTGTTACTGCAAGGCACACCACCATGACGTAATCCCAGGAATGGTACTGACTGTCTACCTAGTCTCAGAAGTCTTGGTCATGTTGGTAGGGTTAGTATGACTATATGCAAGGGATGATGTGATGCCAAGACCAGGGACACAGTCATTATACATGCCATCTCTCCCATGTGCTGCATGTGTACATGTAGGTATTTAAGCCTGGTGATTGACATATGTATAGGTTGTGTATGTCTTGTGGTGCATGGCACTACGAAGGCCTGGGTACATGTGTAGCTTACTTCAGCATGGTGCAACTTGCTTCATGTGCAATGTGTCCCTCTGCACTCCATTGACATGCATTGTGTAAGTCCTAGGTGCCTCCCCCTTTATGCACTTGACAATGTTGCATTAATTTTCCCCAGGGAATTTACCCTGCATTTATGGTGTTTCCTGGTAGTCTGCGCTGTCCTTTGCTGCGATTCCAGTGACCAGTTCCTCTGGGATGACCACTGCAACCATCTCGTCCAAGTCCTCTTGTGGTGCTGGACTACCACTTCCAGGTTGCAGTACTGTCTTCCTGTTCCTTGCCATTTTTTCCATTGTCCTTTGCCAGCGTTTCTTGCTCTTTGTTACGGTTCTTCTCACCTCTGCCACACTGTTAATCTTTTCTACTATCTGCTGCCAGATTGCCTCTCTCCTGCCAATTGGCAATTTTGAGGCGATTAAGAGTAGATGTTGATGCTCTGTCACCTCTCTCACCAATATTTTGTGCTCCTCCGCACTGAAACAACACTTTCTATTTTTCTTCTCCCTCCCCTGGGTCTTTGTCTATGTCCTCCTGGCTGGTTCCTGGTTGATTGGAGTCACCCTGGGGTCTCTCCTGGCTTTCTGGCTCTATTTCTCCTCTCCTCTGCATTGTTTTCTCCCTTAGCGTCTGTATTTGATGCTAATGCGTGTAAAATGGTGCATTTCCATTTTGCGACATGTTTACGTGTCGTAAAACAGGGTAGAGTAATTTTTCTGGCATTAGGGTCATTTTGCTTTACGACAAGACGCAGTGGTTAACGTAAAATTTTTTTACTCTAACCTATTTTTAGCGCCACCCAGTGTCATAATATTAATATGATGCCCGGGTGGCGTAAAAAATTGTGCTAGTCAGCGCTAAATGTTTTGATGCAAAATGCGTTAGCGCATTTTTACGTCAAAGAGTATAAACTGGGCATTTACGTGATGGCCCTAGCTTCTTTCAGCGTCTTTTTGGCTGACAGAACCCACGTGGTATCGATCCATCCTTTTAAATTTAGGATAGTTACAAATAATAAAGGGGTGCATCAAGGATCTTCTGAGTCCTCCCTTTTTAATATTTTTGTGGCCCGCTTGCGAAAATTGGCCTATATTGTGGGTTTAAAATGATAATCTATGCAGAAGACACCCACAATATCATCTAGTTCAACTTAGTACACCCTACAATATATGCAGGTATTAAATGAAAATAAGACATATGGGGAAAACTAACAGCAAGCTAGTGGTCCGGACTTCACACAGTATATCCCATTCAATTTAAGTAAACTATGAAGATAGTTGTTACTTGCTATAATTAAGGACACCATGACTCTCCCAAATTTTGAGAGCCTTATTTAAAACCCGAATGACATGACTGGCAGATTTTGGGACAGATCCTTTGAAACAAAACGGAGTTGCTTCTTGAATCGTCCTTATAACTTCCATTCTGAGTGTTGGCCTTAAATGAATCCTACGAAGCTCAAGCAAAACTGTACACGAGCATAGGATATGTTCGAAGGTTTTGTCTCTCAAACTTCAGAGCCTACATACAGCTATTGAGCCACTGGACTATCTCCATGCGACAAAAAATTGCTTAAAAGGTAAATATAGCAGCCTGATGAGTAGCAATGATTTTTTTTTTCCGAGTTTACATTGAAGTCCACATAAGTCTGCCGCTGCAAGGTGAAGGTTTCCATACTATATTTAAAGTTTTCATACTTTGCTGGCCTTGCCATATCAGCTAGATAATTTGATGTTTTTGTTTCCTCTTTAAGCAACTGTTTCAGAAGTTCCCTCGTTATAATTACTAGTTAATTTAGCTCAGGCAGTTTGTGCTTTTTAACAACATTCTGTATGGTACACATAGTTAAAGCACATTTTGTTCCTTGTACTATAGCTTCTTTTAAGCCATAAATTGTTAATGTTTTTCTTGTGCTCCACAGCAATCAATTAAATAATCAATTTGGTTGCTACTGACCAAAGTTTCAAACGATGAGAAGCCAAACTCTTATCTCATTCTGTATTGTGGTGTGAACTTCCTCAAGTAAAAGATCTTCTTAATACACATCATGAATATTGTTTCTGCTCTTCTTATTCTTATTGCTCCATACAGCACAACAGACATATGTTTTGTTTGATCTACCGTAAAGGTAAGGCTCATAGCGCCAATGCCATATTTTCTTGCGAACTATTTAATACCAGTGCCTAAATCCAGGGCTTTCGTGCTCTATATAAGCCATATATAACATGGAATCTGTTCGACCTGGCCCTTTTTGCAGAGTCATCCCCAAACTGTTTGCCTCGTTTCCCCTATTTTTTCTGACCAGTTTCTGGGGCTTTAGGGCTCTGGGCACTTTACCACTGCTAACCAGTGCTAAAGTGCATATGATCTTTGTATAAATCGTATTGGTGATAGGTTTATCCATGATTGGCATATCTGATTTACTAGTAAGTCCCTAGAAAAGTGCACTAGAGGTGCCTGTTAATCAAATGCTACTAGTGGCCCTGCAGCACTGGTTGTGCCACCCACGAAATTAGCCCTGTAAAACCTGGCAGAGACCTGCCACAGCAGTGTCTGTGTGTGCATTTTTAAACTACCAATGCGACACTTGCCAGGCCCAAACCTTCCCTTTTCATACATGTAAGGCACCCCTAAGGTAGGCCCTAGGTAGCCCCATAGGAAGGGTGCAGTGTATGTTAAAGTGGGACATGTACTGATGTGTTTTATATGTCCTAACAGTGAAACACTGCCAAATTTGGTTTTAACTGTTGCAAGGCCTATCTCTCTCATGGGTTAACATGGGGGCTGCCTTTAAATAACCTTAAAATGTAGTTTCCCTTGGAGAGCTGATGGAAATATGGAGTTTGGGGTCCCTGAAATCACAATTTAAAAATACACCTTTTAGTGAAGTTGGCTTTTAGATTGTTAGTTTCAAAATGTCACTTTTAGAAAGTAGGCATTTTCTTGCTTTACCCATTCTGTGACTCTGCCTGTTTGTGAATTCCCTGTCTGGGTCAGACTGACAGTTGGGTTGTTTGTGAATTTCCTGAAGACAGTGACACAAAAGGAGCTGAAGGTGTAGCCTGCAGATCCTGATGAGCCATCTGAGATGGGATAGAGGTAGGAGTGGTCACTTATACCTGAATGGGCTGAGCCTGCCCTCACACAATGCAGTCTCCAACCCGCTCGTGTATGTCTGGGGCTGGGCCTGGGCAGGATCCTGTAAACAACAGAGACTTTCTCTGAGGTTTGCCTGCTTCAAAGGCATAAAGGGGTATACGAAGTGGACCCAAAACCCCAGAGTTTAGATTTCTTCGAGATCACTTCTGGATTCAAGAGGAACCTCTGCCAAGGAGAAGAGCTGAAGAACTTAGGAGAAGCGCTGTCCCTTCCTGTGACTGTGCTTTGTTGGGCTATCCTTCAGTTGCTGCTTCTGCCTGGGAAAGTAGACAAAGACTGGACTTTGTTGTGCATTCCTGCTTGAGAAGAATCTCCAAGGGCTTGAACTGAGATTGTCTCCTGTTTTGAAGTCTCAGGGCCATTAAAGACTTCCTCTGCCAGCACCTGGACTTTCAGATGAGACTCCTGCCCTGCCAAGTGGTACCCCATCCAGTCCCTAGGCCCTTGAAAGGGGAAGTTGGCAGAACAAGGACTGAAATCCAAGCACAGAGCGCCATGCGGGGAAATTTTCAACACACCATCTGCAACGCAGCTGATAAACGTTGCGCCACCCACTTCGTGTCTGAAATTCGCACGCCACCTGCATTACGGTTGCTAGATCGATGCATCATGGCTGAAGAAATGACGCAACACCTGAGTTGGAAAATGGGTTATTGGTAGGGCAGGTAGGTACCTACACCTAGCAACAAGCCACTAACCTCCACATAGGTACAGTTGGGTCTCAGTAAATTAATCCCAGCTCAACCCTTGGTAGCTTGGCATCGAGCGTCAAGGCTTAACTTAGGAGACAAAGTGTAAAGCATTCAAATATCACAAAACAGTAATTAAATAAAACACAGGAAACAGTTTAAAAATCCAAAACCAATTTATAAAAATAGTTTATATTTTTATCTTTAAAATGACACAAAAACGATAAAAATCGGTTCAGGGGAACCGGAGATATGAATTTTTAAAGAATTATTACTTTTCTAGCGCTTAGAAACAAAAAGCGCCAATCGGGTCATCTGGTTGCACCTCGACTGGGGCAAAGTCAAACTTTCAGGCCGACCGCGATGGAGCCCTGCTCGGCTACAGGTCGCGGGAGGCCTTGGTTAAAAAGTTACCTTCTGACTTAGTCTTTATTTTGAAGTTTTTCTTCACCGGGACGAACCTGCCAGTTGAATCCGACCTCCTGGAGCCCTTGTCCGGATACGCGATGTGGGTTTCCTCGGTGGAGACTTTTACCTTCGGACTTAGTAGTTTTTTCGAGATGAAAATCCTTCGACCGGGGTAAACCTGGATCTTGATCCGACGTCCATGGAGCCCTTTTCGGATACGATGGCTGGGAGGTCCCGGTCAACTTTTTACGTTCGGACTTAGTCTCTTTTTTGGATGTTTTTCTTTACCGGGACGAACCACGAAGTCAGGCCGGGTCGCGGTTGAGGCAAGCCGGCTAGAATTTCCGCGGCGGGTCGGTCCCTCTCTGGAGCTTTTTTCCAAAAATTCTCAAATCTTTTCCAAACTTCTGGGGCTTCACCCAGATGTTCTTTTAAGGTTCTTTTGGGGTCCACAGCTCACCCCAAGGGTCCAGAAGTTCTGTGATGGTCCTTGGGGGGTGCGGACTTCAACTCCCAGAATGCACCTGGCGCAAACTCCTTTTTGGCCACTGGACAGTGGTCAGCTGGTTGCTTTCTTCAGGAGTTGGTGCAGGGGACTCTGGTTTAGCAATTTTTCACCTGTAGCAAACAGGGAGTCCCTCCTTGAACCAGTTGAAGCCAGGCAAAGTCCTTCTTGTGGTGAAGCCCAAGTGTGCAGCTGGTGCAGTCCTTCTGAGTGCAGGGTCCAGGTGCAGGCCAGGGGTCCAGCAGGGCAGTCCTTCTTCTTCTTTAGTTCCTTTCTTGTTGAATTCTGGAGGGGATCTGAGTTGTGGGTGCAGGTCTGCCAGTTTTATCCTTGCTCCTGGGTGAAAAGCAGGGGGGCCCTGGTTCTCCTATCAGGGACAGGGTCGTCCCCCTGTGATGACCACTTCCTGGGAAGTGTGGCAAAAATCCATCCCAGAAGGCAACAGTCTCTAAAAATCCAACATGGATGAATCTGATTTTTGGAGGTTACATCTGGCTGAGCCCACCCACTGGTGTGGCTAAAAATCATAAACACACCCCTCTCCTGCCCTCTCCTAATCTAATCAAGGGGGCACCTAGCTGTCTGGGGTTGCAGGATGTGGGGGTGTTGCTGGGTGCTGCAAATGTCCTTCTCTGCCTTTGAAGACCAGTTTGTCAGCCCTCCCCCTTCCTGCCTCCCCATCTGCTGAGGGGAGATTCTCTCCCCCTAGCACATTCCTTTGTGTGAAGTCTGGCCACTTCACACCTCATCAAGGCAGCCTGGCAGAAGCTGCTGCAGGCTGGCCAATCAGAGCACAGCAGCAAAAACAATGCAGAGCTGAAATTGGCAACTTTTTAGGTAAAGTCTAAACTTTTTACCTGGACAAGTTATAGTAAATCCAACAACTGGAAGTTGTGGGATTTATTACAACAATCAATTTGATACCAAATTCTTGGTATGTAACATTTAAGGAGACTTTAAAATTGAAAATAAAGCCTGCCCATTCTAGCCTATGAAGGCCATTTACTTCAATGAGGGAAAAACAAATTTGGCTGTTTTTACCTCACCAGGGCTTATACATCTATTTTTATAAAGTCCCTGCTTATAGTTACATGGCACCCAGCCCTAGGGGCACATAGGGCACACCTTAGGGGTGACTTATATGTAAAAATAAGGTAGTTTAAGACTTTGGAAGTACCTTTAATTCCAAAGTCGAATTTGCATATAACTTTAATTTAAAAGCAGCCAGCAAGGCAGGCTTGCTTTTAAAATGACACTGGGCACCTCAGCAATGCACCTAGGTGTGCACCACCTATGCTGTGGTCCCTAAACCTACATGCCCTACCATATACTAGGGACTTATAGGTAGGTTAACTTAGCCAATTATAATTAGCCTAATTTGCATATCCATTTTACACAGAGCACAGGCCCTGGGACTGGTTAGCAGTACCCAGGGCACCTTTAAAGTCAGGAAAACACCAGCAAAAAGTGGAAAATGGGGGCAAAAAGTTATGGGGCCTCTGCAATCAGCCCTGTTTTCTCACAACCTGCTTGCGGCTGCTGATAACGACGCAAACCCCAGCCAGGGCAGTTTTCTAATACCATGTGACTGGATTTCTCGTGCATCGTTGCTGGGCGTAAAGTCATTGTGAACCCGTGCGGATCCAAGGTGCCCTGTCCCAAAATGGATGTTTTGCTCTCTTGTAAGGGAGAAAAACACTGATCGTGACCCGACCAGAGAAGAAAACGACGCACGGCCTTACTTGCGAGTAACGAACCGACGCATTGCTGAATTTTCCGATGCATGCTCACTCATACAGCTTTATTTTTTAAACAAACCAGGTCGTTGTGTAAAATCAACATTTCCATTGTTTTCTAAGGAGTAAGACTCCTATTCTTTTGAAAATTCATATCTTGACTTGTGTATGTTAGATTTTTGTTGTTTTGGTCTTAATTGATTTAGATAAATATTGCCTATTTATCTAAACTGGTGTTGTGTCCATTTTGTAGTGTCTTCTCTGTATTACTGTGTGCGTTGGTACAAATGCTTTACACATTGCTTCTGGGATAAGCCTTCCTGCTCATGCCAAGCTACCAAGGGGTTGAGTGGGGGTAAACCAGGTGTATTTCTCCTTTGCCCTGACTAGAGTTAGGGTCCTTGCTTGGACAGGGGGCAACCTGCCTGCCAACCAAAGACCCCATTTATAACAATGCTGAAAAGCAAGTGGTGGTCCCCCAAAATACTGGCCGTATCCCAAATAGGTAGGATACTTTTGTGAAGGGTGGATGCTGCTTGATCAGGCATAGGGTCTCCCAAGCCAATACTTCATCCAATTGCACAGGTGAAAACTAAGATTTTCATGAGTGACAGATGAGAATGCAATTGTTTTTAGGACTCGCATGAGCCTGACTTTATTTTTTGCTCCCCATGGAAACTCCTTTGTCCTATTGGTTGTGGGTTTATGCATGTGAATGAAGAATGTTTTCAGCGAGTATTGTGTCACAAAGGCAATTTCTGGGAGCTTTTATTTTTGAGGACCTGCTGTTATATAGTAATGTTGTTGACATACTTAACATTCAGTTTTGTGGGAGTGGATTGCAGGTGTGATGCCTTGCAAGTTTATGTAAAGGCTAATATGTGGCCTTCATTATTAGTATGCATTGAAGTTGTATCCACATGGGTGGTGTGTAGATGCATGCATGTGAGGTTTGTTCCAAAGTACAATGGCTATGCTTGTGCTGGAGGGCTGCTCTGTGTTTGTGTTTATGTATGTGTGTATGTGATCAGTTGTTAAAAGTCCAAGTATCTTTGTGTACAGTCAGAGGAAGGTCAGAAACACTTGGGGCCTCATTTACGAGGCCCTAGTGGCACACTGAGCAACCTGAGCATCATTCTTTTTTGATGCTCTGGTGGCACAGTGTTACCAACCATATTTATAAGGCCACTCAAAGCCACCTTGTATGGCTTTTCATGGCCTTGTAAATATGGACCCCTTTCATGCATAACACTGCATGACATGGGCTTTCATTGGGTGTTGATGTGGGTGTTCCCATGTAATACCCATGGATTTCAAAGGAATCTGATGCATTCCCAGATTTACAAGTCTGTCATCTTGTCAGATTCCTATGCCATTTCAGTTGTGACATTGAAGTTGAGTGACAGGGAGAAGTAACATTATTTCTCCCCAATTGTTCCTCTTTCTATGTGTGATGCATTCTACAGCACACACAGAAAGAGGAAAATCCATTAATTATTGTTTATGTGCAGGAAGTTGTCCCTTCCTGCACATAAACAATCATCCTTGCAAGTCAGGCCTCCTGCATCATGGTACAAGGGTGCCTGCATTGGTGCTAGGCAGCAACTTGTGCACCAGTGCATGGAAAAAGAGAGGAATGCAACTTATCTTATAGATACAACACATTCCTGCCCTTTTGTTTTGACACAAAGCAGCAAAAAGGCTTGCGGCGCTACCCTGTGCCAAAACTTAGTAAATGAGGACCGTGGTCAATATTTTGCCCTGACTATTAAAATATATGTCAACGTCTTTATGAGTTTACCAAACGCTTTTGAGACTGTTTGTTGGACTTTTGCTTATGGAGGGTCATCCCCAGTCTTTTTGCCTCCTGCCTCCAATTTTTTTCTGACCTGTTGCTGTTGGCTTTTCAACTCTGAGCACTTTACCACTGCTAACAAGCGCTAAAGTGCATATGCTCTCCGTGTAAATTGTATGTAATTGGTTTATCCATGATTGGCATATTTGATTTACTAGTAAGTCCCTAGTAAAGTGCACTAGAGGTGCCCAGGGCCTGTAAATCAAATGTTACTAGTGGGCCTGCAGCACTGGTTGTGCCACCCACACAAGTAACCCTGTAATCATATCTCAGACCTGCCACTGCTGGCTCCAACCCCCTGGTGTGTGTCTGAGGCCTTGCCTGGGCAAGGCAGGATTTCACAAGTAGGTGTGAGTCCCCTTTGAAGAAAGGTGACTTCAAAGACTAAAATGGGTATAAGAAGGGCACCCAAATCTACAGACTTTAGAAACACTTCTGGAACCAAGAGGAACCTCTGCCTGGAGAAGAGCTGATAGCTGAGGAAGAAGTACTGCCCTGCCTGTGACTGTGCTTTGTGGAGCTTTCCTGCAGTGCTGCTTCTGCCAGAGTAAGAGGGCAAAGACTGGACTTTGTGTGCCTTCCATCTTGTGAAGAAATCTCCAAGGGCTTGATTTAGAACTTGCCTCCTGTTGTTTGAAGTCTCAGGGACAGCAAAGACTTCTCTCTGCCAGCACCTGGAGTCTCTGGAGAGACTCCTGCTCTGACAAGTGGCGCCCTATCCAGTTCCTGGGCCCTTGGAAGGAAAGCTGGTGGAAATCCAAGGAAATCGACTTCGGACCGACGCTGAATCCGGTAACGCCGCCTGCACCTGACGCCGTGACCTTTGCTGGAACACGACGCTCTTCGCAGGCCCAACGCCGCAGCAGCCCTGCTGAAGTCCGCGACTCCGTGGAAGTCGCCACACCATGTCGTGACCGACGCCGCTCGAAGTGCACGGATTCAACGTTTCGCACAGACGCCGCGATCCCCGACTTCGCGCATCGGCTTGTTTTCACTCTTCACCAAAGGTACTGTACTTGGGGGTCTACACGACTCCGTGTCCGGTGCCGCTGGTGTCGGCTTGTTGGGAACGACTCCGTCACAACGCAGTTTTAACATCTCATCGAAGCATTTTTGTTTCTAAGCGCTATTTTTTAGTTTAATCTCTAAAAATTCATAACTTGACTTGTGTATGTCGGATTTTTGTCGTTTTGGTCTTGTTTTTTTTAGATAAATATTTCCTATTTTTCTAAACCGGTGTTGTGTCATTTTGTAGTGTTTTCATTAAGTTACTGTGTGTGTTGGTACAAATACTTTACACCTAGCGCTCTGAAGTTAAGCCTACTGCTCTGCCAAGCTACCAAGGGGGTAAGCAGGGGTTAGCTGAGGGTGATTCTCTTTTACCCTGACTAGAGTGAGGGTCCTTGCTTGAACAGGGGGTAACCTGACTGTCAACCAAAGACCCCATTTCTAACACTGTTCCAATATTTACTGGGCCTTTGCTGCTTGGATATGGTTGGGCCTAGATTTGAAGTACTTTTTGAATTTGTTTTTGCTGCACGTAACTGTTGGGTGACGTTTCTGTGTGTGTTTGAGTGTGTGAGTGTGTGGGTGTGCAGAAGAGAGAGAGAGAGAGACAAAGAGAGAGTGGGTGATGGGTATGTGTATATATATATATGTGCACATGATATTGAGAAAGGGGGAGCGGGAGAAAGGGAATAGAAGAGAGGGAGAAATTAATAAAGAGACATAAACATCTGGTAACTAGAGAAAGAGAACGAGAATGAGAAAGAGAAAGAGAAGGAGAAAGAGAACGAGAAATGTATTTTCAATGTTATCCTGGCTGGTGCTGTGAGGGGCATTGTTGGTTTACTTTTCTCTGTCGCTTCAGGACTGTACTTAGGTTTTGTGTAGGTGGCTGTGCACTGCTGTTTTGGGTTTGTAGTTCATTGTCAATTGAAATTAAGTTGTTGTTGTGCAGCTTTTTCGACTTCGAGGGGCCTTTGGAATGTGCACTGTACTTCCTATGTACGTTACCTTTCTTATGACTGCTTGGTTATTAGAAGTCAGCTTTTGTCCTTTTATTGCAACTCATATTTATGAAAGCAGCAGCACTCATCCATCTAAAGACTCACGATCCAGAATAACACGAGAACTGCATTTGAAAAGGGGTCTCCTCCACCTCCGGACCACAACTATGAAATGATCTATGCTGGCATAACAGGTATTCAGACCCTATGTAATACTTCAGAAAAAGAACCCAAGACTCAATCCTCATTCTCAGCCTGTCACCCACACAATGTCTTCACCACATGCGTGATCTCATCAAAACTTCTTCTCACATCATCCCCAAAAGGATAATGTAATTCTAAATATGTTCTCCTTGAGGTACATAAACGCCCTTACAATCACTATAATTCACACCATCGTGGGAGACATTTCTTGCTGCAACACAGTGCACTTCCCAGTGCCCCAGGGATAAATCAGTAAAATATCCCATATAAATTAAAATAAGATGAAGTTAAATATACTTCCCACCGTTGAATTATGCTATTGGAAAAAAAAACTGTTTCCGTCTACTCTGAGCCGTGTGCAGATTCGTTCTTTCTCCTATCTGATGTGCTTTCTATTTCCTGATGCCAGACCATACTAATATATATGTTAAACTTTAACTTTTAACAGGGTCACACGACAGTAGATGAAATAGGTCTTGCCCATTACCCCATAAATGCCTAAAATAACATTGGGTAGAGACAGACTGAGTCAGGGGTAGAAGTAGGCAGAGAGAGAGAAGTTTAAGAGAGAGAAATCGCATAGACAGAGGTCAAATGAAAGAATGTTCACTTTTCAGGGGGGTGGGGGCTTTGGAAATTCTAGCCCCCGAGCAATTGCCTACTTTGCCCATGACTTAAAACCTCTTTGCACCTGCACTAACGGGTTAGTGTACCACGAGCACAAATGCCTGAGTCATTTGCAGATTCCATACATTTCTAAACAGAGGCAAGTGCAGATTTTTAAACCACTACACTTGTACGTTGGCAATCTAATCATTCTGTAGGTGTAGCACGGGCTTTTGTCTTTCTAACTCTATCCAAAAAAAGATTATTTTTTTCATAAAAACAAATCATGTCCTCTTTCGTATTAAAGCCTGAGCTGATAATTTGGACCTTGGCAACAAGGCAATGAATGTTAAAAGCCATACCTGCAGGAAGCCTTCTGCATTAAACAAGGACAGATTGTATTTACAACAGCACTAATTATTGAACAGTTATTTGACAAAGCTGTACCAAGTAATGGGGAGTTTTTATTTTCCATCAATGGCTTCATGTCCATGCCCATGAAAGGTAACTCTTTAGTTGCCATCGAATGCGATATAAGGGATTGCGTGCTGTCTCTGAAGAACCAGTTAGATGAAGAGTCTAGAATTAATTACCTTCATGTACTTTCTTACTACCCCGATCGCTTAGAGAGAAATGAGATCATTTCAGAATATTGTTATTGAGGACATGTAATTGAGAACATCATCCGATCCCTTAATTACAAATTTAGCTAGATAATTCTGTTTTTAAATGTTTCAATATTGTTAATTGTTTTGGTGCTCAGTTACAGTAATTAGGTACATTTACTTTTAATAGAATCCCTAAGTGCTGCTTTGTTTTACTCGCGATATATAATTATGCAAATATACACATGGTGAACATTTTCATTGGTAATGGCATGTGGATGTGTTATTGCTGCCATCCCTAGTCATGAAAACAACATATTTGACAACAGGCATAAACAGTTAAGTGTTTGTCTCCTTACCCATTTCTGTGAAGATGCTGGCAATCAGCCTAGCCTAACATGTTTTGCGGCTAAGTATGGCCGCGCGAAATTAATGTGATTTCCTTTTGCCTAGTTCTGCGAATTTAGAAGAACGACTAGAAACTGGCTAAAATGGAAATCTGGCACTTTGCTAATTTTTCCGGTGAAGTCGTCGTTGCATTCAAAATGAATACAAGGGGCACTGTGCGCTTTAAAAAAGTACAAAAAACACAAGTGCTGCAAACAAGAGCCGAATGGGTTCTGCCTGCTCCTACTTTTCTCATGCTTCTACAAGAGGATTTTTTTTTTTTACTCCAGCGGCACCCAATTATACCATGTGACGTAATGACAATGACAAGAAATGGCAAGAATGAAACAAATTACGGAGGCGTAATTGAAACTAAGAGGATTTTAGATAGTAAAATGGTTGGGCTACCAGTGTTACAATGCCGTAAACATAAACAGCAATATTGGTACAAGAAATGCATCACTTTAGGCAACCATGAAATTAAAAATATTTTAGCTGTTAAACATGTTGAATTGTTATTCCTCCCCTAAAATCCTCTCAGATAAAAAAATGCAGGGAGTCATGCTGAGTCCAGCCTGTAAATCGCAGCATGCGCCGCTTTTAGCTGGGAATCTATGCCACAGGCAAGACAGCTGTCATTATCGTGTGTGCAGAACATGGGTATGTAATCACCTTTAAAGTAAGTATTGTTCTAAAAATGTGTTTTTTTGTGATTGAGCAGCAATCTAGCAACACAATCGAACCTATATGTTTACGCTCATATAGTATACTTAGAAGGTTTAAACTTAAAATTATACAGTTAACTAGGGCTAAAAGGCTGCATTGCTCAGACACGTGCGTGTTGATTTGCATCTTTCCACTGCTCATAGAAAAAAGATGAAGACAAATAAGAGCATAACTAAAGACATCAAGTAAAATCTATACAAAGTGTATTTTCAGAGGACAGATTTCTGGCAGAGTGGGCTGAAAACTCAATCTCAAAACAGACATCTGCTTGTCTTTGTTAACGAATGATAGGGGCTTTATTCTCCTTGTTGTCCCAGTTGCTCCCAATCCCATAATGCCTTGAAAACTGAAACTGCAATGGAGCGGCCTGGCCTGACTGTTACACCTTTCAGGCCACAAAGTTCCACTGTAGATTTGACTATCTGATCCTAATTGGAGACTTATCTACAGTGTTCGATCTTGATTGAACTCTCTAACACTTTCCAATGATTATTCATTTCAAATTCTACAGAAAGTACAGAAAGGTGTAGACTAAAGGCTTTATTTTTCAAGAACCAACAGATGTCCCCTCTTAAGTATTTAGAGCGCTATTGGCATTCATGCAATCTTATTATGGCAGAATGGACATCCTCCACTTTCTGCCAGGCGTTCTGCGTCAATCAAACTCTAAATAAGGTCATAAGAATACAACACTGAAGAAAAAATGCTGTAACACTATTACATTAATTTTGAAATAAATATTTTATTATTGTAAATATAACAAATTTAAATTAGTTTTCATAAATTTAAATTAAAAAGCAAATTCCCACCTAAAGTGAGATTTAGTTTTATAATTATTCGTTAAATATTAAAAGAGATGTACAACATATTCAAAGTAATTTAAAGAAGTTCAATACAGTTACTATTCCATTATGTTTTAATTGAAAATGTGTATTAACATTTTTTATAAACAAAAATTAAATGTATACGTTAAAAATAAATAACATTACATTATAACATTATTTTTTATATTGTTAACTAGTTTACGTGATTTAATTTAAATTAATTTAATTTAACATTATTTTCTATGGGGTTTTACCAAAAGTTCCTGCCTCCATATTCAGTAACTGTTACTGGCTATGTGTAGTGCTGAAATTACTACAGTTTTAATTTTCATAATTTATACTTGTAAATTTAGCTCCATCCCCCTTTTCAGGGGATGGAGACATGTAACTCTGCACTTTTGAGCAACTTTACACATATATTTGGTGAATAGCCAAAAGTAGGGAAGGTACTCAAAGGTGTAAGAGTAACTTCACACTTGTAGCTTATTCATAAGTATAAGTTACTTTTGAAAAAAGTTGCGTAAGCGTAAATGGGATAACTGCAAAACATTGTTCGTTTACAATGTGGATGTTCCAAATTTTGCTTTGAGGGTCACTATTACAGGCAGATCATGCTAAAATGATATGCAGTCATTGTAAACTGGTTATGCTAATAATGAAGGGAGCCAAGAAGATGCAAAGACGTCTGAAATAATTCCGGCAATAATGCTGGCAAATTTTATATCCAGAGATAAAAATGTAAAACTTTAAAGTAGTGTATTGTGGTGATTCATGGGGTGTACAAAAGGAGGATTTACTAGAGAATGTTCTTATTTAATTTAGGGAACATGATGACTTTTGGAAGCTGTTGTTTTTAATGGCATTATTTCATAGTGTGTTATAAAGCTATATAGTTATCTCTACAGTGACCTTTAAACCACTTACATTCTCCTTCTGCAGACTCAAAACGTCTCCTTTTTTGCCCAGTGTTCACATCTGCAAGCAGAGCTAGACGGCACAGTGTTGGTCTTATTGCAAATAAACCCTCTGTATGCCAATAGATGGAGCCCCCACTATGTATTATAACCAAACATTGTCACTCTCAAACTTTCCACACCCCATGGGAAGAAAACATAAAATGTGGACCACCTTCTAGATGTATAAAGTCTGCAGCCAAGGATGTAGGGTGCATTGGTCTAGCACATGTTCTGTGAAAAAGAACATGCACCCTGGAAAATTTCTTTATTCGATTTGAAAAACACCATAGAAATATGTTAAGGCGAAGGAGAAAGCTGACAGAAAATAAAATATGACAGACCAGATTGAAAAAAGTACTAGCAATCTTTTTGTGACACTATTACAACTTATGATTCCAAGAATATTGCTATACTTTGGATCTTTTTTAATTTGCACAGTTAGCTCTCGCTCACATTTTATTTAATCATTGCCAGTTTCAGGAAGGCTGCAAAGTAGGTAGTGTTAAACCAATTAGCAGGTACAATTATTAAAAAGTACAAAATTTGTAAGGAACAAGCATTGGCAAAGAAAAGAAGTTTCTGTTCTGCCGAGGTGTTGGCTTCACCAATGCCAATTGCCTGCCCTCCCATGCATCAGTGCACATGGACATACATACCTATTTCAAGATGGTCGCTGATATATACAGACTTGCATCATGACTCATGCTTGCACATGTATTGTGATGGAGACAAAATGTTTAACTTACTATTAAGTGATGGGGATAACTATGCTACAATGGGCATCAAAATGGAAAAAGAAAGACAAGAGCATGGGGAAAGATGGGCACCTGTAGAGAGTAAGGTAACAGATACTTTCTGATGGAGTGCATAAAGTAAAATAAAAAAGAGTTCCCTCTAGTAAGCAGTGGAAGGCTGCAACTTATCCAGACAGAATATTATGAGACTGAAATGCTTCTTGGCTAGAAAAACACAAGAATAGGGAGGTAAGCCATCAAGCCAGGAGCACACAACTGAAATACATAGAAAATCATCCACGTCATGAGGAGGTATGGAGTCAAGGCTCATTTGTAGGTCCTAAAAACAAGTAAGTTGATAATTGCAGCATTTGATAAAAATCCCAAACCACAGGGTACATCATTTATATGGTGTGAAAATTCTCATCTATAACAAGTTTTTGTGGAATAATCTGTATTTTGATGCTTAATGCCTCAAAATCAGTATGCCACACTAAATATCGTATTGTTTTCCTTTAGTAAATTCAGGCAAGTTTGACCAACTAAAATTAACAATGGTTGAAGTATTAAATGCATCCTGTAATTGTCTTTAGCAGTAAATGCAACTCAATTCAGAATTCTGATGCCTGTGCAAAAACGAGTTTGCACAGAGGTCTGAAAATCCTGACCAACCCAAAATCAGAGCCTAACTAATCAGGAACAATAGTTCTACTTACAGACAGTTACAGCTATTTGTTGCGAAGACCTAAAAAATACTTTATAGGAAAAATTTCCCATAAATGCCCTGTAAAGCAATCTTAGCACTACCTTGCTGACTAAATTAAATCTTCACACACAGCTACTTAAAACATATTTTCTTTATAAACGTTTTCATAATCTTTGCTCTATATTTAATATATACAATAACAAAAACAGATGAGAGAATAATACTGGATGTTCTAGTAACCCCACATAGTACCTTGTTTTTAACACAGAGCTCAGATATAATTGGGTTTCCAGGTATTAGATTGAAATCAGAACAAGAAACTATTGGCTATCTAGAATCCTTTTTGTTTAATTCACTGAACCCAGATTCCAATGAGATTGTTGGAAATGCCTTCGTTTTACATTCTTCTGGATAACAGTTCTCTGAACAGACCAAGGAGGTATCCATAGGATCTTTTTTAGCCACCTCATAATTGTGAAGCAGGATGATGCAACCTTTGCTACCTGCAGCTTCATAGACAGAGTGGAATCCAACCAGACACACAGATTCTTCACCTTGTTGACTGACTTAGGGAGAAAGCTTAGGGTTGTGGGCCAGTGTTGGGAGCCTCGCAGCTGGGAGTTCCTGCCCAGAACCATCACCTCTGTCTTGTCTCCATTTAATTTCAGTGAGTGGAAATTCATCAATGTGAAGGCAAGGGTAAGGCAAGAATTGAGATCTTTTGTGCTAACTCCATGCTCAGATGATGTGGAAAAGATGATCTGAGTGTTGTCAGCATATGTGAATAAGGTAAGACCACAACTTTCCACTAAGTTCGCCAAAGGGTGGCATAGATGTTAAAAAGCATGGACTGATGGAGGTATCCTGCGGCAAACCTGTGGTGAGAGAGTGGGATCTGGAGGAAGTGTTCATGGAAAAACCCTGGCAGTGTGGTCTGCTAGGAAAGAAATTAGCCAGATGAGGGCCGTGCCATGAAGGTCAAGATGAGCCAGTCTTTGAGCAAAAATGTCATGAGATACCATGTCAAAAGCTGCACTGAGATCAATAAGATCAGTGCAGCTGTGATGCTCATACCTAGGAGTCGAGAAGATGTTCCATGACTCCTAGAAGGGCGGATTCTGTGCTCAGCTCTAAAACTGGGTCCCGGGCTCACTATGACACTTGACTGAAACTAATCTGGCTGATGAAGGATGATACCCTGAAACCGGTCTTAGGACGCCTGTTTCTGGTCCAGGGAGGACCTGGCATGGCCTGGCAGTTCAAGCTGGACTGCTCCCATAGGGAACAGGGGCAAGACTGATTTGCATATGTCTGGGTCCAAACTGGGATGGGATGCTGAGCAAAGAATGGATGGATTAAACCCAGATCTGTATCGGGGTGAATGTTTGATTGGTTCCGTATTTGAGCCATCATTGGTGTTTGTTTGATTTAGCAGCTCTAAAACTGACCTGAGAAGGCTAGTGGGCACGCTGGGTTTCAACATATGCATTAGGCTTGGAATTAACATGCTTCTCCAATATCTTGGAAAAAATTGGCAGCAGGGAAATGGGTCTGTTATTAGACCAACTAGAATGGTCCAGGTGCATTTCTTTCAGCAGAGGAAGTACAATAAAAGGCTTCCAGGCCTTGGGAAGATGCCACTTGCATAGAGAGGAGTTCAGCAGATCAACTGTCAGAGTTGTTAAATGAGAGTTTAGTGAGCTGTTCTTGGAAGGAGGCAGAGGACTGAGAGGGGGAGCCAAATTTAATGGACAACAGTAAATCCAAAAGACGAGAGGAATCCACGAAAGACCAACATTACAGCGGAACCTGGAGACTGAGTCATATCTGAGCTATTAACTTCCCCAACAGTGGGGGGTGTAGAGTTAAGATGTAGACTAATTTTATTGGCTGTGGCCAAAGAGAGGTGAATATTAGTCACATTCTCCACAAAGAAATCCACCAACTTATTTTTTTGGGAGTAGTAAGTTGCTCTAGCGATTCTATGGTGCAAGTGGGAAGTGTGCAACACCATTTTATATTTCAATTTTGAATTCTTGTCATAACTCTCCCTCCACAGTCTTTCAAGTTGTTTACAGAGTGTCTTTTCCTCCCACAAGGATTCAGTTGAACCTGGGGACTGGGCGTATGTTGTCTAAGGATAGATTTGAATCACGCAAGGATCACTTTAGCTGCTGTGCTAGCTACTTACCTTTCTTTTTATCAAAATTCTACTCACTGACTTGAATCATGTGAGTAAGCTCTGCTGAACGGTGTGCATTATATAAAAAGCACTGTTCAGCAGCAACAGCACACTGAAAACATGCCCTACCATATATCGAGAAACACAATGGAGTCAGCAGCTGTAAGTTCAGCAAAACAGGCCATAGTTTCTATTGTTGGGGCCACACTACCCTTTAGTTCAACCCTCAAGAGGACAGTAACCTTCCTGTCTTGAACTGTGTTGTTAGACCACCAAAATCAGTATTACTAATGAGAGCAACAAAATCTGTCTATTTTTGGAAGCTAATCTTTGACAATGTCCAAGACAATCGCTGAGGAGGTATTGCGAACAATGTCTACTTATGTAAAAATAGGTTATGCCTGTCCATTTGCACATGTACTGCTGTAGTTTATGCATGTTGGAAATTGGGTTTCTGGTTGGGAGAGGTATGCACCCAGTCCAAGTAGGAACCACAACCCTAGTCAGGGTCAGGTACACACTAACAGTTAGCCTGTGCTCATCCACTGGTAACTTAGCACAGAACAGTCAGGCTTAATTCTAGAGGCAATGTGTAAATTATGTGTGCAACACTTCAACCAACAAAACAGTGAAAACCCTACACAAAAAATACCACACTTAATGCAAACACAGATCTTAATTTAATGAACAAAAGAAGACAAAACAACAAACATCCATAAGTAGAAGTTGAGATATAATTTTTTAAGTATTAAATTTAGTTATATTTCCTAAAAGCATAAAGCACTAATCTGGTGGTGCCAGACCCGGTGAAATTTAAAAGTTGAGGCTGACCACAATGGAGCCTGGGTCTCATACAGTCCCAGATTACTCGTTCTAAAATTTACCTTTTCAAAGTTGAGCCAAGAGTCCCATTCATGGGAAAGAATTTTGCTAGGAGCAAGGAGAGCGATGCTAGCATTAGTCCGTGGGTGCGAAGAGTTGACTGGGCATCGTGGATAGGCAGACTGGAGCCTTGCAGTCACGAATGGCGCTGTTTGTTGTGCGAAGACACAAACTTGCGGTGGCATGGTTCTGGAGCAAGCAGGTCTGTTCACGGTCGCAAAGGGCCCAAAAGCTTGATTTTAGAAGCCAAAACCCACTTTCAAGGGCCCAGAATCTGAGAGGCACCCCATGGGGGGTCAGGAGAATGTTGAAGTCGGGCCCAGGAGCAGTGGAAGTTTGTTATGTACCTCAGGCTCAGATCAGGAAGCCAGCAGACTACCCCTTGGAGTCACTCTGGGGTCCTAGGAGCAAGAAGGAGATACAAGGCCAGTTCTTCTTCTACAGGCAGGAGGGCAGCATTTCAACATAGAAAGGCAGCAGCTCCTTCAGAGTATCAGTCCAGCAGAGTAGCAGGTAGTGGCAGTACTTGCAGCAGCACAGCAGTCCTTCTTCCTGGCAGAGTATCCACTAGTCCAGAAGTGCACTGAGTTGGTGGTGGTTGAGGTTAAATATTTATACTTTGCTGCCCTGGTTCTGGAAGATGGGAGAAACTTCTAGACAGTAGCTTTGAAAGGTAATAATTTCCCTTTCTTCCCTGTCCTAACTCCAGGCTGGTTAGAGTGACAATACAGGTCCAATTCCTCTCTCCTATCCTGCGCAGGGTGGCCCAGCAGACACACCTAAACTTCCATTGTGTGTGGCTCTCTAGAGAGAATGCACAATCCCAGCTGTCACCTCACCCTAGACGGGTATTGGAGGCAGGCTGCAGGCACACAGGTCTACAACCAGGAAAATGTCACTTTTCTTAAAAGTGGTGTTTCAAAATTGTAACAATAAATCCGACTTTGCCATTAAACAGGATTTATCATTACACTTTCAGTGGTACTAAACATAACAGGAGCACTCCATCCAATCAGGAATTACAGCTTATTAAAAGCATTAAAGAATTCCCAAACTTATCATATGAGAGAGAAATAGGCTTGACAGTAGTGATAAACACATTTGAGGGTTTTTCACTACTTGCACATGTACAGCTTAGAAATATATGTCCTATCTTTTAATTAGAGAGCACCCTGCCCCATGGGCTATCTAGGGCCTCCATTAGAGATGACTTGTATGCAATAAAAGGGGAGTTTAAGGCTTAGCAAAGGATCTTAAATGCCAACTTGACATGGCAGTTCAAAACTGCATGCGTAGGCTCTGCAATGGCAGGCCTGCGACATGTTTTAAGGGCTATTTAAGTGGGTGGCATATTCAGTACTGGAGACTCACTAGACACATTTAGTTTACAGGTCTTGTGCACATGTAGTAAACGTTACCAGGGACTTATAAGTAAATTAAATACTCCAATTGTGGATAGGCCAATGCTACCATGTTTTAAGCAGAGAGCACATGCATTGTAGCACTGGTTGGCAGCAGTAAAGTTCCTGAAAGCAACAAAATGGGTCCGTCAAAAATGGAGGTGAGGCAAAATGTTTGGAGGAAGACCACCCTAAAGCTGATAGGTGTAACAATGCACGTATCCACCAGGTCTCTGTTGTGATTAGTGCAGATGTACTGTGAAAAAACGTGGCTGATTGGAGAAGCCCCCTAACTTTTTGCCCCCAGTTTTCACTTTTTGCTGGTGTTTTCCTGACTCTTGTGGTGCCCTGGGTACTGCTAACCAGTCCTAGGGCCTGTGATCTGATTAAAATGAGTATGCAAATTATGCTAATTATAATTGGCTATGCCAACCTACCTACAAGTCCCTAGTATTTGGTAGGGCATGTAGGTTTAGGGACCCCAGCATAGGTAGTACTCCCATAGGTGCACTGCTTGGGTGCACAGGGTCATTTTAAAGGCAGGCCTGCCTTGCTGTCTGCTTTTAAATTAAAGTTGCATTCAAATCCAACTTTGGAATTAAAAGTACTTCCAAAGTCTTAAACAACCTTATTTTTACATATACGTTTTTGTTTTGTGTTTTGCATATTTACTGTTTTGTGATTCCTAAATGCTTTACACACTTGTTTCCTAAGTTAAGACTTGTCGCTTGTTGCCAAGCTACCAAGTGCTGAGCTGGGTTTGATTTATTGAGACCTAACTGGACCTAAATGGGGGTTAGTGGCCTATGTCTAGGTGTAGGTACTTACCTGCCCTTACCGGTAATCCACTTTCCAACATGCATAAATTAAATTTTTCTTAAGCTAATGTGTATTTTCAGAGAATGTGCTAACAAAAGAGCAAGACATTTTTGACACATTTTCAGAAACAACATCATAAAATGTGCAGCCTATGAAACATGTCATATAAGCATCTTCTTATGGGCACACTTGAGCAATAGGCACATGTATCAGAAAAATGTGGCGGCTGCTCTGTAAACAGAGGTGCGCAAACACCTTTTTGAACATTGCCTATGGTAGCACCTACATTGTGCCATGTCTCTTTTTCAACACATGCCAACAATGTAGCTCTCTTAAGTTCACCCCAATATAATTTTATACAGTGCTTAATGTGTGTCTCATCAGTTTGAAACTTCATACTGGAAGTTCACTCTCATAATCCTCCCTATCAATCTGCATCAACCCCAAAACTGAACTATGGTGGAGTCATTTTTACTTAAAATTCAGGTGTGTGTCTTACTTCTGCTTAAGTGGGTGCAATGGCACCGCAACATGGCATGTTTCCTTCTGTGTTTGTAATCCGTATAATGAGTGCTACTGCACGATGAAGTGGCTCAAATTATTAATAGATTTTTGGAATTTTTATTTCACATCAGACTCCTGCTTCTTTTTAAACTTTGGAAGAACCTGGGGGTTCCTGAAGATCCCAGCTGCTAAGATTCACATCACTTCTCGTATACTAGACAATACAGATTTCTAGGATTCACATTTGCTTGGATTTACACAAGGCATGTATTGTCTTAAGGAATCTGTTTTGTCTGTTAGAGCACATTATTTTGAACTTTCTTCAATACTTTTGTGCATGTTTCTAGTTCCCTGTCTTGGGGTGGCTCAAGGTGTGAAAACTGACAAGAGCACAACTTCCATGGCGTTGTTATGTATAAATAAATTATTCTTAGTTTATCATTTACGTTTTTCTGCCTAGAACTGGAAAAACTGGTGAGCGTTTATAAGGAAAGTTGAGTTAGCAGTTATTCATAATCGGTGACTCCCTGCAGCTGTAAGTTTTTGTACAGAATGCTTTTTATTAGGTGGAGGACTGATGCCAGAAAATATATGTTGGTTATTCATTGAATGACCACCTGTCAGAGGGTGGGGTCCTTCAAATAAACATAGATGTCACATCTACTTTGTGTATCTGCCTGTCAGGTTTGAGATATCAGCACAGACCTTCTAACTCTCTATTGGGTGATTCCCTGAGAGCTGGTGATCTTCTGACATCAGGACAGTGATTTTATGGAATGGCATTAAGCTAAACTTGGGCACCAGCTCTTTATTACTCCATTCACAGTAGCAACAAATAAAAGAAATAATAACTGTAGAACATTCTAATAGTCTTCAAAGCCAAGGAAAACCCAGCTCTCTTCCTTCTTTTGTTGCTGCTGCTCACAAGATAAGTACTCTTAATTTACAAATATGAGTTTTAAAACTGATTGAATGTGTGGGTTGGTTTGTTGAAACGTTTAATTAGGAGATCTATGAAGTGTTTTGTAGCACTTTGAGACGTTGGTATTGTATTGGGCATTTCTCTAATATAAAAATACATAGTTAAAATGAGTTATGTGCATTTTTGAGGGAAAGCCATTTAAAAAAAAGAAGGTTACCCTTTAAAAAGGTAAGGATTTTACTTGGTTTAGGCTCTGTGATTATGCGTGGTTCTGCAATCGGATGAAGTTTTCTTGCTTACCGGATTTGTTAGTGTGATTTGAAGGGCAGGTGTGCTATTGAACAACAGCCTAAGGCAACCCAGAGGCTGGTCGCCTGCTGGATCGACCTCACGCAGACACGGCAATGCTTCCTTGAATTGCAGTGATTGGGAGCCTCTTTTGAATTAGGTGGAGGCCCCTCCCATGCAGGAACTGCATTTCCAAAAGAGGTCAGATTCCGGCTGATGAATATACGACGAAACAACGACTGCAAAAACAACTACTGCCTTAACAACAAGGTCGGAACACCGACCTCGTTGCTACTACTAATGATTTTACCACGAATGCCTTAACAACGATATTTCGTTGTAAAGGCATTCCTGATAAAATCATTAGCAATAGGCACCATTCACCCTACATCCCTCACCCCACCCCCCCAACCCCACCCCAAAACCTAAAACCCCCTGACCCCCCACCCACTCCCCAAAACCAAAAACACCCCACCCCCCCAAACCCACCCCAAAACCAAAAACCCCGTGACCCCCCACCCACTCCCCAAAACCAAAAACGCCCCACTCCCCAACCCCACCCTAAAACCTAAAACCCCCTGACCCCCCACCCACTCCCCAAAACCAAAAACGACCCACCCCCCCAACCCCACCCCAAAACCTAAAACCCCCTGACCCCCACCCACTCCCCAAAACCAAAAACGCCCCACCCCCCAACCCCACCCTAAAACCTAAAACCCCGTGACCCCCCACCCACTCCCCAAAACCAAAAACGCCCCACCCCCCCAACCCCACCCCAAAACCTAAAACCCCCTGACCCCCCACCCCCTCCCCAAAACCTAAACCCACCACTTACCTTCGCCAAGTCCCTTCTTTGTACCTTAACCACGCATGTTCGTTGTTCAGAACATACGTAGTTAAGGCACAAAAAAACGAAGTCGTGGTTAAAAAAAGCGTTGTTGCGCTTTCGTTAACCACGACCTTCGTGAAAAAAAAGTCGTAAAAAAGGATGTTTCCCCCGGCTGATATCTGAATGTCCATAACTGTCTTTGCTAGATAAAGTTGCTATGACCCCAGATTCAGATGCTAGAGTCATAACATTCATAAGTAAAACCAGGAAGGACCCTAAAAAGGGGCTAGAAAGGGGACTAATATCCTCTCAGGACCTCCTTTTTTATAAGATTGGACCCTTAATGAAAATATTTGAAATAGCTGAAGAGGTGTATTTAAATGAGAGCCCCGCAGATCCAGGGGAATGGCACCAGTGGGTCCAGTGAGCCACTTCCTTACTGGGGAATGGCAAATACAGCATTATCAAATGAGAGAAGGGAGAGCATGCTTTTAAAAGTTGACCTTAAGCTAATAGAGTTAGCAAATAAAGGAGGAGGACCATCCTCACAGGCTTGTCCTTTTGGAGATGACTTTATTAAAGAAATGGTAGAGAAAGCTGGAGTTCTTAACTCAATACAGAGTTCTCAAAAAGATATTAAGAAGGTATTTGAAGGGAGAGTTTTGCTAGGGCAGGGAGAACAAGAGGTTGGTTACCCGGATGCGGATAGCGAAAAACAAGACTTTTCTTTTTGCCAATTTAGATATGGAGTGTCTCAAAGTTTTTACCCACAAAAGAGGGTGAGCTAAAGAAGATCAACCAGGGAAGATATGTGTCAATGAGGATTTTCAACAGGTAAGAACTTTTTCAAGACCATTCAGATGTCTCAGTAAGGTTGGGTGGCAGGTTAGGCCAATTTTATGGGAGTTTGAGGAGAGCGCTTCTGGATCCAAGGGTATTAGAGGCTGCCAGGGGATACTGGCAAGGAGCTGTAGAAATGCCAAAGCATAGGAGGGTCCCTCAGAAAGAAGGTTTTACAGAAGAAGAGAAGTGGTTGGTAATAAGAGAAAAGGGAGTCATAGCGGAAGAGAAAAATGTATTCAGGTTCTTGTCAGCAACATGTTTTGGTAGAGAAAAAAGATAAGAGCAAGGGAAAGAGCCCAGTGATAAACTTAAAAGGGTTGAATGAGTGGGGAATGTATCATCACTTCAAGGAATTCATCTTTTGAGGCATGTGCTAAGGAAAGGAGACTGGTTAACAAGGTTAGATCTGAAGCATGTATATTTAACAGTTCACATTTAGGAGCAGCATCAGGTGTACCTCCAGTGCAAATGGATGGGGAAACTGTGGAAGTTCAATGGTCTCCCATTCGATCTCTCTTCTGCACCTTGGTGTTTTACGAAGGTGCTATTGCCAGTAGCAACTTGGTTATGGGCAAGAGGAGTACGTTTGATAATATATTTAGATGATATCTTATTACTTGGTCAGGACAAGGAGGTTTTTTTACAACACTCAGAGATGGAAACTGTTGGAGTCCCTGGGGTTTGTGGTGAACATGCAGAAGTCTTGTTTAATTCTTAGTGAGGAAACTGAAACTGAAGAGGTCAAGAAAGGAGTTTAGTAGAGTATTGAAGATGAAGGAAATATCATTGAGAAATTTGTCAAGGATTCTGGGAGGATTATCTTTGACAATTCAGGCAATTTTCCAGGACCCATGTAGTTTTAAACACTGCAGAGGTTGAAAATAAGGGTTGAAAATGAGGAGCATGAGAAGGAGTTGGTCATATTCTCAGAGTTGTACTGGGTAAGGAGTTGAAAAAGGAGATGAGTTGGTGGCTCAGAAATGCAGAGGCTTGGTATGGCAGAGCTATTTTCGGGGAGTAACCATAAGAAGTGATTGACTCAGATGTAAGTTTGGAAGGATGTGGTGTGAGATGTGGAATCTTATCCACAGGTGTTCATTAGATGAAACAAGAGAGGATCTTGCAAATCAATTGTTTGGAGTTGTTGGCAGGTTCATTTGCAATTTGATGCTTTACTCAAGGGATGGTGAAGTACTGTGTGATACAACACATGTCAACAGGATGGGTGGACCTTGATTAAAGGCTTTGTCAAATCTAGTAAAGGTCTTTTGGGAATATTATTTGAGCAAAGGGATATCGATTGTAGAGGAGTATATTCCTGGTATATTCCTGGTCTAATCAATGGTTTGGTGGATTGGTTTTCAAGGAATTTCAAAGATTGAAGCAAATGGAGATTGGACAGAATAGTATTTCTGAGGATTCAGGAGATTTTGTCTCCATTTAGATTGAATTTGTATGCAGACACACTGAATAATCAGTTACCAAATCTTTTCAGCAGTTGGTAGCTGGATCGTGAGGCTTGTGGAGTAGATGCATTCTTTCAGGATTGGCGGGGACTAGCTCGTTATGCTTTCCCTTCTTTTGCAATGTTGCCAAGACTTCTGGTGCAAGTATGCAGGTCTAGGCAGACAGTGGTTGTCATAACTCCAGTATGGAGTTCATTGGCCTGGTTCCCTATCATGATGGAGATAACAGTAGATTATCTGGTTTGCATTCTGAGATTCATGGATTCTGGAACCTCAAGGGGAGTACAGCAGTCTGGTGATGCAGGGCCTACTGGCCCTGATGGCATGGAGAACTTCATGGCAGAATCTTTCAAACTTATATCAGAATCCTGGGCTTCAGGAACAAGAAATGCATATAGATTGGCATGGCAACAATTTGTTTGTTGGAGTTTTTCACTGGATTTTAACAGATGTATCTAATGTGGTTAACAATTTGACAGAGGTGTTTGAGTCAGAACTACCATATAGAATGGTGAGAATCTACAGATCTGCTTTAGCGGCGGGACACTCTTTAGTAAATGGGGTGTCTGTTGGACAATATCTGGTAGTTAAAAAACATGCAAATTATGAACATTTTGAAGCCTCCAGCAGCTATGTATTCTTAGCTGTAGGATTTCAGACAAGTTTTATCTGTGGTAGATAACTGGGGTGATAATTGAAGCCTAAGCCTGAAGAAACTTTCTTGAAAGTTGCCTATGTTATTGTGTTTGGTGTCTTTAGAAGGAAATCCAATGTGAGGGTCCTGGGTGTTACAAGTATGGATTTTCAGCTGGAATGAGTTTGTTTTATGTTAAATGAAGAACTAACACGTTATCAAGGACAATATTTTGTCCTTATTTTAAATTGAATGAAAGACTGTGTATGGCCAACTGATTGAAAGTGTATGAGAGTTTGAGAGGCCATAATGTGGCTCAATTGTTAATTTCTTACAGGTTGCCACATAGGCCTGTATCACTGGCAACTGTGGCAAGATGGGTAAAGAGGTGAAGAGAGAGGCAGGTGTAGATGTGAATAAATTTGGAGCGCACTAAGGTAGGGGTGCGTCAGCATCAAAAGCTTTTGTTCTGATCGGAGGATTGCAAGAAATTTTGAGGGCGGAAGATTGAGGGTGAGAATATGTTTAGAAGTTATTATTTTAAGCCTGTAGTGAGCACAATTGATATTGTGTTAGCATGAGTTTGAACTTGCATAATTTAAGCCTCTGTGACTTCACATAAAATGTAGATTTTCCACAGCCTGCTGGGCAGAAAATCTGTATATTTTATAGACCTGCAGGCTAAGATTATCACACCATTGTTATTTGAAAACCCACCCTAATAGATTGAAATTTATTTTTCAAATATTTCAGATTAAAAGAGGACAGTCACTGAGATGACAGCAGACAAATCTGTTTTCCTTGTTGGAGTTTTTGGCATATAAATAGTTTTTTTATGTTATTCACAGTATATAAAAGAGGGATGAGAGCTGTCTGTTCCTAGGCTTTGAAGACTATTAGAATGTTTTAAAGTTCTTAATTCTTTCCATTGTTGCTGCTGTGGGTGGAGCAATAAAAGAGGCAGTGCATAATCTTAGCCTCTGTGTCTTCAATACAATCCATTTTTTCTCCCCACCAGGCTGTGGAAAATCTACATTCTTTCTCTGGGTTTGGTGACTGCCCGTCCATCCAAGTTTACCTGAAGCATTGACCTGGTGTAATCAGAAGAAACAGTGATCCAAAGTGAGTAAGGTTGATGATGGTGAGTACCAAATGCCATGACCTGCTTTACAATTTGGCAATTACTGAGAACCAATAAATTAATAGTGAAAATGTGGAGTTGTATTTAAACAGAACATGTAATTGTCCAGTGTCTAAAAACCCAGGTACAATTGAAATTGTAATAGGAAATTACTGCCCACAGTAGTGCCATTGTTTCATCTGATATGGCTTCCATGTCACATTTTGTGTCTAGCAGTAATAGACCAGAAGCCATGAAATCAAAGCTGCAATACTGCTGTTCCCAGCACTAGTACAATTTCATACAGCTTGTAAATATAATGTGTTTTATGTTGAAAGATGTTTATTTCGTACTACTGTCATGAGCGGTGCTATGTTCTGGGACATCTATTGTGTGTGAGCTATGGAATTTGGCTGAAGGCTGTGGTACTTGTCAGTTCGGTATCTGTTCAGTGTGCTGTGGCTGATGTATGCACTGCTGCTGTCTGTAGTTTGCCTGCTCTGTATTTCTGAAGGAAGATGTCAGTTCTATTGCCTAAATGTCTGTGTGTAATAGTGAGACTTTGAAAAACATGTTTTTATACAAAAGCCATGAGGTTTGGCTTTGCTGTACAGTTTTGATGTCATTGATTGCTTCATAAGGAATCCCTTGACGTTCACTGTTTATTTACACAAACTATTCCCATCTCTCTTTACCTGTGATGTGAATTTTGATTTTTTGTGAGATACCTACTGGTCCAATTATTCAAACGTAACCACTTAGTGATCAAAAATAAGCCAGTTAATGTTTTTACTCCTCTCCCTCCAATGGTTTCAAACATACATTTCATGTAAATCTTTGTAAAACAAAGCAGTAGTTTCCATGGTATATATTCTTCTTTTCCAGGCTCAGTTAATCATTGTAATTTTATAGTCAGGCTTGATAGCACAGCTGTTGCCAGACAACAATGTAAACATCACTAGAAAGGGCCTTTGACTCCTTCAACATGACAGGAGCTAGGAGTACATGTTTTGATTGGGCAGAAGTTGTGTGCTTCCACAAAAAAGTGTTTGCCCTCCACACATCTGTGAACATTTTGTTTATTTATCCAGCTGCCTGAGTTTGAACTCACATGACATTGTAATGCTATCAAAGTGTCTTAAGTATCTACTGTAGATAATTTATAGTGTTTTTCTCTGACAGCAGCACACAGAGGAGGAGGGCAGTCAACAACCTACACTACAGACGTTTAGTTCTGGCTTGACAATGAAACTGTCACCTGACCTTTAGACCACACCAAAATTATTCTACATTAGTTTGCTTCCACACAAACACATATCCATTCCCATGCTATTTACTTGTGATGCTTCACATTACCATTCAAAATGTAATTAAAGCTAGACTTATTGGCATTGCTAATGCTTATGAAAGGCACTTGCGGTAGATTGTGTCACTACATCATCCAAATGTTGATAAATAAAAAGTGGTTTACACACTTTAAATCACTGCTCAAAATGTACACCTGGAGAGAGTAAGAAAACATGCAATCTGAAGAAGTGCAGACAATAAATAAAAAACAGTTCCCTCAAGTAAGCAGTGAAAGGATACAAGTTATCCATTTAGACCTTTATGAGCCTCAAATGCTTTTTGGGTCGAAAAACACAAGAATAGGAAGGTACACCATCAAATCAGGAGTACACAACTAAGATACACAGCAAAGTCATCCCATCATAATAAGGGATGGGTCCAAGCACCATTCTAAGGCCATAAAAACAAGTAGGTTGATAATTATGGCATTTGATAAAAAAAAACTTACACCATAGAGTTCAGAACTTATAGGACGTGATCATTCTTGCAAATACTGCATTTTTGTTTTATAGAGTGTATTTTTGTGCTTAGCACCCCTAACATATGTGTACCTAGTAATGTAATATTTCTTTGGATTGATTCATACAAAATGATAGCTGATCGTTCATCAATATACATAGATTTGCAATTTCAAAAATACATCTAGATGTCACGGTAGCAGAAGAAATAATTGATACAAAGAAATTACTTACCATCTCTCCTGTTGAGTCTTGCAAAGCCAGGACTATGACTGCTTGAAAGCTCTGAAGAACTGCTGAAGGATGACTGAGGCAAGGCAGAAATGAGTTGATCATCACAATTATCTGTAAGAGAAAAATGACAGGCCATAGTTAAAATGTTTCATTTTATTTAGCAGATATTTTAACGCACAGAGTACAATAGTGCAAAATATGTGCATAAAGGAAGATGTTCTTGACCCCAGAAACCTAGTCCTCTTACACATACTATTTGATCATAATGGAGACAAACAAATTTGTTTTTGATTTCAGAGTTATGAAGATATTTTGGAGTGATGATATGTACTCTACTATTTCGTACATTCTTGGAGTCCAAACAAGTAGGTTGTACAATTGCAAGCATAGCCTGCACTAATTCAGACACAATACTATTACCCATTATAATTACAAGTCAGAAGTTCATGTTGTAATCTACCAAAGATTCAGATGATAACATGAAAACTGAATTAAATGAGAATTGAAGTACAGCCCACAAACAAGCACATCCCTATAAATACACCGCTGTAGAAAATGCACCATTTGTGCTTGATCACCACTTATTCCTTTACCTTTTATTGACCCTATTGTCCGTTAGTATTATAACTTTGTGCACTCCGGCATGGTCAATTGGTTCTACTGTTGGTCATTTCTTTCTAACACTGTATTTTAATTTGGGTACACCAAATTTGTATATATAACTTTCCACTGAAACCATGGGAAGCTGAAGCAGACATTGCCTCAGTGGCATGGATATTCAATGCCATATGTAGGTGGAGGTGTATATTTACCCCCGCCCCCGATATCTGACTAAACTGTATGGCTTTCTCCGAACTGCAGTTTAAAATTAAAAGTATTGCAGAACTGCACAACAAGGAAAAGTGCTTTGCCAGCTAGGAAAACTCTATTACTAAATATTTGCTAGGTCACCAAAAAAGTGTATCTTGTAAGCCAGCAATGCTGGCTGCTTCACATAAAAAGAGGTCATGCTAAATAGCAAGTAAAAGTATGACCTCATAGTCAACAGTTGCAAAAAACTGTTGGCTGCTGTTTAAGTAAAGGTATATTTTTCATGAGAAGCAATGGTATAAGAAATTGGAGATTTATTTGAACTGGTGAGAACCCACTTCAAATACTTATCACAATCCTTGTCAGGGTGAAGAACAGAGATCACTATAAAACCTGTGCTTAAACCGCTGGTGCTAGGCACAAAGCAGTCAGGCTTAACTTAAAGGCAATGTGTAAAATATTTATGCAGCATTCATACAGTAATAACGTGTAAATGCAACACAAAAAGCATTCAAAATCATTGAGAAAAAACAGCTTGAAAAAGCAAAAAGCGCCAACCACTAGTATCTAGTTGCATTAGACTAGGGCCAAGCCAAAGGTTAAGGCTAACTGTAATGATCTGTGGTTGGGTCCAGGGACCAAGACCCATATTTATACTTTTTTGCGCCATGTTTGTGTAATTGTTAATGCAAAAGTGGCACAAAAATAGAAAATACAATTATATTTTGTAAGGTTGCACCACTTTCTCTAACGCAAATGCAGTGCAAACAAAGTATAAATATGGGTCCAAGTTTGTCCCAGTAGAAAGTTTACTGTTGTACTTAAAAACGTAGTTGACGATAAGTTGTTGGGAGGGCAATATTCAAGCTAGATTCAAAACAGGGCTCAACGGCAGCAGGCTGCTGAAGAGTAGGGTCCTGGTTTGGTTGCTGACAAAGGTGGGAAAACTCAGAGTGGGTAGAATCCTATGTCCATGCTGAGAAAGGCATCAACGTCAACCGGATGCTGCTCAGCATCAGTCCTGTTGAAGACCTCTATGTTCAGTTTTAGAAACTTTTCCAGAAGTCAGATCTCCTTCAGCAGGGCAAACCGGCAAGGTGAGGCCATCCTATGATTCAACATCGCTAGTTGCAGCTTTCATGGTGAGCCTGATCTCTGTCTGTTCTCCAGGCAGAAAGTTGCCAAAACGTTTCTAAGACCCAGTTCTTGCAGTTTGGGGACAGAAGGATAATACTATAACACTAGCCAAGGGTCCAAGACTTTGGGACGGCACTACTTGGGGGTTAGGGCCACTCCGACAGAGCCAGCAGCAGGGTCTAAAGCAGGTTTCACTGGGAATGGTCATCTGGGCAGTTGCTCAGAGCGAGACCTCTGGTAGCTTGTTTGGTCTCTGTAGGTCAAAGACGAGGTTAGCCAATGGACCCCTGGAGTTACTTCAAGGGTCTTTCTTCCTTGATTCTCCTCAGGTCCAGGAGTGTTATGAAGACAGGTCTGTGGGATCCACATTTAAGCCCAGTGCAAACCTGGGGTATTGGGAAACCCTTTCTCTACCCTCTGAATCAATTCTGGGTAGTTTCTCCCCTCCCACTGGGTGTGGAGTTAAACTAAATAGACAGACAAAAGGGAAGCAGCCCTGGGTGTTAGCTTCTTCAGTCATTGACAGAGTAGGCATTTTTTGAAGTACAAAAAGGGGCTGTATTGAGCCCTCAAGCTATCCTGTCATGGGAGTGTACCCTTTTCCCACACCCAGAGCCCTTTGTCGACTGTCTGGGAGCAATACACATCTCACCACAGGGAAATAATCAGCAGTCAGGTGACAGCTGGATAATATCAGGAAAGCCTTTTCATTTTAGGCAAGAAAATTACAACTTTCAATAAGTGACGCTTTCAGAATAGTATTATAAAATTAATCTTGACCCGTAAGTTGGATTTATGTGTTTATATTATTTTTTCCCAAATTGAAGTTAGCACCTATTAAATATGATAGTGTAAACATGTGTGAACCTATGGGAGAACCAGCATTGCCATAGCAATATTTTTCCAGATTTAAATGGCATTTTAAAACAGCACAACCAGCTGCAGTGGCCAGCCGAGAGACACGCTTTACAGTGCTTTATTAGTGGGTAGAACATTGAGTACTGCAACCCACCCATAGCATTTGTTTTGCAGGCCCTAAGTATAGGTGTTAACATATACTAGAGATTCATAATGTGCCAATTAGGTATTTGCCAACTTTGACATGTTTAAAAAGACTAGCAAATGCACTTTACCACTGGTTAGCATGGCTAAAGTGTGCAGAGTCCTATGGCCAAAAAATGGGTTCAGTAAATGAAAGCAAAAACTTGGGGCAAATACCACTCAAAAGATGGTTATTTCCAACAAATCTTGATAGTTCCTTTTGATAAAGCTAGTGTAAAAAACTTTTTTCAAAGTGTACTCTTTGCTGCCTGAGAGCAAACTGGCTTAGACCTGATTTAGACAGTAGACTTGCTTCAGTGACATTTGAGATAGACTATTAATGAAGCTCTTCTTTTAGGACAGTAGGCTTGCCTCGGTGAGCAAGAAGGCTGAAATGGTGCCCACAGTGCTCAATTAGCACAGATTTACCATCTGAGAGGGGAAAATGAATAGTTGGCAACACAAAGGATAATCTTAATAGCTACTTATTTTGAACTGGATATTCCAAATAGGGCTTAATGGAACTGAAATCATTCATTCTCCCATCAGAAGGAACGCCAATTCCAGCAAGGGGCGAGTGGAGGATGCCATAACTTCATTTTGGGAGTGGCTACAGGAAGAAAAAGGATTGTGCATTATGAGGAAGGCTTGGGGCAATTTAAATGACGAAACTCTGAGAAAGTTTGCAGGAGTTTGGAAAAGGAAGTGCCGAAAAGGATAATGGGTTTTCTAAGAAGTTAAGTGTAAGAAATTCCCCTACTACTAGTTGGTGCACAGGATAAGACTACCACCTCACCACAACCTCTCTTAGAACATGCCTGGATCTGTGGAGAAATATCTGAAAGAAAGAAGATTTTGCTTGACTGGTGGAGACAGAAGTCTCAGGAACGTCTGACTCCTACTCTGAAAAAAGGACCTGGAACATTATTCTGTGGGAACTTCCTTGCCTAAAAGTCTACCTGAGGATCCAAGGGCTGCAGCAGGGATCAGTAGTGATTTTCACAGCATCAAGAAACGTTTGGCACTCTAGACAGAAGCAGAAAGCAAGGGTAAAAACACCTCTGTCTCACTCTTGAGTCTTTGACCTGAGGCCCGCGAAGAGCACAAGAAAGATAGGAAACACTGAAGTGTAACAATATAGCTGTTTAGTCTACCCCTGTGCTTCAGGCCTCTATGAGGCATAATTGTTTGTTTGCCACTTTTCCTTGTTTTTGTTGCTGGTGCAACAGCAGCCGCTGGCAGCCATTTTTGCATGATATACATAGATTGCAATTGTATTCTACTTATCAATTCATTCTATTCAAAAAAATTTAAAAGTTTGCTTTCAAATTCTCAAAACGTTTATATCTCTGGTTGGCTTTACCTAGTTTTGACAATTATTTGTCTGTTGCTCATTATGTTTGTCTACATTGTTTTTTTATTTTCTTTGTGATGTGTTCCTAACTTTAATGTTGTTTGCTCTGCATGAAAATAACACCCATTTCTCTGAGTGAGGGCCTTCTGCTTGTGCCATTACCACCAAGTGATGAATTGAGATTCTCTTGGAATTGTGTTGTGACCTAACCAGACGGTGTTTATTAATTCAATAGGGGTATCTCCTTCACAACATATCAACATATTTTCGGACAATTACCAAATTCCATGGTTTTCAAAACTTACAAAATATGAACATTACCACCCCTGGATGACAACATCTAGGGCCATATCTTGAACAATGGACAGAGGTTTAGAATGTAGGCATGTTCCCATCTTAATAAAGTTGGGTTGTCTGTATGAACACAAGCTATATTGGTAACTGTACAGATTAGTGGTTGAACAGAAGAGAATGCAGTTCAGAAATGCAAACTGGGTGTTGGTGCTCTTTTTATTTCAGAGCTTAGCTGAGCACATCTCATGCACTACCTCAGACAGATTTATAAAGTTTCTAACTTAATGTATGCCTTTTAGATTGCATGATTGCATTCTGAAACAGCTGCAAATATCCAATCTGTCCATGTGCAGGTGTTCATTATCCTGCACCTGATTGCAAAAACAACTACAACAATGAAAGAAATGCAGTGAACAAAACACTCAAACATATTAAAAGGTGATGCCCACAGAACAAAAAAGAGTTATTAGTTGGGGAAGATGTGAGTCTTTCCCTAATAACAAGTCTAAAGTCCTGTCAGGTCCAATTCACAAATATAATAAATAAACATGGACTCAACCCCTGCTAGCGATGGCACAGAACCGACAAACTTGACTTAAGGAAAAATGTATAAAGTATTCAGTAGTGCCAAAACAAATGACAGGTCTAAACACAAGACAATTAAAAACCTGCAAACCATTCTTTAAAAAAAAAGAGAGAGCATTTTAGAGAAAATACACACAAAAAAAAAAATCCAAAAAAAGGCATTTGGAGACATGTTTTTCCTAAATGTTACAGCACAAATAGGCTACAAAATGTAAAGCACCAATCAGAAGTCAATGTTCATGTTTGACTACGATCTAAGCATGATTCAGACCAGCCGTAATGGAGCAAAGGTTGGCTACACCAGATGGGTTGTCCAAGTCAAAGATTTTATTTTCTGACTTTGTTTCTGAAATGAAAGTCAGAACAACCCAGAGGAGAAAAGCTGACAGCTATACCCAGTGAAGTCCTCTCATAGACAGATAGCCAGTTGCTAAGGTTATGAAGTCATTGGTTTTTGCAAGAAAATTCAAATTCAGCAGATACTTTTGCTCTTTTTCCCAATCAATATGTCCATCTCAGACTGAGACTATTTTTTGGATCTTAAATCTTTCCAGTGGGGTGAATCGGGAAGCTGAATCCATAGAAGTCCTCTTGAAATCAGATACCTTTTCAGTGAGGGCCTGCTGATGCTCCAGACGTCTTGAAGTCCAAAACATTTATATGTTCCAACTTTCTAAAGCTGTTCCTCAAGACTCTTCTTCTACTCCCATGGCCACAGGGATGGCACTTAGTGGCTAGGACTTACTCCAGAAAATATCACCCAAAGGACCCAGTCTGGATCCAGTGCCTACTGGTCAGCTGATTACTCCAGGAGTTGTGTGACTGTAGCCACAGAAGATATCAGCAAACTGACCCTTGGAGTGCACTTCTCAATTTGGGATACAAGTGGGAGCAGGTTGATCCATTCGGGTCTCCATACAGGTCACATACAGTAAATCCATGACTCCTTTGTTCTTCTTCAAGTCTAGATTTGTTTTGCTGAGCAGGGGGTGGGTACCACTTTTGTAGGATTTACTAGCTTGTTTGCCAGGATGAGCCCTGATCACTTCCTAATCAACAAGAAAGACATTTCCCGGGGCAACCCTTCCCACTTTTGTAGCATATCTTATTATCCTTAATGAAAACTATTCCACCTGAACCTTTCTGAGTCATATTCGACAGGGAAGAACCATTCTGCTCTTGGAGATGGCTTGTGTCCCAGCCGGGAGTGTGTTTAGGAAAAGTATCACTTCACTCCCCCTCATCCATACAAACTGGTTCTAGGACCTCTCCCACTGTCCTGATGTTAAGCTGGCTAGAGGTAGCTCTTGAAACAAAGCTTTCCCTTCCCCAGCTCTCTTTTTGCATAAAACTATGAATGGGTAAGCCTTGCTTGGTCATTTTCAAGTTAATGAAGTTCCTGAACTCATCTCAACTGCCCTTCCTGAGCTGAGGAGGAACATACCTCAATTGAAGTGTTGACGACAAAAGGACTAAACTATTGTTTCTGCTCTGGGATCGGTTTTTACACATTTGTAAGGAGAAATCACAGACAGGGGCAACCGTTGGCAAGCTAATGCTAATTCGCCTTCTGGATCTTAAGGGAGGCAAAGTCTAACTTTTAAATGTTACTACCCCCTTTATTTTTATCAGAAATCTAATTTCACCACTGGCTTGTGATTTTAATAAATATTAAAAATAGCAGTTTTAAAAAAAACTTAAGCTGCAGCCCTTTTACAGTTAAAATTGCTGTTAAGGGCTAGTCACTACAGGAACATGCCAACATGTTTCGCTTTTAAATACTAGGCAACATACCTGTGCTACAAGGCCTATTTTAGGGTGATTTTTTTAATATTTAGAAGTAGGATTCCTTCCTGTCAAAAGGGTTACTTTGACAGGTCAGCCTGTAGTTTTAAAAGCTGCAGCAGTCACATTATACATGTATGTCCGAATAAATGTTTTTTCATGTAAGCCTACTGGAAGGCACAGTAGTTGCTGCATTCCACAGACAACATTTAACCTCCCATACCATTGTTTTGTTTTCTGAACAAGATACCATGGGATTACTGGTAAAGGTGATTATCCAAGTTGGTGAACAGTTCATTTTATCATGTTTTAGGATTCAAAGCACATGCACTGGGAAATGGACAAGAGTGCCCCAGTTTAAAAACTAGCAATATTAGTCAGCGAAAAACATGGGATTATCATGCACACAGAGAGGTTTTCCCACACTGGCATAGCACTGCACAGTGCCGCAAAAATGCATTGAACAAAGCCATATTCCACCTGCCCAGAATTAAGCAGCAGGGACATATATGTATGTCAAACATTACATTTAAGAGGTCAGTAAAGGCCAAGATTACATTTGTCTATTAGAGAACACACACGGAAAAACAACAAAATATACCTTCCATGTGCGCAAAGGCATAAAGACACAGAAATAAGCAATGTTAGACATGCAAAACCACAGGCAACAGGGCAAGGACACATAAATCTATAAATGTAAAGTATAATAGCACCACAAACCTTGCAAAACATTGAAGTACGCACTGCAACAATACCTGTAGATATGACTCAGGAAACGAATAGTACAGCTAATTATAGTTATGGCATGCCAGTCAGTATACTGTAATCGGATGGTTCTATTTAATATCATCAGATAATTTCAACAATTACTGTTGGTACAAACACTAACATCAAAAGAACCTGCAATAACAGCAGTACAAACACACCATCATCCAAGAAGCAACCTTTGCATCCGCAAACATGAGAATACACCTTTCGAGTATAAGGCCAGCTCAGGAACCATCCACCACAGAGGTGGCAACATGTGATTGAAATACTCACATACATTCATGGTAGGCAATGCATAGTCTGCATACTTCTGTACCCAAAACTGTTTAAAAAATCATAATCAAATACATCACATATTGCAACCTTTGTATATCATACGTTACCCATAATAAATGGAACCAATACATAATGTGCAAGTGCAAGTCTGATGCCTTAAATTAGACACCTGCAAAAAATTGAAATTATCTCAAGAATGACACAACACCAAAGACAGAATTTACTTCAAACACCATTCTGTTGTATGTGCAGAAGGAAGAAATGGCTAGTAAAAATATTCTCCAGGATGTGAACAAGAGCAGCAAAGGCACAAGTCAGTGGTGAGCAGAACTATTTACTGAACCAGCTAAACTAACCAATATGATGCATGCTGACAGCAGAAGGCAATAGGGATGGTAGATTTGTCACACCATACAAATTGACCATATGTACCATCAGTGGTACAAATGACAGCACTAATGTCAACAAAATCCAGAAGTAGTGTCCACCAACCACGGTACACAAGAAGGCCATCCTAAAAGGAAAACATCAGAGCTCCAAAAATGGCTGACTTTACTAAGGATGGCATACTCTTTCTTGTAATTAAAGTAACAGGTGAAACTCCGGTACCATTTCTGAAAATCAAATACAAACATTGAAACTTTCACAATCTGAGAGCATTTGCAGACAACTCTATGCCCAAGCACAACACAATTGGAGTGTTTCATAAGATCAAATTTGAACAAATGAGCATGCTAGTAAAAGGATGCGTGTGCAGGTATGGAACTAAATAAGCATGAAAGCGATTGAAATTTCAAAGATTGGAAATAATTTGTGTCACATGGACACCTGAAGTAGCAAACTGGAGGTGTCTACAGAAAAGACACAAGTAAACAAGGTAAAAATGGGCAAACAGTAACAAATATGTATTTATTTTATGTTACTGGGAGAGGAGTACTGATGACTTTTATTGGTGGGTAGAACAAAACCAACATGAACCTACAAAGGCTTAACTGTAGAAGGCAAAATATATCATGTGGATGTGTGTTACCCAGCAAATACATCATTTTTGCAGTGAAATATACAGTTGTGGCTGGTGTGTGGGAGGCTTACTACTACCCTTAGATTGGAGGGATTTTCAGGTCCCTTAAATAACCAAGGTAATCCTTTGAGCTATGTCACCTCTTCCGGTTCTACAGCAGCTGGTCATCAAACTTCATGGAGATGCCTTCTGGCCCAGCAGGTATCATGGTACACATCTTACGGCTTCAAGATTATGATCGCAGACCTTCTGGTGTAGATGAGCACTCCTCTTCCACCCCTACTGTCAGCTACTTCAATGAACATGAAGATTAAGGGCCTGATTACGACCTTGGTGGATGAGATACTCCGGCACGAACGTGACAGATATCCCGCCCGCCATTTGACAATTTCCATAGGATATAATGGAACTTATAATACGGCAGACGGGATATCCGTCATGTTTGTGACAGAGTATCCCATTCACCAAGGTCATAATCAGGCCCTATGTGATTAAAAGCCAAGGAATGCAATAGATGAAAGTTTCATTGATCCTTTAATTTGCAAGGAAGATTTAGCTGTCATTTGAAATAAAAAAGGCTCTACTCTGGGAATTCTTTCTAGAAGACAGAACAACATTATTTTTTTTCTATCACGCAATATACATAAATTCACTAGGATTGAAAATATTCCATTTCCCATCAAAAAAGCAAATGGAAATTACAAAAAATATAATTAAGAACTAGGAGGTACAAATATGCACGATTAAACATGCATATGTTCTTCTAATTTGTACTAAAGACTCTCAACTCATATTGGTTCTATAATTTTATAGAAATTCGTGATGGTTTTATCCATAAACATATACCTTAATCCTCAGCTGGGGTCAAACAACATAAAGCCAGTGAATAACATCGGTGCATAGCAAAAGGCAGATGGCACTGTCCTGTTATTACTGGGAGTGCTTTTAACCTAGTCCTTTACGTAAATGTTAGCCTGTGTAAAAACAAATGACAAAGTAAACTGTGACTGTACGGTTAAAGCAATGAATATTTAGAGATGCAAAAAGGCAAGCTGAATGGCTAGTAATTATAGGCATTATGGTATATATTATGATATGAATACAGTTTAACTCGTCTAGATGGTGTGTACAGATCTGATATACAGACGTGCTGCACACATTCCCAAAGGATAATCTAACACAAAAAGAATCATACAATGAGTGACCAAGATTCTTCTACCAGCATATCAGTTTAATAAAGTAATTCAGAACAAATAATGTATTTTATCCTGCAATGTTTAATCCAATAGTATATTTTTGAAAAAGTAGATAACGCTTAGCACACTCTTGTGAAACTTCTCTCTAATATCTTGAATCATGTAAAAGAACAATTCAGCGTTCCGTTCCAATGCATTTCAGGCATCATTGTGTCTTTCTTCAGGAAAAGGTAGCTGAAAACAAATTTCGGAAAAACATCAATCAAGAGAATGAATCCAAACGGAACAGCCTCATAGTATTAGATAAATACCATTCTTAAAAAACAATGCAATCTGTTCGTGTATCTGAAATCCCCAAAAAAATAATTAACACATCTTTTAAAGTCAATCTTAGCCCAAAGGGAACAAAAAGTGGAAAATGTATTGAGGAAAATAATATGGCAGGTAGCCCCGCTCAATAACCAAGTACCACAAAATGTGTCTATATAGGCCAAAAAAAAAAAAACACAACCTTTAAAGTGTTGGTTGCATGATTCAGGCACAAAAGCAAACTTGCACCACCCACATGTGCATACCATCATTTCTAAACACCGTGTATTAAAGATGCATCAAAACCAATGATAATGCAACTCTACACATATGCTTGCACCTTAAGAGAAATGTGAACCACCACCAAACGCGGAGTCGATCAAAGTCAGGAGCATCAGTATGGAGAATAAGGGCCTGATTTAGATATTGGTGGAAGGGTTATTCCGTCATAACCATGAGGGATATGCCATATGCCGAAATCTAAATCCCATAATGGGATTTAGATTTAGCCTGATAGGATACGCGTCACCGTTGTGACGGAGTAACCCATCCTCAGAGTTCTAAATCAAGCCCTAAGCTTCAAATCTACCTTCTAGCCACCAGTTACCGACCAGCGTATCACATACTCCAACAACATTTAATGGTGTGATAAAGAGTACATAAGAACGTCATGCAACGATTAAACTAAGTCGATCTTCACAACTCTATCTCTACTCTGAGAGCATAGTGGTTGTAGCCCTATGCGTGGCTCACCTAAGGGATTGGTCCTAGCCCCATACCTAGAAACAGTATCAGGAACCAGTCTGCGGTGTAGATGGCAGTCCTCTCAGGAAGCTGGCAGAACAGTGCCAGCTGAGCTTCATGTCACACAGCATGCACTCCAGGATAGTTGTGGCTGGAATGCCCTCTGCCCCCCTTTGGTCTGGGCAACGTTTATATAATAAAACATATCAGACTGAAAATACAGTTCCTATGCAATGCTATGTCTAGGTGATAGATGCTGTCTCCTGAACCGGCAACATAAGCTAGCATATTGTGTACTTCGCTCCACAGCCTTGGACAGAAAGTACTGATTATATGTTGTGCAACGTCTTACTTAAACAAATAATATGTGAATATACATGAACTGGAAAACTAAGCTAAAACGAGAATTTCCAACCAGGGTCACAGAGGTCCTCACAACACTACAGTAGCAAAATACATTGGTTTCTGGTCCTTGGACTAAACACAGAAAATATTAACCATGAACTGGCAAAATTGCTTGCTTTCTCAACTTCTGAAATCCAAATTCCTCCCGGTACTTTTCAAATTCCTTAAACTTTATGGTATGCTATGGGATCAGTAATAGTATGGCTGTTTGCTTAGCCTGCTCTATTTGATATGATGAAAATATTAATATAATCTTAACAGTTATAAACGTAATGATGATAGTTTGACACATTTTGTGATATTTAAGACATACACCTGCATCAAATATCCTAAAAAACCTGAATCACTTCGCTTTAGTCTCTACAGTGTTACATGAGGTGGGAACTCCTGGTGCTCATTTGCACATTTGGTAATTGCCACTTCAAGAAAGTCTAATTACTTTACTTCCAAATGCTCTCAACCGACATCATCAATGTAGTGGTTTGCCATCATGTTTAATAGTAATTTTACAAACTATGTATATCTACCAATTACATCCTTAGTCGATACCCACATGCTATTACCCCTAAGTAGTGCACATCTCTCTTAGGGAACACTCAAACAGCTAAAAAAAAACTTTGATTCAGATCTGCTTTGTTTAAACATTTAAACTTGTGCACTGACATTTATGACATGTTGGCCCAGATTTATTAAGGCTTGCATTGGCACTCATGCAGTGCTCTGCAATTGTGTACTGCAAAAAGAACAAGGAGACGGAAGGAATGCCTGAATTAATCCCTGGCCACCGGTCATCATTCTGAGTTGCTTTCCAGACCTGTGCTTTTTGCCCATTAGGCTATTGTAGTCAAAGATCCACTTATACTAATCAGTCTTGGTTCTGCTAGGCCAGGCCTCCTCTTTATGGGAACAAAAGCAGCCCCAGACCAGTTTGAATCAGTGGAGTATTGCTTGAGTCCTATGGCACTGTGAGCATGGGGACCCTCATCTGGGTATACCCGTCCCACTTAGAGTGTCTATTGCAAAACCAAAAAAGTGATAGAAGGAATGATTGCATTCATCTCAGAGACTGGTGAGCACTCTGGGACACACTCTAGACCATCATTCTTTTACCCACTGTGCCATTATAAATAAAGACCGGCCTTATGCAGATCATTTTTGGTTCTGATCCAATATGAACAGTTCATCCCGATCTGTAAGGCCAGGTCCCCTGCAGATGGAAACACAAACAACTCCAGACCGATTTTGAGCTGTTCAGTTCTCATCAGTGAGCCCTATGGAACAGTGAGCAGAGGATACACATCTAGGCTTTCCCATTCCATCTGTGTGGTACACCTGCATGCTTTATAGCGGCACTTGAGCCAAACCTTAGTAAATAAGCTTGTTAGTCCTTTATAGACACTGCCTCATGTATCTTAAAATGCATTCAGACACGAGCTTATGTCCCATTCAAGATCACAATTTTCACACAATTTTTTGGGTAGTTGTTAAAATCAATTGTGTTTGTCTTCAAAATATCTGACTGGTAAAATCTGGTAGACTTTTTATAGGAGAACACTGCACTTTCTTTTTAAAGAATTAATTAAATGCTTGTTTCTGAACCTAGTTTAATGTGTTGTTTTCCTTATTTATCAGACTTTTTACACTTATCGATGTATTGAACACATTTTGACTATCCTGCTATTTAGTTATCTGTTTTGAAATGACTCAACTCTCAACCACTCTCAACCATTGTTTTCTAGAGTAGCATTCTGGGTAGCCCCTTGCAGTTGGATCAAGGGAATTACATTCCCATTCTGTTTAGACAGTGACTGAAACTACCAAGAGCACTATACAAGCCTCCCCAGGTTACTATTCATTACTAATCATGACGATGTAAAACTCAGGTCTTCTTCTTGTCCTTTCCCTAAATTTGTTTTTATGATGTCACAATATTTAATGTTGATTTAATAATTTTGCTTATTGTTAAATATGGTGTCTGCTGATTAACTTGGTGTTTTACATTTATTTACAACAACACATAATATGTGGCGTTCAGACAGCAGAGCCCCTCAAGTCCAAACGTCCTTTGATTTAAAATATCACCTAATTCTGTGACAATTTTCAAATTTAACAAAAGGGACGTTTTAAACTGAATTAAAGTTTTCTAAACAAACTCTACGGGGCATATTTACAAGGAACGGGTGCATTGGCTCCGATGTGCCAATTTCCTTGCATCGCTCTGCGCCCCCCTAATGACACCATGGCAATACAGCACACCATGGTGCATGTTAGCACAATAGTGTCAAAATCTTTGATGCTATTGTGGTGCTTTTCTGGACTAGCTCCAAAAATGTTGGCGCTAGTCCAGCAAAGCTCAGGAAGGTCCATAGTATATAGCACTAGTGTCAGTTTAACGCTTGCCCTGGGCAGGCATTACAAAATTACGCTAGAATGACACAGTGAAATCCTGTAGTAACCACTGTGCCATTTATTTGGGCCTCACTGCAGGGAAACACCTCTCTTACATACATTATACCTGGTGCAGGTATAACGTGGCACAAGGGTTTACAAAGTGGTGCAATAGTATTATTGCACCACTTTGTAAATACGGGTGAGGACCCGTTTAACATCAGTGAGTACCTGTTTGGCGCCGTCGTAGCATAAATAAAATTATGCTACAGCAGCACAAAAGGGCACAAGGGTTTTGTAAATACTCCCTCACATTTCTACAGCAGAGACATCTTGTTGCCACCTAAAAAAACTCATTAGGCACACAATTTTAAACTCACCCCAAAGAACTGCTAATTTACTGAACCTTTTAAAGCCCTACCTTAACAAAACATTCAAGAGGAACTTAGGTAAGAGAGGGTGTAAGCTACCATGGATACCCAGGGGAGCCAACTTTACTGAATTCTCTGGCCTGAGCAAAATGTGCTTAATGAAAGGGCAGGAGACATGAAAGGAATGCAAGATGGTCAACCTACTTCAATATCATTCACACAACAAGCATAGAAGTATGAGTGCATTTTTAAATGCGAAGGATTGGCCATGCGTTAAAGGAAACTGGGAAATAGAAAACAACAATATGAATAATGATATTAGCATCAACCACATGGCAAACATGAGCCCCCCTTTGATAAGCCTTGAGCTGCTTTAATCTAAAATCAAATACGCATTCCCCGGTATCAACCTAAGTTGCGTTGTTCCTCACTAGGGGCCATACTTATGAGCCCAGTTGCGTTGCATGTGCACCACGCAACACGTTGCATACATGACTCAAAAATGAGATTTATGAAGCTACGCAAGGCCACCTTGAATGGCCCAAGGAGACTTCATGAATCTGCAACAAAGCAACGCAGCGCAAATTGCTGCATTGCATTACTCTGCCCCAGGGAGGCATTCCATGGGTCTTGCGTGGGCGTTCCTATGCAACATCCATGGATTTTGACACATTCCCAGATTTACGAAAAGTGGTAGGATTGGAATGCGCCAAAGTGCTATGCCTCCCCAGGTAATGCGTAATGAGGGGAAGTATCTTTATTTCTCCTTGTTGTTTCCTCAGGGGGATTGTTTTTGTGCAGGACTGTGCCTCTTCCTGCACAAAAACAATCCTACTTACAATGCAGGCATGGTTGCACCATGGTGCAAGGGTGCCTGCGTTGGTGTTAGGCTGCCAAAATGGGACAAAGTTAGGAATGCACCATATTCTTTTAAATTTAATGCATTTCTACCCTTTCCCTGTGACGCAGCGCAGCACATTGACTTGTCATAAATAAGCCTCTAGTTTTCTTTTTTTTTTTTTTTTTTTTTTTTTATCTTGGAAAGGAATCATACAACAAATACATATGTAAAAGAAAAAAAGAAAAAAAAACGAGAAATTCAAACCAACAGGGGATAGACATTTGGGAGAAAAGTGTCCATTACATAAATAGTGGCATAACATTTTGATTTGAACATTTAATCATTATGAGCCAAAATCCAATCCTGAAATGACCCCCATATTACCTTCCCTTTCCTCCTAGCATGTTTCCCTTTACGTTCATACAATGCTATCTCCAAATAATATACAGAGAGTAATCTGGCCAGCCATTGCTGCCAAGACGGAGGTCGTGCATTAAGCCAAGCGGATGATATACACAGTCGATATACTGCCATGGCCACAAAAATAAATGCTCTATGTGGATTGTCCGTTTCTCCAATAACCCCTAAGACCATTGTCTCGGGGGTAAGAACTAGATCATATCCTAAAACTTCTTTCAATACAGATTGAATACCCTCCCTCAGAGCCTTTAATTCCCCGCATGTAGCCATCATGTGTACAATATCTGTTCCGTACATCCCACATCTTGGACAGCTTGTTCCCGATAGGCTGCCCCATTTGACGAGATGAGCTGGAGTATGATAAAGGTCAAACATGGTCTTATAATGTTGCGCTTGGAGGGAGGAGGGAAGTAGGATAGTGTGTCCCAACTCTAGTGACCTTAAAAAGATCTTACTCCCATCTTCAAGTTTCTTACTCCACCTTTCCCTATTCTTCTTTAGGTCATCGGGCTGTTCTGCCATTAATAATCGATAGATTGACCTAATTGATATATTAGGGTTAGCCAGAATATCATCCAACAATTGATCACTTCTAAATCCCTGCACACCCCCTGTTTTTCTTACAAGAAAATCTCGTATCTGTAAGTATTTTAAAAAATCCCTACGCTCTAAACCATATCACTTCTGTAAATCACCAAATGCCTTGACCCCAAAATTATCAAAAAAGTTCCCGAGCCTCACTATGCCTAAAGAGGCCCAGCTTGCCATACATTTATCCTTAAATATTTCAGGGAGTGATGAGTTCTTTTCAATCATGGTATAACAATTATATCTGCCGAATCCTTTCTTTTTATGCCATGACCGCCAGCACTTATAAGCCGCCTCCAATACCTTAGATCGAGTTTTCTTGTAGTACCCGGGCTCATGAAATGTTACCAAACACCCATTAGCTGCTGCTCCTATCTGCAGCTCATATATGTTAGGACAATCCTCTTCTGAAATCCCTTCTTTCTTAGAACCCCATAAAGGGCGCATATACTGAAAGGCTGCTGCCATTTGGTATAATTTTATATCCGGTAGAGACCAACCCCCTCTTTCTTGAGGGAGAGACATAAATTTACTTGCTCTTCTACACTTGCCATATGCCCAGATAAATCTCATAATCACTCTATCTATCTCTTTGAATCTAGGATTAGTAAAGCTCAGCGGTACAGCCCGAAACAAATACAGCAACTTAGAGAGGAAAATCATTTTTACCATATTACACCTCCCCATAATAGTTAGATATAGATTATTCCATCTGCACATATCTTGTCTTGCTTTCGCAAGTATAGGATCCAAATTTAAATTAACAATTTCTCCTACTTTTGGCGTAATATCTATACCCAGATATACTGCATGATCCACCCTTCGGGTGTCCTGAGTGCTTGTATATTGATTAATCAATATCTGCGTTTTAGCTCTGTTTAGGAGATATCCAGAAAATCTTCTGAATTTCATTGATACCTCTTCAACCTCTCTCAATGCCGGGTCAGGGGTGGGAGTTAATATAGCTATATCATCTGCATAAGCTAAAACTTTTGTATCCCATCCCTGCCTATGAATCTGTGGAATCTTGTTATTTTCTTCGAGCTACCGGAGAGTGATATTTTATATCTAGGGGAACAGATAGATATCTCGGAAATTGATAAAGCATTGGGTGATTTAGCCACTGGAAAAGCCACAGGCCCTGATTCAATTCCTTTAGAGTTTTATAAAACGTTTAAAGCTGTATTGCTTCCGGTAATGATAGAGCTGTTTATTCAGGTACAGAATGGAGGGGAAACCCCTCCATCGTGGGATATGGCCAATATAGTAATGTTTTTGAAAAAAGGGAAACCCCCATCAAACCTGGCATCATACCTGCCAATTACACTAATCAATAGCGACGCTAAAATATATTCAAAGATATTAGCCGCTCGATTATCCCTGGTGATTAGGAAGCTAGTTTTCCCCAGACAGCATGGGTTGGTGCCAGGAAGGGATACCACCGATCATATCCGAAGAGTTATTGCACTCTTTGATGCTACGGAAGTTGCTGAGGAGTCGATGGCAGTCGCATTATTAGATGCAGAAAAGGCATTCGATCGGGTGAACTGGAAGTACCTATGGTATGTAATGGAGCATTATGGGTTAGGGAAGAAATTTATTGTAGCAATAAGGGCCCTATATAGATCACCGGTAGTGAAAATACAACTAATGGGGGGACAATCGGAGAGTGTTCAGGTTAAGAGAGGTACTAGACAGGGATGTCCATGTTCTCCGCTCCTGTTTGCTGTATATATAGATCCCTTGCTCAGACAGCTCGAAGCCCCTAGTTTTCTATGTTGTTGAGACCAACAGCCTCGGTTGCCTCTCAATTTTCAAGAAGTCACAACAGCTGATTGCATAGTGAAGGTCATCAGAACTCCATAGAATTACATTAATTAAATTCTCTGTACCATTCTTAAATGTTTGTTTTAAGGATGAGTTTTAATACTGGGCTGATGAGAAAAATAACAATGCACATGAAGATCTCTTGATATCCCCCTGGTTATTAAGAGGATAAGAGCTGTATGCTAAACCTGCTTTCGGAACACGAGGTGTGAATCAGCTAATGACAATATGAAAAGTACCCTGGAAGAGAGAAAGATGAGGATGGATTCACAGAGCTCTCTTATAGGCAATGCAGAACACAGCTAACAGACACAGCCTAGCCTGAAACCGAGAGGAGCTGTAAAATCAAGCATGCCAAGGAAGCAGCTCTGAATACCCAAGGAAGGAGCTCTGTCTACTGGTAACAGATACCTGATCAAACCCTTAGACACAAATACACTCACATCAAGGTCCCACAGGACCTACTTATCTAGAGGCATCTCGGTGTACGTAAACTCCATTGTGTCCTAAAACAAGTTTGTATTAAAGTCACCAGTTATGAGATAATCGGCACATGGATATTCCCCAGCTAAGTCACCCACAATCTGAATCAATCGAAACAGCCTACCCCTTTGTTCCAGGAACAATGTAAACATTAATTACTATAAGGATTTGCTGTGAAGTCCCATTCCTGATCACAATCCCCTGGATCCAATTGTCATCCCAAACGAAAGGCAGAATGCACCCTTTTAGTTTGACAGTTACATAGGTGGCCAACCCTCCCATGGCACGACAATTCTTGCTCGTTCTATGGGCAGTTTCCCTATTTATAAACACCCTGGCAGTGGACAGCTGTTCTCAGCCCAAGTTACCTGAAGAGTGATTACATCATAATTGTTTAAAAAAGATATAAGATCGTCTGAATCAAACTTATTCAAAACCCATTGATGTTCCATGAACATAAGGACAGACATCCAAACGTTGACGCAGGACCTCCCACCCAAGGGGGTCATTGGGGATGCCCATGCAAAAGGGCAGAGGGCAACCAATCCCAATTGGTTACCCCCGGGAACCGGGACCAGTACAGGGGGACCCATTAAAGGTCGAAGTGCTGCCTGGAGCACTTTTCAGAATTTAAAAGGCTTTGATACTGAAGGAGCCATTAGGTTTTTGGATTCAGATATTAACATGGGATAGCCAGACTCCTTATAAGGAATAATTGTAATACCCCAATAGTGGAATAAGTCTCTCTTGACAAGAATGGACTGAGCTATTGAGGCAGAAAATAGCAAAACCAGAGTGGATTCCCTTATTTGAGACCCCCTTGAGTCAAGGAATCTGATAGACACACTGTCCTTAGAAACAATGTTATTCAGATCCGGATGGCGTTGAAAAGTCGTAAGATGTTCCTCCTATTCAATATATCTTGCGGGCCCCTAGAGCGATATTCTGGCATGAACACAAGTTTGGTGGTTGTGCACTTTGTTGAGGCCATTGAGGAACACAGGGAAAATGAGCGCTGTAACTGTTCCGCTGTATTGAGTGTGCCCACAGAGGGCCCCAGGGCCGGAGTATCGGTTGGAGAAATTCAGTGGCTTGATGGCAGGCTTAAGGGGTGGCTGCTGTTGTTGTCAAAAGGGAATTTATGAGAATTAGAAGGACCGGGACCCAGAAATTTGCCATCAGTATTTCCATGAGCAGCTTTAAGATTGATCAGTGTGGCAGCGGTACGGACAAGCACTCCACCACCCCAGTGTGGAGCAGTCGGGTCAGACACACTGCTTGTTTTGCCTTCCTCAGCTACGATCATAGGGTCCTTGGGGAGGAATTCATTTTTCTGCAGAGTGGTGCCGGCCAAAGGATCCTTGATATATTGAGTGGGAGGAAGGGAACCGTCCAGTGAGGTCGACAAGGGATTGGCCAATGAAATCACCCTGGGAACCTCCTGCAGCTGCAGGAGCTGCTGCGTCTCAAGATAGACCAACGGTTGAGCATTGATTGGAGATCCTTGAGGGGATAGGCTCTGCCTTTTGTTCCATTGTTTACGCAGTCTTTTTTTATCCCTCTTTCTCAGGGGATGCTGAGACACGGAATCAGCTCCTGAAGGCGATTAGTGCATTAAAACAGATTGTACAGGAATGCAAAGGAGATGGGAAAGGGCAGACTCCGTGGACTCAGGTCTAGGTAGAGGAGAATTCTTGGGAACACAGTTGGCCAAGATGACATCCTCCGAGACTCCAGTAGCAACTGGCCAAGAGGGGTTGATGATGGTTGCACTCTTAACTGGAAAGAAACAGCCATCCAATGTTTTTGGTTTAGTAGGTTTCTGAGCCAAATCAGAATGGAAGCTTGAATTCGACAGTGGCACCGGAGATGCAGGAGTTAAGGATAGCCTCTTGATTTCACATAGAGCCAAACTCAAAAAGGTAGGCAGGGATAAGAGGCTTTCAAAAAACGGAGAGCAGCAGCATATTGCTTGCATTAAGTTGGAACTTGTTTGGGCTCTAGTAATTAACTGGTTTAGATTTTCTATTTTTTGGTCAGTACCAGCTACATAGGTGGCCAGAGTGTTCAGCAGATCAACTTGGATGTCCACATTATCAGAGTGGTAGTTCAAAGCCAATACAGTGGATTGGAGAGTTTCCAAAAGCTGTGGCCAGGCAGAACCACTTACAGTGGTCATAGAGGTAGACGCAGGATTGGATTCTCCGTCGACACCTCCTGTGATTTCAGATTGAAGGCAGTAAAGATCAAGAAGCGATTGATCATTGAGCTAGCCCATCTCTAGGGTCCGTAGAAGTTTTGCTATCAGGGGCCCGAGCTTTGTAAATCTGTGCCACCCACCTCCAGTGAATTCCAGATCTCTGTCATTTCGTGAAGGTGTGAGCAGGAAGCTCTTCCCCCCATTACCGCTTCCTTTCTGACTGGCATCCTTTAAAGTGACTTTTTATCACTCTGTGCTTTATATAACTTCACATGACTTGTTATGAGACAAGATATTAAGTAGCATAGAAGAGGATAGCACAGAATATTATAGGCGATCACAGCACAGCTTAACATCACAAAAACGTAACAATCAAGATATACATGTTATATTTGTTAGTTCTTCGACATACATATTACACTGGTAATATTTGTTATTTTGAAAAATAACTAGTGGTGATTTATATTCAATATTGAGTTAGTAAATATTGAGCAAATCAAATTCAGAGCAAAAAATCGGGTTTTGAAAATACACTCATAAAATAGGAACTTTACTTAAATTCGCAGTGTTAAATAGCGATCATAACCTGACCCTCTGTTTCTAAACCGAAAATACTAAATAGGTTCAAGTAGGTAACGCCGCGTCCTAAAGCAGTGGAGTGAGCTGTTCTATCTACGGTATTCTATTTACACGTTGTCTCTGTAATTTGAAGAAGAGACATCCATCACTTCATTAGGCACTTGATTGTGATAAAAAATGTTTCTCCCTGGCATCACTTCCTAAAGGAAATCTAAATGGAAGGTCTGCCCTGCGACCCTTGAAGCTGCATAGTGAACAATCATGGAAGGGATAACATTTCTCTTTAATATAAATGCCCTCAGATGACCTGCATTTCGGAGTCTGGTTTTATTTTCAAAAGCCCAGCTTATTGCTTATGCATGAGCCGAGTGGAAGCATCTTGGGATCCAGTGCGTGCTTTGGTTGAATACATGCTGCGCAGACTTGATAAGCCTGGCACAGGAAGATTGCCTTGAATTGATGCAGGGTGGTGTATTGTTTCCTTATATAAGGATACTGTCTTTGTTCACTAGTACAAAAGTCTGCACAGTATTTTTAGAACTGTGGTACACAATAGACGCACAGTGGGAACCAGGCTAAATGGCCACTTAAGCATACTAGGAATTAATAACCATGAATTCACTGTACAATGGCTTATAACCTGTGGTGGCTGAATTTAAATTTTCCCCTTAATGCTCCGTGGTGGTACTCTGGGCTCGCTGTTCCATCAGTGTGTAAGAGAGAGATAGAGCGAGAGCGCGCGCGTGTATTGCGTGTGTGTGTGCTTGTCACTGTCTTTTGGAGTGAGAACCACGGGCCTTGTTTAAATGAGAAATTCGTCACAAATGAAGCAGATGTTCCGCCCACCTATGGTACTTGTAATACCTCAGACAGGATATCCGTCAAAGTTTTAAAGAGTATTCTGTCTGTCAAACTCTGTATAAGGCCCTAGATCCTTAACAAAGATTCGGTGAAATAACAGATGACTAACCTTTCTTACTTATAAAACAGTAGTGACGCGCCATTGCAAGCTGAAGCGTATGCCAGCCATAGAGAACATTTTCTTTTTTGATGGACACCACAAAGAAATCAGAAATCCTGCAGATGTAGGTCTTCGTTTTAAGGAAATTTACAGCTAAATGGTAATGTAGATCCAGGGCAGGGTGATAAAAATGGGTGCAATTTGTATTCATGGGATTGTAGCTGGTGGTAATGGGCTGTGCAAAACATTGCCCAATGTGTATTAAAACATGTTAAATAAATGCAAGCAATGTTCATCCACATTTTGTTCGAAATGGGCATAAGTCGGGTGGAAATTACATCGACAGGGCATAAATTACATTGTGTTGTATTGCTTTTTCGGCAGCCATTTATACCTACGTGTAAATAAGCTTATAATTGTCGAACCTGTGTCGTTGGTGGAAAATCATAGAAAATCTATAAATGTGGGGTTGGGGTAAATGTGAAATTGCAAATTTTTTTAATTTCCTAACATTATTTGTTACTGCAAACAACTCTCTTTATTCAGCGTCCTTAAATTAAGCATTTATGTGTTTCCAGAACTGCTTTGGAGTAGGTCTTCTAGGTATGCATTTACAAGTGAATGAAAGTAAAGGGAATACTTTTCAAAAGTATCTGTAAAACACTCAAAATGTACACAACATATTTCTTGACCAAATCCGAACACATCCTTGAGAATATACACATCAGCTCCCACCTGTTAACACTCACAACTGGGGAACATTCCAGAATTTAAACAATCATAACTGAAATCTCTAAGTGCAGAAATAGCTTATCATGATTATGGGAATCAGGATAAGAGATTGAACTTTTTCTATGTGTAAGTCTTACTTATGCACAAAATGTGTGCGAATAGGCTAATTTATGGCTATAGGAAATTCAACTGATTAAATAAAATTGCCATATGAAACCAATAGAAGTTATTTGGTGGACAAAATGTGTTAAAAATACAACTAGACTTTTCTGTTTTCATTATGGCATTTCATTCATTTTCAAAAAAGCATTTGAAAGCAATACTTGAACTACAAACGTACATAGCAAACGGCAAGGTACTATGTAATTGCCTGTAATGTCCTGGTATTTTCATAATGCAACTCTTTTCAGCAATCTTAAAGAGTGGTACATACATTCTTTCCGTGTCTGACTAACACAGGTCGTGACAACAACCAATACTCCTACAGCATAATTGAGTCCACAAGTCATTGTACACAAGGTATGGTTTGTGCTGCATCAGGCCAGCTACAGCTATTTTTTACCATGGTGATTCTGAAGGAAAAAGAAAGAAGAGAAAATAGTTCAAGGAGATAAACCTACCAAGCATTAGTGCCGAATACTCTTTGTGACTTATACACTAGGAAAAAAGTCTGGACTTCAGGAGAGAAGATAACATGGACTGCAATCAGAGTTCACAGAAGGAGGTCACTTTGGGGCTGTGGACATTCCCCGAACAGGGCTAATCCAGCTTCATGGGGAGCATTTCGAGACAGTTTCTGCAAAGGCACTGATAGCCTGGGGAATTATCTCTCAGCGCAGCAGCCCCACTGAACTTCTGAGATGAAAGAGGAAAATGTGAGGCCAAAAGCAATACATTCCTATGTCCGATGTATGGCTTTACAGGATGAATGTCTATAAACATTAATATGTGTAGTATGTCTGTCAGAACCCTATTCAGAGGGCCACAGGGCAAGCAGGAACTACATGCCCAACCATGGTGGGTGAGGTCTTTTACTGACCCTGGGCCCGTCCTACTATAGATCCTGCTCAATTGAGTCAAGCACCCACTCTGCACCTGACTCATAGTTAGGTAGCATCAGACAAGCAGTCAAGGTTCCTTTGGGGGCGAGCGCAGATACAGATCAGTAAACACGACTCATAACTGAATGTGCAAGCAGCGCAAAGAATAAATCAATTTCCTGTTAAATACTTGTTTTTCTATAAAAATAAATATTTAAATTCTAATTCTACACATGCAAAGGTAAGCAACATTCAAAAGCAATTACACAATCCCCCTTGAGACTGGGGCTCTAGTAGTTGTCAGGACACTACCTGTCCCACTAACTTTAATGCAATGGCTTTGATGTTATTTCCCATTCACTGATGGCCCCATCCAGGGAATGTAAACTCTTAGGCCGCATTCAAGTGTTCTCCATTCTGACTCCTTTCCCAGATTCAGTTACAGAAGTCTATGGGGTTGCAGTCACAATGGTAGTATGTCAAACAGGGCCCTAAAGGCCCAGTTCATGGTTTACCCGCAGTATGGAACCCTTCAGAGGTGCAGCAGAGTCCTGTTCTGGATTGACAAACTCGGGTGCGAAGAGTCAAAAGTGGCAGAATCCAGCAGATGCAGGATCTCTCCTCTGAGCCATGCTACTGGCTGGTTCTAGTGATCACGGTTGTTCCAACTCCGGTGATTGCACAGTAAGTCATACTACCCTTCACGGGGGGGAGGATGATCTCTTTGCTCTAACGGAACTCCGATTATGTCCTTATATTTTCAGGCTGCTTTTGGTGTACTTCATAGTATGTGAGCTGGTCACACTTTGGTCACAGCAGCAGTTTCTCTTTTCAGGGGATGGCCCGAACCCTCAGCATCTCTAGTGGCTCCTCCTGGTACAGGGGGTTGCTGCCACAGCTCTCACAAGTCTGATCACACTAACCTGGTGTTGATGTTCTAGGTTGCTACCTCTCTGCCAAATGGGTCCACTCACCACAAGCTTGTGCAGGCCTGTCACCCTCCACACAACCCTTGCTCCTTGGCTTAGTCCACAGACGCTACTCCGGCACATGGAGGTAGCCGAATCAATTCAGCACACAAGCTATGGCCCAATCAGTGCTAGAAAGCATGCCTTATACCTCACACGGGGAGTCCTCACAATAGGGCTTCCCTCCAGACCTTGTACCTTCCAACTCTCTCCTCTTCCTCACAGGCACACTGGTCTTAGCGAGCAGGCAGGTGCTCATGCATCAGGCTCCAGAGAAAGCAGTCTTGTTTCCCTGGGCAATGTCCCCTCAACCAGGAGGTGGACTAGAAGTCCTTGGCCCCCTGTCATGGTCACAGGCAGAAGTCTTGCAAAGCTACTCTTCCTCACGCAGACCGTCTGGTTGCTTGGCATATGACAACGTTTGTGGTCTCAAACTCCCCTACTTATAGTCCTTTTCCAGACACAAAATGTAATTTAATGTCTGAGTCTTTCAAGTTTTATGTTGGGGTTCTGTTTTTTTTAAATGGACATTTTTTGCCATTTTTTCTTCCTCCTGAAGTATATTTTTCACAGCAGGCAGGACTCTGAAGCTGTTTAGCACACAATATTCATGGGAGTGACCAGCATTTTTCCCTGGATGTCAGCCACAGTAATACGTGCATCAAAAGGTTATTCCTGGTCTCCCCGCCCCACTCTTTATGCTTCCCTTAACAGCCCCATCGCTCTCTTTCTGAATGTGTCCAGGCCCCTCCCTTGTGAGCAATGAATTTGAAAAGCACAGAAAGAGCCTGGCTCTCCTAAACTCCAGTGCATATCCATCCCAGCTTATTGGAATGTAGCAATACACAAATCTGTCTGGGGGATTCCTCTACGCCTCGTGTTTTCACCAATCAGGTCTGGGCTTCTCAAAATGGAGTCCAACGTCCTCCATGTAATGTACCAGTGCAGGCACACTTGCACTCAGTGTACGTGCACAGCACACTTACTGCACAGCACTGTTTTCCTCATGTATAATGCCACCACAAGCATAACTACATGCAGCAAATGCTTTCAGTCTGCACACACTGTCAGCACAGCCTTTCTATATTGTACTAGAGAGTGCTATTTTAAAAACACACACTTCCAGAATACACACATTTACCATTCATGCACTGTACCACACATCACCCCTTGTGTAGTATACTTCCTGTAAGCACAAATGCACTCAGCACGTGTCCATCACGAACACTACTCCACATCTACATGATGTAGGCTAGGGGTGAGGTAATCACACAGCAGCATAACTTTTAAAAATGGAAGTGAGCCTGTAGGCCTCACTCCAGTGACACAGTGTAGAAAGGTCTTATTCACAACTAAGGATCACTACATGGTATGCTGCCACCACAGCATATGTACTGCTTAACTCTTGGTGAAGGCAGTGGCCTTCCACAACTGTTAGAAACGGGGTCTCTAGTTGGCAGAGGTATATACCATTGTCCAAGTAGGGACCACAATCCTAGTCAGGGTAAGTCACACACAGTCCAAATTATCCTGTGCCCACCCTCAGGTAGCTTGGCACTGTACAGTCAGGCTTCACATACAAGGCAACGTGTAAAGTATTTGTGCAATAAATCATGCAATAACGCAGTGAAAACACCACAGAGATACACCACACAAGTTAAAAAAAAAATAAGATATTTATCTGACTGAATTAAGGTCAAAATGATCAAGATTTGATAAGTATAAATTGAAATATCACTTTTGTAATGATAGGAAGAGTCTTAAGTCTATAGAAAGTAAGAAGTGTCTCTTGCAAGAACAAAGTACCTGATATTCATCAACATTACATGCAGGGAGACCACAGAGGAGGGTATGCAATGAAAATGAAGGAAGTGCGTCGGATTTCCGGGCGCACACAAACGATGCATCAATTATTTTCCACGTGGTAAGGACTTTTCATTGAATTCTGCTGCGCAGGTTTGAATCCTCTTTGCGATGTGGTGTCTTTTGATGCCCAGGGATGGTGCGTGGAAGTCCTGGACTTGCAGGACAAAGTCACAGGTGCTGCGTCGATCCGGTGGGCAATGCATTGGAGTTTCTGTTGCACGGCAGGCACTGTGTCGATTCCTCCCGCAGGAAATCGGGCTGCACCATTCAGGCTCAGTGATGCATCGATCCAGTGAGCTGTGCGTCGAAGTTCTGGTCACAACATTGGTGATGCATCGGCCTCCGCTCAGGGAGCTGCGCTGCATCATTCTGTTTCGGCGATGTGGTGATTTTTTCACCGCTAGGCGGGCTGTGCATTGATTCTGGCAGGCTATCTGTCGATTTTCACACACACGGAGTTTCTTTGCAGAGATTAAGGGGGTCATTCTGACCCTGGTGGTAGACTACCGCCAGGCCAACGACCACGGATGCACCGCCAACAGGCTGGCGATGCATCCATGGGCATTCTGACCGCGGCACGGAAAACCGGCGGTGTCCCGCCGGTTTCCCGCTGCCCTGGGGAATCCAGCGCCGCCATGGGGATTCCGACCCCCTTACCGCCAGCCTGGCTCTGGCGGTTTTGACCACCAGAACCTGGCTGGCGGTAACGGGTGTCGCGGGGCCCCTGGGGGCATGGGCACTGCAGGGGCCCCCTAACAGGGCCCCACCAAGATTTTCAGTGTCTGCCAAGCAGACACTGAAAATCGCGACGGGTGCAAATGCACCCGTCGCACCCCTTCCACTCCGCCGGCTCCATTCGGAGCCGGCATCCTCATGGAAGGGGGTTTCCCGCTGGGCTGGCGGACGGCCTTCTGGCGGTCGCCCGCCAGCCCAGCGGGAAACTCAGAATTACCGCAGTGGTCTTCTGACCGCGCAGCGGTATTCTGACGGCGGGACTTTGGCGGGCGGCGGAGGCCGCCCGCCAAAGTCAGAATGACCCCCTAAGTCTTTTTGGCCCTGAGACTTCAGGAAACTGGAGGCAAGCTCAATCCAAGCCCTTGGAGAGCACGTCTCAGCAAATCCAGAGGCCAGCAAGGCAGCAGGGCCACAGCAAGGCAGCAGCCCTTCACAGCAAAGCAGTCCAGGTGACTCCTTTGTGCAGCCAGGCAGCTCCTCTTGGCAGGTTGCAGGATCTGGTTCTTAGTATCTGTCCCAGGAAGTGTCTGAGTTGGTTGGGTCAGGAACCCAGTTTATATGCCCAAAAGTGCCTTTGAAGTGGGGAAGACCTCAAAGAGGTGTTTTGTATTGCACAAGGTCCCTTTTCAGTACAACCCTGTCTGTCAGGGTTCCACTAGGGGGTTTGGCAGTCCATTGTGTGAGGGCAGGCCACTGGCCTCTAAAATGTAAGTGTCAGGCCCTCCACCCTTCCAGCCCAGGAAGACCCATTCAGTATGCAGATGTGTGCAGGTGTGATTGAGCATCCTGTCTTTGTTGTTGTCTGGGTAAAATGCACAGGGGAGCTGTCAACCAGCCCAGCCCAGATGTGTATTGGAGACAGGCTGTAAGGCACAGAAGGATTTTAAGTGCAGAGAAATGCTCACTTTCTAAAAGTGGCATTTCTAAAATAGTAATATGAAATCCAACCTCACCAGTCAACAGGTTTTTGTACTACCATTCTGGCCATACTAAATATGACCTGTCTACCCCTTTCTGATCAGAACCTACCACTCAAACAGTATATGAGGGTAGCTCTAATGTTAGCCTATGAAAGGAGCAGGCCGCACTGCAGTGGAAAACAAATGTAGGGGTTTTCCACTACCAGGACATATAAAACACACAGGTATATGTCCTGTCTTTTACCTACATAGCACTGTGGGTTATCCAAGGCCTACCTTAGGGTGACTTATATGTAGAAAAATGGTACTTTTAAATGCCAAGTCGAAGTGGCAGTGAAACTGCACACACAGTCCTTGCAATGGCAGGCCTGAGACATGGTTAAGGGGCTACTTATGTGGGTGGCACAATTAGTGCTGCAGGCCCACTAGTAGCATTTGATTGCAGGCCCTGGGCACATGCAGTGCACCTTACTAGGGACTTACAAGTAAGTTAAATATGCCAATTCGGTATGAGCCAATGACACCATATTTAAGGGAGAGAGCATATGCACTTTAGCACTGATTATCAGAGGTAAAGTGCAGAGAGTACTAAAACCATCAAAAACAGTGTCAAAAAGTGTAGGGAGGCAGGCAAAAAGTTAGGGAGTGACACCCTAAGGCTGCCAGGTCTAGCATGTGTCCCCCCCAGCTGAAAGTGGGGAGAGCTACCCAACCCCTTGGGAGCTCTCATTGCTAAGGCAGAAGTATCTGGAAAAACCATCACCATTGGCGTGGTCAGTCCCCGGGCGATGCTCCACCGTAAAGTCCATCCCCTGTAGGGAAATGGACCACCTCAAAAGTTTAGGATTTTCACCCCTCATCTGCATGAGTCACCTGAGGGCCCTGTGGTCTGTCTGAACTCAGAAGTGAGTCCCATATAGGTATGGTCTCAGCTTCTTTAGTGTCCAGACCACAGTAAATGATTCTCTTTCAATAACTCTCCACCTCTGTTCCTGTGGTAATAGTCTTCTGCTATTAAAGACTACCGGTTGGTCTAGGCCCTCCTCATTCAGCTGTGCTAGGACCGCCCCCGTGCCATGCTCTGAAGCATCTGTCTGCACAATTCATTCTTTGGAGTAGTCAGGTGTCTTGAGCATGGCTGCTGTGCACATGGCTTCCTTCAGGGAGTCAAAGGCTTTCTGACAAGCCTCAGTCAATTCACCAACCTAGGTTGCTTTTTGGATGTGAGTTCTGTTAAGGGGGGCACTATTGAGCCATAACCCTTAACGAATCTTTGGTAGTATCCGGTGAGACCTAAGAAGGCTCTCACATCTGTCTGGGTTCAAGATGGTTGCCAGGCCTTGATTGTTTCAATCTTGGCCAGGAGGGGCTGCACCTTGCCACCACCTACTATGTGTCCCAAGTACACCACAGAACCCTGCCCAATCTGGCACTTACTGACCTTCATGGTCAGGCCTGCCTGTTGCAGAGCCTGAAGCACCTCCTTGAGGTGGAGCAGGTGTTCCTTCCAGCTGGAACTATAGACGGTGATGTCTAGATAGGCTGTGCAGAAGGGCCTCATTAACCAACCATTGGAAGGGAGCGGGCCATTTTTCAGTCCAAAGGGCATGACCCAGAACTGGTAATGACTCTCAGGAGTAGAAAAAGCAGGTCTCCCTTTTGCCCCCTCAGTCAAGGTGATCTGCCAGTACCCTGACGTGAGGTCAAAGGTACGGAGGAACTTGTCAGTGTCTAACCTGTTTACGCGCTCATCATCTCTGTGGAGGGGGCGAGCATCTGTCTTTGTGACAGAGTTGAGACCTTGGTAGTCCACACAGAACCTAAGCTCTGGCTTGGCACTGGGAGCGGCAGCCTTGGGAACCAACACCACTGTGCTGGACCAGGGACTGCTGGACTTCTCAATCGCCCCAAGAGGCAGCATATTTGCAACTTCATCCTTGATGCTGGACCTCACCTTATCTTACACTCTGTAATTTTATTCTTCACAGGGGGACTGTCTCCCGTGTCAATGTCATGGATGCACATGTGTGTGACCCCAGGGGTGAGGAAAAAACAGGGAAGAGAACTGCTCCAATAACTCATAGGAGTCTCCTCTTTGATCTAGGGTCAGGGACCAGAGAGATTGATGCCCTCCACTGACCCATCACCTTCCTTGGCAGAGAGAAGGTCGGGGAGAGGCTCACTCTTCTCTTTCAGAACCTCATCTGTCACCAGAAGCATGCTGACTTCAGACCTCTCAAAATGAGGCTTCTGTCTGTTCTAATGGAGCACCCATAGGGAGTTTCTAGGGGACTTGAGGTCCACTAAGTAAGTGGCCTCCCCCTTCAGCTCCTTGATCTCGAATGGGCCAGTCCAGCAGTCCTGGAGAGCTCTGGGCTTTACTGGCTTCATTATCCATCATGTGTCTTCAGGTGAGAATTCTATCAGGGTGGCCTTCTGGTCATACCATTGCTTCATCACCTCTTGACTTGCCTCAAGGTTGCTCTTGACCTGTTTCCAGAAGTGCTGCATCTGGTTGTGGAGGGCCAGCATATAACTGACCACATCCTCGGAGGGTTTCCTGGGAGCTTTCTCTCACCGGTCTTTCACTATGTTCAGGGTCCCCTGCCAGGGTACCCATAGAGAAGCTCAAAGGGGCTGAACCCCACCCATTCTGGGGCACCTCTCTATAAGCAAAGAGAAGGCATGGCAAAAGGATGTCCCACTTACACCTCATGGCCTCGGGGAGGCCTGTGATCATTCCTTTTAGGGTCTTGTTGAACCTTTATACAAGTCCATTGGATTGAGGATGGTAAGGTAGGTCACCCTTCACGCATCCCACATGAACTTCATGTACGCAGACATGAAGTTTGTGCCTCTGTCAGACACAACCTCTTTTGGGAATCCCCATGGGTAAATATTCCCATTGGTGCTGTTGCCACCACCAGTGCGGTCACTGTCCTTATGGGGATCACCTCTGGATAGCGGGTGGCATGGTCCACCAAAACCAGCATAAACCTGTTGTCTAGGGCAGTTTTAGGGTCCAAGGGACCAATGACGTTGATGCCCATACTTTCAAAGGGGGTGCGAACAACGGGGAGTGGTATCAGGGGGGCCTTGAGCCTTTTCCCTTTCTTCCAAGTAGCCTGGCAGGTTAGGCAGGACCTACAGAAAGCATCTGAGGCCAGCCGCATTCGGGGCCAATAGAAGTGGGTGACAAGCCTGGCAAAGGTCTTGTCTTGCCCAAATGTCCCGCCAGGGGGATGTCGTGAGCCAAAACCAGTAGGAAGGCATGGTAGCACTGTGGAATCACCAGCACATGTGCTGCCCCAGCTTCCGGCACCTTGGGCTCACTGTAAAGGAGATCATTCTCCCAATAGATATGGTGATCGCCAGAGGCTTCACCTGCTGCCTGGGCCGTGGCCTGTCACCTCAAATCCTCAGGAGTGCGCTTTGCAGAACTCTTCCCTGGCTGGCCTACCCTCAACTTGCCAGCCAGCAAGCTCAGGCAGATTACCCAGTGTGGCAATGTCATCCCGGTTGGCTCAGGGGCCTTCTCCTCTGGGACAACGTCAACCACTGCGGTAATGTCAGGGTCGGTTTCCCGCACCTCTTGCCCCTCTTCTTTGCAGCTGTCTGGGACATTGTTTCAGGCTCCAGATGACCTTGACTCCCTTCAAGGGCAGCCATGGACCGTGTGGTCATGCAGACCCACTCAGGCAAACCTAACATCTCCAGGTGAGACCTGAGCTCCACCTCTTTCCAGGCAGTATGCGCAAGGTTGTTGCCTAACAGATTATCTACAGGCATGGCAGGACTCACAGCTACTGTTAGAGTACCAGAGACCCCTCCCCACCACTCAAAGGGAACAAAAACCACCAGTAGGTGACTCCCACGATTGTCAGCGACTATGACCTGGTGGAATGTATTGGGGATGACCTGCACTAATAATACCAGCTGACCCCCTGACAGTAATCATGCTGGCTCCTGTGTCACGCAGAGCCTCCACCTGTTGCCCATTAATGGTGACTCACTGAAAATACTTGGAAGTTTTTGCAAACATGTTGGCTTTTGGCACCATTTTCTCATCTCCCAGGGACACTAGGGTTACCTCTATCTGTTCCCCAATGCTATCTGGAATACCTCCTCTCCGAGCACTACACTATCCAACCCAGGTGTCTGCCCTCCAGTTGGGGGCTGTGCCTGCATTGGACACTTGGAGCCGCCCTTGTAATGACCAAACCTGGTGCACTCTAAGCATTTGGGTACAAACTTCCCTTTCTTTTTATCAAAGAACCCTGGCATCCTTTCAGAATCAGGTTGGGACTGTTACCACCACCCTCCTGAGAATTATTTTGGGAGCCTTTTGAGAACTCCTTAATTTTAACTTTTTCTCCCATTTCTTTCTTCTGGTGGGAACCCTGACCACCTTTGTGGGTGCCCCCCCAGATACATTTTTGGACACTCAGGTGCTAATCCAGAGGTCCGCCTCCTCAGCAAGCTTCCTAGGATCAGTCAACTTACTGTCCACTAGATACTGGTGCAACTCTGTAAAGCAAACACTGAACATATGCTCCCTCAGGATCAGATTATACAACCCCACATAATCATTTACTTTACTGCCCGCACCCATCCATTCAGTGCCTTACTGGAAAAATCAAAGAAGTCTATCCATGTTTGTGTAGAGAGTTTGGTGTTGTCCCTGAACCTCTGATAGTATCTCTCAGGTGTCAGTCCAAACTTGGCAATTAAAATGGCCTTCATGAGTGGGTATGTGTTGTGGTTCTCTGGGGGTAATGTGAGGAGTGGGTCCCTCCCAATGACTGGAGCATGTTTCCACAGACCCGCTCCCCATTGATCTTCAGGAACCTCATTGGTCATTAGTGCAACTTTGTACGCATCAAACCATTTATCAATGTAATCTCCCACCACATAACTTGGCACCATATCTTTGGGCATACGAACCTTCATTTCTCCAGCAGGTCCTGCATGTATGCTGCCACCTTCACTGCTGGACTCAGACTGCCTAGACTTGAGGTCCAGCTTTTTGAGACTCCGTGAGTCAGAAGAAGTTTCTTTTCAGCCAAGGCTCTCTCAGCCTCAGCTTGCTTGCCTTCTCTCTCAGCCTTCCTCTCCTCTGCCTCCATGTTTAACCTTGCCCTTTACAGTTGAAATTCTCTCTCCTCCTTTCCTCTGCAGTCAGGCCATGGCTAGAGACACTGCAACCCTGGTTTATCAGGGGGCACAATTCCAGAGGTAACATTCCCTACTGCTGATGGCAAATCCTCCGAGGTGCCATTCTCTGGCTCCTCCACCTCAATATCCTCTTGTACACGGGCTTCGGTCCAGCCCTCAGCATCTTTTGGTACTCTCCTTCCTGGTGGCACCCTGGGTAGGTACTCCCATCCCCTTGCAGAACCCTTTCAGCTGGCTTACAGTGTATGTATACAGCTTGGCTAGGTCAAACTCTCCAGCTCCTACTTGTGACCCATCCAGAGACTTGTTGATTGAGGGTTTGGTTGAAATAGCAGAAAAACTAAATTGCTGAAAAAGAGAAAAAAATCAACTTGACCTTTAACTGTGGGTAGGTAGTGTACACAAAGCTATTGTGTTACTGCACAAATACAAGTCCTAATCTCACTGCTGATCACCAATTTTAGAAATGGGTTGTCTAGTTGGCAGAAGTATATACCCTTGTCCAAGTAGGGACCACAATCCTAGTCACACACCATCTAAATTATCCTGTGCCCATCCTCTGGTAGCTTGGTACTGAGCAGTCAGGCTTAACTTAGAAGGCAACGTGTAAAGTATTTGTGCAATAAATCATGCACTAACACAGTGAAAACACCACAGAAATAAACTACACAAGTTTAGAAAAAGTTTAAGTTTAAGTTTAGAAAAATATAAGATATTTATCTGACTGAATTAAGGTCAAAACAATCAAGATTTTATAAGTGCCAGTTGAAATAGCACTTTTGTAATGGTAAGAAGAGTCTTCAGTCTTTAAAAAGCAACAAGTGTCTCTTGCAAGAACAAAGAGCCTGATATGCGTCAAAATAACACGCACGGAGACTGCAGAGGAGGGTATGCGAGGAAAACAAATGGTGTGCATCGGATTTCCGGGCGCACACAGACGATGCGTCAATTATTTCCCACGCAGCAAGGACTTTGCATCGAATTCCGGCATGCAGGCTTGAATCCTCTTTGTGATGCCGTGTCTTTTGACGCCCAGGGATGATACGCCAAATACTAGGCATGCAGGACGAAGTCGCAGGTGTTGCGGCAATCCGGTGGGAAATGCCTTGAAGTTTTTGTTGCATGGCAGGTGCTGCGTTGAATCCTCCTGCAGGAAGTCAAGCTGTGTCATTCTGGCTCAGCGATGCATCGATCCAGAGGGCTGTGCGTCGATGTTCCGGTCGCAACACTGGTGCTGCATCACTCTCCACTTTGGGGATCCGGGCTGCATCATTCCAGTTCACCGCTAGGCAGGCTGTGCATCGATTCAGCCAGGCTGTGCGTCGATTTTCACCGCACAAGGAGCTATTTTGAAGAGGCGAAGTCTTTTTGGCCCTGAGATTTCAGGAAACAGGAGGCAAACTCAATCCAAGCTCTTGGAGAGCACTTATCAGCATAGCCAGAGGCCAGCAAGGCAGCAGGGCAACCGCAAGGCAGCAGTTCTTCACAGCAAAGCAGTCTAGGTGGATGTGAGTCCAGGCAGCTCCTCTTGGCAGGTTGCAGGGTTTGGTTGAGAGTATCTGTCCCAGGAAGTGTCTGAGTTGGTAGGGTCAGGGACCCAGTTTATATGCCCAAAATTGCCTTTGAAGTGGGGGAGACTTCAAAGAGTGGTTTTGAAGTGCACAAGATAACCTTTCAGTGCAACCCTGTCTGCCAGAGTCCTAGTGGGGGGTTTGGCAGTCCATGTGTGAGGGCAGGCCACTGTCCTTTGAAATGTGTCAGGCCCTCCACCCTTCCAGCCCAATGAAGACCCATTCATTATGCAGATGTGTGCAGGTGTGACTGAGCATCCTGTGTTTGTGGTTGAATGGATGAAATGCACAAGGGAGCTGTCAACCACCCTTGCCCAGACATGGATTGGAGACAGGCTGTACGGCACAGAAGGATTTTAACTGCAGAGAAATGCTCACTTTCTAAAAGTGCCATTTCTAAAATAGTAATGTGAAATCCAACCTCATCAGTCAGAAGGATTCAGTATTACCATTCTTGCCATACTAAATATATCCTGTCTACACCTTTCTGATTAGAACCTATCACTCAAACAGTATGTGAGGGTAGTCCTAATGTTAGCCTGTGAAAGGAGCAGGCCTCACAGCAGTGGAAGACGAATTTAGGAGTTTTCCCCTACCAGGACATATATAACACACAGGTATATTTCCTGCCTTTTACCTACATCGTACCATTCCCTGTGGGTTATCCAAGGTCTGCCTTAGGGGTGACATATGTAGAAAAAGGGGAGTTTCAGGCTTGACAAGTACTTTTTAAATGCCAAGTCGAAGTGGCGGTGAAACTGCACACACAGGCCTTGCAATGGCAGGCCTGGGGCATGGTTAAGGGGCTACTTATGTGGGTGGCACAATCAGTGCTGCAGGCCCACTGGTAGCATTTCATTTTACAGGCACTAGGAACTTGCAAGTAAACTAAATATGGCAATTTGGTATGTACCAATATCAAAAACAATGTCAAAAAGTGGAGGGTGGCAGGCAAAAAGTTGGGAGTGACCACCCTAAGGCTGTCAGGTCTAACAACAACTATGAAGGCAGGGATTTGGGTGCCCCTCCCTCTTCAATAACACCGTAATCCATGGGACAGGTCCATGTCATTGCACACTTGCAAGAGCTGTGTTCTCCTATGATAGAAAAATCAGCATTAGGGATCGAGACAACAGTAAAGTTGGACACTGAGGATGGAGATACACATCTCTTACCATGCAGAGGACTTTTCCATTTTAGCAATGTCCAGTTCAAGACAACGATTGGAAGTGTTCTGAAGTTTCCTCCTCAAATGACCCCATAATTATGCCTGCTTATTTGGCTCTTCAATAGTTTTAGCGACTCAAGAAGGTGGCTGAGGAAGGTGGCCAAGCAGTATGGTAAACTAAAACAAGAATGTATAAAATCATATGTATGCCTAAGGGTAATGAAAAGGTCACAGTCCAAAGGCCCTACCATAAAGGGCTGCACCCTCAATGCACAGCTGAACGTCCGTTTTATCTGTGTGATGTATCTAATATTAAAACATATAATTCAAACTTTCGCATAATTAATGCATAAACTTTAAATAGAGTGATTGGATTTTCCATCTTTTATGCATGAACTTGTCAAAAGAAAAGAAGGTGCTTGGTTCCGTGCTGAGCCAGAGATGCCCATCACAATATATACTCACTTGATAAGACACTTTCATCTTTATGCTTATGATGTGGTGACTTTCCTGAATTAATTCAATGAAGCAGGAAATTAAGGAATTTACTAAGTTCTGACATCTGCATTTTTCCACATGGGTAATAACTGCTGTAGTTGAGGTCAGTATTAGGACCCAGTTGTTTTATTTACTTCCTATCTATGGGAAACTCCTAGCCCACAGATTACATACAATTTCTGGAACATAGCATTCTTTATCAGTTGAGCACGCCATTCAGGTCAGGGATTGTGGCGTTCATTTTTAACTGACCCCAAGGACATCAACCAACACAAACACAGAACTCATGAGAACCTCCTCACACACTTGCAGTATTCATTTCATTTGAAGAGTCTTGGACATGTAAGATGGTTTGACATTTTCTTTTATTTATTATGAGTACAGCAAAGTGATGTGTCAATAAAAGGAATATCAACCTGATTTTCACATACGGTCAGTCCTTAGCATTGTAGAGCATTGCAAGGTTTCTCTAGGCACGCTGCAGGCTTGTCACTTGCAGAGTTTCACAATCAATTTTGCTGTAAAGCACACTTGTCATACTTGTAGATTTTCATCCCTTATAGAGTTGCTTTTGCAGATTTCCATATAGCTGATCTAGAGTTTTATTGGGAGACGAATGTTAATGTAAAAGGATATGACATTTAAACCTGGATTAGATGTAAGTGGCCAGTGTAAGCAACTTTTTCTATGACTCCTTAGGGTGTTTGCTTTCCATGAATGACTGAAGTACACATCTCCAGTTGATTTTCAGCCAATTGTAAGATGAAAATCGACAAGCACAATCTTGTGCGGAACCATTTCACCGTGGAAGCTATTGGAATGTTGAAAGGTAAGACTTCTGATGTTTTGATTCTCCAATGATGCACATGAATTTTCAAGAACCGATCTGTCACCATATATAGCATAAAAGTTATTCTTTTTAGGAATTTTGGCATGTGTTTCATCAGACCACATGTTTCCTTTAACAATAAAAGTAACAAACATAGCAATCAAAATACTGTCAAAGTGGTACTAACCTTGGCCACTATTTGCCACAAAGCCATAGTCTGATAGAAAAATAAACAATATAATAAGCACTATGGTGTTTTTGCTCTTGTTGTTATTGCACAGGTTTAATAACCATTTATGTGCCAATGATCATTGAACTGTAAACTAACCAACCATGAGGCAAAGTACTATTTCTAATGCATATGCACATTTCCAATTATCTAATAAATTGACAGTATTACTTCAAATTTGTGTCCTGATAGAACCACAAGTTAATAACAGGTGCACAAATTCCCTAGGGCACATAACAATAATGCCTATACCAGTATACAACCTTGATCATATGTAAAGGGTACTATTCTGAGCAAACACATTTTCACTAGTATTTCCCATGTTATCTTCCTTTGAACATTGTTTTGCATGTGTCAATACCACAAATTGTTATACCCTTTTTCATACCTCATGGATATCGCATTAATAGAAACATGTATTTACAGGATTCCTGAAAGTGATCAGTGAGGTCAAAGCTTGTAAAAACATAGGAAGCCAGTTAAAGGTGGCTCTGTTAGCAATTCGTATGAAAGATTACTCCTTTGTTTTAATTTGTTCAACTTTGGTGTCATAACTTGCAGTTAGGTTTGCACCTATTAGTTTATTTCACTTACCATTCTCGGAGCCTTTACTTTTACTACAAGGTAACTGTAAGGTCTTTGTAAACCAGGCAGACATACTTCAATTTCAGCAAAGATTCAAGCAGCAACAAGGAGCTTCTCAATGAAGCTTTATATTGTACTTTTTTTTTTAAGGAAACTAATAACGATCTTTGGAAGCCTACTGAGGCCCAATGAGTAGATTCAGCCCAGGACAGTATGAAGTGCTAGCCTACCATAAAAGCCAGACTACAGAAAGAAAGGTAACCTGGAAGATAGCCTCATAAATTCTTCAGACGAGGACTACTATAGATTTAAGGTGGAGACAGGTGATCTAGCCATAAACATCAATTTTATGTTATTTTAAAAAGCTTTGGGCTCCCAGATGTAAATATACAGAAACAGATATATATGCATAAATGTATACATTATAGATTATATTGTACAATATGCAAAGTTTATCAGATTTTTTCCAATTTCCAGCATTCTGAAAGAGTGTTGATCATCGTCATGACAGAAAATCCACAGGAGCCCACATGGTGTAAATTTCCAAACTTAATATTTTTCTTAGCTTTTTTCTCTGTAGGAAAACATTTTCCACATGTAGTGACTACTTCCATTAAGACTCCTCGAAATATCGGGTGTACCCTTTCCTTTCCCACTGTGGAAGTGTGCCTAATGCTGCCTTTTGCAGTAGCACATTCACATGTTTCCAGGGCTGAAAAATATCAGAGAAACACACTCCATCACCACCACTACCACCAAAATGCTCAAACTACCACCATTGGTACTACAACTGTAAGTAGAGACAACCCTCTAAAGTGCTCTCATGAGTATGAACGTCAAATAGAAATATTCACTGGGAGTGAGGACAAGGGATTTTTTGCCAAAAGATGTGGTGTTTGCATAAATCTGTTTCAACTAAATGCTCACAAAATTGTGACTCATGGCCTAAGTTACTTTACATTTTATCCAAAGCCAAATTCAGGTTTTTGAATATGCATTGCTTTATGCTGTGCATAATACAAGTTCCATAGTCACAGAGTGTGCATTTAGAGATGTTAACGTAAATAGTAAAGTCAACAGTGAATTGCTGCTTAAAGTTAATTAGCCAATATCGCTTTTATAGAAAAAAACTAATCAAAACAAACAAATGTAGTTTTTATGTAGACACACATTATATTTAAAGAACATCATTTCATGAGCCGGGGTGCTTAGTCATTTTTTGGTTCTCTTGTTCTAATGAGCTCATGGTTACTGAACAACTAAATGTCCTGAGCTCCTGCAAATAAGCCTACTTTGCCACACACTAAACACATCTCCAAAATAATCAGTAATTTCCCAATCAGACAGTAATTAACAGAAGTGCTATAGTCCTACTCTTCCCCATCAAATGAAATTCAATATAGCCCCTGTTCTGAAAACAAATCACCAGATTGATTACTCTGTTTTGTAAGCATGCAAGTAATGACCACACCATCAGATTTTCTGTCACCTGCACCATCAATGCTTAAATTGTAAAAGAATGGGTTCTGATACCCAAAGCTCTGCACAGAAGCCTGCAGCCTGTGCCCTTAAATGTCGGCACGCCAAATGCATATTCTTGAGTTCACCTTATGTCTTTTTAATCCACTAAGAGACACACTCTGTCTCTTTATCTCATTCTTGCAGGTGTGTGCTTTCTCGCTTTATAACAGGGTATCCATCTTTCTCTTCTTCCCTTTTTCACCTTTGTCATTGTTTCCTTTTTAGCTCTCAGTCAATGTCTGATGAGGAAAAATAGGTGCCGGTTCCTAAAAATGAGTGCCAGTGGGCCCAACCACCATCTCATACTAATCACTGTAGACCATAATCATGAATTATACAAAAAGTATTGTTCTAAAAATGAAGGGCTTCTATAAATGACACACTATTGACATTTTGAGTCAAATCCCATTACTTCAGACGGGATTTCATAATTCCATTCATATTTATGCTCATTTCACATTCCAACAGTTCAGATATATATTACACATTTCAAAATTGACTTAAAATTTCAGATGTTCCCAAAAATGTTCCCCACAGGTTTTTCCATAACAATAAAGAAAAATGATTCAGCAGTACCAGGTTTTGATGTAAATTGCTTATATTCAATAAAATGTTTGTCTACTTAAACCTAATAAAGTAGTTTGGTAAAACATTCTAGAGCAGTGTTAAATGTTTAAATAAACTGACAATCAACAGAATCATCTTGTTCTACATACAATTCGTAACTTTGTTTCAAGCGTATTTATTCTGTAGTATACCCTTTTTGGGCGTGTTTGATGCAGACCAAGGCAGCAGTGCAGTTACAAACTAGTCTGCGCTGTCAGAGTCCTAAATGATAAATGGCCAGGCATTTTTAAATCGCTTATCCTTTTTGTAACTACAGGCCACAGAATGGATTCTTTTAAAGGAAAGATGTTACTCACAAGAAGGTGCTCTGTATAACTGTTTTGTGCGAATGTCCTGGGATCCATTTACCCAAAGACATCCTTTCTCATTGTTCACCACTTTCTATGTGAAGCGCATTTATGATCCTCCCAAGATTATGTTGGCTCCTGTAGCAACGTCGGTAATATACTGCTTGGACATGGGTAATCGTATACCCTCGTTTGCAATGGCTTGCACATGAGCATGACAGAATGTCTATGTGATTCATGTCATAAGAATCAGTAACATGTGATTCATATTATGGAATATATTACACATATGGGATTCATATTACAGTCTGCAGTTGTTGCACCTGCTGTAACATAGAAGCAACATGGGGTGTAAATGAAGGTTCATCCTAGGGGCACTTCCTTAACCTGACTCTTGGAGTGTTTAATTGTTATAAGATTTTCTTAAGAAAACCTTGCAACATTTGACAACTTTGTAAAATATTTTCACCATTTGCATGCCAAATCTAACTTTCCAGAAAATCCTATAAAGATTTTAAAAAATCAATTTATTTAAAGTATCTTAGAAATCATTTAGAGCAAATAAACTACAACTTATACAGATTTTGAAAAACATAATTTTCATTTGATTTAATTACATTTGAAAATATCTTGTTTTATCAGAAGTTGATTAGCAATTTTTAAAACACAGAAAATACTTGTATCCACTGGTCTGCCGAATGTCTACTAAACCCTATCTGTGTCTGATATTTTCTCCTGCGTTTGCAGGAAGCTTCTTCAAGCACTATGGGTTGGCTTACAAATGTGCAAGGTACTGAAGTACCATTAAGTTCAGGTGACATCCTTATATGACCATGACTCCTAATTCATTCTATCCCATTTATAGAAATGGAACTTTCAAGTACAATAGATGACTACACCACAGTGCTAAATCCTAGCACTCTTAAAAAACAGATCAAGAATTTCTTTTTTTGTACTTTAAACTACTACAAGCTCTTGGAAGTGGATCTACGCATCCAAATTTAAACTTACAGAATGCAGGAGGTAGACCCTCTGTCAGAATTTTAGATCTATATATCTGAGGCACAACTGTGTTAGCGGTTTAATGCAGGCTCCTACAGACCCTGTGCTGCAAAGGGCACCAACCCTCGGGGCACATTCATCCTGAGTCCAATGAATATCTTTGAGATATGGGAGGTTCGGGGGTCTCACATCCAATTCGGTATGGGGAAAGGGGGGGCATTGTTTTGTGTTAGACCACTGAATTGTTGTTAGGTTACTTATGGACCGTCCCCTGACACATATTCTTTCATACTCATGTTGAGATATTATAGTCAGTTTGTATTATCCACACACATTGCTATAGATGAACAGATATCAGGTATCACCACACAGGGACAAATATACATTACCCATAGTGGTATGACACAACATAATATTATTTATGAATACCCCCTAACCTTATTTAGAAGCATATCTCTCTAAACAAAATGCAGCTCTCACCAGATGTCTACTCTACAGTAACCTCAAGCAAAGTAATGTTGGAGGCTGTTGCATTTTAGGAGCTTTGCTTAACTTAAAACAAGGTAAGAATCAAACGGGTGAAACTGCAATGGGATTTAGCCATTACAGTCGAATTCCATCACTAGCAACTGCTGAATGTCTTCTCCAGAAAATGTCAGGACATCCAGGATAGTGCCATAATAAGAATATCAAATACCAGAGTCAACTAGCAGGACTAGCACCACCAGCACTTGAAAATAGCACACTACACTTTTCTATCGCCTCATTAAAAAGAAATCAGAGGAAGCAGTCAAAACCCAATAGCTACTGTGGAAACTGGCTAAGGAATCCATTGTATTATCCCCCCAGGCCTGACGTCATCCTGTGATACTCAATGATGTACAGGCCTGAAAAACATATGCAGAAGGTTGGATGACCTTTAGTACATTAACCCTGACAGGCAGCTAAAGGAGGAGCCAAGATGGCGGCCGGGACGGTCGCATGATCTGAGCGCTCCGTTCCCGGCTACCTCGAAACATCCTGGAAGGCGCCCCCCGCGGCCTGTTAGCGGCGGCCGGGACGCCGGCTTGACCGGGGGAGACCGGGGCGCCCAACTTGTGCCGCGAGCGCCCCTCGGTGCGCGTGCGAGGCGGGGCTGAGACTCGCGAGTGGCGTGGAGCGGGAGGAGCTGCGGCTGTGACCCCGATCGTGCTCTTGCCAGGCGCGGCCGCCCCCCGCTTCCGCGCCTGCTCGTGGCCGGGGGGGCTGAAGAGACGCGTCCCAAAAGCAGACCGCACAGCTGATCCCACTGGGTGCCCCGGGACGCGTGAAGCCGACTTGAGGAACTGGGGCGCCATCTTGAATTTTGCCGTGACAGCAGCCGCGTGTGTAAGCAGCAGAGGAACAAAGAAGAGGCCCGGCAAAGAAGACGTGCAGCGGCGGCGGCCCAGCAGGCTGCGGGGGTTCCCGGCGCAGGGACTTCTTTTTAAAAATACGAGGTGAGGAGGGCACCTGCGAGGGGGGGAACACCAAAACTAAGCTGAGGAGGGGGAAAAACCCTTGGAGCGACAAGCACATCCCCCCCGCCAACACACCTTACGCAAAAAGATGGATGTGGACCGCGTGCTACTGGGAGCTCGGACTACTCAACCAACACAGATTGGATGGTCTGCCCTGGACTCCCCTGCAATGGGTCCCTGCCGCGACTGTCCTTAGCTGCACAGAGTTTATTTGCGGCGCCCTGCGATCGCCCTGACCCGCGATTTCTCCCGCGTGTCGACGCCTCTCCCGGCTGTCCAGCACTTCTCCCCTCTATCTGAGGGAGCCTCTGACACCAAGCCCTCCCGCCACACAAGAAGAGTGTTCTCCCCTAGCGTTTACACCCTCTGCATATTCCGGTGGGCCCGGAGTACAGCCTCACAAGAATTCATAGCTGGAACATTGAATCCATTAATGACTGCAGCATTTGTCATTGAATATCCAGGCCACAATAAGTCAGGTAAAAACCGCCAGGGCGAATGACCGCGGTAGCACCGCCAACAGGCTGGCGGTGCACCGCTGGGCATTCTGACCGCGGCGGTTCAGCCGCGGCCAGAAACGGAAAGTCGGCGGTGTCCCGCCGACTTTCCGCTGCCCTTGAGAATCCTCCATGGCGGCGGAGTGCGCTCCGCCGCCATGGGGATTCTGACACCCCCTACCGCCATCCTGTTCCTGGCGGTTCTCCCGCCGGGAACAGGATGGCGGTAGGGGGTGCCGCGGGGGCCCCGTATGAGGGCCCCAAAAAGAATTTCAGTGTCTGACTAGCAGACACTGAAATTCGCGATGGGTGCAATTGCACCCGTCGCACCTTCCCACTCCGCCGGCTCAATTCTGAGCCGGCGTCCTCGTGGGAAGGGTGTTTCCCGCTGGGCTGGCGGGCGGACTTTCGGCGGTCACCCGCCAGCCCAGTGGGAAACCCAGAATGACCGCCGCGGTCTTTTGACCGCGGTACGGTCTTCTGGCGGTTCCCACTTGGCGGGCGGCTACCGCCGCCCGCCAAGCTCAGAATCACCCCCTAAATGTCCTTTGCTTTGCTGCCTAATCTCACGCCCTCAATGCCAGATGTGCGCTCCATGCCCAGGCAACTCAGTAAAAGTTTAAAACAATGAATCAGGAAGATTAAAAGTGCGTAATTTCTGTAGATTGGGAGGTAATCTCAGAACAGCCAAAATGGCCGGCAGAGCCAAGTCAACCAAGAATCCAGATCGAACTACCCAAGCGACAACGCCTACCGACCAACAATCTGCCCCATCCCTACAGTCACTGGAAAGCACACTTCTAGCGCATTCTGCTCAGTTCGAGAAAGTATTGCAGGCAATACTGGACACTAAGGCCCTCATTACAACTTTGGCGGGCGGCGGAGGCCGCCCGCCAAAGTTGCGCGTCGTGAATACCGCACCGCGGTCGGAAGACCGCGGCGGGTATTCAGAGTTTTCCCCTGGGCTGGCGGGCGGCCGCCGAAAGGCTGCCCGCCAGCCCAGGGGAAAACGACCTTCCCACCATGAAGCCGGCTCGTAATCGAGCCGGCGGAGTGGGAAGGTGCGACGGGTGCTACTGCACCCGTCGCGTATTTCACTGTCTGCTATGTAGACAGTGAAATACATTTTGGGGCCCTCTTACGGGGGCCCCTGCAGTGCCCATGCCGTTGGCATGGGCACTGCAGGGGCCCCCAGGGGCCCCGCGACTCCCCCTCCCGCCATCCGGTTCCCGGCGGGAGAACCGCCAGGAACTGAATGGCGGGAGGGGGAGTCGGAATCCCCAAGCCGGCGCAGCAAGCTGCGCCGGCTTGGAGGATTCCTTGGGGGCACCGGGAAACCGGCGGGAGACCGCCGGTTTCCCTTCTCTGACCGCGGCTAAGCCGCCGCGGTCAGAATGCCCCGCGGGGCACCGCCGGCCTGTCGGCGGTGCTCCCGCGTGCCGCGGCCCTGGCGGTTCTATACCGCCAGGGTCGTAATGAGGGCCTAAGTCATCCTTGGAAGGCAGAATTGATGCAGTCGCGCAAGACTTGAATCTCTTACGAGTGGATCATCGAAGCCAAGCTGAAAAAGTGAAAACAACGGAAGCTGAAATAGCTGATCTAACTCCAATAGCGCAAGGGAACCAAAAACAGATTCAGCGTATGGACGAGGAGCTGAAGATACTCTGGAGAAGATCGGAGGAAATGGAGAGTAGGGCGCGCCGAAATAACGTGAGATTCCTGGGCTTTCCGGAAAGTATGTGTCAACCGGAATCAGAAATTTCCCTAGAGCAGTGGCTAATCAAGGAGGTGTTAAATGGGGCTCCATCCAAGTTTTTCTCAGTTGAAATGGCTTACAGAGTCCCGGGCAGACCTCCGGCCCCCGGCCAGTCCCCCAGGCCATTGATTGCCAGGTTCTTGAACTATAGAGACCGAGACACAATATTGCAACAATTCCGCAATAAGGGCCCGTTCAAGTATGAAGACTCGAGCATTAACGCTTACCCAGACTTTACGCAAGAGGTGCAGAACCAACGCAACTCTTTTATTAGAGTCAAGCAACGCTTACGAGAGCAGAGCATAAAATATGCACTGCTCTTCCCGGCCAAGCTAAGGGTAGTGATGGAGGACCGTACCCATATATTCACCAATCCCGAGGATGCCTGGACATGGCTCCACGCCAAGGGCCTTGCACACCCCCGGGAGGACGAAGAGGGGGACGAGAAATGGCAAAAACCTGCTCCAAGGAAGCGATCCAAACGGCGCACCAGAGGCCAGCCCAATGTCTGGCAAGCAGCAGAGGAAAGAGCAAAAGTGCTGAAAGAGACGCCGTTACACATGCAAAGCCTCAGTACAATTGCCAGTGGTCTTGAGGAGCAGGGATCGGACTCAGACACAGCCAGCTCCGCATCCACGGTAACAGGAGAACTAGGTGGGCCGAAGGTCACCCCAAGAACTGCCGACGAACTGTAAACTATTCGTTCAGGCCCAGAGAGACTACCAGGGACGATGCTTGTAACTTGAAATCCTACAGAGACTCTGCGGCACTGCCGAGACGTGGGGATAAAGTGCCTTCAACAATATGCATCTTTGATATAAACACTAAGCTAAGTGATTGGGGGCATAAGTAGGTGGTACATGGCGGATGGGCGGGGCCAGAGGGAACGGATTTATGCCAAGGGGGGGTGCCTGACGATATTGGCAGACTAAGTCTGCGGCACGATGTGAGCCCTTTACAAGAGCCACGTCTGTACGATATGAGAATCCCACTATGCAAATCCAACCGGATAAGAGTTATTTTACACACTTTTAAGTTTTGTAGTTTCACTGTAGTTGTAAGAAGTACAGGGGGTTTAATTAGGGGGGTGGGGACTAACAGTTCAGCAGAAATGCAAGAGTCGGAATTACTTAACGCACAAAACATAGATCTGCACCCGCTATATTTAAACATCAGCAACAGAAAGGCAGAGACCAGGTGGGCCAACACTAAAGCCCAGATCCACAACACAGCAACATATCCCCAGTACCCCATATGATGTCCTCTCGAATTAATACGAAAAACCAGTATATTATATTAACATGGAATATCAGGGGCCTTGGGATGCTGAGCAAACGGGCTAGAGTGCACGCTCAACTTAAAAGACTAGGAGTGCATATCGCTATTCTGCAAGAGACACATATGCTAGAGGGGGACATACGCGACCTGCGCACAAAGTGGGGAGGCCAGTTGATAGGCACAACATACTCGGCCTTTGCAAGAGGGGTGTTGATTTGGATAGCGGCGGGAGTCCCATTCCTCATGTCAGCACACAAGATAGACCAGGGAGGGAGGTACATAGTAGTGGAGGGCAGATTAGACGGCAGACAAATGGCTGTGATCGGGGTATACGCCCCCAACAGTGGCATCTCGGGCTTTCTTACCACTCTCACCCCAACGTTGCTGTCCCACCCCATGCCCCTAGCCATCTGGGGCGGCGATTTTAACAGTACCCCATCAGCAGCATTGGACAGAACCAGTGCCCAACCGAGCGCACCATCTAGTAGGAAGCCCGTAAGTCCCCTACAAGAATGGGCAAATGTTATGGGTCTATATGATATATGGCTATTAGGCCATCCAGAGCAAAAAGAATATTCATTTTACTCGGTCCCGCATAACACCCACACCAGAATAGACATAGTATGGGGCACCCGCGAAATAGGGGCGCTGATCACTGAATCTGAATACTTGGCAAAGACAGTCTCGGACCATGCGCCTCTGAGAGTAACACTGAATTGGGGCAGGGCACGTCAGGCAATTCCCACTTGGAGATTCCAGGCGGAGGCTCTGCAAGATCAAGCATTCGCCGCAACATTGGGGAAATCTATAGGCCAATATTGGGAAACAAACGCTATGTCTGCAACAACCCGGGCGATAGAATGGGATGCCCACAAGGTAGTGGCACGCGGAATATGCATGTCCACTACGTGGGGAGTGAGACGCTCTTTACAGGCGGAAATTAGCAAACTAGAGAAGGAGCTAAGGATTGCAGAAATAGCGGTAGCACGGGGGGAAATTACTAGCACTGTCCTCAAAGAAAAGCGCTCAAAATATAATGAGGCAGATAGCAGGCTCCGCTGTCACGACTACAACTATTACTTAACCAGGTTGCAAACAGAAGGAGACAGATCAAGTAGAATGCTAGCGTGGCTACTCCGCGAGGACAGACAGCAAGCTCCGATAGGTGCCATTCGGGTGGGCGCACATGAGATGGCTACTACACAAGTAGAAATAAACGAGACGTTTAGGAACTACTACTCAAACTTATACACTAAACATACCTCGTGCACAGCTACACAACTTGAGGCCTTCCTGGCGGACTCCTCCCTACCCCAACTACCACAAACAGATAGAGATGGAATTGAAACCCCCATAACAACAGAAGAAATAGAACTAGCCCTTGCACAGCTGCCCAGGAACAAAGCGCCGGGCGCAGACGGCATGCCCTCGGAGTATTATAAAGCCTATTTACCCAGCCTAAAATCCCATCTGCTAGGAGTGTTCCAGGAGGCGTGGACTAAAGAAAGCTTACCTATATCTCAAAGGGAAGCTATGATAGTGGTACTCCCTAAACAGGGTCGAGACCACACGGATGTTAAATCTTATAGACCACTATCGCTGTTAAATACAGACTGCAAAATATTAGGCAAAATACTGGCTAATAGGTTAGCCCCCCTCATGCACTTATTGATTCATGCAGATCAAAATGGCTTCATCCCAAAGCGTAACACCTTCCTAAATATTCGCAGATTGCTGAGTATAATAGGAGACACCCCCAAGATTGCACAGGAGGAAATGGTGCTCTGACTAGACATAGAAAAGGCCTTTGATACGCTGGAATGGGACTTCCTGATGGCTACTATGGCCCGTATGGCAATAGGCCCTAATTACATTCGTTGGGTCCGGACATTGTATGCTAACCCAAGCGCGAGGGTGAAGACAGGCGGGGTGATTTCTGATAGTTTCCTGATTTCCAGGGGGACACGGCAGGGATGTCCCTTATCCCCGCTACTGTTTGCCATAGCAATGGAACCGTTAGCGGCAAAAGTACGCCTCATGGAGCACAAATGGGGAATTATTAGGAACGGGTTACATCACACGATTTCATTATATGCAGATGATGCTTTGATATATATCAGGAACGGTTGTGCAGCTATCCCACCTGTGATGTCCTTATTAGCTGAATTTGAAGGCCTGTCTGGCCTTGTGGTAAACTGGGAGAAGTCCTGTGTGTTCCCCCTGGCAAAAAGGGCCCCCAACAACCAAGACCCCCCAGAGGTAGGGCACCTAAAGTGGTGCCCGACAACATTTAAATATCTTGGGATAAATATATATCATGCCACAGAAGACTTAAGAGACGGGAACCTGGGGAAGGCGCTAACTTCCATAAAAGGCTCCCTACAATTTTGGAACAAGCTCCCGCTCTCGCCACCCGGTAAGGTGGCGATAGCTAACATGTTGATTCTACCTCGGCTCCTATATTATTTTGCGGCCCTGCCGATAACCATTCCCAAAAGTTTCGTCGGCAACTTAAACACAGCATTACTGCAGCTCATTTGGGGAGGTGGTAGAGCGCGAGTGGCGCTATCCACATTGCAATGCCCGTTGGATAACGGTGGCCTGGGAACTCCGAATTTTGAAAGATACTATGCTGCCGCACAACTTCAGTGGGTCCAATATTGGATCCACATACCAGAGCAAGCGGAACCCATGAGCCTAGAGCCTCGGCGGAACGGGAGCCCCCTTTTAAATTGGCTGACGTCAAAGCCCCCCAAAGCGGTACTGGTTAACCCTTTGCTTGCAGCCGCGCATGCGTGTTGGGTTAAATATGTGCAAAGAGGAGCGGATAAGCTTCCTTACTCCCCACACATACCGCTAAATTATCTATTGGCGGGGACTGCAGCTGGAATGCAAGCTGTAAAGCTGTGGAATGAAGCAGGACTACAGACAGTAGGGGATTGCTTTGAAGACGGCAAAGTAATGACGTTCGAGGCTCTCCAGGCCCTCACAGAGATAAATTCGGGTCAGTTCCTGACATATCATGCCGTATGTCATGAAATTAGAAAAATATGGGGAATGGGCACTTTGGAACCAGAGAACTCCCCAGTGCTCCACCAGCTTCTACAATACAGTGATCAAACAAAAATAATATCCAATCTATATAGAATCCTCAATAAGACTCCTGATGCACAGGCAGGGAAAGCATGGAGTAGATGGAATGCGGTACTCCCCACCCCGATCCCACTGGAAGACTGGCCCAAGGCCTTGTCTCACATCAGAGGCGTGTCAAGGAATCCCAGATTTAGATACACCCAATTCAATTACACGCACCAAACATATCTTTCCCCAGCCAGAATAAAGGGCATGTTCCCTGATTCAGTACCAACATGCCCCAGATGCAAAATACCGTCAGCACCCTTCTACCACATGGTATGGGATTGCCCTAATATACAAAAGGCCTGGGCGGGGTGGTAGGGGAGGTATCTGGGCTAACGGGACTTGCACTGTTAGCAGACCCTGGGTCCTGCCTGCTGGGACTGAGGAAGAGACCAAAAAAACAAAGACACCTGCACAAATTTATAGACTTGACCTTTTTAATGTACAAAAGATTAATAGCAATCTATTGGAAAGCCCCTTAGGCTCCTGATCTGAAATCCTGGTACTCTCTAATAATACGCTGGGCTCGCACTGAATACCAGGTACTAAAAAGAATGGTGCGCGAAGGGCGACAACACACAGGATGCTCCACTTGGGATGATTTGGTAACAAAATTGGAGGCCAAAAACAGTCCCAGCGGCACGTGAGGAGCAGAAAACCAGGGTAGCTATCTGCATATACCAATCCAGATGGTGCCCTCCTCAGGCAGCCAGGGAACTCATGCATGCAAAACAAGGCCCACACTGGTCACGAGCGAATGCCTATATAAAGTAAACAATAAAGGATAAACCTATGCAGGGTGCAGCCAGGAATTATACTGTAAAACTAGAAGTGTTCCGTGAAGTGCATATTGGGGGGGTGTGTGATTGTTAAATGATCTAGATATTAGTTATTGTATTGGTTTATCCTGTGGTTGCAAATTGAACAATTTGTATTATTTTTTGAAATATAAAATCAATAAAAATATATTAAAAAAAAAAAAAAAAAAAAAACCCTGACAGGCAGCTTGTAAAGCAAGGCTTGCTTAAAAGAGAAAGCTCATGCGACATGCATTGCTTCATTCGCCCAGCAACAGACAGACATCTCGATGTCCACATAGGTCTGAGGAGAGGTTATGAGGAAGATGGATTGGTGACGCCTTGGAAAGTCCCAACCGTCTGAGAAATGTGAAGGTCATGCTTGTGGTCATCTTGTATCACGCTGCCACCATGAAATGTTATTCTACTGTGATTGGATAGATGCCTAGTATATGTGTAATACCATGCATCTCCTGATCAACATCACACCATGTACTTGATGAAGAAATTATCTTTCAGTTGTTCTGATTGGATGATGTATTTTCACCCTTTTGTGGTTTTCATGCATAAAAGATTGTATTGGAGTTCCGCAAATTCAGACTGCTTGGCCATGGCCTTTCAAGCCACAGTCTCCGTGCACATATTATTAAATATTTCTGCTTGTACCTTAAGGCTGACTGGTCTCTGGTTTGTTCCTGAGGGCAGATAGAAAAGGAGGCTTCAACATATGGTGCAGAATGCAGTGTTTGGATTGACGATCTCCCCTGCCTGGCTCCCCGCTGTTTGGGAGGGCCCCTGGCTCCTGTGGGTTTCCCTGCTATGCTCAGAGTGCCCTCCCTGGAAAGGGTGCCCGTGCAATGGTGAGTCTCTGTCACTTCCTGGTCCCCTCTGGTTTTGCTTGTCTGCTTTGGCTGTGTCTCATCCTACACAGCACCTTTTACAGCATTGTCTCTGAATCTTCAAAGGTTCATGACCTTTAAATAAATCAAGAAATTGTGCAACCCCAATCAGAAAAAGAGTATTCAATTGCAATCAAGCCGGGTCTCACATGATTCCGACTTCATTTACCTGTTACACATGGTGGAGCAGGGATCTCAGTTAAATATTGGCTTATAAATTATGGCTGTTAGACCTGATAGCCTTAGGGTGGTCATCCCCCAACTTCTTGCCTGCCTACCTCCACTTTTCTGTTAATGTTTTAGCTGGTTTTAGGACTCTGCACACTTTACCACTGCTAACCAGTGCTAAAGTGCATATGCTCTCTCCTTTAAACATGGTAACATTGGTTCATTCCCTATTGGCATATCTGATTTACTTTTGAGACCCTAGTAAAGTGCAATACATGTGCCCAGGACCTGTAAATGAAATGCTACTAGTGGGCCTGCAGCACTGGTTGTGCCACCCTCATAAGTAGCCCCTTAACCATGTCTCAGGTCTTCCATTGCAAGGCCTTTGTATGCAGTTTCACTTCCACTTCAATTTGGCATTTAAAAGTACTTGCCAAATCTTAAACACCCCTTTTTCTACAAAAGGTAGGCCGAGGTAACTCATAGGGCAGGGTGCTATGTAAGGAAAAGGCAAGACATCTACAGTTTTGTTTTATATGACCTGGTAGTGGAAAACTCCTAAATTCGTTTTCAACTACTGAGAGGTCTGCTCCTTTCATAGGATGGCATTAGGGCTACCCTCATATACTGTTTGAGTGGTAGATTTTGATCAGAAAGGGGTTACCAGGTCATATTTAGTATGGCCAGAATGGTCATACAAAATCCTGCTGACTGGCGAGGTTGGGTGTTATTTTATTATTTTAGAAATGCCACTTTTAGAAAGTGAGCATTTCTCAGCACTTAAAATCCTTCTGTGCCTTACAGCCTCTCTCCAATCAATGTCTGGGCTAGGCTAGTTGATAGCTTCCTTGCGCATTTCACCCACACATCCACAAACACAGGATACTCAGTCACACATGCACTCATCTGCATACTCAATTGGTCTTCCTGGGCTAGAAGGGTGGAGGGCCTGACACTTACATTTCAAAGACTAGGGGCCTGCCCTCACATAATGGACTGCCAAACCCCCTACTGGGACTCTGGCAGACAGACCTGTACTGAAAGGGGACCTTGTGCACTTCAAAACCACTCTTTAAAGTCTCCCCCACTTCGAAGGCATGTTTGGATATATAAATTGGACCCCTGACCCCACCAAATCAGACACTTCTGGACCTGAACCCGCAACCTGTCAAGAGGAACTGCCAAAGGACTCATCTGGACTGCTTTGCTGAGAAGGACTGCTGCCCTGCTGTTGCCCTGCCGCCTTGCTGCCCTCTGACTTTGCTGAGAAGTGCTCTCCAAGGACTTGGATTGAGCTTGCCTCCTATTTTCTGAAGTCTTAGGGCCAAAAAGACTTCATTTCTTGAGTGCCATAAATCAACGCATAGCTTGCCGAAAACAACACATCGCCTGCTTTACAATGAGAAAATCGCTGCACAGCCAAACCAGAATGATGCAACCCGACTTCCTGAGTGAAGAAATGATGCAGTGTCTGCTTTGCAACAGTAGTAGTAGAAAGAATATTTTATTAGTTAATAAAAACCATAAAAAATGTGTCTAGAACATACAATTACAGAGTTTTGGATCCTCTCACCTGACATGCTCAGCTATTGTGCAAAGGTACCGATATCAATTAACCTAAAATGTATACAAACAGTAAAATATAAACAGAAATTAAAAGGGAAGCCCTCATAATTTGGATCAACAGATCCCAAATACGGTTCTGGGACACCAACATAACCTATTACTTATTTTAAGAAAGCATTCAGGATAATCAAAACGATCACTATGAGGACATGGCAAAGTAACCTGTCATCTAAAAGTGCATTCAAAGTAGATGGAACCCTTACATTATCGATACCTAATGCCTATAGGGTGGATTCTAGTGTTATATGACCTTCTTTACCTAGAGGGTACTAGATAAACTTACTGGGCACACCAGGGTGGTGATGGTTTTCAGGAACTGGATTAATCTGATATTTGACTTTTCATTACTTTGGTCGAGAGCTGTCATGACAGTCGACCTGCAGGACCGAACTACTAGGATGTTAAATTCTCTTCTTAGTAATTCCCTTCTCTGACGTCCCAGGGCTGGGCAGATGCAAACCACATGGATTAGGGTCTCCCTAGTCAGATGACATAGTCTACAAGCCTGGAGTTGCAGCCCTGACTCCCTTTTCCATTTTGGGAGGAACTCAAGAGTTGGTAGTTCTCCCAACTTCATCCGTAAGAGGGACTGCTTAGTTTTTCGTGCTAATGGGGTAGACAGAATGCAAGATTCCTTATCCAATGCATATGAATTTAGGACTAGCCATCCCTGAGTTCGATTCGATAAAGCCTCCAAGTCTTCTAGCCGGTTTAGGATTTTAGCCACTTTGTTAACTCCTTTTCTGAAAGCTAGCGCCAGTAATGAGCTGCCCCACTGGTCGCCCAGTAGTCCTTAGAAATATTATTGCCCCTCTCAGCATTGATTTCCTGTCTGACTAGATTTTCTAGAGTCCCTACAGGAGCTAAATGTAGTTTGTAACAACCCTTAACAAATGCTGCCGGTATTGCCGATGATTGCTTTATTAGCGAAAACTCTAGTCTGACTTGGGCCAGGGAGGCTGATCCAGGTAGTTGAATGACTTGTTGATAGGATTTCACTAATAACTTATCTTGTATGGCCAACTCGGCCCCCTCATTATTTCTTCCCCATATGCAAGAGTCGGAAGTAATTTCGCTCTCATAACCATTGTCATTGGTTTTGGGGACCGCCCCAGAATGGACTTTGCCAAATTACCAAAGGCCCGGTTTAGGCGTTGTGCCTTCTCCCTAATTACTTCTTTGTGGGCTGCAAATGTGCCTTTAGAGTCAATCCTGACCCCTAGATATGTTTATGCTACTACTTTCTCAATAAGCTGACCATTCAAAACCACTTACAGCGTGAGGTAGGTTTACGATTAAAGGGGATTATTTTGGATTTCCCATAGTTTATATCTAAATCATTAGCCAGCGTATATTCTCCTATGTAATTTAGGAGTTTCCGTAAGCCTACTCTGGAATTACTAAGCAACAACAGGTCATCTGCATACAGTAGGTTAGATATTTGGACACCCCAAAGACTTGGTGGGTGGGCTGGCTGTTTATCAAGGGCTGGTGAAAGGTCTGCTATGTACAGATTGAAAAGAAGCCAACAGTGGTTTTAATAGGCTTGGGTAAATAAGAGCCGTCTCCCAGTTTGATTTTAACCCAAGTGTTAGAATAGAGAATAATAATGGCATTTAGTAAATTCCCCGGCAACCCCCACTGCTGTAATGTTATCAATAATGTATCTCTGGGGACACAGTCAAATGCGGCTTTGAAGTCCACGAAGCACATATAAAGGGGTGTCCCTATGGCCCTTGCTCTATTAGTTACCAGGCTTAATGCCATGAGGTTTGTTAACGTGCCCTGTTTTTTTGTGAACCCTATTTGGTTAAAAGGGAGCCTTCCTTTGTCCATGACCCACTGTTCTAAGTGCTGCAGGATTCCTATAGAAAAGTATTTTGGGTCTGCATCCAGAAGGGCAATTGGACAGTAGTTGTAAGGTAAGGAAACCTTCCCTCCCTTGTAAATGGGGTGTATTATCGAACCCTTCCAGCTGGCTGGGGTGACGCCTGTTGCTGGAATGTAAGTAAACATTATGGTGAAAAAAGCCACCCATCTTGATGCACACTGTGTATATAGGACCTGTTGTAGGCCATTGGGACCAGGAGCACAGTCTTGGTGTGTTTTTTGTATTATCTGAGTTATTCCAAGAGAACTGAAGGTGGTGGGCTCCTGAGGCTCCGTATTACCTACAGTTGCCTGCAATTGTGCTAGGTTGGTATATGTCGGGGGCTTTTATTTCAAATGAGATTTCAGGTATCCCACCCATACCTCCTCTGTGACGTTTGGGTTGTTCGCAGCTCTGGTGCCTTTCTCAATGTTATTAATCAAGTTCCAGAATCGACTAGAGTTTCCCACTGTTGATGCATAATGTAATTTTGCCCATAATGTTCCCTGCTTTGATCGTTTAAAGAGCCAGATGTCCCTCTTTAGTAGTTTCCTTTCTTTCCATAGAGTTTTTAAAATTAATTCATCAGTCAGATGTTCTGAAATTTCTCTGAAGCCTATTCACTCACGATTTCCTAAGTCGTATTGCCCGTGGCAGGAGTGTGATCTTTCTATGCCCTAGGTATGCACCCCCAAACCTGCCCCTCCCTGGAGATTTTTTAATAAGGCTTTCTGTGAAGGACTCCCATATAGCCACTACCCTCGATGGGTCATTAGCCATATTTTTCATTTTCCCAATAGCTTCCGTTGCTTGGGCTGTGACCGAAGATGAGCTCCATTTTAGTTGCTTAAAATTTTCATACCAAAGTTCCCCATTGAGGAAGTTTGTTTCTTCATGGATAGGCACTTGGCTCTGGATTGTAATTATTTGTGGATTATGGTCACTTTCTGAATGGTCTTGAATTCTAAAATCCCTCACAAATTTGAATAGGAGGGCATTTACCAGGGTGTAATCTAGGTATGAAACAAGCATTTCCGTAGCTCTTGTCCAGGCGGGGGGTGTCTAACAGAAGCCACCCATTTAGTGGACAGAGATCTGCTAACTCACAGCTCTTAATTAGCTTAGTGCCAACTTTGTCTGTCTTTCTCTGGGGTAGTAGATTTTGAATAGGCAGTGGAACCGCTAATTGTGCATGGTCCTCACTTGGTATGGGGAATAAATTAAGATTAAAATCTCCGGAGACCAGCCAGTAGGCAGTGTTGTATGCATTTTGTATGTGGAGCAGAAGGTTTAACAGTATACTGGCTTCCAAATTATTCTTTTTGGGATTAGCGTACACATTGATCAAGACCAACGGATCATGAATGTATTTTGCCCAGTTGTCCAAACGAACCCACAGAAAGGGCTGATCTCCCATCTGTCCTCCGGACAGTTTTGCCCCAAGCTTAGAATTGATATAGATTGACAGACCTTTTGTCCTTCCAAACGTGTTGTCTTTCACTGCAGGTTTATTAAACTTCTCATAACCAATTAGGCGGAGATTCTTATGTGCCCATGTTTCTTGCAGCATTACGATATCAAAGGAGCCGAGGAATTTAATAACCTCTCCATCTTGCAGCTTCGACTGGAGACCCCCTTTATTCCATGAGCAGGTATTTAATGATCCTTGCGTCGGAGATGGTTGCTGAGCTGTTATTCAGGTTTTTCAGAATAATCTGGGGGCTAGCACTGTTGGAAGCCAAGACCAATTATCTTGTGGGTGGCCATCTCTCGAGGGTTATCTAGCTGTTATCCTTCTTCAGCCCTCTTCTTCCCTTACTTCTATTTGTAAATCTAGTGAGGTGCTGCACCTTGTCCTGACCGATCTTGGCCAGATACTCCAGCTTGAGGTTTCCCAATTAATCCTCGTAGGACGGTCCAGGTGACTACTTTTTTTTTGTTCATATGACTTCTCTGTAATAACGGGTGCAGGTATCTTTCCCCTAAATAGACGAATACCTCAATTCCCCAATCTTTCAGGATGCTTCTTTTTTCTATGATTTGCATTGGTAATTCTGGTGATGCAAATATCACAACAGTTTGGTCCGTATACTGGCTACCCTGCGCTTGGATGAATTTTATAGCGGTAATGTCATCAGAACTCACTGGTGCCAGGTCCGGGAGTGCATTTATTAATTTGAGTATAGTAGAGCAGTTGAGCACATCTTGCAGGCCTCTGGATTTTTACTCTGGAATCCATAGCAGCTGCAAGCCTCGATCTAGCATGGCCTGGTTTAAGCTGTCTGCCAAGGTTGGCTGGGCTATTGTAATCTCTGCTATATCTGCCCTTAAATGATGGTTCCATGCTGTTACATCTGCCCCTTTACGTTGGATGCCACTCCTACTGGCACACCAGAGGTGGGCCTCTACTCAACCTGAGTAGGGACAGAGGGCTGTGATAAGATGGCTTGCTGGTCCTGAGGGGGCCAGGCCCTGCCCACTGGCTCTGGCCCTTATATTTCTGGGTCGGCGGACAAAGGCTCTTCATGGTCTAATGTCCAGGGCTGCGATGTTGGCGGGGGGCTTATTGTCCTCACATCCTCCTCCTGCACCATTTGTGGTTGAGTTTCTGTGTCGACTCTAGACGCCACCTGGGTATTCTTTCTGCACTTCCTTGCCCGCTTCCTCTATCTTTTGGTCATTCGGTGGCAGGGCTGCCCTTCCAATTCCCTAGGTTCTATCGTTTGGAGAGTATGTTTCAGGGCACTTCCTTGAGCAGCTGGAACTATTTTGACAGGAAATTTGATGCACAGCCCTACAGAATCAACACACAGCCAAACCGGAATGATGCAGCCCAACTTCCTGAATGAAGAATCGACACAGAACCTGTTTTGCAACAGAAAATAAGATGCATTATCATACCGGATCGACTAAACACCTGTGACTTTGTCGCACAAGCCCAGGATTTTCATGCATCGTACCTGAGCGTCAAAAAGATACCCCCATCGCTGTGAGAAACCCAGACTGTGCACTGGAAATCAATGCAAATCCCCTTGCAGCATGAAAAGAAACAATGCTTCGTCTGGGCTGTGCCAGAAATTCCGATGCACACCCTATTCTCTTCTACGGTCTCCGTGCATCTTATTTTTGACGCAAACCAGGCACTTTTTTCAAACAAGAGACAACTGTTTGATTTCTAAGGTTTAAAATTATTTTTAACCTTCCAAGAGTGATTGATTTCTCAACGTGTGCTTATTGAATCTTTATCGTTTTTTACCTTAATTTGACAAGATAAATATTTTATATTTTTCTAAACCTGTGTGGTGTTTCCACTGTGTTACTGTATGATTTATTGCAGAAATACTTTACATATTGTCTTCTGAGTTAAGCCTCCCTGCTCAGTGCCTAGCTACCAGAGGGTGGGAACAGGATAATTTGTATTCTGTGTGACTTATCCTGATTAGGATTGTAATTCCTATATGGACAAGGATGTTCACCTCTGCCAACTAGAGACCCCATTTCTAACAATGGCTTACCAACTCATCAAGGTAAAAATTCCCATATCACAAGCCGAATTACCCTACCATTTTGTGTATCCATTCTAGTTATAGCTTTATGCATATTATTTTAGCACACTAGGCCTGCTGCTGTGCACTTTAACCAGGATATATTTTATTCTGCTTCTTTTATTATTTTACCAATAGCCACATTTGCAGTATTGTTTTATTTCTCTCTGTCTACTGTTCTTTGTCTAGGCTAGCACTGTGGTCTTAAACAAGACATTTTGTTCACTCTGTGCTTCTCTCAAGGCTGCAGTAAGATAACTTGCTGGTAAACGTGGTAATGCTTTGTCTCTGGTATTCATAGAAACATACATATCCTTACTTAGGGATATTTTCTCAGAACATCAGCTGTTTTATTATAAAAGCACTTTCCTGTCCCATACACATTATAGGGAGATTCCAGCCAGATGACCATGACTGTATGCTGATTGCTGAACCCTTTGCTACAGCTGCTTTTGCTGACTTTATGCCTCTTACTCAGGTATGAGTGATGATGTCTTCCCAGGGGAACCTGAAGGGCAGAACTAGAGCTTAGCATTCTGTGCTCTAATATAGCCTAGGTAGGAATTAGTCTATTGACTCTAGTGGCAACATGGTAGTGTTATTTTTATGTTTCACTCTCCTTGTCACAATTTTAATCCTGTCATGCTTTATCAACCTGGTCATTGCAGTGCATGCTTTATTATTTAAGATGCAGTTGCTTCATTAAACCCTTTTTGAAACATATACTGCCTCTGCCTGTCCTTGTATATGTGGGACTATTGTAAGTGAGAAAAACGGATATGATCTGAGTGACCACGGTTTCCCTGAGGAGTCAATTGTGTCATGCTCCCGGCTGCCCAATCATCCCTGCTCTTGGGTACAGATGAGGCACTGCTAGTTAGCCGGAGCAAAGACTCGGATTAGGCTGACAGGTATCATCTGTAGTGGGTTTCAGACTCAGTCCCCCACACCATAGGCAATTCTGCCGCTCAAATCCAGTAGTCTCATTTGAATAATGAGAGCCTACGCGACATGGCGCCCAACGTTTGGTCAGGCTCTAATTTTCGGGTCCTCCTGAGTATCTCTGACTCACTACATACAAAGAAACCTCAGTACTATATATGGAGATGTCTGTGGTATTGAGGATTTCCGCTTCAGCTAAGTAGGGAGTACCTAACTAATGCTGTAGGTTGTTCAAGCTTGAACCATTAAAAGGATAATCCCCATTTGGTGTGAACGAATTTACCATTAATTATGGCGAATCCACAACAGGTAGCAATTGGGGTCAATATGCGACCATCCCTTACTGCACATTTACTGGCACATTTCCTAACGGCCCAGGGGGGTCCAGTCACATTTGTTGTTGAGGCTCACCCAGCCTATAGAACAGAACTTTTTTATTCTTGGGTCACATTTCCAGCAGGTGATGGGAACACCAATACATTTCATCACTATACACCTGCAAATGAACCTGCACAATACAGAGCATATGCATATCTAGAAATACTTCTATCTTATAAAGAACATAATAATTAGCTTGCTGGCACCCTACCCCACACAATTTTACACATTAGATTATGTCCTCTAAGTAATGATGGTTCTACCTGGCCTTTATTGGCTACTTATACACCTCACCCTGCTGCATCGAACCTAACGGTAGCTGAAGTCCGTCGCTTACATGCTGCTTTGAAGGCAATATACAGATGATTAATACAGTTTGTAACATTAAACACAAACTCAGCATATGCTGCACTAGCGCAACCATGTGCAGTAACACCAGGTATTATTCATGCAACCGTACAGTCGATCATGGTTAAAGTACCCGCCAAACGAGAAGAAATTCTGTTTTTGTTAGCTCAAAAAATAAACGCGCTAATAGCAGTGTTTCACCATACAGAACCTCAGGATAAACCCAGAATATTAACTATGTGCTTGCCATTTGGTATGGTTCCCACTATAGATAATTGTAATACATGGAGCATGGTATTTGCCACGCTCTATACTACTGCACATGGTACGCCAGCACTTGCACTTTACCAGGAGTGTTGAAACAAATTCAAGATGAATACGGGGCTGCCCCGGCCCTGGATTTGGGGATGCAGCTAATGGGCAACTTTGCCACAGTATCCTCAATTATATTAAGTAACCTTAAAAGGGAAGCGGTCGCACTAGCAGGGCGCATTTGGCTCCGGGATGTTCTTCCACGGGATCAGGAACGTGAGCTGCCAAAGATTATCACGGAGACCTACTCTAGTATTGGTCGAGATAGTCTGGGGGCCAGACCAACAAAACCCCAATTTCACGGTAAACCTAATAAAGATTCTACCAAGCAAGCTCCTGAGGGTATTAAGAAACGCTGGGATAAAAAACAACAAACACCTAAAAAAGAAAGGGAAGAATCTCCGCATACGGAGACCCCACAGAATAGATATAATCTCAGAAATAGAGATAATATAAAAACGCCTGACATATATCAAAACACTGATACATGCCAATCTTGTTCCTTTCCGAACTCACTGGAAAAACGCAGTGAGAGAGGCGGGCAGTCAGAGTGAAGAACTGAGGGAAACATAGACCACCAGCCCCTAGAAGACCCCACTGGCCCTATAATATACATTCCACTGGGCTGGCGAGCGGAAACAGTGTTTCCGCCAGCTGGCCCCGTGGAATGCTGGTCCTGGACATTGCCGACGGAGCCACATGGAGCCGTTGTCAATGCTACAGTGCGGCGGGTGCAGCAGTACCCGTAGTGCATATCACGGGCAGTGACCTGCACGACAGGGGGGAACTGCCAGGGAAAGGCTGGAGGAACAAGGGTTCTCTATCCGGAGGGTGGCACTGCTTGCAGCGCTGCCCTGTCGGATAGAGAAATCCGCCATTGTTAGGCTGGCTGTTGGCGGAAGCCTGGAGGTGGTGGAGGGCCGCCTGTGGGGGTCTTCCCTTGTTTATTATATGGTGGTCCAGACCGCCATGCTGGTGGCGATAATTTGCACCGCCGGCGGCATGGCGGTCTGGACTGCCATGTTCATAATGAGGCCCTGTTTATGTAAAACTTAGACAGTAATCACAACGCTCAACAGAAGTTTCTGTTAAAACAGAAGAGAAACTTCCCCAACAAAAACCTCAATTCATAAAGACAAAGGTAGCAGTGGTTGCAGTTCGGCATGCCACTCAACAAGAGGGCTCTATTGAAGAACAAGAAGTGGGCATTAGCGCTATTAGACAGCACAGCAGAAGTCATAATATTTCGCCGGAATCTTCTACAACATCTGGAGGTGAAAGCAACTGATGACTTCCTACAAGTAGAGACTGTGGACAGGCGTGTCTCCACACCTGATAGGGTGTACAAAGTAACGCTACAGTTAGAAGGAGACACTGAGTGCACAATTGATGCAATCTTTTGGGACCGCATCGTAAACATATTTGATATTCTATTGACCAAAAGGGATTGGCCACCAGAATTTGTCCTTAACTGCCCAAATGGGGAAGATGTTATTAGACCTTCTTTCTCGCCTCTTATTCCCGAGGAGCTCGCAGAATCCTACGCCATTGATTGGGCAATGGCACAGACACCCGCGTTATATCGCAACAACGTAGGATGGGACAAAGATTTCCCTATCATGTAAACCCTATGAAAAATCAACCCCAACCTCAACCCCAATATCCAATAAAACATGATGCAAAAGCACCTGTGAGGGAAATCCTCTCACAACTGGAGTGCCAGGGCGAACCCTGTGTCTCACCCATGAATAATCCATTATTCCCAGTAGCTAAACCGGACCATTCGTACGGAATAGTCTTAGACTACAGGCATTTGAACAGTCATACACACACATACGCTATACAAAACTAACATGGCACAGCACTTATGAACAACATAGTGCGTAAAAAATACAAAACAACACTCGACATGTCCAATGGTTTCTTCTGCCAAAATATAGCACCTGAGAGTAGAGACTTAACAAGTTTCAGCGCACTAGGGTCCCGGAAAAAATTCTGTTGTTTAGCCCAGGAGTACAAGAACAGTCTAGGACTGTTCGCAGCTCGTGTGACTTTATTATTGCACAACATTGACCATGAAGCATTGTCCTATGTAGATGATATTTATCTCAAGGATGATGAGTTGCTGCAACATTCAAGACGGATAGCCCGCATTGTTGTGGGATTTTCCGAATTCGGTTACAAATTAAATTTCAAAAAAACAAAAATAGCCTTCTTTAGCGTCCTGTTTGTGGGATATGAGCTATCAAGTGAAGGAAAGAGAATAGTGCCACAATTCTTGGAAAAATGCTCACAGTTACAACCTCCAAATACAATAAAGAAACTCCAATCCCTATTGGGTTTCATAACTTTTGGCAGAACTTACATTCCTGATTATGCATCACGCTTAAAACCTTTATATGACTTAATATGTCCTGACTTTTCAAGTAAATTTTGGACAGGTGAACATACACACATTCTCAGAGCTTTGCAAAGAGACGTGCTTGCAGCACAACCCCTACACACAAGGGACAACAAAAAAAATCTGGTCATCAGAGTAATTGCTTGCGCCATTGGTTTCACCTATGGAACTTTCAATGAGGTTGAGACAGTCCCGATTGGATACAAATCACATTTGTATTCAGCAGCAGAACAGCGCTTTGCTCCCACTGAGAAAATTCTCACTGCTATTCAGATGGCTGTCATTAAGGAAAGACCTCTAGCCCAAGGCAAACACATTATTGTCGTCTCTCCAATCCCAGCCCTTGAGGCTGTTACCAAATCCAGCATTCCTAACGCTAAAGCATTACATCTAGGTTGGATTTAATGGACAACATCTTTGACGGCCACTGATGTAGACTACATTTTTGACCCAAAATTACAAAGTCAAGAATTTTTGCAGTATGAACTGGAATACCCAATTCCAGCAATTACACTGCCTATTGATCAATATCAAAGAGTCATGTACACCGATGGCTAAGCACAACCTGCAATTGGCACAAAACATCAGTATTCCATTGCTTGCATAGTCGTAATTGGCTATATGGAGGATAATACATTTTGTCCACAAAATACATAAACGTAAACCCACATGGGATTGCACAGCACAATTAGCAGAGTTAAAGGCTCTGGTGATGGCACTGGAACATACGGATCCTACACAGCTAACACTGATTGTTTGTGATTCATACTATTGTGTCCAGTCCTTCAATAAATACCTCCATTACTTGGGCTAGAATGGGTTCAGAGATTCAAAGGCAACACCATAAAACACAGACTTCTGTGGGGAAAAGTAGCGGATCTGATGGAAACGCTCCCAAATGTCCATGTTGAACATACACTTGGACACCAGCACACTGGAATTTACGTTGTTGGAAATACACTGGCTGATGAAGCCACAAAATCAGCAGTAGCTATGGCTGCTGTTGCTGCAGTAACCCGTTCTGGAACGAAACCAGACAATGACATATGGGCTGAAGGCAGGCCCTATCCAAAAGCATTTCCTGCTAAATATTCCTACCGAATGGGAGGCTGCCTAGACGCTGAAGTAAAGATACCAAGCGTGGGGGTTCCAGTAATTCCCAACAAAGACATAAGATCAGAGTTGTTTAAAGCAGCGCATGAGGGGGTAGCATCTGTCCATGCTGGTGTGCCAGCCACAATATCATTGTTGCAAGGACGTTATTGGTGGCCAGGTCTATATAAACATGCCAAGCAGTATTTCCTTTGTTGTGACATCTGTCAACAAATTAAGGGTTCCACCGTCAAAGGCCCACTGCAGACACCCTTCCTAATTTCCAACAATTTCCAACGCGACAAGCAGGAGTTGCATATCATTTAAATAGTCATCACAATTTCAATTATTTTTCAGTCAGTGAGTTCAAAAGCTTTATATTTCAGTCATTTTAATTGCTCGTTCTTTATTGAACTCAACATATAATGTCATCAACATCAATCAATGAGTAATAAGTCATGATATTCAATCAGTACATAAAAGTTGCCTAAAACACGCTCCATGGAGGAAAGAATTCCTATTCTAAGATTCAGAACAGATTTGGGGACAATCAGAACCCATAGAGCAAAAATCTTCAATCAAAGCAGAAATTCCTATAAAGCAAAGTTCATGAAACTCAGCAGAGTCTCAGAGCAGCATAGCTTTGGGCAGGAACGTGAGTGAGGGCAATTAGCAAGGAGGTATGGGCAATCTACTCTAGGAGCATGCACTTATTTAAGACATCATATCTAGACTTTTGCAACATGTTTCTGCTTCTTCCAAACAACCCACACCACTAATCACCCGGCACTGTACCCTACCCTCACAGCATCCCACCTGCAACATCTCTCGCCAGAAGCATCCACGGTTCACAGACAATGAGTTGCAGTACATGGTGGACAAGATCGCCAGAGTAGAGCCAAAACTGATGGGAGCCCAGGTCCAGCAAAAATCGTTGGCCAGGAAACGGAGTTATGGCAGAGGATTATCGACAGGGTCAACTCAGTCGGCACCTATCCACTCACAAGGGAGAATATCTGGAAGAGGTGGAACCACCTAAGGGGGAAGGTCCATTCCATGGCATCCATGCACCAGATCGCCCTCAACAAGACTGGCGGTGGGCCCCCAACTCCTCCACTTGAGTTAACACCCTGGGAGGAGAAGGTCTTGAACACTATGCATCCAGAGGGCATTACTGGTATCATCAGAGGTCTCAGCTCTGGTAAGTCAACAATACCAAGTCACAAAAGAGAGTACGGGGTTTTTTGGAATTACAAATGGGTTGAAAGTGTGCTAGTTGCGTCACTATACCAATCCTAAATCTCAACTAAAGATAAAACGAGGGGTGGTTTGAGGTCTGTGGAGGGGGATTTCCTTTACGGACTAGGTGGTCTCACACACTATATAGTGTCATGCTTCATCATATGACCACCTAGCCCCACCCAGGTAGGACAATACCACCTGGGCGGACTCAACCTTGCTGTTAAAGGAACAGGAGGGAGTGCGTAAATTAGTTTGATTTCTGGAAAGTAGGGATCCAGCTATACTATGGGAATAAAAACACCTACTCAGATACCAGGGTGAGTTTTAATAGAAGGTTCTGTGTGGTGTGATTAAAAGAAGTGGGAGACCAGTGTGAGAACAATTACTCACAAGGTCACCTATCTAGCCGACATGTTTCTGCCCTTGTGGTTGAGCTATGGAGGGTCTCTGGGCATTCATCAGGGCGTTGGATCCCTGTTGCAGATGCTAATAGCGCGCTGCAGGTTAAATCGCAGTAGGAAAAAACATGGGAAGGGAAGGGAGGGCCTACCTTAGCCAAGGGAATACCTGGGGAGGACCCTAACTATAAAGGCTACTAGCCTCTGGTATCCTGGAGAGGGAGCGTCCCCTTATAGTCAGACTTGCATCAAAGGTGGGCGCTCTCTGTGCGCCTATACCGACCTCTCTGTCAGGATCGACAATACCCCCCAGACACCAACCACTCCTGTCCAGCATGCCTCCAAACCACTTCTCAATCCACCCCATCCCACGCTACTGCACCCCTCCCAATCACCCCATGCCCCTCCCCTGCATGCCACACCACCCCTCTCCCACCATCCCCACACACTCCCCCTCCTAATGCATGGAAATAATCACAATGAGAAGACCCCCAACTCCCACAATGCATCACTCCCCACACAGCAAAAAATCCCAGTCCTACTTCACAGTGGAATACCTGCATGGACAACCATACCACAGCCCACACCTACTGGTTGCTAGGACAGCGTCCCAAAACATGGCAATGACAGCAGTGCCAACCACCATCCACAACCCATCATGGCACATAGAAACATGGCACAATCCCCATACTCAAATCTATGTCTTCAGTATTGCAGCTGTCATTGCCATCACTGGGAAGCAAGACAAGCCACTGCATGCACCACACCATGAAAATGACAACTACAAATCCACATACAAACTCTCCCCCTTTCCATCCACAGCTAACCCTGCCACTGCCACCCTGCAGAGGATGCCAGGGTCAGGCAGCCCTCTCCAGGATGAAAGGCCAAATGGATGTCTGGATGGGGATGACTTGCTTGGGGCATCTGGTGCAGCTGGTCAGTCCACTCCAAGCAGCCCCAAACTGGACACACTGGACTCCTCCTCCCATGTGATGACAACACCTCAGCCAGCCCCTCCTCCCCAAACCTCTGCCTCCTGGGACCTCTCATTCAGAAGTGTGCCCCACAGTACAGGGGCCGGTGTCAAGGGCACCCTAGACAATGAAGGGCCTGGGCCTACTGGGAGTGGGCACACTGTGCACAGACACAGGTGGATAGGGTTAGTGGGAGGGGATCTGTCATCCAAGTGATGGGAGATCCACAAAACCAGACTGGCCAGGAGGCCCTCACCCAAGTCCTGAGTGCATACCACCAAATCAAGGACACCATGGCCCAGATCCTTTCCACCATGCAGGAGAGCCAGAGGCCGCAGAGGGAACACCATCAGGAGGCCATGCAGCAGTGGCAGACCCACAATGCCAACATGGCCTCGATAGCAGGGGTCCTGAAGGAACTCACCACCATCCTGCATGAGTCCACCTCCCACCAGCAAGCCCCCTCCAATAGCCACATCCCATCTAAGCCCTCCACATCAGCATCAGGTGGTGAAACGGAGGCCCTGCCACAGGACCTGCAAGACACCCGCACCCCTCCCCCTGTAGCTGAGAAGCTCCCACGCAAGTGAGGATGTCCAACCAGACATCCAGCCAGAACTGATGCCAAGACCTAGACCCCTGCCAGAAAGTGACCCTCTCCTGAACATTCTCCCTTGTGTGTCCCTGTTGACTGTCCACTCTCATCCCTCTGTTGTCCCATGGCCACCATACTGGACTTCGACTACCCACAGCTGGCCTAAGTACTCTGATGATCCCACCCACTATGACCCCACTCATCACCCCTTGCACTTATCCCTCCGAAACAAACACCATTGAGCACAGTTACTGCCTACATCTTTAATTGTCATGAGTGCGAAAGATACTGCCACTACATGTGGAACAGTCAACTCATTGTCCTGCCAATGTATGTGAGAGTGACAGAAGGGGGAGCAATATGCAACTAGGATTACAGTGGAACAGGCAGCGACTGGAGACATTATTCAAGGGAGGCAACAGGTGAGCCAGGGACCAGAGTGCACCACAACAATGTCCTGAAAGTAGGACAAGACAGGGACAGCAAACACTTTATAAGTCACAAATGCCTGTTGTGGAGCGACCACACACCTGAAAACCAGGCTGTCTGCAGGTGTGATGACTGTGCTCCTGACCTCCTGAGGCACCTCTTGGTGCTGCTGAGTGCACCCGAACCCCGGCAGGTGCCCCAAAAGGGAATGGGATTTGGAAAAAGAGAGAGAGAAACACTGCACTCCTTTTCACCAGGTCCAGGTCCAGCCGGGTGTGGTTCTTCGGGTTATGGAGGACTGTAGGTGGAGCCCCTAGAAGTTCTGTCATGAACTACGGTATTGGTGAAGCTATGTGCTATTAAGAGACTGTTTCACAGCATTCAATAAAGCATGCACTGGTCTCATTAAACGGCGTTCAAAAAGGCAAGCACTGATCTCATTACCTATGTCTAGTTTGGTTATCACAGCACATTCACCTGGTAAAATCAGTAACTTGGCCCTCTCTCTCTTCTCACGGATTAATATATACAAAAGGTGACAAAATCTGAATGCCTTTAAACAAATTAGGAAGTTCTGCAAGTTTCTTTCATGGATCTGCACTTTGACATTAGGTTTTTTATGGTAAAACTACAACATAAAACGAGTTGCAATACCAAAAGCAAGTAAACTCACACATAAAGTAATCATAGCACTGAATTGCATAATCACTATTAGTACAAAAATAAAAAAGTGGAGGATAGTGAAGTTCTGTCACAGCTCTCAGTTACAAAACAAAAGTTGTCAAGGCCCCTGCGCTACATCTGTTAGGCAACCCTCATCAAGGCCCCCACTCATAAATCATGTCTGTGTCCTTAGAGGAGGCCTTTCAAAGTCTCAAGAAGGTTAGAGTGAAATTAGTCTCAGTTTTCAGCTTTCACCAAAAAACAAAGCAATCATAATAATATTCTACACAAACAGATTTCAGAGAGTATGCTCCACTTAGCTGACAGAAGAATGTTCTTTTCAGAACATCTCTGCTGAGGCTGTTTGCTGCCAGCGGAGTCAAGAGGACAGCGTGTGGGCCTGGAGTGAACTCCAGAGTGCAGAGGGCTTTCCTTTCCAGACAGGAAGAAAGCCAAGCAGAGTCATGCGCACAGCAAGAGGATTTATAGCCAGCATGACTCATGCTTTTGAAAACACCAGGCAGCTGCTCCCTGGAGTCTTTGGGGATGTGGTGGTTGCCTGGCAACCAACAAACAAGTGAACTGACACATTTAGAAGCAGGGAGACTTGACACAGTCACAGGTGTTCAACAACCATTAGTGAAAACAAGTATATAGTGCAACAAGCATTGGTAACATCAGGTGCATATCAAACATTGGCAATATCTATCCTGAAATGCAGACAGTACAATGACGTTACAAGCAACTCAGTGGTGCTACACACACTTGATTAAATCAACGCTCCTGAGGATGTTGACAAATTAGGCAGAGTTGTTGGGTTCTGACAGTGCCAACTCAACACACATGCACTGTCAGTACAGGAAGCCAAGGCTGAGATCGCAAGTAAAGTCCCAAACCATATGGCAATAACAAACCCATATACCCAAGACATACCTCCCCAATGATCACTCCCTCACAGCAAAAAGAGACAGTTGTGATGCAGTTCCCACTGCCACAAACAGTAATGCTGCACTGCCCCCCAAAGCTGACTCCCAGGATAGGATGCAATACAGATAAAACCACCTAGTATAGCACACATATTGCACTGAATATGGCAGTTCAGGGAACAATGGTCATGCACATAGATGTCACAAGTGCTGAAACACAACAGCAGGGTGAGAATAGCACTGACCTGTGTACAGTAAGAACCCAACTCATGGGCAGATGTAACCCACCCACAGTCATAGCTGCACCCAATACCTCTAGTTATTATAGACACCAGGTGGTAGCATGTCACAAGGCAGACAGTTATACAGGTCACATACCATACATTTGACACATACCTGTATCTCAGTGGAAGTATTGTCTAATCACCTCTGCTCTGGAGGCAGCTGCATCCTCATCATCTTCCTCCTCATCACTCCACATATCTCCTTCATCAGCCTTCCACCCCCTGTGCATCCAGCAATGGTATGTGACATCTTGGGGCCAGATTGAGTAGCACGCAGCAGGCAACAATGATCAGGCACACTTTCTGAGGTTTGTAGAGAAGGGCACCTCCGGAGATGTGTAGACACCGGAATCTGGCCTTCAGCAGGCCAAAGGTCCTCTCAATGACCCGTCGTGTCCTACCGTGGGCCTCATTGAAATGGTGTTCAGCAGCTGTAGTCAAATGCCTCACGGGTGTCAGTGGCCAGGGAAGGTTGGGATAACCAGAGTCACCTGTGTGCATGGAGGTAAGAGCCATGTCAAGACCAGGAGGTTGATAGAGCAGGTTGTGAAGAGTGTTGAGAACAGAGGGGCACACATATGAAAGGATACATACCGATGAACCAGGCCCAGTCCCTCTGTAGTGGTGCCATCTTGTGTGGGGCGGTACTGTTCTGCAGAATGTAGGAGTCATGCACAGAACCAGGGTAACTGGCCGTCCCTTGTGTGATATATGGGGTGTGAGACACATTGTCCCGTGGGCTCTCATTATCCTAAATGAGACTACTGGATTTCTAGGCAGCAGGATCGATAACGGTGTGGGGGACTGAGTCTGACCCACGTGTAAGGAACTCTGTCACCCTAAATCCGGTTTTTGCTCCGGCTAACTAGCAGTGCCTCATTTCTCCCACGGGGAAGAAATGATTAGGCAGCCGAGCGCATGACATCTTTGGAACTTCTCAGGGAAGTCGTGGTCACTCAGATCCAAACCAACTCTCTCATTTACAATATGATCTCATATACAAATGACAAAGACAGTATAAGTTTTATATAATGTTTTAATAAAACAACTGTATTTTAGATAATAAGGCGTGAGCCGCAATAACCAGAACAAATACAACACAGTAGGATTGAAATAGTCACCAGGAGAGTAAAACAAAGCTATCATAGTGCCTAACAGTTTCTACTCTCCCTCTGCTTGTTCTATTTAGAGCACAGCATGTTAAGCTTCTAGCTTGCCTTTCCGAATCACTGGGGAGACATCAGCCCTCATACCTGAGCAAAGGCCTGTGATCTGGTTCAGCATCTGCAACGAGGCAGTCAGCGTCTAGTTGTGGTTCCCTTGTCGGAATCTCCCTCTTGCGTGTATTGGGACAAGGAAGTGATTTTATAACTAACATGTCATCGTGATCACAAAATGTCCCTACGCAGGAATGCCAAATCTAAACTCCTACCACGTCTATCGGCAATGTACCAGACTGTATCCTTGACTGAAGCACAGAGTGAATATGTTATGGAGAACTCCAGTGCTGAAGTAGGCAAAACAGTGTGATGTGAATAAAAAAACAACACCGTAGAACTGGCTATGTGAAAAATAACAGTACGAAGCCTAATAAAAAGCATTTAGAGCAAAGTGCACAGAGGCTCTAAGCTGCCAGCAAATGAATAAAACACATCCAGGGCAAAGTGCACAAAGGCCTAAAGCCTGAAGCTAATGCGCAAAGGATACGTAAAACTAACCACACTACAACATCACCTGTACATTGGTGGAATAGAAGTTTTTACGGTTTCTATACACTTGTTCACTCCTCCTAGGTGGCACCAGGACAATGTGGGTGGCATCAATGACCCCTATCGCATGAGGCACATGTGCCAAACCGTTGAAGGCAGCCTGGACAGTACCCAAATCAGCTCATTGGGGGAACCTGATGTAGCAGGGCAGGTGTTTTAGCAGGGCACATAATACCTCCTTCAGGATGTTACAGAACATCGGCTGTGACATCCGTGCTGCCAAGCCCACTGTAATCCGGAACGACCGTGAGGCAAGTAAGTGGAGGACTGACAATACTTGTACTGTGGGTGGAATGGCATTGGGATGACGAATGGCAGGCAACAGATCTGACCCCAACTGGGTCACAAGCTCCATGATGGTCTTACGGTTCAGACGATAGGTCTGAATGACGTGTCGCTCTTCCAGGGTGGAAAGGTCGACTGGGGGCCTGTAAACCAGAGCATTCTTCACCCTCTATCTTCCACCATATCTGGGAATAAGAGGGAGTAGGAATCACATGGGTAGCATTGACTGGACGTAGTTGAGCTGTGCACAGGTCACCAAATGTCACCCATGACGCACCTTCAATGCACCCTCAAAACCCTTTGCACATGTAAAATAGAAGCTACCTGTCCTCCATGCACAGGACAGATGGAAGTGAGCTCATCCCGCAGGCGTAACACATCCGTCATGGGGGTAGACGGTTGCAACCACTGTGCAACTCCTCATTTGTTAACATGGTTGCCTATGGGAAACAGGAGCCAATGGTGTTCACCGCCGTCAGTGACGATGATGTCCATGGCGGCCGTGACCACCATTTCATGTGCTCATGGTCATTTGACTCCTGACACTTGTGCACAGAAGCCCTCTACTAAGTGTACTGCTGTGTCCTGACTCTGGTAGCCAAGATGCCATGTCCTGCAGGAGATAGAGCCCAGCCTTCACCCAGGAAGAATTGGAGAAGCTTGTGGATGGGGCCCTACCCCTGTATGGACAGTTTTATGGTGCACCAGAGCAGCAGGCGATGCCAATGTATCTGTCCGGTCTATGAGTACTGCGTATGGGGATGGGGGCCTTTGGACGAGGCAGTGTGACTGGAGAATGGACATGGTTGAGGAGTCTGAGGATACATGGATTGATGACCTGTGAGTGTGGTAGTAAGATATGTGCTGTCCACTGCTGTCCCTGTGATTCCACGCTACATTATTTTGTCCTTCTGTCTGTGTCACCCATGCAGGTGAGGGTCCATCAGAAAAAGGGGATATGGTGTGCCATCGCCAAGCAAGTGCAGACCCTGGGGGTCCATGGCTGGTGGAGCCCCCACTGCAGAAAGAGGTGGGAAGACCTGAGACGCTGGGCCCGGAAGACCACGGATGCCCATCTGGGGATGTCCTTCCAATGAGGTTGGGGTGCCCATTGGACCCTGACCCCCCTAATGGCCCGCATTTTGGCAGTGGCATATCCTGAGGTGGATGGGTGGTTGCGGGCAGCACAGCATCCACCAGGGGGTGTGTACACACTCTCACTTCCAATATGTGTTTCCATAGAGGCTACAGGTGTGAACTATTGGAAAGCTGTAGAGTGGGCACTATGTAGATTCATGTCTACTATGGGTATTCGACAAATGGGCAGGATTGGCATCATAAATGTGTTGGCATGCCATGCAATCAGTGAATTGAGGAGCATTTACCTCCAATGTGGTATCTGTGATGTCATCTACTACCAAGATGAGCTAGACAGCTCATGCCCACAGCTTCATTGCATCTGGGGTGTCAAGCCATTGTAATCAGTTCTTGACAACCACTGTGCCAGGGGTGAATGCAGAGTCCTCAATCTGCTGGCAGGTACTGTAGGTGAAGTGAGGTATCCTCCCTGTAGCTCCCCACCCAGTTGCCTGTGCCTGTTCACGCAGGAGGGTGGGCTTCTCCTTCGCCACAGGCACCTCTGTTCCTGCCCCAGTCAGCCCTGCTGCCCTCACAGAGGAGGCTATTGACCTCCTGAGGTCCATTTCTGTGGGGCAGTCAACCATTGTGAATGCCATCCAGGGACTGTCATCCCACATGCAGCAGACCAATGCATTTCTGGAAGGCATTCATGGTACCCTGGTTGGCTTGAAGAGATCGTTTCAGGCTATGGCCTCCTCCTTGACGGCAGCCAGTGTCCCTTCTTCTTCTGTCCCCCCTCTAGATACCTGGTCCCAAACCCACATCCCCCTCCTCTCACCCTTCCAAGGCACATTTACTGACCCACATGCATCCACATCAACAGACAGGGTACTCAAGGACAGACATAAGCACCACAAAGCCAACACCGCCATGCACACAAACCACTTTCAGATGCAGACATGCCAACATCCACTCCCTCCACTGAATCCACCACCACCTCCCCCTCACAGTCACAACACCACTCACACCTGCAGTCACCACCTCATCAGTCCCAGATCCTGCCACATGTGCTCTCACTGCCACAGGCACCACAGTATCACACCCCCATTCCTGCACCCCATACACCACATGGGCACACACCACGACAATCAACACTCCCACATACAGCACATCACCCTCCCTGCAGACACCACCCCAACAGTCACTAACACATACCATCTCCCTCCATCCCCTCCCCTCTCCTTCCAGTACACATAAACGCTCACACTCAACAGTCACCCAGCACACACGTCATCCACCCATGCACCTGCACTGAAAGGCACCTTTACGTACACACCTAACAACCATTCCCTCTCCCTCCACTCTCAAACGTCCTTTCCATGACCTACCTTGTGCCCCTAGGAAACGTTTCTTGCAAGACTTTTCCCTGTTCCCCACCACTGGCCCAGTCCCTGTCCACCCCCAAGCACACTGCTACCCTTCCCAGACCCATGTCCTCCACCTCCCAGTACCTCTCTGGTCCTCGCCATGCCCCTTAACCACCCAAGACTTCCACCACCACCAAGTCCACAATTACCCCTCCCATATACAAGGCCAAGCTCACTCTCTCCACTTCCAAGGCCAAGCCCACTCGCTCCACTTCCAAGGCTAAGCGCAAGCCACCCCACTCCCAGCTAAAGCATCCCCTTCCAAGTGCAAGATTAAGGACCCCCCCCTCCAAATCCACCACCAAGGACCCCCCCACCAAGCCCAGACCAAAGGACCCCCCCTTCATGACCAACGCCCCACCCACTCCCCCCGAGGTGCCTGCATGCCCCATTGATTCCTCTGCCCTGCCCTCTCAAGTTGGGGCGTCATTCTGTGCCCAGTGTGCTTGGGGCAATGCAAGACTTTAGGACTGGCCATAGTTCAGCCTATTTAATTTGCTCTTTTTAATATATTTGCACCACTGCACCGTTGGTGTCAATGGTAACAACCTTGTCCTGGCTTTCCTTCAAAATGTATGTGTGGTGAATGTGCAATTATGTGTGTGTGGTGTGTGTGTACTAATGTCCGTCCCTCCAGTGTGTGCTACGCTGGTGTACTTACGGTTGGTGTCTTAGTCAGTGTTCCTGGTCCTGGAGGTTAATGGCCAGCAGGAGCATTGGGAAGACTTGCAATTGGCGTGCCATGGCGCCTATGAACGTGTCTTTGTTCCTAAAGGTGAGTGTTCCTTTTTATGTTGTTCATTTCAGCCAGGCTTTTTGTGGCATGACCGCCGGCCTGCAGATGTGTACCGCTGGTAACGGCGGTCTGTCCACAGTGGTGGTTTAGACGGAAACTAGGCTGTGTTCTTCAGGTGCCTTCCCCGGACTCCTAATATGGTGGTCTTCATCGCCGGGGCAGTGGCGGTACAATCGCCATCTCGACCGCAGCGGTCCAGAGACTGCCAAACTCGTAATGAGGGCCTAAGTCATTGTATGATTAGAAGCATTTTTCAGAGTTCAATTAAAACATTTTAATACATTTTTGTGTTCTAATATTTTTTACAATATGTTATCGTTTTCACATCTTGTCGGCTTGTTGAAAGTTTAACATTTTATAATCTTAACCTAGGTCAGCTTCGTAAGAATATGCTGCTTCAGAAATCAAAGAACCCACTAATCCACACATGAGAATTCTCGCCTTAAAACAGTCCCATGTGAGACTTTGCATTCTTTAATGATATATTTACCCAGGTCCCATGGGTATATTGGGTGGTCCTCATCTTCATTACTGCGTAAAAAGAAGGCATACTATGTGCACTTCAAATCACAGAGTCTTACACGATTGTTATGCTGAATGGACACTGAAAATCAAAAATACAGTAGACACTTAGGGGAGTTATGTTCTGAAAACTATGTATAGGACCTTCCCATCCCAACACTGGTGAAGTTTGTGAAGCTAATGTATACGCTAATGTATAACCTAGGGATTTCAAGCAGCACCACAGCTTGAGAGGGAGAAGTAATTTTCTAATGAGTTCCACACTTACAATTATAAGAGTAAGTAGCTCGATAGCACTACTGAATATCCTTTTCGGCAAGGAAACATAAAGCTGTAAGTGAATGGCTTTGTAAACCAGATAGACATATTTCACTTTCAACCAGGATGCAAGTGGCAAAGACAGGCTGCTAAAAGAAGGTGTATATCGTACTTGTCTTGAAGGGAATGAGTAAGGCTCTTTGAAAACCATATTTCAAAAGAGCATGACGTCCACCTCTAAATATCAAAAGGATCAGCCATCATAATATCGAAGCAAAATAGCAACGCAACATCATGTTCTTTCACGATGTAACTTTCGCTGTAAATGAGAACAAACAAGCAGGCAGAAAAGTATGAAAGGCAAGGGACAACCCATATACTGTTCAAGTGCAGTTCAACAACAGGAGCGCAGCAAGATAGAGATTTGTGATTCGGCCAACGTAATAACAGCTTTTCCCTAAGAATACCTTGTGAGTCAAGGGGCAGACACAGCATGGTTTTATAGGTAATTAACCAACAGACATGCACGTATTTGCTGTAGATCCAAGCATGATGTAAGCCAAAGAGCCAGACAAAGGCTTTTAATACTAAGGCCCTTTGAACAGGCCTGTGTTAAATGCCCCACTCTCATTGCACTTAGTATATCATGGACAAAACGCAAATGGACTGAATGCCTTACAATTCAATAGGGTTACAATTTGCATATTAGTAGGTCATAAACTGGTATTTACTTTAATAATTTAGTCAGTATAAAATTACATTTACTCCAGCAGCATATTCAGACTGGAATATGACCACGCTTGGCATGCACAATATTAGTGTAATGAGCTAATTTCTTCTGCAATATGCAAGCTAATGGATTATGCAAATGCAAGTAATGCAGATAAAAATATTAAAAATTGTAATAGCTTCAAAGTTTGTGAACTGGAGGCAGCATGTTAGAAATTCGTGCAAATGGAAATTGAGTGAAAGTGCGTTGATTTAAAATTTGTACTTACACATTCCACACATCATTTGATAGGAAATGGCCTAAATTATAAATGTTAATAATGCAATAATTTCCTTGTAAAAAACATTTTGTTAATTTGGTTAACAACTGGTTTGTTTCTTTTTTTTCCTATACCATGCTATACATTATGGGAGCTCAGTCAAATCGGAAATGTTTACTAATTTAATATTTGGATACCTGAATTGTAGAACGATAACAAACTAGAGTTTTGCATTTCGAAAATGTGGTTTTCCACAATTTGGCATTGGATTTTCAGCATATTTTTGTTAATTGTATTAAACAATCTTCTGCATTACAGATTTACTTACAACAGTAAAAAGTTAGGGCATTAATTAACTGAATGCTGCACATTCAGATGTTGAACTGGAATTTCATTTAAGTTAGAGTAATTGGAGTAAAATTGGTAATGCTGTGTGATGCAGAATTACTGATAATAATGCTAATATGCCTATGCATAATTAAGAGTCATTTGTGGGAACACAATCCTAGCACAAAATCACATTTTCAGAGCATGAACGGCTGCTGCCTATTCATGTTCTGTTGTGTGGAGCAAAATTTCTAAGCACAAAATATGTCTTTGTGTCCATTTTGGCTAAGAAGGGGTATTTCTGAAAATATCTCTAAATGCAGAATTCTTCTTGCGTAATTTTACCAAAGTTCGCTGAAACTGTGGTTAATTCTGCATGAATAATCCATGCCAATCACAAATTTATAGAAGTTGAGTGCCGACTGAGTTGTTGTACTGCAGTATCAAAAGGCTGAATATATCTAAATTGAACATATCATAGCTGCAAATGCCACAAATATACAGCGGAAGGTTATAGTATAAAGAAAATCACTGAAAATCTGATTCATGAGAAAGCATGTCTTACTCTTGGTAACTCACAAGTAAGCTATACTCAAGGCACTTTTTTACATTGAAATGTTCCTTTCACTTGTACAGTATTTCAGAATAGTGCCTGTTGGACTTTATCCCTTTTGCAGGGTCATCCCCAATCTTTTTGCCTCCTTCCTCATTATTTTTTCTGACCTGTTTTGGTTGGCTTTTAAACTCTGAGCACTTTACCACTGCTAACCAGTGCTAAAGTGCATATGCTCTCTGTGTAAATTGTATGTGTAATTGGATTTCCATGATTGGCATATTTGATTTACTGGTAAGACCCTACTGCAGTGCACTAGAGGTGCCCATGGCCTGTAAATCAAATACTACTAGTCGGCATGCAGCACTTGTTGTGCCACCCACATTAGTAGCCCTGTAAACATGTCTCAGACCTGCCACTGCAGTGTATGTATGTGCAGTTTTAAACCTCCAAATCGACTTGGCAAGTGTACCCACTTGCCAGGCCTAAACCTTCCCTTTTCTTACATGTAAGACACGCCTAAGGTAGGCCCTAGGTTGCCCCATGGACAGGGTGCAGTGTATGTTTAAGGAAGGACATATACTAATGGGTTTTATTTGTCCTGACAGTGAAATACTGCCAAATTCAGTTTTCACTGTTGCTAGGTCTATCTCTCTCATAGGTTATCATGGGGGCTACCTTTGAAGATGATTAAAGCGTAGATTCCCTTTGGGAGCAGATAGACATGTGGAGTTTGGGGGTCTCTGAACTCACAATTTAAAAGTACATCTTTTAGTGAAGTTATTTTTGAGATTGTGTATTTGAAAATGACACTTTTAGAAAGTGGGCATTTTATTGCTTAAACCATTCTGCATGTTTGTGGATTCCCTGTCTGGGCTAGTTTGACAGTTGGGCTGTTTGCACCTCTCTCTAGACAGTGACACAAAGGGAGCTGGAGTGTAGCCTGCATATCCTGATGAGCCATATGTGCTAGGAGGGAGGGGGGGAGTGGTCACTTTCACCTGAAAGAGCTGTGCCTGCCCTCACACAATACAATTTCCATCCCCCTGGTGTGTGTCTGTGGCCTGGCCTAGGCAAGGCAGGATCTCACAAACAAGAGAGAATTTACTTTGAAGTAGGCCTACTTCAAAGGCAGAACTGGGTACACGAAGGACACCCAAACCCCTGAAAATTAGATGACTTCTGGACATCAAGAAGAATCTCTGCCTGGAGAAGAGCTGGAGAGATGAGGAGAAGTGCTTCCCTGTGCTTTGTAGAGCTATCCTGCAGTTGCTGCTTCTGCCTGTGCAAGGGGACAAAGACTGGAATTGTACATTCCTGCTTGTGAAGAAATGTCCAAAGACTTCTCCTGCCAGCACCTGGACTTTTTGCTGAGACTCCTGCCCTGCCAAGTGGTGCCCGATCCAGTTCTGGGGCCTTGACTGGTGAAGCTGGCAGACCAAGATGGAAAATCTACACACAGACCACCGTGCAGGGAAAATTTCTACGCACCTTCCAAGACACTGCTGAGAAATGATGCACTGCCGTCTTCGTGGCTGAAATCTACGCTCCACCTACATCGCCGCTGGAAGATCAACGCACGTGGTTGGAGAAACGACCTGCAACACCCGCTAATGGAGGCTGATAATGTTGCAACCCACATAGTGTGTTTTTTGTGACACCTTGCAGCAGGATTTTTTACACAACATCGCTGGGTGTGGAAAAACAATGCAACGCCTGCCCGGACCCTAGGTGCTTGTCCTGATCGAAGCATCGCTCTCCTGCGGAGAGAAGAAACACTGCACCCCGACCCGACCGGAGGAGGAACTATGCACGGTCTCGCTTGCGGGTGAGAAATCAACGCATCGCTGCTCTTTTTCGATGCACACTTGCCCGAGTGGTGTTATTGTGACGCCACCTAGGTACTTTTGAATGCTAACAGTATTATTACTGTTTTCTCAAGGTTTTAAGACTCTTTCTGCTTTTTAATTCATAACTTGACTTGTGTATTGTGGATTTTTTGTCGTTTTGGTCTTGTTTTGTTTAGATAAATATTTCCTATTTTTCTAAACCTGTGTTGTGTCATTTTGTAGTGTTTTAATTGAGTTAATTTGTGTGTTCGTACAAAAACTTTACACCTAGACTCTGAAGTTAAGCCTGCTGGCTCGTGCCAAACTACCAAGGGGGTGAGAGGGGGCTAGCTGAGAGTGATTCTCTTTTACCCTGACTAGAGTGAGGGTCCTTGCTTGGATGGGGGTAACCTGACTGCCAACCAAAGACCCCATTTCTAACAGTGCCCCTGCCTCAATCAACTATAAAGGATAGATGTAAGGTCTTTGCCTCGGCTACTTGATGCAGAACTGATGGTGTACAACAGAATAAAAACACTTAAAATGTTCTTTCTGTAATGACATTTTCAAGAATTCCATCAAAACAGCTTTTTTGTGAGTTTATCTGCTAAAAAATAACCATTCATTTTCTGTACTAGCGCTAGGCCCCTAAGGGCTTGCAGGACCATGGACCTGATTTAGAGTTCCGTGGACAGGTTACTCCATCACAAAGATGACGGATAACCCATCCTCTATATTACAAATGCCAATGGATATAATGCACTTAATATGGAGGACAGTATTTCCGTCACAGCTGTGATGGAGTAACCTGTGTGCTGAACTCTAAATCAGGCCCTTTCTGTTGATGCTTATTGATCCAAGTTTGTGTTCACAATATGTACAATTTTCATTAGGCCTTTAATGAATTATAAACACATTGGTGCATGGCTGTGTAAACACTTTAGCATTTTGGCCTTATCGTGATGTGTACATTGATTATTTGTGAGCCTGCCACATACTGTAAGTAGGTTAGGAAATGCCAAATTTCTCATGAACCCGGATTAGGTAAAAATAAATAGTTTGGCTATTTGATGCCTTTTGGAGTTGCTTTCTAAATGTGGACGCACATACTGATTTTGAGCACTGTATTTTTAGATTTTAATGTTTTCTTTAGTTACTGAAACTGTTAGCAAACTATGAATCTTTTTATCGAACTCAGTGATACAGTAATAAGATGCATGAGCTTGTTTGGGCCTGTTCATCCCAATGAAGGCATGAGGCGTTGGCACGCTATCCAGATATAATTGCGTTCGGTTCTATTGGTTGCTAGAGTCTGGTAAGTGACAGCTGGGGTAGATTCATTGAAGTTTGTGTCTTTCTACATATAGTGGGCTCACTGTTGTTGTTGAAAGACAGGGGATGATGACAGACAGTCTTGCACCAACACATACATGCCTACAAATACCAGGAGAACATTTTGGGATTACTAGAAGGGGGAAACAGAAGACACTTGCTATTTATGTATCTATTTAATTATGAGTACAGTTTTGCACCACCTAAAGCTGAGGATGAAATATTAAGAAAGAATGGAAGTGAACATCATGGGGGTTATTCTAACTTTGGAGGAGTGTTAATCCGTCCCAAAAGTGACGGTAAAGTGACGGATATACCACCAGCCGTATTACGAGTTCCATAGGATATAATGGACTCGTAATACGGCTGGTGGTAAATCCGTCACTTTTCCGTCACTTTTGGGACGGATTAACACCTCCTCCAAAGTTAGAATAACCCCCTATGTCTAAAACCAATCCTGAATGCAGTGAAAGCACACATTTCAATCCTACATGGAATGCTGTCATGTACAGCGTGATGGAAAATTAATTTTGTAGTTCTCAGTATGTAGCTTATTAATTTGGAAAAGGGAGACCTTTACTATCCTACTAAACACACTATGGTAAGATCTCAGCACAACCCACTGAAACTATGTTCAACGCCTGGCAGCTGTGGTTCAAGCAACTGGTAATTCCTTAGAGCATTAAGTGTTAAGTTCAACCAGCACAAAAAATGTAAAAGTTATAAAAAATGTTAATCATACTAACTTACACAAAGATGTCATCCAAGCTGGTATAATCAAAAATAAATTTCAACTATGGTTGTACCTTATAAATGTCTATTTAATACGAGGCATTTTCCCATTCTCTTCCAAAATAGGTCAAACTACTCCTCTCTCAAAGAAAATACTACCACTGGGCAGTAATGAATCTCTCGTGGTTGGACAAATTCATTGAGAATTGTGTGCCACATCAACTAAACATCCACATTGTATGGCAAAATCTAGTGGTCCCTTTTGGCCTTGGCCATCTCGGAAGGGTCAGCCCCAAACCCTTTGCCTTAGCCGTCCTGGCCTTGTTGGACTTAAGGGATCTGTGCACTTTGGCACTGCTAAACAGTGCTAAAGTGCTTGTGTTCTCTCCTTTAAACTGTGTAATATTGGCTTACACCCAATTGGCAAATGTAATCTACTTTAGTCACTAGTAAAGTGGTAAAGTGGTATTACACATATCTAGTGCCTGTAAATTAAATGCTACTAGTTGACTAGCAGCACTTATTTTGCCACCCACTTAAGTGGCCCTTTAAAACATGTCTTAAGCCTTACTTTGCAGCCTGTGTGCACAGTTTTAAACTGTGAGTTCGCCCTGGCAAAAACAATCTTTTACCAGGCCTAAATTGTTCTTTTTGATACAGATAAATCCTGGTAGTGAAAAAGTCTTAAATTAATTTTTCGTCTAACTCTCCCTTAGGATAACATTAGGTTACCTTATTACAATTAATAAGAGATAACTTTTCTGTGGGAGCAGGAGTAGATTCATGTTTAGTGTCAGAGGAATTGTAATTTAATACCCTTTTAATGGTGATGTCGGATTTTAAGTCACATTTCTGAAAATAACACTTTTAGAAAGTTTGCATTTACTTCTCCTGGCCATTTAGTGCAGCATCCTGTTTCCTGGGTCACATGACTAGGTGTACTTAGCAGTTGGCCTTTGTGTATGCCTTCCAGACAATATCACAATAGAGGGTATGGGTGTTGGCAGGATGACCCATCCTGACTTGATGATGGAGGTGGTGTTGTCACCTGAACACTTGCATTTGAACGACCCTGCCTCAACTCACACACAAAGAACTTCACACTAGCCCATTGAGAGAGCAGACAGACTGAGACCAGGGTAGGGAAGCAGGAAATTCAAAGCACTTCTCTGGGAGGAAAACTCCAGCAGTGAGTCTTTATTCTGAAGACATGATGACCCCTAGGTCCTGGACCCTTACTTACGATAAGAGGGTGCTCCTCTTGGCCCAACTGTGAGTTTCCTCAGAACTGACACAGCATGACTCGCGACTTCCACATTGCAGCACCTTGCAGCTCCTGAATGGCAACCTGATCAGAACCTCTGCAGTGCAACGTAACTCCATTCAGGAGTTTGCATCACAGTCCTCTCAGCTCCTCATCAGAATTGGTGCAGTGTGTCGCAATTCAGTGCAGGATCTCACATTGCAGCCCTTGCAGCTCTTAAATAGAACTGAAACAGTGTGACACAACACTTGGAACTAGAACATAAAGCACAATTTTCAGTGGGACTAACGTGGTCCCTTTATCTACCCACACTCCATTGTAGTTCACCTGGACTTGAGACTATGTCCTGGTCTGGTGTGGCCAGATAGCAAAAATTGGTGCATTGTTTCTTTTAGGAGCTATATTTACCTTAAATGTGGAAATTTCATATTGTTAGTTCTGCTGATTGGATTTTTGTTGTTTTGGTGTAAAATAATTAATAATTTATTACATTTTACTCTATTTTTCTAAATTGGGGAGGGAGTCTTCTTGTGCTGTATTTTCACTTTATTACTGTTTTTGTGGTGCATAAAAAACTTTACATATTGCTTCTAAGTTAAACCTGACTGTTTTTGTGCCAGGCTACCATAGGGTTAAGCACAGGTTAATTTAGTGACTGTTTCTGATCGGAACTGTGGTGGTTGCTTGAGAAGGGCCCACATCCCCCTCAATCAACAGCCCAATTCATACAATCCCCCTAGAAATGTTGTTTTCAAAAAGAGTGCAGCACAGAAAAGGCAATAATTAGAATCCTGATGGTATTTACATGATACTTGACAATGGTGATCTGCTTCCTTATCTTGCTGAGCCTACCAGCAGCATTCGACACAATTTGCCACAAGCAACTGATCTCAAACCTTGATTTATGCAAGGGATGTAAAGATGACGCACAAAAATGGTTCTCCTGTTTCCTAAAGAACAATACATGATTGATTGGGCTTAGAAACTCCTCATCTCACCACAGTTACATGCATGTCCCTAAGGGATCCATTTTATTTTGTTAAACATATGCGTGACACCACAAAGACTCCTAATGGGGAAAAATGGGCATTGGCATATCAATATATAGAGGACACTTAATAGCTAACATCACAACAAGATATGTACACCCAAGTGTCTAGTAAATGTTCACAAATGAATGAAGAAAACCTTTTGGAAACTAAATACTGCAAAATACGTGATTCTTATTAGATGACCCAATGGCTCTAAATTCAATATGGACTGGCTATCAGAGGTCCACGTTGATGGTTTTAGGTCTACACTTAGTTAATTGGTTGACATCCATCAACTTCTCAATTTACTCACATGGGTACAGCTGCTAGGTTATCTATACACTCATTAAAAATCTTAAACTTCTACCGTCATCAGTAGTCGAAACTACGACAACCCCATTCTTGTAGGCAATCCATGCTCCTCCCTGACACTGAAGGAAGCTTTTTTCCAGAAACAGACAATTTGACTGGAAATTGCAGGTACTGAAGGGACAACACCGGCATCCTCTAGAATACAGAATAAAATTCAAAATGTCTTGCATCTCATTCAAGGCCTTACTGAACCGATGCCTGGATTATTACAGACTCTCCAGAAATAGCAGCAGGAAACACAAACCTAAAAACCGTTGACAAGTTAAGGCTAGAAGCAAACAAATTCGAAATGTGTAATGCTGTCAAAAGATATTTATTTAAAGCAGCGCTCTTCATATGGAACTTGTTTCCAATTACTATAATCTGTAATCAGTTATGTAACCTGAATATGACCACTCTCTCAATATTATTGGCATCAAAGCAAGCAAAAGTAATTTTAAATAGTCATCTCGATACCCTGCTGGTGACTGAAATGTGTCACCTTAAAGGTTCACGGCTCAACTTGTTACTTTCTGTACCTGAAACACACCAATCAGTTAAGAGTCAGGGAGATTAGAGCAGGACAAACAACATTTCAATGTACTGTTTCACAAACCAAGTCTTTTGTCAACATTTGAGCATCATCTGCTTCTGAAGAATCGTTTTCATCAACTAAAACATTACCATTTGTACTCCTGAACCATCAACCCAAGACAATATGAAAACGAGTTCTTGGATATTTACTTGGCAATGCGGTTGTCGAAATATAAAATTATCACTGTCAATGATCTTGCATCTCTCGTCATTGAAAAGCAATTGAAGCATAGCTGACTGTAGAAGGTCTTCCCTATGTGGAAATGCTCCCAAACCTTACTGATATACGGGAGCACAAACTCGACTGGCTTCTTGTATTTACATCAGCATTAACAAAGTTACTATAGGAGAAGCCTTTAGAAAAAAAACTAATTTAGACACATCTAGGAAACTCACAGCCCTTCCTTTAGAAAATGTAAATATTGCTTTTAGTAGACAGCAAACAGCCCAAGCATCGGGGCATTTGAGGAAAAGATTGGTGTAATACCACTACCACCTTCTCTCTTCATTTATTAAATAGATTGCTCTTCTTAGAACGTCCTGAAAAGAAGGGAAAATAATTGGACTAGAGTTTGGAAATGCAAAGGCATTTGGGTGGTAATGTGACTGCATGTGTGACTAAAGTCTTATCTGGATTCTTATTCTGGCTCCACCACTTCAGCACATTGCATGCCTTTAGGCAAATCCTTTCAATTGCCTACACCTCAGCTCTCTCTTCTGCAAAAAAATGCAGCGCACATAAAGAAGTTGTAGCATTAAGCAGCATAAACCGTCTATACATTTTACTGGTCAAACCAAAAAAGCTATGCATTTTAAACGTACAAATTGAAAAGAAAAAAGGCAACTTCTTTTCCATATGCTTCAAAAGATGAAGCATATGTAAAGTAGTTGACATTGTAACCCAGCATCTAGAAAAACAGATAGCCAGTCAATTTGTGGTTTTGTATACACAAACTGTTGTAGTTCTTCGGGATGTAAATCCTTCTCTACATAGTCTGATCGCAAGTCTTCAAGCTCATACTTTTTTATGTAAAGGTATTGTGACAGAAGATTTTAGTTTTCTCCTTAAGGAAGAGCCTCTCTTATTGCAGCTCATATAGAAGCCAGGCTTATATTGTACTTTGTGAGAATATCCCTCATGGAGTGGGAGCGCTCCAATTTTGTGCTGATTGGTATAACTGTTTTTTTACATCTGCACATTGAGGCCCTGCTGTCCAGTCGCCAGTATATGTGTAGTGACCCATAAAATATGGTAAATGGCTAACCACCAATAGGAATATTTAACTTTCCAGTAAGGCCATAGTGCATGGCGCAAAAAACACACCCTTTACATTGTAAATTAAATGTCAACTGTGAACACATCAGTAGCCGTTGCATCATCCACTACTTTGACTCACATTGATTCAGGCACACCCGTGTAGACTTACTCCCGCAGCATTTATAAGTGCTAGCAAACTTGTCAAAACAAACCTGATTTCAATAATAAATAAGTCACCTAAAGTATTCCTTGGAGTAGGTAGGGGATCCAGCATTTAAAAGTGGTGCATGCACAAATCTATTATTGACATGTAGCATTTTTCACTGTAAAGTGCTGCATCTATTAACATGAGAGTAATACAATTCAAATGAACTGCAATTTATGAGAAATCTGATTTGGGATAAGTTACAGAAATGACTTGATCAATATTACACATGTTTATTACTTATTAAAATAAAATTAATTGGTGATTTTTCAAACAATATTTTGTAAAAAAAATAATCATTTTAAACAGTTAGACTTTATCAGCCTGAAACTTAAGTAGGCGAATTAGTGTAAACATGTGAGAAGCTGGCCTCTGTTGGTACTTCCTCTTAGTGAATTGTGTAAATTACTCCCAGAATCAAAAAAATGGCTTAGGCCTTTTGGCAGAAATATGGGAACTTTTGATGTGTCAGTGTCCAAGAAAGTTGCAACAGTTACAGCTTCCAAGCTGTAGTCCTGAAATTTGCTGATCATTCCTGGAAATTCAGTCATGAGTGTAAGCCCATGAGATTACAATTTTGATATTCCTTTAAAATATATCTGCAGTCCATTACTGTTGGGATCTTGTGAACATTAGAACATCATTGTGTAAATGCTTTCCCTTGCTAAAACAAACTTCCCCTTCCCACTGGTACTCCTGCATCTTCCTTTCTCACCCCATGCATTTTAACACATAGTATGGGCTCTTCTGTGTGGTTTTACAGCTGGTAAAAACAGATTTACACAGTAATTCCTCATTGCATCTGATTTTACTTGTTATTGCACAGTACTGGGGTGTTTTACCCCGCACAAATAATAAAATTGAATGCAACTTTCCAGTGTGGTGCATTATTTCTACTACTGTGTAAATCTCAATTAGGGCCATTGTGATACTGGGTTAGATGAAATCCATGGAAAATGTGGGAATGTGCACTCACCAGTGGATAATAAAAGAAGGATAGCATGAGCAGGAATTCATTATTTGTATTCTAATCTCATTGTGATCTGCAATGTGGTCTTGAATTCACTTGCTTGTCTTGTTAATTTCAAAGCTATTATAAACTTTAATAACAGGTAGGTAAAAAACTGAAGGGAGATATGTGCAAAAAGTAGCACCATCAAGCAATATTTCAGTGATTGTTAATGTGGGTCCTCCTCAAGCAACAACTCTGCAATAGTTAGTATATTGGGAATCAAATACCCTGTTGTAGCACTTGACTCTATGATGGTATTTAGGCAGAGCAGTACAAGGCCTATTCAAGGAGAGGTACTATGGGATAGTACCCCAGTGCACAGACACACAACAAACAACACCCAATAAATCAGATCAGCTCAGCGTGTGTCACTTCTTTATACACACTTCTTTATAGTCCACATTAAATTACAAATATAAAGGCAGATGGAAATGCCTGTGGTGGCCCCTAACAGTTCACAGCCCTAATGAGCCCTGAACCCTGTAACCATAATACTTCTGCATATACTAAACACAACTGTTAGAAATGGCGTCTCTAGTTGGCAGCGGTATACACCTTTGTCCAAATAGGGACCTCAATCCTAGTCAGGGTAAGTTGCACACAATCCAAATGATCTTGTGCCCACCCTCTGGTAGCTTTGCACTGAGCAGTCAGGCTTAACTTAGAAGGTAATGTGTAAGTATTTGTGCAGTAAATCATACAGTAAGACAGTGAAAACACCACATAAATACACCACACAGGCTTAGAAAAATATAAGATATTTATCTGGTTAAATGAAGGTCAAAACGATAAAGATTCAATAAGCACAATTTTAAATATCACTTTTGCAAGTTTAAAGAGTCTTAAATCTTAAAAATCAACAGTTGTCTCTTGTTTGCACAAAGTACTTGGTTTGCATCAAAATTATAATGCATGGAGACTGCAGAGGAGGTGATGCATGGAAAAAAAGGTGTGCATCAGATTTTCCAACGCGGCACAGATGATACGTAATTTCTTTCCACACTGCAAGCGGCCTTGCATTGATTTCCAGCACGCAGTCTTGATTCCTCACTGCGATGCAGGAATCTTTTGACGCCCAGGGAAGATGCGTGGAAGTCCTGGCCATGCAATGGGAAAAAGAATTATGGCATGCCGGTTCTGTCCCCACAATCTACTCTCCCAGAAGCAAAACGAATTACTGGGTATTCACATGGCCCAGCAGTCAAATGAGAAAAACTCATTCATGGAAGCTAAATCAGAGAAAATTATAAATCTTATAGTGCTTAAAAGAATGACGATATTACAAAAGTGACACTGATTCTGCACTTGTGTGCAAAACTGGGGTTACTGGTGGTGGGTTGGTAAAACCTTTCTCAATCAACAACTACAGGTCTTGTCAGGATGAAATCACTAGCAAACCACAAATTGAACTGTGCCCAACCCTCAGGTAGCTTGACACAGAGCAGTCAGGCTTATCTTAGAGGTAATCTAGAAAGCATTTATGCAGCACTTTAAACAGTGACACTGTGAAACACACCACAAATATGATCCCACACCAACTTAGAAAAATATAACAATTTAAGTGGAAATAGCACCAAAAAGTCCAAAGTGCCACTCACAGCTATCTGGTTGTGTGAGACCAGGAGAAAATCACAAGTTCAGGCTGATCTCCTTGGTGCACGGGTCAGATACAGGGAGCGGATTAGTCTCACTGAAGAGATACCATCTCAGTCCAATGCAAGGAGTCCTGTTCACTGTGAAGGGGGCTGCCAGGAGCAGGGAAGTGCTTTGCATGGTTGTGAATGTAGCGCAAAGCACACCCTTGGAGTCATGGACGTCATCGCTGTAGCGCGAAAATCCTGTTGCCATTATGAGCCGGCGAGCCAGAGCTTTGCGGTAGTGCTCTCCACGAGTGATGGATGCTGCAGCATGAAGAGTCTGTTGACAGAGCTTTCTGTTAGTGGGCTGTGCGATTGACAGTTTTGGTGCCAATGGGTCCCATGTGGCTGCGAAGAGCCAAACAAAACTTCAATCAAGCCTCTCGGAGGCCACAGCCAGGGTCGAAGATCTGAGCCGCACCACTTGGGTGTCAGGGGATTGCTCCAGCTGGATCTGGTTGCTCGCTCACTTGGTTGGGAGCCTGTTATGTCCCTGTGCCTCTGAACAGGAGGCCAGCAGATGAGCCCTTGGAGTCACTCTGAGATAGGTGCTTGTCCAATTCCCTGTGACTCAGGCAGGAGGGCAGCAGGACAACTGGGCTTCAATCCAGCAAGGCAGCAGTCCAGCATGGCAGTAGTCCAGCAGGGCAGCAATCCAGTAGAGTGGCAGTCCTTTTAGAAGCACAGCAGTCCTTCTTCCTGGAAGAGCTCAACAGATCCAGAAGTGCACTGAAGAGTTGGTGTTTCAGGAATATTTATACCAAGTGCCTCCTTTGAAGTGGGAAAAAATCTTGTGCACCAAATTCCTGCCTCCCCTGCTCTGGATCCAGACTAACTTCAGGGGGTATGCACCCCTTTTTAGGAGGCAGGACGTTGCCTTTTCAAGTGTAAGTAGGGCTGTGCCCAGCTCCACCCTCCCATCTTGACAGTGATGGCCCATCTAGGCACATCTAAGCTCTCTTTTGTTTGTGGCTTTCTAGGAGGAATACACAAAGCCAAACTATCAGCTACATTTTGACCCAGAGAAAGGCTGCGGGCACTAAATGGCTAAGGCAGGAAAATGCCAACATTCTAAAACTGGCATTTTCAAAATTGTAACTTAAAATCCCACTTTAGCATGAGAGAAACATTTTCATTAAAATTCTAAAAATACCAAACATGAACTGGTACCTGTTCCCATTTGGAAGTTACAGCTTATTAAACGTAATAAGGCAACTCCAAGGTTTTCCTATAGGGGAGGTAGGGCTTGCAGTAGAGGAAAATTAATTTAAAAGTTTTTCACTAACAGGGCATATGGAACTTAAAAGTGCATGTCCAACTCTTTAAATACACTGCACCCTGCCCTCTGGGCTGTCCAGGGCCTACCCCAGAGGAGACCTCTATTTACCAAAAAGGAAGGTTTGGGCCTGGCAAAAAATGGTAATTTTGTCAAGTTAAAATAGCAGTTTACAGTTGCGCACACATGATACAATGGCAGGCTTGAGAAATGTGTAAAGGGCTACTTAGGTGATTGGCACAATAAGCGCTGCAATAAGCGCTGCAGGCCCACTAGTAGCATTTAACTTACCGGGCGTAGGTGCATGTAGTACCATTTAACTAGTGTCTTATAAGTGAAATCAATGTGCCGATTGAGGATAAGCCTATTTTTACTATGTTTTAAGGAGTGAGCACATGCGCTTTAGCACTGGAGGAAGGCAATCACAATAGACTCTTGAACTACCTCTGGCAAAACTGTACTTTGGTGCAGCTATCACCCTTAATGTATAATACAATAAGAACTATAGAAAACCTTTCACTAAGAGTGTCCACTCACATAAGTCCTACACCAGATCAGCACCAATCCTTGAAGTGTCCCTTAAAGGAATCCTACCTATTACCAAATAGTGCGATGAGTAGGATGATAGTTCCACTCTCTGAGCTGGTGCATGTGCTCACAAGCCAGAACTTGTTTTCCCCAGCTGAGCAATTGCAGATCCTGTTTTAAGACGCTGGCACTTGTGGCTAGCACACTCAAACCCTTTTAATAGAGTTTTCCTGGCTGATAATTTTTGAAAAACAGATAGTCCAAAAGCAAAAATCCCATGGGGTTTTATGAGTTGGAATCTATTTTCATTCAGTTAAGAATAGAACTAAAACCTGCTTTTAGTATACCGTTTCTGTGTTTTGTCATGAGGAGTGTTACTATTTCCCACTTTAACAGTACTCAATTTATTGAATTTGACATTTTTCTCCCCTGAATTTGTCTTGCCAACATTAAAACTTGTGACCGTCAATCACTGTTCCTTTCAGCAGCCATCGTTCCACTTAATGAGTATCCTGCCTCGTACGAAAGTTCAGTTCCTTGGAAAGTGTTAGGATAAAAGTCAAATGTACACCAACTGAGCAGGCGTATGGCAGGGCAAGTTCAGCTAATTTTGCCTACAGACAGTTACCAGCAACAACAGATTGGTAAAAACTCTTGGCCTTAGAGTGTATTGCTCCTGTCTGAATACAGAGTGGATTACCAGATTACCTTGTGCTAGGAATAATAACAGGTTATAGTATGATGAAGGAGCAGCAATCCATGAACATCTAATGGGAAATGTATGAACGTAGCTATATGAAAAACTATAAAAGAGGTGAAATGCAAATGTAAAGAAAACATATTGTACTGTTAGGAGTTCCTTCCTCATTAGAAAAGTAGAAAATTAGTCATCAAATATACATTAAAAACGCAAATGCTCACAACCAGAAGATACAGGAGTGTCATTGTCAGGCCTTTTCAAACTCGGATATGATTTTAAGAATTACTTTATTTCACCTTTATAATGTTCTTCCTTCTCGGCTTTAAGAAGTTAAAAATGTACCACCAGCTGCAGAAATAATTCCTGTTGACGTAACAATCATTGTTTTATTTGACTCTTTTTCGATGTTTCGATGTGGTTTTCAGTTTTTCTTTCTAGCACCAGTAACTTCAGTTGACCTGTTAAAACAATTATCTCCACATGAATAGCCTGCAAATGTAGCAGTCTGATAATGTTTTTCTTTTGCTGATCATCTACTCGCCGAATATTTTTTATGCTTCTGTGCTTTCACAAAAAAATCTTATGCAGCACATTTATGCACTGGATATTCTAAAAATACAGGAATAAGGGGAATAAAGTCAGAAAACTGCTGAACAAGCTTATTTCAAGCGTGGCAATATTCCCTGAACGATACGCCACTCGTTGGTTGATTAAAATGTGTGAGAAACCCTTCATTCCCCAGTAGCCTAAGATACTGACTGTAAAAATACTAATGTGCTACCGCTTTACTATAGCTAGTCATGTGAGATGTTCGAACGCATTCCCACTGAAGAAAAGAGTAGTAGAACCTGCCGACTTCCGCTTGCTTAAAGATCTCGCCTGCCATTGCTCAGCTTTTCTGTTCCTGACACCATTTTAGACTACCACAGCAGACTTAAGAGACGGTTGTACCTTTGTCTCAATCCTCATGTGTCTTTTTACATGACCAATCCTGCGCATTGGCAAAATAATATTACTTAGACCCATATGTTGGGTAGCCTATAGTTAGTGGCGTAACAGAACTTAAGAGGCCCCCTGCAAAGTGCATGTGGGGACCCCCCTCATTGACCCCCTGATCAAGTCAGGACCTAATAGACCAGAGGCCGGCCGGGGCACAGCACAGTGTGTTACTGCATGCTGCTGAGGGGGCTCCCTAAATCTTCGTGGCTGAAGGCGCTACTGTTACCCTACAACCTATAGTTTTATTAAAGGAGAACCACAGAAAGTTATTCAGCGTGCATATGCAAGAGACCATGCATAAATCCCAAGGGGAATTCTAATGTAGGTTAATTTCTCAGCATAAACCTCACTCTTACAAGTTACTTGGTCCTTCCCCTCGTGGACGCATACATGCATGGTGGTCTATTGATCCCAAACTTCTGAAACTACATTCCATAAGCATGGCCACATACATGAGGCATGAGCTGCATATCTGTAATGTTAATAGCATATGTAAGTTTAGTAAAATTAAGAAACTTAAAATAATTTGCTGAGATTTATTTTCTATGTTTTACTGTTCTCATAACAAAGTTATTTTTTTCAGCCAGTCAGCTACACTACTGCATACATAATTTGCTGGGACATATCTGAAAAGAATCATCTAAATGTAGTTGCACCTTCTTTGAACCTCTGCCAAGAATGTTGAAATTTGGCCAATCCAGGAAAACACACCAAATGATAATTAGCATAAATGGTATGGCTAACTGAACTTTCAGGCTAAAAGCAACCTTTTGGTTCCAATAGTTAGTTGACAAACCCTATTTTAATGAAGAAGGGGGCGGAAATACAGGAAGGGGAGAATATTTACCAAAAGCAGACACATGTAGCATTTTGGAATTGGAAGAAAGTGGGGTGTATGGTTTAGCTGGGTCAAACAAATCACAGTTTGGTGAAAGGGAGTATATGCCATTAGTGATTTAAAACTATACCAAAAGAGTTAGTTGTGGCCATTATATAATGCCATGTAGACCTAGAAGCCCAGAAATACTGGTTTGATTTAAGAAGCAAATACTGCTTCCATGGGTCAAGTATCAAGGTTCAACTATCCCTTACTCCTGTGATTTTTGGTCAGGTTTATCTTAACAAATTTGGAGATTCAGGCTTCCTGACTACTGGAGGGACAGTAACGTATCTTGCCTGTGCTTTGTACTGTTGTATTAGTATAGTCTCATGTTTTAACAATCCAGAATGCATGATAACTGTGGAATAAAGGTAAAACACTGCAAAACACTTCTGGAAAGAAGCTGAAAGCCTTCCTTCCATGTACAATAGGCCAGGTTCTTTACATTGGGCATGGAAAAGTCTTTAATATCTATTGGTCTAGTGGTTTACCCGGGCTTAGTCAAAAGGCAACCAGCTTAACGGGTTGTACATGATTTGTGAGAAAGAGGTTTGCAAAAGACTTCTGCAGAATTCCATCAAGGATTGTCCAGAATATGACAATAACAATTCTTAGTTTGCAAAAAATAGACTGTTTCTGGAACCCACCATTATTAAGCACGAGCACCAATCTGAAAGTGATGCAACCTTCTTGGCCTTTGCCAGACTTATAGCCTATTCAGCTGTTTCTCATTTCTGATAGGCTCTTCTTAGCTGTTGAACCAGGAACTGACTGGAAGAAGCCACCCTGCATATTGAAGAACCTTGCATCGAGCAGCTGCCATGAAGAGTTATGAAAGCTACTCCATTTTTTATGGAAATCCAAAATCTGGAGAAGAATCTCCCAGGATACTTTCTTCCACCCTAGGGATAATATGGTACAGGAGGAAATTAAACTGGTAAATTCTCCTTCATATTCAGAATTTCTTCCAGAAAGAATAAGACTAATCATTACCAACCAATTCTGAATGAGGTCCACAGTCATTACTCTAGCTTATGCTTCAGAAAAGACCTGTATTCATTTCATTGATACACAGAACAATTCAGTAGAAACGCAGCCCCATCATACATGTGGTGCTAGAAATAATACACAAGTAAACATACAGTGTATGAAAGCGCATCTTTTCTTGATCCTGGACAAATTCTTATCAATTTGTAACTTCACTGCCATTGCAAACATCCACAATGGATCAAAACCAGATAACAAGTTCACAAATGACCGACTGAGTTGCCAGCCATCTATCCAAACTACCAACACACTTATCAGGTAGCCTCTGTTCAGACTCAAGAGAATCAATTGCCGGCTTCCTAATCTGGATCTTTTATCAACCTCCCTTCATTCTCCACATCCATGCTTGTTTTAATTTGCAGCTTTTAACTGACCCACTTGTCTCTCCATCAACAATTCCCACTCAAAAATAAATTGCTTTCTATTGCATCTTTCCTTAACTTTGAAGAGCATCTGTTAGACTTTTCTGTTGCTTTGACCTTCTTCAGTAGCCTCCCATGGGCATATTTGTCATTGAGCTGAACCATAATCAAAGGTTCTATCTACCTCACTGTCAATGACCCACATGTGGATTGAATTTGATAACAATTCATTATCTCCTAGTTTCGAACCCTTGGCTTTAATCCTCCAGACAATGATCTACAAAACCTTTAAAGTCTGATCCCGTCACTGCAGATTGGGATAAAATATTCCCATATATGTTTATCTTAAACTATTTTCTAGAAATCTTTAATATTGATCCCACTTACATCCTTTATATCCTCCTTCTCTAAAGTGTCTTTTAGACATCTGAGCTATTACTACAAAGATTTGTCGCTTACAGAGGTTGTCTTTGTGTTCAGTATCAGTACTGTTTCATAGCATTTTTCAAACTTTATTTCACTTTCTTTGTAGTGTTCTCTGTTCACCACATCATCTCCTTAAGTGTATGCTTAGAAGGAGATCTTTTGGAGCCTCCTGTCTGTCCTATCCCTACATGTTGACAAAAATCTTATCATTTGTGAGCTCCAGAATGTAGTACTGGTCCTGCTGATATTTATCTTTTGAAATCTCAAGAGTTCTCATGTTGTTTCTTCTATCATTATGCTTAATTTATTTTAGTTTTTTTTCCAATTGTGTGTCTCAAATTACACTCCCAATGATGTTGGGAGCAACCTGATTAAAGTCAGTGTAAAACTTCCTCTACCCAAGGGTTGAACAAACTAACTCTGACACCAGCCCACTCCATCAGGAATACTATTACATATGCAGCACATTTTCATTTAGATGTATCTGCTTTAGCTGCCTGTTCTCTGCAGAGGTGAGCATGCCTCCCCCTGTGAAGTATGCTAACACAGCTGCCCCCACCCCTTAGAGTGTCTGTGATGGGCACCTGTACTAATTTTAGGAAATTGTGACTCATTTTTCACCAACAGACCATGACCCAGGGCAAGTAAGAAAAGCAGAAAGGAAAAATGGAATGAAGGCGAAAGAGAGATGGGAAAAGAGTGATAAAGGCAAATAATGGATGAAAAAAACCTTGCAAGAGTAATATTAAGCTAGAGCAAGTAGAGAGATAAAAGGGGAAAATCACATGCTTCAGAGTTATTGTTGTGTGCAGCAGTTTCCTGTTAACAATAAAAACACCAACATATCACTGTTGATTAATGTCCCTGCTAGACAGATCCCAGTTGCATCTAATGGCACTTTTGACTCAACATAAAGTAGTGCAAAGAGATAATGTGCCTGCTACAAAGCACATGTAACATATAGATCAAGGAGGAATTATATTTCATGTAGATAGCACAGTAGTTTACTGTTTTGCCACAGAGACACTTCTGTTACTTGAAGTTCATAAGTTACAATCGTAATATAGAAAAGTGAGTTATGAATAGCATCAAAGCTAAAAAGTGTTCACTTGGATAGAAACAAATTCTTATTAGTTAAGTCAAGACTAACCTCTTTATTGTGTTTTAAATTCAGAATTTTTGCTTCTCTATACCAAGCACTCTTAAAATATAATGCCTACCAATATGGATGACGCAACTCCTACATCATGTAGCCCTCATTGTCTTGTGTAATATTTACTGTAAACTGATTTACACACTTGTATGATTAGTTGTCTCTGTGTAATATGTGTGGGATATAAAGTGTTCTGGCACTATGGATTGGTATGAGTAGGGCTACACAAGAAATTAAATCGATGTGAGGGGGTATAGAGAGATGTAGGGCATGGAGGGTGACAGTGAGGAAATCTGTGAAGAAGGAGGGGATTGAGGTACGTTGACAAAGACTGTCACACCGGGCACCACTAGAACTAGAGCCAGCCCGGCATGGAAAGCTGTCTGTCAGTTACATTCTGTATTTAGGGCCTGAATTACAAAGGTAAAGTTAGACTTTTTGTCTGAGTTTAGACTAAAAGTGTTGGAAAATGGGTTATTGGTAAGGGCAGGTAAGTACCTACACTTAGCAACTGGCCACTAACCTCCACTTAGGTCTAGTTAGGTCTCAGTAAATGAACACCCAGCTCAACCCTTGGTAGCTTGGCAACGAGCATCAAGGCTTAACTTAGGAGACAGAGTGTAAAGCATTCAAATATCACAAAACAGTAATTAAATAAAACACAGGAAACAGTTTAAAAATCCAAAACCAATTTAGAAAAATAGATTATATTTCTATCTTTAAAATGACACAAAAATGAATAAAAGTGGATAAGGGGAACCGGAGATATGAATTTTTTAAGAATTATTGTTTTTTTAGCGCCTAGAAACAAAAAGCGCCAATCGGGTCTTCTGGTTGCACCTTGACCGGGGCAAAGTCAAAGTTTAAGGCCAACCGCGATGGAGCCCTGCTCGGCTACAGCTCGCGGGAGGCCTCGGTCAAAAGTTTACCTTTGGACTTAGTCTCTTTTCTGAAGATTTTCTTCAGCGGGACAAACCTGCCAGTCCAATCCGACCTCCTGGAACTCTTCTCCGGATACGCGCTGCGGGAGCCCTCGGTGGAGATTTTTACCTTCGGACTTAGTCGTTTTTTTCAAGGTGAAAATCGTTCGACCGGGGCAAACCTGGATCTTGATCCGACGTCCTTGGAGCCCTCCTCGGATACGCTGGCTGGGAGGTCCCGGTCAACTTTTTACCTTCTTACTTAGTCTCTTTTTTGCAGATTTTCTTCCCAGGGACAAACCTACAAATCAGGCTGGGTCACAGTTGAGGCAAGCCGGCTAGAGTTGCCACGGCAGGTCGGTCCCTCTATGGAGCTTTTTTTCAAAAGTACTCCAAACTTCTGGGGCTTCTCCCAGATGTTCTTTTAAGGTTCTTTTGGGGTCCACAGCTCACCCCAAGGGTCCAGAAGCTCTGAGATGATCCTTGGGGGTGTGGACTACAACTCCCAGAATGCACCTGGCACAAACTCCTTTTTGGTCACTGGGCAGTGGTCAGCTGGTTGATTTCTTCAGGAGTTGGTGCAGGGGACTCTGGTTAGCAATTTTTCACCTGTAGCAAACAGGGAGTCCCTCCTTGAACCAGTTGAAGCGAGGCAAAGTTTTTCTTGTGGTGAAGCCCAAGTGTGCAGCTGCTGCAGTCCTTCTGAGTGCAGGTTCCAGGTGCAGGCCAGGGGTCCAGCAGGGCAGTCCTTCTTCTTCTGTAGTTCTTCCTGGTAGGGATCTGGTAGGGAACTGAGGTGTGGGTGCAGGTCTGCCAGTTTTATCCTTGCTCCTGGGTGAAAAACAGGGGGGTCCTGGTTCTCCAATCAGGGGCAGGGTCCTTCCCCCTGTGATGACCACTTCCTGGGAAGTGTGGCAAAAATCAATCCCAGGAGGCAACATTCCTCAAAAATCCATCATGGCTGAAAATAATTTTTGGAGGCTACATCTGGCTGAGCCCACCCACTGGTGTGGCTAAAAATCATAAACACACCCCTCTCCTGCCCTCTCCTAATCTAATCAAGGGGGCACCTAGTTGTCTGGGGTTGCAGGATGTGGGGGTGTTGCTGGGTTGCTCCAAATGTCCTTCTCTGCCTTTGAAGACCAGTTTGGCAGCCCTCCCCCTTCCTGTCTCACCATCTGCTGAGGGGAAATTCCCTCTCACAGGCACATCTCTTTGTGTGAAGCCAGGCCACTTCACACCTCATCAAAGCAGCCTTGCCAGGCTGCCAGAGGCTGGCCAATCAGGGCACCGCAGCAAAAACAATGCAGGGCTAAAATTTGCAACTTTTCAGGTAAAGTTTAAAACTCTTTACCTGAACAAGTTATATTAAATCCCACAACTGGAAGTTGTGGGATTTATTATAACAATTAATTTGTTATCAAACTGCTGTTTTAGAAGAATCTGGCTTCTCTCATTCCAGTAATGAGGGGGTTAAGACAGCTGTGAGCCAGTCTGAGCCTCCGTGTGAGCCAGGTTTTTTGGCAGTTGAAGTGCTTTCCTTAACTGATATCACTGAGAACAGAGCTCAGAATGTGATTAACGAGGTACTGTCGCAAAATGTGCAGTTACTGGCACAAGTAAAACAAAAGATTTTAGAGTTTCTTACTGTTTGCACTAAGCAAGAGACACCGAGTTTCATTTGCTTGTTTGATTTTTGGAAACAGTATAGCCCTCATCTCAGTGAAATCTTAACACTTTGGTATAAAGTCACTAGGAAAAAATATAAGCAGCTGCGCGCTTGTGATTTGGCAAATGAAATAATGCAGACTTTAGCTTTCTGCGCCGTGCAAGAGGGAAACACTGATTTACATGTAAATCAGGGACAGGGTGAGAAAAGAGTGCCCCTAGCCAGGATCATACACTGGATCGGGTACATGCAAGCCAGGGCTAGAGTCACTGCAGCCCTACATGAACAGGTCTCACAAGCCCCTTTTCAGGATGTGGAGAGGGTGCAGGGAGTACCACAGGTAAAAGAGTCACCAGTGAAATTGAGTGAACCATTTGAATTTGTGTCCCCTGAGGATAAAAAACATGTTTGTTTGACTAATGATTCATTGACTGAAGAGCTGTTTTCTAGCACAGGAGAAGGAACAGCGTTGTACAATGTGTGTCAGACTTTACAGCAAGAGCTGCTTGACATGTGTCATTTTTACACTGATTCTTGTTTCACTGCCAATGGTTTAGCCGTTTGGTTTTCCACATGGCTTGTACCTAACTGGTTCAATTCCCTTGCAGATGTTAAAGAGAAAAATTCAGAGTCTGAAGTGTACACCCAGAATTCTGACTTAGTGTGGATGGCTAAGTGGGTGCACCAGAAATGTGAACAGCTGGGAGAAAAAGCCAATTACAGGTGGGCAGAGATGAGAGAGATGCACATTCCCCTAGATTTGATAAAAACTGTGCAGCACGCACAAGAGCAATCTGCCCCACAAACAGTCACATAGCAGTTGGGGAGAGGAAAGTTACCAGGACGGATATGGCAAATTGATCAGGTTTTAGGGCGAGTGATTGCTGCTGATTACCAAGGAGAAATTAAAATTATGCTGATAACTGGAAAAGAATATGATTCATTCATACAAATTGGAGACAGAATGGCCCAACTTGTCAAAAGTGCAGTGAATGGAGGTTTGGTAAAGAAGGAGTCTGCCCCAGCCCTTCTGACAGTGCAAGAAAAGGGAAGCTGTGGTGCAGCAGATAAAAACCTCAGTGCTGAGGTATGGGTTGAAGCCCCAGATGACCCTCCAGAACCTGCAGAAAGTATAACAAAGGGCCCCAAAAACGTCTTGCTGATTATAAAACAGGGAAAGGAAGAGGAAGGGAACATTTCAGATGACAAATGTTATTTGCAAGAAAAGTCATACTTTTTTCTTTTGCAGATCCTACCACGTTTCGCCACTGACCCTAAGTGTGCTGTGTGGTCTCCCTCTGGGTGTGTGCGTGTGGGGTCGGGGAAAGGACCGAACCCCCAACCTGAACCTGACTGAGTAAAGTACAAGCACCATGGATCCATTTTGCGCAAATGGCGCCTTCAGTTCAAGTTCAACTTGCTTGATTGCAGTCTTCAACTGTAACTAAGCAACCTTAACAGTGAACTGTCTGTGTTTTTTTTTTTCGTGTGGAACTCTGACTTTCACTTACCTTCCAGCAAACCTTTCAGGTGGACCGTGCAACTTTACATAAGTAGAACTCATGCTACATCATATTGCTGTTTTAGAGACACTGTTATCCCAATCAGAGTATATAAGTTTCAGTCTTTTCTGTGCAGATGTATCTAATGTGAAAGGTTATGAGATCAATATGTTAATCCACTTCCATTGCTTTACAGTGATTGCTTTTATCATTCAAATCTGATTTGCTGATAATGTTTTTTTTGTGCTGATGTTTTTTTTGTTTTTGTTTGAAATAAGAGGTATGTGAAACAAAAATTCATTGGTCATAGGGTGGAATGTGATGCTATTGTGTTTGACCAATGACTTTGTGTTTCACCACTGTGCATATTAGTTGCTCAATGTTCACCAGTAGCACATTATATGTTTTGTTCAGTTTAGCTGCCTATTGGCTTTAACATGGAGTTAGCCATTTCATTCTGTATTCAGTTTAGCCGCCTATTGGCTTTGACATGATATTAGATATTACATTTTGTATTTAGCTCAGCTGCCTATTGGCTTTGTCATGGCATTAGACATTACATTCTGTATTCAGTTTAGCTGCCTATTGGCTTTGACATGATATTAAACATTACATTTGATATTTAGGTTAGCTGCCTATTGGCTTTGACATGACATTAGATATTACAATTGATATTTAGGTTAGCTGCCTATTGGCTTTAACGTGGAGTTAGACATTGCAGTTGAGACATTGCAGAGATGTCTGTGTTTTTTCCAAGCTGTGTTTTTCCACAAGATGAACCAAGCTGTTTTCTTCACACCAGACCTTAGCTGATAAGAGCACGTAGATTTTGTGTTTACCTCGCAATCCAGTCTGAGAGTGGAATGGCTCAAGAGAACTGGCCATTCTCCAAGGTCGTTCAGATCTCACACTGAGTTTGCTTTTAAGGATGACTCTGGGCTACAGTGAGGTAGGATTGGAATCTGCTTGACTTCAGACTGGAGCTAGACGTCAGTTGCCAGTCTCCCGTTTGGTTAGATTATCTCTTTCTCGCAGTTGACTGGAGTCATCAATTTGCAGACCCCAGAAAGATGAAGCTGAATATAGGCCCTACTTGCCCATACGGTGATGAATTTAGACTTTTATGCTTTGCTTTGCAATTATATTCATATATATTTGCTGTGTACATTGCAACTGAGAAGTACTGTGATATATTTTGCTTTCATTGCTGCGACTACTCTTTTAAACGTGTGCTTGAAATCTACTAATTTTGTCTCCCATGAACTTGTGGGTGGGGGAGGATTAACACAGAGAGGTTCTGTAAGCTCCAATAGGAGATATGTAGGAAAGCAGAACACCTACCATATACTAGGGACTTATAGGTAGGTTGACTTAGCCAATTATAATTAGCCTAATTTGCATATTAATTTTACACAGAGCACAGGCCCTGGGACTAGTTAGCAGTACCCAGGACACCCTCAGAGTCAGGAAAACACCAGCAAAAAGTGGAAAATGGGGGCAAAAAGTTAGTGGGCCTCTGCAATCAGCCCTGTTTTTTCACAAAAAGTCTAACATTACAACTTTTCGGTATTCAGAAAGGTAAGATAAGAGTCATATCTTTATGTCTGTTCTCTGGTCAGAATCTCTGAACTCGGGGAGAATTCCACCCTGAGTTTGGAGATTCTGTCCCGAGGGAGGACGCAAAGATACACCTTGTATATTACCTTTCTGATTACCAAAAAGTCATAAAGTTAGACTTTTGGTCTAAACTCAGACCAAACATCTAACTTTACCCTTGTGAATCAGGCCCTCAGTTTTTTTTTTTTTTTTAACTCTGGCACAAAGACATTGGCAACAAGGAGAAATGTGGCAGTAAATCTGTTCTGGCTTAGAATATCTAATGAAGTTGAAGCACCATCTGCAGGGATCTTTGTGTGCCCAATAAATCTCAGGGAATAATAATAATGGTAAGATAATTATGGTGGTTAATGCATTTGCTGGAGAGTTCTGTGTTTTGTCTAGTTACAGTTCAAAATACAGAAAATGGTTGTATTAAGCTTGTTAATTGCATTAACACTTGTACAGACCAATAGATCTCACATTCTTTCAGTGCATGCATATATTTTTTATATAGTGATTTAACAAAGCCAATAGCTTTCTCCCAAATCCCTGTTTCTCTTAAATACTTGTAAAATGATAATCTGTATGTCTTTGTCTTTGTTTCCTCTCCATTGCTCTGGCATCTACGTGTGAGGCTCCAGATTGCTCCCAGCCAGTGCTACTTGAATAAAAGGAGGGCTGATGGCCCTTTAAATGAGCCATTTGTCTTAGGCCCAGGTGGAGGTGAAAATAAAAAGCCCCCTCACCGGCTGTACATTGGTGCACGGAACAGAAAACAAACAACATGCAGGCACTTCTGAATGTTTTCTCGTGTTGGAAAATTACACCAGGACAACTTCAGCAAAATTATTGGAGCCCAACTGCTCGACATACATAGCCAAGAACATGAACTAGACAATGAAAGTCACTTGAGCTCGGAAGCCATGCAGACCAGGATCTCGGGTTTCACAGTACTCCAGACAACTATCTGGTGCAGCAGCAAGATAACAACTTTCTTTTCTCTTATAAACAGAAGAACGGGAGAAAGAGAGGGAGAGAGAGAGAGAATAAACAAGTAAGTGAGATGAGAGCAGGCGGGCTGTGGGTGGCAAGATAGAAAGATAAGAGGAGATACAAGGAGGAGAGAAAACAGAACACTAAATAAATGTTACAAATGTGACCAGAGCATCACAAAGAAACTCCATCTGAGGACCAACAAACAGAATGAGAGACAGCAAGGGGAAGAAACAAAAAGAACCAGATGAAGACAACGAGGAAGAGATGAATCATAGGGTTGCGGGGGTGGAGCAGAATGAGAAATAAATTGTGAAAGAGAGGGGAAAAAAGAGTGTGACAGTGCGAGTGAGAGAGAGCATGTGGGACAGAGGGTTATGCACATAGCCTCGAGGTACTACACAGCCATCACTGGATATAATTTGGTACACTGTACCATTAGGTTGTCCGTCTCAGCCAAAATCACAACAATCAGAACCAAAGCAAAAGCATGCAGTGTACTGTTTTGTTGCCTTTTAATGTACGTTTTCCAACAATGTGTTCCTATTTAACTTTATATTATCACATAAGTTTCACCAATGACAACAGGTTTGCTCTGAAGAGCAAAATGGCGATATATTGTTTTCAGGTTGAAAAAGAGGGATCAAAGAGCACAGCATTGAACGAACGGGTTGGAGTACATAAAGGTCAGGCATCAAGAGAAGAAAAACACAGGCAGTTCAAAGTGTGGTGTTTCATCGCTTCTCTCGGCTATACATGAATCAAACCACTGGATCACATTTCAATTCAATTGCAAATTTTAGGACCAAAGGTCTCTATTCCTATTGTTATTCATCATAAAGATATTTTGTTCACTGCATAAAATAAAACATTTTCAGGTTTAAATGCTAATTCCTAGCAGAGTAGAATTTAGCGGGGTTTTTGTTGCTGCAATGCAAACGTCCCTTTTCTTATGTATGTCACACTGGGCACATAATAATTTCAATATTTAAAATAAAATACAGGTAATTTAACTCATATAGACTACTTACATCCGCAAAGATTTCGATCGAATTGGCACCTACGTTCCTGGGGATCCTAATAACCTTCAAAGAACCCTTCATAAATGAGACAGATTGGAGAGTTTCAAAGCTGCACCCTCATATGGCGTTATGGGCAGATACGAGAAACCATATAACACGACTGGTCTGTAATCCTTACCATGGCTGGTTGCATTGCTTATTCCAGTGGGTCGCTCCTCTGCCCCTGCTGGCTGGACACATTTGACCAGACTCATCTGACCACAGACCGGCGCTAGTTATACAATGCCTGTTTCTAGGTATTACTCTGTGCCACTGATGAGGCAGACACCCCATAGCATATACTAGAGCTGGTAGCATAACATTTAGAAGCTTCTGAGTGGATTCCTCTGAAAGTCAGGACGTATACCATGGGTGGTTCCCTAAAGCTCGTCCTGTCACCACAGGGTGGACTTCTAAGAATATATGCTGCATCTGGTCGCATACATTCAAACCTGAGTGTTGCTCCAATTGCTGCTTTCATTCCTTGATGCACCCTAATTTGTTTTAGCATATAATGTGGGTAGTTGTATAATCCCAGTTACTACATATACTGTATAATCTGGGCCACAGGGGAAAGTATGCGGAACTACCCATGTCTCCATGAACCTGGCCACGGGGGAGTGTTGTAAATGAAAGCACTTTTCTTGCTTTGCTTAAGTTTCTAAGGCTAAAAGTAGTTGAAATGTAAATAAAGGGCTTACATGAACTAGACTAGTGGTTCCTAACCTTTCGACTTCTATGGACTCCCAATTTATCATTACTGGAACCCGAGGACCCCTCCTCCCCTGAGTCATTACTGGAAGCCGGGGAACAAGGCCTAAACATTGTTGATGCTTTGAACCACAAAACAATACGCAAAAAATGCAGGAACAAGCATTCCATCAAACACATACACAAATTATAACGCATTTTATTTCATTTGCAAACAAATAAAATAAACATTTAGATTTTTATATGAAGGTTGGAGCTTTTCTAAATTGAATTGAAGCTACACATAATTGGTACTGTTTTCTGTTTGATGCTCCTGCACTGCTCCCATGACTCAATCTAAGGATACTAATTTAATTTTTTGCCTCCAATTTCAACTTCCTTGACATTTGCAGTACGCTTTAAAATATTCAATTGTACATTTAGCCACTTTATGTATATTCACTTTATTAATCTGTTAATATTAGTTAATTTCTAAGCAGTCCCGGACCCCTGCGGAGGCTTTGCAGATCCCCAGGGCTCCCCGGACCACAGGTTAGAACCACTGAAGTAGGCCACATGAAATTAATTACTTCCTGTCTTACAATTACTATGTCAAACTACTAAATCTACTAGAATTATAAGGAAATTCACCTTTGAAGGTCTTCTCTAAACTGCCTATTTTATGCTAAAAAAAGCTGTACCACTATGCCCCATCAGATTGATCGAATTAAGGTAAACCAACTGGACTGATATATCTGGGAGGTAAGCAACTTGCTCTGCTCTGTATATTCCCCTCCTGTTTAAATTTGACAATCGTCTTTCTATCCCATCTAAGCACCATCTTGCTATTTGCAGCAAAGGGTCCTTTTATGATGAAAGGGGATTATAATGGCCAAGTTGATGAGACACTGGACAGGGCAGGGCTGCCACTGTTGACAATACCCACAAGCGGCACACTGGCACCCTTTGACAGAGTCCTGCTTCCATGTGATGAGGTGACGCAACATTACATTCTGGCCCAGGGAGGGGAGACCTTTCTTTCCAAAGTCATTAAATCACTGTCACATCTTGATAATTTCTTTATTCTGAATGTTTGTCTTAACTGGATAGTGACAGTCAAACTTCATGCAAAGGGACGGTCGGATCATGCTCAGTTGGATCTCCAAATTCAGCAAGATGGTATTCACTCTCCATTGAAGTGGAAATTAAACACTTGGTGGTTAGCAAAAAAAACTTTCATGGACATGTTTAGAGCAACATCCCCCTAATATTTTAAAGAAAACACGGGTTTAGTGTGATCACCGGGAAACTTACGGAGTGTCTCTAGAACGGTGACAAGTGGTGATATAATCCACAAGACAGCTTTCCAGAATTGTGGGAAGCTTTTTATCATTCACACACTTGAAGAGGCAGTGGCAGATGCTGAGAGGGCTTATATACCCACTGCCTCTCCAGTACTCCTTTATAGACATACCAATACCCCCAAATCGTGTTGAGACAAACTCAGCTTGATGAAGCAAAGAAAATTTGGAAAGCCTCTCAATGCTGGCTGTATGAGCATGGTAAAAAAACTGGCAAACAGTTACACTGGCTTAGTCAAAGGGCAGATAAATGCACCCACATCAGTCATATTGAAGGTGCGAACAGTGCTCTCATAAGTGTACCGGAACCCATGGCTGAGACATTTGTGAATATTATTCCTCCATCTGTGCTGACTAACTTCCTACATCAATGGATAAGGGTTGTAACTTCATTGTCTCAATACACTTAGGCCACACAAAAAACCACACTGGTTATTGTAACTTGTGATATATTACACTTCGATTAGAGTGGATTTATAGTGCACCTCTCTATCAGGCATAATATACATTGACTACACAATACAATGCATGCATTGCGTTTCTTTGGAAATCTGGTGCAGCAATTTTGTCCTTGTTGGGCCACTTTAGCATAAAACAAAAATTATGCTAATGTGGCTCAGGGAGGAACTAGGCCCTCTTAAATCGGGGCCTAAATCTCCCCACCTTGGACATACCAGAGAAAAGAATGCAGATAATTACCCTGCTATGACAATTACAGAATACCAATGTTAACGACAAGAAAATGCAGGAATGTCTGTACAATAACGTGATGAGCGATAGACAGGAAGAAACTGATATATGGGCCCGTATTTATACTTTTTGACGCTAAACTGCGCTAACGCAGTTTAGCGTCAAAAAGTTTAGCGCCGGCTAACGCCATTCTGAAGCGCCATGCGGGCGCCGGATTTATTGAATGGCGTTAGCCGGCGCTAGCAGACCGGCGCTGCCTGGTGTGCGTGGAAAAAAAACACTACACCAGGCAGCGCCGGCGTTGGGGAAAATGGCGTTAGGGCGTCTTAAAATGGTGCAAGTCAGGTTGACGCAAAAAAATCGCCTCCACCCGATTTGCGCCATTTTTAACGACGCCCAGACGCCATTTACATGACTCCTGTCTTAGTAAAGACAGGAGTCATGCCCCCTTGCCCAATGGCCATGCCCAGGGGACTTATGTCCCCTGGGCATGGTCATTGGGCATTGAGGCATGTAGGGGGGCACAAATCAGGCCCCCCTATGCCAAAAAAAATAATAAAAAATAAAATTATACTTACCTGAACTTACCTGAATGTCCCTGGGATGGGTCCCTCCATCCTTGGGTGTCCTCCTGGGGTGGGCAAGGGTGGCAGGGGGGGTCCCTGGGGGCATGGGAGGGCAGCTGTGGGCTCATTTTGAGCCCACAGGTCCCTTAACGCCTGCCCTGACCCAGGCGTTAAAAAGAGGCGCAAATGCGGGTTTTTTTGACCCGCCCACTCCCGGGCGTCATTTTTGCCCGGGAGTATAAATACGACGCATTTGTGTCGCAGTCATTTTTTTGGACGGGAACGCCTACCTTGCATCTCATTAACGCAAGGAAGGCGTTCACGCAAAAAAATGACGCTCTTTCCTCATACTTTGGCGCTAGACGCGTCTAACGCCAAAGTATAAATATGGCGTTAGTTTTGCGCCGAATTTGCGTCGAAAAAAACTACGCAAATTTGGCGCAAACGGAGTATAAATATGCCCCATGATTTTTACGTTTCTCAAATGCCAATAAAGCTTTAAAAAAGAGAGACATTTCTCAACAGTGGCAACAACCTACCAGGGATGGAGGACACGTATGTATCTTTTCGAGGGAGAAATTAAACAATCTACAAAGCTCGGTATGCCCATGGAAGAACTCAAGAATGTGAGGCGGCTGGATGGGCTACTGTGGGAGCTTGTACGTCAACATGGACTCTGTCACTTTTACCATGCATGTGCATCTTCTATGTTTAATGCATATACCGTTCTAGGGATAAACGAGTGACAGCGATAGCAAGACATTCTGTACTTTAGCTGTAATTACTATTTTTTCTGTTTTGGCCTCTAACAGGAAAATTTCATTGGTATACTGTATATGTTTATATGGTTTGCTCTTTTAAAATCGAATAAACAGAATTATAAAGGGATAAGCCAGACAATCTATAATCTTGGTGGCGTCTCGCACTCTTTAAAGGCAACTATTGATGTGGAAATTGATCGATATTTAATGAAACTGGTAACTCCTGAGAGAGATCAAATTTAAGTTAGCATATGTTGACAAATTAACCTGCATTTAAAAGCCTAACAGAGAAAATAACATGAATTGTAAAATGTACACATTTGAATGATGATGAGCCATGTGGCCTCCATTCGTATTGTGCATCATGTTTTAACATGAGAGTTTTGCATTTTATTAAATGAAAGTACTTAAATGAGTTAATGTTAAAAATGTTTTATTAAAATGTAGATTAATAATTGAATATGAATTAATCATACTTATATTTGAATAAATGGATTTCATTAATGGAATTACTTGTATGCAGAAAAATAAATGCATAGTTAAATATGTTGTAACATGTTATAAGTAATGTTTGCGAATAAATAATTTGCTCTGCATATTTGTATGGTAAGATGCGCAATAGGTTTATTAATGAATTAAACATATTAAGGTGTATTACGTTTTTCTTGATTTGAGTAGGCCTGAAGGAGATTCATTTTGCTGCAGAAATGGAAAATCTTTAGTTTATTCTGTTCCCTTTGACCTGAATTCTTTCCCTAGGCTGCTAATGTCAATGTTGAATGTCCAATTGTATTGTAGGCAAGAGACATGTTGTAGATGTAATAATAACACTATTTGTTCTAGCTGTCGAACAGGACAGGAAATCTGAAGTTCTCATGTGAAATGAATTAGTTTAATTTATTGTGTGCTGTGAGAAAGGATTTCAAGTAACAGATAATTAGAGAATGTAATATTTTGTTAGTCACATGTGAATTTACTCAACAACAACACACTTTTGCTGTGAAGATTCTTGAAATTATGAGGATTTGGTGGTGCCAGCTGCAGTGATTGGATCCTGAAAGTAACGTCTGAAATGCACCCAGCTGACGGACCAAATAAATGGATTTTGGTTATTGTAATTAGTGATAGACTTTGAAGCGAGTTCTCCTCCTGCCTCAAAGCTATCCACTTCTGCATTAAATCTTATATAACGTTTCTCTTCTCTAAGTTTCCTGATGAGTTTCCTCATTATAATTTCAACTGCCCTATTCTATTATGTTGATCAGTACTGATAAGGCCAACTAATTCTGAACTGTGGAATTCTGTCCTATGTGCAGCTCGTGCTCTGCACTGTCCTGATGCTGCTGTCAGCAGAAGAAAGTGATTGTCCTGCCTGATGAATCATTGCTGTCTGCTGCTGCCTTGATGCTGCTGTCAGCAGAAGAAAGTTATTGTCCTGCCTGATGAATCATTGCTGTCTGCTGCCTCATGAGGAGAGGTATTACTTAATGTGGTATCTTCTTTTCTTTAGTTAGTGACTTACATCAGCGTTTTTGTTAATAAGTTGCCCTAGTTAGATGTTTTCCAATTTATTTTTGTCTTTCTTTTCTTTTTGCACCCATGTGTTAGCCCGTTACCACAGATGCTAGTACCATCTCTTGTTAGTGTTAGGAATGGCTCAGCTTTGAAATCTGAAATTGAATATTAAATTGTATTTTGATGATTTACTGATGTCACCATCATCAGCTTTGAATGTTAATAAACATGCACATTTTGTATTGATGCTAATCTATATTATTCTTTTGGAGTGTCTAACAGTATTGATGTTTAGTCGGTTGAATATTTTCAGACGTTTCGGTCAGCCTATGGTTTTCATGTATGTTTATAACTTTTTTTTGCACACCATATATGTGACATTGATTTTAAGATTGCAATAAAGCTTTGAAACTGTCCTCAGTTGGACTTTGATTTAGTGTTAAATTGTTTATGGTGTTCAATAGTGCTTATGGTATAATGTCATTGGTTTGTGATTTAATGATTCTGACTACTACACTCTTTGCCAAGTCCAAAGATTCAGTTAACCTTAGTAAGTGGGATTGCTGATGATGATTCACCCGCGCAGTAGTGGTTGTTGAACCGGAATCAGGGAGTAAATTCTTTCCGGGCTTTTGTGCACCAGCAGATTTTTGGTAGCAGAGCTATGGTTTTGTCTTGTGAGTCAGGAGAGCCAGAATTTTCCCACATTGTGAGCTGTTCTTGGTGTTGTTTAAGGGTTGCTGAAAAATCACCAATGTGTTACAAGTGTATGGTATGTGTTTTGAACTGGGTTTTGTGCTTGCAATGCTTTGGACAATTTCACTGAAGGGCGATGTATGAAATGAAGTAGGGAGTTTGCGTACTCAAAGGTAATTGAGTAGGGAGTTTGTGTACTCCAAGTAAGAGAGTGGGGAGTTGGCGTACTCCGAGTGAATTCTGCGCTTTGTATTAAAAAATTGCCCATGTGGTTGTTGTTGTAATAGGTCCTGAGAGGCCTAAGTCTCCGGAGTATTGTACAAGTATATGGAGACACTTGGTTATTTTATTGTCTGCAGTTAAGGTGTTTGTCGATTGAACATTTCCAACAATACCAGTAGTACTTCCCTTGAGTGGATGTGTTGTTGGTTGGTATTAGGTGACGCCTGAGTGGACATGGAAGATCCGTATCAATCAGAGTGAGGTTTGCAGGTCAAATCTTTCTTGCGTTTGTGAGAAAGTCACAGCCAGAAGAGTAGCTGTTTGTGCGAAAGGCCACAGTCAACATTTCCATACAGCTTTAAAAACATTTGAGTCCTGCCTGTAGTGAGCAGACAGGTTTTGTTTTTTGTGCTCGCAATATTTTGCATTTAAGTTTGCGTAAGGGGTGTGTGAGACGGCTCTGAAGTGAATCAGAGCTGCTGAACGGAGTGAGTGTGACATAATTTGGTCCACGCTGGGATAGGTCTGGTGGTGAGAAAATCTGCACACGGATTGGTGGACAAGACTGCACTGCTATAGGTTGAGAATAGCTTGTGAAAAGGATTGTGGGATTGAAAATGACTTCCTGCTTTAAGTAGCACGTTAAGAGGAGATGTTTTTATTCCAGATAGGGAAGGTGAGCCTACTCCACCTAAAGGGACACCAGGATTTAAAGTAATGGGAGAGAGAGGAGTATCTGCATGTCTTTGGTTAAATCAATGGTGCAAAATAGCTGGGAAGGAGGGCACCTTATCCTTTCTAGCTATGGAACATTTAACTTGAGAATTTTGGAGAATCTGAGGAGGGTACTGTATGAATCAAAGCTCCTTCATAGACCTGCACAATTTGAAGCACTTGCTATTTGGGAATTAGTTGCAAGACAGAAAGAGGCTCAGAAGTTTGAAAGGAGAATGAGGAAAGCAGAAAAGACACTAGCAGAAGGTAGGTGAGATGCAGAGTAGAGAATGTGGCGAGCGGATAAATTACACTCAGTGGGGTTGTTTCTAGCAATTACTCAAGCAGGTGAGGAAAGTGATAAGCCTAAAGCCAAAAAGAAATCTGAGGAAGTTACAGAATGAGAATTGGATGAAAATAAAAGAGTAGCAGATGTTGAGAGTGATTCAGCGGATGAGTTTATAACTCAATTGTTGCAGAATCGTCCTCCATCATATAATGCAGTTGAGTCAGTAAGTCAGAATGTAGTTCTTAGTGCTGACACAGCTCCAGTTACAAAAAGCCAGGCTCAGATAGTACCAAATGTGCCTACTTCAAATGTTGCACAGGTGCCAGCGATTTATCTGATAGTGCCAAATGTTAACACAGTTCAGAATGTTAAAGTTCCAGTTATGCCACAGCCAATTCAGATTATAGGCATTACTCAGTTTGAGTCCAAACCTAATGTACAGACACTTGCACAAGTAATGAACCAGAGATAGACATTGCCAATGTATTCCCCAGTAATGACACTGCAGAATATTGCCTTCAATCAGTCAAATCAAGCTTTTGGTACAGTATTATATGGCCAAAGTAAAAGATTAACATTCCCGCAAATTCAGACAAATTTGTCAGGACCAGAAGCATTAACAGTCCTCGTAACCATAGCTCCAGTAGTCCTGTTGTATGCCCAGGATAATAGTGAAAGTGGTCCCAAGATTTTAAATCCAGTATCAGTAATGAGTTCACTTTTTGGAACTAATGCAGAAATGGAGAGACTGAGCACTAGTGTGCCAGCCATGACCCCTATGAATTCTTTTGGTTCAAACCAGACCCATAATGGAGATAGTCCACTAGTTGATGCGACATGTCCCCCATGCTCAATGGAATCATCTGTGATGGCCCAGGAGCAGGTTATGAGAGCTCCATGTAATGTACCACAGCTTGTGCCCCAAAACAATGGTAATTACATTAGTTTACAAGGATTGACAGCCCAACAATTGACTGAATGCCTGGGGGAGAAAGGACATTGAACATGGCTAGAATAAAATTGGAATTAAATGAAATAATTGACAGAGCCCTTGAACTGAACAGATTAGATTCTTATCATAAGAATGAATTGTGCTGCATGTGCAAGGATGTTACTCTTAGAGCAGGACATGTTTATGACAAATTAGATAATTTGGCGAGAATTATGAAATCAAAATTAATAAATCCAAGCAGTTGAAGAAGAGTTACAGATCAGAATTTGATGTAAGAGACATTGCAAACGTGAGATTACCTGGAATGAAAATTCACATAAAGTAGGTAATTCAAAGCATTGGAACATGGGGAGCATTAGATAATTGGGAAGGCAGATGGCCAAAGAAAAGAGATCAGAAGAAAAAGCCAACAGCATCTTCAAATGATGTACAGCAGGCTGAAGGAGCTGTAAAAATGATGACTGCGAGAGAGATTGTGGGAGGCCTTGGGTGTAGAAAGGGCCGTTCCTCTCCTAGCAGGGGACCCTCGGCACCCAGCCCCTCCTGAGCTTCAAAGCATTGCTTGAATGCTGTGCCCACCCCCTTCCTGTCTTCTGAGGCTACCTGCTCTGTCACTCGCAAATGCAGTTGGCACCTGGGTATGCATACGCTTTGATACCCTAGATAGTTTGGATCCCAACCCAGGGGAAATGGTAGACTGATCAGAATCAGTTAAAACAAAAGAGAGGTACCCCCAAACACAGGCTGTCAGTGAGCATAAAAGTGGCATCTTCAGAAACTCTTGTCAGAGTAATCCTGGACCTGCGGAATACTCAGAAGACTGGACCTGCTTGCCTTGAATTCACAATCCCTAGAAGTGACCCTTAGTTCAGTTGGCTGGCCTCCTGTGTGAGCTACAGGAACACAACAAGCTTTCAGAGGCCACTCCTATTTCCCAGATGACTAGACCTAACTTGACCTGACCAGGTCCTCTCTGCTAGCATCTCTGATGTAAGTGCTGATCCTCCAAGTGCGGTCCTTCAGGACCTGGACCCTTGGCCTTTCCCCCTGTACAATGCAATTTTCACTGGATCACATGCAGGACCTCACATCTCAGAACCTTGCAACTCCTGATCGATGGCTTTACAGGAACTGATGCAGTGTGGGGTGGAGCAACCAAGACCTTGCATCACAACACCTCACAGCTCCTGATTAGTGAATTCACCTACTCCAATTGAGGTACTGGGTTTTTCAGAACCGGTACTGATCCGGTAACCCAGCGGTGCCAGGGTACACCCAAAAACCTCGGGTACTTTCCTGATTCAGACTACAGAAACTCAGAGTCTTCTAGGTGAAGTCAAAGATCGAATTTATTGGCTGCAACCAATTGACAAGTGTCCTAGAAGTACAACAGCACGATTTGTATGTTCTCAGGAGACTGTGTTTCAATGCAAAGTCAGGTTTCCTTATATACAGTTTTTTAAGCTTCAGGCAAACATTCTTGACATTTTGGTTGGTCATTCACATGTTTTTACTACAAAGGAAAAAACAGTGTCATGATGAAACCTTATATTTCATGTCATCCAACCCATAATAAATTACCCGGCAAGGCCTAGTATTTTACATCAGATAAGTGTGGACCCCTAATAAAAACGGGCACCTCCCCCTCGTAAAGTAAGAAGAAGAAAAGAGCAGGTGCAGGTGTGAGCAAGTTAGGCAGGGTGTGTGAGCGATAATAAGGGTTTTATGGCCTGGTGTGCCTTGATGCTATCTGATTCGGCCACTGGGAGAGGGACTGACCAAACAGGTTTGGCCTGAGGCAATGGTTCCAGCTTGCCCAGGTCAGAGAAAAGTCAATCAAGGTGTACGTGTCCTTGGAATCAAATCTGACTGTATTATAAGCCTATGTGAGGGCAACTTTTAAAAATGGCTGCTGTGTATAAAATGGGAGCCACGAGTGCAGGACGAAAATGGCGATTTCGAGGTGAAAACGCTGCTGGAATTGAGCGAAAATGCTCATGCTTAGTGTACTAGTCATTATCGGTCTTTTGATACTAAAATCGTACTGCTGTGGCAAAGTAAATTACATGGGTCCAGAATTTTTAGAACCACAAACCCTCCTTTTGCCCTTACATAGGCAATAAACCTATTCTCATGCTAATCTGAGTCCAGGTCTATGTTTATAAGGCCATGGAGATGTTGCTGGAGCAAAATTCTAGTACTTGGTAACTCTCTCTGGACAGGTCTCCTCGAACATGAAGTAGCACAAAAAGGCCACATATGGCAGGACAAAATAAGGAATACCTCTATCTGCAGTAGGTGGCATAAGATCACACACCCAACAATTAGTGATGTTCACTACTAACTAGTGTTGATGCAGAAGCTGTACAAAAGAATTGCTTACGAATTCTGATCTTCTAACCTGCTCATGTTCAGGAAAAGGGTGAAAAGAGTGCAAAGAAACAATAGTAGGAAAAGACATAGGTTGGGAAGTGGGTGCAGAAGTCAATTGAGTAGAGAAAAACAATCCTACCCATAAATGACAACGTCATGTTTAAAAGACACTAGAAAACACGTTATTAAGAACATATAGACAACGGGAGAAAGTAGTGACCACTATGAAATAATAATTTTTCACAACCCTAACCAAAAAGCAAATCCTAAAATTATCTAGTAACATTTTTAGGGCTCCTCTGCATTTCAGTAATTTTTGTATGTTCAGGTGGAACAGTGGTGACTCTCATCAATGCTCTAAGGTGAAAAGGGGGTACTCTTTCCACAGAAAATGGACTTTATTCTGCTTTTACTAAACAGAATAGTACTTTAAAACAATGCCAGCAAAACAATCAGTCTCCTAACACCTAGTCTATACAATCACACGGAAACCTCTTGTGAAACCAACTATGCCCAGAGTCCGTTCAAAAAGCCTCTCTGGCAGGCTTCTATTGTCCATCAAATTTTCTTTTGTTGTTTTCTTTCGCATGGGCCTCTCAATTCAGGCCTCTTCGTGAGAAAATACTGCTTAGTTGGAGTGCCCTCCTGGCAAACACCCACAGCTCACTCGAAAGTCTCAATGTCTTAAAGCAATGCACCAGTGTCTCTCCTCTGTGGCAGACACTACAAACAATGTGCTCTTCATTGATCAAGGGCACAAATCATCTTGTGCAGACGCAAGCACCATTAATTGGGAAATAGCTCAAGCAGAGCAGCACTTTCAGACTCCAACACTCATTATTTAGTGTCAGAGGACGCTCAAGCTGCTCTTTCATGGGCACCACAATATAGTGCCTTTTTCCAAACTTGAAATCTCCGGTGCACTGCCCTTCTTCCGTTGGAGCAAAGAAAAGGGTGTGTGTGGCCAAAACTCAGGCCAAGGGGCTCAAGGGATTGCACACTGTCAGAGGTTACCAGCACATGACAGGTAGAGAAATGAAACCTCAAAACAGCTCTGCCATCAACAACAGGAATCCTTCTCTTTAGTTCTTTTACACTGAAACTTTGGTTTTGTGATGTCCAACGCCGTCTGATGGAGCAAGTACGATATCATGCGCTGGCGATCGCTGTCCAGCTTTGCTACTTCCTGGGTGCTGAGACTGTAGGGCCAAGACGTCCGTCTTTCATCTGTAGCTGTCACTGATGGGAATTAGGCTTAAATCAATGTCCTGCAGGTTATTATGACTTGATACCCGCAGAATCTAGTGACGTAGGAAGTGTGCCACAGCTGTTAGTTTCCTTCAATTTAGTACAAAAACAGTTCATGGTTTTTAACAAGGGGACTGCAAGCAGGTGGTCTGCAATCTTCAAAGGAGTAGCGTTACACCATGGGCATAAAATACAAAGACAAAGGCAGAAGGGCAAAACAGGGTCTGTAGCATCTTTAATTCAGTTCTCTCCATTATTCTCTGCCATCTATAGCTACATGAGAATTCTATCTGAATGGATTTCCTCACACAGTGGCATTGTCTAATGGGGTAAACACATATTTGCCTCAATGATTAAGTCTAGGTGTTCCTCCTTACCTTAGAACATCTCAATAGAGAAATCACATGATACCGATTATCAGGGACATGTAGAAACCTTCCTTTAAAAACTGTGCATCAGGTGCACTATGCAATACACAGGCTAATAGTCAAATGTGCAAACAAAAAGACAAGAACTAGAGGGTCCTGATATTTGCATGATTAGGACACATCTGATCCCACAAAAAATTAAAGTAGCAGGAACAGAAGGGAACCGAAAACCAAATTAAAATAGACATTGAAAATTCGTCATGTTCAAAAAGGTAAACATAAGATATCTCCTATTGAGATGGAAAACTTGTCTTACTATAATATTGAGTCAGTTAACCAGTCTATCGCTACCCTGACAGTCAGGCTGGAAAACATTGAAGCAGGCAAATTCTTGAAAACCAGTCTGGTCATACCAAAGGGAATTATACATAACATGGGGGTCCCTGGTACATCACTGCAGTCTGGAAATGTGAACCTGAACAATACATCAATAATAATAAAAGGGCTGACTGGTGAAAGGAATTCGAAAAAGAGAAATGAGACTAGGACATAGCTAAAATCTCAATAACTAAGCATGGTGCGACATTGGTCAGGGGAAGTAACCAAAGAAAAAATCTATAGAAAGAACAAAAAAAATTATTTGGGTGAAAGTCAGGCATGTGACACAACACCAAGAGTACGGGTGATACACAAAGGCCAAAGTTACACAAATTTTAACTCTACCGTTGGCGACTACACCATATACGGTACTCCTAGCTAATGTTTCAGTTCCTTCTTCAGGAAAAAATGAAAACCTGGTTTTCTTTTAAGGAACGAAAGCCATATGCTACTTAGGAAACAGAACATCATTAACTAATGTAATATAGAAATTAGGCCACCTTGAGTCACAGATCTATAATTTCATCCTTAGGTCCAATCAAGGATACATAAATGTAGGGCTGCCTGTTCCTTTAAGGGAAGGGGCAGTAACGTGACTAACTGCAGGTGACACACTTTGATCCTGTATATCTCTTTTTATTTTCCTTCAATACCATTATAGCCAAATAGACATTCACTGGTGAAGTGTTGTCTTTTATGTTCACAGCATGAAATATCATTATCTGTGGAATTTAGTAACCAGAACAAGTTCAACCAACTGTTGCGTAGCGATGGGCATCGTCATGACCATCCCCTCACAACACAGGGGAGCTTATAATAGTATCAAAAGCAGCAACAAACATGCAAAAAACAAATAAAAAATAATAAAAACGCACAAAACGTCAAGCCATCAGATATACTTGCTGTCTATCAAGCACAAAAAGCATAGATAAAACAATAGCATGTGTGAATAAGCGGTGACACACAACACCATGTCATGTACTTTATGCACTGTAAACCTGCAGCCCAAAACCCAATATTTGGGCCTGTTTAATTTGTCAGGTTTAAAATCCTTACCCTCCTTTTGACAGTAGATCACCAGGCAATGGAAATCTGCTGTCAAATATAACTTTACTGTTTCTCTTCTAACATACAGGACCAGCAAGAACAATTCATGATAGGACCAAATACATGAAAATAAATGTCCATTACTTAACTGTTACCCTCTTGTCAGTTACTTCGCAACATCAAGCCACCTTAGTTTTACCTTTCTAAAAGTAAAAATTGTTACACTGACACTCCATATTAATTTGGCACCTACAATTTCCACTGTGAAAAATAAGTCTTAATTAGCAAATGTTCTCATTAAGGCATGTAGCCTTCAAAATTTGAGAAAAGGGCTGCATCTTATTTTCTGTGTAAGACTTAATGCAACACTTCATTTTCTGTCAAATAAAAGCAACTAGCAGGCATCATTTTATTTTTTTAGAGCGGAGACACAAATGTATCAGTTCTGCAGAGCATTTAACATGATGTTGGGACTTTCGAAGAAACCCCTTTTTTTTATATTTTCCCTTTGGAATTAAGTTCTTTAATTGTATTGATGTTCTTCTGGAGAAACCAGAAATCCCACTTTTAGAGGCCCGTAGGGTCATTCTGCATTTCACAGAGACAAGGCCCTAAGTTAAAAGGTCACAGGTGTCAACATGACAGCCTCCTCCATTGTTTATGGGAAAACTAAAGATAGCATCTCAGCAGCGTGACTTGAGCCAGCCTCTGTACCTCTCCTAGCTTCTGCCACTCTGAATCTGTCAAAGACAGTAGGCCTTTCTATTTTCCTTCTAACCTGCAATAATTCACTCTATTTAAAAAATATATTTTTTCCTTTTTAGGCGCTAATAAAAACTAGCTCTATTTCCAGATTATTAAACTACATTTACTGTGAATAATTTACAAACCTTAATAACACACATACCAGTTGTTAGAATAAATGCTTGTTGCAATCCCATGCAATGGTACATATTTCATCAACCTCGAATGAATGAACGTCTCAGTAGGCCCAGCTGAAGTTAGAACCTTCAACCTTGATATTAAAACAAGCCTTTGTACTGGCACATTGACTCATTGAATCATAAGAAGGCACAACCTGCAAATATATATCAAACCTAAATGTATGCATTTACTGAAGCCTGAGACACTTTAAAAAGTACTCTGAATGTAAGAAAATGCAGTTTAAACAGTGCTTTTGCCCAAAATCGACTTTGATATTTTAGGCATTAAAAAATCAATATCCTACAATTTTCTTGCATAATATGCATTACCAGAATGTCTATTACACAATCCATGAGTCAGCCATTGAAAATATTAATTTATACTTTATAGAAATGAGCTTGTTTGCTCCTGCGCCAAGGGAAAATTGCACATACAAATGTCATTTTAGTGGTGCAACATAACTTAAATTAAATTTTAATGTTAGGCGGTCATAGTATAGGTATTAAGCTTTATAAATATTAAAAAACGATTTTGAAAGGCACTTATTTTTTTAAATAATTTTTCCATAATTAATAATTTTCTTTAAAAAAAAATAAAAACCCAATTATTCTTTTTTTTGTGATAATTCCACATATAAAAGCAAGCTGCATCCCTTGCCTATTATTTGGGATACATTAACTCACAAGCCTAAGCGCATAAGCCTAACTTGAAATGCGTCACATTTTTGCGCCACTTTCATTTAAAAGAAAGGTTATGCAAAATTCCACCCATGTTTAACTGGGAAAGTGCTGGCTGAATTGAAAATAGATCATTTCGTTTTTTTTGGGGGGGGCCCTATTTATATCTATTGAATGTGTTTTCTAATTTATTAAGCATTTAACGGCAGTTTTGTATATGTGCACAATTGCTCATTCTATAAATTAAAGAGCAACATATAGCTATGTTAGCACATCACAAGGTTCATTTCTGGATTTTTTCTAAGTTTCTACTTAATATTAATTAACCAACATTTTACTTAACAAACTGAAAACATCAAGAAGACCCACAAACACACATTGAGCTCATTTCAGATATAAACAGAAAACACTCAGGACACACAATACAGCGCGCTTTAGCCATTTTTCATAAATAGCGCCGTCGCAATTTACTTACAGAACCGTTTGCAGATCCTAGTTGTAAGTCATATTTACAAGAAAAAAAAAAGAAAACTTTTCTCAATTATTTCCAAGAATAGCGGACCCATACTTTATTAAACGTGATGGGGCCCACTCCGTGCTTCACATATAGTTCATAGGTTGGAGTTCCAATCGGAGGAACCGGACATGAGTCCTCCAACCGGGAGTCCCTTTTACAACCAAGACAAAACAAATTTCCAAGTCTGCTAAGACCAGGCATCTTCGCTCACTAGTCTAGCTTCAAACTTCAAAGGATTATCGTTTACGATAGTCTCGTGAATACACGAGTCCTTCGGCTTTGGTACTTGCAAGTTCCAAATCAAAGTGATCCCAAAGGGATACCAAACCAAATGTCCAATTAAGGACCAAACCAAGTGTCCAACTAAGGACCAAACCAAGTGTCCAACTAAGGACTGGGAGACGCTCCACTTATACTTAACTGAAAATATCAATGACGTCACCAGAAGACTCGTCTTATCGTTTCGCTCTACCAAAAATCAAGGGTCCAAATCAGGGCGATAGCCAGGGCAGCAGTCCTTCATAGCCGTCGGGAAGCGGGGAACCTCGCAACAAAGACTTTCGGACCACGTCGACATGCAGGGGTCGATGAAGGGGCGGCCTTCCTCCAGAATTTTCACACAAAGCTCCCCACGGACCTCAGGCTTGGACCGGTACCGCTGGTATCGCCCCACGTTTGGGCGCCAACTGAGGTACTGGGTTTTTCAGAACCGGTACTGAGCCGGTAACCCAGCGGTGCCAGGGTACACCCGAAGACCTCGGGTACTTTCCTGATTCAGACTACAGAAACTCAGAGTCTTCTAGGTGAAGTCAAAGATCGAATTTATTGGCTGCAACCAATTGACAAGTGTCCTAGAAGTACAACAGCACGATTTGTATGTTCTCAGGAGACTGTGTTTCAATGCAAAGTCAGGTTTCCTTATATACAGTTTTTTAAGCTTCAGGCAAACATTCTTGACATTTTGGTTGGTCATTCACATGTTTTTACTACAAAGGAAAAAACAGTGTCATGATGAAACCTTATATTTCATGTCATCCAACCCATAATAAATTACCCGGCAAGGCCTAGTATTTTACATCAGATAAGTGTTGTCCCCTAATAAAAACGGGCACCTCCCCCTCGTAAAGTAAGAAGAAAAGAGCAGGTGCAGGTGTGAGCAAGTTAGGCAGGGTGTGTGAGCGATAATAAGGGTTTTATGGCCTGGTGTGCCTTGATGCTATCTGATTCGGCCACTGGGAGAGGGACTGACCAAACAGGTTTGGCCTGAGGCAATGGTTCCAGCTTGCCCAGGTCAGAGAAAAGTCAATCAAGGTGTACGTGTCCTTAGAATCAAATCTGACTGTATTATAAGCCTATGTGAGGGCAACTTTTAAAAATGGCTGCTGTGTATAAAATGGGAGCCACGAGTGCAGGACGAAAATGGCGATTTCGAGGTGAAAACGCTGCTGGAATTGAGCGAAAATGCTCATGCTTAGTGTACTAGTCATTATCGGTCTTTTGATACTAAAATCGTACTGCTGTGGCAAAGTAAATTACATGGGTCCAGAATTTTTAGAACCACACAATGCAGTGCAGCCCAGGACGATGCAAGACATTGCAGAACCTCAAAGTTCCTGATCAGAGACTTCACTGGAGCTGATGCAGCATGATGAAGGCTTATTGCAGACCTCACATCACAGCATCATACAGCCCCAGAACCAAGGACAATAGATACAACTCACTGCGAGCTGCACCTAGTCCGATACCCAACTGTCACTCCATCATGACTAGCTTGAACTTGTGGCTTTGTCTTGGTCCGGCGTAACCAGATGCCCTCAGCTGCTGATTCCTATCTTTTTGGTCCTTACTTTTCTTAAAAGTAAAAAAAAAAAAACACATAACTCCAGTTCTACAACCGATTTGTAGTGTTTAGGTGTCATTTTACTTATAAAAATATTTTCTGTTTTTCTAAACTAGTTTGAGATTATTCTTGTGTTTTGTTTTCACTTTATTGCTGTTTGAGTGTTGCATAAATACTTTACACATCGACTCTAAGTTAAGCCTGACTTATTTTGTGCCAAGCTACCATAGGGTTAAGCCTAGGTTTATTTAGTGACTCTTTTGGTTCACCCTGACAACAATTGTGTTTACTTCTGAGTGAGGCTGTCATTCCTCGGAATATACCAATTCGTTACATCCTGGGATAAAGGTGTGAGACTAATACTTCCATGTAAGTCTGCTCCCCATTCTCATTCTGTCCCCTTCCACTCTCACCTCTTTACTCAAGGGATGCTTTGGTGTAAGTAGTACTGTCGGTGAAGCACCTGTCCTCCCTACGCCATTAGATCGCCACACTTTGGCAGCAGTAGTACTCAGTCTCTTGCCCTTGTTTTTGGGCTGAGGTCGGCTTCACTCCGACTTCCTGCTTTTCAGTCTATGTGCCAGCTACGGTCAGGGTAGGCAGCTACTGTTCTCGTCATGGGCAGACCGCGTGTCACTTTCCTAGAGGCAGCACAGGTCCAGCATGCAGTAGTCTTCAGAAAGTAACCATTTTCAGATCCTCGGCTTCTGCGTCAGTGACTGGCCCTAAATCTTCGGCACACCAGTCACGACTCTTTATGAGTCTTTGGTGCCTTTGTTCACATCAGTAGTCAGCTCATCCTGGACAGTGTAAACAGATAAGAACCAGGTGATGTCCACTCACCTCTGGAAACCTGTTTGTTAGACAGACACCAGCTCTGGATGTACAGTAGTCCTCTAGGTACTCTGTAGGCCCCCTCTTCCTTGGTCAAAGAAAACTCAGAACTGGAATAACAAGTGGGAGCTCCCACCTTTATATAAGGATGAGAGACAGGGGATGATTATTACATGACTGGCTTCACAGAACTAGTTTGTGCCAGTTCTCCTTTCATGTGTCCATTTTGGACTGTTTTCCAGACTCATCCCTTGTCTAGGGTGATGCTCTTCACAACAGAGTCATAACCCGGCCTGTAACACATGCAACAGAGGCACGAAGAGGCGTGAGCAAGCTGCACATGAGTATCAACAGCAATACTTGGCAATGATCAGGAAGGGAGACAAAAGTCTGACTCTCTTTTGAAGGGCCTTTCAGAAAAAAGGAACTGGAGTCCCACCATTTACTCCTACCATTAGCCTTATGTGAGTCTTCAGGAAGACTACTCATCAGATCACCATGTCAAAATGACATATGCAATCTCTAAAGGGAAGCCTGTTTCCTTTTTTCCCACTTCAGTGTGTAGGTTTCCACCCTTAAGTCTCTGGAATGTCAGCATTACACTTTCACGGCCTGAGAAACTAACCTCACCTCCACTTTCCACAAAGGAACAGGCAAGGAGTTTGCAAAACCAATAGACCTATGTGACTCAAGGAATCATTCAGTGTGTACCATGCTTACCAGACACCTATCCATGAGCTAGGGATCTCTGCATTAGTCTACAGGTAGCCACAGAACTTCATATGAATGGGCCCGTAGGCCTCCACTCTTGTTACACAAAATAAATGGTTGGGTCATGCTACAGTTGCTAAAAACCACAGTATACTACCACCTCTGCTGTACACGCATAAAACCATGACAGTGACTGTAGTCTTCTGCCACGGAGGAGTACTGTTTGATGCAGCCCCCCAGGTCCATGACAGGATCTGGACCAGACTCCTTATCCAAGACATGGCTGGGGAGTCATGGACATGCTAGATCTAAATGATGCTTGGGTCAAAATATCAGATGCTCACAGTACAGAGCATGCAGTGAAGGGCAGTGGACTTATGACTGTACGCCATGCACAAGACATTCCTGTTTCAAAATGCAAACATTCCTATAACATACCATCACCTCTAGAAATCTTTTTTGGCTTACATTGGCAAAAGGTGTTTATATAAAGCACTGCCTAAATTAACCCCAAGGACATGATAAAACCCCAATCAGAAATATTTTGTGATCCAATTTCTGAACACTAGTCCCTCTAAGTGCTATAACTTGCTTTTGCATTTTCTCTTATGAATCTTTACTTGGCCTTGAATATATTTTATTTGTTTATTGGGTAACTATGAAATGTTCATTAGTCTGTAGTGTGTTGTTTATTGATTCTGCTTATTTCTAAGGAAAGTTTGCATCTCAGTTATTGCATTCAATTTACACCTCTCAGACACCATTTTGTCCATTAGAATAATGGTCTAAAACAATTCACAATAAAATAAATGATTACATCCCATATTCCACTGTCTTCATTCCCCTTGCAAAGGGTCAAATTAAGGGCATAATTATGAATTTGGCAGACAAGGGCTACTCCGTCACAAATGTGACTGATATCCCGTTCACCATATTAAGATTCCATGATATCCTATGGAGATTGTAATACAGTGGGCAGAATATCCATCCTGTTTGTGACTGAGTATTCCATCTGCCAAGATTGTAATCAGACCCTAAGTCAATAGCTTGCTTAGTGACCTATTGGGCTGCAATTAGAACAATTAAATTACAACAATTTTATAGGCTGATCTTGTTTCCCTCTCCCGCTCTATTGCTGTCTTCCAAATATACGAGTTATACTTTTCTATATTAATAGCGCAAAGGTCATTTTATCCTTATATGGCTGCTGACATCTCATTCTTTCTTTGTGATGTGTAGTGAATTGTGCTTGAGGGTTGCCTCTTTCTGTAGTGAGGAATGAAGAAACTAATTGAAATAAAATTGCTGCTTTATGTTGTTCTCCTCTGTAGAGTAATAAGAAATCTGAGATAAATAAATCTACTTTGAAGTTTAACCTGTCTGATCTTGTCGAAATTATGACCACAGATGTAATAACTGTAGAACATTGCTAGGTGGGATATTTTGTACAATTGTTTGTTTCGGTATAGGTGCAGCACTTTGGTGATCGCAGGATATGAATACGGATTTCGCCATTGGAAAGCTGGTGAACATTGACTTAGACATAAAATTGTGGTAACTCATAAATACCTGCCCAATTGAGCAAGTATCCAATTTGGGTTTTGAAAAAAGCAAACTCCCCACATCTGAAGAGGGTGAGGGGCAAGGGTTCGCTTCACCAATACAAATTTCCCCAATGAGTTTAAAAAATAAAAAAAATGCACAGCTACATATTACTCTACTAATTGTCTATCAGTGGACAACCCCCTGGCTTCAGTATGTGGCAGTATAACCAAGCAAAGAAAGCTACACTTTGCCTTCATTTTCCAAGTAATTCTGGAGATTGTTTGTGAGTGTGCAAACATTCAGAAGCCTATGCATATAACTGACAGAAACTAAGGGTACTAAGGGGCACATTTACAAGCCCCTAGTGCCATCGGAGCTTCACTTTTTGTGACCCTCCGGTGGCACGGTGCCATATTACCAAGGTGGCATTAAGCCACTTTTTGGGTCTTAACGCTGCCTTGTAAAAATTGGCCCTGATGCAGTTTTCTGAGGCAGGGGGGCGTGCAAAGGGTTTGGCTGTTGGTGTACCCACCCAACATCCATTGCTTTTTTACACTATCCCAGATTTACAAGGAAACGTAAATCTGAGGCAGCACCAAAAACTAATGCCACCACAGGGGTGTCGTTAGCATGGTGCAACAAGGAGAAAAACGTTTATTTCTCTTCGTTTTTGTTTTTTCTATGGGCATTCAACAGCACACAAAGAAAGAGCAAATGGCCATTAATGATTGTCTATGTGCAGGAAGGTACTCCTTCCTTCACATAAACAATCATTAAATAATGATGATTTACTACTTCTATGAAATTGCCATTATTGATCATCCCTGCAATGCAGGCACCCTTGCACTAAGATGGAAGGGTACCTGAGTTGGTTCTAGGCAGCGGAATTTAGCACTAGTGCTAGGGAAAACACACGGGTGTGCTGTATGTTTGCAAATATGGCGCATCCCTGTGCTTCTGAAGTGATGCAGCTCAGCGCTGTAAATTTTGGCGAAGCCCTGCACTGTGCTACTTCCTTGTAAATATGACCGCAAGACTTTTGGGCCCAAATTTAAGATGGCCCAACACCATCCTAAAGACATATTGGCATCATTTATTTTACACTAATGTGACTTTAGATGGCAAAAGATGCTGTGCCATATTTACAAAGTGGGACAATGCTTGCATTGCGCCACTTTGTAACCCCTTGCGCCATATTATGCCTGCACCAAGCATAATGTACGCAAGGGGAGCTTTCCGGCATTAGGGGGGACCGACAAAATGTTGCGAAGAATTTCTTTTTTATCTTTTTATCTGCATTTTAACGCCTGCAGGCATTAAAAGGAGGCTCCCTGTGTTTTCAAAAGGCTTCTGGCTGCTGTGCTGTTCAGCATTAGCATCAAAGGTTTTCACACTAATCCTGCAAAGCGCCAAACTAGTGTCAAAAAGTCTGACCCTAGTTATGTACCGCCATGGAGCGCCCTATTTCAAATACAGTTCACACATGGTGGCGTTAGGGGGGGTCGTCAAGGGGCACAGGAAAAGTTGTGCTGCACTAGGTTCAGCGCCACTTTTCATAAACCTTTAGTTTGTTTTTGTAACTCTGAAAGTATCAGGCTCAGAATTAATCTCACACCTCTCCTTCCCAGCTAAATCTGTACCAGAAACAAGTGTGTTCTCTGTGCGAGACAGTCATCTGCTTACAGCCAAAAGAAGCATATTTCATCGTCGTTTAATATCCGATTACAGCTATAGGCGAAAAATTAATTCAGAAAGCAACTTCGAAAGATGTATTAATGTGTTCCGAATAATTTTTAGGTGCGCCCATTAATGTAGTGTACAGCGAAACTACGATGCCACAGAAATAATTTGTTGAGATAACAGCACAGTGCTGTAACAAGAATACTTGATTTAGGAAGGAAAAAAAAACTGTTCCCACGCTATTCGAGAACCCGTTACTTCAAATGTTTAATGCCACATTCTTCATTGAAGATATTCTTCTGAGATAGGTATGTGCAGGCCTGAAATGCTGGTTTGTTTCATCTCTCGGACTCTGACCTCTTTTAAAGCAGGGCTCAGTGAGTGTATTGCCTCTGCTAATAAATCAATCAATGCTGGAAGATTAACGATTCTGTGGGAAAATAAATCGTTGGTTGCAACTACAGATCTGCTCTTTGTATGTAGCGGAGCGCATGCTGTCATGAGTAATGTCCATGTTTACCTCATCTACGGAACTATGGTGTATTTTTTGTACTAAGTCCAGTGCATGTATGGCAGATTTAATCCAAGTGTTAAAGTTATTACTTAAGTTTTACTAGTATTTTCTCCTATATACTTTTCTGCCTATGAAAATATTACAGTGCTTCTACTGTGCGTCTTCTACTTTAAAGTAGATGTAAACGTGGCATATTTCAATGATGAAGGACTTATAAGTATTTCACTTATTTACGAAGAGCGCTGGTGCTTTCAATCTTCCCTTGACCTGTAATTTCATTTGGTGCAAAACGTGCATGACACAGGAAGGTACAGCAGAGGAAGGTAGGGGGCATTTAGGTAAAAGGCAACCATAGCTGAAAAGAGTGAAGAAGACATATATCAGAGGTACAGTTTTACCATGGATGTGTTACTCGATCTCACCCATAAGCTGCATTTGCTTTGGGAAATGACAACCATTGAAGCGACTCACTCTTCCCAGCTGCAGATTCTCACGTCCTCTATGATCTTGGCTTATCAAACAACGTTTGCCTTGGCACATATGATGTAAAAGACAGCCACATCCCATGCAATAGGCAGCTACATCAGTAGCCAACTCGTCAACATCGAAATACACACTTTCCTGGAATTCCTGCTGAGCAGCTTTGAGTAAAGAGGGGTACCTCCAACATTTCACATTCCCCCAACATAGTGAGGCCAAAGATGGCTCCTTATCATTTGCCATTCAATCCAGATACAAAAATCACAAGAGCAATAATCACTCAATGTACAGGCTGTTCATAATGTGAACCATGAAAATAACATAAAAATAATATTGCGGAAAGCAGCAATGCACTAGTGACAGGAAAATAACGAGCTTGGGGAAACATATCCCCTTTGTAAGAGCTATTATATTTTTGTCTACCAGAATCATTCTCTACTTGAAGTGTCATCAATGGATTGCTACTAACTCCATCTTTGAAAGAAGAATCCAGACAAGTGAACTTTATTCCCAAACATCTATCTTTATGAAAGGTGGCATTACGGTTTTCCTACTAAAACCATTTTTAAAAGATGGTTTTAGAAGTAGACTTTATTCCCCTACATCCTTCTCCACAGGAAGTAACATCAGTCCTGTCTTCTGTCTAATTCCATCGACCTATCAGGGTGTCCTTCAACACAGGCATTCCCAGAAAAGGGGTGACATAGGGAATGACAACTCATGTTTGGGCCTGTTAGGGCCACCCTGGGCCTTGACCTAGAACGTCTCCCTCCAGTTCACAAGGCAAGTGCTCATTGTGCCTCACTTAGTACACCACAGTGTGTATCCCAATAATAATCATGGCCAGGCCTAGATCAAACAAACACTGAAACAGCATTCTCATAACACAAAGGCCCACTAACCACCACATCCCCCAAGTTGCCAAACACACCCTTTATCTCAGTGCTGGCACTGCAGTACTCTAGGCTCAAAGCATCACAGACCTCATTATCCTTCACAGCTCTGATGCATTGTTCATCACAGAAACACATAGCTTGGACACACTAGATGCTCTTTTTCCCTCAGTCTAATATCCGCATATAGACAGTGCTCATTACAAAGGAGGAAGACCTCACTGTCATCCATTAGTTCAACTAGTCCGCATTATAGGCAAGGAAGCAACACTCAACTTCATAGAGCTCCTTACATGACATTTCTCACTCTCTGCACATCGGTCTGTCATGTTCCATCTCATCTACTGGCCTCCTGGGCAGAAAAAGGACCTCACAGATTAATTTTTAAACCTTGTCACCACCTCATCCATTCAACATGCCCACACTACCATTCTCAGTGACTTCAACTTCCAAGACAATGCAAGCATGAAAAAACAAGACACCCTCCATAATGAGACGGATATTTTTAATGTAGTATAACATGTCACCAGATACAGTGCAGCTTGTCACACCCATAGACTGGACTGACCACTTCACCATCATGCTGCTCAGCATCCACCCAAAACATGAGGTTAACGGAAAAGAGAACAACAAACCTTCAGTTCTCTCAGAGACTTCCCAAAATACAACTTAAAGATCATGCTCATCTTTTCGTCCACATTTGGTGACAGCAGTTTTTGTAAATAACTTTATTACATTTTGAAAAACCAAATGAACACCTATGCACAATCTAAAATGCAACTGTGCAAGCTGAAACATTCAGCAGTATTTACTCAAAAGAACTTGTCAACAACAAAGGCTCCGTCGGCAGACATAAAATAGAATGGAAAAAAAACAGATCACTCAATGCTGTGGGAGCTTCTCCAACCAATATACTGACAACTCCTCACAGCTGCTGGATCCAGTTACTATACTTAACCGAAACAGAGCACTCTTCCAAAGAATCAGCAACTACCTAAACTCCCTCGCTGACTCTCCTATCCTACACTCCATGGCCAAGTACAATGCAATAAACCACCTCTTCAATGAAACTAAAGATGCCACAGCACACTGACAATTCCAAGCCTACTTCTTATTCTAACACACACTCCTACTACCTACATCACACAATGGAAATCTTTCAAATTCCTTTCTGTGAAAGACTTCAAAACATGATCATTTTCACCAAACCCATCACATTTAAAGATGACATTTGATCCATATCATTCATCAAAGGGCTTTTCTAGAAAAGTTCTCTCATCCACATTCACCATTGTCCACTCCAACATCACTCAAGGCATCTTCCTGGAAGCTCTCAAAATAGGTCAGCTTCTCACACTCCTGAAGAAACCCAGTAACCAACACCTCCTGCTGGATTATCAGTCCGGCTTCAGATTATGGTGCAACATAGAAACAGCTAGCTTTCAAGTCATAAATGATGCTTGCTAGAGCAGGTGTTTTAAATAGAAATTTGTAATTAATATTTATGTATTTTGAATAATGAATTATGCAGAAAATGAATAACGTAGAGAAAATTAATGCACACGTTTGAAAATGTGACCTCGAAGAATGGGCACTAGTGTTCACGAAATGTACTAATTAATGATTAATACTTATGAAATATTGAAATTGTATTAGATTAATGTAGTAGTATGTCTTATTAAGGGTTATGAAGTATGTTCTAGCTTTATTAATTATAGGCCTTAACTTAGTGAGTGTCTTGGCCTAGTTTTGTCAGGCCTCATGCAGAAGCTGTATTACTTAGCGGATTAATAAAATTGCTGATCGAGTGAACTGAACTGTGAAATGTCCATTGTCTTGTTAAAAGTGCTTAACAGAAGCTTTCGTGAGAACTGACTAACAGGACATGATGTTCCTGCTCGAGTAACAATTTGTGTGTAATGTGTGTGAGATGTACTTTTGCAGGATGAGAACAATGAAGACACTGACTGGAGCTGAAGATGCAACAATATTGATACCTGGCGAGCCGGATGATGAGAACATCGTAAAGTGAACCAATCAACTTCATGTGAAGAGTGAAATATTAGAATTCATAGATTTGGTATACAAATATTATTGGATAAAGTATAAATGTATGATTAACTGACCAATAGGGAATTGGGAGATAGCTTAGGTTGCTTTGATATAACAATGCGACAGAGGGGAATTATTCAGAGATTTAGCTAGGAGAATTACTGTGATTCGGAAAGAAAGAGAGACTTTAGAGAGGAGATACGAGATTCATTCTGTCATTGGGCCCATACTCTCTGACTGAGAACCTGACGCTTTGCTGATCAATTGATGACCTGAAGACGAAGACTGGTTCTGCTTACTGACCCATACCGTGGATAGGTAAATATGACAAAATGTGACTGTTTTGCATTTTATGCCTTTTCTTTCGAGGTACTAACTGCGCTGTTTTGACAGATCCATAGTTAGGTGTTTTTCTAAATTTGTGTTCTAAATGGTTTTGCATGAGCCCAACATGCTGATGCTAATCTGACGTTAGTTGAGGGCACTCAAATTGACTAACGAATTACAGAGACTAGTGATTGACCAGTTATCTTGCTGAATTCAATGTATGTTATATCTTTATTGCAACTGACTCTGCTATTGATTTGCACTGTAGCTCTAGAATGCGCTGTGATTCAAGCTTTAATTAGATTGGGTTTATTCTGCCGCTTCAGACAACCAGTGCTGTTTTTGTATGTGTTTCATTTGATTTTCCGATTAATCTGCATGACTTTAGCATTGTTAATATAAGGGAAATAAACTTACATCATGCTGTATTGTATATTAATCCACATATCATTTCACTCTTGTGATTGAAATTGAGTTTTCACATTTTAGGAAATCAACCCGAATGACTTCATTTAATTTTAAACCAAGATGATTCTTATCCAGTAGCCAGGCACATTCGGGAAATACATGGAGGAGACACAACTAATTTAAAATACATTGTGATAGATGGGATACCTAAGGACCTTAGAGGTGGAGATAGAGAGAAGTTAAGAACGCTTGATTCAAGGTATATATTGGCGCTTGATATTAAAGAACCTAACGGATTAAATAAGAGTGAAGAGTTACACATACATTTAAAGGTTTAAATCATTCCATGGATAATTATTGATTATGATAATTTTTTGTAAATGAAGTAATTCGGGTTGATTTCCTAAAATGTGAAAACTCAATTTCAATCACAAGAGTGAAATGATATGTGGATTAATATACAATACAGCATGGGAAATAATGAGTTGACTGATAATGTTAAATGTGGTGAGGAGATTTGTCCATCATTTCCGTTTACCATATAATGAAATTAGTGAACATTGGGGTTTTGTCATGGTTTTTCACATTCCTTAATGTGATATATATATAGTTTTTATTTTTATATACTATTTCATTTTTCACAATTTTTACAGATAAGCCCATCTATTGTTTTCGACAATTTAAATAGGATTTGCGGTGAAATAGATTTAGTGAGATTATTCAACTGGGACGAACGTTCTGTCATGGAGATCATGTAGAGTTTGTTTAGCAATCGTCATCATTATGCTGAATGTTTTGGCGATTTTACGGAAGCATGACATAAACTGTACTGCCTGATTTGGTACATCTACTATGAGCAATCATATGTTTAGACTGTAAGAGTGTGAGGAAATAGCTTATAGTGTGAATTTGATTTAGCGGAAATATTCACCGAGATAGAATGCTTTGCCATAAGGACAGGCAGAGTATTGTTCATCCGTCGTCATCATTATGCTGAATGTTTGAGTGATCTCACGGAAATAGTGTTAATATGTGGTATTTTAATTTTCATTTTATGATTTGGCATATATATAACGAGAAATTATGCATTTTGATTGTACGAATGTGAGAATTTGGATTATAGCTGAATGGACAGGAAAAGAGACGATTGTGTTAAAATGTATAAATAGTGAACAAAAATGGTGGCCAGCAGGCCGACGAAGGCAGTTATGCCGAAACGCGTTCCTGTTGTGCTCGCACAATAAAACTTATGAATACACGCTCTGGAGTGCTGTTCCCTTAATTCATCATTAAAGGCAAGTGTGGATATATATATATCTATATATATATATATATATATATATATATATAAATATATATAGATCTTCCATGCTACTTTACCAGAATGCCCCCAGGTGGGCCAAGTCACAGGGGCTTTTTTCAGAAAAAAGTGGGGGTGCATCCTGGCCCCATGGACCGCCTCCTGATGCCACAAGGCCCGACACCATCCAGGGACATATTTTTGGTATGTGGGGGGGTCTTTGTCCCCCCCTGCCCTTGGGACTGTAACCTACCCAGGACTTTTATGTAATAGGTGAGGGGCCCTGGGAACCACCACCTCCCCAGGGCGTTGAGCTAATTTTATGCAGACGCCCTGTAGCCCCCCATACCCTGGTGACCACCACCCCAGGGCAAATCTTTAAAAAATTGAAAGGGGGTCCTTATGGGACTCTCAAGCCCTGGGGACCACCACCCCAGGGGGCTTCAATATAGATACATGCTGGGGGGCCCATTGCCCCCCTGTGCCCCGGGGACCACCACCCCTGGGGCAAACAGGAAAAAAATGAAAGGGGGTCCATTTTGGACTCCCGAGCCCTTGGGAACACCACCCCCCAGGGCAATCTTCACATTGGAGGGGGGGTACACAGCCTCCCTTGTGGAGCCACAGATGGCTCTGGGGACAGCCACTCCCTAGGGCTGGCTCCTGCTATGTCCTGGGGTGCCCAACCGCAGGACATAGCTGTTTGCTGTGGCTTGCCTGCAGTACTGCACCCAAACCACAGCAAACACTCTGCTGTTTGACAGCGGGGCCTTTAAAGGAGGTCCCGCTGGCAAACAGCAGAGCTTTCATCTCTGTCCCCTGCATGCGTGCAGAGGAGAGAAATGAAATGCTTCAGCAAGCACAGAGCTGCTGTCAAAGCAGCTTTGTGCTTGCTGAAGCATTGACACTGCAGGGGAAGCCTTACGTTTCAGGTAACCAGTAAAGAGTACATTTTATTCAAAATAATAATAATAATAATAATAATAATAATGATAAATAAATGAATAAGTAGCAACAGCAGGGGAAGCCCTTAATGGCACCATTGCAGGTCCCAGATAGCTAGTAAAGGGCATTTTAGTTTAAAAAAATTAATAATAATATATATATATATATATATATATATATATATATATATACTAAAAAAAAAAAACATGAGGAGGGACTGCGGGGAAGCCCTTATGGGCTCCCTTGCGGTCCCAGATACCCAATAAAAGGCTACGAAAAAAAACAAAAAAAACACCGTAGCTCAGTGTGGTCGCAGAACTTCACACAGAGCTTTAGGGGTTGAGTTTCAATTTCCTTTTCTTTTTTAATAAAAAAAAATTATTAATTTTTTAAAAAAATTACACTTTTTATTTTAAATTGGAAACAGATAATTCATTCTAATTATATCAGACATCAAAGACTAAAAAACTCTTTCTCTCTCCTTCTCACTTTCTTTCGCTCTCTCTTTCAATAAATTCTTCCACTCACACCCACTCAGACACTTACAAGCCCACTCACAGTCCCACTCAGACACTAAAGCACCCACTCACAGACCCACTCGGACACTCATGCACCCACTCACAGAGCCACTCAGACCGTCTTGCACTCACTCACAGCCCCAGTCAGACCCTCACGCACCCACTCAGACCCACTCAGACAGTTATGCACCCACTCACACATCCACTCAGACATCACACACCCACTCACAGACCCACTAACACCCTGTTGCACCCACTCACAGACCCGCACACACACTGACACACCCAGTAAAATACTGATGTACACACTCTTACACCCAGACAGCCAATCCGACAGCCACTCTCCCTCCCAGATACACTCTCTCACACCTATATTCACACCCAGATATGCCGTGGGCAACTCCCCCAAAGCGCTGTGAACATCATGGTTTTGGGTTGGGGGTGTTGACCAGAGGTTTGGCTGCATGCCAGGTCTTGGGGGTAATCTCCCCTGCGCATGGGTGAAGGCTGTGGATGGTGCAAGGTTGGGTGCAAGGTTGGGTGATCTATGCGTGACAGTTGTTGGATTAACGTATAGTAACTGCCCTGACAAGCCCTCACCACCTTAAACCCAGCTGAAATCTCTACAAAATAAGCTACTCTGTCTATCTGGTTTACAAGCTCACATCTTTGATGGCATTCAGCACACCTGTAGCCAGGACACAATCGGACTAAGGACAAACAAATCAAAAAAAGAAAACAAAAACAAAAACAGGCAAGAGGACTTCTCCCTCTAGGCACTCCAGATCTGGAAGTAAATTACCATATCTATCTGAACTATCCTAATCCTGCTCCAACTTAATAAAGAACTGAAGAACACTGCATCAGATAAAGGATCAGTCACACACTGTGTCTTTCCATTGGACACCGTACTGCACTCTGCTGTCTGTCAGCTAGGTCTGGGATATATATAAAGCACATACATACATACATACATACATACATAAAGACATACACACATGCATGTTTGTTCTTTCTTTCTGTGCATACATCTCATAACACTGTTTCATCTCCTGGGGGATAGAGTGTAAGAAATGTGGTTAAGCCCCACTCAGGTAACAACCCCAAACCTTCTCAGGGTGAACCTCAAAAGTCACTAAATTATTTTATGCTGATCCCTTTGGTAGCTTAACACAAAGCAGCGAGGCTTAAACTAGAGGCAATGTGCAATGTATTTTTTCAGCACACAAACGGTAATAAAGTGAAAATACCACACAAGAAAAATCCCAAACCAATTTAGAAAAACAGAGTGAATTGTAAAAAATTGAATGAAGCCAGAACACCAAACATTTAATCAGTAGAACCAGAGATATTAAAGTTCAAGATTTTAAGTCAAAATTGCGTCTAAAACCACAAATTGCCACTTCCGGTCATCTCGTCATGCTGGGAAAAGTCAAAAGCTCAGGCCGACTGGGATTAAGCATGGGTCAGATATATGGGTGAGGTTAGTGCTGCTGAAAGCATTACCTTTTCAAAATCCTGCATGAAGAGTTCCATTTGAGGTGGAGGAAACCACAAGGAGCAGGCAGAAAGCCAGAGATGGTCATTGCTGTAGTTTGAACAGCCTGGCAGATAGTCCAGGCTGTCATTGCTCTAGCATGAAAAGCTGGTCAGGCATTGTGGAATGCCATGCCTGGAGCTTCTCAGTGGAGGTCACAGTGGGCTGCTGTTGCTGTAACACGAAGTGCAGATCTCATGTTGCCGCTCATCATAGGCAGTCGCTGTAGTGTGAAGAGCAAGGCTTCACTGGAGCTTTGTGTTGGCTTTTGTCGCAGGCAGCAGAGTCTAGGCATGAAGGGCACATTTATGGTCATGAAGAGTACAAACTTAAGGATTTCACCTTTCCTCTTTGTGAGGAGGTCAGGCTGATGGCAGTCAAGGGTCCAGGACCTGGGGGCACTGCTTGGGGATCAGGAACTAACTCTGGCAGAGGCCAAAAGGGCTGAGGCAGGTCCAGGGCAGATCTAGACAGGCCCAGCTCAGCAGCTGCAGGAAGGCCCCTGGAGCTTGTTATGTCCCTGTAGCCCAGCAGGAAGTCAGCCAATTTACCCTTGGAATCACTTAGGGTAGCCTGTGATTAAGGTAAGCTGGCCCAGTCTTCCTTCTAAAACAGCAAGGCAGTCTCCAAGCAGCAGGGCAGTCCTCTGGCAGCAGCAGCACAGTGCTTTTTTCAGTAATGTGTATAGGTCCAGGAGTGTTCTGATGAGTAGCTCTGGAGGTCCAATATGTGTACCTGGTACCAGCCATGTGTGAGGGGGATTCCCTGTACTACCCAAATATCTGGTTCTGGAAAGCTCTTTTCCTTTCATTTTCAAGGCTCCAAACTGTCTCGGGTGGCATAAGGCAGGCAGGAGGGTGTGTGTGTGTGTGTGTGAGAGAGAGAGTGTGTGTGTCTGTGTGTGTTTGTGTGTGTGTATGTGTGGTATTAAATGTAGTAATGTAGCCCCATGTTAGGCAATGGGGGAGAAAGGCCTTACATCGCTGAAAAACAACTTTTGGAGTTTTTCACTGCCAGGACATGTACAACTGAACTACACATCTCATACTTAATAAATGCAATGAACCATGCCCTTATTGCCTACTGTTGGAAATGGCCTTTCTCCAGAGTCACCCCCAACTTTTTGCCTTCCTCCTTCTCTTTTTCTGATCTTATTTTTGCTGGCTTTAGGACTCTGCGCACTTTACCACTGCTAATCAGTGCTAAAGTGCACATGCTCTCTCCTTAAAACATGGTTACATTGGCTCATACCCAAGTGGCTTATTTAATTTACTTGTAAGTCCCTAGTCAATTGCAATACATGTGCCCAGGGCCTGTAAATTAAATGCTACTAGTGGGCTGCAGCACTGGTTGTGCCACCCACAAAAGTAGCCCCATAACCATGTCTTAGGCCTGCCTCTGCAATGCCTGTGTGTGCAGTTTCACTGCCACTTCGACTTGGCATTTAAAAGTACTTGCCAAGCCTAAACTCCCCTTTTTCTACATATGTCACCCCTAAGGTAGGCCTTAGGTAGCCCATAGGTCAGGGTGCTATGTAGGTAAAAGGCAGGGCATGAACATGTGTGTTCTATGTGTCCTGGCAGTGTAAAACTCCTAAATTCATTTTACACTGCTGTGAGGCCTGCTTCATTCATAGGATAGCATTAGGGCTACCCTCATATACTGTTTGAGGGGTAGATCCTGATCTGAAAGGAGTAGCCAGGTCATATTTAGTATGGCCAGAATGGTGATACACAATCCTGCTTAATGGTGAAGTTGGATTTTATACCACTATTTTAGAAATGCTGCTTTTAGAAAGTGAGCATTTCTCTCCACTTAAATCCTTCTGTTCCTTTCAATCCACGTCTGGCTAGGTTTAGTTGACAGCTCCCTTGTGCATTCACTTAGACAATCCCAAACACAGGATGCTCAGTCACACTTGCATACATCTGCATGTTGAATGGGTCTTCGTGGGCTGGGAGGGTGAAGGGCCTGACACTTACATGTCAAAGGACAGTAGCCTGCCCTCGCACAAAGGAATGCCACACCCCCTACTGGGACCCTGGCAGATAGGATGGAAGTGAAAGGGGACCTTGTGCACTTCTAAGCCACTCTTTGAAGTCTCCCCCACTTCAAAGGCACATTTGGGTATTTAAGCAGGGTCTCTGACCGTACCAATTTAGACACTTCTTGACAAGACACTCTTGTCACAGACACTTCCTGGAGAAGAGAACCTGAACCAGAACCTGCATCCTGCCAAGAAGAACTGCCTGGCTGCCCAAAGGACGCGCCTGACTGCTTTCTGTGAAGGACTGCTGCCTTGCTGTTGCCCTACTGCCTTGCTGCTCTCTGGCCCTGCTGAGAAGTGCTCTCCAAGGGATTAGAAAGAGCTTGCCCCCTGTTCCCTGAAGTCTCAGGACAAAAAATACTTCATCTCTGCAAGAAGGACTCCTTGTGCGGTGAAAATCGACCCACAGCCTGCCAGAAACAATGCACAGCCTGCATTGCGGTGAACAATTCACCGCACTCCGAACCGGAACAATGAAGCCCGACTTTGCAATGGGAAGATCGATGCAGCGCCAGCGTAGCAACTGGAAATTCGACGCACAGCCCACTAGATCGACACACAGCCAAGCCGGTATCACGCAACTTGACTTCCAGGGAGGAATCGATGCAGCGCCTGCCTTGCGGTTGAAATTTCCACGCAATGCCCACCAGATCGACGCAGCCCCTGTGACTTCGTCCTGTCAGCGCCCGAAATCCACGCATTGTCCCCGGGGCGTCCGAAAACCCCGCAACCCGAAGAGAATCCATGACCGAGCATCAGAAATTGACGCAAAGCCTTCCGTGGGTGAAAAATAAATGACACATCACTGTGTGCCGCCCGAGAAATCGACGCACACCTCCCTGTTTTCCACAGATCTCCTCTTCTGCGGTTCTTTGAGGAGATTTTGAACTCAAACAGGTGCTTTGTGCTTGCAGGAGACATTTATTGCTTTTAAGAGACTAAAGACACTTTGGGGGTCATTACGACCCTGGCGGTCATGGACCGCCAGGGCCGGGGACCGCGGATGCACCGCCAACAGGCTGCCGGTGCATCCAGGCCAATTCTGACCGCGGCGGTAAAGCCGCGGTCAGAAAAGGGAAACCGGTGGTTTCCTGACGGTTTTCCCCTGGCCTGAGGAATCCTCCATGGCGGCGCTGCAGGCAGCGCCGCCATGGGGATTCCGACCCCCTTACCGCCAGCCTGGTTCTGGCGGTTTTGACCGCCAGAACCTGGTTGGCGGTAACGGGTGTCGTGGGGCCCCTGGGGTTTTCCCGCTGGGCTGGCGGGCGGCCTTCTGGCGGTCGCCCGCCAGCCCAGCGGGAAACTCAGAATTACCGCGGCGGTCTTTTGACCGCGCAGCGGTATTCTGACAGCGGTACTTTGGCAGGCGGCCTCCGCCGCCCGCCAAGGTCAGAATGAGGCCCTTTATATCATTTTGACAGTGATATCTCAACATATACTTACTGCATTTTAATTGTTTTGACCTACATCTTCTCAGATAAATATTATATATTTTTCTAAACATTGTGGCCCTCATTACGACCCTGGCGGTATAGAACCGCCAGGGCCGCGGCACGCGGGAGCACTGCCGACAGGTTTCCCGCTGCCCCCAAGGAATCCTCCAAGCCGGCGTAGCTTGCTGCGCCGGCTTGGGGGTTCCGACTCCCCCTCCCGCCATCCAGTTCCTGGCGGTTCTCCCGCCGGGAACCGGATGGCGGGAGGGGGAGTCGCGGGGCCCCTGGGGGCCCCTGCAGTGCCCATGCCAACGGCATGGGGACTGCAGGGGCCCCCGTAAGAGGGCCCCAAAATGTATTTCACTGTCTGCATAGCTATGCAGACAGTGAAATACGCGACGGGTGCAGTAGCACCCGTCGCACCTTCCCACTCCGCCGGCTCGATTACGAGCCGGCTTCATGGTGGGAAGGTCGTTTTCCCCTGGGCTGGCGGGCGGCCTTTCGGCGGCCGCCCGCCAGCCCAGGGGAAAACTCTGAATACCCGCCGCGGTCTTCCGACCGCGGTGCGGTATTCACGACGCGCAACTTTGGCGGGCGGCCTCTGCCACCCTCCAAAGTTGTAATGAGGGCCTGTGTGTTGTATTTTTGCGGTGTTCTACTGTGTTATTACATGATTTATTGCACAAATACTTTACACATTGCCTTCTAAGTTAAGGGTGGGCACAGGATAATTTGGACTTACCCTCACTAAAGTGAGGGTCCTTGCTTGGACAGGGGGTAACCTGACTGCCAACCAAAGACCCCATTTCTAACACTTTACTACTGTTAACCAGTGTTGTGCTTGCTCCTTTGTTATGTTATCTTATAGTAGTGAGAAAAGTATGAAGAGATACAAGATATATAGAGAGTGAATAGGTAGAGATCGAAGCAAATTCAGAAGCGGCATAGGTCTGTAAAAAGAGTAGTGCGGCAGAAAGGTAGAAAGAGAGGGGTGGATGGTAGAAAGAGAAATGAGACCCATAGAGAAAAGAGGTGAACTGGAGAAAAATATGTGAAGTTGACACAGAGTTAAAGAGAGTGAGATGGTGAGGTAGAGACAGATTTTTGCAGAAGAAGGAGGTGTAGAGAACAGATAGGTGAGGTGAAGAGATAAATAAAGAGAAGGGTTGTGACAGAGGTTCAATACAGAGCCTGAGTTGAAAAAAGAGGTGCAGAGGCAAATGAGACAGAGAAGTTAATGATAAAGAAAAAGGGTAGAGATAGCAAAAAAGCGATATTTGGAATGAGTAAGCTTCTGAGGGAGGTGAGGTAGAGGTCAAAACAGAAAGAGGGGAGATGGAAAGGTGAGCCTGCAAATGCATGATGAGGTAGATTAAGAGTTTAGATAGTAAAACGGAGAGAGACATGTGCGGAGGAGCAAAATGGGGTAAATAGAAATCTGAACTGCGAATCAAGGTGAGGTACATAGGCCCATATTTAGCAGAAAATGACGGAGCGCGACACTGCACCAAAATTGGCAGCGCCACGCTCTATAATTTTCACAATGCAGGGGTGCTCTGTATTTAATTGAATACAGTGCACCCCTTTGTGTGTCCCCTGCGCTGGTGCTAGACTGAGCTGCCTAGCGCCAACGCAGGCATCCTTGCACCATCATGCAAGGATGTCTGCATTGAGGGGGTTGAATGTTTGTGTATTGGAAGGTGTCCCTTCCTGCACATAAACAGTCACTAATGGCGCTTTGGCACTTCTGTGTGTGCTGCATAATGCAGCACACACAGAAGTGCCAAAGCTTAATTTTGAAATAATTGTTTATGTGCAGCAAGGGACAGCTTCTTGCATATAAACAATCATGTCTGTCATTTTGCTCCTTCTATGTGTGCTGCAGGATGCAACACGCATAGAAAAAACAAAAAAAGAAGAGGTATAAAAGTGTTCGTCCTCATTGTGTCTTGCTAACGCCACCCCTTGAGTGGCATTAGATTTTGGAGCTGCCTCAGGTTTATGAAAACTTGTAAATCTGAGGCAGTGTCAAAATGCAATGGGAGTTACTGTGGCACGTCCACAGCAACTCTCATCGCACTGCCCTTCCACACAAAGGGCTGCGTTTGAAGGGGCCATATGTACCAGGTGGTGTTAAACCACAAAAAGTGGCTTAACGTCACCTTGTAAATATGGCGCAGGGCATAGCACCACCGGAGCATCACTAAAAGTGACGCTCCAGTGGCGCTAGGGTCTCTTAAATATGTCCCATAGAGTGGTGAATTTGAGAGAGGTGTTAAGTAGATACAGAAGAGGTACAGAAAAGTGAGCTGGAGGGCAGAAGTGAGAGCGGTCAGGTAGAAGAGGTTATGCAAAGTAGGAATAGACAGAGACAGAAAGATACTTTTTTAAATGTCACTGCTACTACATGCTTGAGAATACACAGGTTAAGGTTGGGCACGCCATTCATACCCAGCTTATCCACAGTTATTACTTTAATAGCGCAGGCTTGTAAGGTTGTCCAATTTCCCTGCATCTTAAAACAGCCCTAGTTTTAGAACCTAAACAGCTCCAGTATTAAAATCTTGAGAAGGATGAACCACTGAGATTTACTTGACCACATGCTACATTGCGGTTGGCTCAAAACCATGCCCATGTCGAGGTCACCTGCATTATTGACTTGCACTTTAGCTTTGTATTGTCCTGGTGCTTTTTGGAATTAAACTCCTAAAAATTATATGGTTCCTCAACCCTTTTTTGGCAATATGTGTTTACTAATAATTATTTTACAGAATAGGCTTGAGATGTCTGTACTGTTTGAGTTTCGAACTATAATAATATGTTGGTGGGGTTTAAATACTTAAAATATTTTACTCTGAGAAAACCCGTGGCTTAAGCCCACGGCTCTCAGGTTTTAAGCCCTGGTGTTCTCACTGAACGTGTATTTTGACCTAACGAGATATGCATTACGGTGGAGGCCCCGCCCAAATTCATAATCCAAAATCTCACATCCACATCCTGTTCCATAACCACCTTGTGAAGTGCTAGTTCGTCATTTGCATGTCCTTTGAATTCATGCCAATACTTTTGCAAGTTGTCATATTTGCGAATGAGTTACCTCTGGAACATTAACAGTTCTGTGACTCCATAATTATCTCACACTTTTTGTAGTTTCAAACTACCTTATGTTTTTTTTCTGAAAAGGCTTATCATTTTCATTCAAAACCTAATACAGCAGAATATTTAATTTATATTCCTGAAACATATTTTCTGCTTCCTGGTTGTCTCAGTATGCCACTGTTCTCTTGTTATTTCTTGACAGGATTGCTTGGACTGATTGATGCTTAAGTGTGAATGCCTATGAAGCTCTAAGTCCTCTTGATGCTCTAAAGTCATCAGTGGTCCTCATGCACTTTTTCATCTTTGCAATTCGTAATTATTTGGGGCCAAATGTATGTAATTTTATATTTGCAAATGTTTGTGATTCACAATTAGGAAATCGCAAGTAGTGATGTAGTAATGTGTCTCAAACACATTTAGCGATTCCCAATGAGTTGCACATGAACCTACCTCATTGATATTAATGAGGTAGGTCGCACTTTGCAACCCATTGGGTATGGCCAAATATCATAGGAATGGTGGCCTGCTGGGGTCAGCAGCCCACCATGCCTGTGATTGCTTTAAATAAAGCATTTTTTTTTATGTAGCCAGTTTCCTGCCTACTCTTAAAAAATATTTGCACCCACATTCACAAAGGAGAAGAGGGCCCATGGGGACCCCTTCCTATTTGCAAATAAATTAGCACCAACTTGAAGTTGGTGGTAAACTTCCAATATTTTGAAACTATATTTCAGTTGCAAAACATTCATACATCCCTCTGCGAGTCGCTATTAGGAAGGGACACCCTAAACACACCCCTTCCTAATACCGAATCACAAACCCATTTAGCGATTCAGTAATAAGTTATTGCAAAGTAGGGTTTGTACATTACAAAAGGCTTTTTAGTGGCCGCAAATGGCCCGATTCGGCGAATCCGACTGTGTGCAACCGCTAAATACCTTTGTACATCTGGCCTTTGCTTTGTTAATTGTAAATGAGTTATTTTGCATTTAGTCACATATTACACATTCTGGGGGTGATTCCAACCTTGGCGAGCGGCGGAGGCCGCCCGCCAAAGTTCCCCCAACAAAATACCGCTACGCGGTCAGAAGACCGCCGCGGTTATTCTGTGTTTCCCGCTAGGCTGGCGGGCGACCGCCAGAAGGCCGCCCGCCAGCCCAGCAGGAAACCCCTTCCCACGAGGAAGCCGGCTCCGAATGGAGCCGGCGGAGTGGGAAGGGTGCGACGGGTGCAGTAGTAATCTTTTAGGGGCCCCCTTACGGGGGCCCCAGGACACCCCTCACCGCCATCCTGTTCCTGGCGGTCACGACCGCCAGGAACAGGATGGCGGTGAGGGGGTCGGAATCCCCATGGCGGCGCAGCAAGCTGAGCCGCCATGGAGGATTCCTCAGGGCAGCGGAAAACCGGCGGGAGACCGCCGGTTTTCCGTTTCTGACCGCGGCCATACCGCCGCGGTCAGAATGCCCTTGGGAGCACCGCCAGCCTATTGGCGGTGCTCCCGCGGTCGTTGACCCTGGCGGTCAATGACCGCCAGGGTCAGAATGACCCCCTCTGTGACTTTACCACGCGCATTAGCAATATGACACCTTCACAAACTGCTTTGGTGAATTAAAGCTGATTCCTTTAATCTTCATGATGCAGCTTACCATCCTATGTGTACCACAACTGCAGAGCACCCTTTTCCATATTTCCGTAAATATAACCATGGGCCTTATTTAAGAAAAGTGATGCTGCTTCCAATGCAGCACCACTATTCTTGCGCCCCTTAGCACCCCCCTATTGCCACCATGCGTGTGCTGTATTTAATATACAGCACACCATGGCGCAAGGTAGGGGCAATAGGGTCAACATTTTTGATGCTATTGATGCACTGTGCATGATTAGCACCATTGAAAACAATGGCATGCCCCCTTTTAACGCCTGCTTTGTACAGGCGTTAAAAATAGCCGCTAAAAAGAACGCAGTGGAATCTCTTAGATTAAGGTGCACCATTTTTGTGGGCTCCCTAATGGGGGAACACCCCCCCTTGCATACATTATGCCTGGCACAGGCATAATGTAGCGCAAGGGATTACAACGTGGTGCAATGCATGCATTGCGTCACTTTGTAAATATGGCGCAGCAAATTTGGCCTTGTTTGGCCACATTAGCATCATACAAAATGACAGTAATTTGGTGCAAGGAGGCACTAGACCCTCTTAAATCTGGTGCTGACCGACATGCACATTCCCAGTTAGCAGGTACATATATATTTTACTTTTTTGTTCTAAGTAAGATTACAATACAGGAGCAACTATCTGAACATGGTAGCATTGTAATCTAGAAGTCAGGAAAACCAGATGTTTTGATAAGAAGCATTAGTTTTAATTTAATTTGTTGATAATTATTTTCTCATAAACAACAATGATGTGCTATTATGCTATTTACTTGGACGTCTCATTTAATTGTTAGCAACAATCTTTACGTTTGCATAATGACAGTGTCCGGAGCAAATATGGGACAGCAGCCAAACCAATTTCCATGAAGCAATCATTGCATTTAGCGTCTTGTCCTTATTTAAAATGACAGGATATTACCGCTGCATCAATGAGAATGTATTGTTTAACTGTACCCCAATGCCTTCTAGTAAAGACAAACACGATCAGATGCGTCAAACCAGTAAAGGAGTGTTTTCAGAGTCATAAAACGAACCTTGTATTACTGACATATTATTTTGAAAAACAAGTGAACATTTCTCATAGTGTTTCTAAAAATGAAAACAAAAAAACAGACAAACATAAAAATGAGTGACTAAGTTACATACAGCTGCTTTGTAGCTGTACAGATGAAAGTGCAGGACATACATATTGTTCATTAAATGGCATCACATAAATGTAACCAGCAGTAAAAAAATTCCTTTCATTGAACTTCTGGAATAAGAAACCCTGAGCAGATATCCACTTCTGTCGGTCTATGACAAGGGTCTCCAACCTTTTCTATCAGGGAAGCTACTTATAATCAGTGAATCTCACCCATAGCTATCCATGACATTATCAGGGTTACAATAGGACCACTTCCAAAAATATTCCACATGTGACCTCCCCATGTATGAATTTTGGATAATGACCACTGCTTAAGGCCCCACACTCACTCTACTCTTGCCCTTTTGTCATTGTTTCCTGGTCAATTACATACTGTGATTTATAGAACAAGGCCTGCAAAATGATCAGTGTCTAAGCAACCCTGCCAGTCTGCGACTAGAGATGGATGGTCATGTTGCAGACTGTCCTACTGTCACAGCATGTCTTTATTTGGTGGTGTGAAGACCTGCTATTGGCTTGGTCTGACTTCTACTCCAAGGATCTGACAATGAGCTTCACTACATCCTTATATGCGACCAGATCCTCCTTTTGACCTACTGGGCCTTCCACGAGCTACTTCCAGAGAGCTGGCAAGCTACCAGTAGACCTTGAGCTACTGGTTGGAAATTGCTTGTCTATGCCATTTCCACATGAGGTTTTGTCTCCAGTCCTCACAACTTTCATGTTATGTCCCATTCTCCTGTATACTCCCATTTGAGGAGTCCACATGCTGCCCACCCAAATCACATACTCACCATGGCATTGCACCTGAGCACAGATGCTCTCCCAACTACACCATATTAGTTTCCTCCTATGCAGACCTTGCATTATCTTATGACATGAGGTGAATACACCTCCCTCGCATAGTGTGTGTTCCATACAACATTGCAATTCATTATTGTATACATGGAGCTCCAATTTTTGGAAGGTTTCAATGTCAAAAGGTGTAGCTGGAATGAGCATCTCAATGTCACTTGTAAACAAGTAACAGTGTTAGGGCAAGAGTTGGAACTGTCCTATCCATTCAACTAGAAACTAATAGTTCGCACAGTTCTTATAGTGGTAGAAGGAACAGCCACTATCTTTGTCTCTGTTGAGGCCATTCAAATCTTAAAACTGATGAGCCAAGAACTGTTAAATTTCCATTCCACAAAATTTACCACCTGAAGGGGTGCTTCTACAATTATTGAAACTAATATTGTATTTCTTATGTTCTCTGATCGATGCCTACTTCTTCAAGGGTGTGACAAAATGTGTTGCATAATTCAACAGCACATGTTGTTGTGAAATTTGTTAAAGTTCTTGACTATACCAACTGTCTATGTTGTTACAACATATGAGGACTGGTTTAGTTGTGAGGCTTTACAGACGCTCAGTCATGTAGGTGATCTGAACACTATTCCGATTGCTAGAAGTAAGCCTACTGGATCATTAATTTAATCATGAGCTGTTTTTAATTACAGATTTACGACAGGAAGGGATTGGGTTCTTGACTGACCAAATGGTAAGTGTAGTGTTAGAAAGTAATCATTAGAGACACAGGGGCATATTTATATTCTGTTTGTGCCGAATTTACGTAAAAAAGTTTGACGCAAATTCAGCGCAAACCTTACACCATATTTATACTATGACACCCGACCCCGAGAGCGTCAAAATTCCTCCTTGTGCGTCATTTTCTGGATGCAGGAAACCACCTTGCATTAATGACATGCAAGGTAGGCGTTCCCGTTAAAAAAATGACTTTAAGGTCTGTGCGCCTTATTTATACTCCAGCGTCATTTTGACGCACAGGAGGGGGCAGGCCTGATGTGCGCTGTTTTTTAATGCCTGGGTGAGGGCAGCCGTTAAGGGACCTGGGGGCTCACGTCCATGGTCTCTGCATCCTGGCGTTTTCTTGCTGTCCTCCTCTCTCACTCCCCGGCTCCCCACCCCTCCAGGACCTACTTAACGGCGGTCACTGCACGACCCTGTTGTGTAGCCATTTTAGCTATAGTGCCATGCACGTTATTTTAGCATACTAAGCCAGCTGCTGTGCACTCTAACCTAGATATATTTTATTCAGCTTCATTTTATTATTGTTGCAATAGCCACTTTTATGGTCTTGTTTTATTTTCTATCTATCTAACTGTTTTGCCTAGGCCAGCACTCTGTTATCGAACAAGACATTCTTGCTCACTCTGAGCTTCTTCCAAGGCTACAGCAAGGTACATTGCCGGTGAACGTGGTATAAGTTTAGTCTCTGACATTCGTAGAAAACACACACCCTTATGTAGGGACATTTTCTCAGAACATCAGCTGTTTTATTATAAAAACACTTCCTTGTCCCTTACAAGGGAGATTCCAGCCAGAGAACCACGACTGTATGCTGATTGCTGAACGCTTCGCCACAGATGCTAATACAGACTTCAGGCCTTTGCTCAGGTATAGGGGATGATGTCTTCCCAGGGGAACCTGAAGGGCAGAATTAGAGCGTAACACGCTGTGCTCTATTTCCAATCTAGGCAGGAATTAGTCTATTAATTGTAGTGACAATATGGTGGCATTATTCTTATGCTTCACTTTACTTGTCACCATTTTAATACTGTCATGCTGTGTCATTCTGGTTATTGCAGCTCATGCTTTGCTATCTAAGATGCAGTCATTTTATTAAAATCATTATTGAAACATTTACTGCCTCTGTTTGTCATTGTATATATGAGACCAATGTAATTGAGAGAAAGGGATGAGACCTGAGTGACCACGGCTTCCCTGAGAAACCAATTATGTCATGCGCTCGGCTGTCCAGTCCTCCCTGCCCTTGAGTAGAGATGAGACACTGCTAGTTAGCCGGAGCAAAACCCGGATTGGAGCAATGGGTGTCATCCACAGTAGGTTAGACTTAGTCTCCTACACAGCTTGCGATTCTTCTGCTCAAAATCCAGTAGTCTCATTAGAATAATGAGAGCCTACGCGACAACCCCATTGGGCAGGTCCCGCCAGCTCCCCTGGCACTACTGCTAAGTGCTATATATCGCCTGCAGTATAGTGTCAGTGCTGCCTCTGCCCTCTGGTTGCTGGCTCCTGTTGCCCTCTGAGCTTGCCTTTCAGACCACTCACCTCCCCTGCGCTCTTCCCAATATTTTCTGCCACCACTCAGGCCCCCTGCATCCTGCTATTTTTCCCGCTCTGCTCCCCTCCTGCTCCCCTGCACCCTGCCCCTCCAGGGTCTACTTAATGGGGATTGCTGCACGACTGTGCCCAGAGGGTGCACTGCTGGTGCATCAAAGGTGGGCCAAAGGCAAGCCCGTATGTGCCTGTTCAAGCCTGGACTGCGCCCAGCACCAGGAATGAGCACCTCAAACCGGACACAATGTTCATTACTGAAACCTGGCTCACCCCTCATCCGCACCAAACATTGCCACCATGACAACCCCAGGATATAAGATGATCGATTGTGACTGCCCTAACAGACACAGCAGAGGCATCGCCATCATCCACAAGGACTCCCTTTACTGCACGGCCTCAGATGACAACACATCACCGGTCATGGAACACCTCAACTTCCAGACCAAGACTGATGCCAAAACCACCATCAGAGGAACCCTCACCTACAGACCCCATGTCCCCTGCCACAGCTTCTGTAACTCCATCCTGGAGTTCATTGCCCTCCTGGCAATCGACTCCAGTGACTACATCTTGCTGAGGGACCTGAACTTCTACCTAGAACACCTGTACAACGCTATCTCCATCTCATTCCTGGAAAATATGACATCATCGGCCTCTCTCAGCTGTCACCAACCCCACATGCAGCGCAGGACACACACTGGACCTCATTTTCTCTGCCAGTGACAGAGCCAAGTTCTCCCACACCACCAAGGTGACATGGACCAACCACAACATCATCCACTACACCATTGATGGACTGCTCGAAACCCCGACGAGACCGCCCACCCTGCTTTACCACAACTCGGGCAAAGTCACTGAAACAACCTGGATCGCTGCCCTCAAAGAAACTAGACCTATCCCGTGCACATCCTGGAACGCTGCATTCAAAACTTCTCCAGCTGGATCTGTTCAGCTGCCAACACCATCACCCCCCGGAAGAGCACCACCACCAGCAAGCCCACCAATCAAGCCAAATAGTTCACCCCAGAACTTCTGACCCTCAAACATCACTGCAGAAACCTGAAGAGACACTGGTGCTCCAACAAGACTCCCGCTAACCTTGACTCCTTCAGGTCCAGCCTCAACAGATACCACCATTAACTCAGGGAGACCAAAAAAGAAGCACTCACCACGTCCATCGAAGCAAGCTCCAACCACACCAAAGAACTCTTCAGCATCATCTGAGAATTCCCCTGCCCCTCCACTATGGAGAACACGATCTACCCCTCCTAAGCCTTCTGCAACACGCTATCGGACTACTTTCCCCACAGGCTGGCCGGCATCTACAGGAACCCCCAGCCCACCAACAATCGACCACCCCTGCACCCTAACCCACCATTACCCCCACTGGATCACCAAATGGAAGCACCTATCTACCTATCTACCAATTACACCATCTCCATCATGGCCTCCATCCAATCTGGATCCCCCACTGACCCCTGCCCGCTTTGCTTCTACAACCTAGAAAGTGAATTAATCAGATCCTCCCTCACAGAACTCCTTAACACCTCCATCTCCACAGCTATTGTCGCCGGTGCCTGGAAGCGCGCTGAGTTCAAGCCCTCCTGAAGAAACCCTCTGCCAACCTCAACAAGCTCAAAAACTACCACCCCATCCCACTCCTCCCATTTCCACCAAAGTCTTGGAAAAGGCCTTCAACCACTAGCGCATGAACTACCTCAAAGAAAAACAACATGCTCGACACATCTCAATCCCGTTTCCAGCACAATCACAGCACAGAGACCGCCTTGGTCAAAGCAACCAAAAACATTAGATGCCTCCTCAACAGCGGCCTCATCATCCTTGACTTATCAGCAGCCTTCAACACTGTCTCTCACCACACTCTCATCACCAGACTCCACAGCATTGGCATTCAAGACAACACACTCATAAGGATCTCTTCCTTCGTCTCTGGCCAAACATAGCAGATCCTCCTCCCTCCCTTCATCTCTGCACCCAAATATCATCAGTGGTGGTTTCTCCCAGGGCTCCTCACTCAGTCCCACCCTCTTTAGCACCTACAAGACTCCCCTGGCAGACATGGCATGCACCCAGGGACTCAACATCATCTTCCAAAACACCATGACCAACATCACCACCTGAATGAGGACCAACTGCCTTAAGCTAAATTCTGACAAAACGGAGATTCTCACCTTCGGGAACAAGGACTCCCCCTGGGATGACACGTGATGGCCCACAGCCCTCGGTCGCCCACCCACACCCACCGACCATGCATGCAACTTCAGGATTATCCTGGATATCCAAATGACCATGAAGCAACAGATCAACACCGTCTCATCTGCCTGCTTCCACATCCTCCGCATGCTCTGCAAGATCTTCTGATGGATCCCCATCTTTACCAGGAAAACAGTCATCCAGGCACTCATCTCCAGCCGACTCAACTACGGTAACGCGCTTTACGCCAGAACCACAAAACAGTTTATGTACTGCCTCCAGACCATCCAGAATGCGGCAGCAAGACTTGTCCTCGACTTCCCCAGAAGAACCAGTATCACTCCACACCTCAGGGCCCTCCACTGGCTCCACATCCAGCAAACATGCCTCTTCAAGCTCCTCATGCACGCATACAAGCCCTTCACAACCCAGGCCTGCTTACATCAACAACCGCCTCATATTTCACCGACTGACCGGAGAACTCCCCTCAACCTCCCTCGCCAAGGCCCACGTCCCCAGCATCCACTGCAAATGTTTTGGAGGTCGCTCCTTCTCCCACTTCACCTTCCAGGTCCTGGAACGATGCTCATAATTTGGCCTCTAGAAGCCATGAAAAAGTGGCCTAATATGCTGTGAAACAGGTGTTGGCTGAAAATTATGAAGCTACCATTTGAGAATACAATGACATTTCGTTGATGATTTGCTTTATATTAACATAATCTCATGGAAATACTCAAGACAATCGTCTGACTGTATATGTAAAAATATTTTCACTATGATATGTTAGAAATAAGAGGAAAAACTGAAAGTAAACATTTTTGACTTTATTGTTTATGCGCCCAACAAATTTAGTATAAGAATCTGAAAATGTGAATTCATAAAAACCCAGACTTAGGTATAAACAGCTAGTCACTCCTATTTTTGTGACTAATTCAAAGGGACTCAAACATATTTCTCCTCCGTTGAATAATATTGTTTCGCAGTGCAATGGAACCACACTATTTAGGAGGCTCTTGCTTGCTTACATTAGGCTTTCAGTAACACCATATTGGCTTTCATTTCAGCATAATTTGTTCTGTCAAGCCTTTAATCTGCTAGAACGCTGTTTCTTGCGAGTAAATAATATGTTATTGTTCCTGAAAAAGGAGGGCATTAATACAATTGTTATTAACTAGATAATGTGGCAATGTCTAACACCATGCGTAGCATATATCAGCGCAAAATGCAGACCCGCTGCCCTTTCGTTTGTCACTATAGAAGTAATGATGCCTCGATAGTAAAGATTTTAAACTACATTTCCGAAACATGTACTGTTTTCTCCCTGAAATATGTCATGAATTCCATTATGCCACCATAGATAAATGTAAGCCCTTGCTGGTGCTATTTCCAGCTGGAGAATGTAGTGAAGGTCTTTAGTCCAAATAAGATAAATGTGGGTTTCCCGAGATACAATTTCAAGTTCATTAAGCTGGGAGCCTCAAAACCGAGCTCATTAACATTCCCTTTGAATGAAGATTTAGCACAAAATTAAATTGTCATGTTTCTTTTTAGGGACTTGGTTCAGAGAATATAAGGATCTAGCTTCAAGTGAATGCATTGAAGCTTGGTATTTTTATTGATATTAAGGAGGCGTAAGGCCATAGAACGTTTTCAGTTACAGAATTTTAGACTTTAAAAAGTGACTTTTGCACTGTCAGAACCACTTTCTGATGGCCACGGGGCAGACATGGGTTACTGGGACCCACGTTGGTGGTTGAGACCTTTTACTCCTTCTGACCTGGCGCCAAGCCTCTGATGACCTCTACGCTACTAGCCTAACTACTACCTCTTAAGCAATTGACTGTCAATAGTAGCATGGGTCGAGGAGTCCAAGGCTTTCAAGGGGGAGGCAGAATACCAGTGGGGATGTAAACAAACAGCTCAATGCACACGCCAGGAATCCCAATAAAACAGGTCCGGCCCAATATTGAGTTTTATGGAAAAACAAGTATTCATTACACTACACAATTTAAATCTACATCAGTGAAATAATCACTACAATCCCTTGCACAGCCACGTCTAATGCTTCAAGCAAGTTCAACTGAGTCCTTTCCCGGACCCATTTCCCTATTCTGAAGTATTTAGGTCATATATGAGACCGCTCTTCCACGGATGTAACCCCCTCTGCCCTAGGTTTCTGTTCATGAAGTTCGTGGTGAGTGCCTGCAAACTCTTGAAGATTTCTCACTGAAATGCAACCGTCTGCTTCTATGCTCAGGTGCATGTTCTGGTGACTTCAGAGCTGGAAGTGCTATGGCCTGATGCTGGGCAGAGTCCCCTCGGTTACGTGGAAACCTTCTTTCATGGCAGAGAACCCTTTTGGCAGAAGTCGGCAGTCTGGTGGGAGCCTCCTAACTGTGCAGAATCCTCGTTGGCAAGCAGGTCCGGTGATCAACGGCAGGTAAGTTGCTCCTGGGCTCCTTGGGCTTCATGGTGCACACGCGAGATGGCAGTACTACAGTCAAGCAGCCCCTCTTTCTTGGAAGGTGGGCAGGAGTTCCTGTGAGTTAATTTGGTTTCTTGAATGACAGCCCTGACGAAGTCCTTGGCAGGTGGCCAATGAATCTCTCCCCCAGCCACAGGAATGTCAGAAATCTAAATCTGTTTCTATTACTCACACAGGTAGCATGATATGCTCGTTCACAGAAGCAGCCATAGCACGCTCATTCCTGGCCAACTGCACAGCTTCCTGATTCTCTTCAGCCAGGACCAGTTATTTTTCTGGTCCACTAGCCCCAGTCCCTAAACTGCAGTTAGTTGCTGTGCCATCCCTTCCCTCATTCCAACCTTTACCCTGAACACCATTGTGCTACCCTGCCCGCACCGACCCCCATATGGGCTTCTTCTAGTGGAGGTGAGCGGTAAGTGCACCTTGGAGGCTAAGGTGAGGAACAGAGGCTAGTACAGAGGGTGGGCTGCGCTGGGTGGTCACGTGCTTACGGGTTCTCAGGATAAGACAATCAGGGGGCTTTGAAGGGCCCTGCTGAGGTCAGGGGTATCCACAGCAACAAGACAGAAGTGGCCTCCTTTGTGGCTTGTGGGCATGGGGTCATTAGAAAAATGTAACTCAGGGCTGGAGAGTGGCTGGAGTGTGATCAGAATGAGCCAACCTGAAGGCAGGCTGAAGCACCTGTGGCTGACTTTTTTGGACATCAGGCTGGCAATTGTTTATTTTATCCAGAGTGGTCAATACCGTAATAAGGTCAGCAAGTGCAGACGTGATGCATCAATGAGAGCTAAATCAACCAATCAACAAGTCAAACAATTGAATAGCTTCCTGTCTGATCCCTCTTTCACCAGGCTTATTGCACAGCTTTTGTACAGCTACTGCTTGACATAACATCAGCAGAGCTGTTGCTCTGTGCTTTCTATTTCTACTCACTTCTCTCTGCAGCAAGGGTAAAATCTGTTATTGGTACCAAGAGAAATTGTCAAAAGTGCGAGCGCAGAAGAATCCACAAAACAAAAAGTTAGTATAGAGTGGCAAAATGCTAGAGCACTTGCCCCCAGCTCTAGCTCCATGGTCTTGGTAAATACTTTATCTCTCAAACAAAAACTGGGACATTAGAAAGTCCAGTAAGACTGGAAAGGCCACCTGGCAGGGGAAAAAGCAGCAGTGTTAGCTTCTTCATCAAGTCTTCCTCAAGCTGTTCTCAGGACTCTGCCTCTGACATACGTAAAGCCACAAACTTCAGAACAGAGAATTCCTTGTCTGTTCCCCATGCTCCTTTGCCAGCTACATCATCCTTTATCATCTACCAGACGAATTCTGAAGTAACTGAGGTATCTTGCGACCTTCAGGATCGAGCAATGATGCCAAACTTGCCAATTCTGACTATTTCTGCAACTAACCAATCAACTCAACAATCTCCTAAAGCTTGGCTTGAACATTGCCAGTCTGTTGCTAGATCCATCCCATCTGCCTATCAGAGGTTTCCTCCTTTTGTACCTCCAGCCCAACCCCTCTTATTCATTCAGCCAGCTGAATCATTAATTCAACCTTCAGGGTTGCATACTTCTTATCACACACCCCAGTTAGTACCAACATTAGCTTTGGAAGAGCCTCTCAAACTACCACAACTGTTGAACTTCAACATTCCCACAGCTGGATCCAAAAGCAATTCCATATATGGCAGAGAAGAGCAGGGGGAGGATTGGGACATATCTGACATGTCTTCACAGAGCTCTCCCCTACCCCTGTGAAGTGAGGATCTTCTTCAAATGCTCACAATATGGCCAAATCATTTGAAGCTGACTTTAACATGCTTGCTAGCTCTCTGGACAACAGCAATCTCTTGAGGGATTTGTTCTGAGATCTTCCATTTAATCCTTGCAGGCAGAATGCAACCGAAGGAGCAAGAGATATCAGTGGGCCCAACACATGTATCCCTAACCTCCAACGAGGAGTCAACTCCACCTGTGAATCCAGTGCTTTCAGCAATGTGTTGATAAGGGTTACCCTAATGAAACTGGTGGACTCGCTAGAGGCTCCATCACTTCTCATCGGGGAACAGGTCACCCTATTGAAAACTGTCCATGCAGATTTCATACTATTAAACAACTCTAATAAAGCATTTGAAAGCCTAGAAGAGAAAATCTGCACTAAAGTCTGCATAATTTCAGAATATATTTAATATTTATCTAGTGATTCAATATAATTAGCTTCTGCAACTACCTCTGAT